>NC_140491.1:59635902-60835902 GCF_964271855.1 Acomys minous | reverse complement strand
TAGTGAAGTTGGTAGCAATGATGATGATGATGATGATGATGGTGATGATGATGATGTTGTTTACTATTAGCTGAAGTCAAACACATTACTAAATGAACACTTGATATATTTACTTTTTTCCTATTTGGGTATTACATGTACTTTGTACAAGATTTTTTTTCAAAGTTAAACTCTGATGAGCAAATCTCAATAAGCAAGGAATAAAAGGCACTTCTTCAATCTGATAAAGTTACTGAATGTGAAATTCTGGGCTGAACACAGATGAAGGAGCAGGGTGAGGCCACCTGCTTTAGCTCAGCCTCAAGTGGAAATAATCACCAATGCAATAAAGCAGGAGAAGGAAATGAAAGGTTTATAAATTGTAAGGAAGGAGGAAAATTGTCTCTATTTGAAAATGACTGTTATTTAAGGAGAAACCCAAAGGAATCTAGCCAGTATACAACAGGTATACTGGTAGTGGTATATCTAGACTGAAGCAATAAACATCAGAAATAGAAAACTTAAAAAACCATTACAAGAGCATCTAAATATGCAATTTTTGAACTTAATAGAATATAGCAAAACATATGGAGCCTGTATACTGAGTATTATAGAATATCATTAGCAAAATCAGAATCTAAACACGCAGAGCTATACCGAGTTCACAAATCAGAAGACTCACACCCTTCAGCTATCCTTCCTCCTAAGTTGGCCCACAGATCAATGCGATGCAGGCTAACATCTTAGAAACATCCAATGAGCGGGCAATTCTGAACTTTTCATGTATGTGTAGTTTATGTATATGTGCAAATGTGCATGCATGTATGTGGATGCCAGAGGCTGATGTTGGGTGTCTTCTTCAGTTGATGTTTTATTTTTGAGGCTGAGTCTCTTTGAACTTCAAGCTCATCAGTTCAGACCACTGAGCTCCAGGAACCTGCCTAACTATTTCCCCCACCAGGGCTCTCCCACCCACCACCAGCATTACGGTTACAGACATGCGCCACTGGCCATGCCAGCCTTATATGTGGGTTTAGAGGAATCTGAACTCAAGTCCTCATGTTTTTGGGACACAGACTTTACTAACCAAGCCACCTCCCCAGATTCTGAAATTTACTGGGAAATGCAAAAATTGTAAAATAGCTAAAACCACTTTGTTCAGAAAGTGTTAGGGGACTCATCTGTGTCAGTGTGAGGCAGTGATTCTTGACTTGCCTAATGCTGCAGCCCCTTAATACAGCTCCTCATGTTGCAGTGACCCCCCAACCACAAAATTAGTTTCATTGCTACTTCAAAAGTGTAATTTTGCTACTGTTATCAGTCGATGTAAATATCTGATTACAGGACATCTGATATGTGACCCCCCTGGGTCACGACCCACAGGTTGAGAACCACTGTTCTAAGGCTTGCTATCTGTAGTGATCAAAGCAGTGCAATGTTGACACAAAGGCACAGACTCATGGATAGGACAAAGTACATAAGTATTTTATATATATATATATACACACACACACACTCGCACACACATACACACTGACACATACATAAACACCACACACACATACTCACACACACATACACACACTCGCACACACATTACACACTGACACATACATAAACACCACACACACATACTAACACACATTCACGTACACACACATTCACACATACATATACACTTACACATACATAAACAGCACACATACATACTCACATACACACTTGTACACACATACACATACATAAACACACACACACAGATCATATGATTTTTGTTTGTTTCTTTATTTTGAGACAGGGTCTCACTATGTAGCCTTGGCTGGCTCTCTGGCCAGATTCCTCTAAACCCACGCATAAGGCTGGCATGGCCAGTGGCGCATGTCTGTAACCGTAATGCTGGTGGTGGGTGAGAGAGCCCTGGTGGGGGAAATAGTCAGGCAGGTTCCTGGAGCTCAGTGGCCTGAATTGATGAGCTTGAAGTTCAAACTCAGAGATCCACTTGCCTGTCTCCAGATTGCTGGGATTAAAGGTGCACACAGCATGATCATTTGATTTTGATCAAGGCCCTAGTGGTGGAAGATGGTCCTTATCAACAACTTGTATCTAAACAATTAGATGTGCAATTGCAAAGACATAAACTGTGACTCTTACCCTGATAGACAACAGTTAGAACTTAGACCCGTAAAGTCTCAGCTGAGTGAGGAAGGACTTTTAACCTAGACCCTGTGAACCATAGCAGGTGGGAAAGCTGGTGCGTCTTCGTGGACGACACAGCCTCACATTTTTTAGAAAACAGAGATAGTTGCAGTAAGATATTTGCAACGCATGTATTGATACAGAATTTACATCTGGGATCTAGAAAGCATAGTCACAGCCCTTTCTAGAAAGAAAATGAGCCAGTTTACAACCAGCCATCTCATTAGAGACATGAAGATGGCCAATACACATCTGAAAACATGCTCACATTGCCAGTCTTCAGAAAGTTGGAAATTGAGCCCATGAGATGCCACCCCACACCTCATGTGGGAGAGCACACAATGGTGTGCATGTGTGATCACTTTTGAAAGGAGTGTGCATTCCTGTATGTGCACACCTGCCTGTATACACATGTGCACATGTGTTCAGATGTGTGGTGACCCTGTTTGTGTTTCTCGAATTGAGGGTGAGATGCATGCCCCGGTGTAGAGGCCTGCATTGGAGGTGTTGAATCCCTGCTGGCAGACTGACGACACCCTGCCCTCTGCAGTGAACCAAGAATCCCCATCCATGCTACCTGTGTCACTTTGAATGGACACAAAGAGATCTGGATTTAATTTGAATGTATTTATCCATCAGTGACCCTGAGCGTTAGTTGTTTGTCTACCCTCCTTCTTAATTGCAAGATGTTGCCTGGGGATTACTGCCACAAATATGCCTCCTTGTTTTTCACTAGTTCCTTGTAATGTTTAACTTTGCCACCCCTGATGGGCACCAGAAATCCCATATTCTGAGACAGCTGTGGTCTCGTATTGTGCTTGTGGACCCACTTAAGGGGTGTGGCTTGCCAAGATGGCTTGTCTCCCTAGATAGCTCCACAGTCAGTGGTGTGATGGCCCAGCCATCAGTTTCCAAGTTGGCTTCCCAGAGTGCATAGTCAGGCCTGGCTGGTGGTTGGGTGCCTGGATAATTCCTCATCCAGGACCTTCTTAGCAGAATTTTCTGGATTTCAGAGTATCTGACATCTGTGCTTCAGGAGTTGAAGAGGCAGGTGCCATGGCTTTTAAAGCAAAGGTTGCAGAGCTAGCAGTGCACGCCCTTGGTCACATGCTTTTCTCACCTCTGCTGGAGGGGACAGCACCACTTGACAGACACTTGAATGAAAGGGCTATGGGTGGCTTTAAATGCCCATACTTATATATTTTTTTGTGCTAAGAATTGTGCAAATTTTATACTGACCCATATGCAGTTCCTCAGAAGCAAATGTTGGTGGGTGGCGAGCACACATCTGTGCAGTCTTGTGGGCCCCTTAGTCATTTGCTTGTGATCGTGTGTGTGTGTGTGTGTGTGTGTGTGTGTGTGTGTGTGTGTGTGTGTTTCAGAGTCCATCAGTTTCTGTTTTTGGTTTAACACAGAGTGTTACATGCTATATCAGTGTCTCTGAACATGGTGGTGTACACTTAGCCATGTGTCCTGGCCACCTTCCCATGTCAGGCTGTATAGATTGGCCCCTCCCATTCAGTCTTCGCAGGGACAACTTTTTGGATCCAACCAGTTTCCTTCTGATGGGCATGGATCTTGCTTTTATCTCACAAGTAATCTTGCACGCCTTGGCACAATACAAACCTTTCTATACAATCTACCAAAAAGGGGAGATGCTAGGCTAGTGTGGCCTGGCATCTGTCTCCTCACCGAGATACTGCACCCGTCACCATCAAGGCTTCCTCCACTAGTGATTGTCTTTAGACCCCAGGCCACAAACCTCTTCTATTTGTTGGCTGGTTCATTTGTTCATTGGGTAGTTGGTTCATTGGCTAGCTGGTTGGTTTGTTCATTGATTGATAGGTTGGCTCATTTGTTCGTTGATTAGATGGTTGGTGAGTTTTTTCACCAGTTGCTGTGTTTGATCACTGGTTGGTTATTCATTATTCACTGATTTGTTAGCTGACTAATTTGCTCATTGATAAGTTGGTTGGTTTTTTTTCACTGGTTAGTAGGTGGATGGTTCATTTGTTCTTTGGTTAGTTAGTGGGTGCCTCATTTGTTTATTGGTTAGTGGGTTCATTGGTTAGTTGGTGGGTGTCTCATTTGTTCATTGGCTTGTTAGTGGGTGTCTCATTTGTTCATCGGCTCGTTAGTGGTGGTTTATTGGTTAGTTTCTGAGTCCGTGGAGCATATTATCAAGGATGGTGCCTTTCACTGCCTGTGAGACTTGAAAACTCTGTCAGAACATCCAAGAAGGCTTCTGTCCCTGGTGGTGTCTGGAAATACTTGGTATAGGACACCCTTGACCCTGCCTGACTATGGAATGGATCATAGGTGGCACAGTCCTTCAGGACGCCATGATATAGCAGGTGCTCATGGGTCATTGCTGAGGAAAGGCAGCCTAGAGCTACCCAGCAGGCTCGGTGACCAGCGATCTGAGTTGCAACTGACACAGTTATGTTATCATTTCTTAACACAGCTTCATGGCTGTCTAGATGCTGAGCCTGGACCACAGCGCCCTCTGAGTCCTCCCAGGACCCTGTGAACCACACGCACACATGCACAGCCAGCCTCACAGGATGTTATCTGTCTCCCGGCACCATCCCCACCTCATTCAGAACAATGAGGTAAAACTGTCTGTGAGGAAACAAGAAGACCTGCCTGGTTCCCTGCTTAGCTCTCAGGTCACTCCCTCCAATGAGCAGACTCTGCTGGCAGTGCCCGTACTCAGAGCCTGGCATTCAGCCTGCCCCTGTCACACACCTTCTTTGGCAGTTGACTGTAAAAGAGATGCCCTTGACACATGTTCCATTCTGTTGTGGTCATAATTCTCTGAGAAAAGACAGGGCGAGGGAAAGATGTCTATTATAGCCATAAGTGAAGAGCATCAGTGATCATCCCAAAAGAGAGGAAGATGCTGAGCAGATGTGGGAGGAGCTAGACATATCTGGCTCTTCACAGTAGCTTGTCCCTTGCCTGGTGACATTTCCTTCTGGCCCCTGATGGGATGGACCACAGCACCCACAGTCACTGGGGCAGGCCTCATCCAGGACTTTCCTGCTACTGTCTGGTGTAAGGTACTCCTGTGCCTGACACAGTACTCATGTGGCCTCAGACTGTGTGGTGGCATCTGCCAATACCCATATGGCACTGACTCTTTCTACCCTTTGAGGCTTGGCTCAGGTCTCTGCTTCTATGCCCATCCCCCTTACCATCCATGGAGTTCTTACTGTTAACTTGGTTGTTGTTGTTGTTTGAGTAACAGTTTATGTGTATTACAGGTGGTCTTTCTATCTGGGGTACCACCACCTGTACTGTAGGTGACTGTGTTAGGGAGAGTTATAGGTACACGTCTCTAAGCCTTTCTGAAGGTGTCTTGACCAATGTCTGGATTAAGAGTACACAGTAGTGCAAAGGTGACAAGTGTATAGACCTACGTCCATCCTTTAGGAGAAGTGAGAGATGGGCAGTCACAGACTAAGGGAGCGAAGCCTTGGGGCACTGGCCCCCTCCATAATAATTTGTTCCCAAGCAAAGGGGCAGACATATGGAAAAGCCCCCTTTTCCTTATCCAGATTTTCCATAAAGTTGCCTATCTGGGACACAGTGGTCAGTAGCTTCCTGGAACCCTCAGCTTTGTGGCCAGGAGCTGAAGGAGAACACAAGCGGTCAGAGATGCTTGCCCAGTCCAGCCACGAAGCCAGGCAGGGCAATAAGGAACATTGCTAATCTTCGCTGGAGCAGAAGCTGGACAGTGATAATGTATGTGGCTCATCTTGAGCTACTTCACTCCCTGGGAGAGCAATTTAACTTTAGTCTTTCTGTTCATGGTCTGACCTTTTGTATCTATCCCTTCTTCCACACATGCCACTACCCATGATTTGTCCATCCATCCATCCACCCATCGATCATTTGTCCATGTATTCAGCTATTATCTACCTATCCATTGATCTGTCCAACCATCCACATGTCTAGCAATCCATTCATTCAACATCCATTTATCTAATTATTCAGTCTTCACCCCCATCAACTCATCCATCCACCCACCCACCCATCCACTCATCCTTCATCCCTCCACCTGCCCATAGCACCATTCATCTGTTCATGCAATTATACATCCATCCAACCATTCGACCACTGCTTATCTATCCAACTATCTAACCATCCACCCTTATCTATCCATTTTAATATACCATCACTGACCCATCCATCCATCCATCTGTCCGCCCATCCATCCATCCATACATATCCCCCCTTTAATGAGACAGGGTTTCTCTACATCCTGTAACTCACTATGTAGACCAGGCTGACCTCAAACTCATGGAGCTCTGCCTGCCTCTGACTCCGAGGTGCTGGAATTAAAGGCATCAATCACCTAGCTTATTCATCTATTCATCCTTCATCCTTTATTTATCTCCCCATCTACTCACAAAGCCAGTCTCCAGCCACCCTTTCTTTTTTCTTTTCTCCTTCCACTACTCATTCATCATTCTGTATCTTCTCATCTTGATCTACTTCACTCCTGAGGGTTGATGGAGCTTGCAGCTGTGGATTTTGTAAACAAGAAACCTGCATTCCCAGAGTGCTTCCTGAATGACCAGGATTAGTGTTTTGATGTTGTGGAATGTCAGATAAGGGTTGTGTTTCTGGCCACGGCCTCCTGAGACCTTGACATTTACTGAAGAACAGCTCTTACCATCCTTCCTGGAGTGACCTCACCCAGTCCCTTGGCCCTGTCCTACACTCTCCTGCATGGATACCTATGAGGAGTGGGGATTCAGCAATATGTCTGCTTTGGAAACATCTTACCAGCCTCCTGTCCCATGATGTAAAGGAAATAGTGAAGACTTTAGATCCCAATATATAGTTGGTTGAAGTGTAGTCAGACTATAGGCATCTTCCTCAATTGTGTGGTCAGGACTACCCTTAAAGGGAAAGCTCTGAAGACTGAGAGTGAGGGATTTGGGCTGAGTGGTGCATAGTCCAGGGCCACTGTTGTCCCTTCCCAAGACAAGACTGTTACACATGCTTATGGCCCCAGTGGGTATAGCCCTTGCCTTGTGTGGGTCTCTGCAGGCAGAGATGTCAGTCTGTTGGGCCTAATGTGGCTGCTTGCACCCTTGAGACATCTCCCCTGCACCTGCTGCTCCCTTCTGCCTTGAACATATACATGCTAACTTCTGTCACTTCTCAATAGAGGTTCCCTCTTGCAGTCAGTGACAATGACCTCATTTCCTGCCATGTTCCAGCTCTCCAGGCTCTCCTCCACCACAGCCCATCTAGGTCCATAGGGCTCATCCTTTCAGACATAGTTCAGGGCAGCAAAATGAACTTGGCAATTGTTGGCAAGGAAAAAGTAGGCATCCTGGGTGAAGGAGCAAAGCTGTGCATAGTAGAACAGCAAACAGCATCCTCCCCCACCCACCGCCACAAGCCTCCATGCATGCTCTCCGGAGGCAGAGCCCTGCTGCCTAGGCAACCCTGGGATCTCCTAGAAAGGACCAGGGATATGACAGCTGGGTGGGTGGCCTGAGGATGTGTGTAGAGGGAATCCCAGGTGTTGCTTCCCAGAGGCAGAACTGATTTCCACTTACTACTCTGTGAAGAGACGCTTCTGCCTCTGGTTTCCCAAGCTCTCCCTCAGGCCTTCAGTTGTAACCAATCCTTCATGTCTCACTCTCAGACCCACACCATGATGTCATATCTGGCTGACAGTACTGTTCCTTTTGTCCCATCTCTGATTTCCTTGTCTTGCTGTTGGGACTGCCACCTGTACTGTACAGTCCCCCTTTATCCTCTGCCCTGTGGGGCTAGTGGGAAGTGCCCAGTAGGTAGTGCCATGGTAGAGATGGCCGGGCGGGGCAGGAAAAGCAAGCCCTTCCATGTGCAGGCTACTACAAGGCTGACACTTTACGTTCATAACTGCTTGTGACTGTCCAAGTCCCACACCTGGGGACATGACTCCAAGGCCTTGTGGAGGAGACAAGATAGTTCTAGGAGTTTGGCCTCTTCCAAACTGTGCTTTGGTGTCTTTCACAGGTCATATGACAATCTGGAGCTAACTGGGGAGAGTTATCATGTGTACTTTGCAAATCAAGCATGCCTTTGGATGGACCGTGGGGGGTGCGTCCCTACAAGGCCATAGCTGTGATGTGGAAATAGGCCAGCCAGCTCTGGCCTCCTGGGGTATGGGTGAGGAAGGTGCTGTGGTGGCAGGCTGAGGACTCCTTGTCTGAAGAAAATAGAAGCTATAAATTATGGAAGAGTTTACAGGTGGGTAAAGGGACTCATGTTTATGGTAGCAGTGAGCCAGGCAAAGGGTCTGAGGTAAGAACACCAACATCCAGAGCCCTGGGGATAGCAGGAGAGGAAAGAAAGCCTGGCTAGCTCCAGTGGCCTGCATTGCCTGCTTGCAGCCCTGGCCACACCCTCTGTTGTCCCCAGATTTAGTCACTATGGAAGAATTTCATCAGGGCTTCCAAGGCACCCAGTTTGTTTTCCAATCCCCTGGTTGGCCTTGCAAGAGGCCACTACCCTGAGGGCGGGGGCTAGTGGGAGGGACTTGGGCAGACCCTCTGTTGCTGCCATACCTTCTGGCTTGGCTCTTAGGTCTTTCCTAAAACTGGCTCTTTACCCAAGGAAGCCACAGGGAAAGAGACAGGGAAGAGAGGGGGAGGATTGGCTGCTGCAGCCTGGGAAGGCAGCTGTCCTGTGCGTATGGGTAGGTCAGGAGCGAGAGGCTGGACACCAGCGGGCTGTGTAGTGGTGCTATGCTGGCTGCACCTCTCTAGTCCAGGCCTGTTGCTGAGCCTTTTGGCTCTTACTCTTCTGTCTGTGAACTTATAGAACTGAGCCCAGGGGTTGTCAAAAAGGCTCACACATTTTTCTCTTGAAGACAACGATGTTGCCCTTGGAACTTGCAACATAAAACAAAATACCTTACTCTCCGTTTCTCTGTTCCTGGTCCTTCTGTCTGTCTTTCTGTCACCAACCCTGTCTTTCTCGGTCTATTGCTCTTTTGTGTCTCTCAGTCTTTGTCCACTCCTCCTTTTCTCTAAGGTTTGTGGTAAGTGTGGCCCACAGCTTCTCCCAGCAGTGAGACATGGAGAAGGCTTAGTGTCTGAGGCAGGCTGTGGATCATGAGGTGGGAAGAGGCCTGCTTGACCATGAGGTCGTAATATACCAGCCATAAGTTGGGCTCAGATGACTAAGTCACAACACTCCCTCACCCCTGTTGAGATACCAGTCACCACTGAGTGATTAGTGGGGATGAGGCTGCATCGGGGAATCCGGGCCAGGGACCTCCCTGTGAAGGTACAGAGGGCCCATGAATCCCTGTGGCACTCCTTGAGGAGAGAGCTGCTGTTCCAGGCATGGGTGAGGAGGGGACAGGTAGCTAGCTGGGCTGGAGGCCTCCTGCTCCTGGCAAATGTGTAAAATGGGCAATTTATTGAGGGTGTGTGCGTGCTGAATCAGGGGCAAAGAGTTGTGTCACTCAAATCTGTTGGGTCAGAACTGTGACCTCAGAGGACTCTGAGTGCTTCCCTACTGCAACTCCAAAGGTCATGGGTCATTTCTCATCAGCTCACAGCTGCTCTGAGATCGGAGCCTGGCGGGAGGCAGAGCATAGCAGCCAAGGTAAAGTGAATTGCATTCCTGAAAGCAGAACAGGGGGGCTGAGCTTATTTACCTTTGGCCTGTTATGTGTAAAGGCCATGAGCTCACTTAGTCATTCAACAAACACAGCTGAGTCATGGCTCTGCTGTGCCCCTGCCCAGTCCAGCACATAGGGCTCTGCCCTTCTTACTTCTTCCCATTCCAAACCCCGATGGGATGGGGTGCAAGATGAATCCTGCAAGCCATTACATGTAGCCCTCCTCTCAGGACCTCAGCGTTCTGCAGTGCTGTCTGTGCTTTGTTGTCCCCAAGCCTCCTGCTGAGCTGGAGGGCAGTGCTTGGCCAGGGTCCCCTCTGAGCGTTTCCATTCCCTGCGGTGGCCAGGACTGTGGTGGCAGAAAGCATGAAGCTGGGGTTTTAGATTCTATTCTGAGGACACAGTGTGAGTGGCTCCAGATGGTGACCCAGACCTCACTGGCCTTCTGAGAGCAGGCTGCCTTCTGCAGTGTTGGCAACCAGTGGCCTGATTGATGTGTTCCACAGCCAGGGCCACCAGTCCAAGGGTTAGGCTGCTGAGCGTGGGACTGGCCCTCCTGCAGAGCAGGCTGGCGTCCTCACAAATGTTTCTGGGCATAAGGCAGGGGTGTCTAGATGGCACCTATGGCTAGGCACCAATTTCTGTTCTTCCTAAAAGCAGACTTTCCCTTCCGTCTATTATTTAGCCTGGGACCTCCTGATATTGGGCTGTGGAGTGCTGCTCCAGGATCTTGTCATGAGCCGTCTGCCTCATTTGGTCCTAGGCATAGCTGCAGGCTACATCTTCATGTGCCAATGGCTCAGTTTTAGCTGTCGATCTCTGGCCAGCAGGTCAGGAGAGCCCATGTGCTATGGCCATGCCAGTGAGGCTTTAGTGTCCTATAGCTGCGGAGTGAGTGGATGGAGGCAACAGAGATTAGCCACTCCAGCTCTCAGCTCTGCAGGAGCACAGAGCAGCCAGTGCTTAGTGGTGGTGAAAGAAATGCCTCATGGGGCAGAGTAGGGTTACCCTGTGGTCAGAGGTGGCAGTGTCGCCGGTGGGTGAGACATGTGACTGCCTAGACATTTGTAAGATCTGTCTTTGGCCTCTGCCTCTTGGTCAGAGGTGGCAGTGTCGCCAGTGGGTGAGACATGTGACTGCCTAGCCATTTGTAAGATCTGTCTTTGGCCTCTGCCTCCTGGTTTGCCCCATTCTTCTCACTTGCTGAGTGAGTGATGAATGAATCCTTCCCTCCAACCATCTATTCATCTACTACCCACTTATTTTGTTGCCTACCATCCATTCATATATCCATTCATCCATCCACCTACACATCTGTACTTCATCCATTAATCCATTTGTCTCTAATATCCATCCATCCATCCATCCATCCATCCATCCATCATCCATCAATCTACACACCCATTCATCTACCTACACATCCATCTGTCATCCATCCATCTTTCCATATATCCACTACCAATTCATGTGTCTATCTATCTATCTATCTTCTATCATCCATCCGTACCTCCATCTAGCCATTCAGCTACCATCTATATATCCTTCTGTCCACCTACTACCCACTTATCATCCACTCATCTATCCATCATTCTATCATCCAACAATCCATAACCTATAACCTTCTATCCACCCACCCCACTTATCATCCGTCCACCCACTCATTCATCTATCCAGTATCATCACCTATCAAACAGTCTATCCATAATCTACATCTGTCTACTCGCCTACCCCACTTACCAGCTATACCTACCCACCATCCATCCATTAGCTTGTTCACTCATCCATATCCACTTATCATCCACCTACTGTCCACCATCCATCAGCACACTGGTCTGTTCATTCACCCATGGAATCTTGTTCTCAAGCATAAATGGCTATTGCTGTCTTGAAGTCAGAGCAGCTCTAATTATCCACATGATATTCTCACAAGATTGAATTTACTAACATTCCTTTGTAGAGGGGAGAGAGGTATCACAAGGTGTCCTAGATGTTCACAGATGGCTCACATGGCTCCACATAAGGCATCATATAAGGCCTGGCTCCTCCCTGAGGACACAAGTGATTAACTATTGCTGGGCATGTCTCTTCCTTGTCAGTTTAACCACCTCTAAGTGATTGTCTATGCTCCTGTCAGACCTAAGACTCAATGGTGGAAGCCTTTCTTTGGTCTGTCACTGTTGCCTTATCTGGGGTGAATAGATGTTTGTTCATGTCTTCCCAAGAAAACTTAACCCACCATCCACCCACCTACCCACCCACCCACCCACCCACCTATGGACCCATCCCCTCATCCACCCATTTACCCACCCATCCATTTCTCTCTCCAGCTACCCAGTCAACCATTTATTCACCCACTCTTCTACCCACCAACCAGTCAGTCATCTGCCTGCCCATCCATCCATCCATCCATCCATCCATCTGTCCATCCATCTGTCTATCCATCTATCATTCTGTCTATCCTGGCCCCTTTATCTGAGCCCCTTTGGTGACATGGTTTCTTTAGTGTGTTGAGTATCCAGAACTCAGCTACATGGCTTTGATTGCTTCCTTGGTTACCCTTTTTAAAGATCTTACAACTAACCTCACTTGCATCCATTTCCCAGTTTAGAGATGCCACACATGGTCCTGTCAGCACTAAAATGACATGAGGATGCTGGAGTGTTAGTAATAAGTGTCTGGGCTGACCAAGAACACACATGAGAGGCTGAGTCCAGCCTCTTAGGTTTCTGTCCACTGAGGGATGGGCCAACATCTGCACCTTTCCATGTCTAGAAGTGACAGCAGGGCTCCTGTCTTTAGCAGCTGGGCCACTATGTGCTGTCATGCATGTTCTTCAAATGCAAGTGTAGCATCTGCATAGATGAGTACCAGGCTGTCTGGGGGAGGGCAAGCTGTCTGGAGAGAAGAGCTAGTTGGAGTCAGAAGTCCTGAGGTAGCATCCAAGGTCACACTATCACAATGAGGCTACTACTCACGTGTCAGGATCACTCTTGCTGTTGTATGGAATCCTTGGGCTGGACCCCGAGCCCAAACACAGGGGTCTTAGTGCCAAGACTGACTCATGGGCATAGCCTTAAGGTGGATTGGGGAGCTTAATACAACTCATGTTCCACTCCAGGATAATCTTTGATTGTTAGATTCTGGCTTGCTGCAAAGATTCTTATCCCAAAGGCATCTGGGAAATGTAGTTTTAGCCCCCAAGGCTGTGGAGCAGGACTCTCTGGGAGGAGACTGGGTCTAGCTGAAGTGAACAGATAAGGCAGGCAGCTCTCTCTCTGAAGCCTGATCTGTTCATAGGTGGAACAGCATGTGAAAGAACAATGTGTTCCTGCATGCAAACCATTTGGAGGTGGTCTCATTTGCAGCAGGTGGCGGGTCTCAGGATTCTTCAGGCTTTACTCTTTGAAGCACAGGCTTTTGTTGGGAGCAAAGGCCTCAGATGCAATACCATGTGTGTCTTTCCAAAGTCTGTGGGACTCAGGTGAGTCCTGAGGTCACCATCAATACCATTTCCCTTGCTGAGCGTCCTATACATTAGCTATGGAGTTCTGGGAACTGCACCCCCCCCCCCCCGCCCCATTCCCCGGCAGGTTCCAGGAGGATTCTGTGGCTTCTTTGACTGGCCTCAGCTGGTATGATCATCTTTTGGGGGTATGGTGACCCTGGATTCCTAGCCACATCTACCTGTTCCAATAGGCCCAGGCACGTCAGAGTGGAGGCGCTCACCCTGGGTTAGGCACAGGTTTGAAGGGTGGATAGGCATCCTCTGTGGGAGAGAGTTTTCTAGAAGCCTGTGTGCTGGACACAACTCTGGTGTTCCCCACATCTTGTTTAAGACTAAATATATCTTGCTCTCTGGCACAGAAAATCCCTGGCCAGCGGGAAGGGTGGCACTAGGCCTAGTAGAGGTCTGGTGGCCTTTTAAACTTGTTGGAATACAGGTCTGCAAACATCCCCAGGCAAGCCCCTGAGAGACTGCTCTCTGCTTTGACAATGGGGAAAGCAGGCTCCAGCCTGCTCTGGGAAGAACATCACAGCAGAGATGCTGTGATGCAGGTCCAGGAAGCCCTTCTGGGATCCCCATCAAGATCTTCCCTCGGCTACTGCCAGCCTCCGAGCTCAGTTTCTGAGATGACCCAAGGTTCGGTGCTATGTCATTCTGGCCAGGTGTGCTGGCGGTTGGCACAGTCATCTTCCCACGGCTGTGTCCAGGCCTGGGGCTGTGCCACACAGCCTTGCCAGTGCGCTGAGCATTGCCTCTGATGTTCACTAAACAAGAACCCAGTGAGGGCTTTGTCACCACGTGAGTGTCTGGGAGGCGCCACAGATACGCAAGTGACTGACACCTTATGTAGCACTGGGCACTGGGGACTGGCTAAGAGCTGTCCAGGATTCTGAACCGGGTGGAGGCGGTATGGGCTGGCTGTCTACACTCTGCTCTGCTGTACAGGATCAACAGTGGGCTGGCCATCTACACTGTGCTCTGCTGTACAGAATCAACAGTGGGATGACTGTCTACACTGTACTCTGCTGTATGGGATCAACAGTGGGCTGGCTGTCTACACTGTGCTCTGCTGTACAGGATCAACAGTGGGATGACTGTCTACACTGTACTCTGCTGTATGGGATCAACAGTGGGCTGGCTGTCTACACTGTGCTCTGCTGTACAGAATCAACAGTGGGATGACTGTCTACACTGTACTCTGCTGTATGGGATCAATAGTGGGCTGGCTGTCTACACTGTGCTCTGCTGTACGGGATCAACAGTGGGCTGGCCGTCTACACTGTGCTCTGCTGTCCTTCATAATGATTTCTTATAGGGGTGGGGAACACTTTTCTCTGGAGTAGATGGTGAAGGATGCCAAGAGCTGGCTGCAGACCTGGCCACATGGTTGTCTGGAGCACAGGGTAGTGAGTGTCAGGCTCTTGACTTGGTGGCGGCTGCTGAAGGATTCATCAAAACCCTCACCGGAGGAAGCCTGCATGATCATCCTTTGTTGCCACCTTCTTTAAAACAGCCTGACTATTCTCCTGGAGAGTCAGTCCTACAGTAACACCCACTTGAGGAGGAAGGCAGGAAGTAGGTGGGTTGAGTTTGGGAGAGACAATCAAGGGATGAGCCAACTTCAGCCTCCTGTAGTCTTCAGATGGGGGAGTTGAGGCAGGGACTTCAGAGTGCTGGTCACATCAGATCCACAGTCAAGAGCAGAGAGAAATGGACACACACATGCTCACCTGCTGGCTTATGTTCAGCTCTGGTTCTTCACTCTTATACGTCAGGACCTCATGCCTAGGGGATAGTACCACCCACAGTGGGCCGGGTATTCCCTCATCAGTTAATTTAAAGTAACCTCCCATAGGCATGGCCACAGGCCAACCCATTATAAATAATTCCTCACTGAAATACTCTTACAAGGTCATCTTGACAATTAAAGTATTGCAGGGGCGACTGTTGAGCTCCTGAGCAAGCACCTGCAATTCAGAGGTTGGAGGGTCAAGCTTCTGCTTTTCCCTGAGTGTCTCCCAGAGGTGGGAGAGTCAGAAACCTTCCTAAAAGGATCTGAGGTCTCTGCAAGCATTCTCCTATCCTGGGAAGTCAGGCCTCGGTCTTTTGAGGCCGGGCAGAAGTTGGATATTTGCTGTAAAGTGTTGTGGGAACATGGGGGACAAAAATGACACCGATAACAGTGGAGAGGGTGCCTAGCAATTTCTTAAGCTGTCAATCAACTCCAATGTTGGAAACAGCTCTGCAGGGATGTCTGGGGACAGAGGGTCTACTGAGGCTTCCTGACTGTGTCTGAGGGACAGAGACATCTCTGGGGCTGCTGCTGAGGAGACACAGTTAGGAAGTAGCACTTGTGTGACTTAGGCCAGCCAAGGATTTGGAGCAAGGAGTCTCTGCAGGTTGCAAAGCAAGAAAGGTTGAGAGGGGGCCACGACGGGGGACTGTCAGAGGGTGTAGGTGAGGCCAGGCCAGTTTCCCTGGGAAACTGATTGCATGATGAAGATAGGACTACTTCTAGAAGTGTCCCTCCTGGTCCCGAGCAGTGCCCCAGCCTCTTCCCAGCACAGATGTTTGCTGGAGAGAAATGTGAGGGGCGGGGTGAGCGCTGGTTTCAGTTGTCTAAGACTGTCTTCCTCTTTGGGGGTGCCTTTCAGTTGTGTCTACCCTGGGCTGACACAGCCTTTCTGTCTTTGCAGCTCAGCCATCAGATGTTCTGGAGATGCTAGATTTTCACAATTTGCCCTCAGGGGTAACAAAAACCACAGGCTTCTGTGCCACTCGACGATCTTCCAAAGGGCCGGATGTTGCCTACCGTGTCTCTAAAGATGCACAACTCAGCATGCCCACCAAGCAGCTGTACCCTGGTAAGAAGTGCCCCATTCCTGTTCTGGGTGGTGGAGTTCTGGGGACTCTAGGGTTCTGGCCTGGGGGCAACGAGGAAGCCTGAGTGGGTGGTTGTAGAAGAGCCATGGGTGTGAATTCTGGGAGTGAAACCTACCACCCACTTACCACTTGTGTGCCTTGTCTGTGCCTCACCGGATCCAAGCAGGCAAGTTTCCAGCAATGATAGACCACCATGACAAAGGGCAGAAAGGAGCTGGATGCCCTCCAAGGGATGAGGTGAAGAGAGAGCTCAGGTCCTGGCAAAGGAAAGGCTGGTAGTAGGGAACACAAACCTACCTGGGGCCAGTGACACTGAGAGACACAAGTCCAACCTTCTGGCTGGCAGCCAGCATGAGGGAGCCTTAATGAGAATCTGCTGCCAGGTGCCAGGCCTCTGCTTTAATTATGTATCCAGAGGGAGCCATGTTGGGTGGAGGTATACATCCGAATTAGTCGCACACTTGGGTATTTAGCTCCGATCCTCCACATCTTGTGGTATTGATTAAGTGTTTATTCACTGATGAGCAGGTGATGGGTTCCTCTCTCCCTGCCTTGGGAGGACCTGTTGGCTCAACCTGAGGTGCCCCAACCCTGCTGACCTGATTATGAAGTGAGCCAGGCAGAAAGCATGCGTTTAGAAGCCCGCGTTCAATCTCTTTTTTGTGGTCTGGATGCGACCCCAACATTGAACTAGAACTGGGCAGTTTTAGCAAGCTATCCTGTCCCAGTGAACCTCCTGTCTCCACCCCGAAGGATGCTCTTGCTGGCGGTGTGGTCACTTCCTGTGGCCTTCTCCTGTCTGGGTTTTTTCCTCCATCCAGCATCTCTCTGAAGTCATTGTGACTTTAAGAGTTTGTAACTGAGGGAGGAGCTGGGTGCTTTGGTCCAAGGTGTCATATTGGATGGATGGGTGGCGTGCACAATGCTCCCCCTTGCAGCTTCAGAGGGAGCAGCCTGGGGGCTCCAAGGAGCAAGCCCTTGGTGCAGGACTACCCTGGCTCACAGATGCCCGGTCCAATTCATCTCAGATGCTTTCTGAGCGAGAACCCACCCTTCCTCACGGGGAGCTGCAGGGAGTCTGTGCCTTACTCTTTGGAGACAGCATATTTTTTGGAGAGAGGTCACTTTTAGAACCCCAAGTCTCATTTTTTAAAAAGACTTGTAATTTTTCTGCCCTTGTGGCCCGAGAGTTAGAATTTCTGAATTGGCGCCATAGAGTCCTGGGCCCAGGCAGGAAGGTGCTGCTGGCAGGGGACGAAGGGATATGAAGCTGATGTGGGAATAGCTGTGGGAGGGGGGAGGCTCCCAGCACAAGGAGCTTCACACAGCCTGCCGCTAATAGCCTCTCTTAACGCTGCCACCCAAGGCAAGAGTGCTAGCAGAGCAGGTCGCTAGAATTCCAGTCTGTCACTCAGTTCCCCCTGGGTTAGCTTATGGTAAGAATTCTCCTAGGACCAGGGAGATGAGCCTGGGAAACTGAGTGGATCCCCAAATCAGATGATGGGGGATGTTTTTGTGGTTGTTAATTAGTTTGTGGCTCTTTTGTTTTTGAGACAGTCTCAGGTAGGCTCAGGCTGCCCTTGAGTGCCAAGCAGCTAAGGAGACCTCGAACTCCTGGTCTTCCTGTCTTCACCTCCCAAGCGGTAGGACTATAGGCACGTGCCACTGTGGCTGCCTCCAGCCTGCCCTGAACTCTTACCCTCTTGCCTTGACTCCCCAGTGTGTGGCACCATAGACCTGGGATTTATTTATTTACTTTTGACAGGGTCTCAGGTGTTCTAGGCTAGCCTGAGATTTCGATTGCCAGTCAAGGTTGGCTTTGAACTTCTGATGTCTTGAATCCACCCTAAGAGTGTAGGCATGCATCGGTTTGCGGTTTGTGTGGTGGGGGCAGTGATCAAACATGGCGCTCCAGAGAGTGCTCTACGACTGACTGAGCCCCAGCCCCAGCCTTCCCAGAGGCCTTGGGAAGTTTTTGTTTTTGTTTCTTTTCTTCTGTCCGCAAATTAGTAACTTGATTGGGCATTCAGACTTGCTCTAATTAGGGTGTGTGTGAAGGGGGGCACTGGGCCACACACTGATTGTCGTTAGGGGCTAGTGAAGCCAAGGTGGCTTCAGAGTGTCTGCGGAGGAATTCGTATGGAGTCAGTCTCCTCAGATCCCACAGGTCAGTCGGGCACAGACTTATGCATCATCTGGTCTATGAGGCTGCACAGCTCAGAGCAGGCGGTTAATCCTGGAAAGTCCTGGAAGGTACTGCGGGCTTTCTGATTGGCAAGTGCTCAGGAAACAGGTCAGACCTTGTGGGATGTCTTCCATGGGACTCATGTGGCCACTTGCCAACCATTGCCAAGGCAAGAATGAGAGCGACTGTGAGCTACCTTCCAGAATGTGGGAGCTGCTCGGCTGCACCAGGGTGGGGAGGCTGGTTGTGGCAGCTGCACATGAGGGCCTGAGGGCTCCAGGCAACTGCAGCAAGGCTGCACTGAGCAGAGCAGGAATAGAGGTTTGTAATTGTCTTAGTGCCTAGTGAAGCCCTAGAGGGCGGCACAATTATCCCCTCATAGCCTGTGTGGCTCTGGGTCTCTAGATGGCTGGGCATGTCTGTCCATGGGGGTACAGTCTGGTCATTCTCTTCCACAGGGTGGGCACCATATCTAAAAGAAACTACCTGTAGACAGCCAAGCTCAACTGTCCCTGTGTCCCTGTGTCCCAACAGGCTGCTTGCAATGTTCTCCTAAGTCGCACTGTGGCAGAGCCGCTGATCTCACCTTGGGTGTAGAGGACCGATCCCCAATGTTCTTGAGCTGGGCACTGAGGTCTTAACACCTCAGCTGAGGAGGGAGCCGAGATTTCTGACTCACTCAGGACTCCAGACAGGGTGGGTGGGGCTGAAGCTCTTCTCCTCATGCCTCCTTGTCAGGGCTCCATCTTTACTCCAGGATCCTACATCGTCAGCAGGCCCCAGGCTCCAGTAGCACCCAGTGACCCACAGAGTAGCCTGCTGCTCCTACTGTCCCCTCCCACTCCCACTGGGCAGAGGTCCCAGTCCAAGCAGTCCACTGGTGACCACAGGCTAAACCACTTCTTGGAATGCTGGCCCTAGACCATGGCCATGGGTGGAGGGCAGGGTGCTGTCTGCCTGAGCAGGCCCATATAAGGACTGAGGACAGTGAGAATACAGCACCCGGCCAGAGGTGCTGTTTCCCACAGTGAGCAGAACTGGGTGTTCTCCGAGAGCTTCTGTCCACCCCACCCATATAGGAGTATGTGGGATTCCCTGGTTGAGGGCTCCCTCACCCCATTCCCTGTACAACAAGTTGTGGGATCTCTTAGCTTAGCAATGAGTTACCCTTTCTCCTCTATAGTGAGGAGTTTTAGGATGGCCTTTGCCTAATATCCCCATCAATATGTGAAGTCCTTTGGTTGAGGGATGGCCTGTCCCTTGTCCCCACATGGAGTGGTATATGGAATCCTCCAGTTTAGGAATATCTTGTTCCTTGAACCCCTATACAGTAGGATATAGGGTCCCTAGTGCATCCCGAACTGTGGGGTGTGAGGGTCCCCTTGAGGAGTGGCCCACCTTGGCATCTAAATGGTGTTGGAGGTGCCCTCCTATTGCTCCATGTTAGAGCCCAGCTGTCTCATGGTGACAGCCAGCTGCAGGTGCCCTGCTGTCACCTGAGGACCTGGGGTCACACTTGGTGGCCTTAGAATAACTCCTTCCTGCAGGAAGTGACAGCTGGTAGTGATTCTTCAGGCCTATCATCTTCCTCAGGTGACGAGAGTCCCTCTGGGTCCCCATGAGCCGTCATCCTTATGCTGGCTCCCTGCCTAAAGCTCTCCACACCTACAGTGAGTTCCTGCCCCCTGTCTCGTCTTGCCACCTCCCCTCAAGCCACACCACATTGGCTATTATTGAAATAACTTGATTATTGTTTCTGTCCCTTAAGGAAATGTCACTTCCTCCACAAGGGACAGTGTCCATCCCTTGACTTCACCCTGAAGTCCCGCCCATATTAGAGGAATTGTCATAACTATTGATTACCTCACCACAGCGAGCAGTCCGTCAGCCAGCTCATCACCATTGACTTAGAATGAGTCAATTCCATGGCAGCTGCACTTACTAGCCGCCTACTGTATTCCTGCCGTGGACTGGTACCTTTGGGTGTTGGTGGAAGGAGAGAGTATCCCAGGAGGGAGGTAGCTGGCCCTCTGCCACCCTCACCTCTCAGCAGTGGCTTTTCTGAGGGAGATGAAACACAAAGCACCAGACAGCAGATGCACTTCTTCCAGACTGCCTGGAAGCTTGGAGTACAGTGTCAGCGGCCAGCTCTTGTCACAGTGAGAAGGGACCTCCTTAAAGTGACTATAAATCCATTGTTATTTTGCCAGGAGAGAGATTAATGTTCAACACAACTTATCTTTCTCAAGTTTTGTCTGAGCTGAGAAAATGTGTTACCGTAGTGATTTTAAACATTGAGAAAGAGCACTTTAATGAGCTGGGAGAGACGGGTTGGCTGTCCTCGGCCGTAGATCATGACGGAGAAAGAGGACTCTCTCATGCGCCATCCTTCTCCTTCTTTCAGTCAATGGCTGCAAGGGACACAGAGGCAGGGTGGGCACAGAGGCAGGACAATGACTGCGCGGTGCACCCTGGATGCAGGCAGAGACCTCCAGGCTGCTATAGAGACTACAGTGTCCACTTCCTATGGGGACAAGGCTCCTCACTGGCCTGGCTAACTGGAGGCTTGCACTGGGCATGTATGGCGGTTCTTGCCATCTCAGCTAAGGCTGAGACCTCCATTTTCCTCACATCCCTGATGCAGTATTGATGTTCAGGGCATCAAAGCAGTGAGATCTCGCATGTTCTCTTCCAAGCAGCTTCCTGTCTGGAAGTTGAGGGCAGGCTAAGCAGGTCCCTCCATGGAGCCTGTCTTTCTTCAAGCAGCTGCTCTAGAGCAGCCTGCCGTTGTCATCCTGACCCCAGGGGAGCTGGTCATGCTGCCAAGCACACATACAGCTCCCTGCACACTAGCCTCTTTACGCATGTGCTTGACTTGGGCTAGGACACATGGCCATTCCATGTCAGAGACTGAGGGCCCTTTAAGGAGCGGTCATGACCTCACGGGATGGTTCTTCCACTGCCTTCCTATCCCACAATGCCCTGGGCCACATCTAGGGCTTGCACAGTTTCACTGCTTGGAGCTCCCACAGCCTTCATAAGGTCTCTCTGCCTGTGTCCTACGTCAGGAATGGGAAGGAACAGCAGTCAAGTGTCCCATCCGTCCATCCATCCACGTCCTTACTGCTCCCCTCCCTCTGACATTTTACTTTCCCCTAGCATGGTACCTGCAGCATGCAGTTTTATCAGCAGAGGGCGCCCTTGGATAGCTTTGCTTAGGAACTATGCAAAGCAGCCTGGCTACGACAGTGACTGGTGGCCTTCTGGGCCAAATGGCTGTCCTTGTTCCTACTCTAAAGGAGAAGGTGAGATAGCCAGACACTCTTGTCCCAGACCCATAAATCAGATTCCCAGCCATCTACAGAACAGTGTGTCTTGGTGACACCTCACCACTGTGCCCTTTGTCAGCCTGTTCCTGCTGATAACTTGCTGGCTGGGTATCACTTTCTGAGGGATCTGAGAGGTACACTTTCCACGGGTGGGGGAGGGGAAGAACGTTTCTAGAACATTTTCCCTCTCATTAATTGGCTGTGTTGCTCACACCCTCATCATACCCAGGGCCTCGGCAGCAAAACTTCAGTCATAGGAGGACAGACTTTTCCACCAGGAGCCCTGGGGAGGTGGCAGCCAAGGTCCTCACTAAGCTTCAGGCAAGGGTGGCATCAGGAGTGGGTTCAGGTACCTTCAGGGACAGCCTAGGGGCTTCCTATATTGAAAGTGACAACCCCTCCTGTTCAACATACTAGATATTTGTTTTTCTTAAAAATTTAAGCTTGGAGCATTTAAAATTTTATTTCTGCTTTTTCTTTGATTTGCTTACTGACAGAGACATATCAGAAAGGGTGAGTCTAGGTACGCCACAGGCCTGTAGTCTCCCACCCTCTCTCTTCCACTCCTCTTATCCCCTGTGATTGAGGCACACCGTGCCCAGCCTTTCGTACAGTAGGAGATGCAAAGGTCCTTTGTAAGCTGCCCCTGTTAAGGGCAGGTCTCAGTCCAGCAGGTCTTGGGTAGGACTCATAAGCAGATGCGTGGAGGTGCAGGGTAGAGCCAAGGAGAGGGTGTCGTGGGCTCCTCACTAGAAGGGACACTGCTGTTTTCTGGAGAAGCTTGTGTGGCCAGTATGCCTTGAACTGACAGCTTGACACCCCCCCCCCCGCCGCCACCTGGTGGTGGAGGAGGAGGCTGCAGAAGCTTCATCTCAGGCAGGTGAACTGCAGAGGGGCTCCACCCATCAGAGTTTGCCAGATCTCTGAGCTGGCTCATTGCAGCCTGCCATGGCTGGCCAGGGTCTGGTTTTCCTATGGCCCTCTCACCCTGTCCTCTGTTTCAGAGTCTGATTTTCCTGAAGACTTCTCCATCTTGACCACTGTGAAAGCCAAGAAAGGCAGCCAGGCCTTCCTGGTCTCCATTTACAACGAACAGGGCATCCAGCAGGTGGGGCTGGAGCTGGGCCGTTCCCCTGTCTTCCTCTACGAGGACCACACAGGGAAGCCTGGGCCTGAGGAGTATCCACTCTTTCCTGGCATCAACTTGTCAGATGGCAAGTAAGTACCCTGCCCGCTGAGGGATGGGGTGGAGCTGCTAGCCGGACATCGCGGGACAGCAGCTAGCCTGGCAGTAGATGGCATATGATGCCCACATGCTGGGGACCAGGAGGATGGAGCACTGACCTCCCCAGGGCTTGTTCTCATCTCTAAAACCCCAGGGACCTTTGCTGTTCCCTAGCTCTGTTTCCCGTAGAACGCACTGAGTGCATCCTGTGCTGGCCCTAGGGCAGAAGGGGCAGAGGAGGGTATGTGGCCACACCTACCTATTCCCTAGGAGCGTACCCTTTCTGGATCTGGCACAGTGTCTGTGTGAGCGAATGAAAACAGAGCCCTATCTTCAGAATTCTGCTGTGTGCTCCCTGAGTGCTGGTCACCATCCCTAAGGCACCTGGAGACTGTAGGCCACGGCTCCTGGGGTTTCTAGCAAGGCTTTGTGTCAGCCCATCACAGCTGCCATGGAGTGGGTGTCCTGCATAAAAATGGGGCCCTTGTGATAGTGTTATTGTGACTGCAGCAACCCCCCCCCATGACTCCTTCCTATGGCTGAACCCACCCTGAGCCCCCATGCTTGTGCCTCCCAAGGGCACCTCAGGAGCTCCCAGTGTTTGCGCCTTAGATATGAGAACTCTGGTTTGGAGGATCTGAATGGACTAGGGATTATCTTCTATCTATTCTCAAGAAGCTCCTGTGTTACAAGAGCTCTTTCCGGAGTCTGACCCCCCTTTATTGTAAGTAATGAGGGGCACATTAGGACTTCGCATAGCAGGACTCTCAGAAGCCCAGGACCTTCCTAGTCGCACTCAAAGAAGGGAGTTAAACAGAGACCACTCTCTGACCTAGGGCAAGGGCTTTCTGCTTCATTAGCATTAATTTCATGTTGCCTATATTCACAATGGGAAAAGAAGCCTACTGTGGCCTTTGACACAGAGGTCTGAAGCCAGTGGCTGTGATCTCTTCCTTGACTCTTAGAGATTCTCTCAGTGACAGTACTATCCTTGTGTGATATTGCCCAGACTCGTGCACAAGATTGTCACCCAGTGGCTTTGTGTCACATGGCCCTTGGGGACTTTCCCTGCCTGAATATTTGTTTCTTTGCAGGTGGCACCGGATTGCTATCAGTGTCTACCAGAAAAATGTCACCTTGATCCTCGACTGTAAAAAGAAGATTGTAAAGTTTCTCAACCGCAGTGAACACCCCATAATAGACGTCAATGGCATCGTCATGTTCGGCTCCCGGATTTTGGATGATGAAATATTTGAGGTAGGCATGAGATGGATGGTTCACCATGACACTCGAGGACAATGTGGCAAGTGGCGGCCCTCCATGTAGAGATGCTGCGGCTGCTGTGGGAGGTCCATCTCCTCAGCTGGGGATCGGTTTGACTCTCATTGCTTCCCGTAGGACACTGTGGCTTGTGAGCGGAGAGGCCAGCTTGGCTAGCACATGAATGTAATGACTGCCCCTTTCCAAGCAACCCAGTCCATGTGTCCTGGGTACCAGGTTGGAATAGACACAGGGCAAGCTTGCTCTGACTGGCACCTTCTGGTGGGCAAGGGTTCTGCTGAGGAGAGCCAACTTCCTCTGAGCACACGTGCAGGCCAGAGCTGGGCCATGCAGTGGGATCGTCCTGACTCAGTGTGTGTGTGTTCTAAGTCAGCGGCGGTCCAGACAGGCCCAGCAGAGCCTGCATCCTGGGGAAATGCTCAGAGACAGGAGCAGGAGGCACATCAGGGGCTGTGGCCTGCACTGTAGTCCACAGAGTCCTCTGGGTTCGTGTGGGGCATGAAAGGATTTGGGCAACTGTCTTGATTCAGGAAGAAGGTTGAGCGCCTGTGCAGGTGTCTGGGTGGGGGTGGGGAGTGGGGAGGGGTGGTCCTAGAGGCCACTTGAATCCAGAACAACTGAGACAGCACCTGCTACCACACCCTTAGGTCTGAGTCCCAAGTACATCCACAGCCTGAGTTCTTGGACTTGGGCTGGGACACTTGGCATGGTTTCTTTTCTAAGACATACATGGCCTTTGTGGAAAGCTTTGGGGTGCAGGGCTCCCTGACTGGAGAAGTTTCATAGTCACCTGGAAAATGGTCTCTGAGAGCTATCTGAACTCTCAGGACAGGATGGGGGAAGTGCCCTCCCAGCTCTCCAAATGCCGTGTGAATGCCATTTCCTTGTGTTGGGTCCCCACCATGGGGACATGTGTCACCTGTATCTGGGGAGGCTTGCTGATGGCCTCACAGCTGCAGTGGGGGTTCTAGGCCATGTCCTCTTAGTGGCTCAGGGTCCAGCAAGCTGGATGCAATGCCGAGTCTACCCTAGTGCTCTGCCAAGACTTAGTGACCTGACATCAGTTGCAATGTGACTACTACATAGATCTGTGACTAAAGTGACATGTAGTTGTGTGTCATAAGGAGTGAGTGCCAGATAGTGTGAATTACAGTCACTATGGAGGTTGGGCCGAGGTCAGCTGGGGCGAAGATGGGATAGAATTTGCAGTCAATAGCCAATCGGAGCCCAGAACAGCCAGCTTGCCTTCTATGGACACGGGGTGGGCCTACAGGAGAAGGTACGAGCAGGGTATGTCTGCTGGACTTAGCTGCCTTAAGCTGACACTGTAGCTGGGGCCTTCTACCAGCTGGGACGGGCACATGGGTGCAGACAGTGCTGAACCTGGAAGCCATGGGGCTGCCCTCAGGGCAGGCTTCTGAGTGGACATGCCCGGGAGTCTGGGATGAGCTGGAGGGTGGCCAAGTGGCCTCAGCTGGACAGGCAGCTGCTGGCCTCTTGTGGGGAGCTGGTGCTTACCGCGGGTTTAGAGGTCAAGTACTGCTTTTACCGGTTACTCTGTGGGAAGGCCTAGGCAAGCCTGAGATGCTGGCAGGTTCCAGGACCGCTCTGGAGAGTGTGCGTAAGAGGAGCTGAAGAGAGAACTCTTAGCCAGTGGAGCCACAGTGGCTCCTGATGTCCAGTCTCTGGTAACCAAAATCTTGAAAGCAGTGTGCAAGGACATCCCAGGGCTGAGCAAAACATTGGATCTGACTGAGTTTGCTGTGTGCTATTGGTATTGGGCTGTACCAAACACTTGTCATTTTTGCAGGAAGTCCCTTTTATTATCAAGATTCTGGAAAAAGCTTTGACCCTTAAAAGAAAACTCTCTCTCTCTCTCTCTCTCTCTCTCTCTCTCTCTCTCTCTCTCTCTCTCTCTCTCTCTCTCTGTGTGTGTGTGTGTGTGTGTGCCTCTCTCTCTCTCTCTCTCTCTGTGGTTTATGCACATGTGGTTTATGTGTGCAAGTTCTTGTTTGTGTGCATATGAAGGCCAGAAGTCAGTGTCAAATGTCTTCCTCGGTCACTTTCCACCTTGTTTTTGGAGACAGGATCTTGCTGAACCTGGTAGCCACTGACTCAGCAGCACTGGCTGGTCCCTAAGCCCTATGGATGGCTGTTTCCACTTCCGCAGATCCAGTCTGACAGGCATGTGCCACCAGGCTCAGTCCTCACTCTTGTGTGGTAGACACTTTACTGACTGAGCTACTTCCTCAGTCTTGGTCCATCTTAAAGTGCAAGATCGTCAGACAAACCCCTAATGGAGCAGCCAACACTGTCCAGAATGCCGGGGAAGGTTCTCTAGCAGAAGCTCAGGGAACTGGACCCAGCTCAGAGGTCTTTACTGGGTGTTCCCCATAGCTGAGGCTCAGTGACTGCAAAATTCAGACAATAATAATATACGTGTGTGTGTGTATGTGTGTTTGTGTGTGTGTGTGTGTGTGTGTGTGTGTGTGTGTGTGTGTGTGTATGCGTGTGTGTGCACAGGAATCACTCCACAAAAAGCACGCACAGCAAGTCTTCTGTAATGGTTACCTATTTATGTTGAGACGAAGACAGGTCTCTGTTTTCAAACTCGCTTGGATACTGGCTGCAGAGTCCAGTTTTGCCTCGTTGGCTTTTTCTCGCCATGCACAGGTGGGTCTCACTCTGCAGCTGATGCCTGGCAACTCTGTTGGAACAGCAGGGTGCAATGCACTCACAGTCCGGAGTTTCTGGTGAGCCCTTTTCCCCTGCCATGGAATTTGATTTGAGGGAGAGCGGCTGCCAGAAGCCCAGGATTTTTGTTGACCACAAGTTGTTAATGGTCTGAGGTCTGTGTTTTCCCAGCCCCAGGGTTTCCTGGCTGTTAGCTGTGCTCACGGTGGGAAATTGGACCTGTCTGCCTTAATGAAGACCAGCTAGGGCAGCAAGGTGGGGGGGGGAGGGGGCTTTTCCTCCTCTTTGCTTCTTCCCAGTGTAATGGCAGAGGAGGAGAGCTGGCCTCAGTCTCCTTGCAAGTGAATTTTTATCCCTTTTGAAATAGAAGTGATTTAACTCTTGGCTTTCCAGGTTTTAGATAATGGTGCTCAATGTTTTCTCATTTCCAGTGCCTAATTTCTCTAGAAGATTCTTGCTGGAAACTTGTCCAGTGGCCTTTTCGTCCCACCAGATTCTTATGCTTGTTAAAGGCCAGTCGGCCCCATAGCTCTCTGGATTTGGAGAGAGGGAGGGTGCCAGAGCTGAGGCCTAGGCCAGGTACTGTTGGTACAGCCTCACCATGCCCCACTCATCACCTCTTCTAGGCAGATTCACAGGACCCTACAAGGCTTCCAAAGGGCCTTGGGGAAGCCTGGGGTGCCCATAGCCCCACAGAGAACCCCCAGGACAGAAGTAGAGGCTTCGGTGGCCCAGTATCCTGTTCAGCTCTAGGGCACAGACATGTTGAGCCCTGGCACAGTGGCCCTGGCAGGCAGTCTCTGGCAGCTGCTGGCTCCCTCAGGCACAGCCCCTTTGCCTCACTAGCTTGGACTTGATTCTTGGGGTTTCCCTGATGTTTAGGGGATGTTGGACATACCAAGGTCTGGCAAAGCTATATAGAGAGGAAGTGAAGGTGTGCAGGGTGCATGCTTTCAGCTCTGCCCGGGTGAGCTGAAAACCTTCCTGGTTGAGGATTTGGGGCTCAGCACTCACATCTGTGAAATGGGTGCAATGAGGCCACCACTGTAGGGCTGTGTATGGAGGGCCGTGTGAAATGCCTGCCTACTCAAGGGCTTCAGGGATCCATGCTGAGCCCAGACTCTCGGTGACCCTCCTTGCCTGTTGCCCGTGGCACTAACTGCTCTCTCCGTGGAGGCAAAGATGCTCGCTGTCTAACCTCTGGATTTTCCATGCTCATCTAGTATGCTTTTCCTCCCCCTCAGAGACGGGTGGGGGTGGGACTGTGGGGTGTGGGGTGTGGGGGTGGAGTCTCATGACCACGCCCTTGTCTCCATCTGAGCTGAGAGCAGACCGGAAGTTGTAATCCTGGCTGAGTTACTGCTCCTGGGACACCCTGGCCCCAACTTCGCCTTGCTATCCCAGAGACCCACTGTGAAACATGGGCTGCAGTTCTCATCACTGGGGCTTCCCACTGTCTGGGGCTTGGGGGCTTCCTAGAGACTCACTGAATGATCTGCCTTGCTCACTTGGTCTAACCCCATGCTGCTGCCTTCCCTGTATAGCTGAGTCTTGTCGCTTTCCTTGCAATGTGCCTGAGATCTGACATACAGGAGGTGCTGGGCAGGCCAAGACCCCATGATACAGGAAGGTGGGGGTGCCCCATATGGGAAAACACTCCTTTTCATCCAGGGATGAGCTTTGGGGTTTGGGAGCAGGGACACAGTTGTCAGGGAAGGGGGCTCTCTGGATGGTAGAAGTGAGCTGTTCATTGGTGGAGTGTCCTTGCAGACAGGCTGCCAGCAATAGCAGCTCCGTGCTCTGCCTGCCCACCTCAAGGTGCTGGGGGCTGGGGACCCTGTTCCCATCTAAGGGCTTGGGAAGCTGGCATCCGTGGCTGAGCAACTTTTCAAAGATCATCTGCAGCGTGGCGGCAGAGAGGGACTTCTTCAGCCAGGTAGCCTTGCTCTGGGCCTCTGCCACTGGCTCCTGTGACCCTCCATTAGCCAAAGACATCCGAATCCCTGGTCCTGTGGGGTCTATGAAACTTGGGACATTACAGAAAGGACCAGAACAAACAACTTTCCAGGATGGAAGCTCATTCAATGCTCTATCCTGCATGACGCTTGACTCCGCTACCCCCATCCTCCTATTTCACACCCCAAACTGGAACTTGGGGCTGTTCTTGCTCTGTTGTCTGCAGGTTCGAGGCTGACCTGTGTTTTCAAGGGAACAACAGAGGCTGGTGTCGCCTGTTTTCTCTAAGGCCCTGAAGTGGAAAGGCCTTCTTGCTGGAGTATGCCACGAAGGAGGGCCACGGAGGAGGCTGAGACTTTGGGGATAGAGGGATGACCGGTTGCAGACTCTGGGCCAGGAGCCAAATGTGCTTTTAAGCTGTTGAATGTTTCAAGGGGCAACAAGACCAAACAGACTGTAAACTCAGCTTTCACTGTGTACCCCCAGTTGCTGGTGGGTCCCCCCTCCTGACCGCACCTCAGCATTTGAAGAAGGCCAAGTGTTTGCCTAATCCTGGCTTCCCTGTTTCCAGGAGCCCAGCTTTTCCACTGACGTGTTTTTTCCTGGAATCTGCTCTGAGACAGGAACGGGCTGTGCTGAAGAGGTGCTTTCCTCATCAGTCAGCCCAAGGGGATCTGGGCCTGGCCTTCTCAAACAGGTCTGAGAGCCAGCCATCTTCTGTGTGAGTGGGGAGCAGAGCCCCGGTCAGCAGTGTGGCCCCCAGATCCAGGCCTGGCTTTAGCCTCTGTCTCCTCCCAGGGACTCTCAAGTCTCCTGCCAGTCACCTGTCCACCGATGGCCTCCATGGCAAGCTTTAAGGGGCCAGGGATTCAGCTCAGGCCTGTTGTCAAGTGGGGATGCAGAGCCAATGGAAAAGCCTTGTCTCACTGGGGGGTGGAATGAGGTGACAAATTACCACAGAGAGCTGGTCCCTGTTTGTGGGAGTCTGCCAGTGACTGGTGGACAAGCTGCAGAGTCCAGAGAACAGCCGCTCTGTGTCCAGCTCTTTGCATTGCGTCATCTCTGTCATCCTCCCCTGTTGGCCTGATGGCCATGCACGTCTCAAAAGGAGCAGCCAAGAAAGGCTGGCTCTGACTCTGGTTGCAGAGGGCTATGATCTGGCTGCCAGAAGCCTCTCTGATACCATCTCTGTGCCCCAGTGCCCACCCACTATGATGTTGCAGCCCAGGGGTGGGCAGTCTGGGCCAGCTGTATCAGAGTCTCTGTTGCTACCCAGGCCAGCGTAGCTGTGGCTGTGGCCATTCTGTGAGAGACTCCTCTGCTACTACTCTAGGCCCCTGTGTCCTGACCTACAGATGGGAATTTGGAAGCCTTTAGATGGTAGGTCCTGAGTTCAGTAACAAGAAAGGAAATCTCCAACCCTGGCACTCAGCTGCTCATCCTGGGCATGGCCAAGCGGTGGGGGGGGGGGGGGGGATGCAAATGGCCCAGCAACAGATGAGAGGAGTTTGTGTCAGTAGGTGAGCAGGGTGTTGAGTGGGGTCATGCCCTTCTGGCTCTAGACCACAACCCACAGTTAGCCAGTCTGTTCTTCTGACTTCTGCTCAGGCTTAATGTAGATGTGGCCTCTGGCCCTCTCAGGCCAGCATGCCTGTGCTCTAGCTGACTGAGTGAGCCTTAGCATGTGCTCTTGTGTATATGCATGTGACATTTATGTGTACGGTGTGTGTGTGTGTGTGTGTGCATGCGTGAGCACGTGTGTCAGCATGCATGCCATGGTGCACATGTAGAAGTCAGTGTGTGTGTGTGGGTATGTGTGTGTGTGTGTGTGTGTGTGTGCGCATGTAGCACGTGTGTCAGCATGCATACCATGGTGCACATGTAGAGGTCAGTGTGTGTGTGTGTGTGTGTGTGTGTGTGTGGGCTTGTGTGCGCACGTGCAGCGCGTGTGAGTGTCAGCATGCATGCCATGGTGCACACGTAGAGCTCACAGGACACCCTCAGTTGCTGACCCTCTCTTTTTGCCTGGCTAGAAGTGGGATCTCTTTGTTCTTCTCTGTTTCCTATAATAGGCAGCTGGTCCATGAGATTTCAGGGATTCTGCCTCTGCCTCTCATCTTACTGTAGGAACACTGGGATATGCACTACTATGACTGGCTTTACATGGGCTTTGGGGATTTGAACTCAGGTCTTCATGCTTGCGTGCCACAGGCTTTATTCAGGGAGCTCTGGCCATAACGTGTCTTTTGAGAAGCCCCAGGACACTAGCCAGTGTGGATTCAAGACTTTACCTGGCTGTGTCTTCAGTCTGCCTGCTCTATGGTACCCCTCCCCACCCCCAATTCCAGGAAGGGCAGAGCTCTGTTCTGATGGCTTACCTGGGACTGACACACATGGTGACAGGTGGCGGTAAAGTGGAGAGTCGGCTTCCTTCCAATCTCGAAGGCTCCGGGTATGGGCATGTCACACACTTCCTCACAAGGCTTACCCTAAACCTAGTGGTCTCACTTTGAAACCCTCAACTGAGCTCCATCCATGTCCTGTCTTTGGTAAGGTCGTGCTCTGGAGTTGAAGCGTTAGAGCTGAAACATAGCTTTGGAGCGCCCCCCCCCCCCCCCCCCCCCGTTTAGCTCCTGTCTCTAAAACAGCCTGGAAAAGGCCTCCTCTGACCCCACCAGAGCATGCGCACTACGGCGTGAGGCCCTGGACACTCTGGGCACTCCTGAATGGCTTCCAATTCCCCAGCTCCCAGGCTTAGGAATGGCTTCGGGTTGGGAGCAGGGGTTGGCCCCAGCCTGTGCCGTGGCTGGCAGCGGGCCACACAGGGTGATTCATCTCCTAAAGCCCTTGGCTGACTGGCAGCCAGATGGGAGGTCTGTGCTTCTGGAGACCCAGGAAGGCACCGTATGAGGTTGGCAGCAGAGTGGAGGTTCAGTCTTCACAGGACTTGCCTAGCCTGTAAGGGTGTCAGGCTTGTTCCATGGAAACTGTGAGCTGTAGTGTCTCCCAGAAGACAGGGCTGACCTTAGGTTGGAAGTCAGGCCTTGTCCAATGACATCATGCTGGGCTGGCATGTGGTGGACATTCTGATCCGGTTCCCCTGGGAGCATGGTGACCAAGAAGCTCTGGGAAGTTGGACCTCATGTCACTGAGGGAGGGGAACAGGGTGGCAGGGACACGTGTAGGGAGAGCAGAGGGACAGACAGTATGCCACCTAGAGGCGGGGCATGCGACTGAGGAAACTGTGAGAGCCTAAACTGCTACCAGGCTATTGATGGGTGAGAGTGTGTGAGCACTGACTCAGGGGCTCCAGGGGGAGCTGATGGTGGTCTTGGTGGTCTTGGCAGTGCAGGTGGTGATGGTGGTCTTGGTGGTGTTGGCAGTGCAGGTGGTGATGGTGGTCTTGGTGGTGTTGGCAGTACAGGCGGTGATGGTGGTCTTGGTGGTGTTAGCCGTGGAGGTGGTGATGGTGGTCTTGGCAGTGCAGGTGGTGATGGTGGTCTTGGTGGTGTTGGCAGTGCAGGTGGTGATGGTGGTCTTGGTGGTGTTAGCTGTACAGGTGGTGATGGTGGTCTTTGTGGTGTTGGCAGTGCAGGTGGTGATGGTGGTCTTTGTGGTGTTGGCAGTGCAGGTGGTGATGGTGGTCTTGGTGGTGTTAGCAGTGCAGGTGGTGATGGTGGTCTTGGTGGTGTTAGCCATGGAGGTGGTGATGGTGGTCTTGGTGGTATTAGCAGTGCAGGTGGTGATGGTGGTCTTGGTGGTGTTAGCAGTGCAGGTGGTGATGGTGGTCTTGGTGGTCTTGGCAGTTCAGGTGGTGGTGGTGGTCTTGGTAGTTTTGGCAGTGCAGGTGGTGATGGTAGTTTTGGTAGTGTTAGCTGTGGAGGTGGTGATGGTGGTCTTGGTGGTGTTAGCAGTTCAGGTGGTGATGGTGGTCTTGGTAGTGTTAGCAGTGCAGGTGGTGATAGTGGTCTTGGTGGTGTTAGCCGTGGAGGTGGTGATGGTGGTCTTGGTGGTGTTAGCAGTTCAGGTGGTGATGGTGGTCTTGGTGGTGTTAGCAGTTCAGGTGGTGATGGTGGTCTTGGTGGTGTTAGCCGTGGAGGTGGTGATGGTGGTCTTGGTGGTTTTGGCAGTGCAGGTGGTGATGGTGGTTTTGGTAGTGTTAGCTGTGGAGGTGGTGATGGTGGTCTTGGCAGTGCAGGTGGTGATGGTGGTCTTGGTGGTGTTGGCAGTGCAGGTGGTGATGGTGGTCTTGGTGGTGTTAGCTGTACAGGTGGTGATGGTGGTCTTTGTGGTGTTGGCAGTGCAGGTGGTGATGGTGGTCTTTGTGGTGTTGGCAGTGCAGGTGGTGATGGTGGTCTTTGTGGTGTTAGCAGTGCAGGTGGTGATGGTGGTCTTGGTGGTGTTAGCCGTGGAGGTGGTGATGGTGGTCTTGGTGGTGTTAGCAGTTCAGGTGGTGATGGTGGTCTTGGTGGTGTTGGCAGTGCAGGTGGTGATGGTGGTCTTGGTGGTGTTGGCAGTGCAGGTGGTGATGGTGGTCTTGGTGGTGTTAGCAGTGCAGGTGGTGATGGTGGTCTTGGTGGTGTTAGCAGTGCAGGTGGTGATGGTGGTCTTGGTGGTGTTAGCAGTGCAGGTGGTGATGGTGGTCTTGGTGGTGTGAGCCGTGGAGGTGGTGATGGTGGTCTTGGTGGTGTTAGCAGTGCAGGTGGTGATGGTGGTCTTGGTGGTGTTGGCAGTGCAGGTGGTGATGGTGGTCTTGGTGGTGTTAGCCGTGGAGGTGGTGATGGTGGTCTTGGTGGTGTTAGCTGTGGAGGTGGTGATGGTGGTCTTGGTGGTGTTAGCAGTGCAGGTGGTGATGGTGGTCTTGGTGGTGTTAGCAGTTCAGGGGGTGATGGTGGTCTTGGTGGTGTGAGCCGTGGAGGTGGTGATAGTAGTAATAATGGTGGTCTTGGTGGTGGTGATGGTGGCCTTGCTAATGTTGGTGGTGAGGATGGTGATCATCTGTCTTTCTCCAGGGTCCATCTATGAGGTATTTCCTGAATGATGCCTTTATACCATCCGCCCTAGACAGGATCTAGGGAAAGACACCAAGAAGACATATTTGACCACTTGAAGCTGTTTCCTTAATTCTCCTGTGAACACAGCTCAGCCCACTCTCCCAGCCATACAGGGAACCACAAAGCAGTGTTTCTGGCTTCCCTTCCCCTGGCTTAGACACTTTTTGTTCCCACCCTGTGTAGCCCCATAAGTAATAATACAAAATCAAGATTTTCAATGTGACTTCTGAGGGTCCCTGAAAGTCTGAATGGGTGGTCTGTCTACAGGAAACTTCTGAGGGCACAGGGAGTGGAGGAAAGCACCCCACGGTGGCACCCAATTGCTCTGCTCTGAGCCTGTGGGAGAATCCCCCGGCCTGCTGCCTGGGTGTGTGGCCTGGCTGGCCCTGCGATCCTTCACCTCTGTTGGAAACATGTCCCGCTCTGCTCCAGTTGAGGAAATCGGGTTGGGTCTTTCCCTGGCAACCGCCGAGGCCAGTCCTCTTTCCATCCTCCCAGACAGGGAAGTGTGGCCTGCTGTGGTTTGGGAAAGTGCCTAAGATCACACAGTGTGATTCAGATGGGACCCCAGGGGAGCTTGGAGGCTCTCAAGTTCCACCTTCCTCCACCTGGGACAACAATCAAGGATGTCCTGGGAACGTGTACAGGCCTCAGGTGCCTAGGTGTGTTTTGAATGGGTGGTGGAAGGGCATGGTTCTGGGTGCCTTATGGCCAGGGAGTGTGACAACGAGGACTCAAGATTTGCTTGGCTAGTACACTTGTGGGCCACCTCTCCTGCAGCCTGGAACAAGAAGGGGTTATTTTCTCAACTTAGTTGCACCTGTCTATTTCTAGGCATGAGGTAGTCTGGTTAATTAATTAATTTTATATCTCGATTGCAATTTCCCCTCCCTCATCTCCTAGCTCTTCCCTCTCACCTCACCTTCCCACTATTCTCCCATCCCCCTCCTTTCTCCTCAGAAAAGGCTCACAAAAAGAGGCCTTCCATGGATATCAACCCTCCTTGGCATCTTCTCCTATTATGGCTAGGCAAGACAGCCCAGTAAGGGGAAAAGGGACCCCCAGGCAGGCAACAGGGTCAGATACAGCTGCTGTCCTGCTGAGCCATCTGGGTAAAATTTGATGATGAAATCTGTAAGTTATGCAAAAATCTGTGGGGATCCCCACAGAGCACCATTGGACAGGGTGAGGGCCAGGTGTGGCAGCCATGGTGTGGGGGCTGGTGTGCCTCAGGGAGGAGGAAGAGTGAAAAGGAAGGGGAGCAGAGAGGGGATCCTATTATCAGAGGGTGCACTGCTAAGCTCTCTGCTGTATGCGCGTTCGCTGCATAGGCGCCAGGATTGCAGACTCTCCAGCAAAAGCTTTGCTAACATCTCATTATTGGTGGAAACAGAACTGACTTGCTCAGCAAAATGCTTTGGGCTCTATGAACACCAAGGACAGCATGATCTCTACTGTGTCCAAATGGACACAGATCTGTCCTCTGCGGGAAAATGGGCCGCTCACTTGATGGCTGCCAACATGGGTGCGTGGTCAGTGCAACGCATTGGAACAACAGTAATGACCAACAGGCATGGGGGGAGGGGTGCAGAAGCTTCTAGAGGCTCATTAGGGGCTCAGAAAGTGAAAAGGATGTTATGAGAGTGAAGGTGGCATTCAAACACCGACACCTTCTCAGGTGATTTAGAGTCGTCATAGGCAGGCTGTGTGGGACTGCCAGTTCTGGGTTGCGGCATTTGATGTGATGCCAGGGGTTGTCCTGGACCCTGAGGGTAGAGGAGTGGGTTGAGCTGCTACCCACTCTGTATAAGCCTCTGTGGGTGACTGAGTGGTGAGAGGGTGTCCTGTGTGTGCTGTGAGCAACTTAACACTGTGGCCTTATGGTCCAAGTGAATGGCTCTAGGGAGCTGGGAGGGGTGCAGGCAAACTTCCTGCTAGGTGGCCATGACAGTGGTCTTACATCTGTGTCCTGTGAGACAACGAGGGAAAAAGTCATTCATCCTCTCACTTGGAAGTGTGAGGGTAGGGTCAGCCCTGGAGAAAAAGTCACCTTCGCTGAGACAGAGTGGGCCAGAGAGGGATGGTCACTAGACCTTGTGTGAGGAGGGCACAGTCAAGCTTTTCTGTTCCCCATGAGCTCAAGACATCCTATGGGGATGGAGAGGGTCTCGGTACAGCTCTTGAGGACTCATGAGCTGCTGGTGAGGGACACTCAGGTTCCACCTCAGTGCTCTCTGAGGGCCAACTGCATACTATATAATGGGGCCCTCCCATGACATGCACGTGTACACAGACAAAACAGTACACATGCAGTATATATTACAGCCGTCATCTGGGTTATGGCTCCTACCTGTGGCATTCATCATTGCATTGTACTTATTTACCATCTTTGGATGGACACATGGTGCTACCACTCTGGGGCTATTGACAGTAATGCTGTGTGTGTGTGTGTGTGTGTGTGTGTGTGTGTGTGTGTGTGTGTGTGAGAAACAGAGAGAGAGAGAGAGAGAGAGAGAGAGAGAGAGAGAGAGAGAGAGAGAGAGAGAGAGAGAGAGAGAACACAGGGGGAGAGGAGAGAGTTGGCCTGAGTCCCTCTCTTTTTACCTTTAGGGGTGAACTGATATGGGGAAATTTGCTCAAGTGTTTGTTCTGGTTTCCAAGGTTTGAACTGCTGGGTTGTATGACAATTCTGTGTTTAACTTAATAAAAAATCAAGCATTGCATCTTAAGGAAATGCCCCCTCAGTCCTGGAGGCTGATGGAGACAGGGACATGCCCTTCTGAATGAATCTAGGAGAGATTCATTGGTGCTTTGTAACTGCTGTAGCTGTGAACAGCAAGCTGGCAAATGTGCAACATGTGTTTGGTAGATGGAAGGATACATTGTGGGGTGGATGGATGGGTGGGTGGATGGTTGAGGAATTATCAGCTGGAAGGATGGCTAGGAAGATGGAAGGGTGGGTTAGTGGACGGTTGCTGCCTGGCTGGCCGAATGGAAAGGTGGATAGATGGATGGAGTGGTGGGTGAATGCAGGAACAGGTAAAGGGATGATTAATAGAAGGGTCAATGAGTAGGTAGGTGGGTGGGTAAGGAGATGGGTGGGCGATGAGTGGATGGGCAGGTGAGTAGATGGATGGGAAGACAGATGGATGAATAGAAAGGTAGATAAATGATTGGGTGAGTGGATGGATGGATGCATGGATGGATGGATGGATGAAAAGGTAAGTGAGTGGAGGGGTGGGTAGGTGAATAAATGGACGGTTAAATAATGGATTAATGGAAAGGTAGGAAAGTGTATAGGTGGATGATTAAATAGATGGTTGGGTAGATGGATGGATGGGTAAATAGATGGATGGATTGATCCTTAGATGTGTCAGTGTAGCATAGCATCTTCTGGGAAGAACTGTGTCACCTCTTGAGGTCTTTCCTAGACATCTCTCTTGCCCAAGGCATTGGGCTGGGTCCCCTGGGCCCCTAGATCCCTGTGAGTACCTGTGCTGCCTGATCATGAGCTTTTTGTCCTTTTGCAGGGTGACATCCAACAGTTGCTCTTTGTCTCAGACCACCGGGCTGCCTATGATTACTGTGAGCACTACAGCCCCGACTGTGACACCGCGGTCCCTGACACACCTCAGTCACAGGACCCTAACCCAGATGAATATGTGAGTCCCCTCTGGCTGGATGCATGGTGGGAGCACAGGTAGCCCCCCAGGGTAGTGCAGAGTCAGCAGAACTGTGACTATGAAGGACCCTGGAGGCCACAGGACCGAATTTTAAACAAAGCATAGGGGAAGCAGTGTCTGACCCACTTTACCACTCAGGAGCCCACCTCCAGCCCATCATGGAGTCTCTCAAGGGAGTGTCATCAGCAACAGTGCCCTTTAACCCCTGCTCCCCGCTCCCCACAAACCTAGATGGATGCAGACAGGTACCCCTTACCTTCAGGCTGTGGCCTCAGTTGCTCTTTAGAGCTCAGTCCATTTGCTCAGGGCACCCAAAGTTTTACTCTAGGGTGTATTCTGCCCTTAGTGTAGTGGTTCATCCCTCGACTCCCAGGGTAAGCAGTAACTCTGCAGGGCAGTGTCTCTCCCCTTTGTCCTTTCTCCCCATTTCCCACTCTGCTGGGTCCCTCTCCTCACCCCTGTGCCCTCCTCCAGCAACACCTTCCTCGTTTTATGTGCAATTCTTTCTGGTACTCTGCCTGCCTCTGGCTGGGCTGTCTCCCACTGCCCTGGGTATCTTTGCATCTTAATCTCCCTGTGTCTCTCTTTCACTGCTGGCCAGAGAAGGTGGAGATTTCATGGGGCTATAGGATTCCCTGACTCAGGCCACCCCCACAGATCCTCAGATTGTGTTGGATGGAGCTCTGAGGCCAGCCACCACCAGGCCCCTAACTTGTATTTGAGCATAGAGTGACTGCTTGTGACTGCTAGCCATTCTCTCTGGGTACCCATGTTTGGGGGCTGAAGGTCAAGTTTGCTGGCCTGGCTCTGATTTCTGTGGGTCAGACGTAACTACTTTTAGGGCTCAGCATTTGCTGACCTCTCTTGGGAGCCTGTGGGGATGTCCATCCCCACGTTACACTTCTGGAGTTTGTTCAGCTTCTCGGGGAGAGGCTGAGGGAAGAGCCCAGTCTGGAGACCCTGCTTTTCCACCCAAGTTGGGACAGGGAGGTCGACTGGCTCTAGTAATACATCCATTTTCTTCTTCCTACGGACACTGTTGACTTCAGTACCCAGAAGGAGAGGGTGAGACCTATTACTACGAGTACCCATATTATGAAGACCCTGACGACCTGGGAAAGGAGCCTGCCCCCACGCAGAAGCCAGTGGAAGCCGCCAGAGAAACCACAGAGGTTCCTGAGGTCTGATATGGATGGGGGCTGGGCTGGGGAGGTTCCTGAGGTCTGATGTGGACAGGGGCTGGGCTGGGGAGGTTCCTGCCCTCCCCGCCAGGCCACAGAGTAGGGGAGGGTTAAGAGCCAGAGGCTGTGAACATTGTACATACCTGTAATTCTAGCACTTTGGACACCAAAGCAGGCTAGTCACGAGTTATAGGCCAGCCTGGGCTACAGGGTGAGAGATACCCTCTTCTCCCTTCTCCCCCTGAAGCTTTAGCTGTGGTTGGACCATTTCTGGTGTGTCCCTGGGTGGTCCTCCATCGAGTCGTGGCACTCTTGGTATCTGGTGCTCATGCACTGGCTGCCCACCTCCTCATTTCTCTGCCTGCCAGGGATTGACGGCTCTGAATCCAAGTCCAAGCCATGGCCAAACTCTACATCCACACTCTGCAGCTCACTCTCCTACTAGAAGGATGCCAGTGTGGGTCCTTGGAAAATCCTGACTGTCTCTCTCTACCCTCTGCCCCCAGGAACAGACGCAGCCTCCACCAGAACCCCCTACAGTACCTGAGACCAGCGACCCGGCCGGCAAGGAGGACGATCCAGGCATCGGGGACTATGACTATGTGCCTACTGACGACTACTACACTCCCTCCCCATATGAAGACTTTGGCTATAATGAGGGCGTGGAGAACCCCGACCAGCCCACGAACCCTGACTCAGGGCCCGAGGAGATCCCCACCAGCACCACCGTTAACTCCAACACTTCTAATGTAATTGCTCTCCTTCCTGTTTGTGTGGATCTAGGGGGCAGGGTGGAGAAGGGGCAAAGGCCACTGCTGTGGGTCACTGCTGAGCACCTACTTCCTTGGATAGCCTTCCTTGCATCCCCCCTCCCCCCGCATCTTGGCTCCTGTGTCCTCCGTAGCAGTGTTGAGTGTGGTTCAGAAGCCATGGGCTTTTCTGAGCATATTTCAGTCACCCCCCCCCCCCCCCGCAAAGTGAGTAGAGTAGCTTGCTGGGCTCTGATTTCTCATCCTCATCCTCAAGGTAACTCAGATAACACCGTAGTTTCTGGGTTCCACCCAGAACATCATAGGTGGTTCTCCAGGTTGCCAGAATAGCTCTCATGGAGCGCTGCCCTCTTCACTGTTAGAGAGAACCTCAGTTTCCAGTGTGCAAGCTCTCATCACCAACTGAACGCAGACATCCCCGAGGGATGGAGTACAGCTCTGAGGGACACTGGTGCTCCTCCCTGCCCTGGCAGCTTGAGGGAACCATCTCCATGGTGGCTGGGAGGTATGCGGAGTGGCTGTGGGGGCCACAGGTCCTCCCGCATGGAATCTCCCATGGGCTCTAAGCTCCAGATGCTCTGTAGTGAGGCTGCTGGCTATGCCATGTGCAGGAAGTCCTGGGCTCAGAGCTTTCCAAGCACAGCCTGCATGTCCATGTGGTCGGCTTCTCTGAGTGACCCTGCCACTTCTGTCCCTTAATCTGCAGCCAGCTCCATCTCCAGAGGAAGGGAAGGATGACCTGGGCGGTGAGTTCACCGAGGAAACCATCAAGAATCTAGAGGAAAACTACTATGATCCGTACTTTGACCCTGATTCCGACTCCAATGTCTCCCCGTCGGAGATAGGGCCAGGCATGCCAGCTAACCAGGACACCATCTATGAGGGGGTAAGAGATTTCGGCTTCTCTCTGCACAAGTGCATTTGAGTGGGGGCTGGGGGAGGGGAGGGTAGCACTTCCAGAAGTCTGAGGGTGGCAAGAGTGACCTAGGCTGCCATGCGCCTTCTTTCTTATTTCAGTTAATTAATTCCTGATTAGAGACAGGGTCTCACTGTGTAGCCCTGGCTGGCCTGAAACTCTGTATGTAGAGCAGACTGGCCTCACAGAGCTCTACCTGCCTCTGCCTGCTCAGTTCTAGGACTAAAGTCGTGCGCCACCACGCCTGGCTGAGCTTCATTCCTTAAAGCTGGGGTGGGGATGGGAGGTCCACTGCAGCTTGCAATCCTCCTCCTGGGCATGAGGCGTCTAGCTGCAGGGAACACCCTGGTTTTGCACAAGTTTTGTGTCATGTGGACTTTCTGTCCCTCTCCCCCACCCCTGGCTCTCCTGTTCTTCCTCTGGAATCTCACACCCTCTCCTCCCCAGATTGGCGGACCTCGAGGTGAGAAAGGGCAAAAGGGAGAACCAGCCATCATTGAGCCGGTAAGGATGTTATTATTATTATTATTATTATTATTATTATTATTATTATTATTATTATTATTATTATTATTCATCATCATCATCATTATTGTTTTTGTTGCTGTTGTTGTTAATTATTGCATCTCTGAGCTATGCTGTCCTCTGCCAAGTTCATGATGGTTTTGTAGGGTGTGACCAGACTGTGGGTCCCCACTCTCTGCCCACTTAAGAAGCCACCCCCATGTTCTCTACATCCCCTGAATCACAGATACTTGGGAGAGGCTCTTGGGGGGTGGGGGACTATTTAGAGCTTGGTCAAGGTGATGATGGGCAAGGTGTAGGTCACAAGTGTTTGTAGCTGGAGGGAAGGTGGAGGATCAGAGCGCCCCTGAAGAGCTTTCCTCAGAAGAGTGGATACAGACCTTGCCAACGGCTGGGTGGGAAACTCCTAGTGTAGGTAGCAGGCACCTTGGAGGTGGTGGCGGGGAGGTGGAGGAGGTGAGGAGGTGGCGTAGAGTGGGGAGTTAAGAGCTTCACCTCCCCCATGCCTTTTATGCCTCCATTTGAGGCCATTTGCGGCAGCCATTGGGAAGGCCTGAAACTGTGTCAAGGGAAAGGAAGCAGCTTTAAGGCAGCAATCCCCCTTGAGTAAATCCCTCTTTCGTCAGGCAATGGAATTCTGGGTAAGTTAGCACAGGGGCCGGTAGAGAATGTGTGGTTGTGTGCAGTCCATGCCCATCCCAGGTCAGAGATTTTTGTGGGAGCCCAGCCTTGGTTAGGGCACCCTCATCCTGCTAGGTGCTGTGGCCTGCTCGGGTGGCCCAGACAATGGAAAGATGGGTGGTTGGCTGGAGTGGGCTTGGTAGATATGGGAGTGTGGACTCAGAATTGGCTTTGCCCACAGGGGCTGGCTGCTGAGGTCATCTACTCATCTGCCCTATGAGTACCCAAGGGAGGAAGCCCTTGTCCTGCACTATGGCTGGTGCAAGGCTGGGCAGCTGTAAGTTCCACTGCCAGGACTCAGCTCCCTGGGGCTGAGTTCAGAGCATGACCTTGGGGCTCCCTAGGAGAGAGAACGAGCCTCACAGGACTCCGGCCCTCTTGCAGGAGAAGAGCCTTGCTCAGCAGTGCTTAATAGGGCAGCGGGCCAGGGCAAGCTCCTTGGCTTGGCCTCTTCCCTAGCCAACGGGAGCCCTGGAAGGAAGCCTCTTGCTGGCTTCAGGGGTTCTGCCTGCCACTCGTGCCCCTGGCTCCCCTGGCAGTGAGCCTGAGGACGCTTATCCTCCTCCCAGACCTCTCTGTAGTTCCAAAGAAGACGCTCTACAGGTGAGGCTGGAGGACCAGGACACAAAGGGAAAGGGCGTAGAGCACAAGGGTAGCTCAGCCTGGGGCCCTTTGCTCAACCCCATGAGAAACCTCAACCCAAGTTCGTGTTCATGGGAGATGGGTGGGCCTGAAGACGAGCATCCTAAGGGACTGGGGCAGACTTATCCCATGGCGCATGTCTGAGGCTTGTCTTGCCCCATGCCAGAGGAAGGATGCAGCACAGATGGCCTCTCTGCTATGCTGGACCATTTTCAAGGACCACCTCAACTGGACTTGGCCCCAGGTGGACTTGGTCATCACTTGTGGCTCCTTGACAGGTCCCTAACGCTTCACTAAAAGGGGCAGCTTTCCTGAGATTCCAGAGAAGGCAGGTACCCAAGGCTCTGGGGGCCTTGTGGTTGGTCCCCAGCTTCAGAAGTGGGTGGGTCGAACCTTTGAATAAGGCTTACTTAAGCTTATTGTTTATGGAGTTGGCTCTCTAGGTCTGGGCACAGGGAGAGGCATGGAGAGAGAGTCCTGCTAGAGGGCTGCCCTGACAGAGGCTGTGGGTGAGGGTGGGCCGCAGACAGCACTGAGAATGTCGGGGTGGTCCAGCGGATGCTCATCTCTGGATGACCCAGCTTCTCTTCTCTGGGAAGAGTGCAAGCCATCTGGAGGCAGTTACAGAAGGCCCCCGCCCCCACCTGATGCTTGCTTCTTCCCAGCTTCCTCTGGGGTGTCCACAGAGCCTTTGGCGAGTCCCCATGGAGAGATAGTGTAAACATTTGGAATTGTCAACCTGGAGCATCGCCAGCTGTCCCTGGAGTCTTAGCGATACATACACAGATGGAGGCCCTGGGGACTGGTGGTGTACAGCCTGCCTCGTGCTGGGGTGGCTGCTATCCCCTCTCCTGACACCTGCCCCACAGAATAACGGGCTTACAGCAACTGCTAGCATAGGGTCAGTCCCTCCCTGCATCCAGGAGGTGACATGGCTGGCGCCCCCAACCCCACTGCTCAATTTCAGCTCCTCTGATTTGTCAGCAAGACAGGGGACTCTTTAAAAGGACAGACCTGGCTTGGCTGTGATGAGGCAGATCCAGCAGTCTCCTTGGCATCGGCCCCAGTGTTCTGCTTAGCATGTGGAGGGACCTTCACTAAGAATGGGTTTGGGTGCTGGGAATGACAGCACATGCCTATGAAACCAGCACCCTGGGAGGCTAAGGCTGGAAGATTTGAGCTCTGGGCTAGCCTAGGCTACAGAGCAAGATCTTGACTCATTGGAAAGTAAGCAACCATCTTCAGTCTGGCCAAGTCTATTTAAAGTAACAAAACATCACGGCTTTGTGTGTGTGTGTGTGTGTGTGTGTGTGTGTGTGTGTGTGTATGTGTGTATTTAGGTATGGGTATATGCAGTGTATGCCTATGGATGTGTATACATACGTGCAGAGGCCAGAAGTAGATGTCAGTTGTCTTTCTCAATTGCTCTCCACTCTATTTTTTAAAAGATTTAAGAAAATTACCATGTTTTAAGTGTCTGCATCCTGAAGAGGGCTCCCCTGGAGTTAAGATGGTTGTGCGCTCAGCAGCCAGCTAGGTGGCTGGGATAGTAAGCGCCCGGACCAGCTTTCTCCACTTACAGGTGCACACCGCCATGCCTAGCTTGCTTTTATTTATTTATTTATTTATTTATTTATTTATTTATTTATTTAGAATACTATGGATCCAGACTCAGGTTCTCATTCTTGCACACTTTATTGACTGAGCCATCTCTCTATCTCATGGTGCTTTTACATACCTGATATTTGTACACACAGTGAAGAGCTCCCTACCGCTGCCACTGAGCATCACAGTCTTTCTTTGTGTGAGCGTGGGGCAGAGTATGAGTTTATTTCTGATAGGTCACTAGTGAATACAACCATGAAAGCCACAGAGACCTTCTCCTGTAGTTCTGAGCCCCAGCGCATTTGGTGGTGGGCGGGATGGTGAGATGCAGGGTAGAGGCAGCAGGCCTTGGAAGGCCAGGGGTGTCAGGGCTGCCTCCTGTAGCCGCACGTCTTCTTTTTTATTCTGAGCTGGGGTGATCTGGACTGGCCTCCTGTGAGATCCCGTGATGCTGACCCTGCTTTGCTGAACAACAGTGTGCGTGTGCGTGTGCGTGTGCGTGTGCGTGTGCGTGTGTGTGTGTGTGTGTGTGTGTGTGTGTGTGTGTAAAGACAGCTGCTGTCCCCTGGGCCCTGCCAGGGCCAGTGGTTCCCCTTAATCCCTTCTCCACTTCTGAGTCCTCCCAGCTGCCCATCAGAGGAAATGGGAAGATGAGCCGCTTGGATGAGTTCTCTGTGTATATCGCACGCACAAATATTTCTCCTCAGCACATCTGTGTAAACATGGCGTTTAGCCTCCCAGAGACCAGGAAACCACGTGGGCAGAGTGGATAAGGCTTGTATGCAGGCAGTACTTTGAATTCCTTGCTCAGTTGAATCTCACCCCACCAATCCAACTCATTAGACATGGTGACCAGCCTGCCAGGGCCTCGCACCTTCACTTGAGTAGGTCTATTTTGCTTGTCAGGACTAAGCCCAAATTTGACAAGAGGGCTGTGTGCTTTCAAAGACACATCGGAGGCATGATGACTTCCGTTATCTCAAAAGAATAGCCATACCTGTTTCCCTTTGCCTGGGAGACTAGAGAGGGACCTGGCCCAGGGACAAGGCCGCCAGCCTCTCACGCCATCATTCCTGCAGTCTTGAGAGCTACCTGGGAGACATATCTATGCATGTCTTACATGTGGCTAGCCTGCACAGCCTGCAAGTGTCATGACAGGGTCCTGCATCTATCTACCCAAAGCGTGCCGCGGACTCTGGGAACCAGCCTGCAGGCCTCTTGTGTGGACGCCCCCCCCCCCCCAACAGATTCTCCTAAAGTGTGCATGGGGCTCAGAATGTTCTGGTTGGGTGATGGTAAGGAGACCAAGAGAAGTCTGGGTGGGGCTTTTTGAAGGACAGCATCTAGAAAAGCAGATCCGAGTGTAGAAGAAACCTTTGAAAACAGGGCCAATGGGCAGCAGGAGGCCTTATCTCCTCTCGGGGCTGGGCACAGTGAGGGCTAGTGGCAGGATGGAACCCAGGCTTAGGAATGATGGGAAGAAGACAGGCGTGGGTCGAGTGACGTCAGCAGCCTGGGAGGAGGGACAGAATGTTCCGCTGGCTGGGACAGGAGTAGTCCTGACTATGCTCAGCCCACCTAGCTTTTTCCCTTAGCCTTTGTCAGTCCACCTGGGTGCCTGGTCCCAGGTTTCCATTTTACCCCTTGGATAGCCGGATACTCTTCAGGTAGACGGCAAAGACAGGAGTCATGTTTGGGGCCTGATCTCTCCTTCTGGAAAATTGGGGTGCTTTTGTCAAAGTTGTGTTTGAGGGGAGCCTGTGGGCTCCTGATCACTGGCTGGAGCCTGCTGTGACTTGGGATGCAAAGACAGAATGTGTTCCCACCACCGGCCACTGTCCAGGAGTCCTGTAAGGACTGGCTGACCTCTTGGCTGACTGTGGTAAATTTAAGGGCTGTTGTCTACCCCAGATCAAGGGCTGGGCCCGTGATCTCAGATGGCCTGTTTCTCTTCCTCTCTGCAGGGAATGCTGATAGAGGGGCCCCCTGGCCCTGAAGGCCCTGCTGTGAGTGTCTGGTTTTATTTCCCTCTGTCTTGTGGGGGGCACTGTGGGGGTAATTTCCTGGGGAGGAAGTTCAGTGTTCCTCACTTTTGCAGATACCCGGGCCTACAACTTCCTTAGCTCCATTTCTGTCTCTCGAGTCTTTGCCCTGAGGCCATATCTGAAACTCTGTTTTGCTTTTGTTTTTAATTCCAGGGTCTGCCAGGACCTCCAGGAACTACAGGTCCTACTGGCCAAATGGGTGACCCTGGAGAAAGGGTAAGACCAGTTCAGCTCCATGACCACATGCTGTGTGGGTTGTCTTGCCTTGTCTGCTCTCTTCCCTCCTCCCTTCCTGTTCTGCTCCTGTGTTGATTTTCAATGTAGAAATGACACTAAGAACAACCACTCCTTCCTCAAATTTCCACCTCCGTAGAGCCAGCCACCCAGTGTCATCCCCTCAGGTCTTTATAGGGTTCACTCTTACCTGGCTACGTGTGTAACTAAACCTGGGTCCTGAGGCAGCCAGCAGTGAACCCTCAGCAGTGACCCCAAGTGACAGCTTGGAGGGCCCTGGTGCTTTCTCTGTGCCTCCCAGGAGCAGCTCCTGGCCTGGAGCCTGCATTAGTTCTCACAATAGACCCTCTTAGTAGAAGTCAAGCCACTGGTGGGGGGGTAGGGGGGGCGAGGTTTGTTCTGAGTGGGATGTGAGCCAAGCCCTGGACCATGAGCTTCTTCTGACACCTGGTGGTGGATTGAAGTACTGCAGCCTGCAGCCTGTGGGTTTCTGAAGCCCACCCACCCTTCTTCCTTCCTTCCTTTCTTCCCTCCCTCATTCCCTTCCTTGCCCAATCATCTAATGAATTGGCTAGGCATTTGTCCCTGGCTCTTGGCCCAGCACAGTAAGGCGTTTAAGCGGCAGGTGAAGTCGCATGATGGTGTGGCCACATGGTTGGGTGTTATGTATGCTCTGCTGGCTAGGGCCTCCTCAAGGCAGTGGTTTGGGCAGTGCTGGTAAAGGGTAAAGTCGGGTGTCTGTAGATGCAGGGAAGACTGAGAGGGGTTCTGGGTGTCAGTCAGTAGAGGATGGCAAATCTCAGGGGAAGGATGGAAGAAACAGGATACATGACGACAGGTGGCCAGCCAGCCTTTTGCCTTCGTGAGGAGCACCATAAGTTGAGCACTTACAGGAAGGTTTTGTGACCCATCTAGGCTGTCAAAGGGGTTCATTTGTCAGGGCTGGGAGATGACTCCTGGGAGAGAAGAGCAGATGGGGGCCGGCTGTGAGACCCAGAAGAGGAGGCTGTGTGGAAGGCACGCAGGAGGCAAGGGTGACCAGCCCTCAGGGCCAGCAGGAAGAGCTCTATCCTGTCCTCCAGCACCTCACTCAGCCCGGAGAGCTTAGAGCTGTGGTTCTCAGCCCTCGTTCTGTGTGGAGACAGCGCAGAGGGCTGGGCTATGCAGATTGATAGGGGTTGACCCCTGCTTTTCTCCAGCTCAAGGCTCAGCCTCCAGCCTCCAGCTAGACACAGTTGCCTGCCTTTCATCTCTGAATGTTTCACATCTAACTCAGCTCCCTCACTCCCTGTGCCCACATCCCCCTGTCATGCTGCTCCTTTCTCCAGGTCTCTAGCACATTCTCTGCCATGGAGTCTTGCGTTGCTCTTTGCCTGCTCTAGCCTGTTTTCTACCCTCTCCTCACTGCTGCCATTCATCTCTGTCCCATTGTCTCTCTCTGACCGGTTTTCTTTCCTCCCTGCCTGTAGGGTCCCCCTGGGCGCCCAGGTCTTCCTGGGGCTGATGGCTTGCCTGGTCCCCCAGGAACAATGCTTATGTTGCCGGTGAGTGTCTGTAACTGGGAGTGGCGTTCTTGGTGGGTGGGTCATGATAGAGGTAGGTATGTATGGATCTGTGGTGGCCCAGGAGTTGGGTATGAGTGAGGTCCATGTAACTCAGCCTGTCACTGGTACCATGTGGGGAAAGGAAAGTCCCACTCTCTGGGTGGGACTCCTGGGGAAGTCTGCTGCAAGGCTCTCTGTGACAATGGCTGAATCCCCTCTCCCTAAAGAACCGACCAGTTATTGTGGGTGGGAGAGGAACAGGGTCTTCGTTGGAAGCTATCTGTGTGGTCAGATGCCATGTAGAACCTTCTGGATGCTGCCTTTCACTGGAGTTGCTATTGAATCCTAAGCAATAAGAATGAAGCCCAGGCTCACATTCTCTGTGACAAGTGGAGGATGGTCCCTCAGGCCAATCGTTCAGAGATGAGGGACTTAGAGCTTAGAGAGGAACCAAGGGCCAGCTGGCTTCAGACTTCCAAACCCAGAAGTTTCTTAGACATAGCCCTGGCAGTCAGCACCCAACCACTGCCGCTGGCATCGGGGTCTCTGCAGTTACAGGAGACCATGAAGGGAGGGGCACATGTCCTGGACTCCTGTCTGTCCTCTGGAGAATAACTGGGGCCCTTGCAGAGGTGCCCTCAGGATGGAGGGTTCCAGGTCAGGCATAAGAAACTTGGGTAAGTGAAGGGCCAGGTATAGGCAGAGCCAGACCAGCTCCTCAGCCACCTTGCTGTTATTTATTGTCCTTGTCCCTCATCTCCCTCACTGAGCCTGAGCACTATGTCCTCAGGACTGCATTCAGTACTGTGCTCTCAGCACTGTGCCCTCCAACTATGCCCCCATCATTGTGCTCCCAGGACTGTGCCCCCATCATTGTGCTCTCAGGACTGTGCCCCCATCACTGTACTCCCAGGACTGTGCCCCCAGCACTGTGCTCCCAGGACTATGCCCCCCAGCACTGTGCTCCCAGGACTGTGCCCCCAGCACTGTGCTCCCAGGACTGTACCCCCAGCACTGTGCTCTCAGGACTGTGCCCCAGCACTGTGCTCCCAGGACTGTGTTATCAGCAGCGTTCTTTCAGCACAGTGTTCCGGGGACAGCTGGTATGGAGGAGTGTGGGAAGTTGGCAGGTTCCTCTCCCCAAGGGCAGAGGCTAAAGAATGTGACATTTGCTGCTCATGTAGAGCATCAACTGCACTTTAGCCTCAAGTTGCATGTTGCACTGAGGGAGACCCAACATAGAACCAGGTGTCCCTTGCAGGTCCCTTGGACCTAGGCTGGTTTCTTTGGCCCCTTGCTACTCTTGGCAGTGATGAGGGCCCATGCTTCATCAGGATGCAAGACAATGAAGGCCCGAGGTCCTTTGCGGCCCAGGCTGGGTTTTAGGTATCCAGGGCTAAGACAGACAGGAGGGCCATGTGCACACAGGTTCTGGGATTGGGAGTCTCTATTAGCCACGTTCCACCCCTGGTGACTCTTCCCCTTGCTCTCGCAGTTCAGGTTTGGAGGCGGTGGTGACGCTGGTTCTAAGGGCCCCATGGTCTCTGCGCAGGAGTCCCAAGCCCAGGCTATCCTTCAGCAAGCCAGGGTGAGTAATGTGGCCCCCTGGGGACGCATGTGACAGAGCCTGGCCCCAGTGGTCGCAGGAACTGAGTGATTGTCTCACAGTCCGCATGGTCAGGAGTCTAGGGGAGGTCAGGTCCTCTGTGTCCAGCTGCACAATGTGGGAGACTCAAGGAGAGTTTTCAGGGGCATCCTGTCCACAAAAGGGGCCTCTGTAGCTCATCTGGCCCAATGGACCCCTCTTATCTGCAGTGTGCAGACACTCAGCTCTGTGCCACGGCCTGCACCTGGGGCTAGCCACGGGGAAAGGAACTGCTCGGGGCTCCAGGTAGGGCTGCCAGCTGGTTGACTCAGGCTCCCAGGGCTGGGGTTGTGATTGAGTGCAAGGACACACCCTAGGAGAGTGATCCCAGACCTAGGGTACCTCACATGGACTCCACAAGGCTCTTGCATTGGGTCCAGGGTCTCTTACACTGAGCTCAGGGTCACATTGTCTGGGTTAAGGGTCCTCTCCTTCCCGGGTGAGCACATCAGGCATCAGTAGAGAACGTGGCTCCAGATTGCTGATTGCCAGTGACCGGCCTGATGCTGCCACTGCCCGGTGGGGTGGGCAAGTGGGTGGGTGCTCCTCTGGTGATGTGCAGATAAAGGCAACATAGAAGCCTTGTTTGGGAAATATTGACACCACCCTGTGCAGTGCAGTGGAGGCATTAATGGCAGAGTGTGCTGGGGGCAATTGAAGGACAGTTTCAGTATTGAGTAGCTGCCATGGAGCAGGCAAGCCAGTGGTAAAACCAACACCAGACAAGGCTCTGCTTGTGGCTGGGTTTGTTGACTTGTGCCTGCCTGGCCGGCCTCTTAATCTGTGCATTTTAATCAAAGCCGAAGGGCTTGTTTTGTTTTTGTTTTTTTAATTTTTAAAAAAGATGTATTTATTTTTATTTTCTGTTATTTGCCTGCACTGTGTGCCTGGCGCCCGCAGAAGTCAGAAGAGAGTATCAGATACCCTGGAACTGTAGTTACAGATGGTTGTGAGCCACCACGTGGGTGCTGGGAATGGAACTTGGGTCCTGTGGAAGATATGATCTTAACCCCTTAGCCATTTCTCCAGCCCTGTTTTTTTTTCAATATTTTAAAATTTGTGTGTTTTTATCTGTAAATTAAAATACAATATTGCACATTTTACTGTGGGGGGGTATACGTGCGCATATGTGTGGAGGACTGAGGTGAGTGTTGTAATTTTCTCTCTCAGTCTCTTTATTCTGAGACAGGGTCTCTCCCTGACCCTGAAGCTCACTGATTTGGTTAGGTTGGCTGGCCAAGGCACACCAGGAAACCGTCTGGTTTTGCCTTCCCAGTACTGGGGATGGGGACAGGTGCTGCACATCTGGCGCTTTGCAGGTGTGCTGGGAATCCTAACTCAGATCCTCACGGTTGCCTGGTGGACAGTTTGCCAGCTGAGCCATCTTGCTAGTCCCCACAGAGTTTCAAATTGCAAACTAATCTTCCAAAAGTAAGATGGCACTGTGGTGGGGGGTTGGAACCCTGCAACAGAATGGCTTTTTGGGAAGACAAGTTGAGCCTGGGTGGTGGCTGACAGGGGCCACATGAAGCCAGGGGGGTCAGTGAATGACAGAGAGTCTAGGGCCACAGGCTCCTCCCCCATGCACCGCACACATCTCTCTCATTGCTGCAGAGTACACAGTGCCTCTTCTGGAGACGAAAGTCTCAAATCCACAAAGAACATCTATGCCTCAGCCCACGCTCCACCCCAGGAAGGGAGACCACAGTTCAGATATGATACAGGGTGGTCCACAAGCAAGGAGGAAGACGCTGGGGACTTGGCCACAGTGGAGCTGCGGGTAGCACTGACTTCTACATCTGTGTCGTGTTTCCCTGTGGAGATGCTAAGAGCCCGGAAATGGGCCAGTGAACCTCCAGTCTTCCCTGTCCTTGGCCACGTGTCACAGAACAGGAGCCAGAAAACCAGGACAGGGCCACCCAGAGCCTTTTCCTGATCTCCTCCCTTTTCCTTTGCAGTTGGCACTGAGGGGCCCAGCTGGTCCAATGGGTCTTACAGGGAGACCTGGCCCGATGGTGAGTGATTGGCAGGTCTGGGGCCAGTGGGTGGAGAGCACTGGATGGCCCTCTGCCTGGTACCTTTGTTCCCAGCTGGGAGTCAGCTCAGACACGTGGCCTCTTGGAGCCGTTCCATCCCATTGTGGGAGCATGTGTCAGGGGGTTGGATGTGTTTGGGGTCATTTAAAGTATTTGGGGGCGGTTCCTGGGAAATAGGCCACAGTTTAAACATGATGGGAGGATGGGGTGGTCCCTCCCCACCTCTGCTTCTGAGCTCCAAGCTCTCCCTGTGAAGGACACGCTCTAGGCTCCTCTCTTTTCTCTATCACAGGGAACACAGCAGGTAAGGGACTGCTACACTAGAGGCCTGGAGATGTCCACAGAGGTTGAGCCCGTGCAGCTATGCCAGCTACACTTTTGGCTGATGAGGGGTCAGCTTCTGTGTCCTTTAGGGGTCTTCTTCCTTAGACTTCTGTCCTGGTGTCAAATGTTGCCCCAGTGCAGGCCAACCACAGGGGTTGCTGTCTTTCCCTGCCTGGCCTAGGTGTCTCAGCTCGGCTTCCTCTGGGCCCTCACAGTACAGCATGGATGCTGTGAATCCAGTGACCCTAAGCTGTCATCCAAGTGTCAGATACATGCTCTGGGCACTGGGAGTAGGGCCTGGCAAGGACACAGCCACCTCTCAGCCCTTCGGAGCTCAGGACTGAACCCAGAGCCTTGCACTTGCTAGGCCAGCACTCTGCCACTGAGCTAAACCTCCAACCCTAAGGACACAGGATCCTTATAGCTTATCCTTATACGCCTGGCTGACTTAGCCGTATGCTACCTCTCACCCCCAGGTCTGGGCTCAGTCCCCTGCATGCAGAAGGTTGAGGCCAATCTCCCAGGTGCTCTTATCTTGAACTAACCCATAGGCTATGCACAGTGTTCCAAGCTGGAGGCTGTCAAAATCATGGGCTGGCTTGTCCTGGGGTCAAAAACCACTTAAGACTAAACGGTCTCCATGAGCCCCTTCTCCTGGGGTTCTACTAAGTACCAAGAAGAGACCTTGGCAGCTACTGGTCCCAATGCCTCCTGGAAGTCATGTTTTTTCCTTTGTCACAGAAAGCAGGCTTGCCATGATGAGGGCTCCCTGCCTGCTCTACACACAATGTCCCTGTGTCACTTGTCTGGTACACACTAATATGGTACGGTCTCTCTAGGGTCCTCCTGGGAGCGGAGGTTTGAAGGGTGAGCCAGGAGACATGGGGCCTCAGGTATGTGTGAACCTACTTCTGCTTTGCTCTCTAGGGTGTGGCTCCTCGTTGCTGGTGGTGGTCCGATTGCTAATACTTTGCCAACAAAAGCAGAAAGAATTGTTACTTGACACTATAGAGCAAGGTATTTGTGCTGTCTTTACTAGCCCTCATTTAAGGCAGTACCTGTGTCTTGTCACCAAGATGTCCACATGTGGGCAACCGGAACAGTGAGCCTTAGGCTAGGTTGACATGCATGGGGATGAATGAGTGACGTATCTTGATGCTTTGTCGTCTGATTTCTGGCAGGGTCCACGAGGTGTGCAAGGCCCACCTGGCCCAACAGGAAAGCCTGGAAGACGGGTAAGTGCTGGGCTCTATGAGCATGTCCAAACCTGAGGTAGACTGTCCCCTTAGGAACCTCATGGTCCCGTGTCCACCTCCAAAGCTGTGTCTGTGTCCAGGAACAAATGCTGGGGTGAGATGGTTGACCTGTGCCTAAAGCCATCTCCCAGCTGGGTCACATGCACTGGATCCACATTGTTGGTTGTTGATAGTGGGCCTTGTATTTGGGGGAACACCTTGTGCCTCCTCTCCAGAAATGGCTGTCTTGGCTACTGCTCAAGCCTTCCTTCAGCCCACTAGCCTCCTGAGATTTCCTGTTGAGAGTGCTGTCCTCCTGGATGGATCCAGCTGGTTTCCTCAGGAGCACAGCAGCTTCAAGATGCCATGCTAAAAAAGTGATGCCCGCATCCCAGGAAGGCTAGCAAAGGCTTAATTAGCCCATCCTGTTACTACAAACAGCCCTTCTCACGCATTGCATAAGGAGACTGTCCACATGGCCTCTGTGCCCACGAGTAACACCCCCAAGTCATGATCAGTCATCGTCAGGAGATGGGAAAGAAGAGGCTGGTGTGCTGCACTAGTGATCAGGGGCTTGTCAGGGAGACCCTGTGTGCTTGTGCTTCTCTCTGTTGTACTGTAGTCCTTATACAGACTATGTTTTTTTTTTAATTGGTTTTTGTTGTTGTTGTTTTCTTTTGTTTATTTGTTTTGTTATTTTTTTTTCTGAGACAGGGCTTCTCTGTGTAGCCTTGGCTGTCCTGGACTCACTTTGTAGATCAGGCTGGCCTCGAACTCACAGTGATCCACCTGCCTCGGCCTCCCGAGTGCTGGGATTACAGGCATGCACCACCATGCCCAGCTTTATACAGACTCTGCAAGTCCAGGCTTGGCCTTCAGACCCATGGCAATCAACTGGGCACCTTGGGTTTGCTCTCGGATATTTTCCATGTCTGGGGAGCAAGTGTGAGAGCAGACAAAGATGGGTGGCCAGCTCGCCATGCAGTGCAGACCCCGCCTTTAGGTCACTGTGTTGTCTGACTGGGACACACACCCTGTGGACCTGTCTCATACTCACTCAGGTAAAAGTGATCAAGAAAGGCCTGGAGCTAGCCCACAATTCTTTGGTCTTTAATTTTCTTCCCAATGGTAGCAAAGACCTGAGCTTCTCATGATTGTCAGCAGCATGTCCCTGGAGCCACAAAAGCAAGCTCCCTGTGCCAGACCTCCCAAATCCCATCTTCCTTCTCAAGCCTAGAAGGGAAGGTGGCATCAGGCTCCTGGGTCAAGTCCCAGTGAGGCAAACACTATATTTTTATTTGCTGGCCATAGCATGGCCTCGAGGTGTTGGATCTGGGTCCCCTGTCCAGTCTGGTGACACTGGACAATCGCCTTTGGCTGGAGTGCTTTCCACGGTGACTCCCTCAGCTTGGTTTGCTGGGAAACTGCTCCCAGAGGATGTGGCAGGCTGGCTTTTCTCCCATATGGACTGCTTGTGTCTTCTGTTCCAGGGCCGAGCTGGGAGTGATGGAGCCAGAGGCATGCCTGGACAAACAGGCCCCAAGGTAGGCAGTCACCCCTACACTCCTCATGTCAGGGGCTCCCATTCACCATCATCGCTGACGTCATACTGATGGCATAACCCTCATGTTTGATGAGCGGTGACTCTAGGGAGTGCTGACTCACTTGGATGAGTCCCTCTGGTGTGTGTGTTGAGAAGACAGATTGACAGGCGAATTGCATGGGTGAGAATCAGTCTCCTTAAAGGGGCAGGTGCCCTCTGCATATGGGCAGTGACTGAGGTGGGGTGAGTTGTGAGAACCCCTTGAGAGTGTGCAGGTAAGCAGGCCACACCTTGGTGGCAAGGCGGGCCAGATGATCCCAAGTCTAGGGGACATGAGTTTCCCTGCCCTGCCTTGGGAAGTCAGGACCTGGGCCTCGTGGGGGAGAGTAGACACAACCTGTGGGTGAGTAGCGGCTTCTGTGAGTGCACAGAACTTGTGACAGCTGTGGATCCATGATGTGTGGACCCTGGCTTCATCCCTCTTCCTGTGACCCTGTATAGACAGAATCTCTCCCACATGCCTGGGTCACCAGGAACTGTCACTGTTCAGTGCATCTGTGCTGCGTGCCCCTGGATCCAAAGTCCTGAATGTTTCCTGTGAACCCAGAGTTAATGAACACAGAAAGCTGTGGATGACAGGAGGAAGAGAATCTGACTGTTCTGTCAAGTAGTTTATGCTCTTTTAAATATGAAGTCACAAAAGCCACACATACTCTATTCTGATATCATCCTCCTGGGCTTGAACACCCACAAGATAGGATGCTGATACTGGCATCCATGAGGCTGGAAGGCAGGAGCCAGGGTCCCTGCAGGTGGAGATGCTGGGGCCTCTAACAATGAGTGTGAGCACTGGTGTGTGACAGCCCTCAGCACACAAGGCTGCAGCCATCAGGACAGTGGGACTGCTCCTGCAGGGGGAGACTCAGAGCAAGTGAACACATGCTGACTTTGCAGTGGCCACTGATAAACCGCATGTCAACATCCCCAAGGATGCCCTGGCCTTTGGCTTGGGGACAACAGTGCTCCTCCCTTTCTCACCTCTGCCTTGCTTGGGGAGAGGAGGTGGCATATACAATCTCCACAGTGGCCTGGCACAGGACGGCTGTGCAGAGGCCATGAGAGGACACTAGGTCCAGGGTGCTCGGTTAAGGTGTCAGTAGGTCCTGCTGTGCGTGTGGTTTTTGACGCAGCTCTCTTGTCCTTGCAGGGTGACCGTGGCTTTGATGGTCTGGCTGGGTTGCCGGGAGAGAAGGGCCACAGGGTGAGTATTTGCTGTGGGATTTGGGGAGGGGCCCAGGTGCCCCCATTTTACAGTGGAAGCGCTGTAGCTGTTCACACAACTGACCCCCGGAATGAAGTCTCTGCTGATGGAGATCTAACCCAGAGAAGTTCAGTTTCCTACCTGTGGCTTATGAGCAAAGGCAGCAGGCACTTCATCGCAGGGCATCACAGAGGACTGGGAAGTGAGGGAATAAGTGTGTTAGAACTAGTTTTAGAACCTTCTGGAACCAACTTTCTACCTAAGGGAGGCTTCACATTCATGGGAAATCCAAACAGCTATCACATGCAGGCTGTGGCCCTGGGAAGGTGGGGCAGTCTCAAGGGCCTGCTGCTAAGGAGGGCTGGGCTTGGGCCACCGTGGTGCCTGCCTGCCTTTCTCACCCCTAGCTGGGAGTGGATCCTCTCTAACCTGCTTTACCTTGAAGTAGATTTATTTGTCAATTTTAGCATTGTTTGGGACATCCAGACACATATGTATGTATGTACAAACATGTACACAGATACCTTCACAGGCATACACACAAAGGCACAGGGACACATATTCATCCGTACACATATACATAAACACATGCATGGACATATTCACACTCACACACATTCATACACTCATACATACATGGAGACATGTATGCATACATAGAAAGTATGATAATATAGGGCCCAGAAACATGTACACACATTCACAAGCACATAAACATACAGACATGTACACAGAGACATAGGCATATAGACACCCATGTGCATATACATGTATATACATAGGAGTACACATGTACGTAAACAGGTACACATGGATAGATTTACCCAGTCACACTCATACATATAGGCAGATGTGGGGATACATGCATATATAGTACATGCATGTGCATATACATATATGTACACAGAGATGCAACAATAAAATCATGCATACACATGGGCAAAATATATACACACGTAGAAACGTGGGCATAAAGCATGCAGATATGAGTCTTACAGTGAGAAATGTCTGTGCTCTGAATACACTGAGTAGTGGCTGCTGGAACTCACCAACCACTGCCGCCTCTATGCTTGCTCATAATTACGTGAAAACAAGCTCAGAGTCACCAATGGCAGTCTTTGTCTGGGGTGAGCAGTGGGAGGTGGGTGTGCCCTCATTTTGACCAAATGATGAGAGCACACATTGAGCGCCTACTACAGGCGAGGCTTGGAGCTGCAGGTTTGCGCGAGGTGAAATTAGCCCTGTCCCTCACCTTGGTGCAGGATGGTCCTTTCTGTGGGAGGACACTGAGTGCACAGTGTGTCTGCATGTCTGTGGCTCCTGCAAAGCTTCCTAGGTGCTCAGTCTGATGATTCTGCCATTGTCAAGCTACCCAGATGGGACTTGGATGCAAGGGCCACTAGACTGACCCTCCAGCATATGCCCTCCCAGAAGAACTGGCCTACAGGACCGAGGCTTAGAATTAAGAGGACAGAGAAGGAGGCTTGGGATGGTTGTGGGCAGTCTGCTCTGCACTGGTTAACTTTGACCCTGTTTGACTTGCTAGGGTGACCCTGGTCCGTCTGGCCCGCCGGGACTCCCAGGAGATGATGGAGAAAGGGTACGTATCTCTCAGCATCCTTTTCCCTGAGTTTCTACTGGAAAACAGACAGGGTGGGTGGTTGAGGGGGTGCGGGCGGGGGGGGGGATGCTGGGGAAAGGGAGCATGTGTGTTGGCCTGGGGAGGTGGCTGTGTGCTCCTGAGACTGAAGCAAGGTACAAGCATTCATTTTACTTTATCCTTCTTGCCAGTGAGGGTCAAACTGTCATGAGTTTCAGAAAGGAAGCCTCTAACTATAGGAGGGAGGTGCCCTGGATCCCGTGGAGGGGAGATGTCAGGGGCTTAATGAGCTCAGCGCCTTTGCTGATCTCATCTAAATGAGGTGTCAGAGGGAGAAGCATGGGCTCAGGAGGGCAGGGGGTGGAGGGGTGGAGGGATGGAGGGAAGTCACTATCTCTGGCCCCAGAGGGAGGGAAGGATGAAGTAACTCAATATAGGAATGGGGAAGGGAGGGACGGGCTGGAGTTGGGCTTCTTAGCCTGGGCTTCTGTTCCCAGAGCACTCCTCAGTGTCTATCCCAGGATCCTCAGCGACTGGAGGCTGAGCTCATAGGCCACAGCACAGGTGTGCATGGCAGAGAATATGGGCTCCCTGAACTATTGCTGGGAGCTCAAGAACCCCAGGAAAGTGGGAGAGAGACACTGTCCTGTCCAGATCCCAGACTTTACCAGGGAGTTTGGCCTTGGCCTAATTAGCTGTAAGCCGAGGAAGGAGAGGGCTACTTTTGCATGCTCCGCCCTCTTGATTTAGGAAATTTGGGTGTGGGCTCATATGCATGCATTTGCATACTCAGCTATCTACGTTTTGTGTGCACATATGCCTTTGTGTACATATGTGCATGCAGGGCATGTGCATACATGTACACTGCTGTGTAAGCAGAAGTGTACTAGGTGTGTGCACGTGCACGTGTGTGCATCTATGGATGCATGCTATATGTGTGGCTGCACAGTTATTGAATGGGGGCACACACGAGCATGTGCGCACACAGGTTGTATGTCTTAACTGTATGTCTTTATGTGTGAGGAAGGCAGGAGAGCTGAGTTGTGTGATAGGGAGCAGTGTCCTGGCTAGTAGCCCCAGGTGGGACCCAGGGGACCCAGAGCTACCATCCCATCTGGAGTCAGGAGGGAAAGGCTCTTCTGAGTTTGCCACTGGCTGTTTGGACCCTGGTAGACCCCATGTTCACTGCAGTCGGCCTGGGGCTCCTCTGCCTCTCCTCTGAGGTCCTTGTTCCTCAGTTTCTGTTACTCATGAGGGTGGCTGCGGCCTTGAACTCAGTGTCTGCCTAACTGCCCTCACTGCAGCTTGAATGCAGCTGGCGAGCAGGGCCTGCTTCCAAGCCTCACTGTCCCCTGCAGCAGCTGCACCCTTGCAGCTCCAGAGTGAGGACAGGGGCCTCTCCTAAGGGACCAACATTAGCAAATTAACAAATTAGCTCCTCTGCCTGAGGAGTGGGCAGGATCCTGCTGTGTGGTACAGGGAGATGGCCTCTGGGTACCCAGGCCTCAAAGCTTGTCCTGAAATATCCTTTTCTTTCTCTTCCATAGGGTGACGATGGAGAAGTTGGGCCCAGGGGCCTGCCCGGGGAGCCTGTAAGTCGCTGGTGGGTGGGACTCTGAGCCTCAGCTCCATAGTCAGGAATTGATAGATGGATGTGCAGTGGATTAGAGAGCTTAGTCTGGGGGAGGGGACAAGTGACATTTGCCCAGGAAGGAACAGAGGGATGACACTATGGGCTGGGCGACTCTAGGGAATGCATACGCACCCCACCCTTTCTGCAGGAGGAAGCTGGGCCCTGGGGAGTTGTCGCAAGTGCCCATGGGCTTATGATTCCAGGGGAATTATGCCAGGTGCCTGAGTGCACCATGGAGGACGCGCAGAAGGTTCACGGTGGACACCCAAGTGTGTCAGAGTAGACAGGAAGACCCAATATGGTGTGCCTTCTGCAAGAGTCATAGCAGGCGCCTAAGCAACATGGTGGTAGAGCATCGTGGTAGGTGTCCAAGGTGCCATGGCAGGCACCCAGTCAGCAGTCATAGTGGGTGCTGGGACAGTCAAGGGGACTGAATAGGCCTGAGCTTGCCCCAGGCCTGGCAACTGCATGCTCCAGGGTGGTGCCCAGCGCCCCCGCAGGAAAAGCTGCCTTTTGTCAGCCAACTTGTATTTAGGCTTAAAGCAGATTTTCACAAGGGCAAAAGGACATTAATTACCTGTCATTTACCAATGCTCAGAAACCTACCTTCATCATCCAAGTCAGGAGGCCGTTTGTATCTGTTGAAGTTAATTGATGAGCTATGCCGTAAATGCTGCACAGGGCAGAGCATGGGGTCAGCATGCTCAAGTTCATTTGGGATGAATTTATACCCCTAGATGTCTGACTAGCCACTGAGGATGATCCATCAGTGCTGTTCTCTTTAACACACATCTAAGTGGTGCCTTCTGGGTTATTAGTGTCTAAACAAAACAAACAAACCCAAAAACAATAACAACAACAACAACAACACACAAGTATTAAAATAATGAAGGAAGTATTTAAGATGCAGAGAATGTGAGGAAAGAGTTTTATTGTTTTTGGTTTTATTTTATTTTTTTATTTTGTTGCCATCTAAAAGGTTCTGTTAAAATCAAGAGCACTTGAGATCCAAGTGCCTAGGGTGAATGAAGTCTTCAATTCTGAAGGCGGACACCTCCCCTAGAGCCACCCCATACCCACCTGAGACATCAGTGGTGCCTCAGGCCCGTCCCTTGGTTTAGCATGCAGTCACTGTGCACAACCCTTTCATGCCCAAGGGAGGGGAAGATACTGTGGCTCTCCTGAGTAGCTGTCCCCAACAAGGCTCTGAAGTTCCTCACAGGCATGGTGTCTTCTGAACCAGTTCCCTGCTCCCTTGAGCTCTGTCATCCCAGAAATGACACCATTGTATGTGACTGAGGAGAGAGATTGAAGAAAGACCCCACAATAAACACGTAATCCAGCAGTACAGTGTAATGTCATGAGTTTTCCATGGAGAGATTGTGTGCTCACCTCCCTGAGTGTCAGAGGAAGGCAGGAAAGACCCCTTCCCTGAGGACATCCCTGCTGCAAGGGAGCATACCAGGAGCTCCCAGCCTCTGGTTCCCATGGCCAGGTAGAGAGGAGGATGGGAGAAATGGAAAGTGAGTGTGACAGCACTCTGGATTCACCAGCTCAGCTCTAGTGGGGCACTGGGTACCGGGTACGGTCTGCACAGGGCAGACAAGCAGGGTAGGCCTCTGTCTGGGTTTCATCCTTCCTTGTCTTTTTGTCTTGCAGGGACCACGTGGTCTGCTTGGGCCAAAAGGCCCTCCTGGCCCTCCCGGCCCTCCTGTAAGTTCTGTCACCTCTTTGGTATTATGTGTCCACCTTATGGCCCAGAGACCCTCTGTCCCAGCTAGTGACACTGGGGCCATGGAGCCATGCTGACCCTAGTACACACCAGCTGTGGGCGTGAGGGGCTGTGGGTCCTTCATGCTCACACATGAAGAACAAGGAAATAGATGGGGCTGGGGCAGTTGGCCTTGAAGCTCTTCTAGGCTTTTCAATCTCCCTTTCTGGCACACAACACTTGATGGTTCTTATTTTTTCTATTATAAGCAATGCCTCAAAATGCCACATTGTCTCTCATCTTCCTTTGGGAGTTCTGGAAAGAGGTAGAGGGTCATGGTTCTTACAGGGGCTCTGTTTGGGTGAGTCAGACTGGCCCTAGCCTCTTCAGACCCTCTGAGTGATTTTTCTGGAACTCAGGGTCTGCTCATATGAGGGTGCTAGGGCCTGATGGCTCACCTAGCTTACGGTGTAGGGTTAGTAGCCCCAGCTGTGAGGGGTCGAGAGTCAAGTCCATCATCTCCCCAGAGAATATACTCCACCTCTGGACCGTGTCCAAGAATGCGGAGTAGGGTTGCTCATTCTGTGTTGAAAACATCTCTTTTCTTTATAACTCTCCTGCAGGGTGTAACGGGTATGGATGGCCAGCCTGGCCCAAAAGGAAATGTGGTGAGTCCCAGGGTCTCATGAGCTGGCTTTTGGTGATGGTCTGTGGGCACAGTCCCTGCCTGTCAGGGCTGGAAAATGGGGTAGGCGAATGGGGCACTTAGGCCTCTGGCCCATGGTCTGGTGCTGCCCCCTGGTGGCTGAGCCTCATGCCAGAATCCCAAGTTGATATTTGTTTTCCAAAGTTAGTTCAGCTGGAGCTGGAAGACAGTTCCACCAGATGAGTCTATTAGCTCTATTTCTATTTCAAGGGCACAATTTCCTACTAGTAGAGTATTGCGTGGTCAGCTCCTGTCACACTTTCTGCCTTAAAGAGTCCATGTGCTCTCTGCCGAGGCAAGCCCTTAATCCTATGGGAATATGGTTCTGCCTGCTTTCAGGGCCAGCACCCCTTTTCCCTAGAGCTGTTCCCACACATTGACTCCTGGGACTACTGGGGGACAGTTCAGAGCAGGACAAAAAGATAAGATGTGGAAATGCTGGGGCTGGAGAGATGGTTCAGAGGTTAAGGGCACTGACTGCTCCTCCAGAGGTCCTGAGTTCAATTCCCAGCAACCACATGGTGGTTCACAACCATCTATAATGTGATCTGATGCCTTCTTCTGGCCTGCAATTGTACATACAGGTAGAGCACTGTATACATAATAAATAAATCTTAAAAAAAGAAAAGATGTGGAAATGGGATTCCCCAAAATGGGGTGTGGTTCCTAGGTCCTTTTCTCAGGGCCTTTGCTTCTGTTTCCTTTAGGGTCCCCAGGGAGAGCCTGGGCCTCCAGGACAGCAGGGTAACCCTGGTGCCCAGGTAAGTGTCCTGGGAAAGGTGGCTTAGGGTATCAAGGGTGGGGCCCAGGTTCTGGTGAAATGCCTGGGAAGTACAGACTTACCTCTGCCATCACAAGATGGTTGGTACCTGGATGAGGGATGGTGAGTGGGAAGATGGCAGAGGGTGAGGAGGGTCCTCTAGTCAGTCTCCTCATTTCTCTCTTGGTTCTTCCTCCTAGGGTCTTCCGGGTCCCCAGGGTGCCATTGGTCCTCCAGGAGAAAAGGTAGGTGGGACAGATGTATGAAGAGGGGCTGCCTTGCCCATGGGCCACACTTCTATCCAGGCCTTGGAGATAATGTTGGCCTTCACTGGCAGGCATGTGCACCTTGCTTTCTGGGAACCAAGCATATCAGCCTCAGGGAGGATCTTGAGTCTTTCTCATTAATTGGTTCATAGATTCAAATGTCCATTCACTATGTGTGGAGGTGCCAGTTTTAGCAGTCCTTAAACCAGCACACACTGTTAAGTATGAACTATGTGCCATTTATCAGAAGATTAAGTTGGGCATCCTATTTCGTTGAGTTTTGGTAAATTTGGCTTCCACCGGCATCACAGGATCCAGGCACGGGTTAGTACAGGAAATGCGGAATGTCTAGGTCTTGTCTAGCAGGAGGCAGTACAGAAGGTGGTTCTGTGGGCATCCAGCTCCTGGGAGAGCTTGTTGAAATGCAGCCAGCCAGCCTATGCTAGGCCTGGACCTTGTTGAGAATGACACAGAGAGGTGGTCTGGTGGTCCTGTGGCTGCCCTGCCCTTTGTGGGAGGGATTCCATGGATGCTGCTGGAGAATCCATCCGAGGAAGGCACTGTGCCAGGAGCAGCTTCAGAAGGCTCCCAGGACAGCAGCATCTGCTCAGGGGATATGAGGGAGAAAGACGATTGGGGGGGCACAGAGGGGGGGCTGCTCCCACAGCAGGACTGAAGGTTCTGGTAGGGGAGGCACTTTGATGGGTGCAGGGGGAACTGGATGCTGGGAGCAAGGACCACAGTAGGCATCCTAAGTGATGGTGTCGGAATATTTACTTTAGGGGCCTATAGAGAAGGGTTGGGCATCCCAGGAAAGGAGTAAACATCAAAGATACTACTCACAGACTGTCTGGTTTATACTAGGGTCCTTTGGGGAAACCAGGTCTCCCAGGAATGCCCGGTGCTGATGGACCCCCGGTGAGTAGTGCCCCCCACCTCCAGGAAGCCCCTCTCCTCCCCAGAGGGGAACTGGGAGCACCATTGCCTGAGCCATTGTGGGTGAAGACCATGTGCCCTGGTGTTCTGGCCTGAGTGATTTCTAGATGCCAGGCAAGCTTTCATACCATGTTCCTGTCATGGAGGGGATGTGACTACACAGAGGGAGAGCTACTGACTTGTTAGGGTGTGCAAATTAGTCTGCCTGAACTCAGCATCATGTCTGAAACTGTGTGGAGGGCTGGGCTGGGCTCCAAGCCATTACACCTGTCACTGGTGTGGGAAGTGAGGGCAGGGTGTGCTAGAAGTATTTTTAGTGTTCATACATTGAGTTTAGGCATGGTGGGGGAAACTGGAGTCTGGGGTGGGTGAGTAATTTGTCTGCAGTGAGCCCAGCTGGGAACCAGATTAGACAGTACCTGGAAATAGTGAGTGAGTGAAGGGTCCAAGCTTGGGGAAGTGAGCTGTGCAGAAAGGGAGGCATAGAGAAGAGGAAGCATTAAGTGTGTGTGTGTGTGTGTGTGTGTGTGCGTGTGTGCGCGCGCGCGCGCTGCCATTCTGCCTGAAGATGTTGCTGCTTTGAGGGATTTTTAATTTAAATATTTTTAAAGTAAATTATTAAATCCACCCCCTCTGATTTCTCCGCTCCCCCTCCCACTATTTCCCTGCCCCCAGTGTCACATGCTTTCTAGTGTTTAGTGAAACTGAAAGGATGTATCTCAGAGAGTGAGATGAGATACATTAATTATTTATGGCTGTTTTATTTATTGTTTAATAAAATCATTTAATAAAACTAAATGCATGGGGTAGATGAGACGCTAGGAAATGCCTCACTGATTAAAGTGATTGCTGCACCAACATGAGGACCCCATATAAATGCGGGGTCGTCATGGTGTCCACATATACCTACAGCTTTGGAAAGCAGAGACAGTTCCATTGGCAATCTCTGCGTCTGAGGTACCTTGCCTCGGGGAGTGAGGTGGAGCAGTGGTCAGGGTGACTCCTCACATCAGCCTCAAACCTCCATGTGCTCATGCACACATACATGTGCCTACCTACATACATATAAATATACACATATACATACATGTACACCACACACGCGCATGCAGAAGTAGAAAAATAAAAATAAATAAATGGGGATGTTGAGTATATGCTGATGGTAACTGGGGACAGTTCACCATGAGCAGTCAACGCCACTTCGTTTTAAGAGTCACAGTGATTCCCAGATCCCAGATTATCTTTGACTGGTCTGAGCAAATGCATATAGCCATTCCCATCTCCATGCTGTCAGACTGGGGAGTTTAGGAGCCCAGTGACTGGTATTTCCCAGTGTGAAGCGGCAAGTAGAAGATTCCATCCTGTCCCCATTGGCCAGCAGCGGTCACAGGACCACAGTTCCCTAGTGTCTGGTTCCTGTAGTAGGTGATGCCCACAGATGGAGGTCTACTGCAGTGTGTCACACACCTCCTGCAGGGAGGAGAGAGTGGTTGTACCGGTTCCACAACCAGACACGCCTCTGGCCTCCGTAGACTTGGTTCTGTCCTGGAATTCCTCTCCTCACACAGAGACCTCCCAAGAGTCAGGTCCTGCGTGTAGTGGTCTTCTTCGACATTTTGTGGGTGGGACACCGAGAACCTGCTGGCCTGTCGACTCTCACCTCTGCTCCTGGCTATATTAGTTACCTTTCCTATTGTTGTGACAAAATTCCTGAGGAAAACAACCTAAGGAAGGAGGAGCTCGCAGTTTGAGAGAGGCACAGTCCACCACGGCAGGGAAGCCAGGGCAGCAGGAGCTTGAAGCAGATGGTCTTAGCGTGTCCATCAGAAGCAGAGAGCCCTGGGTGCTGGTGCTCGGCTCGCTTCTTCTTTTTATTCGGTCAAGAACCCCAAGGCCATGGAATGCTGCTGCCCATACTTAGGGGGAGTCTTCACCCCAGTTAGCCTAGTCTAGACGCTCCCTCAGCCATACCCTGAGGTTTGCCTCCTAGGTGGTTCTACAATCCCCTCAGGCTCAATACTGAAGCTTTAAAATGTGCTGTGAGAGGGGCCTGGTTTCTGGCCCATGAGAGGCCCAAAGATAGCGGGTGAGCTGGAAAGCCACTGGAGCCCTAAACAGATCTAGCTGCCCGCGTTTGGAAGGGAGGGAAGATGGATGGCTCGCCTTATAAAAGCAGCTCACTGTTGATAAACTTGAAGAGGCCAGCTTGTGCTGAGGCTGTTTTTCCCTAGTATTTGTTTAGTTTCAGTTGTGAAGGAAGAGTGATTGACAGACCACGGAGATAGCTCATTAGAAAGTGTTTACCCAGCATGCACAGAGGCTGGGCGTGGCAGTGCAGGCTTGTAATTCCAGGGCTGGGAAAGAGATCCCTGGGCTTTCCCAGCCAGCCAGTGTAGCAAATCAGAGAGGTCTAGGTTCAGTGAGAGACTCTGTCTTAAAGATTACCATGAGGAACAATTGAGGAAGACAGCTGATACCAGCCTCTGGCCTCTACATGCACTCACATACATGTATACACATGCCCATGTACACATATGGAGGAGCACACACACACACACACACACACACACACACACACACACACACACACACACAGAGACAGACAGACAGAGAGACACACAGACACACATAGAGAGACAGACACACAGACATATAGACACACATACACACACACACATACACAGAGAGAGAGAGACAGACAGACAGATACAGAGACACAGACACACACAGAGACACACACACACACACACACACACACACACACACACACACAGAGAGAGAGAGAGAGAGAGAGAGAGAGAGAGAGAGAGAGAGAGAGAGATTCAAGTCATACCTAGTGGCCTGAAGTGTGATGAATTCCCCACAGCACACAGCAGGATAATGGGTAAAAGGAGCAAGTAAAAATAAAATGTAGCAAACATCAAAGGTTTGGAGAAAGTGCTCGTGATCCAGTATTAAATGCAGATCATATTACACCTGCCCACTTTGCATGCGCACACACACACACACAGGAAATGGATTGGAAGCCTGTGCCCCACCAGCCCTGTGGCTCTGCATTGTGGGCGGTGGAGGAGTTTAATTTCCTTTTCCGCTCTCCTAATCATCTACTATTCACATATATTACTTTTTAATCAGAAAAATATCAAATACAAATAATTTTAGCTTTATTATTTTTCCATTATGAAAGTAGCATTCACTGTAAAATATTGGGAAAATGTACAGTGGCAGAGAGAGAACACACCCTCACTTTGCACAGCAGGAAGATTTGTCAGTATTAAATTTTTTTCTATTCTCAGCTTCATGATTAAAAACATGAACCCTCTGCCTCCCCACTGCACTTGCTTCTTCCTAGACCACAGCTGAGACCCATCTAAGGCGTCTGGTCATCCATGGCAACGGTGTCCACCAGCTCCCGTCACTCAGGCTCTGCTTGGTGCTTGCTGAGCACCTATATGTCTGGGGGCCTCAGCGGTATAAGCATGTGCAGTCTCTGACATGTCCCTGAAGGAGTTACACATGGAGAGGACATCTGGCTTTCCTAGTGACCCTCACTGCATGTGCCACAGAGATCTAGGCTGATGACCTCTCGTGGTGCCCGCCCACCCAAGTCCCTGAGCAGATCCATGTCTGTGGTGGTGGGCACTGAGATCAAGACCACAGGTAGTCTCCTGGTGCTGTCTTAGATTTGGCCTTGCAACCAAGGGCTTCTGGAACCTTAAGAATGCTTGTCATTTCCAAAAGGCAGGGGCTGAAGCCGCAGGCACAGATCACCAGTGGGTGCCTCAGTTTTCCTTGAAAGTCACTGGGCTCCCACGTGGGACCTTTGTGTCCCAACTCACTTGCTAGGCTCTTTACAAAATCAATGATCCCACTAAGAGAAGCAATGAAACACACACCCAACCATTGCCCTCTGGAGACAGGGCCCCAGATCCTTAACCCACTCAAGCTAGAACATGTGTCTATCTTTTTACCTGTCCACCTGAGGAAATGTGGGGCCTGAGAGGGCAGAGGACTTGTTCAAGCATGCGCAGTAGCTTCAGTGTATCCAAGATAGAGTTGAGCTCCTCCCCCATTGCCGGGTCTCTATTAATGGAAAAGGTGGTGATGGGACTGCATGCTCATGATGTGAGCACAGCCATTTTGCTTTCCTCTCTACCTTTGCGGCTCTCTGCTTATGCACTTAGGGCTCTGACCCCAGGGTCATTCTGGTGAGACAGCATATGGCGCTTTGTGGAGGATGGAATTAGTTGGTGGGAGGTGACCAGAGGACACAGGTGCCTCTGCAGGGCCACCTCCTACTTTTGTTCTGTTTCCTAGGCCCCAGAGACCCTCTGGGATGTGATTGGTGAAAACAACGTGCTGGGACACTCAGTCTAGTGACAAGATGGCCCTCTTTCTGTCCTGCCTGTCTGCCTCAGTTCTCTAAACGGCCAGTTGTTGGGTTTAGCAGACATCGTGGCCCTTGCTGGTCCTGGGACTTAGGATCCTGAGGTCTGGTCCTAGTTCATTATGCTGAGGGTTTATTTGGCTAGTGTGACCCTGAGTTATGTCCTAGTGGTCTGTGAAGCCTGCCCTGGAGGATAGGATGACGTTCTACACACCCTCATCATCACATGGTCATGTCCCTCCCACAGTGAGCCAACTGCGGGGCCACGCTGCCCACAGTGAGCCAACTGCGGGGCCACGCTGCCCACAGTGAGCCAACTGTGGGGCCACGCTGTCCACAGTCAGCCAACTGCGGAGCCATGCTGCCCACAGTCAGCCAACTGTGGGGCCATGCTGCCCACAGTCAGCCAAATGCAGAGCCACGCTGCCCACAGTCAGACAACTGCAGGGCCACACTGCGCACAGTCAGACAACTGCAGGGCCACGCTGCTTCTTTCCGTGTTTGCAGATGAAGCAGCTGAGGTCCAGGGACTGGAAGTAGCTGGGCTGCCTGGCCAGATGGCCTTGATTTTCATTTGTTCCCCTGGAGAGGGCAGCACTAGCGGACTGTGACACAAATATTACAGAGGTAGGTGGCCTCTTTCTGAGCAGATGGCTCACTAATAAAGACCTTCTCTCTTGTGACAGGGGCACCCTGGCAAAGAAGGTCCTCCAGGAGAGAAAGGAGGCCAGGTAGGTACCCTCTGCACCCTGCCCCAGCAGTCAGTCTCTGTATAGATCTCCCAGGCAAGGAGGAGGGGCAGTGCCTGGACTGTCATTGGGAAGGCCTTTTGCCTGTTGAAGGATGTCATTTCCATGGACAGGACACCTTTGCTCCCCTTAGCTGAAAATTGCTTCATCGTCCCTAGGATGGAGACTCATTTGTTCAGTGGCCTGTCTTTTCTGGACCCAGTGCTGTGTTTTCTTTGTGTTACATGGCTGCCTCTCTCTCTCCCCCATCCTGGCCTCCTAGAGCTGGACACAGCATCTGACTGTCCTCAGACATTTTTGCTCTTTGAAAGGCACCACCCATGGCCTCCATCACCAGCATCAGTACCAGTGTGGACCACAGGCGGGGTCCTGCATATCCCACAAGCTGCTTCGTAGGGTCCCACAGAGGTTGCCTGGGGAACTCACACTTGAAGGTAGCTAACGTTCTTTCCCTTTGGTTTTAGGGTCCTCCTGGTCCCCAGGGTCCCATTGGCTACCCAGGTCCACGGGGAGTTAAGGTAAGAGCAACTCTGCAACTCTGGGTCTTCCTGGAAGTCAGGGGTCGGATGGGGGTTTGAACCTGGCTGGTTCCTGGAAGTATCTCTGTGGTTACACCCTACTCTGCGGACTCTAGAGTAGGCTGGCTCCCCAGTTCAGTATGCAGATGCTGGGACCCTGGATGCTAGGTCTAAGCAGGCGAGGACCCTGCCTGCCAGCAAGGGGACAGACTGATACATACCTCCTAGTCAGCCTGTGGAGAAGCAGGGCGCACTGTACCGGCCACCCTTGTGTGTTTACCGCTTGACCGTGCCAGGCTGATCTCAGGAGCCTCTCACAGGGCATGGATCTCGTGAGGCAGCGGCCTGGCCAGCCCAGGGAAGCCCAGCAGCAGTCCTTTGAGCAGCTGGCATGTTGGAAGAGGAAAAAGCCAGAGTGTCCTCTCAAATTCCTAGGAGGCAGGGTTCATGAGAGATGTCCATTTGTTTACAATCTTGTTTCTGCTGGTAGAAATTCCTGGAACCTTGTTAAATGGGACACCGAGTACCAAAGCAATATTGAGAGCAAGGTCCCCTTTGTCCCTTCAGCACTAACCGAGTTTGCTCTGAGCTGCATGATTTAATCTTGAGATCCGAGGTTTCCAGGGTGAAGGCACATTCCTGTGCAGAAGATGGGCGTGGGCAGGGCCTCTTCCTTCTCCATAACAGGGACTTTGCAGCATCTCAAAGCTCCAGGCTTTCCACTGGCGAAAAGAAAAGAAAAGAAAAAGATAACAACTCCTTCCTTCAAACTGACATGAAAGGAAACCCAGGTGTACCCCATAACTGTGCAGTATACACAGCACACCCACAAAACAAGTTCTTGGGTTTGAAGAATTTTTATAAACACGATCAAGGCCACTGGGCCTCACCTATGCACTTTGCTGTTCTTTGTTTCTGTCCAGCATTGCTGCAGACCCAAAGTATACATCTGCCCTGGGGGTGTGGAGGGTGGAGAACTCATTGCCTCAGTGTTCAGAGACTGTCCGGAAGCTTAGCAAGCATGGTACCCCAGGCTAGGCTTGAATCCGACTGGCCCTGTTTACATGTCTCAGAAACCTGGACATCTCAATTTCAAGAGCAACCTCTGAAGGACAGCAGCCTTAGGCAGGTCAGGTTCTTCCTTAAGTGTGCTTTTCCCAGCAGAATGCACACTGAATGCTGTAACGGTGAAAACTGAGCAGCGATGCTGATTATGGGAGCTGCATGTTCATCGTACAAATTCCTGTCGCCCCTTCCCCAAGCCTTTGGCAGCTCCTATACATGGCTAATTATGCAAGGCTCCCTCTTCAAGCTGAAAGGTGTTTACTTTGAAGTGTTTATGGTGAATCTATCTGTCTGATTAAAATTCACTCGTGACGTGAGCAATCCAGTTAGACTTGGAAGCAGAGGGGAAAGCAAGCTTCAAGACAGCTTTCACAAGAGAAACAGATATTCTCCTTGTATTCATGAGGAATGGTGATGGCCACCTACTGAGTCCCAGGCCCATGGGTGCCGCAGATGTGGGAGATGTCGCCATTAAGCTAGAGAGAGCTGGTTTTTTCCTACCTAAGCTTCTTCCCGAGACAGGGTTCTGTCCTGGCCTATCTGGAAGAGAAATTCCATAATCTGGGCTTTTGAAAGCCCGGATGGAGGCTGGATGTCCAAGGTCAAGGTGCATGTAGATTCATCACTTGGTTAGGACTGCTTTCTGCTTCACAGCCTGGTCTTCTCCCAGTGGCCTCTTGGGGAAGAAATGGCTCACAGACTATCTCACCCCCTCCTTCCCTTCTTGCTGAGATGAACTCTACCACTTAGCTAAACCGTCAGGCCTCCTTTTACTTTTTGTTTGAGGCAGAAACATACCTAGGTGGCCGGCCTTAAACTCAGGGTCCTGCTGCCTCAGCCTTAGGAGCAGTTGGGATGACAGGCCTGTGCCAGCAGGCCTGGACCTGAGAGTTCATCTCTGCTGGCTTTTTGTGCTTCTGTCTCTCTCCTCCAAGGAGATGCCTGCAAGAGTGAGATGGTGGATAGGGCTCTGGGTACCACCTGAACAGCCTGCCTGTTATCTTCTTCTCTGGGGACTTCTGACTCTCTCGACTGCGTCTCAGGAAAAGAACACTGGCTCCAAGCCAGCTGGCACATTGCACTGACCTGGGTCCTTTGCACCACAGATGTTCTTAAACTCCTGTTGCTTGGGTACATGTGGCAAGCCTTGCTCACAGACTGTGTATGCCAGATGTCTCCATGCCTGCTCTATGCCCCTCTCCAGTTTTCAGTTTGTTGTCCATCTTGATTCAGGTTTGAGCAAGCACAGAGCAGACTCCCTAGAGTCAGCGTCCCTTCCCCAGTGCCTGTCCCATCTACAGCTGCCTCCAAGGGCGAGGGGCTGCTGGCCTAATGGATTGGGCACCTCTGGTGTCAACCCACATTTATTTGTCCAGTGTCAAGATGTGTCAGAGTCAACGAGCAGGAGTCTCTCTGACCCAGCTGCTGCTCAGGTTCTCCCTGTTCCACGGCTTCCTCTTCTTGGCCCTCCATTCCACATTCTACACTGTGCACCACGGGCACTGACTAGGGATGTTGTCAACAGTGAGCATGTCTCCTGATGCTCTAAGCCCTCCCTCCTCCCCGGGGTAAGATCTCAGGGTACCAGTGCACCTGGCTCTTGGCTCCCAGCTTCCTGTGCTCTTGGGTCTGTGTGTCTCCACATTCAGAACTATTAAGCCTATGTGGAGCACTGGCCAGCAGAGGGCAGCTAGTGGCCCCTGGGTCCAGAAGGTGGCTCAGGCCTCAGCCTTAACCATGAAGAAATTGGGCCATGTGACTCCTCTGGGGTCCTAGGCAGAGGTGACTTGAGGCAGCTCCTGGAGTCAACAATGAGTCTGTGTAGGTAAATGTCACTCCTCTTAGAGGCTTAAGGTCAAAGGCATGGACCATGAGGATATGGCTGCATCTCACTAGATTTCACCTCCTACAGCTGAGGAGCTGGGGCCATTGAAAATGGAGGAAAGGGACCTGGTCTGTGTCCTTAGAGCTGTGTCTAGCAGGGATGTGAGGTGACCCACCATGGGCTGAGACCAGCCACAGTCATTGCTGTGGCATTAGTTGATGTAATCCGCGTCACCTTTCAGTGATAATGCAGAATTAACACAGACAGATGGTGCACAGCTACGGTCTACTGGATGTCAGGTGTGCACTGGCCACTCCATGAGGACTTGCAGACCAGCCTTTTCCAACAGCAGAGACAAGGCTAGGGTCTTCACCAGTCTACTTCCAGTAAGGAAACTGAGGCACACAGAAGTCTGATGTCTCCTCAGAGGCCACAGAAAGTGTCAGGATCTTAACTTGCCGCCTGCATTGAGTTCTTCCTGGCTGCAAAAACTGAGGGACTATTTCTGGAACAGGCAGGCATTTTATCATGGGGACTTGTTGGCAGGGGTCTGGGCTTTTAAACAGGTAAATCCAGTTCTTTGAGAAATTGGCCAGGGAGAGGCTTGGATGTTTGTGTAGAAGGAGGAGTCAGAGGCCAGCGTAGGAATTAAGGACACTGAGGGCCTCACACGAGCCCCTGTCAATCAACGAGAGAACAGGAAATGCCTCTCCCTCCTGAGATGGAGATGTGTTGAATGAGGGCACATCAGAGGCCCCTCCCCACCTCATGGGACCTGTTCCCTTGATGCCTCTGGGCCTTGCACATTTGTGATCATTCGCTTTTCTTGCCTGCATAGGGGGCGGATGGCATCCGAGGTCTGAAGGGCACCAAAGGAGAAAAGGTAAGGAACTGTCCCCTTGAGGGTGGGCGAGCTCAGCGTGGTGCAGGATACAATGGGGGTGTATCCTGAGTGTGGAGGGGGATTGATGACACCATGAAGGAAGCTTGCTTGTTTGTAAAGGGAGAAAGTAGCTGCTGAGGACCATGGTACTTCCCACCTCCTGGGCTGGCCCAGAGCATCCACCCACGAAGCCCTAGGATGGCCACATGGCTATATTTACATACCTTCCTCCCCCAGGTCTCTCCCCATGGGTCATCACTGACAATAGTCCTCGTGGTGGTCAGTTGTCACTGAGAGGCCCAGCACTCCTGCACAGAGTCCAGCTTGGTGACTGTTCACATTCACATATAAGCCACATTGTAGAATGTGGTGCTGCCTGCCATGGTCAAGGCTGCACATCAGGCCTATATGGACCGTCCTGGTTAACACAGCTAGATGGTGGCATTCTGAATGGCGCAGACTCAGAGTGCCCAGGTCCCCGGCAGTTGAGACACCCTGAGCCTGTGGAACTGTGCAGCCGGCCATGTCTGTCCTTTCCACTTGGTGGTAGGAAGCCTGGCACTTGGATGTTTTCTGCCCATCTTATGCTCCATCCTACTGGGCATCTCCCTGACCCACACAGGTATAGCTAGTGGGTGTAGTCGCCATTTGTGGCAGGCTGGGGTGCTCCCTGGGACACTGGGGTCTGAAGGCAGTGAGAGCAGGGCCTGCCGAGCCTGAGCTCAAGCACCGTACTCCTGCATCGGCGTGGACTTGGAAGGTGTGCACGCCATTGCTTTTCACTGGGCACCTATGGACATTTCTGTCTCCTTTCCCACATGATCTGCGAGGCTGAAATCTATTCTCTGGGGGCTGCTTCAAGGGCTGTGGACGAGAACAGCACTCTCGCTGTAGGATCTAGCTTGAGCCTGGCTGTGTGCTAACCATTTGCTCACCTTTTGGGAGGAGCAGGCAAAGAGCTCTTCCATTTTTCAGGCCTTCTAGAGCATCTCCACAGGGTCTCCTTCTGCAGGGCCAGGGGCATGGGTGTGTGTGCCTTGGGAACAATTCAGCCAGGAGCACCTATATGTGGACCTCACAGGGGTTAGGGAAAAGCATGTTCTCTTAGGAGCAGATGCCCACTTGCTCCCTGGAAGGACTCTCTCCATGCCCTGTGTCCCAGATTTCCCATTCTGTTGGGAGACTGTTATGGGGGCATCTTCTACCTTTTTGAAGATGGTTTCCAGAGTCCTAGCTTTACCACTTTATCTCAGTTTGTTTGTCTTCACGAGACAGGATGTGTCTCGTTATGTACTTGGAAGGATATGAATGGGATTCTGCCTTACAAGGAAAGTTCCCGGGCTGTCCCCAGGCATCTGAGGAAAGCCGACTAAAATGGTTCTAGGGAGAAGGGAGTCTGAGGACCTGTGGCTCCGGTACATTATGTCTACTGTGGCAGAAGCCTCGGGGATGGGTGAGAGGCCCAGTGTATGCAGGCCCCTTCTGTGCAGGCACGAAGTTTCGTCCCTGTATAGCTCTCCTCTTTCTCTTCTGGGCCAGGGGCTCTGTGCTGCGCATGCCCACTGTGCAGTGGGAAGTGGTGCTTGGAATGGAGCTCTTCTCTGCAGGTTGATGTCTTCTCTTGTCTATGTTCAGGGTGAAGACGGCTTCCCGGGGTTTAAAGGCGACATGGGAATAAAGGGCGACCGGGTGAGTATAATGGGCCTAGGATTTGGGCCAGGGACAAGCAGAGTGGGTTTGGGGGACCTGTGTGAAAGCCAGAGGTATCTGGGATCACAGAGAAGCTTATCAGAAGGGAGGTAACACCTCTGCAAGACCCTGGTCTGAGCACCGAGTGTCTGGAGCCCAGGGGCCCTGTGCAGTGTTCTCTAGCCTGCTCCTCAGTTCCTACTCCAAAGCCAGACAGCTCTCACCTGTTTTAACCCCAAGGACAACTGTGGTCACTGGCACTGTACCCTGGATAGGTGACTTAGTGAGGAATGGGGACCCTGGATTACAGAGAAATTTGACTCCAGAGGATGAAGAGGAAAGGGGGTGGTGTGGAAACTATCCAGACAGGCCCATAAGCAAGCCAAGCCCCTACCCAAGACGTAGCAGATGGCTGGCAGGACCGTGCACTATTGAGTCTGCAGTTCTTGCTCAGCTCCTGGACCATCCTGGTCCCTAAGATGCACCCAAGTCACTCTTGAAGCCTGTGCAACCCAGTGCCCTGCCATCTGGTGCTGGCCCTTGGATGAAACCCCAAACCTGGCTGCTTTCTGGTGGTCTGTGCATCCCAGCTCCAGAGAAAGCAGTTGGTGCAGATGAGGGCCTGGCTTTGCTCTGGGTGAGGTGGGGATGCACAGCACAGCAAGCACACCAACTAAGGGGTTAACAGGAACACTGAGGGCAGTTTCTAGGTGCTGACCTTAGAGCCACCTGCTAGCTCCTGCTGAGAAGTTTCCCCCACAACTTCAGAGTGAGTCAGAAGGCAACACACTGTGCTCCTGGTAGCCCAGCTGTCGCATGCACCTAAGTGTTGTCTATCGGTTATTTTGGGCCTGTTGTCCGTTTCTGTAATTATCTTCCTGGCAGACCCTGGAAGCACCTATGGCAAACATTCTAGAACAAGAGGGCCTGTACACTTTGCCACAACCTGACAAGGATTCTCTAAAGCTACCTGCATTGTCTGTCAGAGGAGGAGAATAAAAAAGGACTCGGTGTTCGTTATGCTGCTTCTGAGCGTAGCTGCCCCAGGTCTCCTCCAAGTGAAAGATCATCAGTGATGAGAGGCTACCCTAGATCAAAAGAAAAAGTCCCTCTGAGCCCTCCTCTGTGATGACTTGGCACACACAATTAGATTCCACTTGACTGAGGCACGGGTGTGGTGGTGCGCGCCTATAATTAATGTCACAAGACAGAGGCAGGAGGATAGGTATGAGTTTGCAGCTAGTTTGGTATTTATAGAGAGACCCTGGCAATGAGATGGAGATAGGAGATGAGAAATAGATAGATTAATAGAAAGAAAGAAAGAAAGAAAGAAAGAAAAAAAGAAAGAAAGAAAGAAAGAAAGAACACTTCCTGGGAGCACAGTTCAGTTCTTAGTAGATGAGGGTGAGATGGCGGAGCCTTGCACAGGGCTTTCTGTGGATAGTCAGGTCAGATGTTAATTCCTAAAGGATTGGCGAATTAAAGGAGCTCTTTCCAAGGACAGGGACTTCTTAGCTCTGCGGTTATTGGTCTCTATCTGTGCAGTCTGCTCTGATGTGGGGGTCATCCATCTGTCTGCAGCTGTTCGTGGAAGCAGGTAGTCAGAGGAGGGCACAGGTCTCCAAGAGCTTCAGGGCTGCTATTTGGCAATGGCCACTGTGCGTCTGTGGCCTGAGTGGGTCCGAGTCCCTCTTAGTTAAGTGTAGACTTCATACATGCAGCTAGGACACTGGATGGCATCTTTGGTGTGCATCTGGGGTCTCCTGGTGTGAGCAAAGCCAGATCACTGCTCAGTTGGGGAGAGGTCCACCTCAGTGCCTCCCAAGGCTTCAGAAGAAGGTGAATTTGGGGACTGTGATGGTTGGGTCTGGATCAAGTAAGGGGCACACCTCTGCATGGGCCTTTGAGGGCATGTCCTGGGGTGACCATTCCTCTAAGGAACCTGGATTAATACAGGGACAGAGCAATTTGGGACCACCATTGTTAGCCAGTTATTTCAGCTAAGAGTCACTTAACTAGGCAAGGGAGTCCGGAAGCAGAGATGGTCGCCATGGTGGCACTCAGTGCAGAGAGATGACAGCAGTCCAGCTAACAAAGGCCAAGCAAGCACAGCTCTCACCCAGCATGCCTGCTTGGCAGTCCTACTCCAAAGTGGTGGGAGGGGTCAGCTGGGGGTGGAGCTGGGGGTGGAGACTGGGAAGGGGCTCCCTCAACCTCCTCTTTTCTGACTGCAGGGAGAGATTGGCCCACCTGGTCCCCGAGGAGAAGATGGTCCTGAAGGCCCAAAGGGTCGTGGTGGTCCCAATGGCGATCCTGGTCCTCTGGGACCCACTGGGGAGAAGGTTTGTGTTTATAATACTTGACTATGGCTAGAGAGCTCTGAGCGCCAGATGGCCCCTCCCATGCTTAGCATGGGTAGTGTGACTCCTGAATAGCCCATGCCAGCACCCCCAGCCTTTTGTTACTTCTCCTAGTAGGTGTGTGTGTGTGTGTGTGTGTGTGTGTGTGTGTGTGTGTGTATGTATCCTATGATCTTTATCCTGTTTCTGATCTCCCCAACTTGCCCCACCCCCACCCCCCACACACTTTGGAGGAGTGTCTTCCTCCAGGTATAGGCAAAGTGTGGGGTCCTCACCAGCCACCCATTCCTATCAAATCCTGCCTCTACTTTGGAGGTGACAGAATGTTCTCACTACAGTCTGACAGTACAGCATATGCTCCTGTCCAGCAGCACACTCCTACACCTTGTCCCCAGTAACCTGGTGAGGAGGGGACACAAGGAGTGCTTAAGCCTCCTGTTCCATCTGGCCCTGTGGCTAGAACCCTGACAGAGTGTTCAGCACCCCCACGGATAAGAATCTTCTTCCTGCCCACGGTACCATCTCTTTGCTTGGTGTTTGGTTTTCCGTGCCTGCTGATAGGATCGCGGACATCTTCCTTCCTGAGGGCTTAGAAACCCACTCAGTTCCAGGGGGAGATCCAGATGCCTCTGCACGCTGCCCACCCTGCCCTTCCAACCTGCCCTAGTCCCTCTCAGAACGCCTCAGTGCTCTGCTCAGAGACAAGATTGAGAAAAGTCATGCTTATGATTTATGAGTCTTTTTTTTCCTGCTCCTAGGGAAAGCTTGGAGTGCCAGGATTACCGGGGTACCCAGGAAGACAAGGGCCAAAGGTAATTTAAGCCCTGCTAAGTATGTCCAGGCAGGCACTGTCTCATGTGGTGCCCTGCACAGTCCGAGGTCCCTCATCCGGTCCCCAGCTCTGCTTGGCTTCTGTGCCACAGCGGAACAATATGCTCGCTGTGATCTCACTGTCCCCAGGCAGCCTTTGGTGTCAATTTGAGCAAGCTCAAAGAAAGCACTTAGACAATAAGTTGAGCCTTTCAGAGAAGAGGGCAGAAACTACGCCAGTCCCGGGGCCTGCTGCGGGTGCTCCTCCACACCAGCCTCCTCTTAGCCCCACTTTCCTTTGGAAGTACGGAGCCTCTGTGTTTAATGGAGCAGGGAGGGCCAACCATTGTCTTATCTGCAGGCATGGTCAGGCTTAAGTGGAACAGCTCCTAAAGGCTTTGGAAATCAGAGAAACATTATTTTCTTCTCATCCCACATTTTATTATTCATAGTTCCTCCTTAAACAATAACTGCCGCGTGTGCTAGAGACCTGGTTAGCGGCACACAGCCAGCCCGCCCCAGATTTGCATCCTGCCCTTCTGCTGCCTGCTTGCCTGCTAGCTTCACTGTCTTTGCCCCACAAGCCTGGGCCTGCCAATCAAAGGAGCGCGGGCTGTGAGGGCGAGCGGTGGCCTATCATCCTTTCCGTGCAGAGTGGACAGACATCCAGCCTGGAGGAGTGTGTCCCTTAGATGTGGCTCCAGTGTAGCTGCCACTGAGAGCCATCTATCCAAGTGTTGAAAACTGGGCTCACTGCGAGTGCATTTGCTCTTCCTCTTTTCAGGTCCCTGTTTTACAGGAGGAGAGAAAGGCAGAGGAGGCATTTGAGAGAGGAGAGGGTGGGTTATGACTAAGTGCTGGCAGCTTTGGCGATATGAGAAAACAAGACCTTGAAGCTTTGTTCTTAGGCTGTGACCAGACACAGCGATGGGCTGCATAGCAGCCTGGGGGTTCTGTATCCTTCACCCCAGGTCACCACGTTTCAATCCCTGCCTCGGTGGCCAGGTGAGCTTAGAGGAGGAACGCAAGGCATGGAAACAAGCACACTTCCTGGAATATGAATGTTCTCAGGTCAAGGTGTCAGGCCACCAAGAGGGCAGAGCCTCACAAAGGGTGATAGACAACACCCACACTGATGGGCAGTGGGCTGCCCTGGGTATGTCCTGGGGAGCCCTGTGGCATCTTTTTTATACAGCAGGAGTTTTGATGTTTGGCAGATCTAAGTCTTGGAGGCCACATTTGGCCCATGTGTTTATCGGTAGAGTTGAAAACATCAGATGCTACCGTCTGTGCCTGGATTTGTGTCCATTTCTGACCTTGCGAACTGTCACGCTTTGATTAAGGTGTTATGGACATGTCACAAAATATGACAGCAGGACCAGTGAACAGGGCTGTGAGATGCACCCCCTTTTTCCAGGGAGCCTCAGCAATGTATCCCCCCAAACTTCAGCTGGCATTGCACAGCCTCTATGTGGGGGCTGACAGGAATCGAACAAAACATGCTAAGACTTAGCTTTGAGGTCTGGAGAATTTTCAGGAAACATTTACTGGGTAGAGAGGATGGGTGTTGAGTGGGTGGCGGGTGGCTAGCTAATGGACAACAGGAGAACTAAAGGCTGGGTGAGTGGGTTCGCCAGGGGTTGGTGGGTGGTAGGGTGGCTGGGTGGCTTTCATGGGTGGTTGGGTAGAAGCAGATTTGATCAATGGCTAAGGGGTATGTGTGAACTGTGACCATAACTCTCTGGGGTGGGCATGACAGTATGGCCCTTGCTTCCGGCTCGGCAGTCCGTCTCACCTTCCTTAACTCTCTTGCAGGGTTCTATTGGATTCCCTGGCTTCCCCGGTGCCAATGGAGAGAAGGGCGGCAGGGTAAGGATTGCTTGCTCCCTGTGCTGCCTCCGTCCGTGTGCCGGCGTTGGCTCTCCACTCAGTGCCCTGTTCATTTTTCTCCACTTGTTAGCAAAAGTACTTTCCAGAAGTAGCTGATCTTGAGCTCTAGGCTTTCTTTAGCTGTCGGTTATGGAGGCACCGTGACAGGAAGGAGTAGTGGTAAGAAAGAAAGAGCATGCTGGGAAAACGGAGCCAGGAAGTTCCTGGGAGCTCCTTCAGAGTCTTCTCTTGCAGAGAGACTTTCCTGCATACCAACTTTACAGGGAGAGAAAAAGGGTGATATTTTGTCCTCTTTGCTGTGATCTGCCACCTCCTTTAGGCTGGGCACATGTCACCTTGGGCTATCTATGTGCAGTCTAGACCTACAGTCCCTGTTGGAAGTTGCCCTGGCTATAAATACGGGGCAGGGCATAACACCAGTGGGTTCTCTCTCCTGTCATTCTCACAGAGGTCTCTTGAGGGTGACTGGGGGAGATGTAAAAAGCTGACAGGCAGAGGTTAGAGGTGAATGGCAGAGCTGTACAGAGGGATGGAATCACACCATGCAACAGATCCACTTAAGAGGTTTAATAGGGAGATACAGGAACTGTCTCTGGAGACACATGTGGAGAGGGAGGGAGAGGGAGAGGAAGGGAGAGGGAGAGGGAGGGAGGGAGGGAGGGAGGGAGGGAGAGAGAGAGAGAGAGAGAGAGAGAGAGAGAGAGAGAGAGAGAGAGAGAGAGAGAGAGTATACCGCCATCTGGTGGGTCTGTTCTTTTATATGGCCCAGGGCAGGGCCACGCCCCCGTGGCAGGTAAGCAGTGACATCACAGGTAGGCGGACTGAAGCAGAATTCTAACAGGAATCATATCTATCTACCTCCTGTGATGTCCCTGTAGGCTTTACCTTCCCTACAGAAGCCCTCCCTGCCCCCCCCCATGTCTCTGGGTGGTGTCACAAAGCCTGTACACTACCATTTGGGAGATGGAGTGTGGTGGTCTTATTGGGCCTTCCCTTGGACATACAGGGCCATTGAGCAGGGACACAGAACAGAGTGCTCCTGGCTGGCTCCCCTCCATGCACACACAGAGCACACATGCTCCTCCTCATAGGATGTTGCTTCCTCAGAGTATCATGGGTAAAGTGGGGAGAACGACTTAACGATAACTGAGAGCGTGTGGACAAGCCAGTGGTCACCAGCCTCACAGTGTGGAAAGCAGGGCTGTCTTGGAAGCGAGCACACAGGGTGGACACTATCTACTGCCATCATCTGCCTCTTTCTTACACAGTCTCTTTATCATCTTTCTATTTTTCTACATGTCTATTTTCTCTTTTCATCTATCTATCATCTATCTGTCTATCTATCCATCTATCATCTATCTGTCTATCATCTATCTATTTATCTATCCATCCATCCGTCCATAGTCTATCATCTCTCTCTCTCCATTCATCCATCTATTATCTATCTATCTATCTATCTATCTATCTATCTATCTATCTATCTATCTACCTATCTGCCATTTACCATTTATCCTCTGTTCTCAGCCAGACTTTATCTAGAGTCATCTGATTAGTGTTTGTGAGGGGAGTTGTCCCCTGACATATTTGGAGGCACTCCCTGTGAAGAGTGGCTCAGGGTCTCACAGGTGTGGAAGATGCTACTGTAATAAGATGGAGAGCCCATGGGTTGTTGCTTTGCCTTTGGTACAAAATCTCATCATGAACAAATGCCAACGCTAAGTTCAGGTTGTGCTCTCCTGCTGCTCCCTTGTGCTGTAGACCCCTCAGTCACTGGGGCTTCACAGAAGGCAGTCCATTTACTTGCATCATGAGTTCCCTAAGTCCTCGCTAAGCTCAGAGCTTACTAGGCACGGCATCCAGTGATTGAGCAAGATAGGGAGCAGCCAGCAACCAGTGCTCATGGGTAATGGGCATGCAAGGAGGGATAAACCCAGAGCCCAGACCTGGGTCCTCACAGAAGGCTGCTGACCCCCTGGGAAGGAGGTGGGTGGGGAGGAGCCTCTTAGAGAAGCTGCTGCTGAAGCCAAGCCCAGTGCAGAGGCCTGGGCTGTGGGTGCCTGTGGAGGCCTTGCCTCTGCAGTGCCTCTGAGTGGCTCTTTATCCCAAGGCCTGGGGGTGACTCCAGGGAGAGTTTTGAAGGTAGTACGGGTCCCATGCAGGAGAGGATCAGGAAGGATCCCAGGGCTGTGAAGGAGGCTTGTCTGTACCCTGCCCTGGGAGACCTGCTGTGTTTGCAGATATGTCAGCAGGCTGCTTCTAGGATGGGATGGCAGGGTTTGCAGCAGCGGTGTGTGTTTGCTACTCACCCAAGTGCTACCTATACACCTCAGTCCTCTTGTTACCAGAGACCTGGCTTCTGCAGGGCTGATGGCTCATGTCTGTGCCTGCCTGGCGGTGGGAGGTTAGACGGGAAACCATCAGAAACAATACTGCATTGTCAAGCTGTCTGCAGCCCAAGGCAGAGCCATGACACAAGCAAAAGTGCCCTGTGAAGAGACTATACCCCGCCCCTTGGAGGGGTCCCAGGAGAGGAAGGACCCACTGAGGTCTCCCAGCAAATTCAAGGCTCTTCATACTTCACCTTGACTCTGGGCTCCAGAAGAGCAGGAAGCAAGGCCATTTCTGGGACCTCCCATGCTTTCCAGGCAGGAACTAGAGGTGAACAATTAATGGGCGAGGGAGGACTAGAGCCATGCTAGGCTTAGCGGCTCCAGCCACCAGGCGGAGCTCCTGTGAGGGTTAGATTACCACATGCCCTGCTGAGCACCATGCTACCCCGGGACACAGATGGGGAACTGGTTTGCCTCCTGTCAAGGCAAAAACTGTCTAGATGTCCCAGGAGCCAGGTATGCTGCTAGGTCAGAGGGGATGTTGGATCAGAGTTGTGAATCTAGGTGATGCTAAAGAGGGGGTAGGGACAGAGGTGTTGGCAGTGCAGCCTGGCTCACATACCCAGATGAGTCAGGGCTGGTTACACTGTCAATAAGGGTACACACTTAGCATGAGAAGACAGCAGATGTCTTGCTTAATTTCCATATGCAAATGTTTATATTTGCATAAAAGGATGTTGTCACAGAGCTCAATCATTGTAACAGGAGTGGCTATGTTGTTAAGGGGAAAAAAAAGATTGTTTCATTAAATGCCTTCAAAAGAGGAGACTGGTTTGCTCCTGATAGTGAACTGGGTGAAAATGCTAAGGAGAGACTCGTTCTGTGGCTTCAGCCTATAGATCTGATCTGGCTTTGTTGGTGGGGACCAGGATAAACCCGGGATGAACCTCAGAGCACTGGAGCCTCTGTGCTCAATCCATTACCTCTGTGCGGTGGGTAAACTGCACTTGCAGGCCTTTAACAGCCTTGCTATGGCAGAAAACAGAAAACAAATGCCGGGCATTTGCTTTCTGGGGTTCAGAAAATGCAGATCAGCAAAAGGACTGAGCTCTGAGGGGTGCCGGGACTCTTGGATATATGATTGATATTTTAAATTGTAGTTTCCCTTCGTGCCTGCAGAGCCCGATGAAAATGTAATGCCTAATATTCTTAACAGTAGCAGAAGAAAATTATGTGTGATAGGAGTTGACTTTCTTCTCGCTTCATGGAATGATTTCTGCGCCTACAAAGACGAGAAGAGAGAAGAGGAAGGGAAGGAGGGAGGGAGGGAGGGACAGATGAAGGGAGGGAGGGCACAAATGAACCAGCTAAGTAACAGACACTACCCATCGCTATTTCTGCCCTTATGCTCTCCCATTCTCCCCCAGATAAGGCTCTCCCGGCCTCATTCTGGATTTTTGAAGTCTCTTGTTAACTCAGGGAGGACCATACATGCCCAGTGTGACTGACAATCATTTCTCTGCTTCTAGGGAACAGCTGGAAAGCCAGGACCACGGGGACAGAGAGGCCCAACGGTAACCCTCCCTGTGGCCTCTGTACAAAGCATATGGGCTGTAGGTGGGTGGGCCCTGTGAGTCTGAGGCCTCTGAGCTAACTGGCTTTCCTTTTCCCTGTTCAGGGCCCGAGGGGTGAAAGAGGCCCACGGGGCATCACGGGGAAGCCTGGCCCTAAGGTACGTATGTTCCCAGTCCTCCGAGGCATAAGAGGGCAGTCAGTGGCCTTTCATATAACAACAAAAAGAACAGTGTTCTTCAACACCATTAAAGGGCACTCTACCCTGTAATGGCCTTCAGCAAGCTTTGTGACTTGGATCACATGGCTAAGGCTAACCCTAAGGAGACTCAAGACCGACAGAGCTGGGAACACATGTGGGAACTTTAGAGTCTGGAAGCCAGGCTAGTACAGACCACCCAGGTCTGGTGGAGAAACCTTATTTCTTTTCTGGTAAAGGTGACTGGGAACTGCAGAGATCTTTACTAGAAGGTTCTTTCTGGTGCAGGCAGAAGCTGGGCCTACCCCTACCAGGACCCCATATAGCGAGAGGAGTGAAGGCAGCTCCCTGTGCTGGAAACCTGGGGAGACACCAAACACGGCAATGCTGACCAGTTCTAACCAGTATAAATCCAGACTAGGGTCTGAGGAGACAGAGTACCAAGGTTTGGTTCCCAGCACCCACATGGTGGCACAAAACCACCTCTAACTCTAGTCTTGGGAGATCTGATGCCATCTTCTGCAGGCACCAGGCACGCAACTGATGCACAGACATGCATGCAGGCAAACAATGACACATACAATTTAAAAAATGTTCCTAGGAAAGTCTTGCTGAGACAGTCAGAGCTGACCCATCCCTGACCATCCCCTCATTGGAGCTCTTCTGTGATAGGCTAAACTCTGGGTGTAACACACACGCACGCGCACACACACACACACACACACACACACACACACACACACACACACCTCTTCATGAGAACCATCAGGTACATGGAATGGTCCTCGTCGTGAAGCTGAGCCCTGTGTTCTTTCTCTTAAGTCATTTTAGGTGTTCTTGGCTTAGCATAGCCTGTGTCCGACTAGTCACGGGGACCTGCTACCCTCCTCCTCATGCTGGCTCCACATTGGCTGGACACAGAGGCAGGCTAGTATGGAGCCCCGAGGCTCAGTGCTGTCACACATGGCCCTGTACTGGGGTCAGGATGACCTTGGAAGAGTACTCATGGTGACCTTTTCTGTCCTCTCCCAGGGCAACTCGGGAGGCGATGGCCCGGCCGGCCCTCCTGGCGAGCGGGTAAGAGTCATCCAGGCCTGGGCTATGAGGTTTACAGGGAGGAAGCTGGTCCCAACATACACTTAACTTGGGGTGAGCCAGTACAGGAGGCCAATGGTGCCCTGCCAAGGAGCAGGCCTTGCTGAGGCCCAAGGGTGGCTCGTGTCCAGAAGTGATGTGCTCCTTGGGGAGGGACCTCATCTCACACTCTAGACCTGGCCTTAGGGTGTTAGATGTGACTGAGACCACAGAAATTGCCTCTTGATCTTATGTAGAACAGAAGACTCTGGGCTTTGCCATGTATGTTGGCCACCAGTGTACCTAATGAGGGATGTATGTATGTATGTATGTATGTATGTATGTATATATATATATATATGCATCCATTCATCTACCTACCTTACCTATCTTCTATTACCCATCTATCATTTATCATGTATGTATGTATGTATGTATGTATGTATGTATGTATGTATGCATGCATTTGTCTATCTATTTATCTATTTATCTATCCATCATCTATCTTACCTATCTCTCTTCTTTTACCCATCTAGCTATCTTCTATCTAGCATCTATCTCTCTCTTCTCAGTTCCTTTAGAGTCATATGGGGAAAATGGGGTCAGGTTAAGGAGGGAAAAGGTCTTAGCTGCAGCCAGTGCCACAGTGAGGAAAACAGTGGGGGCTGCTAACAGGAAGAACGCCTGTCCTCAAACTGACTATTCTCTGTTCCCAGGGGCCCAACGGACCCCAAGGTCCCACCGGCTTCCCAGGACCCAAGGGTCCTCCGGTAAGTGGTGCTTCCTCCCATGGGGTGGCAGGTCAGGGTCCTCTGATACCTGGCTCTTCTCATCTCCCGAGGGTGTGGGGGAAGGGGAGGAGCACACTGGGCCCTTTCTGGGTAGGCAGCCCACCTGTGGCTGTGGCCCCCACCCCCATGCAAGCGTTTAGTTCTGGGCTGAATTCTCCTGCCATGAACCTCCCCTCTGGAGGCCCTTTCTCTGGGGTAGACCTCCCATGGCAGGTCCTGCTATCATGGGAACCTTCATGGCACTCTGACTGGGCTCAACAAACAAGGTGTTGTAAAATCATCCATAGGTCTTTTTTCAATTCTGGGTCCAAGTCTGAACCAAGGCTGGTTCCTCCCCAGGATCCAGGCAGGGCCCACAGCAGAAGTCCACAGCAGGAAAGGTCCACTCAGGGCCTACCTATTGCAAGGAGAGCTCATAGGAGAAGAGGGGTAGGGGGCATCCCACAGCAAATGAGAATTCATACCAAAGGAGGGCTTATGCCAGGGAAAGCCCAGGGAAGGTGAAGATCCATGCCAGGGAGGTTCATGCCTGCAATGGATCCACTGTAGGGGGAAGAGCAAGGCATGGGAGGTGCGTGGAGGGAGGGGTCTGTAGCATGGGAGGTGCATGGGAGGGAGGGGTCTGTGGCATGGAGTTACTATCCCTCCTTGGTGTTTGCCAAACTAGACAGATGAGGGTCCCAGTGAAACCAGGCCACCCACCTACTCAATCTTGGGGAGCCAGCTGACCTCCTTGGCCTCTGTTAACCCCTTGGGGCAGTGGTGAGGACTGTGGGGACAGGTTCTTGTGTGGCATCTAGTTCCATGACCACTGTAGCTGTGAGTGTCAGGTGACCTCCTTTCTCGTAAGCCACCAGGAGGACAGTAATTGTTGTCACTTGTTTCTGCTGCATAAGCCTTCCTGGTTCTGACTCTCTCCCCAGGGCCCACCAGGCAAGGACGGGCTCCCTGGACATCCGGGGCAGAGAGGCGAGACTGTGAGTATTACAGGCGTTGGGGACATGGCTGTGTCTGGTCTCTCTGGCTGCGTCTCTCATAGTCATACACATATGACATGCTGCTGGCTGCCTGGACAGGCATGGGGCCTTTCCTAGCTGGTAAAGACCAAAGGCCTTGGCAAGGCTTCCTGTGGGTCTGCCATCTGCTGTTGACTTGAGGTCAGGCTGTGGGGTAGGCAGGAGCCCCGGAATATCACAGTGGAAACCGGACAATGGCTCTTTGCTTGTTCTAGCAGCTTTGGCCAAAGGCCATGTTTAGAGCATCAGGACACGGGGATGTTGGCATTACAAGACCTGTGTCTCAAACCTTGATTTTCTGAGGGTAACTGAGTGTACAACATGGGCCTTTCCTGGAAGAGCAGTTGGGGAGGTCTGTGCTTGTGGATAGCTGGCTGTTTAGGCCACAAAACAAGGGCCGTGGGCCTCGGACCTCACATTGTCTCCTTCTGTCTTTCAGCACATAGAGAGGAGACGCCTTTTAATTATGCCTTTGCCAGTATTCGAGCAGCCCAGGCTGGCTGACAAAGGGAGACTACCTTGCTCTTTTGTTTAGAGAGAAAAATGAAAACAGTTCTGAGCGCTGCACATTTTCCTCTAATGCCTTTCCAAGGAGAGAAGAATTTTGCATCCTGCTTGCTTTCCTCCCTCAGACTTGTTCTGCAGCTTATCAAGCCTCTCGTCTTTGCTTGGGAAACTGTAGTCTCCAGCAACTTCTACCATGTCCAGCTACCCCTGTCATCACAGGAGTGCTCTCTGAGACTCATCTTGGTGTTCTCTAGAGTATAGATTTTCTTCTTTTTCTTTTTCCTCTTCTCCTCTCCTCCTCTTTTCTCTCTCTCCCCCTCCTCCTCCAAGGAACACAAATGGCCATTCTGTCTCCTTAATGGGAGGAAAAAGCCTGTTTTTCCACAAGGAGCAGAAGACCAATTCCCTCCTTATCAGACAAGGTTGGCTCAGTGCCTGTGGACCCGATGGGAGGCCTTGCTTGCCCTCCTCAGTGACTGCAGTGGGCAGAGCTCTCCTTTGGCTCCTTCCCCTCTCAGCATGTCTCCCTCTTGACCTGTTCCTCACCTCTTGCTTTTGACTGTCAGAGAAATGTGTCTTAGAAACAGTCACTTCTGCCCACTATGTGAGCTAAGCTGAGCTGAGAGAGAAGAGCCCTCTGGGGTCTCCAGGGCAGGGCCTGCTGTGGTCTGTGTGGCCAGTGAATTGTGTGTGATATTAGCCTGCTGGCCCGGAGCCATCTGCTCACCCTTCTGCCATAGCTGTGACCTCTGCGCAACTCAGCTGCTCTTCTCAGGCCTGGCAGCTACAGGTGTGTCTCGTGGTACCTACTTTGCTTGGCCATTGTGCCCCAAATCAAGCTTGACTTGCTGTGGCTTCCTGCTCACTAGGAGAGTTTGGTAAAGAGAGCCGAAGAGAGATGCAAGCCTGGGCCATTCTAGGCATGATCACTCAGATCCTCGAAGAGACAGTGTCTTTGAAGTGACTTTAAAACTAACACATTTGAGCTGACAGCTTCAGAGAGCAGCCAGGCCAGGTTCCCTGCTGTCCTAAATCTGAAGAGGAGCAGTCACCTGCCATGCATCAGAGGTGTGGGTAACAAAGGCTGAAAAGTCTCACAAAGTTGCTTACTGAACACCAGTCCAGAGATGGTTCTTATGTGGCCTCAGAAAATGAACACACATTGACATGAGGGAGAATAGACTTAAAATCCATATTTCAACACAGAGACACAGCATGGAGCTAACCCGCTTGGCTCCAGTACTTTCATGAAATTAATATGGAAAGGGAACATAAGGCATGACTCTAAAATGAGAGTTATGGCACGCAGCCATTGGGGACAGGTGTGGGTGGGCTTCTGAGACTGCAGCAGGGTGGTGCAGTGGCCCCTCAGCTTGCTGACTCTCTCCACAGGGTTTCCAAGGCAAGACTGGGCCTCCAGGCCCCCCAGGAGTGGTTGGCCCTCAGGTGAGACGTTGCAGCATCGTGGGGCGGGATGGGGGTGAGGTGGGGGTGGCTCTCTGGTGTTACCAAAACACAGGGCTGTGGTCAGTTTTCTCCATTAATGGAGAGGTTTAAGTGCCATGGCAAGCGTGTGCTAACTGTAGGAGATGGAAGGAGCTATGCTGAGAGAAAGAAAGTAACTCATGGAGCAAATGGCCTGGGCCCAGCAGCAGAGCTCAGGTGACCCCAGGCCAAACAGGGCCAGCCTCTGGACTTTGACTATCCCCGCTGGCACAGGGGCCAATGGGTTCTTCTTGTCTTGTTGCGGACAGCAGAAGCACCCAATTCTTCTACACTGGTCAGTGTTGTGGGACTCTGATTCCAACCAGCACAGAGCAGTGAAGGTACAAGTTCCAGCTAGGGCTGATGACTTTAGATCCGAGGACAGTTGTGTACCTGTCACTTAGCCAGCCACACCTGACCTAATGAGAAGTAAGAGACTGACAGCTAATATCAACACAGGCCTTCTCCCCTCTGTGACAAATATGGCAGCCCTGAACATCTTTCTGATCACATCCCCAAAACTCAGCCTCTAGAGAGGCGCAGGGACAGGAGGACAGCAGCCATGGCTAACACTGCCTACCTGGCTTCATCTTTTCCATCTGGATTTTGCCTTGAGAGGGAGAATAGAGAAGCTGGGAGGCCCACAGTAGGTGTCACCACAGTCAGGGCTGTACCCAGGCTCAGGGTGAAGCGATCATTCCTTTGCAAGTTCCTCAAAACCAATATGTGACAACACTGTCTGTCCCCACAGGGTCCCACGGGAGAAACAGGTCCGATGGGTGAGCGTGGCCACCCTGGCCCTCCAGGACCCCCTGGTGAACAGGGCCTCCCAGGTGTGGCTGGAAAGGAAGGGACAAAGGTGAGTTTCCAGAAGCTTCCACGTCAGGTGAATCTTTTGTCCTAGGGAATCAGAACTCTATGCTTTCTCTTGGCCTTTTTGGGCAAATGGGTAATTTCTCAAACAAATGCATCTCTGAAACCTAAGCGTTCAGATGCATTTTGCTTGAGCTGAGACAGGGCTGTGGGCCTATGCCGAGGGAACACGGAGGGCATGTGGGATCAAACCATCCCAGGCCCTGTGGGGAGCACCTTTCCTTGCTGCCCACGTCTCTGGAAACAGACTAAAGGCCTGGGTCTTCAATAGCCGATACAGATCTGCTAGCGATTGGTCCTTTGAAACCCCCTTACTCAAACACACTGAAAATAGATTCTGAAAGTGTAAAATGAATTCGTCTCCAGCCTTGTGCCAGTCCCTGCTCCTGTTATGTCTACCTCTTTTCTTTAGTTTGCTCAGCAGGCTAGGGTGCCCCAAACTTGTGGTGGTAATGTCTGTGTTATAAAACTACTCCAGTTTCTTTTAGAGGAACTAAAAACAGAAGCTCTCAGCCTATTTTTGTTGTTGTTGTTTTGAGACAGAGTCTCATTGAGTAGCCCTGGCCATATAGAGCAGGCTGGCCTCAAACTCACAGAGATCCACCTACCTCTGCCTCCTGAGTGCTGACATTAAAGGTGTGTGCCACCACGCCTGAGCCACCACACCTGTTGATGTGACCACATAAAATAGTAAAATTAAAATTAGAGACATGCAGTAAATAAATACTCAGGAAAATAATATATCCTTTATTTGTCTGTTTGAGTAAGTACATATATCCTCAGATATGTATGTATACAAATATGTGTATATAAATATACATGTATGATGATAACACACATAGCATTTGGCCTATAAGTCTTTCTACCCTGGACAAAGAGAGCTCACTGAGTTCAGAAAAAAGCCAAGTGCATTTGATGTGCTGGTCTGGAAAGACCATTGTGCTCCTGTGTGAAGCCCCAGGAAAATTCTGGATGATAGTCTAACTTTTACATTGTGAGGGAACATACGCCCAGTGGTGACTGGTTTTAGATATGGGGCACTGGGCTGGTAACAACTTCCTTGAGTGGCTGTGCTTTTTAACCACAAGCCACTGGGATGCCCTTAACTAGCCACAGTCCCATTGGGGGGTCCTATGCAAATGAGGACTTTCATGTCATTCCAGCTCCCCTTCAGCTCCTGGATTTTGCGGATCTGGGCCCTGAAAGAGCATGGGGTTGGGGAAGGGGGTATCAGAGTTGGAGTCCCTTCCCCAGATCTACATACAGAGGCAGCCTGTAGAATATGGCTTCCAGGTGTATGTAGGAGATGTGCCAGGTCCCAGCTTCTATCCTCAGCCTCCAAATCAAAATAATACCGGAGAAATTCTTTGAAGCCGAGGGCTAGAGGAAGCCCAGGTCAACGTGTATCCCCAGTGGATCTTGATAGAAGACTCACCCTGCTCCTTAGACATGGGTCCTGTGGTCTGGAGGTTGGTGAAAAGTCAACAGCCGGAGCTTCCAGGCGGCGCTAACTCTGTCTCTCTTTTTAGGGTGACCCAGGCCCCGCTGGCCTCCCTGGGAAGGATGGCCCTCCAGGATTGCGTGGATTCCCTGGGGACCGTGGGCTCCCCGGCCCCGTGGTAAGTGAGGGGCAGGGTGGGGGTAGTGGTATGGTGCACAGCCCTGGGGCTCTCTCTGAGTGTCTTCAACCTATATTCTTACTACTTTGCAGGGAGCACTTGGACTAAAAGGCAGTGAAGGCCCCCCTGGCCCCCCAGGTCCTGCGGTGAGTCGAAGCCTTCCATTTTATACTATCCTTCAGGCCTCTTGTTCCACAGGCAACAAGGGCTCGGAGGACACGCCTAGATGCCAAAGTCCCCATCAAATGTGTCAGGGGGACAGGGTGGAGCATAGGGACAGTGTTCCTGATACAGAAATTGGGTTGATAGAATCACAGGGCCACCTTGTCTGAGGGACAGCAGAGAAGTGGCATCTTGGAGTTCTACATGTGACCTGCCTGGGCATGGAGGCAAGGAGAGAGACCAGCACTGGATGTGGACTGCTTGGGTCAGCAGGGAGAGTACATACTCTTCTTATGAACTTCAAGGGTAGGCCACCTGGCACCAGAAAGGAAGGGTCTATCTCTAGCCTGTAGTCCAGGAACTATCACATATTGTCCTCATGAACTATCTAGCCTCTTGCCAATCTCAGAACCCCAACCGTGAGAGGCCTTAGGACCCTGCATTCCCAGGACTTTAGCTGTGGCTCCGTGTCAGAGACTGTTGCTTCTCTCATATGGATAAGGACTGTCAGCTTTGCTTCCTTCCCCCTCATTCAAGCTAGCCTGATGGCCGTGCTCAGGAATAAAGCCTGTCTGAGTTTGGGAGTGACCTCCCCTAGCTGAGTTCCAGACAGGGCAAATCAGATGAGAAACTAGCCTTCCCTGTGATAGGGCATATGGAAGGTTTGCAGGCTGTGCTGACCTCTTGATGTGACCTCAAGCTTAGCCTGGATCCCTGTTAGCATCCATATGTACCCCCATATCAGGACCCCCTCCTCTAAATCTATGAGAACTTTGTGGGCAGGCAGACCCTACAGGGATGGGTATGTGCCAGGCTTCTGGAAAAGACCATCAAAGACAGACCTAAAATAAGACTTGCTTCCTTCCAGACACTTGGAGGAGAGGGCATGAGTCAGATGTAATTATGGGAGGAGAAGAGCTAAGAAGGGGCCTAATGACAGCCTGAAATACTAGACCAATTAGTCCATACTTGCAGCCAGCCATGTAGTGGGAGCCACTGAGGGCTTAAAGTGAGGGAAGAGTAGTGTGACCCATCAGTGCTTAAGGAAGTCTTACTGTATACTTCAAGAACCTCTAAAGTGAGCCATTTTCTTACTGTAACTTAGGGTTCTCCAGGGGAGAGAGGACCAGCTGGTGCTGCTGGGCCCATCGGAATTCCAGGGAGACCTGGGCCTCAGGGACCTCCAGGCCCTGCTGGAGAAAAAGGGGTTCCTGTAAGTACCACTTAAGATTGGGGGTTTCCTCCCAGGTTTGGTTTCATCCCCCCTGCTGTGTTATCTCAATGGGGTAATCCCCTGGGTGTGGGAGGGGACAGAGGCTGTGGTGTCTGATTATCCTACAGGGATAGCCACTCTGAGGAGTCCCAGCCAGCTCAGCCTGGCCAGCCCCGAATGGGATGTCACAGTGGCTAGACATGCTCTGTCTAGGCCGCTGTGCCTCCTGGGTATCTGGGCCATACTGTCTGCTGAGTGAACATCACCTCCCCACTGGCCTCACCCCATGGCTGGGCCTTTTTAGGAAAAAGACAAGTGTTTGGGAGCAGGTGGTCCCTTTATTGATAAGAGAGCACAGGAGGGCAGACATTGTCTGGCAGACGATGGCAGGTAGGTCCCCAGAAAGTGGGACAGCTCCTCTACAAGGCCTGGGTTCACTGGGCTCTGAAAGGCCTCTGAAGCAGGGACACAGGCAGGCCTGGGTTCCCACACAGCCCTTTTCTGATCACCCAGCATAGCTCCCCACCCATAATGACACCCACAGCCCCACTTCATATCTGCAGTTCAGACGCAGCTCCGTGCCTTCCCATCACCCCTGATTTCCCACGGCTGTGGGGGAGATTTCATGGGTCTCGGCCCAGCTTCCCTATCTCAGTGCACAGAGCTAGGATGAGCCTCAGTGGAGGATAGCGTGGAGCACTGAGCTAGCCACATATGCCCACTGACTGATGCCAGTGACGCGGCTCTGTGTTCTGTGCATCCTGCTCTCTGGCCTCACTAGGAGACCACACTGAGGCATCAGTACTGTGGCAAATCTTGCAACACCCTTTTGGCAATTGATAGTGCTGTGCCAAATTTAGTGATGCATCCAGGACACAGATCCAGCAGGATTCTGTGTGCAACACAGATGTCCTTGGAGGTCCAGGACATGCAGAGTTCACAGACTCAGCCGGAGAGGGCTCCGTGTTTCCAGAGACTCGGATTTACATAGAAACCTTGCAAGAACTCCCCTAAGCAAGGAAAGCTCACCTTGTCCCAGAATAGCTCCAGCAAGAGGAGCGAAGTTGAGAGAAGATCTTTCTCTGCCAAACTCCCAACCTGACAGGAAATGCAGGGAGGGAAGCCCGGAAGTCCTGAACCCGCCGGAACACTTTCTAGCTTAGGGAGGACGGGCTGACTTCGAGGAGTGGGAGTGAGGTGCGGGAAGCACAGGATGGGCTGTCCAGACATCCATGTTTCTCCTCCTGTCGCACATAAATTCTTTCTTTGTGACACTGGAAGAAAGGGACTCCTAGCTGAGGTGAGAAAATGCTGTTGTGGCATAGCAAGAGCTAGTGAGGTCACAGGAGAGTGTGAAGGGGCAGGTGTGAGAAAAGCAAGTCAAAGTTATGAGGGCAGAAAAGATAAGTTTGTGTGTGACTATGCCTGTGTGCATGCTCACTTAAGTGTGTGTGTACGTGCTTGTCATGTTAGTATGCATGTCTTCATGCATTTGTGTGTGTGTGTGTGTGTGTGTGTGTGTGTGTGTGCGCGCGTGCACGCATGTGTCTGCATGTGCAGTATGCTTGTGCATATCCTGTGTGTGAGCATTTCCATAGACGTGCATGTCTGTACTTAGGTGTATCTGCGCACACATGTCATATGTATATGTGCACATGCATGTCTGTGTGTGCACAGGCAGGGTGTTCACAGAGAGTTGATAGAGTGACACAGTTAGCAGAAGCCGCTGCTCATGCTGTCCTGGAGCACAGCGTGGAGGAGCTTGGAGGAGCCCAAACAGGTCCAGGGACTTATGTTCACAAGCTCTGCTTGTTAGCTGCCAGTCACTTTGACAAATATCTGAGAGAAGGTACTGAGATCAAAGGGTTTGCTTGGGGGGCCTGTGGTTCCAGAGGTTTGTGTTTGTGGTTGGCACCATCGCTACGGGTCTATAGTGAGAGAGAGCAGCATGGCGGAAGGGCTTGCTAGGTCAGAGCGGCTCACCTTACGGCAGCCAGGAAGCGGGGTGGGCAGGTGACTGTTATCCTCCGGAACAATTGCAGGGCCAAACCTTCCCTCACTAGGTCCAGCCTCCTCAGATTCCCACAGCCCTATCCCCCAACCGACGGCACCAAGCCTTCACCACCATTGCATGTCCAGACCACAGCGTTAACTGTGCCTCAGTTTCCTCATCTCTAATGAGCGGTCCTTCTAAATTGCTCCCTGCTCCCCCTCAGCCATTTCAGACTGAACTGTGTGGGGCTGGATTTAATGAGGTTTTAATCTGTGCACTATTCTGAGTGTGGCTTTGGCCCAGCAAAGTGCCAGCCATTCAGGGTCCAGAACTGGTCGGAATGAGCCTCCCTGCCCCCTGGCTGGCATGTTAGGACCTTGATGGTCCTTACCACTCCCTCAGACTCCCAGCTTCCCACCCCTGGGTCCCTCTCTGGGGTGAGGAGCGGTGGCATGGTGTTTCCAATATAAAACTGCATTGAATCTGAACTGCCTGTCCTCTCTAGGGCGAGAAAGGTCCGCAAGGCCCAGCTGGCCGAGATGGCCTCCAAGGTCCTGTGGGGCTCCCTGGTCCAGCCGGCCCTGTGGGTCCTCCTGGAGAAGATGGAGATAAGGTAAGGAGAAGTTGGAGTGTGTGTGGCCAGGCAGGCAGTGAGTGCAATGGCAGTGTTTTAAACAGCAGTATGTGCATACAATAAAGAGGCTCAGTGAGCAGAGCAGGGCTGGTTCCCTTCAGATCTGGTAAGAGGGGGTGATTTTGAAGTAGCGCACAGAGAAACGCCAACAAACAAGACCTGTAGGGTGTGCTGGGGGCAAGGGAGGAGCCTGGAAAGCACTCGGCACCTTGACAGCTTCTGTTGCCTGAGACATGTGCCGGTCATGGCCAGAGCTGAAGAAATTGCTCCCTGCTCACTTCTGAACCCTTTCAAGCCAGGACTGTGTGGGGCTGGGTTTAATGAGGTTTTACTCTGTGTCTATTTTTAAGCATCTCCCCTTGAATGAGCGAAGCTCTGTTTTTACTGCTACATCTAGTGCCATTACAGAGGAGCCTGGATTTTATACTTCATTAAGGAAAGGCAGCTTAGCTACTCAGCGCCAGTCTCCATTTGTCATAGTTCTCTGGTGATATTTCTGACTTTGTCACCTCTGCACAGAGGATGTCTCAGTCTGTGGGAGACAGTCCAACAGGGACACCGGAGAGGATGTGAGACCACCACATCACCCTGCCTTGGCAGTAATCAAAGTACCACAGGGGCAGCAAAGGAGCTGGAGAGATAGCTCAGTCAGTAAAGCACTTGTCTTGCAAGCGTTAGGACATGAGTTTGACTCCCCCCGCCCTCCATGTTTGAAAAGCCAGGTGTGGTGGTGTCTATAATCTCAGGCTGGGGAGGTAGAGACAGGGAGATCTCTACCCTCTCTGTCTGGCCAGCCTGCTCTATGGAGGCAAGTCCAAGGCCATTGAGAAATGGAGCAGATAACAAGTAGAAGTCTGCAGAGATAGTTTAGTAACTAAGAGCACTGGGGTTCAGTGCGCAGCACCCACATGACAGCTCTCAACTGCCTGTAATTCCAGTTCCGAGGCATCCAACATGCTCTTCTGGCCTCATCAGAGTGCCCACACGCAGTGCACAAACATACATGCAGGCCACATGCACACACACACACACACGCACACAAACACACACACACACCCCTATGTTTACACAGATGCCAAAATCAGGAAGGAAATCAAATTCATATAAGGAAATGCTTTCTGTTGGCTCAAGTCTTGGGATCATCTCCAAGAAAGATTTCCCATGAGACTGGAAAAGGCAGACACAGACACTGGACTAACAACATCCTTTCCTGTCCCATATGCAGGGAGAGATCGGGGAGCCGGGGCAGAAAGGAAGCAAAGGGGACAAGGGTGAGCAGGTAAGAGCGAGTGTGTGCTGGGGTGGCTGCCAAGAGTGCAATGTATACCCTGTGATCCCAGCTCTGCAGACTCATAGGTCACACCAGTTGGCTGTCTTTCCTGAGAATATCCCATGTGCGTGTGTGTACTCATGTGTGAGAGAATCTCTTGGTGTGAGAGCATGACCAGTCACATGTCTGCCTGGGCACCCCGTCAGCGAGGACTACAGAGCTCTGCAGAGGCAGGGCATCCATTTGTCCCTTGGTATTTCAGACATTCAGAGATGCTGCCTCCCTGTCACCCACACCAGCTCCCTTCAGGGCCATGAGCCCTCTCCAAACTGGTGTGTGTGTGTGTGTGTGTGCGCGCGCGCGCGCGCGTGCGCTGAGCCAAGCTTCTCTACAGGCCTCTGGCTCCCTGAGGGCAGGGCCTCTGTTCCTACTGGCTTTTCTCTTTCTCCCTGGTCCTGCGCCCACAGTGACAGGTGCTTGAAGACAGCATGTGAGCAGGGGTCATGGTAAGGTCCCTCCTAGCTCAGCACTTAGGAGATTTGAGGCCTCTGATCCTTGTCATCTGAGGGTCCCCTTGTGCCACAACAGGGCATGTGATGGTTGCTGAGAGGACACATAGTGACCTCTCCTGTTTCTGTTACCCATAGCAACATGATCATTGTTGAATTGAGATCCTGGCTTACTTCCGAAAGCCTACAACGTAGCTCATGCCATGCTGTTAATAGTACTGTTCCTCTGATGATTGGCACATTTGGGGACTGATAACCAAATCCTGCACAATCCAGCCACTTCCAGAGACAAAAGTGGCCTGCTCCTGGACTTACCTGCAATTCCAAAACAGTTATGTCTCTGTTTGACTCCTACAGGGTCCTCCTGGGCCTACGGGTCCTCAAGGCCCCATTGGACAGCCAGGCCCATCGGTGAGTATGTGTTGGATGACCTAGCAAGGCCGCCTCTCAAGCTGTTGACCATCCGTGTGAGCTCACCTGTGCTCACTTCCTTCCCCCAGGGAGCAGACGGTGAACCTGGCCCTCGTGGGCAGCAGGGCCTGTTCGGACAGAAAGGAGATGAAGGTTCAAGAGGCTTCCCAGGACCACCGGGGCCAGTGGGATTACAGGTAACCATGGAGCTTCCCAGAGTTCCCCAGCAGAGGTGTCAGTATCTTGTTGGGCCTCTTCTTCCTGTCATCTCTGAACCTCGGGAGTAGGGGCTAGAAGTGATGCCAGTTTTCTGGGAGTACAAACACACACACACACACACACACACACACACACACACACACACACACATATACACACATACACACACACACATATACACACACACACACACGCAGACGCATACACATACACACATACACACACAGAGCCTATATACAGCCACAGTTGCTTCCATGTTTACTGTGTGGAATCCTGGAACCGTGTCCTGTAAGAAAGATTTACAGACCCACCACCTAGAAGTGACAGCCGTCAGCCCATGTCATTCAGTGCCCTCCAGGTTACTATCCCTGCCCACGTGACTCTACTTGATGTCAAGAAAACCTCAAGCTCACCATGTGCTGTGAACCATACAGCAGCCTTTATTTTACAGATGGGGCATATTGGGGCATATTCCCCATAAACCTTTCCGCTCTCCTCTGGTTACTTCCTTGACTGTTTGAGCCCCCGGGAGCAGGAGGAATCCTTCCATGGATGCAGATTCACGGACACACACTTCATGGCCCGTGGGAAGCATTGTGGCAGTGGCAATCATGACAGCCATGTGTGTCTCACAGAGTAGCGCCTCACCACAGTGTCCTGCCCACAGGGTCTGCCAGGACCTCCAGGAGAGAAGGGCGAGACAGGAGACGTGGGCCAGATGGTAAGTGGCTGCGCCATTCAGACCCAAACGGCTCCCCTGGTTTTCGTTTTGGGGCAGGATGTTGACGTCTTGTCTTGCTCAATGTCCTTTCTCCTTCCCAGGGTCCTCCTGGTCCACCAGGCCCCCGAGGACCCTCTGGAGCTCCAGGTGCTGATGGGCCGCAGGGTCCTCCCGGAGGAATTGGCAACCCTGGCGCAGTGGGAGAAAAGGTGATGTCAGCCTACTTATCACAGTGTCTGCACCGTAGCTACACGGGAAGCAGTGTGTTTGTGGGTGTACACAGCCCTGTGTGCCTGGGTATATGCATACACAAGCATGCACGTGTATGTGTGTGTGTGTGTGTGTTTGTGCCGAGACACTCCCATCACACTCATTGTGAAAACTAGAAGTAGATTCATGACCTCGAGGTGGGATCTCCGACAGTGTTCATTTATAACAGCTCTTTGCAAACTCTAAAGCACTAATATGCCCATCCCTCCCCTGCCCATGCCCCACTCCCTCCTTCCCTCCAGTTTAGACCTGATGACGTCAGCCTTTCTCCCTCCACATTGAGCTTGCTGTGACAACCTACTCTCTCACAGCTGGGGTCTTGTTGTACCCACTGCTTGGTGTTAGGGCCTGGCCCTTGAGACCGACTGAGCACAGTGAGCCTCAGAGTGTAGGCATGGATATGTGTGAATGTGTGTGTGCACACGCTTGTGAATATACAGGTGTGAACATGAATACACGTGTGTAGGCACCATGACAGTTTCAGTGTGAGGCTGAGCTCCACAGGATCCTTGGAGCATAACCTTAGGAAGCTGTCTTGGGCCTTGGGAGGGTTGGAAGCGGCTGCCTGCGCTTGTCAGGGCTTTCTTGTGACACGGGATGTTATGCTCAAGACACTGCTTTGTTCTTGCTCTTTATGTTAAGAAAAAGTAAGAAACAGGTGTGATGTAGAGGCCCTGTGTGTCCTCCCTCCTGCCTCCCTCCTGCACTACCTGCGCCTGCCACCACCTCACAGGCCTTTCTGCCCTGTCTCAGTGCACTGGGCCTCCGAGCTTCTGCCCTGCTTTGCATCCTGTGTTAGTTACTTGTCCCATTGCTGGAACAAAACGCCTGAGAAAGTCAACTTAAAGGCCGACAGGCTTGTTTGCCTTATCACAGTGGGAAAGTCATGGCGGCAGGTGTGTGAGGTGCTGGTCACATCACATCCATGGTCAGGATGCAGAGCACCTGCTTAGGCCAGCCCTTAGTTGGTGTCCCTTGTGATCTGTACAGTGCCCCCCACCTGCCCCCCTCCATGTATGTGCACACGCACACACACATACACACACACACACACACACACACACACACACACACACACACACACACACTCTCACGTTCCTTATTCCTTGTTGGCTTCCCATGGCATTTCTGTGAATTATCTGGAGACAATAACCCTGACTCCACAGTGTCCTGGACACCAAGGACAGGCCCTTGCAGATGGGTGGGCGCTGGCAGATGGACCCTCCACTATCACCATTGTTGAGGGAACCTTCTAACACTGACTTGTCTCCTCAGGGAGAGCCTGGTGAAGCTGGAGAGCCTGGCCTTCCAGGAGAAGGAGGTCCCCTGGTGAGTGTGGGCCTGGAGGGATGTGCCCAGTGGGAACACTGATATAGCGCTGGACTAGAAACTTTAACCTTGCCTGAGTTGTCTTCCCCCCAGCCCACCCCCACCCCCACCTCGAAACGGGAGTCATGACTCTACTGTGTTGAACAACATAGAACTATGGTGGGAAAGTGTGGTACATTGTGGGATGTGAGCTTATGTGCATGCATGTGTACATATGTGGGGCTGAGCACACATATGTGCAGACCTCGGCACTGACTCCACAACTCATAACCACCAGGGTCTGCCCTTTCACAGGCTGCTGTGAGTGTGACCATTACTACCTTGTTGATTCAGACTTTCCAGGCTAGCCAGAGAATAGCCAGGCATCTGAAGGTTGGGGTATGGTCAGGCTTAGGAAACCTGTTGGGGGACTGAGATATCTCAGTTTCCTATGCCTGAAAACCGTGGGCTGGAGGACACTTCAAGTAACCCTAGCTGCCGACCATTAATCCAGGAGCCATCCCTAACCTAGAGCTGAACCTAGGCCTTGGAGCTTTTAGAAGGGCAGGCCTCTTTGCCTGCCTGGTGGTACACATGGGGTTGCTATGGAGACTGGAAGCAGGAACAGCACCATCCCCATCCTGGGGCCCATGGGATGCTGGGAAGGAGCTGCCAATGAGGTGCAGCAATGAGTCCACGGATGTAGATTAGCACCTTCTAGGCTGGGCTCTGAGAACTGAACCTTAGCCTCTTCCTTTCCAGGGACCCAAAGGAGAAAGAGGGGAGAAGGGAGAGGCCGGCCCCTCTGGTGCTGCTGGACCCCCTGGACCCAAAGGCCCTCCTGGAGATGACGGTCCCAAAGGCAGCCCTGTGAGTACTGTTAGATGCTGTGGTGTCCAGGCAGTGTCCCTGCACTCAGGCCATTCTGAGTCCCTGTGGTACCTACAGTGTGTGCACTGAGCTCTGGGAACAGCTGTGCAGATGCTTCGTGTCTTAGGGGTAACTTTGTCTATTCTAGAGGTTTCCACACCCGCTACTGGTGTGCAAGAGGGGAGCACGGAGGCATGGGATAGAAGAAACAGCCAGTGTGTTGGAGGGTGGGGTGGGGGTCCCCTATGAAAAGCCTTCAGGCTCCGGGAACGGCTTGTCCCTGTTGGCCTCATCAGAAGTCAAAGGGGCCACCAGAGTGGATGTGTGGGCAGGATGCCTGCCCCCACTAGTCTCAGAAGATCAGAATACTACTACCCCGTGTCTGCCTCGTGGGTGGGTTCTATGTTCTGTGGACTCTTCTAGTTAGATCTCTCCTGATCAAAAGTGCTGAGGGTGTTGAGACTGTCCCTTGTCCTGCACCCTGGGTGGTGGTGGGCCAGGCAGGGTGTGTCAGGGTGCTGAGAGCTTGCTTATCTCTTCTCAGGGCCCTGTGGGCTTTCCTGGAGATCCTGGTCCCCCTGGAGAGCCAGGCCCTGCAGTAAGTGTCTACCCCATCTCTGATGCCCCTTGCCACCCCCAGTACCCTTGCTCTCTGCGTCTGTTCTATACCGGGTTCTCTAGGGCACATCATCTCTCCACGTTGTTCCTGTTCCAATGCCCAGCTTCTGGGCACAGTAGGTGTGTCGGGTTTGGGAAAGGATCTGAGGCTACACTAGGGTTGGAGGGTGAACTTGATCTGTCCAGTGGAAGCAGCTTTCTTGTTCCCACAGGGTCAAGACGGTCCACCTGGTGACAAAGGGGACGATGGTGAACCTGGACAGACGGTGAGTGTGTGGTCTGATGGCTTCCTGGTGGGAGCCTCCCTGTGTTCCTGGGTCTCTATAAGAAGCCCAAACCTAGGTCCCTCTTGACTGTGGCTGGAACTGAGGAGCCCCAGGGTCCTGATGAAGGCTGGGGCCCTTTCTCAAAAGGAAAGATGCATATGCAGCCCCACCAGAGGACCTGTATGAAGCCCCAAGGGCTCTGCAAAGTGCCCCAGATCTCACTCTGAATCTCAGCTAGAGCTGCCCCACAGGTGCACGCCAGTTGTCACAGGCCCAACATCCCTGTGACTGAGGTCATCTGACCTTGGGCAGCTGCTTTAATGCAAGGTGGTCTCTTTGGGGTGGGGCCAGGTGACCTTTTCAGCTCCCTGGGCTAGAGTGTGAGTTCCTCAGAGGTCTCTCAAGCCCACCCCCAAGGTGTGACCAGCTCCTAGGAATGACTGCCTAACTGGGACATTTTACTGCTGATGTGATAATGTTGCAGGCTAGGTGAATTAAAACAAGATAAACGCGTTTGGCTTAGGGTGCTAAAGGGTAGGAAGTCAAGAGAGAGGGACCTTATCGGTTGGGGTGTCTTGCTGTGGCTTCACAAGGCAAGAACAGATCTGGTGGCTCCTGCTTCTGATTTCAGCATTCAGGAAACTGAGGCAGGAGGATTGCTGCAAGTCTGAGGCCTTTCTGGTCTAGTAATGAGTTCAGGGTTAGCCTTGGTCTCGAGTAAGACCCTGTCGCAAACAACAGTACTATAGTGGATGTCATCACGAAGCTCTGGGAAAGGGGGAGGTGAGCTTAGCCCCCACCCCAGCTCGTTTCTGTGAGTGGTGCCACCTGTGCACACTCATATGATCTCACAGGCCCCTCCCATCAGTCCCAGCACAGGAACAATTTGATATGAGCCTGGGTTTCGGAGGCCATCCAAAACATATCCCTGACCCAAGGGCAAATACTTGTCACTGCTCTGAGACAGGCAGCAAAGGAAATGAAAGGCCTCGGACACAGGCTGTGAGCCAGCTGTGTTCTGTGCGTGTCCCTGCTTCCCCAGCCCTTGCCTTGGCCTCCTGGTTTGCTCCTTCTGGAAAGGGGATGTAGGTGATGGTAACATGGTGGAAGGCAGACAGCTGGCGGTAGATGCAAGCATACCCCAGGGCGGTCTCTTTGATCTAGGTGCAGCAGCTGTGGGATGTGAGTTGGAGTCTTTGAGTGCCAGCTGCAGGGCACAGGGTGTGAAGGCTGCAAGGGCCTTGTTGTGGACTTGCTGTGCTCATATCAGAGAGGGGGCTGTGCAGGGCTGGCCATGGAAAGGCCCGAATCTTTGTCCATTTCCTTGGCTGTGGGCAGTACAGCCTTGTGTCCTGATGGGACAAATTCCTAGTGCTCTGTGTTCTTTCTCCCAACCAGGGATCCCCAGGCCCTACTGGTGAACCTGGCCCATCTGGGCCCCCAGGAAAGAGGGTGAGTCCTCCTGCCCTGCTTGCTGGCTGCTTTCCACACAAAGTCTTCTACCCTTTGTGAAGCCCCTGGTGCCCTACATGGCCCTCAGGAGGGTTCATGGATATCTGAAATGTGGGACATTCATCAGGTGTGTGAGGTGACACAACTGGGTGGAGCAATGTTTGAGGAAGTAGAGTCTAGACCAGGGGTGCCCTAGGATGACCAATGACTGTCATATGAGGGCAAAAAAATCTTCAAAAGCTGGACTCTCCTTGTCCCTAGACCAGACCATTATGAACAGAGGAGGTCCAGGACTAGAAATAGATGTCTGTATTGCAAGCTCCAGTGGGGGTCTGTGCTGTGACACTTGAGCCAAAGGGTGTACAGGTTGGAGAGGGACGTCCATACACAAGGCACCCAGGGCATCCCTAGATCCACAGAGGTCTAGCTGGCCCTGTATAGGCCCCTGTGTCTTCACTGGTCAGTGATCCATGGTCCCCTCACACCCTGTAGCCCTCTCTGGAGTCTGGGCCTGGTCTCCAAACTCACATATTAGTTGTTATATTGTTTTTCTAGGGTCCCCCAGGCCCTGCAGGCCCTGAAGGCAGGCAAGGGGAGAAAGGAGCCAAGGTAAGTTACCTTGGTGCCTGTGACTTCTATGGGCCTGGAAGAGGCTGGGGCAGTGATAGGGCACAGTCTGAAGGCAGAGCATCCAGGGATGCAGGGGGAGGTGGGGAGGGCCATGGAGCATAAAGGTGGGAAGGAGGCAGAGGCTGGAGGCAGAAGGAAGCCAGGGCAAGATCACACCCAGTCTTTGGCCTATGACAGAGGGTAAGACAGCACACACAGGAAGTGGGGCCTTAGGAGACTGGGATGTCCTTTACCTGAGTGGTTCATGTACTGCCCAGCACTGGAACACGCAGCCACTCTTGCCGTGAGGTGACTCACATGGCCTGTATGGGAATATTTGCCATCTTTCTCTGAGACTTAGTGAGCTCTGCATCTGGGTTCTATGGAGCCTGGCACATGGTGGGTGACCCTCTGGGGTCAGCAGGAGTCAGGCCACTGCATTTGGATGTTAACAGAATAGAGCTCAGACCAAGTCAGTCTCCAGAGGAAAGGGGGATGTGGCACCACCCAGGACATATGGGGACACCTCTGCAGCACCCCAGGGGTCTTGATCCCCATGCCTCGAGCATCTGAACATCTGCATCCACCTCTGCAGGGAGAAGCTGGCTTAGAAGGCCCTCCTGGGAAGACTGGCCCCATTGGCCCCCAAGGGGCCCCTGGGAAGCCTGGCCCTGATGGTCTTCGTGGTATCCCTGGACCTGTGGTAAGTAAGAGGCCTAGTAGGCTTTGGATGAAGGAAAGCTGCTGATGGAGACACAGATTCTCACCCAGGGACTCTGTTTCAGGGTGAGCAAGGCCTCCCAGGATCCCCAGGCCCTGATGGTCCACCTGGTCCCATGGTGAGTGACATGCATTGTCAATGTGTCTGTATAGGTGAGGCACTGGGGCAAGGATGCTGACTCCTCTTTCTCCTGCAGGGTCCTCCAGGACTCCCTGGCCTCAAAGGAGACTCTGGTCCCAAAGGTGAAAAGGTGAGCTGAGATCTAGGAGACCCTAACATTGCAATAAGGGCACCCTTGACTCAGTCACTGGGGTTACTGACCCACCGCCAAGAACCTGTTGTGGCTGTCATGGGACCCTGAGGTAGATCGACAAGAGAGAAATGCACATACATACAGGGCTCTGAGACTTGTGATTGTATGCAAGGAGTCCTAGAAGCTCCAGGATTGACAAGACCTTTCCAGAGCCCTGGTGGCTGCATTAACTTGGTGACTTTTTTCCTCCTTACATTAATTTATTTATAAATAAACAGGCTCCCAAGACAAATAGCTGTTCATAGGGAAGTCAGCAAGGGACATCCTTTTCCCCTTTAGTATCCTTCACCAACATAATGAAAGCTGGAAGTCCTTCCAGAACATTCTAGAAGCTCATATGAATCCAAATGATGTATAAGGCAGATATGGGGAGTTTTCTCTTGAAAGACGTTCAAGACAGTTTCTATTCTGTGTCAGCCACAGGCCTTGTTGGAAAAGGCTACATGCATACCAAAAGTCAGAAAGTTTACTAGGTAAAAAGACAACCGCAAACTATCCCTCAGGAAAGTCAGTGGTCTCTGGGTCTGAGTGCCACTGTGTGCTTCATTTTTGTTATTATTGGGGTTCAATGGCAGGGGTGGTGACAGTACTGTGGAATTAAACCGAGGGTCCCACATATGTTAGGTTTCTAGCTGCTCAGTCACACCCTGGCTCTCCCTGTGTGTTTCAAGTACATTCCTTACAAGCAAGTCACCGTGAGACTTGTCACCTGGCCTGTTCTTTGTTGATTTTCGCTCCTTGACATGTTGGCTCTGACACATTTCCCTGTGTCACAGCTGTGTGCCAGGTCACCTGGCCCACTGTGCGGTGGTAGCATGCATACCTCTCACACCTTCATTTTCTCACAGGGCCATCCAGGCCTCATCGGACTCATCGGACCTCCGGGTGAACAAGGTGAAAAGGGTGACCGAGGACTCCCCGGCCCCCAGGGCTCATCTGGTCCTAAAGGAGAACAGGTACATACAGTCACCGACATCACTGCAGCAACTTCTGGTTTCCCCTGGAGCCTGGGAGGGTTTCCTCATTGCCATGGAACCCCAAATCTCTCTTTGCAGATGGAGCCAGTGGAGGCTTGGACTTAGCTAGGTCCCCGAGGCACAAGTTAGAATACACCACAACTCCGGGTGCTGGGTGGAGGCAGGAGCTTTCTCCTCACTGCTGTGAGGATCCTCAGAGTCAAGGGGTCTTAGCAGGCAGATCTTCGCCCCTTCCACGTCCATGCAAATGCCTCAGAGCTGACTCGCTGGGCAGAAGGTCGTGGTGGTCCAGCAGCCATGTTCTCTTGTGGAGAGAGGCAAAACAGCGGCACTAACACGCTTGCCTCCACCTTGCCACAGATGCTCACATCTGACCCCAGACTTGCCCTGGAATCCACTTAGTCGGTTAGCATGCAATCTTGGCGAGCCTGAGTGTACGTTGGTTTGGCTGCTGGAGGTGACGAGGGGTAGTCTGTGTACAATGCAGGATAGAAGACCCGCAAGTCTTTGCGTGGGAAATCCCTATTCATTGTAGTGGGACTCCCCACTTTGTGCCCACAGCGTGACAGCACTCACACCTGTGGATCTTTGCTTATCCATACCTACGTCTATCCTTAAAGACAGCAGGATGTGGGGGTGGCAGGAGCCTTTGGAGGCTGAGGAAACAGCAGACATCCCTCTCTAGGTCATATTGGAAGTGGGTGACATCAAAGGATGAGGCTCCGTGGATGCCCCATCCCCACCCCCGCGACAGCCACAGTGGGCAGTTGTCTGACTGCCGAGTGTTCCCAGGCTTCAGTGGCGTTCAGATCTGTGTGGCTCTGTGCATGTATGTTTACTCACTTTGCCACAAATTGTCATCTTGGCCATGTTACAGGGAGAAAGTGTCACCAGGGTGCAGGCTTGAGAAACATGGGACCCGTTAGGGACCCAGAGGCCCAGGCCCTGTGAGCTGATGGTAGAGGGACATTATCCCTGTGAGTCTGGGCTGTCAACTGTGGCCGGAAAGGACATTCATTGCTTTCCCCGCCCACTGTGGTGAGACCTAACACCATGAGCCGAGATATGTGGCCACGCTGGGCAGGAGGTTGGAGCTGAATACTCTGAGTTCTAGTAGTGTATGGGGGGAGGGGGGTTTTAATCCACAGTTCCCTCCAGCCTGGGCAGGGAGCGGGGCCTGAGGACTTCAACCTGTGGCTGATGTTCCGGTCAATCAGTCTAATCGATTGAGGAGACATGGTGGCCCTCACCATGATGTAAGGTCCAGCCAGAGTGGTTGACTATAGCTGCCAGCCAGGTTTCGGGGTCCCTGGAACAGGCACTATGAGGGAATCTGGAATCATGGTGCGGTCACGGGGGTCACCTGCCTCAATCCCACCCTCATCTAAAAGCTGGTAACCTGCATTTCTGCTCCTTTCCAGGGTATCACTGGTCCTTCTGGCCCACTTGGGCCCCCTGGACCCCCTGGCTTGCCGGTATGTATCTAGGATGGGTGCAGGGGTATACAAGGAGGGAAGGCAGATGGACGAGCCTGGTTAGAGAGTCACAGGGTGTTAGGAGAGGTGACTGAACCAGGGTTGATTTGTATATAACACAGCATTGGGGGCCCTAGGGACAGGAGCAGGAGAAGGGCTGTTGGTCCCCTGGTTGTCTTGCCCAAGAGGAAGGAAGAGGCAAACTTTAATCCTTGGACCCCCTCACAGAGAATGGTGAACCTTCTGCAAGCATCTGAGGAGAGGGAGGGGCATGGTCTTCCCAGTGTGCATAAGTAGGGCCAGCCCAGTCCAGGCTTGAAAACAAAGGACCTGTTCTCTCAGTACCTGGGCCGGGGTGTCCCTTGTGGTTTGAGGGTCCAGCACTCCAACATTATCCCCACATCCCCACTCTGACCCATCTGTGTAGGCTGGGCCTTGGGCCCACATGGCTGTGAGTGTCCAGCATGTAGTTCCTCAGGAGCCTAGGAGCTCCCTTGGCTTTTAATGTACAAATGTCATCCCCCAGCTGAGCATTGTGGGTAGGGTGACCTCTCATTGGACACCCTCCTCCTGCCTACCAGCCAGCCAGGTGCAGAGAGGACTCTGAGGGGGTTGGGGACAGGCCAGGGAAGACTGGGACCTGAGAGGTTTCCTCACGTTGTGACTTCTGCTCTCTGCAGGGCCCTCCAGGTCCCAAAGGTGCTAAAGGCTCTTCGGTAAGTGACTCTAACTTCAGGGGGCTGTGGTGCCAGAGATGACCTTGGAGGTGGAGGAGGAGTCCTCTGGGATGTGGGTCATCCCAGACCTCCCCCCTCAGCCATGGCAGTCCTCTCCACACCTCCTCTCTTCCACACTACACTGTGTGCTATGTCTGCTCCTTGTTGTCTTTAGGGTTTTGTTGTTGTTGTTGTTGTTGTTTGTAAAATAACAATTCTACTGCTGGCTGCTTTTAACTATTATTTTAGTTGTAGCCATTCATGGGGTGAGGCAGGAGAAAATCAAGCGAGACCAGCTGGCTCTGCCAGATCCTGCAACACCTTCACACTTTTGACTAATGTACAATAATTCCGTGTATTTATGGGCCTTTGTGTGGCCTTTCACTATGTATACGTGACATGTCCTGATCAAACTGGAGTCGTTAGTGTTTCTGTGCCTTTATTGTTACTGTGTGTGTGGAGCCCTCCAGCCTCTCTAGGTATTCATGAGACCTAGCAGGCTGTGTGTCAGCTGCTCCCCACCCTACCATCCATCACTGTGTCACAGAACACCCCCCTCCCCCATCATTGTGTCACAGAACACCCCCTCCCCCATCATTGTGTCACAGAACACCCCCCTCCCCCATCATTGTGTCACAGAACATCCCCTCCCCCATCATTGTGTCACAGAACACCCCCCTCCCCCATCACTGTGTCACAGAACACCTGGTTTTATTCCTTCTGTGCAAACGTGTTTGGTGCCCATCATCTCAGCATCTGTCCTCCCAATGTTCCAGCCCCCTTGCCCTTCCCCCAGCCCCTGGAAATCACCATTTTACCTTTTACTGTCTATTAACTACTATTGTTCAAATTGTTTTGCATTGTGTCTGTTAGTGTTCACTTGGGAGTGCCTTTAGTCTGTCTGTCGCCTCCTCGCCCTTGCCCACACTTCCCCTCCTCACCCCTGCCCTCCCCTCCCCACCTCCCCTCCTCACCCTTGCCCCCCTCCTCACCCCTACTTCTTTCCCCCTCCCCTCCTCGCCCCTCCTCTCCTCCCCTCTCACCCGTGCCCGTGCCCTACCCTCTTCATCTCCTCTCCTCGCTCCTCTCCACCCTCCCCACTCATGCTCCCCTCCTTGCCTCTGCCCACCATCCCCACTTCCCCTCCTCACCCGTGTCTACCCTCCCCACCCATGGACAAGACAAGATGGCCTTCTTTGTGACTGAGCAAGGCTCCTGTGTGTATAAGACACTTTCCTTACTCACTGGATGGAGCACCTAGGCTGACCCCCATCTTAGCTGTGTGATCAGTAGGTGTTCTAGTGTCATTCAGGTACAATGACTTGCACACACACACGCAGAGGTGGACAGCAAGATCATGTAGTATGTCCATCTTTGTTTAGTTTCTGCCATGGAAGAGCTATTCTGCGTTCTCAGCAGCAGTGTCCCTTCCGCTCCAGCACTTCTGTCTCTCTGACAATGGTCCTGCTGGTTGTGGTGGATGAGGGCTCACATTCCCCGATGGCCCATGCTGGCATACTTCCACAGACCTGTTTGTTGGCGGTCTTGTTTCTTTTGACACCTATCTCATGTCTTTCCAGCTCATCTCAGGCCAAGGCATCTAGGCTGCTTGCTCCCTGCTGAGGAGGGTGCCAGCCTCAGGAGCAGAGATGTACTGCCTGCCTGGTCCCTTTGTCCTGACCTTTCAGAGCTAATAGTTCCATCAGATCACAGTAGGCCACATGACCAAGTAACGGTTTGTTCTTTTCTTCCCAGGGTCCCACTGGCCCGAAGGGCGAGGCAGGCCACCCAGGACTCCCTGGCCCACCCGTGAGTAGTGTGTGAAGTGTGAAGGGGAACTGAGGGAGTGTCTGTTTGTGGGGCTTGCTCTCTGTGATGCAAGGGAGGCTCACATGGCACACCCAGGGGCTTGTCCCTGGGGAATCACAGGGCGAAACAGTGGGTCTCACACACTTATCTGTGGAGCTCATGGGCTGCCCTGTCTGGGAAAGATCATTGGCCAGCCAGGGAATGTGCATGTATGTTTGTGAGTGTATGTGACTATGTAAGTGCTTCATTTGCTGTACATACATATGTGTATTTAATTTTATGTGCATGTATTCATTTATGTAGGTAACAGTTTGCATACGTGTTTGTTTGCAAGAATGGACTTGTGCATTTGTATGTACTCTCTATATATGTGTGCAAACATGCATTAAGTATATGTGTAAGTGTTCACATATGTATGAACATACATGCATACATGTGCAGGTATAAATGTATATTTCTCTGCTATATGCATGTGTGTGAACATATATGCATATGTGTGTTTACATGCATATGTGTACATACAGAGGAGTATGTTTGTGAACATGATATGTATAGATATGTGTATATGTATTTATGTGCATGTGTATGAACATGAAATGTATAATGTATATTTCTATATGTATATTGTATGTGCATATATGTATTGTGAACATGCATTCATGTTCACAATATATGTATTTATATTTTATGTATGTACATATATTTATACATATGTATAAATATATGTATTTATATTTTGCATGTGTCTGTCAACATGCCTGTTTGATGTGCAATATGTTTCTATATGTTTATGTATGTGTTTCTCTGTGTATTGTTTATGTGTGTATGTACGTATATGAATATGCACATATAAATGTATAGGTGTTTCTAACTTGTATATGTATCTATATGTGTATATGAATTGTGTATTTCTAGGTGTGTGTTAATGCGTATGTATGTGTATAAACAGGCACGTGTAAACATTTGGGCATGATTCCATATGTGTATTGTACATGTGTATAGTTGTATGACTAAACTTTTCATGGGCAGTCACAACACACATACATCCAAATAGACCAAAGTGTGGATACTGCGCTCATGTCCAGCTTGGTGAGCCATGACTTTTATTGGGCTTAGTTAAAAGAAATGGGTGAGAGGTTACTTACAGGAACAGAAATGCCTGAAAAACAGCTGCATCTTCCAAGTCCACCCCAGCACTGATGACAGCAAAGCTGGGAACCTGGAGCACACTGTACAGCCTGCAGGCAGCTCAGCAGGTCGCAGAGTGTCCATTCTAAGTGAATGGACCCGTTGGCCTGGGTCTCTCTCAGGCAGCTTGGCTGATTTTGCTTTTCCAGGCATCTGGTCTGGTCTCAGAGTCTTTGCAGCTTGGTTTACCTGAGTTTGGCGCTTAACTCAGCTTCTCTCAGAAGGACTCTCAGCTTTCATTGCTTAGTCTGGCAGGGAGGAGCCTAGTGAATCTAGTCAGTTTCGGGAACTTCCTGAAGCTGTTTTGAAGCGTTTACCTTCCTTTTTAAGGTACTTACCTGCGGGATGGAATGTTTCAGTCTTGGAGGCAACTTTTACACAACAATGTATGTATGTGTGAACATGCATGTGTGTGGGTGTGTATATTGTGTCTGCGTATGTGTGGTTCTGTGGCTGAATGTACATGCAGGAAAAGCTTGATGTGTCCTGGTGCTGCCAGCCTCCCGACTACCTCAGTCATCCTGCTGGGGCACCTGGACATGAGCCACTCTCTGTACCAACTGGCACTTAAACGGCTCTCTGTGTTCAGCGCCAAGTGGGGCCACAGAGATAAGATGGAGCTTTGATTGCTTCCCCACAGCTTGGCTTGTAGGCTAAGAACAGGGCAGCAGACGTAGCTAAGGCGACTGCATTCTGAAGAAGAGGAAGGGCCTTGGGCTCAGGGAAGAGAGAAACTTAGCCAGGCAGACACCTGGGGGATAGGTGGGCATGGAATATTCAGGATATAGGAAGGAGATAAAACACCAGGTGGGCCGGCAGCTGTCCTTCCAGCCCAGGACACAGGCTGAGGGAACTAGACTTCTGGCTCAGTGCCACTTAGCTCTGCCCTTGGGACAGGATCATCCTTGTCCTCTCCTAAGCACGACTGCTCTCTTCTGCACCCCAGGGCCCTCCAGGTGAGGTCATCCAGCCCCTGCCCATCCAGGCATCCAGGACTCGGCGGAACATTGATGCCAGCCAGCTCCTGGATGACGGGGCTGGGGAGAGCTACGTGGACTATGCGGATGGCATGGAGGAGATCTTTGGTTCCCTCAACTCCCTGAAACTGGAGATTGAGCAGATGAAGCGGCCACTGGGCACACAGCAGAACCCCGCCCGTACCTGCAAGGACCTGCAGCTCTGCCATCCTGACTTCCCAGACGGTGAGGGAGGGTCACAGTGCGGGAGACACATCCCCACCGTCCATGGGAGGAAGGCGAGGCTGGACCCCTCATTCATCTGCTGAAACACCAGAGAGTTAGTTAACACACCAGGGGAGGTCAGACAGGGCTCAAGTATCAAGGCTTCGAGGCTTATTAGGCATCTTCCTGCTTTACTCCAAGTCTCGCTGTTCCTGATTTGTAACATGAGGACAGAAACACACACCCTGTAAGTGGTACATGAGCAGTGTATAAAAATGCCTTTGGCCTGGCCCTTAGCTGGCCCTGAAGGCAGCTTGGTGCCAGGTTTATGTCCACTGCTGTGCCTGGGAAGGTGGGTTTTAAGCAGTGGCAGAACCGTAGAACCTTGTCCTCACCCTCTTCAAACCAAGGGCCTGTTAGCTGTGAAGTGAAACTGGCATGCCTTTCTCAGGAAGTAGGGATGTTCCCCCTGGTGGATTTGAGGGGTGTCTCATCTCAGTAGATTCTGGCCCCATGCTCACACATTTCCAGGTTCACTTGAGAGCATCCTTTGTCTGTCCTCCACCCACAAAGGTCGGCAGACACTGACACGGCGCACTTCATGCTCCGGCCGTGTTCTTGTGAACAGGGCCGTCCGCTGGTCTTTATGCTCCCCACAGGAAAAGGACAGCACTGTGAGATGAGCAGGGAAGGCTGTGTCGGTGGCTTTGTGGCCCTGGCTGTGCGTTTCCCAGCTAAACTGAAATGTTGCAGTGACTCCTGCAGTTGCCCAGGGAGCCTTTCTCATGAATCGGCCTCTCTGTCTCTGAAATCCAGGTGAATACTGGGTCGATCCCAACCAAGGGTGCTCCAGGGACTCCTTCAAAGTGTATTGCAATTTCACAGCCGGAGGGTCCACGTGCGTCTTCCCTGACAAGAAGTCTGAGGGGGTGAGTACCCCGACCAGCTGCCTGCCTCCACTTGGACCAGGGTGTCAGTATTTCAGCCTTAAGGCTGAAAGTCAGAGGCCAGTCGGTTTCGGAACCAAGAGGCTTCTCCCTGAAGTCACTCTTGAGCTGTCTCAGGGTGAGATATTTCAGGTGTGCAGTGGCAGGTGCAGCCTCAGTTCCTTCATGAGGCTACTGCTCTGAGTGTGTTGTGTGTTCCTCCAGTCATCCACAATAGGATTATCCTGGCAGAGGCAGCCATCATTGGGGCTCAGCAGCATCACCGCCCAGACCAACCTAAAACTCTGGAAGGCCTTTGGGGCAAGTGTGATAAAGAGCCCAAGACACCTGGAAGGAAGCTGCTGGGTGCCTAAACTGGGAGTGCCAGCTTATTTTTGTGGAACCTGTGCCAGGCCTCTCAGGTGCCAGACAGGGGTCTGTGAGAGGATGTGCCGGGTTCTGACTCAAGAGATTTTGTGAGGGGTGCAGTCACCTTTGTGGCCTTTCCAGAGCTCACTCATGTAGGTAGGACTGTGTGTGTGTGTGTCTGTGTGTGTGTGTGTGTGTGTGTGTGTGTGTGTGAGAGAGAGAGAGAGAGAGAGAGAGAGAGAGAGAGAGAGAGAGAGAGATAGGTGTCTAAACTATGCCAAGGAATCTGTGGCAGAGGCTACAGGACAGGCAGGCAAGAAGAAAGCCTTCTCTGTGTCTGAGAGAATAACCATGACTCCAGCCTCAGTGTCCCTCCATCTGGCCTGGGATGGCTCAGAGTTGTCCCATGCCATTTTTGGGAGACCACAGCAGGGGTCTCTGTGTGTGTGTGTGTGTGTGTGTGTGTGTGTGTGTGTGTGTGTGTGTGTATTCCACATCACAGCTGCCTAGTGACCTGCCTAGTGATCTGGGAAGTGAGTCCCTGCTGGAGAGAGCATAAGGGCTCCCTGGGGCTTCCAGCCTCTCTCTAAATCACACCATAAATGTGGTAAGTGCCCGCATGCCCTTGGGTCACACCCTGCTGGTGGCAGCAGGGGCAGGGCAGGGATAAGAGATTCATAGTCTTCTGCGTCCCTCCATCCCTCCAGAATTCTGAGATCCTGGGCTTCAGGATAAGCCAGAGCTTTGAAGAGGTCTGAGACATGAGGACCCACTGTATGGGTCTTGGTGTATCCCTACATCTGGCCATAGCTCTGGGGATGGGACTGAGCTAACAGACCTTTCTCACCCGTCTTGGTGCTCTGCCCTCTACAGCCAGCCTCTGGTAGCCAGCCTGTCTCTGGGACTGTGTCAGATGGCGTCTAGACAGACCCTGCATTCTGCTTCTTTGCTTCTCCCACATGTATGGACTATGGGCTGGGCCAGAGATGACTGCCAAGGATGGAGGGACCCTCTCCCAGAGTCCTCGAGAGTGAGGGCTCCAGAGCCTGGAGCAGTTTGAGCAGAAGTCTGAGGCAAAGCCTGTGTTCTCTGTCCCTAACTTCGGGGGAACTGCTCCTACTCAGTTGGAGTGTGGCCTTGACTGACATCTGAAAACCACAGGGAAAGTCAGGATTCTGGGGGTCAGGCAGACGGGATACCTCATTTCCCCAGCAGCCAGCCAGCTCAAAGGGGACAATCGACAATGACTCTTATCTCTGACTCTTTCCCCACTTGACCACTGGGCTTGGGTCTGAAACATGGGTCTCTCCTGTGCCTGGTCAGCCCAGGATGTCCTGAGGACTTCCTTTTTCTACACTAACAGTGAGTCAGCCCAGAGACACCACCCACCACCCTCACCCTACAGAGGCTCAGCCACCCACTCCTTCAGCCCACAGTAGCTCTGAGCCCCCTCTGTTGGCCAATCTTGCATATCTGCATCCTTGGCTTCCATAGACACAGACCCGAAGTGAGACTCCCTAAGGGAGGTACAGAGGCAAGCTCCATGATGAAGCGTGTTCCTTTAGCTCTTCGATTTCAGGAGGCTTTTGGGGCAGCCTTTGTTCCCTTGTCATGGCAGATTACCTAATGTACAAGTCCCCAGTGAAAACCTTAACACATACACAACATACACACACACACCTCTGTTGTATGATATTTTTTTGGGAGACAACAAAAATCTTTCCACCTCATATTAGGGCACTGACAATAGTGCAAAGAGCAAAAAATGATTTCACCCAGGTCTATCTGAGTGAAGATATGAGTTGATTGGGGTTATTTACAGGGACATGGCTGAGTCAAAGGCAGCTGTCTCACTAAAAAGACCAGCCCAGCAGGTTTACAATTCACAAAAGCTGCATCATTGGAGTTTTGTGACTGGCAGGCAGCTTGGCTGGTCAGAGAACCTCTTCTTCGCACTGCTTTTATAGCCTTCTAAGGTGCCTTGTACATACTGTAAGTCTGAGCAAGTTCCTGAGACTTGTGAGTTGTGTGTACTCTCTGAGCCTTAGTAAGCTTAGCTCTAAGAAAAGATGTTTCCACTTGGAGGCCACAACCACACAACACTTCACTCCTTCTTCTAAAATTCTTCCCACATCTCCTGTTGTGGAACATCAATTGATTAATATAAACTAACTTCTTCCAGTGACCAACTGAGAAAGCAGCAGTACTGTACAGGCCTAAACACCAAAGATTAGAAGGCAATTTGATAGCTACATCATATCCATTAACAGAGCAATAAATAGCAGCAGCCTTTCCACTGGAACCCGTCAACTCCCCAGCCGTGAGCTTCTCCCCAAGTTTATAGTTCCTGATGTTAGCTCCCTTCTGTGAAGTGTACCTTACACCTGTTGAAGAGCAGCTGGTTACATCATGGAAGTGGTACCACATTGGCACCTGTGTGTACATCTGCCTGGCTTATTGGAAGCATCGCACACAGGACCCACAACTAAACAGGACTGTTGGGGACAATTCTCCCCCAGCAGCCTACTCGGTACCTCCTGATGCTAAGGAAGTCTACCAGAAGGGAGGAAGTGTCCCGCTCAGTCTCAGCCTGAGTTTTCCATGGCCTGCAGCGAGCCAGCATGGAGGGAGCTTCTCATACGGGTGCATACTCGACACATGCCATAGCCACGTACCTTATGCGTACTCATTATGCATATATGTCACTCCGTGTCCGTGTCTCCTCTTGATAGCCAGCCTGTGCACTCGTCTGGAGGGAGGGAGGAAAGCTTTGCCAGGGTGGCTGGGTACAATGCAGGGCCTTGGTCGACAGAGAGTGATTGGGTAAGGAGCACACACACCTGGGAACAGCTTTGGAAAACTATTTCAGTTTATTCGGGGGGCAGGGATATTTATTTTTCCCAGGGGAGGTGGGCCAGGTCTCTGGGGCAAGGTTTGTATGGTCATGGACAATTGGCTGGAACTGGGGCGTTGGAAGATACTTCATCTGCTTACTTAGGGGCTATGGTTCTAGGGAATTGGGGAGCTTTATAAGGTCAAACAAGGAGTAAGGCTCGATACCTGTCAGGGTAGTAAATTCTTACTTGGGTTCACAGTAGAGCAACTAACTCTCTAGTGCCAGGTTGGGAGAGAGGAAGGAGCAAATGTGACGTATCTGGGGTTAAATCTTTCCTTGACTCTCTGTTAATTCTGGGCCATTACAGCACCACATAGGTACACTTGTGCACACATACACACATACTATACGTGCATACACACTGACACCCCACATGCACAGTGGCTCTGCCCAGGTTGCTGCAGTGCCAAGTGACAACTGGAGAGCCTGAGCCACTGCCTCTCAAAAGGAGAGTGTGCTGAGATGTCCACACATCGCTAAACCAGCAGTCATACTGGCTGCAGCTTTCCCTTGTTATTTACTGCCCTACTCTTAGCTTTCGGCAGTCACTTGATGCCTTGGCATTCAGGGTGTAGCCTGCAGTCCTGGCATGATCTGGACACCCTACAGAGCTGTTGTCATCCCATGTCAGCTCTTAGGGGAGGAGGCATGGGCATCTTGGCAGGACAAAGGGGCTGGGAGAACTGGGAAAGTCTGTCTATGGGGATAGAAGTAACCCTTTCATTTTCTGTTTCTCTTCCTCCCCGCCATCCATGACTGATGTGTAGGCCAGAATCACTTCTTGGCCCAAAGAAAACCCAGGTTCCTGGTTCAGTGAATTCAAGCGTGGGAAACTGGTAAGGTGACCCCACGTCCTTTGCGGTTGTCACTTTAAACCCGCCATCTCCTATCTTGCAGAGTAAAATGGCCCGCTGGCCCAAAGAGCAGCCTTCCACCTGGTATAGTCAGTACAAGCGGGGTTCCCTGGTAAGTGGCCGCCTTGCGAAGCCTGCTTGCGGCTCCGCCTGGCTCTTGGCGCTGCATGGCACTAACGGCAGCTGGGGCCACACCTGCTGCTGCCCTCTAGGCCAGAATGCTCCACACGCCTGACAGCAAGGCCCGGATGGGTGTAGCATCTCTTCTTCTTGCCTCCTCTTTCACCTAAACCAGAGTTCCTTCCTTCTGTCCTGGAAGTCGGTGGGTAGCTTCCCACTGAGATTCAGGGCCTTCACAGCAGGAGGTGAGCACCCTCCATTAAAGCCCCCTGCTGCCTATGGGTGATGCAAGCTGGCTGGCAAACCACAGGTCAGAGATGAGCAGAGAGTAGGTGACCCTTCCTAAGTCCGTGGGCATGCAGGGAAGTTGGTTTATTAAGGGTTCATCCAGGCCCCTGACATTCACACCCTCTTCCTGGGCTCTGGCTGTTGCTGACCTTGCAGTTCACAGTCACACCCCACATGGCTGTATTAGTCTGGGTTTAACTTATGGGAGGTGTATCTCAGAACACAATCCATCTCAGAGGTGAAAAGATCTTAAGACATCAACCCGAAGGCCCTTGTGATCAGCATGGAGGCCCAGGAACTTGTTTAGATCCATTGCTGTGAGAGCAGGGCTCACCCCCTCAGAATGGAACGTTTCCCCCCCACACTGTGGGCCTTAACTGAAGTCAGCTCAAAACTTTGCGAAGCCCTGCTAGGCTTCAGGTTCCAGGTCCCGAGGAGAGTCCACACCGTCTTTTGACTCATCAATATAGTGGGGTCTCATCCCACGAGTCCTTGCTCACACAGACTCCATGGGGCTTCCACTGCCTCTCAGCGCTGCACCAGCCTCTGCCCCTCTAGTGAGCACAGTGTGTGTGGCTTCCAGGACCATCCTGCCCCCACCTCTCTGTCAGCCCTCAGCCTGGAGGCATGCCTGGCTCTCGGTCAGGGTTCCGAGGAGCTCACCTCTGCAGCCATGTTCTTTAGGCTTCAGCCCTGAGGCCCTCTCTTCCCCTTCTCTTCTCTGCCTGGCATTGTTTCCTCTCTGCTTCTGTTGCTCTCTTCAGAGGAGAGCCGCTGGCACACAGAAGGACCTGTGGGGAAGAAGGCCCAGTGAGCAGTGACAGGAGATCTGAGGAGGATCAGGCAAAAAAGGAGCTGTTGTGGGAGTGAAACTGCCCAGGGCTGAGATCCATTGGGGTCCTGTCTGCCTCAACTTGACCTGGCTTCTCCCCTCTTCCCAAATGGCTTCCACCTGGTGTAGTCCAGGTTCCCCGAGGGGGTGCCTGACCCAATCACTATCCTTCTTAAAGGGGCAAATGGTCATAGAATACCCATGTCTAGGCTGCCACCTCTCACCTTTATCCTGAGTCAGTTACCAGCGACAGAGGCGCAAGGACCATCCAAGGCAAACCAGACTGCCTTCGGGCTCCACTGCTGGTTCCCAGCTCCCAGTAAGAACCATAATAACCTAGGGGATCAAATCTTCATCTTAGATGCCTAAGATGGCCCCTCACACTGAGGCTGCAGGGAACCAATCCCCTAGGGCAGGGCCACTTGAAGACTCCAACATGGGACAGTACTAGGGCTTCCGGTCCTTCTGTGGTGCCATCCCTGCCTCTGCTGTGGCATGTGTGCCCTTTCTCAAGTCAGTCACGTGTCCTCCCAGGAGCTCCAGATGCCTGGACTGCCGGTTGGTATGCATTTTCTCCCCTCTGCAGACTCTGACTGTGTGTTTTCTCAAGCCGTCTCCAAGGGAGTGGAGTTTGCTTGACATAACTTGGGGACCCCCAGGTATTCCACAACCATTGTGAGAAGGAACAGGGTCCTGGGCCTGGCTCCACCATCCCATTCTTTCCTCCTGTTACTCTTGAAAACGTGGGCTCTGAAGTTGCCATGTCTTTTTGGTCACCATGTGCAAGAGCCAGCACTGCCCCAGCATTCCTTCACTGACCACATGCCCTTTGGAATGGCCAACACAGAACAGTGTTGGAGCAGACATTGCTTGGAGCAGAGTGAGACACTTCCCTCTGCCAGCCTCTTTCCTTGATGCCCAGCGGAACCCTGTTAGTCCTTGCCTGGAGAGAGGCCTTCAGTCACATCCAGGCGCCGGGAAGCAGTGCTTTGTCCTACAGCTGAGTTTTGCACCCCTGATAATACTAATGGCTCAGAAAGTTCTGTTTGCAAAGAAGCTGTAGACAATAGGACTCTCCTCTCAGGCGCCCATGTGGAGCAGAATGGCTTGAGATCCTGATGACACTGTGGAAGCCACTTACAGAGTGGCATTCTCTTTCCCCGACGCTGTCCCAGCTTCTTGTGGAGAGTGGGCCTTCCAGTGTGGGTCCTGTTTCCAGAGCCATGCACTACTTGCTTGGTCTGGGCAGTGGGCAGTGGATAGTGTGTTGGCTGCCTTAGAAGCCTGTCCCTTGGCAGAATAGGATGCCCTTGCACCTTCGGGGTACACCTGGTCACTCCAGTACCCACACACTCAGATCCTACTTAGGCTAGTCCATCATGCTCTGCCATTTCCCCACTGTCTCTTGGCCATTCTAGCTCTTGATTCCCAAGCTGGCGCCTTGGACATGCTGACCACTAAGCAGGCAACCTTCCATCTGTCTACAAGAGCTCATGCTGCCTTCCTTTGCTCAGCACAGTGGCAGGAACAACAGGATAGGCTTGTGGCATACATGGTTCAAGGAAGGTGACAGGTGGGACACAGGACCTGATGGTGCAGAGGGAGGCTGGAACACACAGCCTCAGGGCTGCATTCGAGGAACAGTGAAGAGCAGGGACAGAGCTGTGACCAAAGGTGACAGTTGCAGCATATCCTGCCTCTGGGCATGGACCTAGCAAAGAGGAGAGCTTCTGTCAAGGCTCAAGGTCAGGTAGAACACTCAAGAACACCCAGGAAAGGCAGGGAAGGGCGTGGCCAGCAGGTGCCAAGAGCATCTTCTACTTCCAAGGCTTAATACCATGCATCTGCTCCAGGGACTCGGGCCTTGCCTCTTGCTCCCAGCATCCTGACTCATCGATGGGATGGGAGTGTGGTGCCTTCTATGACCCATGGACCAGAGGGCAGGTCTTAATGGAACATATGTTTGTTCAGTGCAGCAAGCCAGGCAGATCCCGTGAGAAGGGAGGAGGTGACTGGCTCCTCGGAAGTGGCCTGGGAACTAGAGGCGGAAAAGAGGGTCAAGTGCAGGAAAACGTGACCTAGGCAGGCTTCCTGGAGGAAGCAGTGCAGGCACTGCATCTAGAGAGGTAGGGATGCTGAAGGGAGGATGCTAAGCAGACATTTAGTCTCTGAAGAACACAAGATGTGTTTCCCTTGGCTCGTGTTCCTGGAGCTCCCAGGAGATCCTGTGCATTAAGGGCAAGGATGACGGAAGCTTCTAGGCAGCAGCCTTAGGAAGATGGGCTTGGGTGAGGCCCTGTGGATGTGGGAAACTCCGTGACCATTGCTGTGTCCACCCTGCTGATTCCCCGTGCTGTGCCCACCCCCAGCTCTCCTACGTGGATGCTGAAGGCAACCCTGTGGGCGTGGTACAAATGACCTTCCTGCGGCTGCTGAGTGCCTCTGCCCACCAGAACATTACCTACAACTGCTACCAGTCGGTGGCCTGGCAGGATGCCGCCACAGGCAGCTACGACAAAGCTATCCGGTTCTTGGGCTCCAACGATGAGGAAATTTCTTACGATAACAACCCCTACATCCGTGCTCTAGTGGACGGCTGTGCTGTGAGTATGACCCCTTTGGGTGCAGTACTCGCTAGTGCAAATTTGTGGAGTATGTTCTGTGTGCTATTCTCTGGGCTGTGTGTTGGGGATGCATGGAGGGCCAAATATGCCCCAGCCTGGCCATATCAGAGTATAGCTGGCCTGGTAGGTCTGGGTTGGATCATAGAGAGCACTCCCACTTAAGTAGCTCTTTTCTGGGTCAGGTGTGATCACCGTGTGTGTGTGTGTGTGTGTGTGTGTGTGTGTGTGTGTGTGTGTGTGTCTGTATTTGTGCCTGTACATTTGTATGTATGAGTGTGTGAGTGTGTGTTTGTGCACGCATGTGTCTGTATTTGTGCCTGTGCTCTTGTATGTATGAGTGTGTGTGTGTTACATACGGATGGGACAAGTGGCGGCTATTCCTGTAGAAAGGCAAAGTGTCTCACTGGCTTTAACTTACCAAGTAAGCTAAGCTGGCTAGCCAGTAAACTTGAGGTAACTCCAGGAATCTGGCAGGCTTCCCACCCCCACCCCCTAAGCACCAAGGTTGCCAGCATGCACCACCATTCCAAGCTTTAAAAAAATTTGTTTATTTATATACGTCAGTGTTCCATTTGCATATATGATGGAAGAGGGCATCAGATCTCATTATAGATGGTCATGAGCCACCATGTGGGTGCTGGGAATTGAACTCAGGACCTCTGGAAGAGCAGAGAGTGCTCTTAACCACTGAGCCATCTCTCCAGCTCCTCCAAGCTTTTATGTTAAGGATTTATTTCATTTTCATATTATGTGTGTTAGTGCTTTGCTCACATGTATGTCTATAGACCACATGCAAGCCTGGTGCCCACGGAGGCCAGAGGAGAGCACTGAATCCCCTGGAACGGGAACCACGGATGGTTGTGAGCCACCATGTGGGTGCTTGAGACTGAGACTGAGCCTAGGTCCTCTGCAAGGACAAGTGCCCTCATCTACTAAGCCGTCAGTCCAGCCCAGTGGGTTCTGGGGATCAGACTCTGGCCTGCATGCTGGCATGGCAAGAACCTGTTATTCACGCATCTGGGCATCTGAGGGAGGATCTGAGTGTACTGGGGAGCTCTCAGCGCACCTCCAGGGCCAGGCAGACCCTGAGAGAGTGTGGTAGCTGAGGTGGGAGTTGTCCCAACTGCAGCCCGCATTGGCCACCTCTTCATGGGCAGTGTTCGTGCTTTCATGGCAAACACCTTAACCACTGAGCCATCTCTAGCCCCTCAGATATTTTGTGAGGTAAGTTTCAAGAAATGACCATGGAAATGGATAGGTGTGGCTATGCCTTTGGCCAGTCCCCTTATGACCTGCCTGGCAAGATCAGTTATAGTTATCCCTCAAACACAACCATGTTCAAGGCAGGCAGTATCTGTGCTGGACTCCTGGTGTTTCTCAGTGTTTCTAGGGGGCAGCCAGAAAACTACAAGTGACAAAATTCTCCAAGACTCCCATTGAATAAAATGCAGATTCCACCCCAAGTCAATGCAATGGGAAGAGCGTGCAGTGCTCAAATGCTTCTGGAACACTGGCTATCCCTACCCTGGCTCTGAGCACAGGACAGAGGCATCCAATTAGGGTAGCTGTGGGCAGGTGCAGTCTGGGGCATGTGAGGGAAGGTGAGGACAGTGAAGGCAGGACACTGGATGACAGCTAGAAAAGGTACTGCCCACCCCCAGTCATCCCTGCACTCTCAGCAAGCCATCCACATTCCAGATGGAGACATCAGGTAGCAGGCTGTGTTATTTGCTGTATGTAAAAAGTTCTCCCGCAAAGCTTAGCAGTTGTAAACAAAGAAATTTCCCAGTGCACTCAGGCCTGAGGTGGGAAACCTACCAATGGCTTAGCCTCCAGCTGTGGCTCAGGGTGGCTTGGGTTGGTTTGGCCGAAATCACCAATGACTGTCGCCAAAGTGGCTTTATAAACAGCAGGAACTGCTCACAATTCTGCATTCAGAATGTTCAAGGTTGGGACCATCAACCCAGGTTATACACAGACACCTTTGCAGTGTTACCATAAGGAAGAGATGGAGGGTGGGTCTTTCTGGGGTCCCTTCATAAGGGGAGCAAGCCCACACATGAGGGGGTCCATCCTCATCTTCCCACCATCACCTGGAGCAATGGGGTTCTTATTTAGATTTTGGGTACATATCCAGTCTACACTCAGGGAGAGTAAAGCCCCACAGCTGGGCATCAAACATGAGAGTTTCAGGACTGACATGGGGTTACTAGGAGACCCTCTGCTGGGCTGCACCCCAGGGCGTTGCATCCACAGTTACATCTGGGGTACTTGCTGCCCACCCACTTTCTCCTCATGACATCAGCCAAGGGATAGGCAGTAGAGGAGACCATTCCCAGGCCAGACACAGTCTCCTGTAAGTGCACTCTACATCCATGGGTGTGGACATCCTGGCTCAGGACATGGGCCAGTGTGTACTGGCTGGAGGAAAGATGGATGTCAGGAACCATTGAAGGGCATTGGCAGAATAGCAGAACCAGACTGTCCTCTGTGACAAGTGTTCCTGACACCTCAAGTTACACTTGCTTGGCTTTGGGGACAGAAGTGGTGTCTTCCTCCCTATATTCTGGCAGAAAGAGATGTCTCTGTTGGCAACTCCCTCTCCTGGCCGAGGCCCAGCCTGCTTTTCCTAGGAGAACCCTGTCCCCTCTGCTCAAGAGTGCTGGTCTGAGCACAGGAGGAGCACTGACCTATCTATCCAACAGGCTGTTCATACTGCACAATTGTGACCCTCCTGTGCCTCAGTTTACTCAGTGCATGCTGGAGCAGGTAGTAAGTACAGAAGGTCCCCTTGCCTGGCCACACTTGTGGAGGGGCCTGGCACGGCTGCAGAGCTCCACCTGCCTCTCTGTGTGAAGTCTTACAGGAGTCCCATCACTTCTCTGCCTGGCCGTGGTTCCTCAGACTTGCTGCTCTGCTGTCTTCCTGGCTCAGGAGTTGATGGAGCCTTGGGGCAGAGGGAGACCTGGGCCAAGGCTAGACTGCCAGCTTTAACTGCGCCCACTTCCCCCTTCCTAGACCAAGAAAGGCTATCAGAAGACGGTGCTGGAGATCGACACGCCCAAAGTAGAGCAAGTTCCCATTGTGGACATCATGTTCAACGACTTTGGTGAAGCCTCACAGAAATTTGGATTTGAAGTGGGGCCAGCTTGCTTCCTGGGCTAGGAGCTGCTGAGCCCATTGGTCTCCAGAGCAACCTCGTGACCTCAGCACCCCACCTGTGGGTGTCCTGTGCACGGCCCATCCTGGACAGTGAACATTTCTCACCCCCACCTGCCCGACTCACCTGCGCCTCGGGCACCCCTTGGCGTTGGACCCCACGCCCAGAGAGAACAAAGGGAAAGAGCCGTGTCCCCACGGAGCCGAATCACATGACCTAGCCACACCACAGCCTCTTGCCTCCCTATAGGCCCTGCTCCCCAGCTTTCTGGATAGGTTCATCAAAGGTGTTAATGGACCATTGGCCAGGGGTGGGACGGGTGGAGCAGTATTTGGAAATCACTTTTAAAAATTGAACATGAAGATATATATTCCCCTGACCTTCAAAGATGTTCTGAGGTGGTCTTGTAAAGGTCGCTAAAGCCTCCTTTTTTTTTTTAAACAACCCTCAACACATCCACTCAGAGGCCAAATGTCATTCCACACGTGCCTTTCCGATGGATTAAAGGTGCTTATGTTTTTGTGAGAATTTTAAGTAAATATTTGTATTGTATTGTTATAAATGTTGAGTGTGCCTGGCTTTCAGTCTTGCATGGAAACCCAACCTCAGGCCCATGGAGAGAATGGGCACCTGCTCGGCCTTGCAATCAGGCTCTCAGCAGAGGGCATCTCCTCACCCGCCCCAAGAACGTGCAATACATTGGAAATTTGCCCAGTCAACAAGAAGCTGCATTGCCACTGCAGGTGCCTGGGCCCCTTTCCAGACTCTTAATTATATATATTTTTCTTTTTGATTAGCTCTGAATAATTTTTATGGGGAGGGAAAAAGAAAGGCATTTGATAGCCTGCCTTTTCTACGTGCACTCAGATAAAAAACACAGGCTTAAATTAATTCTGATTGCTTCCTTTTTCCGTGTTCCTTCCTGCAGAGGCTGATGGGACAGTGTCCAGGCCTGGAGAACCACGTGTTCTGTAGATGATAAATAGCTATGAACATTGGTGCTGACTTTTTTTTTTTTTTTACCGTAGTCTCTTGTGGTGCTATGTGTCCTGAGATCCCTAGAGGCAGCACCAAGTTGCCTGCCATGTCTCGTTCCCCACCTTTCTTTCTCCACATTCTGAGATTTTCCCCCCAAGGACCTGAAGATCATATTGGTGCCAGAGACCTTTCTTCCTTGCCAGTACCCCGTGCTTATGATGGTGTGGAGTCCTTCCTGAAGCCTGTCCCCTACTCTGGGCTCTACTTATATCATTTGAAAACACATGAGCAAAGCAAAGATTTTCTGCCTGGTACCTGGTGCATCAATGGTCTTGTTCAGTCGCTGGATGTTTGTGGTGCTAATTTCTCTGTGTGTGCCAAGAAGGGATGGAAGCCACTGGGTGCCCATGCTGACAGCCAGACTGCTTTGTGAGCAGCCAGTGGACTGACAACCAGTGCAATGGATTCTGGCTCCAGGCTCCTCTGTTTGGGTCTCCAAAGAGGGGTGTCCTGGGTGCAGGCCTCAGTGCGGGGGGGTTTGGAGGGCAGTATGGATTCCTCTGTATGCTGGCCTCTGCCGCCTCCTCGTGTGTGTGTGTGTGTGTGTGTGTGTGTGTGTGTGTGTGTGTGTGGTGGTTGGTGGGGGTGGGGGTGGGGCCTTCGTTCGGATGCAGAGGTATCCAGGACCAACAAGGAACAAGGATGCCTCACAGCGAGTGTTGCCCTCTTGTCACACCTCTCCTTCCACTATGAGAAAGCTATGGTGCCCCGGGGAGCCAGCCATCACACTCGGCTCCGGTGCTGTGTCCCCACCCCACCCTGGAAGTGATGGCAAACACAGCGAAGCACCAGGAGTGGCTGGGATTGATGAATGCCACCAATGTGCATCCCCAATGTCCCCCGAAGAACAGTTTTACTCTTGCCAAAGAAATGCCTGGCTTGGAGAGTTCTCCTGAAAGCCAGGATGCCATTGTGAGCCAGGGACTGCTGTGCATGCCTCTGCACAAGAAAAGCCATATTGGAAGATGGCCATATGCCCCGTGGATTCTGTGTAGGTCATGTGATTCGGTTTCTGCCTCTCACCCCATCTGATTTGTCTCTTCACTCTGTCCTGTTCTGCTGTCGGTCCCTTCCAAGTTGGAATTTGTACTGAAGTCCAAAACGTGTCCTGTTCTCCTCAGGCCACGCCAGCTTCAATATTTTACAATAAAATTACTTCTTATATTTGCAGAAAAGCTTCTGGCATCATTCTGTTTCATTTTCTCTGGTGTGTGCGTGTTCTCTCCATATATATAATTGGGCAAATGCTGTTGAAAATACACAAAAAGTAAACAGAAGGGCTGTGATAAAAACCATAGGAGCTTGAGTTCTTTAAAATTCCAGGCCAAAGGATACATTGTGTACTTCCCAGCAGAACAATCTAAGCCTCCTATTTTAACTTCTCCCCTGGAAGAGTGTTTGAAAATATTTTAAAACTGTGTAACAGGAATCATTGTAACCATGTCTCAATAAAGGAGTTTACTGTTTACATCCCCAGAGACTTGACTGGCTGTCTTCTTTCATGGCCAGGCCCTCCACTTGGCTTTCCTGTTGCTTTACAGCCCAGGAGATGAGGAGCTGTGAACCTGAGGGCGATGGTCAGGAGGCATGGAGAATGGCTGGTTGGTCGTGGCCTCCCGTTGTTGTGGGACCACCAGATCACACCCCTTTGATTCTTGCATGTGGCTCACATCAGCTGATGACCTTTTGCAAGTGAGGTATGTACCTCCAGCCTCTGAAGGGGTGTCCCCTTTTTGTATGTCACCAGTCATGGCTACATCCCAGCAGGTTCTGGTGTCATACCTACCAGCCTGTCATCAACTTGTACCATCACTCCAGGAGGCACATTTTGCTACTTTGAGCCACCTCAAACGATGATTGTTATCACAGAGCCCCAGGCCAGTGGAGCTCACTGTGGTCCACAGTCCCACAATAGGGTGCCAAGCTGAACTACAGATGTTTTGTGAGGAAACATAGCTCCGAGGGTTGGAAGTGTGGATGATGAAGCAGTAACCCACAGCCCCAGGTAGGAAACTGCTGGCTTCAAAGGATGGTTGCTCCTACTTGCTTTGGAAGGTCATGACAGAAACAGCCCTGAACTGTATGTAGAAAGCAAAGCCCACAGAGTCGGAAATCTGCAGGCTGGATGAAATTTCTCAGCATCCACTACTGACATATCCAACTGAGAGAAGCCCTAGGGGACACACCAATCACAAGTTGGCCACTGTAGTTGAGCATCTGGAATGCAGCCTTGAAGTGGGAGTGGGTGGTACTAGATACATCCTGTGGGTTACAGTGAGTGGCTTGGGAAAGGGACACCAATAGTGTGACACTGTTAAAGGCCAGTAGATGTAAGATTCCACAGGGGTGTAGGAGGTCCAGGAATCATGGTGGGAAATGCCATTGGTGGGACTTCCGGAATGCACAGGTGGAGAGCTGACTGTCTCTAAGAGATGGGATTCACAGAAGACCTCCAGCAGGGTCTGTGGCACATGGCAAGAAAATGGCCCAGTCATCTCTTTGGGAGCTGTGCCTTCAGGTTATACACTTTCTTTTCTAATTAATTAATTTGCTTTACGTTCTAGTCCTTGCTCTCCTCCAAGTCTCGTCCTCCCTTCCCCTTTCCCTATTCCTCAGAAAAGAGGAGCACCCTCTACTCACTCCCTCGCCCAGCTCATAAAGTCACACCAACCAACCCACAAAAACTTTGATCCAAAACTCACCCTTTATATAAGACATGCATGCAGCTCTGGTGCCCCTTTTCTGACCACATCCCCTGGATGGGGAGGCCTGGCGGCACTCAGAGGAAGAATAGCAAGTTACCAAGAAGAGACTCGATACTCTAAGAGCATATATAGGGGGAGGAGGTCTCCCTCAGTCACAGACATAGGGGAGGGGAGAAGGGGGGAAGTGGGAGGGAGGGAGGAATAGGAGGAAACAAGGGAAGGGCTAACAATCGAGATGTAATATGAATAAATTAATAAATTAATAAAAAGAAAAGCAAAGAAAAAAAAGACATGCAGAGATAAAGATAGAGCAGAAATTGAGGAAATGTCCAACCAGTGTCTGGTTAAATACTTCTTAAGGGCAGAGTTTTCTCCAGATTAGAGTGGACCAGCTTCTTGACTGTGAACGGGAGGGCCTGGCACCAACAGGGGATTCCCCAGTCTAGGATGCCCATAAGCCTGTGCTTGGCCCCAGACCTTGACAGACAAAATGCCTTCCAACAATGGATTTAGCGATCTTTCCACACCATGCAGGTTAGAGGCCCCCAGACTGAGGGTTCTTTCCTCTGGGGTAAGTTCTAGAATACTCTAAAGGACTAGACTTCTGCAATGCCCCCTGGCTGTGGTGCATACAAAGGCATGGTCCATGAGCTCATTCTCTGAGCCAAATCTACTATGGCTGGGGAATGGTGTGGGGTCCCACTGAGGCCATGACTTCCTCTACTCCTGACCCCTGTGAGGACAGGGACTCTCTCCTAATTTGAGGCAAGTTTCAGCATTCCATCTCTGCCTCCTTGCCTTGCTCAAAGACACTGCTAGAGGTCAGAGCCCTGCCCAGGTGGGCCCTCTGTGGTCCTCCCTTCCTTTGGTCAATGGTCCTTGGGACAAAGCCTCATTTGTCAGACATTTGGGTCTGAATGGCTGGCTGGGTAGCTGGACACCATGTAAGGTGTTGGAACCTTCTTGCCCCACTGCAGTGTGGTGAGAGGACATCACCAATCCAGCAGGAACCCAGCCTATATCCTCAGCTTGGCGGCAATGAGCTTTGATCCTGAAAGACTCCAGCTCAGCCCTTTGCCCTATCTCAGCCTGTGGAAATCAAGATGGGGTGTGAGGCCCAGGCTTTCACCTGCTTTTGACTCCCCTAACTCCCAAAATATGAACCACAAGCATCTGCCACTGCCTGCCACTGCACTCACATGGGATCTCTGTCAGATACTGCATCTGTTCTGTGCCCCAGGAATAAAACACAAAAGAAGCCACACGTGTGTCCTACCAAACACATGCCACTTCCCTTTTTTCCCATATTGACAAGTGAAAATCACATCAATTTGGGAGACATCCAGTCCCCAGGCATATGTTGTGAGCCAACATATTCAGCTATGCAGGAATCCACTGTCCTCAAATTTGTTTCAAACTAGAAGCCAGGGTTGGAGCTGTTAAAGAGACTCTTCCCCAAGATGGGAGCATCTGTGGGATTCACTGTGAGACCTATGACCCCAAAACGAAGAGGCTTGAGACAGCACACAATTTACCGCACAGCTTCCAGAAAGAGCTTCAGCATGCCCAAGGCACAGATTGCTCCTGACATCAGAACCAGGTGTCTTCGAGGATCCAGGTCTTGTTCATAAGGTTGACCAGAGAAGGTCCTACCTGCAGGTGCCCTTGGTGGTAGCAGGATTCAGGTCTCTGGGTGCTGTTGATTGGCGGCCACTGCTGACCCTCATCCTCGGAGCCTCTCCACGTGTGGCATCCTACTTCACCACACTGGTGAGTGGAAAGTGGCTAAGAAGATAAAGAGGAGCTCAGCACACCTAGAAGTGGTCCCCTGCCACCTGGGTTAAAAGAACCAGACAGCCGTGGTCCAGCGGCTGCCACTTGACTCCTAGAGTCAGACCCACTGCAGTTTGCGTTGTGAGGTGGTCAGAAGCCTTTGTGGGTCAAGAAGAAAGTGCTTTGCTGTGGATCTTAAGCAAGGCTCAGACAGTGGCCCGTGGCACTACTGATAGGTGGTGGAGCCCAATGAAAAGACATTGGGTTTGGACAGAACACTCTCCACAGTAGAGTGGAGAGTGGGATATGACTTTCTCACATACTCTGGTGCCTCACCTTTGACCACGTCCCCTGGAGGGGGAGACCTGGTGGCACTCAGAGGAAGGACAGCAGGTTACCAAGAAGAGACTTGATACCCTATGAACATATACAGGGGGAGGCAATCCCCCTCAGGAACAGTCATAGGGGAGGAGAATAAGGGGAAAATGGGAGGGAGGGAAGAATGGGAAGATACAAGGGATGGGATAACCATTGAGATGTAACAAGAATAAATTAATAAAGGAGAAAACAAAACAAACAAAAAAAGACATTAGGTTAATGAGGATATGTCTTTGAAAGGGGAATAGGGACCCCATTCTCTCCTTGATGCCATTTTCTGTAACCATTATAATGAGATTTCTATAATAATTCCTATTTCTCTGAGACACAGTGACCTCATAGGTCCACGTCTAACAGAGACTGACTGTGAGCTAAACCCTCAGAAGCTGTAGGTTAACCCCAGGCATTTTGTCACAGCAGTGAAGCTGATGAACACAGGAACCTTCGTCCAGGATGGAACTTGAGTGAAGAGCAACTCCCGAGAAGGAAAATGCAGAGTGGAAGCCTTTTTGCTGCTGGAGGCCAGTGTGCCATGATTTCACCTTTCACCTTTTCATCTTTGGGTGGGGGGGGGGAGGGAGTGGTCACATCCCTCCTGCCTGCGAGGTTAATGGCTGCTGCCACGGCTGAAGAAGACCAGAGCTAGATGGTGGTTTGCTCCACTCTGATTGACATCACAGGGTCTCTAGTGCCCAGGAAAAAGAACGATTTGATGGAAGAGGTTTATAGATTGACAGAGGAGCACATTTCCTGATGGGAAAGCCATGGGACTGGGGTTCAAGGGCAGAAATGCACTGCCTTTCTCCCAGCAGCTCCCAGCCAGAAATAGCACGAGTGAGTCACAGAAGGCCACACACAACACTAGGCACAGCTAGAACATGGCAGTAGCTTGGACCACTTCCTGTATATCTAGTCTATTTTCAGCATCCCATTGCTGTGACAAAATACCTGAGAAGATCAATTTATGAAGAAGAAAGGTTTGTTTAGCGTCTATCTCTGAAGGTTTAATTTCACAGCAAAGGGACATCTAGGGAAGGGACTTGAGGACAGAGGGTCACGTGATGGAGGATGTGGCTGGAGTGTGGACTTGGCCTGGAGGGTAGGCTTGGGATGGGCCACAGAGCCCTTTTGGAAGATAATTATATGGTCCAGTGAAATACAGAGATTTTAAATGGAGATGTGGCCATCACATGCCTTTGTGACAGTGTCTGGATGGACCAAGAGTGGGTATCACTCATTTACCTGCATGCTGATGTCTTTGTGATCTAGGACCGGGTGTCACACACCTGTGCAGTCAAACTCACCTTCACTCATTCTTTCCAAGGTCTTCACTCACTGTCCTCTGGTGACTTGCCCTTCTTACTATGTCTGGAATCCTCCAAGGTTTCTGCCTCTTTCTGAGCCCCACCTTGTACTTGTTACTTTACAGAGCTGAGGTTGTGAACACTCCCCAGACTCCTGGCATCTTTGAGGACCATTTGTGTCTGTCTTTAGCACTGTGACAAACAGCAACTTTGCTTCTAAAGAAAACTACTGAGGACTCAGAGCAGCAAATGCAAAGTGTGTTACTCTACTGCCTGTGAACACATCAGTTGTCAGCCTCGACACTAGAAACGAGTATAGGCAAAGTGGCCGACACACCAACTTGGTGAACAGTGTTTTTTTAAAAAAAGATTTATTTATTATGAATACAGTATGATCAGATCACTTTATAGATGGTTGTGAGCCACCATGTGGTTGCTGGGAATTGAAGTCAGGACCTCTGGAAGAGCAGTCAGTGCTCTTAACTACTGAGCTATCTCTGCAGCTCCAAGAGAACAGTGTTTTTTATAGCCCCTGATCATGATAAGTTACTGCCCTGTTTTTCCCAAAGGTTGATGCTCCACCCCTACTTCCTCATCCTCCAGGCACTCCAGGTTGACCTTGTTAGCATACAGGCATTCCCACTAGCCTGCCTTTTAGGGGCCTAGCAACCTCTGACATCATCACCTGCCACTGCCAACTGTGTGCCTGATAAAAAGGACCCATATTGGCCCTAGATCTCTCTCTCAGTTTCACTCCCTCTGTCTGTCTTTCTGTTTCTTATTTTCTTTCTATCATGGGTGCCCTCCTCTCTCTCTCTTCCCCCTCTCCCTTTCTCACAACAAACCACCAATTCCAAATATGTTGTGGTAGCTTTTTAATCATTATTATTCCACACCCCACCCCCATTTTCAGACACATGGGTTCTGAGGGTATGATCACAGAGCAGACTCGGTACCTTTTCAGCCCTGAGATAAACTAAAAGGCCCCCAGGCAAGCAGAAGCCAGCTACCAGGTAGGGAAGACAGAGGCCCAGTGCCTCCTGCTGAGCTATGGCTTTCTGATAAACTCTAAATTCACCTCACTCTGAAAATGGACCATAAAGATTCCTTTCTCACATATTCCACAATGATAACCCAGGGCATGGCTTCCTAAGTTTTTTCTGGTTTTGACCCATTTTCTTCTAAGAAATTTTATGACACTGCAGTCATATAGATACATAAAACAGATACACATACCAGACATTTATTGATAATAAATTTTAAAGAAATTTGTTTTAAAATAATCTTTTGGTAGACATATTAATTTTATCATTCATTAAAGACAAAAAATTGCCTGTCAATGCCTGGCTGTGCTTATCTTAACATAATGATCAAATCTTGCCTGAGTATTTGATACTAGGAGACCTAGAGACTCTTCTTTATTTTTCAGAGTTGATTGATATTTCCATTTTACAACAATCAATTCCACTTTTCATAGAAATGTAGTACAAGGTGGCAGGAAGATACTGAAAACTGTTTCAGAAACTGTTAGAAATTCTGCTCCATTGAGCATTTAAAAAAATGGAACTCAAGTCAGCAACTCAAATAGCAATTTTCTAAAAATCTAACATCCTCTCATATTTGAGGCTGTGAACCTAGCATTTAGTGGCTGAGCCCTCTCTTCAGACCCTAAGTCTAACATTCTCAATCCAATGACATACTAGGCTGATACTTGCATGCTAAGGAACAATGTGGGGAGAGTTAAAAGCCACTGCATCTCTCTAAGAGCCCAGACCTGTGTATGTACAGTACAGACACACTCTGCAGCTCATAACAGCCAACTCTCATGTCTGAGTGGCAGTATTTCAGGAAGCTTGATGACGCAGCAGCCTGCACAGTGCTCATTTTGAGTTTTATCACAGGCTGTCACTGCCAGAAACACATGGATGCTGGGTGAGTTTGATCATGAATCCATCAAGTACGCAGAGATCTTTTCCTATGGACAACCTTTTCACCATCCCAAGTCAGTTATGAGACCTGTGGGCATTGTGTCTCACAGTTGCTTAGGAAACTGAACTGGAAGGCCGCTGTGGACCACACCCTTTTAAGGCACAGCAGAAAGGATGTAGATGTGTCCCATGTGAATGAGAATGGTCCTGAGGCTTGTATACTTGAATGTTTGGTGCACATTTGATGGCACTGTTTGGGGAGGATTAGGACGTGGCTTTATTGTAAGAATAGTGTGTTCCTGGGAATGGGGGTGGGGGGGGGTTTCAAAAGATCTGTGCCATTTCCAGTGTCTTTCTCTGCCTCCTGCTTGTATAAGGTTTGAGAGGTGAGCTCCTGGCTGTTCTTGCTGCCTTTGCTCCACCATCATGAATTCTAACCCTCTGCAACCATAAGATCACTTAAATCCTTTCCTTTTTTATAAGCTGCCTTGATCATGGTATTTTATCAATAGAAAAGAAACTATTACAGTGGGTGAGCTGTAGAAGGGGAGGCAGTAGAAGGTGTTAAGGCTCTGCTTCAGTCTGCCTACCTGTGATGCTTTTGGTTACCTGCCATGGGGGCATGGCCCTACCCAGGGCCATATAAAAGAACAGACCTTCCAGGAAGTCTCTCTCTACTCTTCTTCTTCTTCTTCTTCTTCTTCTTCTTCTTCTTCTTCTTCTTCTTCTTCTTCTTCTTCTTCTTCTTCTTCTCCTCCTCCTCCTCCTCCTCCTCCTCCTCCTCCTCCTCTTCCTCCTCCTCCTCCTCCTTCTTCCTCCTCCTTCTTCTTCCTATTCCTGTCTCTACCTCTCTCTTTCTGGGGTGCCCTTCCCCCCTTTCTTTCTTTTCCTATGCTCACTTAGTAAACTCTACAACAAAATATCTGCTGCCTGGCACATTATTATCTTATATCTTATATCTTTATATTAATATAAAATTAGTGGCCCTGTACAAGGAAGGCTCTTCCATGACTAACAAGTCTGGAATCATTTATATCAAACTCCATTCTTCCAAATTTCTTCATTCTAAACATCCGTTCATTCTGTCTTAACCTATCATCACCCTGCCTTCAGACCATGATTCTAAGCTGAGACAATTTCTGCTGCTTTGCTTTCTCACAGGACCAGAAAGCAGGTAGTTCACTCTGCTTCAGGCTACACCTCCCCCAATGGTGCTGTTCATGGTGAACCCCATCACAATCAAGGGACTGCCACTGTCCAGCACCATCGTTGTCATTGGCCCTGCCAGACCAGTTTTGGCAAGCAAAAGGCTACTACAGAGTGTGACCAATTTTTTGACTTTGGACTGGCCATGCTCTGCCAGCTGCTTACAGTACATAGGTGATTCCCTTCAGCCACCCTAGCTAGAGCCAGCCTCCTGCAGATCAAGATCACAGCTCCTAGCCCTGGTAGCATTGCAAGAGCTTTAGCTGTCATGGGCTCCCTTTTCTTTCTATGATTTTGCCTAAATGGATCAAGGGTCAGGAGAGATTCCTCATTGTTGTGATGAACCAGCCAGAGGATAAACTGTACTAGCACGCAGTTGAGATTTGAGAGCAGCTTATTGTATGCACAGGGGGTCAAGCCAGAGGAACAGACCCACCATGTATTGTTAGAGGGTACCAGATATTGGTCTGTTCCTACTTCAACAGTAGAGACTGCTTACAAAGGCTCTTATGGGTGTCCAAGATTGTTCCTATACAAGTCCCATTTCCAGAGACCAGTTGGAGGGTAAGTCTGGCCTGTGGGAGTTGATGCTATCTGCAACCAGTCATATCTGCAGCAAGATATAAAGCTATGGCTTTATAAAAAGGAGGCTGTGCATCATAACATAAACAACAAGACTTGGTGATGTCTGGGCATGCCCCATTTAGAGCCTTATAGGTATTGCACATTAATTCTCAGAGGGGATCAGACTGGGGTTTCCTGTCTTGATAAGGCTTTGGAGGAGGGGTAGATGGGGAGTTAGGGCTCCCTGTTGCTTGGGGCACTTTGGAAGTAGTGGAGCCTATAAGGAAGGGATGCAGGATAGTCTTGGGGCCTGTGAGCACCCCTTTTAGCATGGTGTTATGGACTATAGCCTTGGGAGCCTCTTCTGAAAGAAGTAACTTAAGGCAGATCATCCCCTCAAGCCGTTCTATCTTCCACAGGCGTAACCCAAAATTTTTGCCTTGTAGCCAATTAGTTTGCCTTTTACCCTGGTCCATAAAAGAAAGTATGAGTTGATTTCAGGTCTTGGCTTACTTCGAATGCTATCAGTGACTGTCCATTTACATTTATCATATTTGGGGTTTCTCAACAATTGGATGAGTCCAGTGGAAATAGGTTGCCAGTCAGTGGCATATTCCTCACATCCCCATTCTGCACAGTGCATGTCAGCCATGATCCCACAGTGTTCCCACCACCAAGCAGAATCAAAGGGGGTAGGACACATATAAAAATATACCTTGGAATCTTCAGTCTTATGTCTCATTCATGTCTCTGATGGCATGGCAAAGGCCAGGTCAAAGCTTAACTTGGGGAACCAAGTGTTTGGAAGGACTACCCAAGATGCTGTGGCCAAAACATTGCCATATTCATCCTACAGGACCCAGGTATTATTTATAGTGGTGTGTGGATTCCAGGAAGTGGTATATAATATTAATGTTGCTATCATGAATGTGATAATTTTAGCTTGAGTAGTGAAGGTCCCTTTTTTTATTTTCCATTCTGTCTTAGTGGGAGTCAAGTGGTCTTGAGTTGAGGAAGGGTTGGCCAGCTTAGCATGCATGTGATGTACCCATGTAGCAATGCCATCAACCTTCAATGTAGTTGGAGTTGTCAGCAATACCACATATGGTCCCTTCCAATGTGGTTCCAGTGACCCCTGGTGATGTCTTCTAACGTAGACCCAATCTTCTTGTTGGAATAGGTGAGGTTCTCGTGGAGGACCTAATTCATAAAGAATTCTTAGTCAAGGCTGAACATTTTTGTGAGACCACTTGAATTCTGTGATGACCTCAGCCTGGAGGTTGGGGATGTTGGGCCCCAAACATAATCTCAAAAGGGGTGAGTCCCATTAGGTATGGAGAGTTTCACACTCGATAGAGCATGAAAGGAAGAAAAGCCACCCAATCCTTGCTGGTCTCCAGGTCAATTTTGTTAAGGTCTCTTTTAGGGTTCTGTTCCTCCTCTCTAACTGCCCTGAACTCTGGGGTCTATAGGCACAATGTAGCTTCCAACCAATCCACAGAACCATGGCCAAATTCTGACTTACCTTGGACACAAAAGCTGGTCCATTGTCTGACCCTATCAATTGAGGGAATCAATACCTTGGGACAACGTCTTCTAATAATTTCTTAGCTACTATCTGAGCTGTTTCATGCTTTGTTGGATAGGCTTCTGTCCACCCTGAAAAGGTGCCTATAAAAACTAACAAATATTTGTAACTGTATTTACCTGGTTTCACTTCCATGAAATCTACTTCCCAGTAGGGTCCAGTTCTCTTACCTCTCAGGTGGGTGCCTGAACTTCTTTTTTTATTTAAGTAATTAACTCAGATCATGTCTCAATTGTTATTGTCCCACTTGTGTCTTCTCATTCCCCTCTCCCTTATTCTTTCACCTTATTCCACTCCCCTGGGTCTGTAACAGAAGGGGGCCTCCTCTCCCACCATATTATCATAGCCTATAGGGCTCATCCTGGTAGCCTGCTTACCCTTCCTCTGAGTGCCACCAGGCCTTCCCACCAAGAGGAAGTGGTCAAATAGGGGGCACCAGAGTTCATGTCAGAGTCAGTTCCTGCTCTTCACACAACTGTGGAGAATGTGCTGTCCATTGGCTAGATCTGAATAGAGGTTTTATGTTTACTGCATAAATTGTTCTTTGGTTGTTACAGTAGTTTGAGAAGAATGCTCTGGGTCCAGATCCACCAGCCTTGGTGGTCTACTTGTAGGTTTCTAGGATACTCTGGATCTTTCTATTTCTCCATTCTCCCATAACTCTCTCACTGGGAGTCCCAGGAGGAAGTCTCAGCATCTATATCAATCTCCTGCTAAGGGAATACTTTAGGGGACACCCCTGTCGAGTTAGTGTCCAATTATAAGTGAGTATATATATATCGTGTATGTCTTTGGGGTCTGGGTTAACTCACTCAGGATAATCATTTCTAGTTTCATCCATTTGCCTGCAAATTTCAAGATTTCCTTGTTTTTAATAGCTGAGTAGTATTCCATAGTGTAAATGTACCACAGGTTTTTTAAATCTAGTTTTTTGACTGAGGGACATCTAGCTTGTTTCAAGAGTCTGGCTATCTCGAATAAGGCTGCTATGAACATGGTTGAGCATATGTCCTTATTGTGTGGTGGAACATATTTTGAGTATATTCCAAGGAGTGGAATAGTTGGGTCGTGAGATAGTCCTATTCCCAGTTTTTTGAGAAAGGGCCAGACTGATTTCCAAAGTTGTACGAGTTTTCACTCCCACCAGCAATGTCCCCTTTCTCCACATCCTTGCAAGCACGCATTATCATTTGAGTTTTTGATCTTAACCATTTGGACGGGTGTAAGATGGAATCTCAGAGTAGTTTTGATTTGCATTTCTTTGATGACTAAGGAAATTGAGCATTTCTTTAAGTGTTTCTCAGCCATTTGATATTCCTCTGTTGAAAATTCTGTTTAATTCTGAGCCCTATTTCTTAATTAGGTTACTTCATTTTGTGGTTTGTAATTTCTTGAGCTCTTTATATATTTTTGATATTAGACCTTTGTCAAATGTAGGATTAGTGAAGATCTTTTTCCAGTCCTCAGGCTGTCCCTTTGTTCTGTTGACAGTGTCTTCTGTCTTACAGAAGCCTCTCAGCCTCATGAGATCCCATTTATTAATTGTTGACCTTAGAGTCTGGGCTGTTGGTGTTTTCCTCAGAAAATCTCCAGTGCCAATGAGTTCCAGGCTCTTCCCCACTTTTTCTTCTAATAGTTTTAGTGTCTCTGGTTTTAAGTTGAGGGCTTTAATCCACTTGGACTTGAGTTTTGTGCATAGTGATAAATATGGGTCTACTTTCATTTTTGTACATATAGACATCCAGTTAGCCCAGCAGCATATATTTAAGATGCTATCCTTTTTCAATTGAATAGATTTGGCTTCTTTGTCAAAAATCAAGTGTCCATAGGTGTGTGGATTTATTTCTGTGTCTTTGATTTGATTCCATTGATCAACTAGGCTATTACTCTGCTAGTACCATGCTGTTTTAATTACTGTGGCTCTATAGTACAGCTTTGAATCAGATATGGAGATTTCTGTGGAAGATATTTTACCACACAGGATTGTTTTAACTATTTTGGTTTCTTTTGTTTTTCTATATGAACTCAAGAATTGATCTTTCAATGTCTTTTATAAAATTGTGTAGGTGTTTTGGTAGGGATTGCATTGAATCTGTAAATTGCTTTTGGTAAGATGGCCATTTTTACTGTGTTAATTCTCCCAATCCATGGACAAGAGATATCTTTCCATCCTTTGATGTCATGTTCAATCTCCTTTGTAAGAAGTTTGAAGTTTTATTTTCAAACAAGTCTTTCACTTGCTTGGTTAGAGTTACTCATAGATACTTTATATTACTTGTGGCTATCACGAAGGGTATAATTTCTCTAATTTCTTTCTCAGAACAATTGCCATTTGTATACAGGAAAACTACTGACTTTTTGAGTTAATTTTGTAACCAGCCACTTTGCTGAAGGTGTTTATCAGCTGTAGGAGTTCTCTGGTGGAATTTTGGAGATCACTTGTATACATTATCATATCATCTGTGAATAGGAATAATTTGACTTCCTCCTTTCCCATTTACATCTCTTGTCTTATTGCTCTAGCTAAAACTTCAAGAACTATTTTGAAGAGATATGGAGATAGTGGGCAGCCTTTTCTGGTCCCTGATTTTAGAGGGATTTCCTTGAGTTTCCCTCCATTTAATTTGATGGTGGCTATTGGTTTGCTGTAAATAGCCTTTATTATGTTTAGGTATGTGCCTTGTATCCTTGATGTCTCCAAAAACTTTAAACATGAATGGGTGTTGGATTTTGTCAAATGCTTTTTCTGTATCTAAGGAGATGATCATGTGGTTTTTTTCTTTCAGTTTGTTTATATGGTGGGTTACATTGATGAATATTAAACCATCCCTGCATGCCTGGAATGAAGCCTACTTGGTCATGGTGAATGATATCTTTGATGTGTTCTTGGATTCAGTTTGTGAGTATTTTATTGAGTATTTTTGCATCAATGTTCATAAGAGAAATTGGTCTGAAATTCTCTTTCTTTGTTCGGTCTTTGTGAGGTTTAGGCATCAAAGTGACTGGCCTTATAGAATGAGTGTGGTAGTGTTCCATCCATTTTTATTTTTTGGAGTAGCTTCAAGAGTATCTATTTTAGCTCTTCTTTCATGGTCTAGTAGAATTCTGCACTGAAACCCTCTGGCCCTGGGCTTTTTTATTTTTATTTTTGATTGGGAGACTTTTAATGATGTTTCAGTTTCTGTAGGAGAAATAGGAATATTTAATTTGTTTATCTGATCTTGATTCAGCTTTGGCAAGTAGAATTGATGAAGAAAATTATCCATTTCCCTCAGATTTTAAAACTTTGTGTCATATAAACCTTTGAAGTAGGATCTATTGATTCTTTGTATTTCTTTAGTGTCTGTTGATAACAGGCCTTTCCCCCTTGCCACTTTTAATATTTTTCTTTGTTCTGAACATTTTGTGTTCTGATTATTATGTGGCAGGAGGATTTTCTTTTCTGGATTATTCTATTTGGTGTTCTGTAGGCCTCTTGTATATTTATATTCATTTCTGATTTTGTTGATTTTGATAGCATCTCTCTGTTTTTTAGTTTGTCTACCTTGTTGGCCAAGTGTTTGTCTATCTTGTTGATTTACTCAAAGAACCAGCTCCTGCTTTTGTTGATTCTTTGAATTGTTCTCTTTGTTTCTAATTTATTGATTTCAGCCCAGAGTTTGATAATTTCTAGATGTCTACTCTTCTTGGGTGATTCTGCTTCTTTTTTCCTAGGGCTTCCAATTGTGTCATTAAGTTGCCTACATAAGATGTTTCCAATTTCTTTATGGAGGCAGTTAGTGATATGAATTTTCCTCTGAGCACTGTTTTCAATGTGTCCCATAAGTTTGGGTATGTTGTATCTTCATTTTCATTGAATTTTAGGAAGTCCTTAATATCTTTATTTATTTCATCCCTGACCCAGTTGTCATTAAGTAGAGAGTTGTTTAGTTTTCATGTGTGTAGACTTTTTGTTATTTCTATTATGGCTGAAGTCCAGCTTTAGTCCATGGTGATCCGATATTATATAGGGTATTACTTCAATCTTCTTGTATCTGTTGAGGCTTGCTTTGTGACCTACTATATGATCAGTTTTGGAGAAAGTTCCATGAAGTGCAGAGAAGAAGGTAAAATCTTTTGTGTTTGGGTGAAAAGTTCCATATATATCTGTTAGAAAAATTTGATTCATGACTATGGCTAGTGTCATTATTTCTTGGTTTAGTTTCTGTTTCATTGATCTATCCTTTGGTGAAAGTGGGGTGTTGAAGTCTCCCACTATTAATGTGTGGGGATCAGTGTGTGGTTTAAGTTTTGTTAATATTTCTTTTACAAATTTGGGTGTCCTTGTATTGGGGAAATAGATGTTCAAAATTCTAATGTCATGTTGGTTGAATTTAACTTAGATGAGTATGAAGTGTCCTTCCTCATATCTTTTGATTAATTTTGGTTGAATGCCTATTTTATTAGATATTAAAATGGCTACACCAGCTTGCTTCTTGTGCCTGTTTGTTTGGGATACCTTTTTCCAGCCTTTTACCATGAGGTAATATCTATCCTTGTGGCTGAGATGTCTTCCTTGAATGCAGAAGAGAGTTGCGTCTTGTTTATGCATCCATTCAGTTAGTCTGTGTCTTTCATTGGCGAATTGAGACCATTGATGTTGCGGGATATTAATGACCAGCATCTGTTAAATATCTTGATATTGATGTTGGTTTCAGAAGAGTGTTTGTGTAGTTATGTTTTGCAACAGAGAAGTTATCTATTTTCTGTGTTATTTTGGTTGTAGTTTGTCACTTTGGCTTGGAGTTTTTCTTCTAGTAACTTATAGGGCTGGATATGTGTATAGGTGCTGTTTGTATTTGTTTTTGTCATGGAATATCCTGTTTTCTCCATCAATGTTTATTGAAAGTTTTGCTGGGTGTAGTAGTCTGGATTGTCTTTTGCGGTCTCTTTAGGTTTGCAGGACTTCTGCCTAGGCTCTTCTGCCTTTTACGGTCTCTGCTGAGAAGTGAGGTGTAATTCTAATAAGTTTGCCATTATATATTACTTGGCCTTTTTCCCTTGCCACTTTTAATATTTTTTATTTGTTCTGTACATTTTGTGTTCTGATTATTATGTGACAGGAGGATTTTCTTTTCTGGATTATTCTATTTGGTGTTCTGTAGGCCTCTTGGGTATTTATGTGCATCTCCTTCTTTAAATTGGTGAAATTTTCTTGAAAATATTTTCTGGGTGTTGGAGCCAGGCATCTTCTCTTTCCTCAATTCGTAGTATGCTCAGGTTTTGTCTTTTCATGTTGTCCTTGATTTCTTACATGTTTTGTGTCAAGAATTTTTCAGATTTAACATTTTCTTTGATGGTTGTATTGAATTCTTCAATAGTATCTTCTATTCCCAACATTCTTTCCTCTATCTCTTGAATTGTGTTAGAGAAGCTTATGTCTTCATTCTGTGCTTTCTTCTCTAAGTTCTCTCATTCCCAGCTTTATTCTGTCCATGCTTTTATCATTGTTTCCATTTTCATCTACAGATCTTGAACTGTTTTACTTATTTCCTTCATCTGGTTGTTTGTATTTTCCTGAATTTCTTTCAGTGCTTTGTTAATTTCCTCTCTATAGGCATCTTTCATGTCATCATTCTGTTTGGCTGCATCTTCCTGCATTTGTTTACAGATTTTATTCATTTCCTCCATTATCATCTTCATCACTATGGATTTGAGGTCATTTTATTGTGATTCCATTGTGTTGGAGTTCCCAGGGTTGAATTCTTCCGGATCGCTGGGTTCTGGAAATGTCATATTATTTTGGTTTTTGTTGTTTATGTTTTTTACACTGGACTTTAGTCATCTTGTTGTCTCTGACATTGGGAGGTAATTTCTGATGTTCTTCACTGGTCATTGATAACAGTTTGTTGGTGAATGTTTATAGGCCAAGAAGCCTCACTTGGTGGGATCAGGGAACCCTCCCCTAGGTCAGGCAGATGACCTGGTTTCAGCTCCAGGAGACTTTGCCCCACATCCTAGGCTCCTCACTGATTCAGCAGAGGCTGTTGCTGTTGCTCTGGAGCCCAATGATCAGTTTGAGGTAGTGGAGGTATAGCTAATTATCCTGGCTTTGGATGGGCTTTGAAAACCCTACCTTTGGCCCTGGAACCTTGAGGTCCTAGGCTCAGTCCACCCTAGAGAGCCAGAACCCCCACTGGCTTGTGGTGGTTGTCTAGGCTTCCGCCTGATTCATCCAGGCCATGGGGCCTAAGTTCAGTCCCACTTGAGAGAGCAGATACTGCACTCTGGCTTGTAGCAGTTGTCTAGACTTCTGACCAATCCTTTCAGGCCAGTTCAGTCCCACCTGAGAGCATGGGAACTGCTCCTTGGGTTCAGGTGGCTGGTTAGGTTTCTGCCCAATCACCTCAGGCTGGTTCAGTCCCACCAGAGAATGATAGAATAGCTTCCTGAGTTGGTGTGGCTGGCTAGGTTTCTGCCTGATCCTCTCAGACAAGCTCAGTCCTGCCCAAGTGTACAGGAACAGTCTGTTGTGTGGGGACGGCTGGCTAGGTTTCTCCCTGATCCATTCAGGTTGTGCTGCCTTAGCTCAGTCAACTTGAGAGTACAGCTAAGGAGTTGTAGCTTAAGAATGTGTGCACAGCTGCCTGGGCCACCTTGTGGGCACTAGGTCCCTCTGTAGACTGACAGGATGATCTGAGGTCAGATCTATTCCAGATCCACACTCTTGTCTTCCCTTGGGTCAGCAGACACTGCTACTGTTTCTCTGTATCCCCCAGATCAGTCAGAGAAGGAGAGAGAAAGAGTACAGGTAAGGCATGATAGGCTCTGCTGGCTGTGCTGAGCTTTAGATACTGTGCCTGCATGGTCACCAGCCCCTGGGGCTTTTTGTGCAATGGTGGTGCAGTCTGAGGTCAGATCCATTCTTCTTCCTGGGTTCTCCCCAGGTCATCAGATATAGACTCTGGTGCTTCACTGCCCACAGTTTAGTCCCAGTCTGTGATATAGAGCACGGCTTCAGCTCATAGGCAGGTATGAGTCCAGTCTCTGGAGACCGGCCACCTGTCCTCTGTGGACCAGTTTGATGGCCCATGGTTGGGCCAACCTGTGTTCTGCACTCTGTGGAACCCTCTCACTTAGGGCTCTCTAGGTCTTGCAGTCTGTAGCTCCCAGCTGGATCCCTAGTCTCTGTCTTGCAGATCAGATACTATACATGTTTGGTGCCACCATCTTGGGTCCCCATGTGCCTGAATTTTTGCAATTAGGCATAGCGTTGGTCAATTGACATGCTATGCAGTTAGTGACAATGTCTATAATTTTTGAATTTGCACTCCTAATCATTATATTAGATTGTGGGACTAATTCTGGAATCTTCTGGGTGCCCATGTGGGTTCAGTGATGTATTTTTCTCAACATCTTTGTCCCTAACTCTTCAGGTAATATCAGGTCTCCTGCTAATTTCCACCCTCCTTAGAAATTGAGACATGGACAACCTTTTGGACCATTTAATGTCTTCTGGAGAATAGTCTTGTTGTTTGGGAAGGACTGGATAGACTAGGGCCAATGAATGTTCAGCCTCTAATACGATTGTCTTTGCTACTTGGTCAGCTCAGTTGTTTTCTACTCTTATGGGTGAGTCTCCTTTGTGGTGTCATGGACAATGGATGATAGCTAGGTTCTCGGGGAGCCAGAGGGCTTTTATTAATGCCAATATCTCCTCTTTGTTCTTAGTAGTTTTCCCTTCAGCTGTTAATAAGCTTCTCTCCTGGTAGATGGCACCAGGCACATGGGTGGTGGCAAAAACATATCGACTATTGGTATATACTTTCAGTCTTAGGTCCCTTCCTATGGTCAGTGCCTTTGTCAGTGCAATCAACTCAGCTTTTTGTGTGGGAATTCAAACAGGGAGAGGCTCTGCCCATTTGGTCATAGTCAAGGACACTACTGCAGTTACTGCATATCTTTTACCATTCCAAATGAAGCAGCTCCCATCTGTGAACCAGATCTCATCTGCATTGTCCAGGAGAACATCCTGGAGATCATCAAGGATCCCATATGCATGTGCCAATATCCCAGCACAGTCATGTAGGGGAGTGTCTAGGTTTGGGTCTGGCAGTAGGGTTGCCAGGCTCAGAGAGGTTGGTACCTTGACGGGTGGGTTTAGAAGTAGTGCCTTGCAATGAGTCAGATGTGCATTGCTCATCCATAGGTCTGGAGGCTGCCTTAGAATTCTCTCAATGGCATGGGGGGTGGTTACAATCAATTCCTGTCTAAGTGTTATCTTATCAGCATCCCTAACCTGAACAGTGCTACTGTAGGGATAATGTGAAGGCAAGGGGAACAGCCTGCTGCCACTGGGAATAATCTCTTGGATAAATAAGCTACTGACCTTCTCCAGGGTCCAAGCATCTGGATGAGGATGCCTTTAGCCACTCCCTTCTTTTCATCAATGAAGTGCTGAAGTAGCTTAATAACATCAGGTAGCCCGAGGGCCAGGGAAGATATAAACACCTTTTTTATGGTTTCAAAGGCTTGCTGATATTTGGCTGTCCAGGTGAAGCCACCAGTATTCTCTTTTGTGACTGTGTAAAGGGGCTTTGCAAGCTCTGCAAAACTTGGTATCCAGAGTCTACAGAACCCAGCTGATCCCAGAAATTCCTGCACTTGCTTTGGGTTCTTAGGGGGTGGGATCTTAAGGACTGTTTCTTTGCAGGCATTGACAGCCACCTCTTACCTCCTTTTAAGACAAAACCCAGATACTGTACCTCTGATTTTTCATATCTGGGCTTTCTTTGTGGAGGCTCTATAACTGAGTTTTTCCAGTGTCTAGAGCAGGTTCCTTGTAGGCAAATCTCTTTATCTGCAACTGCTCTCAGCATGTCATCTACATACTATAAGAGGGTAACTTGGGGGTGCTGTTCTCTCAACCAAGTCTTCATGCAGGGCCTCATCAAAGATTGTCATGGAGTGTTTGAAGCCTCGTGGCAGCCTTGTCCAGGTGAATTTTCTGTTCACTCTGATTTCCAGATCATGCCACTTGAATGCAAAGTATTCTTGACTTTTTGGGGCAGTAGGCAGGCTAAAAAATGCATCCTTTAGGTCTATATTCTGGGGGCAGGGCACTCAAGAGGGTGTATGGGCTTGCCATAGTTGCATAAATGTCTGTCACTCACTTGTTGACTTCCCTGAGGTCCTGTACCAGTCGATAGTTGTTTGTGTGTGGCTCCTTGACCAGCAGCAAGGGTGTATTCCAGGCTGACTGACACTGTTTGAGAACCCCCAATCCCATCAGCCACTGGATATGAGGAGTGATTCCCCTTTTAGCTTCTAAGCTTGTTGGATGTTGTTGAACCCTAGCTGGATCTGTGCTAGGTTTTAATTCAATGAAAACCAATGGCCTGAATTTCACCAGTCCTATGCCTCCTGTTTCTGTCCATGTCTGGGGGAAATATTTCAGCCAGACTTCTATGTCCCTGTCTGGCTTTACAGCTAGACTGAAAAATCTGTATTCATCTGCGAAGGTGGTAGTGAGGATGTGAACTGGGGTCCCCCGTCAGTCAAGAACTTTGTTACTATTTTGAGGAGAAATATATCTGAGCTCTTAGTTTAGGTAGGAGGTCTCTCCCCAGCAGTGGGTAGGGGCAATCTGGTATCACCATAAATGAGTGGGTTACGCGGCCCCTTCCTAAGCCCACTGTTCTTCAGGTAACCCATGGATATTGTTTTATCCTGGTGGCTCCTTGTACTCAGGATATTCTATTGGACAGTGGGCCCTTTGGTTGCAGTAAGACTTAATGTTTGGCTCCAGTGTCAACCAGGAAGTCCACAGGTTTACTCTCCCCTTTTACTGTTACTTTAGGTTTGGGGAGGGGCTCCAAACCCCATCCACTTCAATCTTCTCCATCATCTGACTCAAGGGGGAGTATCCTTTGGCTTTCCTTTGTCTTGGGGCAATTCCTTACCCAGTGCCTTGTTTCCTTGCAGTAAGTGTACTGGTCACGGCCCAACTTTAGCCTTACCTTGCCTCACCCTCTATGTTCAGAGTTGTGTGCCATCTGCTCCAACTGTCTGTGGTGATCTGGTTCCAAGGTGGCCTCTAGGAGTACCTTTGCCATCGTGGTTACAATGTCCTTCTGACATTTCTGATTGGCTCTCATTTGTTTTTCCTCTGCACTCTCCATGTTGTTTTATACCCTGACTGCCATGGCTACTAAATCTATGAGACTCTTTTCCTGCAAGCCATCTAAACCCTGGAATTTTTGCCTGACATCTGGTGCCACCTGAGCTACAAAGGACATTGCAACTGTAGGCTTGTGCTCAGCAGCCTCTGGATCATATGGAATGAATCTCTGGAAAGCATCTATGATTCTCTCTAAGAAGGCAGATGGGCTCTCATCAGGTTCTTGCCTGATGTCATTAGTAACCCTGTCTCTGGTGGGGCCCGTCGGGTCAGTTGCTAGGTAACACTATCTCTGGTGGGCCTCTTTCTTGCAGCTGTGAGCTCAAATCTCCTTCCATGTGGGGAGCCATGCTAAATTCAGGCATGTTAGAAATCCTGTGCTTAGGCTGTGGGTTGTGACCTTTGAGTTGTTGACCCTTGTTGAAGGAGGTCTTGTGTTTAGGCTCTCTTTGGATAGTTTACCTTTGAATGAAGTGGGGGAAGTTCTTACAGGGAACTACCCAGAGAAATGGGGATGTTCTTACAGGGAACTACACAGGGAAATGGAGAAATTCTTACAGGGAATTACGCAGAGGATTAAGGAAGTTCTTACATGGAACTATTTAGAAGATTGTATTCTTGCCTGGGGACTAGGGAAAGTGAGATTACAATAGAGCTTCTGGTGACCTTGCTATATAAAGTCTACTTGCCTGCATTAAAGAGAGCCTTGATCAGAAATCTCCAGACTTGTCTCAGTTTTTCCTCATGTCTCTGTTCTCCACTTTCAATTCCTACCCCCTCTTCTGGGAAACCCTGTTTGATTTGTCTAGTGAGCCAAGACACATACAGATTTTTTTTTTACCTTTTTAAGTCTCTTTTTTCAAAGAACTTTGTGACCCTTAGATAGGCACCGAGGCCATATATGGATCCAGCAGCCTTGGTTTTAATGGCCATCTGGGTGGGTTGCTAGGGAATGATATTGTGTTAGCTCAGGAGGAAATGCACACCCTGGTTACTCCCTGGGCCTGTCTAAATGCTTGTCTCTTATATTGGGGTTTAGTCAATTTTTAAAATCTCAGCACCTGCTAGCATTTTAAATCTGCCTTCTGTAATAGTCACTGTGTTGGTTTGGGATGGAGGAGGTGCTTGCTATCTATGCCAGCCATGTGACTGGTCACCATCTTTGTTAGGGGAAACCACATGGCTAACCTCAGTCTTTAAGAACTACCAGGTGGCTAGCTGCTATCTTTAAGGGCAACCACATGACTGCTAGCTTCCTGCCTCTGCCCTTGCCCCACCCTCTTCCCACCACAGATGTGCCAGATATTCAGTAGATATGTGCATGTGCAGCCCCTACTCCCTGAGCCCCACCTGCCCAATGATGGACCAGGGGAGAGTTAACCTTCTTTATGCAGTGCTAACTCAGTATTGTACCCTGGTTCTAAATGTTTCTTGTTTCAAAATTACAAATGTCTATTCAAATTAACAAGATAAATTCTAAATGTGATGTTATTGATCATACAAAAACTGTTCTGTTCTCTTTTATGGACTGTGGTTTTGGACTATGTTTATGTTTTTAAGGTTCCAACTTAACAGGGATAAAGCCTAAACTCCTAGTCTTTAAGTATTATGATAAATTATGAACAAAGTTGTCTATTTACATATTTTTAAGATAGACAGGACTGTGGTCTTGCTACCATCTTAATTAAAAGGCTGAGGATGTTTCCTGGATCCCCATATAAGAACTGGTAAAAAAAAATAATTTTAAAATCTTTAAAACCCAAGAGGAGCCTTCCCAACTGGCTCAGTTACAGCAAACTATACTCCAGGCCTTAGCCACTATGCTTGAGGAAAAAAAATAGAGGCTTGCAATACCCCCTCCTGCTGGGGCCCATCCCAATCCAGCTCTGCCAGGGACCTGTTTCAGATGCATCCAAAAAGGAGACACTGGTCTCACAGCTGCTCCAGCCAGAATGGGACACTGGTCATACAACCTAGCCTTTTGGCAAATTTAACCTATGGATGGCAATGCTTGCACACAGGTGTGTTCTCTGAGCCTAGTCACTGGAAGTTCAACCAACACAAGAGCTATAGACATTTCCAACCTTCAAGCTCCTTGACCTGGTGGAGTACAGATGGCTCTTAGATTCAGCAGCCTCGTCAAACCCAGGGTAACATAGTTTTGTTTTAACCTCATACTCAGGTTACATAGTAGCATGGCTAACTTCTATCATGGGAGACTTCAGGTACCTTCCCAGCCCTCTTCATAAGCAGGAGACCAAACTTTTAACTGTCAGGTCTAGATACAGTCCACCTTGTTACCATTCTTTTAGCTAAAGGACAATAACTATTTACAATTTTACCTATTGCTTAAAGCTTCCAAGAAGGTGTTTTAAGAATGTGCTTTAAGTTGATAAATACAAGTTATAAAGGTTAAAAGGTCTAAAAAGATGTTTTATTCATCCTGTTGCTATGCTATTGTTATATTAAACTGTTCAGAGTATTGACACTGATGAATGGAGCTCTAGTTTATTAATCTAACTATGATAAAGCATTCCACTACACAATCCTATCATAGTTACAAGATTTTAAATTTCCTTTTGCTTGTCTTTTTCTTAAAATGTCTCTCATTGTGCTAAAATTATATACCTCCAGTCTTCTAAACAGAGGGAACAAGTCCCTTTCTCATGATGTGTACTGACACTAAAGTGAGCTTTTGCCTTCTGCTCTACAGCCTTTTCTACTCCCCATGTTACTGTTCCACAGAGGCCAAAAAAGCTTCTGCCTTCCCTAAGCTCACCTAATAGTATTTGTGCTTTTAATACAAAGTTCTTTTCCTAATCCTCTTCCATGCTATATGTCTACTACTTTTTCCTACAATGTGTTCATGTCTAATAATGTGTATTTCATTGCAGATTACAAACAATGATGATGATAAATCTATCTCCCTTTATGAACTTAGAAGGATTCTTGTAAGCTACAAAAAAAATCAACCTCTCAAGTCAGTTGAAATCCAGATAGGTACTACAATCCAAAGCCTATGTTTCTCACCTATTGCATATCTCTGAGTGTGGGATTCCTTCCCTTTTCACTCATTTTGGGACTCCCCTCACCTAACTACCCGATTGCCACCTTTCTGCACCCAACAACAGCTGAATTCTCCCTTCCTAGTTGCATAAATGATTCCCTTTGCCCAAGAGGCTGTCAACACCTCTCTGGTTTACTGGGAGTGGAGGTACCTAAGCCCAGTCTCCATGACTGGTTGGTCTTTCTTGTTAACCTACAACTAGGACAGTTCCCACTAGGTGAGAACTGACACAGTTGCTCCCGCTGCTGCTTGGCCTCTGAAAATTTCCTAGTGCATTAGGTAGGTGACTGTGTCCCTGGGCCAGCTCACCCACCCACCCACATTAAGGGCTTCTAAGCTTATGCCTCTGAAACCTAACTCAGATAGATCCAAAACTAAAGTGTTTTAATTATTGCCAGCAATCAAGTAAAATGGAAGGAAGCTCCCTATATCCAGACTTTTTCGTTGCTCTTCCAAAAATTTCACACATTGTCAGCATTGTCTCAAGCCTTTTCTGATTGCTCCCCCAAGAGTTTCAAATGTACACCTAAAGGGAATTTTCTCCTTAACCTACTAACTCTGTCTTCTGCCCACATACATGTTCCAGTATCTTGCTAGACTTCCTACATCTGGGACATTGTCAAAGCAGCTACCCACAAGTGCTCCTATCCAACCTGGATCCATCCAAGCTGGACTTGCATTGTTCCTCCTAGCTTGACCTACATTGCCCTTCCCAGCTACAGGTGTTCTCAGACCCTGGACAGCAAATCAACAGCCTGTTCTTTGGGAACTTGGCCATCCTTTTAAGCTCCTATCAATGCCCTGCTGACAGCAGGAAGTAGTTAAGATGATTACTTCACCCCTTATCCATTTGCAAAAGGCTGAAATGGTGTGTTCCAGACCTGGGACAAACAGTTCAAGGTTCTCCCAGCTCCTCAGTCCCTATCTGATGCAGGACTTAGCTGACATAGCCTGCCCTCTACCTTGAACTTTCAGGGCAGAGCTTTTCCTTCCCCTTCACTATGTAATATCGACATTTTGTTGCTATGGCTTTTCTTTCTTTTCTCCCTTATCTTCATTTATACACTTTAACTTACCTTATATAAAAACAATTCACCATTCTCTATATTTTAATTAAAAGAAAAGTTAGGAATGTTAGGTCTCAGCCTCAGTCCACCTACCTGTCATGTCATTACTTACTTGCCACAGGGGTGTAACCTTATCCAAGGCCATATAAAAAATCAGACCACCCATCAGGTCTGTCTTTCCTCTCTCTTCTGTCCCTGCCCCTGTCCCTGTCTCTGTCTCTGTGTCTCTGTGTCTGTCTCTGTGTGTCTGTGTGTCTCTGTGTGTCTGTCTGTGTGTCTGTGTGTCTGTGTGTCTGTGTGTCTGTGTGTCTGTCTGTCTGTCTGTCTGTCTGTCTCTCTCTCTCTCTCTCTCTCTCTCTCTCTCTCTCTCTCTCTCTCGTACTCCTATTCCCTTTCCTTCTCTCCTCATGCTCATTTAATAAACTACTCTACAACATAACATCTGGCATCTGGTACCTATATTACATTTACCATCTACCTCCTATTTATTAAACAGAAAAATAAGGTCTCTATGGAGAAGACCTGCAGGGCCCTGGCTCTCTCTTGTTTGCTTTCCTCTCCGGTGATCTGTGAGAGACAAACAGGAGTACTATAAACTCGGAGAACTGAAAGTATAAAAAAGGCAGGTTTGTTTGGGAACTAGGGCTACTGGGAGAGTTTACTAGGCAAAGGGGACGAGACCAGAGGAAGTTGCACCCAGACTATAGTGGAGCAGGGCTTTTTAGGGATTGTAGGTGGAGAAAAATGCCATGTCTGCCACATGCTGGACTTGTGCCCAGATATAGCCATCTGGGATGGTGGGCGTGGGCAGGGTAGGGCTAGGGGAGCTAGTGGCTCCAGGTGAGGGGATTAGGGCAGTCTTCAGGAATGCCAGGATACAGAGGATTTTCTCTGAGCATGCAGGGTTAGAGAGAAAGAATGGGATTTACCTTATCATGGTGGAGGCCATTCCAACCCAATAGTTTTGTTTTTATTTCTAGTGGCATTTTTATGTTCCCCGAAGTCTTTCTTAGCTGAGTGTTTATACATTCTTTCCCACTCATCTAGCACAGTTTCTCCCCCAATTTCCCAATCTCCTAGGGCTCATGATCTCCACTTTTATTTTTTATTTTATATGACTGCTCAAGCCTAAGACAAATTGAAAGCAACTGACTGCGTAGGCACCAGTGGCTAGCTGGGGAAACAGGAGCCCAGTGCCTTCTGCTTATTCATGATTAACTAATGTGCTAAATTCACTTCTTCCTAAAAACTGGACTATGGTGACTTCTTTCTTACAAGATGGCAGCTGCCTTTCAGACTGAGCACTTGTTGCCAGGGATCCAGGTTATCCAGGAATGGGTGTCCTGATTTTATTTCTGTTGCTTCAATAAAATACCTTGTGTTAGTTCACAGGCAGTTCCACTACCCTGCCTTTCAGGGGCTTAGCAACTTCTGACGTCATCACTTACCACCACCAGGTGTGTGTCAGGTGTGTGCCGGATAAAAACGACCCTGCCAGCCTCTTATGCTCTGCTCAGTTTCACTCCCTTTCTGTGCCTCTCTGCCTCTTTCGATCTCTGCCATTGGCACCCTCTTCTCTCTCTCACTCCCCCCCTTTCCAACAATAAACCTACTTTATACTAGATCTATTGCATGGCATATTGATCATCATCATAAGATCTTGATGAAAGCAATTTAGGAGAGGGAGGATTTATTTTAGTTCACAAGTCCACGGTATAGTCCGTAGTAGCTGAAAAGTCAAGGCAAGGACTTGAAACAGCCAGTGACATCCACTCACAGTCAAGAGCAGAGCAGTAACTGCATGCATGCTTAGTGCATAGCTTTGTAAGATTCCAGACTCAAATAGTATGTAAAAACAAGGAGTGTTTATTCCGCAGAAACAGCCTGCATGCAGGGGTCAGCCAACCACACAAAATGCCAGCTACCATGGTCAAAGGCATGCAGGCCTTTTAATAGGGAACTAGGGGACTTTTAATAGGGTGTATATCTCCTAATTTGATTGAGTGGACTAAGGAGCAATCATAGGGGGCATAAGCTAATAAACTAGGGCTGAATAGTCAGTCACCTGAGTTACAATCCAGAGGCATTAGGCTATATAATGTCACCTTAGAGGTTGATTGACTCAGATCTTTCCTGTGTGTGGTCTTTTAGGAACCAGAAGCATCCTGTTCTATGACTCTAACTGGGATTCACTGGTGTCAGCCAGTGCCTGCACGTGACTTCTGTCATGGGCCTTTTATTTTTATTTTTTAATTTCTATTTTGTTGTTTCCTCCACATCTTTTTGCATTTTTATTTATTTAATTTTAACATATACATTTATTTTATTACACATGAATAAAACAAACTACATACAGCAGGGAGAATCATAAGGCAATCATGAATTATAAAATTGTTGCATTCATAGTGATTTGGCTATTTGTACTTAAGGTAAACTTGTTTCCTATCATGTTGGGTCTATATTTCTGAATGAAATTCAATAACTATCATATCCCATCTCTATTAACTTGAATAATTTATCTTGATCTAAAAAGATCTTATCCCCTAACCATCAAACTTGATTGCAAAACTAAACTATCTGATCTTCGACTCCCCTCAGAGACTTGAGAAGGAATAAAACTTAAGTGCTTGAGTGAACTGGTAGTGCAGGTTGGCAGCTTCTAAGATGAAAAGAGGACCAAGACAGTTTACTGCCTGAACAGTCGCCCAACACTCTCTATATGTTGGAGCCTCATTTTTGGCCTTCTAGGCCAATATCTCTGCCAGACTTATTCTCAAGGCAAGAACTATTGAGGACTTGCTTACCCTGTCTTGGCAGAGTATAGGCATCGACTCTGCCTGCGTCTAAACTTGCCCATTTTTAGGCAGAATTCTGTCTGTGGCAGAAATGAGGACATTTTGCCCAGTGGCTTGTTTGCCACATTAGAAGCCAACTCCATAAGGAAGTTCTTTGATGTTCATCATCTTCTTTGAGGTCAGCTGGATATTGTCAGGAGTTAATTTGTCTTGTTGTCAAAGAATTTTTAGAATAATATAAACATCTTTAAATGTCGTTTTCTGTGGGTCTCTGAGGAATTTGAAGACCTTATTTAACTATTTTACCTTATATATTCATAGAATCATATCTATCTGTTAGACTTAGGATACATATTCTTGTGCTAAATCAGATTAGCATTTGACATGACCATGATTTGCATCAATATAAAAAATTCTATACCAACGACTTAGAGATAACCTTTTTTTGTGAGTGACATTAAGGCCTTGAGTAAGGAGTAGGGTCAATCACCCATCTTTTGTTCTACCCTCACTCTATATTTCAATATCCTCCTTTCTTTCTTTTCAGCTCCTATTTCCTTACCTGCAGATGAAAGCTAAAGGAAAAGAGAGACATTGCTGCGTTCAGCCTAGTTTTCCCTCTGTATAAGACCAATAATTACTTATAACCACCTCCTGATGACCAAGAGACTAAACAGAAACCTATCTAACCTCCCCTTAGAGGTAATGGGATGTCGTTCTCTTAAGGTGTCTTCAGGCTGAATTGGGTCATATAATACCTTAAAGGGCCCCAAAATTGGGGGAAATGGTTAAGAAAGCCAGGGATTGCATTTGTAGTCCAGTTTCTAAATGTTGAGAGATCTGGCTTAATAGGAGTCCTGTGTGGGACAGATTGAAATGCTGGACCAAATGGGATCAGGGGCTTTCTACAATGCTGTCTGGAAAATTGTCCAATTCTGATGGGTAAGAGCAACAGAGGTGTCTGTGGCTGGAGCAAGGAGGATGCAGCGTATCAGTGTCCAACGTGCTGAGAGGAATGAATCTTTTCAGGTCTGATCCAGCATCAGTGGCTGGTTCTTTTGTTCTGAAAACATAATTTTTCACAAGCATTATACAGTTCTAACATTATAATTGTATGAGGTGTGTGGTATGTACAGAGCAATTAAGGCTAATTCTCTGCTCATTGTATGAGCAGAAGTAAGACATCTGCAGATGTTCTTTCGTTCCATACTAAGAATGGCCTCTAGTAATAAGTCACAGAGAGTCTGTGGCCAACATGAAGCCTCTCTATACATTTACATTTGTATCTCTGCTAGTCTCAGAGCTATTCCCATGTAGTGGGATTAGCAATATAAATTACCTGCTTGTTTTGCAGTTTGAATTCTTTACATCCCAATTGTCACCCCTCCCTCAACACCTCCCAATCCCACCTCCTACCTCATCATCTTCTGATCTCATCCTCTCACTCAATCACTTTCCTTCCCTTCCCAGTCCTTAGAAAGGGCAGCCCTCCTCCCCTAATGTCTGCCCTCATCTTATTTAGCATCCCCTGAACTACATATAACCTCTTACTCTGTGGCTTAGCAAGGCCACCCTAGACTCTCAGCACTCTGCCCAGTATCCAGTTTGAGTCTTGGTAACTGTCCCTATTCCCTGCTGGGTGGAGTTGCTCATAGGACGTCTATATATCCACATATAGTGAGTATATACCACGCGTGTCTTTTTGGGTTGGGGTTATTTCACTTAGGATGATCATTTTTAGTTCCATCCATTTGTCTGCAAAATTCAAGATTTTCTTGTTTTTAATAGCTGAGTAGTATTCCATTGTGTAGATGTACCACAGTTTCTTTATCCATTCTTCATTTGAGGGACATCTAAGTTGTTTCCAGATTCTGTCTATTATGAATAAAGCTGCTATGAACATAGTTGAGCAAATGTCCTTACTGTATGGTGGATCATCTTTTGGATATATTTTCAGGGGTGGTATGGTTGGGTCCTAAGGTAGAGTTATCCCCAATTTCCTGAGAAAGCACCAGATTAATTTCCAAAGCGGTTGTACAAGTTTCCTCTCCCACCAGCAATGGAGGAATGTTCCCCTTTCTCCACATCCTTGCCGTCATGTGCTGTCACCTGAATTTTTGATCTTAGCCATTCAAGTAGGGTTAAGATGGACTCTCAGAGCCATTTTGATTTGCATTTTCCTGATAACTAGGGACGTTGAGCATTTCTTTAAGTGTTTCTCAGCCAGTCAATATTCCTCTGTTGAGAATTCTCGGTTTAGTTCAGTACCCTATTTTTAATTGGATTATTTGTTTTAATGGTGCTTAAACAAAATGGTGCTTGAGTTCTTTATATAGTTTGGGTATTATGCAGATGTAGGGTTGGTGAAGATCTTTTCACAGTCTGTAGGCTGTCATTTTGTTCTGTTGACAGTGTTCTTCACCTTAAAGAAGCCTTTCAGTTTCATAAGGTCCCATTTATTAATGGATGCTCTTAGGGCCTGGGCTGTTGGTGTTCTATTCAGGAAGTTGTCTCCTGTGCCAATGAGTTTAAGGCTCTTCCCCACTTTTTAAAATAATGGATTTAGTGTATCTGGTTTTATGTTGAGGTCTTTAATCCATTTGGACTTTAGTTTTGTGCAGGATGATAGATATGAATCTATTTTCATTTTTCTACATGTAGCCATCCAGTTAGACCAGCACCATTTGTTGAAGATGCTATCTTTTTTCCATTGTATGAATTTGGCTTCTTTGTAAAAAATCAAGTGTCCATATGTATGTGGGCTTATTTATGGGTCTTTGATTCTATTCTATTCTATTGATCAATGAGCCTAGTTCTATGCCAGTGCCATGCTTTTTTTTGTTACTGTTGCTCTATATTGCAGCTTGAAATCCAGGATGAAGATTCCTCCAGAAGATCTTTTACTATTCAGGATCATTTTAGTTTCTCTGGTTTTTTCCATATGAAGTTGAGAATTGATCTTTCAAGATCGGTAAAGAATTGTGAGGATGAATACGGTATGGTTTGGCAAGAGTGTTGGAGCATGGTCCTTGATCTCCAAGAGAATGTATTATAGTAGCACAGATCTGTTAAGTTGCTGCTGTTCCTGTTGCTGATTTCTTCAGTGATACCAGAAGAGGTGTTTTCAGGCTTCTGTCCTTGACAAGAACCAGTGGTTCTCCAGGAACTTTCTAAGTTTTATGCACTACATAGCAACTGCTGAGGCACCCTGTACCATGGGCTGAGCAACTGCATAGTTCTCAGCCTCTCAGATACCAAAACCTCTTTCCACTATAGAAGTTGAAGAAATTGGAAGGAGAAAATCAAATGCATAGGATGGCATCGACCAGTATGCACCATATCTGATCTACTTTGAGAAGACCATGGACTTGAATGGAGCCACAGACTGCTGGATCTTGAGAACTGTAGGTGAGTGGGGTCCCAAACTCTGCAGAGAACAGGTTGGCCTGGTCCTGAGACAAGAGCCTGGAGGTCCTGAACCCACTCCCCAGATGCTCCAACGCAACCCACATGTGGGCTGCAGCTGGCCTATAAAGCACAAACTCGCTATGTGGGGAGGTGGTACTCCGGAGCCCCTGGCTTGAGGAGTCTTAGCGAATAGGGTGAAACTGCCATTGGATCCCTCTACCTACCCTATGCCAAAATGTGGGGGTGCCACAGGCCCAGTGGAAGCACAGGTGGTTGGGCCCACCAAAAACAGCTAGAGTGGGCATGCAGCTTACGGGCGATCCTGGGTCCAATCTAAAGCCGGACACAATGGAATGAGCCTGCAAACAGGGGCAGTTAGAAACCAACTTGGACTGCTCCCACAGGCCCAGCAGGATCTCCCACTCTATCGGGAGAGGTTGGCCACCCCTGAGGTGTCTAATCGCTGACCTAAAGGCAAATACAGCTCTGAGGTTCTGTGAGTGGTCACAGCTACGGGGTTGTGGAAAGCACAGGCACCTTGGAGCATGCCAGCAGTCTGAAAAGTTCCTGTCTCTGGGCAGCCACTACTGACCCTGCACTTTCCAACAGACAGAACCTAACTGGATCAGCTCCCACAGGCCTGGCAGGATCGCCCGTGCTATTGAGAGAGGTTGGCCACCCCTGCAGTGTCTAATTGCTGACCTAAAGGCAACTACAGCTCTGAGAATCTGTGAGTGGTACCGGCTACAAGGTCGCAGAAAGTGCAGGCAACTTGGAGCTGGCTGTGGTCTGAAACAGTCCTGTCTCTGGGCCGCTGCTACTGATCCTGCACTCTCCAACAGACAGATCTTTTTTTTTCTTGATCCTAATTTTATTTTTCCCTCACATAGAGAATAGGTCAAAGAAAGATTTGATTCAAATGTTAGTCCAGAGAGGTTATGAATCTGACCCAGTGAAAGCATGGAAAGAAGCACAAGAAAAGGTAATCACTTGCAGAAAAAGACACTTAGAGAAGCTCTGAAAGCAACTTCCAAAACAAACAAAATCCCTAACACTAGAAGTTTGAATTTAGAACTGATAAAGGTGCTAAGCTGGTTCTTTGGAGACTGAAGGCTTCTTCTAACCCACAGAGGAGACACAGTCCAGGGATTTACAGTGCACATCCACCACAATACACACATCTCCCCCAGGGCCTTTAGAAATGACTTCATGGTAGAGAAGGTAGCTCAGTCTCCTTGATTTTTTCTTTGAGTCTGCCATTAAGAAGTTTAATTTGTCATGGTGGTTTCTATGAGGTACATCCATACTATCTGAGATCCAGACTGGTAGCCCTTAAAATCATTCCATTGTCCAGTCTGTGATGACAGTGTGGCATCTTGTCACTATTTGCTTGGTCTAATTGTGGTTGGGGCTGGAAAGATGAGAGACAACAGGTCTTTGTTGTAGTCACTAACACTAAGCATGTACTTTGTCTGTGTTGAGACTTTTGGTCCAAAATTGTAACACTATAATTAAGTTGTCCATTTCAGATAAATGTTGTATTAATTCAATGAATGAAGCATTTAAACCTTAAGAGTCCTCTCAAGCAACAGACAGATCTTAACTGGATCAGCTCCCACAGACCTAGCAGGATCTGCCATGCTTTTGGGAGAGTCTGGACACTTCTGCAGTGTTTAGAGGGAGAACTAAAGGACAGCGACAGCCCAGAAGATGTGATCCAGCTGGGGTATTGGCTACAAAGCAAAAGGAAGGACAGGCAGCTAGGACCAACCTATGCAACCAGAGCACTTGTGTGCTGACCTTGTTCTAGGTCCCTAAACTGCTGATCAGAATTACAGCAGTAAGGTGAAAGGATCCAGACAGAAACCTACTTCTGCTGACTTAGTCTCGAGCCTAAGGTGTAGAGCAAAATCTCCAGGAGTGGAAACCAGATCACTTGCCTGTTCCAGGGAAATACTCCTTGGTCCCCACAGGAAAGGGCAACTGACCTATAATCATTCACCAACTATACACTCTCAACCTTCTGGTGAAGGACACCAGAAGCTACCTCCCAACATCAGACACACAAAAAAATAAGAGGACAGCGAAAGAATGCAACCAAAATCCAAAACAGTTTGACATCTCCAGATCCCAGCAATCCCGATGAAAGCAACCCGGAGAACCCAAAAACAATCGAAATACAAGAAAATGACCTCAAGTCCTTAGTAAGGAAGATGATAATGAAAGAAATGAATAAAATCTGTAAACAACCGCAGGAGGATGCAAATAAGAGGGTTGACGACATAAAAGAGTCATATAAAGAGGCAATGGAAGAATTTCAGAAAAATACAAACACCCAGATGAAGGAAATCATTAAAACAGTTCAAGATCTGAAGATAAAAATGGAAACAATGATAAAGGAACACACAGAAGAAAAACTTGATCGAGAGGCATCAGAAAGGAAAACAAGCATCACAGAGGTGACCTTATCTAACAGAATGCAAGAAATGGAGGAACTAATATTGGGACCTGAAGACACAATTGTAGAACTTGAAACAATCATCAAAGAAAATGCTAAATCTGAAAAGTTCCTGACACAGAACATCCAAGAAATCAAGGACACAATGAAAAGGCGAGACTTGAGAATAATAGGTATTGAGGAAAGAGAGGACACCAGACTCCACAGCCTAGGAAATATCTTTAACAAAATCATAGAAGAAAATTTCCCCAATCTGAAGAAGGAGATGCATATGAGCATACAAGAGGCCTACAGAACACCAAATAGAATAGACCAGAAAAGAAAATCTTCCTGCCACATAATAATAAAAACACAAAATATACAGAACAAGAAAAAATATTAAAAATGGCAAGAGAAAAAGGCCAAGTAACATACGATGGCAAACCTATCAGAATTACACCCAACTTCTCAGCAGAGACCATGAAAGCCAGAAGGGCCTGGACAGAGGTCCTGAAAGCCATAAGAGAACACATGCCAGGCCAGACTACTATACCCAGCGAAACCATCAATAAGCATTGATGGAGAAAACAAAATATTCTATGACAAAAACAAATTCAAACAGTACCTATCCTCAAATCTGGCTTTACAGAAGTTACTAGAAGGAAAACTCCACTCAAAGGGGTCAAATTACAACCAAAACTACATAGGAAATAGATAACTACACCATTGCAAAATCACAACCTCACAAACTCTCGACTGTAACAAATAGCAAAAATGAAGGGACTTAACAGTCACCAGTCATTAATATCTCTCAACATCAATGGTCTCAATTCTCCAATAAAAAACACAGACTGAGTGGATGCATAAACATGACCCAACATTCTTCTGCATTCAAGAAACACATCTCACCCACAAGGACAGATATTACCTCAGAGTAAAAGGTTGGGGAAAAATATTCCAAGCAAATGATTACAAGAAGCAAGCTGGTGTATCCATTTTAATAGCTAATAAAATAGACTTTCAACCGAAATTAATCAAAACAAACTAGGAAGGACACTTCATACTCATCAAAGGTAAAGTCAACCAAGAAGACATCACAATTTTGAACATCTATGCTCCTAATACAAGGGCACCCACATTTGTAAAAGAGATATTAACAAAGCTTAAACCACTCATTGATCCGCACACATTAATAGTGGAAGACTTCAACACCCCACTTTCACTGAAGGATAGGTCTTTGAATCAGAAACTAAGCCAGGAAATAATTTCATTAACCAACAAGATACCTACAGAACTTTTCACTCAAATGCAAAGGATTATACCTTCTTCTCAGCACCCCATGGAATGTTCTCTAAAATTGATTACATAGTAGGTCACGAAGCAAGCCTCAACAGATACAAGAAGATTGAAATAATGCCTTGTATCCTATCAGCTCACCATGGTCTAAGGCTGGACTTCAACAACAACAGAAATAACAAAAAGCCTACACATACATGGAAATTAAACAACTCTCTGCTTAATGACATCTGGATCAAGGAAGAAATAAAGAAATACAAGACTTCCTGAAATTCAAGGAAAATGATGAAACAACATACCCAAATTTGTGGGACACAATGAAGGCGGTGCTAAGAGGAAAATTCACAGAACTAAGTGCCTTTAGAAAGAAAATAGAAACATCCCACATAAACAACTTAATGACACATCTAGCAGCCCTAGAAAAAAAGAAGCAGAAACACTCAAGAGGAGTAGATGTCAAACTCAGGGCTGAAATCAATATGTTAGAAAAAAAGAGAAGAATTCAAAGAATCAACAAAACCAGGAGCTGGTTCTTTGAGAAAATTAACCAGATAGACAAACTGTGAGCCAAACTAACTAAAAGACAGAGAAACACTATCCAAACCAACAAAATCAGACATAACAACAGACACTGAAGAAATACAAAAAAATCATAAGAACCTACTTTAAAGGTATTTATGCCACAACATTTGAAAATCTAGGGGAAATGGACAATTTTCTTGACCGATTCCATTTGTCAAAATTGAATCAAGATCAGATAAACAAATTAAATAGCCCTATTTCACTTATAGAAATGGAAGCAATCATTGATAGTCTCCCAACCAAAATAAAGCCCAGGGCCAGATGCCTTCAGCACAGAATTCTACCAGACTTTCAAAGAAGAGCTAAAATACATACTCTTCACGCTACTCCAAAAGATAGAAATCGATGGAACATTACCAAATTCTTTCTATGAGGCCATAGTCACGTTGATACCTAAACCCCACAAAGACCCAACAACAAAAAAGAGAATTTCAGACCAATTTCTCTCGATGCAAAAATACTCAATAAAATACTCGCAAAGTGAATATAAGAACATATCAAAGACATCATTGACCATGACCAGGTAGTCTTCATTCCAGGCATGCAGGGATGGTTTAACATACAGAAATCCATCAATGTAATCCACCATATAAACAAACTGAGAGAGAAAAACCACATGATCATCTCCTTAGATGCAGAGAAAGCATTTGACAAAATCCAACACCCATTCATGTTTAAAGTTCTGGAGAGATTGGGAATACAAGGCACATACCTAAACATAATAAAGGCTATATACAGCAAACCAATAGCCAACATCAAATTAAGTGGAGAGATTCTCAATGAAATCCCTTTAAAATCAGGGACCAGACAAGGCTGCCCACTCTCTCCATATCTCTTCAATATAGTTCTTGAAGTTCTAGCCAGAGCAATAAGATATCAAAAGGAGATCAAGGAAGTCAAATTATCCCTATTTGCAGATGATATGATAGTGTATATAAGTGACTCCCAAAATTCCACCAGAGAACTCCTACAGCTGATAAACACCTTCAGCAAATTGGCTGGATACAAAAGTAACTCAAAAATGTCAGTAGCTTTCCTATATACAAATGACAAACATGCAGAGGAAGAAATTAGGAAAACTACACCCTTCATCATAGCCACAACCAATATAAAATATCTAAGAGTAACTCTAACCAAGCAAGTGAAGGACTTATTTGAAAAAAACTTTAAATCTCTGGAGAAAGAGATTGAAGATGACATCAGAAGATCGAGGGATCTGCCTTTTTCGTGGATCAGGAGAATTATCATAGTAAAAATGGCCATCTTACCAAAAGCAATTTGCAGATTCAATGCAATCTCTATCAAAATACCTACAAAATATTTTGAAGATATTGAAAGATCAATTCTGAACTTCATATGGAGAAACAAAAAGCCCAGAATAGCAGAAACATTCCTATACAATAAAATATCCTCCAGAGGAATCTCCATACCTGATGTCAAGCGGTACTATAGATCAACAGTCATTAAAACAGCATGGTACTGACACAGCAATAGGCTGGTAGATCAATGGAATCGAATTGAAGACCCAGATATGAAACCACACACATTTGGTCACTTAATTTTTGACAAAAAAGCCAAATCTATTCAATGGAAAAATGACAGCATCTTCAACTAATGGTGCTGGAGTAACTGAATGTCTACATGTAGAAAAATGCAATTAGACCCATATTTGTCACCATGTACAAAACTCAAGTCCAAGTGGATTAAAGACCTCAACATGAAACCAGAGACATTAAATCAGTTAGAGGAAAAAGTGGGAAGAGCCTGGAACACATTGGCACTAAAGATAACTTCTAGAACAGAACACCAACAGCCCAGGCCTTAAGGTCAACAATTAATAAATGGAACCTCATGAGGTGGAGAAGCTTCTGTAAGGCAGGAGACACTGTCAACAGAACAAAGCAACAGCCTACAGATTGGGAAAAGATCTTCACCAACTCTTCATCTGACAAAGGTCTAATATCCAAAATATATAAAGAACTCAAGAAATTAAACACCACAAAACCAAATAACCCAATTGAGAAATGGGGCTCAGAACTAAACAAAGAATTCTCAACAGAGGAATATTGAATGGCTGAGAAACACTTAAAGAAATGCTCAATGTCCTTAGTCATCAGAGAAATGCAAATCAAAATGTTCACTGAGATTCCATCTTACACCCATCAGAATGGCTAACATCAAAAATTCAAGTGACACCACATGATGGCGAGGATGTAGAGAAAGAGGAACCCTCCTTCATTGCTGGTGGAAATGCAAACTAATACAACCACTTTGGAAATCTATCTGGTGCTTTCTCAGAAAACTGGGAATAGGGCTTCCTCAAGATTCAAGTATTCCACTCCTTGGAATATACCTAGAAAATGTCCCGCCACACAACAAGGACATATGCTCAACCGTGTTCATAGCTGCCTTATTCATAATAGCCAGAACATGGAAACCACCTGAGTGTCCCTCAGTAGAAGAATGGATAAAGAAAGTGTGGTACAATTACACTATGGAATACTACTCAGTATTAAAAACAAAATGAATTGAACTAGAATTTATCATAATGAGTGAGTTCACCCAGAAGCAAAAAGAGTCAAATGGTATATACTCACTTATATCGAGACACTAGCCCAAGGGTCATGTCTCATGAAAATCTTCATGTACCAGGAAAGTGGGTCAGAGGGAAGGATATCCTATTGGGACTTTAGGTGAGAGAAGCATGGGAGAATGGGGAAATAGAAGGACCCAGAGGGTCCTAGAAACCTAGAAGGAGAACATTATGATGCATGGATCTGGGTCCAGGGGTCCTGCTCAAACTATAGCACCAGCCAAGGACAATATAGGCAGTAAACTTTGAACCCCTACCCAGATATAGCTGATGGACTGGACATTCTCCACTATTGAGTGGAGAATGGGGTCTGACTTTCATGCGAACTCTGGTGCCCCATTTTTAACCATGTCCCCTTGATGGGGAGGCTTGGTGGCACTCAGAGGAAGGATAAGAGGTCACCAAGAAGAGACTCAATACCTTATGTGCATATACAGGGAGGGGGAGGAGGTCCCCCTCAGTCACAGACATAGGGGAGGGGAGTAGGGGGGAAGTGGGAGGGAGGGAGGAATGGGAGGATACAAGGGATGAGCCAACAATTGAGATGTAATATGAATACACTAAAATATTTTTAAAAAGAAAAAAGAATTGTGATGATATTTTGATGGGAATTGTATTGAATATGTAGATTGTTTTTGGTAACATGCCATTTTTACTATGTTGATTCTCCTGTTCGTTGAGCATGGGAGATCTTTTCATCTTCCGAAATCTTCTTCAAGTTCTTCAGAGATTTGAAGTTTTTTTATACAAATATTTCACTTCCTTAGTTAGAGTTACACCAAGATACTTTGTATTATTTTTGGCTATTGTAAAGGGTGTACTTTCCCTAACTTCTTTCTCAGCCTGTTTGTAATTTGTATACAGGAGGGCTACTGACTTTTTTGAGTTGATTTTGTATCCAGTCAGTTTGCTGAAGCTGTTTATTATCTGTAGGAATTCCTTGATATAATTTTTTTGGTCACTTATGTATACTATCATAACATCAGTGAAAAGTGATAGTTTGACTTCTTTTTCCATTTGTATCCCCTTGATCTCCTTTAGTTGTCTTATTGCTCTAGCTAGGACTTCGAGTATTATATTGAAGAGATATAGAGATCATGGGCAGCCTTGTCTTGTCCCTGATTTCAGTGGAATTGATTTACGTTTCTTTCCATTTAGTTTGATGTTGGCTATAGGCTTGCTGTATATTGCCTTTATTATGTTTAGGTATGTACCTTGTATCCTTGCTCTCTCTAGGACTTTTAACATGAATGGGTGTTGGATTTGTCAAATGCTTTTTTGGCATCTAAGGAAATGATCATGTGTTTTTTTATTCAGTTTGTTGATATGATGAATTACATTGATGGGTTTCTCTATATTGAGCCACCCCTGCATGCCTGAGATAAAGCCTACTTGGTCATGGTGAATGATAGTTTTAATGTGTTATTGGATTTGGTTTGTGAATATTTTATTGAGTGTTTTTGAATCAATGTTCATCAGGGAAATTGGTCTGAAATTCTTTTTCTTTGTTGAGTATTTCTGTGGTTTAGGTATCAATGTGACCGTGGCCTCATAGAACGAGTTTGGTAATGTTCCTTCTCTTTCTATTTTATGGAATAATTTGAAGAGAATTGGTATTAGCTTTTCCCTGAAAGTCTGGTAGAATTCTGTGCTGAATCTATCTGGTCCTGGGCTTTGTTTTTGTTGGGAGACTTTTGATGATTGCTTCAACTTTCTTAGGTGTGATAGGACTATTCAATTTGTTTTCCTGATCTTGATCCAAATTTGATAGTTGGTAGCTATCAAGAAAATTGTCCATTTCATTTCAATTTTCAAATTTTGTGGCATATAGGCTTTTGAAGTAAGACTTGATGATTCTTTGGATTTCCTCAGTGTCTGTCATTTTGTCTCCCTGTTAATTTCTGATTTTGTTGATTTGAATATTCTCCCTCTGACTTTTAGTTAGTTTGGCTAAAGGTTTGTCAATCTTGTTGATTTTCTCAAAGAATCAACTCTTGGTTTTGTTACTTTGAATTGTTGTCTTTCTTTCCAATTTATTGATTTCAGCCCTGGGTTTGATGATTCTCAGCCATCAACTCCTCTTGGGTGTGTTTTTTTTTCTAAAAACTTTCAGATTTGTTGTTAAATTGGTACTATGGGATCTTTCCAGTTTCTTTATAAAGGCACTTAGTGCTATGAACTTTCCTCTTAGCATTGCTTTCATTGTGTCCTATAAATTTGGGTATGTTGTATCTTCAGTTTCATTGAATTCTAGGAAGCTTTTAATTTCTCTTTTAATTTCATGCCTTACCCAGATGTCATTGAGTAGGGAGTTGTTCAGTTTCCATAAGTTTTTAGGATTTAGTTTGTTTCTTTTGTTGTTGCATTCCATCTTTAATCCATGGTGGTCTGATAAGATACAAGGGATTATTTAAATTATCTTGTATCTGTTGAGGCTTGCTTTGTGACCAAGTATGTGGTCAGTTTTGGAGAAGGTTCCATGAGGTGCTGAAAAGAAGGTGTGTTCTTTTGTGTTTGGGTGAAATGTTCTGTAGATATCAGTTAGGTCCATTTGTTTCATGATGTCTATTAGTCTCCTCATTTCTCCATTTAGTTTCTGTCTTGATGATCTGTCTATTGGGGAGAGAGGATTGTTGAAGTCTCTATTAATGTGTGAGGTTCAATGTGTGACTTAGCTTTAGTAATGTCTCTTTTACGAATGTGGGTACTCCTGTATTTGGGACATAGATGGTCAGGATTGAGACATCATCTTCATGTATTTTTCCTTTGATGAGGATGTAGTGACCTTTCCTGTCTCTTTTTTTTAGTTTTGGTTGAAAGTCTATCTTATCAGATACTACTCCAGCTTGCTTCTTGGGTCCATTTGCTTGGAATACAGTTTTCTAACCCTTTACTCTGAGGTAATGCTTATCTTTATTGCTGAGGTGTGTTTCTTGTATGCAGCAGAATGATGGATCCTGTTTTCACATCCATTCTGTCAGCCTGTGTTTTTTTAACGGGGGAGTTGAGGCCATTGATGTTAAGAGATATTAATGGCCAGCGATTGTTAGGTCTTTTGTTTTGATATTGGTGGTGGTAGAGTGTGTGTGCTTCTGTGTTTCAGATTTGTTTATTACCTGTGTTTTCCTGGTTGTAGTTAGCCTTCTTGGGTTGGAGTTTTCCTTCTTGTACCTTCTGTAGAGCTGGATTTATGGTTAGGTACTGATTAAACTTGGTTTTGTCACCAAATAGCTTGTTTTCTCCATCTATGGTGATTGAAAGTTTTGTTGGGTATAGTAGTCTGGCTTGGCATCTGTGATCTCTTAATGTTTGCATGACTTCTGTCCAGGACCTTCTAGATTTCATAGTCTCTGTTGAGAAGTCAGGTGCAATTCTGATGAGTTTGCCTTTATATGTGATTTGACACATTTCTCTTGCAGCTTTTAATATTCTTTGTTTGTTCTGTACATTTAGTGTTTTGATTATTATGTTGTGGGAGGATTTTCTTTTCTGTTTGAATCTATTTGGAGTTCTGTAGGCTTCTTGTATGTTTATGGACATTTCTTTCTTTAGGGTAGGGAAATTTTCTTCTATGATTTTGTTGAAAATGTTTTCTGGGCCTGGGAGCTTGGAGTCTTCTCTTTCTTTTATTCCTATTATTCTTAGATTTGGTCTTTTTATAGTGTACCAGATTTCTTGGGTGTTTTGTGTCAGGAACTTTTCAATTTTAAGGTTTTCTTTGATTGATGTATTGATAACTTTGATCATATCTTGTACATTTGAGATTCTGTCTTCCATCTCTTGAGCTTGGTTGGTGTGGGTTTTGTTCCTTTGTCCCTGTTCTCTTCCCTATGTTTTCCAACTCTAAGATTGCCTCAACTTGGTTTTTTCTTTTTCTTTTTTCTTTTTTTCTTCTAATTCTCTCTTTAGGTCTTGAATAATCTTATTCATTTCTTTCTCCCATTTGATTGAATTTTCCTGTAATTCTTTATAGTATTTATTCAATTCCTTTATCTGTTTGGATGTATTTCCCTGTAATTTTTTATAGGATTTATTCAATTCCTTCATTTGTGTTTCTTTGAGTGATTTACTTTCCTCTTTCAAAGCTTCTATCCTTTTTCATTACCTCAGATTTAAAGTCTTCTCCTTGTGCTTTGTGAGTGTTCATATCTCCAGGGTTTGCTGTGTTAGAATCACTGGTTTCTGGTCTTGTTATATGGCACTGAGTTTTGTTGCTAGTCTTCATGCACTGTCCTCTAGGCATCTGGTTGTCTCTGGTTTTAGCAGGCCTAGAGGTTCCTCCAATGAGGTTGCTGTCTATGTCCCATGTTGGCCAGGCAGGTTGGCAGCAAGTAAAGAGAGCTCCAATTTAAGTTTGTTTCCCAGGGCTCCCTTGAGACCTTCTCAGGATGTTGGTCAGTAGGTGTTAGAGCCTGCACCCAACTCAACTCAGCTGGGTTTCCTGACTGTATACCAGTTGGATCTGTCAGGAGAGGGGTGGGCTGATAGATTTCCAAGCCCAGAGTTGCTAAGGCACCTTACAGTCCTTTTTGAGATGGCAGAGCTCTACCTATCTGTTTTGTGTTCCAGATGAGCTATGTCAGTAAGCAGCAGCTAATGTGGGGTGTGGTCCACACAGGTTTCTGCTCTGTAATCTACGTGGATCAGGCCAATAATCTGTAGGTGGATGGGGTGAGAGCAGATCCAGATGCTGCTAGCAGGATAGCAGCTAATGAGGATTGTGGCCAGAGTTGGTTTATGTTCAGCCTGTTTGCTTTGTCTGAGCAGTATGCTTCAGGGGGGTGGGTAGAGACAGATCATTCTGGAAGTTGCTTGTAGGATGGTGGTTAATGGAACCTGGATTCATTTCTACCCTCCACAGGCCCTTTTGAGATGGCTAAGATCAAAAATTCAAGCGACACCACATGCTGGCGAGGATGTGGGGAGAGAGGAACACTCCTTCATTGCTGGTGGGAATGCAAACTAATACAACCACTTTGGAAATCTATCTGGTGCTATCTCAGAAAAATGAGAATAGGGCTTCCTCAAGACCCAGCTATTCCACTCCTTGGAATATACCCAGAAGATGCTCCAGCACACAACAAGAAAACTTGCTCAACCATGTTCATAGCAGCCTTATTCATAATATCCAGAACATGGAAACAGCCTAAGTGTCCCTCAATAGAAGAATGGATAAAGAAACTGTGGTACATATACACTATGGAATACTATTCAGCTATTAAAAACAAGGAATACCCGAAATTTGTGGATAAATGGATTGAGCTAGAAATGATCATAATGAGTGAGTTAACCCAGAAGCAGAAAGACTCAAATGGTATATACTCACTTATATCTGCATATTAGCCCAAGGTGCATGTCCCACGAAAGCCTTCACTTACCAGGAAACTGAGACAGAGGGGAGGACATTCTAGTGGGACTTTAGATGAGAGAAGCATGGGAGAATGGCAAAGTAGAAGGATCCAGAGGGTCCTAAAAGCCTACAAGTAGAACATTATGATAGGCAGATTTGGGCCCAGGGGTCCCGCTCAAACTAAGGCACCAGCCAAGGACAATACAGGAGGTAAACCTTAAACCCCTACCCAGATCTAGACAATGGACAGAACACTCTCCACAGTAGAATGGAGAGTGGGATATTACTTTCTCACATACTCTGGTGCCTCACCTTTGAGCATGTCCCCTGGAGGGGGAGACCTGGTGGCACTCAGAGGAAGGGCAGCAGGTTACCAAGAAGAGACTTGATACCCTATGAACATATACAGGGGGAGGCAATCCCCCTCAGGAACAGTCATAGGGGAGGGGAATAAGGGGAAAATGGGAGGGAGGGAAGAATGGGAGGATACAAGGGATGGGATAACCATTGAGATGTAACAATAATAAATTAATAAAGAAGAAAAAATAATAAAATAAAATTAAATTAAATTTAAAAAAAGAAGCAAACATGCAAAAAAAAACTAGGCTTACAAAAAATAGAATTAAAAGCAATGTTTCTATAATGAGGTATTAACCACATCCTGTTTATCTTAAGATATGTGTGCATATGTGTTTGTAACATCCATAGAAACACAGATGTTTTTAAACAGCACCCCTGCAGACCACATGGTCTGCAGCTACCATGGTCTGAGTCCACCATCTTGAGAAAACCACATGGTCCTAATGAGCCCTCTGCTTGCTGTTTTATCCCCCTTTGGACTAAGAAAACAACTGGTCTCATTTTTAAAATTGTTATGAATTTTTATAGAAATTTAAAGTTATTCTTACAACATATTGTATATAGGATTCAATCCTGGTTCAAAGTATTCTTTACATGATGGTAAAAACTTAAGGTTATAAAAATCTATTCAGATCAACAAGCTATTGTATCGCTGAATCTGGAAATGGGTGGTTCTAGAGATACTTTTAAGTGGGGATATATTAATTTTAGAGACATTCAGTTGTTTACACTGTTAAAATTTGGTGGGTTTTTTTGTTTGTTTTTTCAAGACAGGGTCTCTCTGTGTAGCCTTGGCTGTCCTGGACTCACTTTGTAGACTAGGCTGGCCTCAAACTCACAGCGATCCGAGGGCCTCTGCCTCCAGAGTGCTAGGATTAAAGGCCTGCGACACCATGCCCGGCTAAAATTTGGTTTTATCTTATAAGATTATTGTTATACTCCATGACTTCACTCTTTAAAAAAACACTTTATTGCAAAAAACAGGTTTTTTAAAAATGTTTAAACATAGAAGGTATTTTATAATTTTATCAGGTATTTTATAACAATGTCTTTGTCAGTATACAATCTTGATAAACAGATAAATTGAAAGTGAATTGACTATCTCTAAATCTAGTTCCATTTTACTATAAAATGTCCTTTTGTATAGTTACTAACTATTAATTTCTCTTGGAAAGACAAAACAAACAAACAAACAAATAAACTTTTTCATATGGATCAACATTTTTTTTTCTCCAGTCAGGATGTAAAACTCCTCCCCCCAGAATGAATGAAAGTCACTGGCTCATAAGGTTTATCCAGGCTAACAGAGACAGATTTAAAGATATATATTTCACCTCCTTGTTTTTACTAGCAATATTAAGAAATAACTTTTTTGGTCATAAACTGGGTCATACAGGGAACTTTTATGTACTGTGGTGATGTGCCATGAGGGGATAGGGAAAGTCCCCAGTCTCTGTATTTAGGGATCTTGATGCTGAAGCAGTTGAGTTCAGGGTTGCCATTTTATTATGAACTGTTAAAGATAATTGAGATGTGCACATATCGGTTGCTTCATGAATGATTGTAGTCTTTAAAATATCTATGACTGAGAGTCTGGTCATGAGTGATTGCCAGCGCAGGCATTAATTAGCCTCCTATTTTTTTCAAAATTAAAGGTAAATAACTAAATTCTTGTATACATTAAGGATAACTAGGAAATACAAGTTGATGGTCATCTCTATCAGGCAATCAATTGTCTGGTGGTTAATGAAGCAATTTTAAGAGAACGAGGTCCTATTCTGGGGTGGGGTGGATGGTTTTGGGTTGTTAAAATCTTTGCAATATTATACATAGTTAAGGTTATATTTTGATTATAGCATACTATGTACCATCTCTTTTTAAGGTATCGTACCTTTGTAATTCTTTAAAATGCTATGTGCAGTTCTAGTCATTTTGAAAGCTACTATCACAAACTGTTTAGCGTAATTAAGAGATGCAAACTAATAGTCAATCAAACCTGTGGTTTCGTTAGGTACTAGTTCAGTTGATCACATGTGCTTTCTAAGTTAATTGGTTAATATATAGCTAGAAACAAGCAATTCAGATATACTAAAAATAGATAGATATGGTCCTCAAACACTTATAGGCAGATTATAGATCATAACCTTCTGTTGTATGTTTACAAGATGTAGTTTTGAGCAGATAACTAAATATAGACAAAGATTAACTCAGATATGATAACCCTCAAGCTTGTCAGAGATGTGCTGAATATGGCGTTAAATATATTTCAGCTTATTATGACAGAAACTCTTTATCCTAATAGTTGGTCCCCAAGGTCTCTAAGAAGATTCAAGCACAGCAAAGGGTTTCAATGCTGCATTGTGGTCTTCTAACCACTGGGAAAGACTGTCCCAGTACTTCACCTGCTGTTAGGCCCTGCCTGCACTTTGGATACACTGGACACCACCTGGAGAGTTCTTGCCTCATGTTCTTGAAAACGATGTGGGGTCAGTCTCTCATAGTCTTCTTGCACAGAAACAGCCTTTCATCTTCTGCCTCTGCCCATGGTGCCATGAAAATGACAGGAGTCTGGGACAACTGTCTAGGTGGTAGACTGACTAGTTATCTCTGTCATTTTAATTGATATGTAAATTCATCTAGGTTAAAGCTTATCCTTCCCAGCTCTCTGATCACATTGATGGCTAAGCTAATGGTAGCTTGACAGATGGAGGACAATTAGATCCACTGTTAGTTCATTAGTCAATTCATTAGCTAGTTACAACTATCAGTTACTAGGTCTCTTATTTTAAAAGGCTAACAGGTTTGCCTAGCTCACAAGTTTCATGCTAAAAGGCAAACAGATTTCAATAAATGAGTGCCCCCCAGTAATAAACTACCTGTGTCTCCTAGTGAATAACTGCATTTTAAAAATGCGTAAAATTTATGTAAGGTCTGAGGAAACAAAAGTTTACATTATGAGAATCTGAGAAAATGTCTGAGGTGCAAAGAAGGTGTTTTAGGGTTGGTAAATACAAGCTATAAAAAGAGATTCCTAAGAAAGCATCTGAGAAGCTAAGAAAATATTTAAAGTTTAATAAATGCAGGTTAAAGTTGGAGGGCCTAATAAGATGTATTAAGGTATGTATATTTGTATAATATTTAAAAGGTCAGAGTTTTAACATTAAGTGATAGAGTTCTGATAAGCTGGTGGAGCACTAACTGCTCACTATCCAGTTACAAGTTCAAGACTTTAATCTCCCTTAGGTTGTCTTCCAGAGAGAGACTTGTGCTTCTCATCATGCTAAATCCATCTCAGTCCAGTATGTTTATCTAGCCCACTGGACTGAGAAAAGACTGTTCATGCTTTTTAACCCAAAACTGTAGCTTTTACAAAGACATGCATGTACTCCTGTTGTCTTACAGACACCTGTTGACTGCCTTTTCTAAAATATATGTCTCAATACAATAGTAATATTAATGTATTTCCTTCTAAAATAAAATTAATATGAACTTCAGGGAACAAAAAATGATAAGACCCGATCAAACAGATTTCACATAAGTTCACTCGCCTGTTCTTGAAAATGGGATTTTTCTCTTGGTCATAGGATTCCTCATCTTCCCCAATTACTAGATAATTTAATTTCTGTCCCTAGTCTATATTTGTCTCAGCAGATTTTCATATGGCTAACAGATTCCTTTAGAGGTCACCTATGGATTTCAAGCTGCTGAGATCTGGACTTGCTGAAAGCTGATGTAAACCAATCCAGCTAATGTAATTGCCTCCTGTCTCTTCAACTGGACTGGCTAATCAGATGCTTCTGATAAATTCCCCCATTGCCTAGCCTTTGACTGGCCTTTCAGCCTTCCTGGGCTCTGATAACAATGTCCTAATGTCAGCTGGAAATAGTGACAGAGGAGAATAGGCCTCCCATTTTTCCACCTAACAGGCTAAAATGCTAAGAGGAAACTCTGGTACAGAGACAAATGGCTACCTATTGACTTATCAGAAAATAGGCCCTTAGTTCTGTTCCTCCTGGTCATGCTTTGTGCCCTTTACATGGCAGATTTTATTTCATGTTTTTCCAAGACTGCATTAATGTATCAAGTTCATGATTTTGAGGGCCATGCAATCTCTTATATTCTCGACATTTGATCCGGGTACATAAAGATGAGGGTGTGTGTGTGTGAAGGGCCAGAGTAAGCCCAATTGGATCACTACTGTTCAACTCATGGTGTTAAAACCCCAACACCAGCCCTTAAACTCTACTCAAGGATTTGAGATAGAACAATACTCATGGGGAGAATGAGAGAATCAGATATTGTTAAAAGGCCCATGACAGAAGAAATCCAAGATGGCGACATTAGTAGGATAATCAGAACTACACAGGGACATGAATACCAAACTGAGGGCTACAAAACACCAGAGCTGCTGGTTCCGAGGTGAGAGGGGTCCACAATGTGTGGGGTACGAGTGGATCTGACCCCTGGCCACCCAGCTAACCCACACAAAAATAAATTGGAAAAAGCCCACATTAACCACCGTCTTGGGAAAGACTGTGGGTTATCCATGTAGCTTCAGACTCTCACCACCCGTCTACTACTTGCCATATCTGGGACAGAAGGAAAGTGGGTTATCCTTGCAGCTTGGGGCTCTCACTGTCAGTCTACTGCTTGCTGGATCCAGGACAGGGAACAGCAAACAGACAGAGCTGAATCCCGGCACTGGCACCAGCACCAGCACTAGACACAATCCACATTGGCTGCCTCCTGAAAAAAAAGGCAGGGGCACCCAAACCCTTTGAACTCTAGTCCCTTTCAACCCCCCAGCTGCTTGCCAGCCAAGCCTAGCAGGGTTACAAAGCAAATAAGCATAGCCCTGCCATCTCAAAAGGGCCTGTGGAGGGTAGAAATGAATCCAGGTTCCATTAACCACCATCCTACAAGCAACTTCCAGAATGATCTGTCTCTACCCACCCCCCTGAAGCATACTGCTCAGACAAAGCAAACAGGCTGAACATAAACCAACTCTGGCCACAATCCTCATTAGCTGCTATCCTGCTAGCAGCATCTGGATCTGCTCTCACCCCATCCACCTACAGATTATTGGCCTGATCCACGTAGATTACAGAGCAGAAACCTGTGTGGACCACACCCCACATTAGCTGCTGCTTACTGACATAGCTCATCTGGAACACAAAACAGATAGGTAGAGCTCTGCCATCTCAAAAAGGACTGTAAGGTGCCTTAGCAACTCTGGGCTTGGAAATCTATCAGCCCACCCCTCTCCTGACAGATCCAACTGGTATACAGTCAGGAAACCCAGCTGAGTTGAGTTGGGTGCAGGCTCTAACACCTACTGACCAACATCCTGAGAAGGTCTCAAGGGAGCCCTGGGAAACAAACTTAAATTGGAGCTCTCTTTACTTGCTGCCAACCTGCCTGGCCAACATGGGACATAGACAGCAACCTCATTGGAGGAACCTCTAGGCCTGCTAAAACCAGAGACAACCAGATGCCTAGAGGACAGTGCATGAAGACTAGCAACAAAACTCAGTGCCATATAACAAGACCAGAAACCAGTGATTCTAACACAGCAAACCCTGGAGATATGAACACTCACAAAGCACAAGGAGAAGACTTTAAATCTGAGGTAATGAAAAAGGATAGAAGCTTTGAAAGAGGAAAGTAAATCACTCAAAGAAACACAAATGAAGGAATTGAATAAATCCTATAAAAAATTACAGGGAAATACATCCAAACAGATAAAGGAATTGAATAAATACTATAAAGAATTACAGGAAAATTCAATCAAATGGGAGAAAGAAATGAATAAGATTATTCAAGACCTAAAGAGGGAATTAGAAGCAAAAAAGAAAAAAGAAAAAGAAAAAACCAAGTTGAGGCAATCTTAGAGTTGGAAAACATAGGGAAGAGAACAGGGACAAAGGAACAAAACCCACACCAACCAAGCTCAAGAGATGGAAGACAGAATCTCAAATGTACAAGATATGATCAAAGTTATCAATACATCAATCAAAGAAAACCTTAAAATTGAAAAGTTCCTGACACAAAACACCCAAGAAATCTGGTACACTATAAAAAGACCAAATCTAAGAATAATAGGAATAAAAGAAAGAGAAGACTCCAAGCTCCCAGGCCCAGAAAACATTTTCAACAAAATCATAGAAGAAAATTTCCCTACCCTAAAGAAAGAAATGTCCATAAACATACAAGAAGCCTACAGAACTCCAAATAGATTCAAACAGAAAAGAAAATCCTCCCACAACATAATAATCAAAACACTAAATGTACAGAACAAACAAAGAATATTAAAAGCTGCAAGAGAAATGTGTCAAATCACATATAAAGGCAAACTCATCAGAATTGCACCTGACTTCTCAACAGAGACTATGAAATCTAGAAGGTCCTGGACAGAAGTCATGCAAACATTAAGAGATCACAGATGCCAAGCCAGACTACTATACCCAACAAAACTTTCAATCACCATAGATGGAGAAAACAAGCTATTTGGTGACAAAACCAAGTTTAATCAGTACCTAACCATAAATCCAGCTCTACAGAAGGTACAAGAAGGAAAACTCCAACCCAAGAAGGCTAACTACAACCAGGAAAACACAGGTAATAAACAAATCTGAAACACAGAAGCACACACACTCTACCACCACCAATATCAAAACAAAAGACCTAACAATCGCTGGCCATTAATATCTCTTAACATCAATGGCCTCAACTCCCCCGTTAAAAAAACACAGGCTGACAGAATGGATGTGAAAACAGGATCCATCATTCTGCTGCATACAAGAAACACACCTCAGCAATAAAGATAAGCATTACCTCAGAGTAAAGGGTTAGAAAACTGTATTCCAAGCAAATGGACCCAAGAAGCAAGCTGGAGTAGTATCTGATAAGATAGACTTTCAACCAAAACTAAAAAAAAGAGACAGGAAAGGTCACTACATCCTCATCAAAGGAAAAATACATGAAGATGATGTCTCAATCCTGACCATCTATGTCCCAAATACAGGAGTACCCACATTCGTAAAAGAGACATTACTAAAGCTAAGTCACACATTGAACCTCACACATTAATAGAGACTTCAACAATCCTCTCTCCCCAATAGACAGATCATCAAGACAGAAACTAAATGGAGAAATGAGGAGACTAATAGACATCATGAAACAAATGGACCTAACTGATATCTACAGAACATTTCACCCAAACACAAAAGAACACACCTTCTTTTCAGCACCTCATGGAACCTTCTCCAAAACTGACCACATACTTGGTCACAAAGCAAGCCTCAACAGATACAAGATAATTTAAATAATCCCTTGTATCTTATCAGACCACCATGGATTAAAGATGGAATGCAACAACAAAAGAAACAAACTAAATCCTAAAAACTTATGGAAACTGAACAACTCCCTACTCAATGACATCTGGGTAAGGCATGAAATTAAAAGAGAAATTAAAAGCTTCCTAGAATTCAATGAAACTGAAGATACAACATACCCAAATTTATAGGACACAATGAAAGCAATGCTAAGAGGAAAGTTCATAGCACTAAGTGCCTTTATAAAGAAACTGGAAAGATCCCATAGTACCAATTTAACAACAAATCTGAAAGTTTTTAGAAAAAAAAACACACCCAAGAGGAGTTGATGGCTGAGAATCATCAAACCCAGGGCTGAAATCAATAAATTGGAAAGAAAGACAACAATTCAAAGTAACAAAACCAAGAGTTGATTCTTTGAGAAAATCAACAAGATTGACAAACCTTTAGCCAAACTAACTAAAAGTCAGAGGGAGAATATTCAAATCAACAAAATCAGAAATTAACAGGGAGACAAAATGACAGACACTGAGGAAATCCAAAGAATCATCAAGTCTTACTTCAAAAGCCTATATGCCACAAAATTTGAAAATTGAAATGAAATGGACAATTTTCTTGATAGCTACCAACTATCAAATTTGGATCAAGATCAGGAAAACAAATTGAATAGTCCTATCACACCTAAGAAAGTTGAAGCAATCATCAAAAGTCTCCCAACAAAAACAAAGCCCAGGACCAGATAGATTCAGCACAGAATTCTACCAGACTTTCAGGGAAAAGCTAATACCAATTCTCTTCAAATTATTCCATAAAATAGAAAGAGAAGGAACATTACCAAACTCGTTCTATGAGGCCACGGTCACATTGATACCTAAACCACAGAAATACTCAACAAAGAAAAAGAATTTCAGACCAATTTCCCTGATGAACATTGATTCAAAAACACTCAATAAAATATTCACAAACCAAATCCAATAACACATTAAAACTATCATTCACCATGACCAAGTAGGCTTTATCTCAGGCATGCAGGGGTGGCTCAATATAGAGAAACCCATCAATGTAATTCATCATATCAACAAACTGAATAAAAAAACACATGATCATTTCCTTAGATGCCAAAAAAGCATTTGACAAATCCAACACCCATTCATGTTAAAAGTCCTAGAGAGAGCAAGGATACAAGGTACATACCTAAACATAATAAAGGCAATATACAGCAAGCCTATAGCCAACATCAAACTAAATGGAAAGAAACGTAAATCAATTCCACTGAAATCAGGGACAAGACAAGGCTGCCCATGATCTCTATATCTCTTCAATATAATACTCGAAGTCCTAGCTAGAGCAATAAGACAACTAAAGGAGATCAAGGGGATACAAATGGAAAAAGAAGTCAAACTATCACTTTTCACTGATGTTATGATAGTATACATAAGTGACCAAAAAAATTATATCAAGGAATTCCTACAGATAATAAACAGCTTCAGCAAACTGACTGGATACAAAATCAACTCAAAAAAGTCAGTAGCCCTCCTGTATACAAATTACAAACAGGCTGAGAAAGAAGTTAGGGAAAGTACACCCTTTACAATAGCCAAAAATAATACAAAGTATCTTGGTGTAACTCTAACTAAGGAAGTGAAATATTTGTATAAAAAAACTTCAAATCTCTGAAGAACTTGAAGAAGATTTCGGAAGATGAAAAGATCTCCCATGCTCAACGAACAGGAGAATCAACATAGTAAAAATGGCATGTTACCAAAAACAATCTACATATTCAATACAATTCCCATCAAAATATCATCACAATTCTTTTTTCTTTTTAAAAATATTTTAGTGTATTCATATTACATCTCAATTGTTGGCTCATCCCTTGTATCCTCCCATTCCTCCCTCCCTCCCACTTCCCCCCTACTCCCCTCCCCTATGTCTGTGACTGAGGGGGACCTCCTCCCCCTCCCTGTATATGCACATAAGGTATTGAGTCTCTTCTTGGTGACCTCTTATCCTTCCTCTGAGTGCCACCAAGCCTCCCCATCAAGGGGACATGGTTAAAAATGGGGCACCAGAGTTCGCATGAAAGTCAGACCCCATTCTCCACTCAATAGTGGAGAATGTCCAGTCCATCAGCTATATCTGGGTAGGGGTTCAAAGTTTACTGCCTATATTGTCCTTGGCTGGTGCTATAGTTTGAGCAGGACCCCTGGACCCAGATCCATGCATCATAATGTTCTCCTTCTAGGTTTCTAGGACCCTCTGGGTCCTTCTATTTCCCCATTCTCCCATGCTTCTCTCACCTAAAGTCCCAATAGGATATCCTTCCCTCTGACCCACTTTCCTGGTACATGAAGATTTTCATGAGACATGACCCTTGGGCTAGTGTCTCGATATAAGTGAGTATATACCATTTGACTCTTTTTGCTTCTGGGTGAACTCACTCATTATGATAAATTCTAGTTCAATTCATTTTGTTTTTAATACTGAGTAGTATTCCATAGTGTAATTGTACCACACTTTCTTTATCCATTCTTCTACTGAGGGACACTCAGGTGGTTTCCATGTTCTGGCTATTATGAATAAGGCAGCTATGAACACGGTTGAGCATATGTCCTTGTTGTGTGGCGGGACATTTTCTAGGTATATTCCAAGGAGTGGAATACTTGAATCTTGAGGAAGCCCTATTCCCAGTTTTCTGAGAAAGCACCAGATAGATTTCCAAAGTGGTTGTATTAGTTTGCATTTCCACCAGCAATGAAGGAGGGTTCCTCTTTCTCTACATCCTCGCCATCATGTGGTGTCACTTGAATTTTTGATGTTAGCCATTCTGATGGGTGTAAGATGGAATCTCAGTGAACATTTTGATTTGCATTTCTCTGATGACTAAGGACATTGAGCATTTCTTTAAGTGTTTCTCAGCCATTCAATATTCCTCTGTTGAGAATTCTTTGTTTAGTTCTGAGCCCCATTTCTCAATTGGGTTATTTGGTTTTGTGGTGTTTAATTTCTTGAGTTCTTTATATATTTTGGATATTAGACCTTTGTCAGATGAAGAGTTGGTGAAGATCTTTTCCCAATCTGTAGGCTGTTGCTTTGTTCTGTTGACAGTGTCTCCTGCCTTACAGAAGCTTCTCCACCTCATGAGGTTCCATTTATTAATTGTTGACCTTAAGGCCTGGGCTGTTGGTGTTCTGTTCTAGAAGTTATCTTTAGTGCCAATGTGTTCCAGGCTCTTCCCACTTTTTCCTCTAACTGATTTAATGTCTCTGGTTTCATGTTGAGGTCTTTAATCCACTTGGACTTGAGTTTTGTACATGGTGACAAATATGGGTCTAATTGCATTTTTCTACATGTAGACATTCAGTTACTCCAGCACCATTAGTTGAAGATGCTGTCATTTTTCCATTGAATAGATTTGGCTTTTTTGTCAAAAATTAAGTGACCAAATGTGTGTGGTTTCATATCTGGGTCTTCAATTCGATTCCATTGATCTACCAGCCTATTGCTGTGTCAGTACCATGCTGTTTTAATGACTGTTGATCTATAGTACCGCTTGACATCAGGTATGGAGATTCCTCTGGAGGATATTTTATTGTATAGGAATGTTTCTGCTATTCTGGGCTTTTTGTTTCTCCATATGAAGTTCAGAATTGATCTTTCAATATCTTCAAAATATTTTGTAGGTATTTTGATAGAGATTGCATTGAATCTGCAAATTGCTTTTGGTAAGATGGCCATTTTTACTATGATAATTCTCCTGATCCACGAAAAAGGCAGATCCCTCGATCTTCTGATGTCATCTTCAATCTCTTTCTCCAGAGATTTAAAGTTTTTTTCAAATAAGTCCTTCACTTGCTTGGTTAGAGTTACTCTTAGATATTTTATATTGGTTGTGGCTATGATGAAGGGTGTAGTTTTCCTAATTTCTTCCTCTGCATGTTTGTCATTTGTATATAGGAAAGCTACTGACATTTTTGAGTTACTTTTGTATCCAGCCAATTTGCTGAAGGTGTTTATCAGCTGTAGGAGTTCTCTGGTGGAATTTTGGGAGTCACTTATATACACTATCATATCATCTGCAAATAGGGATAATTTGACTTCCTTGATCTCCTTTTGATATCTTATTGCTCTGGCTAGAACTTCAAGAACTATATTGAAGAGATATGGAGAGAGTGGGCAGCCTTGTCTGGTCCCTGATTTTAAAGGGATTTCATTGAGAATCTCTCCACTTAATTTGATGTTGGCTATTGGTTTGCTGTATATAGCCTTTATTATGTTTAGGTATGTGCCTTGTATTCCCAATCTCTCCAGAACTTTAAACATGAATGGGTGTTGGATTTTGTCAAATGCTTTCTCTGCATCTAAGGAGATGATCATGTGGTTTTTCTCTCTCAGTTTGTTTATATGGTGGATTACATTGATGGATTTCTGTATGTTAAACCATCCCTGCATGCCTGGAATGAAGACTACCTGGTCATGGTCAATGATGTCTTTGATATGTTCTTATATTCACTTTGCGAGTATTTTATTGAGTATTTTTGCATCGAGAGAAATTGGTCTGAAATTCTCTTTTTTGTTGTTGGGTCTTTGTGGGGTTTAGGTATCAACGTGACTATGGCCTCATAGAAAGAATTTGGTAATGTTCCATCGATTTCTATCTTTTGGAGTAGCGTGAAGAGTATGTATTTTAGCTCTTCTTTGAAAGTCTGGTAGAATTCTGTGCTGAAGGCATCTGGCCCTGGGCTTTATTTTGGTTGGGAGACTATCAATGATTGCTTCCATTTCTATAAGTGAAATAGGGCTATTTAATTTGTTTATCTGATCTTGATTCAATTTTGACAAATGGAATCGGTCAAGAAAATTGTCCATTTCCCCTAGATTTTCAAATGTTGTGGCATAAATACCTTTAAAGTAGGTTCTTATGATTTTTTTGTATTTCTTCAGTGTCTGTTGTTATGTCTGATTTTGTTGGTTTGGATAGTGTTTCTCTGTCTTTTAGTTAGTTTGGCTCACAGTTTGTCTATCTGGTTAATTTTCTCAAAGAACCAGCTCCTGGTTTTGTTGATTCTTTGAATTCTTCTCTTTTTTTCTAACATATTGATTTCAGCCCTGAGTTTGACATCTACTCCTCTTGAGTGTTTCTGCTTCTTTTTTTCTAGGGCTGCTAGATGTGTCATTAAGTTGTTTATGTGGGATGTTTCTATTTTCTTTCTAAAGGCACTTAGTTCTGTGAATTTTCCTCTTAGCACCGCCTTCATTGTGTCCCACAAATTTGGGTATGTTGTTTCATCATTTTCCTTGAATTTCAGGAAGTCTTGTATTTCTTTATTTCTTCCTTGATCCAGATGTCATTAAGCAGAGAGTTGTTTAATTTCCATGTATGTGTAGGCTTTTTGTTATTTCTGTTGTTGTTGAAGTCCAGCCTTAGACCATGGTGAGCTGATAGGATACAAGGCATTATTTCAATCTTCTTGTATCTGTTGAGGCTTGCTTCGTGACCTACTATGTAATCAATTTTAGAGAACATTCCATGGGGTGCTGAGAAGAAGGTATAATCCTTTGCATTTGAGTGAAAAGTTCTGTAGGTATCTTGTTGGTTAATGAAATTATTTCCTGGCTTAGTTTCTGATTCAAAGACCTATCCTTCAGTGAAAGTGGGGTGTTGAAGTCTTCCACTATTAATGTGTGCGGATCAATGAGTGGTTTAAGCTTTGTTAATATCTCTTTTACAAATGTGGGTGCCCTTGTATTAGGAGCATAGATGTTCAAAATTGTGATGTCTTCTTGGTTGACTTTACCTTTGATGAGTATGAAGTGTCCTTCCTAGTTTGTTTTGATTAATTTCGGTTGAAAGTCTATTTTATTAGCTATTAAAATGGATACACCAGCTTGCTTCTTGTAATCATTTGCTTGGAATATTTTTCCCCAACCTTTTACTCTGAGGTAATATCTGTCCTTGTGGGTGAGATGTGTTTCTTGAATGCAGAAGAATGTTGGGTCATGTTTATGCATCCACTCAGTCTGTGTTTTTTATTGGAGAATTGAGACCATTGATGTTGAGAGATATTAATGACTGGTGACTGTTAAGTCCCTTCATTTTTGCTATTTGTTACAGTCGAGAGTTTGTGAGGTTGTGATTTTGCAATGGTGTAGTTATCTATTTCCTATGTAGTTTTGGTTGTAATTTGACCCCTTTGAGTGGAGTTTTCCTTCTAGTAACTTCTGTAAAGCCAGATTTGAGGATAGGTACTGTTTGAATTTGTTTTTGTCATAGAATATTTTGTTTTCTCCATCAATGCTTATTGATGGTTTCGCTGGGTATAGTAGTCTGGCCTGGCATGTGTTCTCTTATGGCTTTCAGGACCTCTGTCCAGGCCCTTCTGGCTTTCATGGTCTCTGCTGAGAAGTTGGGTGTAATTCTGATAGGTTTGCCATCGTATGTTACTTGGCCTTTTTCTCTTGCCATTTTTAATATTTTTTCTTGTTCTGTATATTTTGTGTTTTTATTATTATGTGGCAGGAAGATTTTCTTTTCTGGTCTATTCTATTTGGTGTTCTGTAGGCCTCTTGTATGCTCATATGCATCTCCTTCTTCAGATTGGGGAAATTTTCTTCTATGATTTTGTTAAAGATATTTCCTAGGCTGTGGAGTCTGGTGTCCTCTCTTTCCTCAATACCTATTATTCTCAAGTCTCGCCTTTTCATTGTGTCCTTGATTTCTTGGATGTTCTGTGTCAGGAACTTTTCAGATTTAGCATTTTCTTTGATGATTGTTTCAAGTTCTACAATTGTGTCTTCAGGTCCCAATATTAGTTCCTCCATTTCTTGCATTCTGTTAGATAAGGTCACCTCTGTGATGCTTGTTTTCCTTTCTGATGCCTCTCGATCAAGTTTTTCTTCTGTGTGTTCCTTTATCATTGTTTCCATTTTTATCTTCAGATCTTGAACTGTTTTAATGATTTCCTTCATCTGGGTGTTTGTATTTTTCTGAAATTCTTCCATTGCCTCTTTATATGACTCTTTTATGTCGTCAACCCTCTTATTTGCATCCTCCTGCGGTTGTTTACAGATTTTATTCATTTCTTTCATTATCATCTTCCTTACTAAGGACTTGAGGTCATTTTCTTGTATTTCGATTGTTTTTGGGTTCTCCGGGTTGCTTTCATCGGGATTGCTGGGATCTGGAGATGTCAAACTGTTTTGGATTTTGGTTGCATTCTTTCGCTGTCCTCTTATTTTTTTGTGTGTCTGATGTTGGGAGGTAGCTTCTGGTGTCCTTCACCAGAAGGTTGAGAGTGTATAGTTGGTGAATGATTATAGGTCAGTTGCCCTTTCCTGTGGGGACCAAGGAGTATTTCCCTGGAACAGGCAAGTGATCTGGTTTCCACTCCTGGAGATTTTGCTCTACACCTTAGGCTCGAGACTAAGTCAGCAGAAGTAGGTTTCTGTCTGGATCCTTTCACCTTACTGCTGTAATTCTGATCAGCAGTTTAGGGACCTAGAACAAGGTCAGCACACAAGTGCTCTGGTTGCATAGGTTGGTCCTAGCTGCCTGTCCTTCCTTTTGCTTTGTAGCCAATACCCCAGCTGGATCACATCTTCTGGGCTGTCGCTGTCCTTTAGTTCTCCCTCTAAACACTGCAGAAGTGTCCAGACTCTCCCAAAAGCATGGCAGATCCTGCTAGGTCTGTGGGAGCTGATCCAGTTAAGATCTGTCTGTTGCTTGAGAGGACTCTTAAGGTTTAAATGCTTCATTCATTGAATTAATACAACATTTATCTGAAATGGACAACTTAATTATAGTGTTACAATTTTGGACCAAAAGTCTCAACACAGACAAAGTACATGCTTAGTGTTAGTGACTACAACAAAGACCTGTTGTCTCTCATCTTTCCAGCCCCAACCACAATTAGACCAAGCAAATAGTGACAAGATGCCACACTGTCATCACAGACTGGACAATGGAATGATTTTAAGGGCTACCAGTCTGGATCTCAGATAGTATGGATGTACCTCATAGAAACCACCATGACAAATTAAACTTCTTAATGGCAGACTCAAAGAAAAAATCAAGGAGACTGAGCTACCTTCTCTACCATGAAGTCATTTCTAAAGGCCCTGGGGGAGATGTGTGTATTGTGGTGGATGTGCACTGTAAATCCCTGGACTGTGTCTCCTCTGTGGGTTAGAAGAAGCCTTCAGTCTCCAAAGAACCAGCTTAGCACCTTTATCAGTTCTAAATTCAAACTTCTAGTGTTAGGGATTTTGTTTGTTTTGGAAGTTGCTTTCAGAGCTTCTCTAAGTGTCTTTTTCTGCAAGTGATTACCTTTTCTTGTGCTTCTTTCCATGCTTTCACTGGGTCAGATTCATAACCTCTCTGGACTAACATTTGAATCAAATCTTTCTTTGACCTATTCTCTATGTGAGGGAAAAATAAAATTAGGATCAAGAAAAAAAAAGATCTGTCTGTTGGAGAGTGCAGGATCAGTAGCAGCGGCCCAGAGACAGGACTGTTTCAGACCACAGCCAGCTCCAAGTTGCCTGCACTTTCTGCGACCTTGTAGCCGGTACCACTCACAGATTCTCAGAGCTGTAGTTGCCTTTAGGTCAGCAATTAGACACTGCAGGGGTGGCCAACCTCTCTCAATAGCACGGGCGATCCTGCCAGGCCTGTGGGAGCTGATCCAGTTAGGTTCTGTCTGTTGGAAAGTGCAGGGTCAGTAGTGGCTGCCCAGAGACAGGAACTTTTCAGACTGCTGGCATGCTCCAAGGTGCCTGTGCTTTCCACAACCCCGTAGCTGTGACCACTCACAGAACCTCAGAGCTGTATTTGCCTTTAGGTCAGCGATTAGACACCTCAGGGGTGGCCAACCTCTCCCGATAGAGTGGGAGATCCTGCTGGGCCTGTGGGAGCAGTCCAAGTTGGTTTCTAACTGCCCCTGTTTGCAGGCTCATTCCATTGTGTCCGGCTTTAGATTGGACCCAGGATCGCCCGTAAGCTGCATGCCCACTCTAGCTGTTTTTGGTGGGCCCAACCACCTGTGCTTCCACTGGGCCTGTGGCACCCCCACATTTTGGCATAGGGTAGGTAGAGGGATCCAATGGCAGTTTCACCCTATTCGCTAAGACTCCTCAAGCCAGGGGCTCCGGAGTACCACCTCCCCACATAGCGAGTTTGTGCTTTATAGGCCAGCTGCAGCCCACATGTGGGTTGCGTTGGAGCATCTGGGGAGTGGGTTCAGGACCTCCAGGCTCTTGTCTCAGGACCAGGCCAACCTGTTCTCTGCAGAGTTTGGGACCCCACTCACCTACAGTTCTCAAGATCCAGCAGTCTGTGGCTCCATTCAAGTCCATGGTCTTCTCAAAGTAGATCAGATATGGTGCATACTGGTCGATGCCATCCTATGCATTTGATTTTCTCCTTCCAATTTCTTCAACTTCTATAGTGGAAAGAGGTTTTGGTATCTGAGAGGCTGAGAACTATGCAGTTGCTCAGCCCATGGTACAGGGTGCCTCAGCAGTTGCTATGTAGTGCATAAAACTTAGAAAGTTCCTGGAGAACCACTGGTTCTTGTCAAGGACAGAAGCCTGAAAACACCTCTTCTGGTATCACTGAAGAAATCAGCAACAGGAACAGCAGCAACTTAACAGATCTGTGCTACTATAATACATTCTCTTGGAGATCAAGGACCATGCTCCAACACTCTTGCCAAACCATACCGTATTCATCCTCACAATTCTTTACCGATCTTGAAAGATCAATTCTCAACTTCATATGGAAAAAACCAGAGAAACTAAAATGATCCTGAATAGTAAAAGATCTTCTGGAGGAATCTTCATCCTGGATTTCAAGCTGCAATATAGAGCAACAGTAACAAAAAAAAGCATGGCACTGGCATAGAACTAGGCTCATTGATCAATAGAATAGAATAGAATCAAAGACCCATAAATAAGCCCACATACATATGGACACTTGATTTTTTACAAAGAAGCCAAATTCATACAATGGAAAAAAGATAGCATCTTCAACAAATGGTGCTGGTCTAACTGGATGGCTACATGTAGAAAAATGAAAATAGATTCATATCTATCATCCTGCACAAAACTAAAGTCCAAATGGATTAAAGACCTCAACATAAAACCAGATACACTAAATCCATTATTTTAAAAAGTGGGGAAGAGCCTTAAACTCATTGGCACAGGAGACAACTTCCTGAATAGAACACCAACAGCCCAGGCCCTAAGAGCATCCATTAATAAATGGGACCTTATGAAACTGAAAGGCTTCTTTAAGGTGAAGAACACTGTCAACAGAACAAAATGACAGCCTACAGACTGTGAAAAGATCTTCACCAACCCTACATCTGCATAATACCCAAACTATATAAAGAACTCAAGCACCATTTTGTTTAAGCACCATTAAAACAAATAATCCAATTAAAAATAGGGTACTGAACTAAACCGAGAATTCTCAACAGAGGAATATTGACTGGCTGAGAAACACTTAAAGAAATGCTCAACGTCCCTAGTTATCAGGAAAATGCAAATCAAAATGGCTCTGAGAGTCCATCTTAACCCTACTTGAATGGCTAAGATCAAAAATTCAGGTGACAGCACATGACGGCAAGGATGTGGAGAAAGGGGAACATTCCTCCATTGCTGGTGGGAGAGGAAACTTGTACAACCGCTTTGGAAATTAATCTGGTGCTTTCTCAGGAAATTGGGGATAACTCTACCTTAGGACCCAACCATACCACCCCTGAAAATATATCCAAAAGATGATCCACCATACAGTAAGGACATTTGCTCAACTATGTTCATAGCAGCTTTATTCATAATAGACAGAATCTGGAAACAACTTAGATGTCCCTCAAATGAAGAATGGATAAAGAAACTGTGGTACATCTACACAATGGAATACTACTCAGCTATTAAAAACAAGAAAATCTTGAATTTTGCAGACAAATGGATGGAACTAAAAATGATCATCCTAAGTGAAATAACCCCAACCCAAAAAGACACGCGTGGTATATACTCACTATATGTGGATATATAGACGTCCTATGAGCAACTCCACCCAGCAGGGAATAGGGACAGTTACCAAGACTCAAACTGGATACTGGGCAGAGTGCTGAGAGTCTAGGGTGGCCTTGCTAAGCCACAGAGTAAGAGGTTATATGTAGTTCAGGGGATGCTAAATAAGATGAGGGCAGACATTAGGGGAGGAGGGCTGCCCTTTCTAAGGACTGGGAAGGGAAGGAAAGTGATTGAGTGAGAGGATGAGATCAGAAGATGATGAGGTAGGAGGTGGGATTGGGAGGTGTTGAGGGAGGGGTGACAATTGGGATGTAAAGAATTCAAACTGCAAAACAAGCAGGTAATTTATATTGCTAATCCCACTACATGGGAATAGCTCTGAGACTAGCAGAGATACAAATGTAAATGTATAGAGAGGCTTCATGTTGGCCACAGACTCTCTGTGACTTATTACTAGAGGCCATTCTTAGTATGGAACGAAAGAACATCTGCAGATGTCTTACTTCTGCTCATACAATGAGCAGAGAATTAGCCTTAATTGCTCTGTACATACCACACACCTCATACAATTATAATGTTAGAACTGTATAATGCTTGTGAAAAATTATGTTTTCAGAACAAAAGAACCAGCCACTGATGCTGGATCAGACCTGAAAAGATTCATTCCTCTCAGCACGTTGGACACTGATACGCTGCATCCTCCTTGCTCCAGCCACAGACACCTCTGTTGCTCTTACCCATCAGAATTGGACAATTTTCCAGACAGCATTGTAGAAAGCCCCTGATCCCATTTGGTCCAGCATTTCAATCTGTCCCACACAGGACTCCTATTAAGCCAGATCTCTCAACATTTAGAAACTGGACTACAAATGCAATCCCTGGCTTTCTTAACCATTTCCCCCAATTTTGGGGCCCTTTAAGGTATTATATGACCCAATTCAGCCTGAAGACACCTTAAGAGAACGACATCCCATTACCTCTAAGGGGAGGTTAGATAGGTTTCTGTTTAGTCTCTTGGTCATCAGGAGGTGGTTATAAGTAATTATTGGTCTTATACAGAGGGAAAACTAGGCTGAACGCAGCAATGTCTCTCTTTTCCTTTAGCTTTCATCTGCAGGTAAGGAAATAGGAGCTGAAAAGAAAGAAAGGAGGATATTGAAATATAGAGTGAGGGTAGAACAAAAGATGGGTGATTGACCCTACTCCTTACTCAAGGCCTTAATGTCACTCACAAAAAAAGGTTATCTCTAAGTCGTTGGTATAGAATTTTTTATATTGATGCAAATCATGGTCATGTCAAATGCTAATCTGATTTAGCACAAGAATATGTATCCTAAGTCTAACAGATAGATATGATTCTATGAATATATAAGGTAAAATAGTTAAATAAGGTCTTCAAATTCCTCAGAGACCCACAGAAAACGACATTTAAAGATGTTTATATTATTCTAAAAATTCTTTGACAACAAGACAAATTAACTCCTGACAATATCCAGCTGACCTCAAAGAAGATGATGAACATCAAAGAACTTCCTTATGGAGTTGGCTTCTAATGTGGCAAACAAGCCACTGGGCAAAATGTCCTCATTTCTGCCACAGACAGAATTCTGCCTAAAAATGGGCAAGTTTAGACGCAGGCAGAGTCGATGCCTATACTCTGCCAAGACAGGGTAAGCAAGTCCTCAATAGTTCTTGCCTTGAGAATAAGTCTGGCAGAGATATTGGCCTAGAAGGCCAAAAATGAGGCTCCAACATATAGAGAGTGTTGGGCGACTGTTCAGGCAGTAAACTGTCTTGGTCCTCTTTTCATCTTAGAAGCTGCCAACCTGCACTACCAGTTCACTCAAGCACTTAAGTTTTATTCCTTCTCAAGTCTCTGAGGGGAGTCGAAGATCAGATAGTTTAGTTTTGCAATCAAGTTTGATGGTTAGGGGATAAGATCTTTTTAGATCAAGATAAATTATTCAAGTTAATAGAGATGGGATATGATAGTTATTGAATTTCATTCAGAAATATAGACCCAACATGATAGGAAACAAGTTTACCTTAAGTACAAATAGCCAAATCACTATGAATGCAACAATTTTATAATTCATGATTGCCTTATGATTCTCCCTGCTGTATGTAGTTTGTTTTATTCATGTGTAATAAAATAAATGTATATGTTAAAATTAAATAAATAAAAATGCAAAAAGATGTGGAGGAAACAACAAAATAGAAATTAAAAAATAAAAATAAAAGGCCCATGACAGAAGTCACGTGCAGGCACTGGCTGACACCAGTGAATCCCAGTTAGAGTCATAGAACAGGATGCTTCTGGTTCCTAAAAGACCACACACAGGAAAGATCTGAGTCAATCAACCTCTAAGGTGACATTATATAGCCTAATGCCTCTGGATTGTAACTCAGGTGACTGACTATTCAGCCCTAGTTTATTAGCTTATGCCCCCTATGATTGCTCCTTAGTCCACTCAATCAAATTAGGAGATATACACCCTATTAAAAGTCCCCTAGTTCCCTATTAAAAGGCCTGCATGCCTTTGACCATGGTAGCTGGCATTTTGTGTGGTTGGCTGACCCCTGCATGCAGGCTGTTTCTGCGGAATAAACACTCCTTGTTTTTACATACTATTTGAGTCTGGAATCTTACAAAGCTATGCACTAAGCATGCATGCAGTTACTGCTCTGCTCTTGACTGTGAGTGGATGTCACTGGCTGTTTCAAGTCCTTGCCTTGACTTTTCAGCTACTACGGACTATACCGTGGACTTGTGAACTAAAATAAATCCTCCCTCTCCTAAATTGCTTTCATCAAGATCTTATGATGATGATCAATATGCCATGCAATAGATCTAGTATAAAGTAGGTTTATTGTTGGAAAGGGGGGGAGTGAGAGAGAGAAGAGGGTGCCAATGGCAGAGATCGAAAGAGGCAGAGAGGCACAGAAAGGGAGTGAAACTGAGCAGAGCATAAGAGGCTGGCAGGGTCGTTTTTATCCGGCACACACCTGACACACACCTGGTGGTGGTAAGTGATGACGTCAGAAGTTGCTAAGCCCCTGAAAGGCAGGGTAGTGGAACTGCCTGTGAACTAACACAAGGTATTTTATTGAAGCAACAGAAATAAAATCAGGACACCCATTCCTGGATAACCTGGATCCCTGGCAACAAGTGCTCAGTCTGAAAGGCAGCTGCCATCTTGTAAGAAAGAAGTCACCATAGTCCAGTTTTTAGGAAGAAGTGAATTTAGCACATTAGTTAATCATGAATAAGCAGAAGGCACTGGGCTCCTGTTTCCCCAGCTAGCCACTGGTGCCTACGCAGTCAGTTGCTTTCAATTTGTCTTAGGCTTGAGCAGTCATATAAAATAAAAAATAAAAGTGGAGATCATGAGCCCTAGGAGATTGGGAAATTGGGGGAGAAACTGTGCTAGATGAGTGGGAAAGAATGTATAAACACTCAGCTAAGAAAGACTTCGGGGAACATAAAAATGCCACTAGAAATAAAAACAAAACTATTGGGTTGGAATGGCCTCCACCATGATAAGGTAAATCCCATTCTTTCTCTCTAACCCTGCATGCTCAGAGAAAATCCTCTGTATCCTGGCATTCCTGAAGACTGCCCTAATCCCCTCACCTGGAGCCACTAGCTCCCCTAGCCCTACCCTGCCCACGCCCACCATCCCAGATGGCTATATCTGGGCACAAGTCCAGCATGTGGCAGACATGGCATTTTTCTCCACCTACAATCCCTAAAAAGCCCTGCTCCACTATAGTCTGGGTGCAACTTCCTCTGGTCTCGTCCCCTTTGCCTAGTAAACTCTCCCAGTAGCCCTAGTTCCCAAACAAACCTGCCTTTTTTATACTTTCAGTTCTCCGAGTTTATAGTACTCCTGTTTGTCTCTCACAGATCACCGGAGAGGAAAGCAAACAAGAGAGAGCCAGGGCCCTGCAGGTCTTCTCCATAGAGACCTTATTTTTCTGTTTAATAAATAGGAGGTAGATGGTAAATGTAATATAGGTACCAGATGCCAGATGTTATGTTGTAGAGTAGTTTATTAAATGAGCATGAGGAGAGAAGGAAAGGGAATAGGAGTACGAGAGAGAGAGAGAGAGAGAGAGAGAGAGAGAGAGAGAGAGAGAGACAGACAGACAGACAGACAGACAGACACACAGACACACAGACACACAGACACACAGACACACAGACAGACACACAGAGACACACAGACACACAGAGACAGACACAGAGACACAGAGACAGAGACAGGGACAGGGGCAGGGACAGAAGAGAGAGGAAAGACAGACCTGATGGGTGGTCTGATTTTTTATATGGCCTTGGATAAGGTTACACCCCTGTGGCAAGTAAGTAATGACATGACAGGTAGGTGGACTGAGGCTGAGACCTAACATTCCTAACTTTTCTTTTAATTAAAATATAGAGAATGGTGAATTGTTTTTATATAAGGTAAGTTAAAGTGTATAAATGAAGATAAGGGAGAAAAGAAAGAAAAGCCATAGCAACAAAATGTCGATATTACATAGTGAAGGGGAAGGAAAAGCTCTGCCCTGAAAGTTCAAGGTAGAGGGCAGGCTATGTCAGCTAAGTCCTGCATCAGATAGGGACTGAGGAGCTGGGAGAACCTTGAACTGTTTGTCCCAGGTCTGGAACACACCATTTCAGCCTTTTGCAAATGGATAAGGGGTGAAGTAATCATCTTAACTACTTCCTGCTGTCAGCAGGGCATTGATAGGAGCTTAAAAGGATGGCCAAGTTCCCAAAGAACAGGCTGTTGATTTGCTGTCCAGGGTCTGAGAACACCTGTAGCTGGGAAGGGCAATGTAGGTCAAGCTAGGAGGAACAATGCAAGTCCAGCTTGGATGGATCCAGGTTGGATAGGAGCACTTGTGGGTAGCTGCTTTGACAATGTCCCAGATGTAGGAAGTCTAGCAAGATACTGGAACATGTATGTGGGCAGAAGACAGAGTTAGTAGGTTAAGGAGAAAATTCCCTTTAGGTGTACATTTGAAACTCTTGGGGGAGCAATCAGAAAAGGCTTGAGACAATGCTGACAATGTGTGAAATTTTTGGAAGAGCAACGAAAAAGTCTGGATATAGGGAGCTTCCTTCCATTTTACTTGATTGCTGGCAATAATTAAAACACTTTAGTTTTGGATCTATCTGAGTTAGGTTTCAGAGGCATAAGCTTAGAAGCCCTTAATGTGGGTGGGTGGGTGAGCTGGCCCAGGGACACAGTCACCTACCTAATGCACTAGGAAATTTTCAGAGGCCAAGCAGCAGCGGGAGCAACTGTGTCAGTTCTCACCTAGTGGGAACTGTCCTAGTTGTAGGTTAACAAGAAAGACCAACCAGTCATGGAGACTGGGCTTAGGTACCTCCACTCCCAGTAAACCAGAGAGGTGTTGACAGCCTCTTGGGCAAAGGGAATCATTTATGCAACTAGGAAGGGAGAATTCAGCTGTTGTTGGGTGCAGAAAGGTGGCAATCGGGTAGTTAGGTGAGGGGAGTCCCAAAATGAGTGAAAAGGGAAGGAATCCCACACTCAGAGATATGCAATAGGTGAGAAACATAGGCTTTGGATTGTAGTACCTATCTGGATTTCAACTGACTTGAGAGGTTGATTTTTTTTGTAGCTTACAAGAATCCTTCTAAGTTCATAAAGGGAGATAGATTTATCATCATCATTGTTTGTAATCTGCAATGAAATACACATTATTAGACATGAACACATTGTAGGAAAAAGTAGTAGACATATAGCATGGAAGAGGATTAGGAAAAGAACTTTGTATTAAAAGCACAAATACTATTAGGTGAGCTTAGGGAAGGCAGAAGCTTTTTTGGCCTCTGTGGAACAGTAACATGGGGAGTAGAAAAGGCTGTAGAGCAGAAGGCAAAAGCTCACTTTAGTGTCAGTACACATCATGAGAAAGGGACTTGTTCCCTCTGTTTAGAAGACTGGAGGTATATAATTTTAGCACAATGAGAGACATTTTAAGAAAAAGACAAGCAAAAGGAAATTTAAAATCTTGTAACTATGATAGGATTGTGTAGTGGAATGCTTTATCATAGTTAGATTAATAAACTAGAGCTCCATTCATCAGTGTCAATACTCTGAACAGTTTAATATAACAATAGCATAGCAACAGGATGAATAAAACATCTTTTTAGACCTTTTAACCTTTATAACTTGTATTTATCAACTTAAAGCACATTCTTAAAACACCTTCTTGGAAGCTTTAAGCAATAGGTAAAATTGTAAATAGTTATTGTCCTTTAGCTAAAAGAATGGTAACAAGGTGGACTGTATCTAGACCTGACAGTTAAAAGTTTGGTCTCCTGCTTATGAAGAGGGCTGGGAAGGTACCTGAAGTCTCCCATGATAGAAGTTAGCCATGCTACTATGTAACCTGAGTATGAGGTTAAAACAAAACTATGTTACCCTGGGTTTGACGAGGCTGCTGAATCTAAGAGCCATCTGTACTCCACCAGGTCAAGGAGCTTGAAGGTTGGAAATGTCTATAGCTCTTGTGTTGGTTGAACTTCCAGTGACTAGGCTCAGAGAACACACCTGTGTGCAAGCATTGCCATCCATAGGTTAAATTTGCCAAAAGGCTAGGTTGTATGACCAGTGTCCCATTCTGGCTGGAGCAGCTGTGAGACCAGTGTCTCCTTTTTGGATGCATCTGAAACAGGTCCCTGGCAGAGCTGGATTGGGATGGGCCCCAGCAGGAGGGGGTATTGCAAGCCTCTATTTTTTTTCCTCAAGCATAGTGGCTAAGGCCTGGAGTATAGTTTGCTGTAACTGAGCCAGTTGGGAAGGCTCCTCTTGGGTTTTAAAGATTTTAAAATTATTTTTTTTTACCAGTTCTTATATGGGGATCCAGGAAACATCCTCAGCCTTTTAATTAAGATGGTAGCAAGACCACAGTCCTGTCTATCTTAAAAATATGTAAATAGACAACTTTGTTCATAATTTATCATAATACTTAAAGACTAGGAGTTTAGGCTTTATCCCTGTTAAGTTGGAACCTTAAAAACATAAACATAGTCCAAAACCACAGTCCATAAAAGAGAACAGAACAGTTTTTGTATGATCAATAACATCACATTTAGAATTTATCTTGTTAATTTGAATAGACATTTGTAATTTTGAAACAAGAAACATTTAGAACCAGGGTACAATACTGAGTTAGCACTGCATAAAGAAGGTTAACTCTCCCCTGGTCCATCATTGGGCAGGTGGGGCTCAGGGAGTAGGGGCTGCACATGCACATATCTACTGAATATCTGGCACATCTGTGGTGGGAAGAGGGTGGGGCAAGGGCAGAGGCAGGAAGCTAGCAGTCATGTGGTTGCCCTTAAAGATAGCAGCTAGCCACCTGGTAGTTCTTAAAGACTGAGGTTAGCCATGTGGTTTCCCCTAACAAAGATGGTGACCAGTCACATGGCTGGCATAGATAGCAAGCACCTCCTCCATCCCAAACCAACACAGTGACTATTACAGAAGGCAGATTTAAAATGCTAGCAGGTGCTGAGATTTTAAAAATTGACTAAACCCCAATATAAGAGACAAGCATTTAGACAGGCCCAGGGAGTAACCAGGGTGTGCATTTCCTCCTGAGCTAACACAATATCATTCCCTAGCAACCCACCCAGATGGCCATTAAAACCAAGGCTGCTGGATCCATATATGGCCTCGGTGCCTATCTAAGGGTCACAAAGTTCTTTGAAAAAAGAGACTTAAAAAGGTAAAAAAAAAATCTGTATGTGTCTTGGCTCACTAGACAAATCAAACAGGGTTTCCCAGAAGAGGGGGTAGGAATTGAAAGTGGAGAACAGAGACATGAGGAAAAACTGAGACAAGTCTGGAGATTTCTGATCAAGGCTCTCTTTAATGCAGGCAAGTAGACTTTATATAGCAAGGTCACCAGAAGCTCTATTGTAATCTCACTTTCCCTAGTCCCCAGGCAAGAATACAATCTTCTAAATAGTTCCATGTAAGAACTTCCTTAATCCTCTGCGTAATTCCCTGTAAGAATTTCTCCATTTCCCTGTGTAGTTCCCTGTAAGAACATCCCCATTTCTCTGGGTAGTTCCCTGTAAGAACTTCCCCCACTTCATTCAAAGGTAAACTATCCAAAGAGAGCCTAAACACAAGACCTCCTTCAACAAGGGTCAACAACTCAAAGGTCACAACCCACAGCCTAAGCACAGGATTTCTAACATGCCTGAATTTAGCATGGCTCCCCACATGGAAGGAGATTTGAGCTCACAGCTGCAAGAAAGAGGCCCACCAGAGATAGTGTTACCTAGCAACTGACCCGACGGGCCCCACCAGAGACAGGGTTACTAATGACATCAGGCAAGAACCTGATGAGAGCCCATCTGCCTTCTTAGAGAGAATCATAGATGCTTTCCAGAGATTCATTCCATATGATCCAGAGGCTGCTGAGCACAAGCCTACAGTTGCAATGTCCTTTGTAGCTCAGGTGGCACCAGATGTCAGGCAAAAATTCCAGGGTTTAGATGGCTTGCAGGAAAAGAGTCTCATAGATTTAGTAGCCATGGCAGTCAGGGTATAAAACAACATGGAGAGTGCAGAGGAAAAACAAATGAGAGCCAATCAGAAATGTCAGAAGGACATTGTAACCACGATGGCAAAGGTACTCCTAGAGGCCACCTTGGAACCAGATCACCACAGACAGTTGGAGCAGATGGCACACAACTCTGAACATAGAGGGTGAGGCAAGGTAAGGCTAAAGTTGGGCCGTGACCAGTACACTTACTGCAAGGAAACAAGGCACTGGGTAAGGAATTGCCCCAAGACAAAGGAAAGCCAAAGGATACTCCCCCTTGAGTCAGATGATGGAGAAGATTGAAGTGGATGGGGTTTGGAGCCCCTCCCCAAACCTAAAGTAACAGTAAAAGGGGAGAGTAAACCTGTGGACTTCCTGGTTGACACTGGAGCCAAACATTAAGTCTTACTGCAACCAAAGGGCCCACTGTCCAATAGAATATCCTGAGTACAAGGAGCCACCAGGATAAAACAATATCCATGGGTTACCTGAAGAACAGTGGGCTTAGGAAGGGGCCGCGTAACCCACTCATTTATGGTGATACCAGATTGCCCCTACCCACTGCTGGGGAGAGACCTCCTACCTAAACTAAGAGCTCAGATATATTTCTCCTCAAAATAGTAACAAAGTTCTTGACTGACGGGGGACCCCAGTTCACATCCTCACTACCACCTTCGCAGATGAATACAGATTTTTCAGTCTAGCTGTAAAGCCAGACAGGGACATAGAAGTCTGGCTGAAATATTTCCCCCAGACATGGACAGAAACAGGAGGCATAGGACTGGTGAAATTCAGGCCATTGGTTTTCATTGAATTAAAACCTAGCACAGATCCAGCTAGGGTTCAACAACATCCAACAAGCTTAGAAGCTAAAAGGGGAATCACTCCTCATATCCAGTGGCTGATGGGATTGGGGGTTCTCAAACAGTGTCAGTCAGCCTGGAATACACCCTTGCTGCTGGTCAAGGAGCCACACACAAACAACTATCGACTGGTACAGGACCTCAGGGAAGTCAACAAGTGAGTGACAGACATTTATGCAACTATGGCAAGCCCATACACCCTCTTGAGTGCCCTGCCCCCAGAATATCAATGGTATCTGTCTTAGACCTAAAGGATGCATTTTTTAGCCTGCCTACTGCCCCAAAAAGTCAAGAATACTTTGCATTCAAGTGGCATGATCTGGAAATCAGAGTGAACAGAAAATTCACCTGGACAAGGCTGCCACGAGGCTTCAAACACTCCATGACAATCTTTGATGAGGCCCTGCATGAAGACTTGGTTGAGAGAACAGCACCCCCAAGTTACCCTCTTATAGTATGTAGATGACATGCTGAGAGCAGTTGCAGATAAAGAGATTTGCCTACAAGGAACCTGCTCTAGACACTGGAAAAACTCAGTTATAGAGCCTCCACAAAGAAAGCCCAGATATGAAAAATCAGAGGTACAGTATCTGGGTTTTGTCTTAAAAGGAGGTAAGAGGTGGCTGTCAATGCCTGCAAAGAAACAGTCCTTAAGATCCCACCCCCTAAGAACCCAAAGCAAGTGCAGGAATTTCTGGGATCAGCTGGGTTCTGTAGACTCTGGATACCAAGTTTTGCAGAGCTTGCAAAGCCCCTTTACACAGTCACAAAAGAGAATACTGGTGGCTTCACCTGGACAGCCAAATATCAGCAAGCCTTTGAAACCATAAAAAAGGTGTTTATATCTTCCCTGGCCCTCGGGCTACCTGATGTTATTAAGCTACTTCAGCACTTCATTGATGAAAAGAAGGGAGTGGCTAAAGGCATCCTCATCCAGATGCTTGGACCCTGGAGAAGGTCAGTAGCTTATTTATCCAAGAGATTATTCCCAGTGGCAGCAGGCTGTTCCCCTTGCCTTCACATTATCCCTACAGTAGCACTGTTCAGGTTAGGGATGCTGATAAGATAACACTTAGACAGGAATTGATTGTAACCACCCCCCATGCCATTGAGAGAATTCTAAGGCAGCCTCCAGACCTATGGATGAGCAATGCACATCTGACTCATTGCAAGGCACTACTTCTAAACCCACCCGTCAAGGTACCAACCTCTCTGAGCCTGGCAACCCTACTGCCAGACCCAAACCTAGACACTCCCCTACATGACTGTGCTGGGATATTGGCACATGCATATGGGATCCTTGATGATCTCCAGGATGTTCTCCTGGACAATGCAGATGAGATCTGGTTCACAGATGGGAGCTGCTTCATTTGGAATGGTAAAAGATATGCAGTAACTGCAGTAGTGTCCTTGACTATGACCAAATGGGCAGAGCCTCTCCCTGTTTGAATTCCCACACAAAAAGCTGAGTTGATTGCACTGACAAAGGCACTGACCATAGGAAGGGACCTAAGACTGAAAGTATATACCAATAGTCGATATGTTTTTGCCACCACCCATGTGCCTGGTGCCATCTACCAGGAGAGAAGCTTATTAACAGCTGAAGGGAAAACTACTAAGAACAAAGAGGAGATATTGGCATTAATAAAAGCCCTCTGGCTCCCCGAGAACCTAGCTATCATCCATTGTCCATGACACCACAAAGGAGACTCACCCATAAGAGTAGAAAACAACTGAGCTGACCAAGTAGCAAAGACAATCGTATTAGAGGCTGAACATTCATTGGCCCTAGTCTATCCAGTCCTTCCCAAACAACAAGACTATTCTCCAGAAGACATTAAATGGTCCAAAAGGTTGTCCATGTCTCAATTTCTAAGGAGGGTGGAAATTAGCAGGAGACCTGATATTACCTGAAGAGTTAGGGACAAAGATGTTGAGAAAAATACATCACTGAACCCACATGGGCACCCAGAAGATTCCAGAATTAGTCCCACAATCTAATATAATGATTAGGAGTGCAAATTCAAAAATTATAGACATTGTCACTAACTGCATAGCATGTCAATTGACCAACGCTATGCCTAATTGCAAAAATTCAGGCACATGGGGACCCAAGATGGTGGCACCAAACATGTATAGTATCTGATCTGCAAGACAGAGACTAGGGATCCAGCTGGGAGCTACAGACTGCAAGACCTAGAGAGCCCTAAGTGAGAGGGTTCCACAGAGTGCAGAACACAGGTTGGCCCAACCATGGGCCATCAAACTGGTCCACAGAGGACAGGTGGCCGGTCTCCAGAGACTGGACTCATACCTGCCTATGAGCTGAAGCCGTGCTCTATATCACAGACTGGGACTAAACTGTGGGCAGTGAAGCACCAGAGTCTATATCTGATGACCTGGGGAGAACCCAGGAAGAAGAATGGATCTGACCTCAGACTGCACCACCATTGCACAAAAAGCCCCAGGGGCTGGTGACCATGCAGGCACAGTATCTAAAGCTCAGCACAGCCAGCAGAGCCTATCATGCCTTACCTGTACTCTTTCTCTCTCCTTCTCTGACTGATCTGGGGGATACAGAGAAACAGTAGCAGTGTCTGCTGACCCAAGGGAAGACAAGAGTGTGGATCTGGAATAGATCTGACCTCAGATCATCCTGTCAGTCTACAGAGGGACCTAGTGCCCACAAGGTGGCCCAGGCAGCTGTGCACACATTCTTAAGCTACAACTCCTTAGCTGTACTCTCAAGTTGACTGAGCTAAGGCAGCACAACCTGAATGGATCAGGGAGAAACCTAGCCAGCCGTCCCCACACAACAGACTGTTCCTGTACACTTGGGCAGGACTGAGCTTGTCTGAGAGGATCAGGCAGAAACCTAGCCAGCCACACCAACTCAGGAAGCTATTCTATCATTCTCTGGTGGGACTGAACCAGCCTGAGGTGATTGGGCAGAAACCTAACCAGCCACCTGAACCCAAGGAGCAGTTCCCATGCTCTCAGGTGGGACTGAACTGGCCTGAAAGGATTGGTCAGAAGTCTAGACAACTGCTACAAGCCAGAGTGCAGTATCTGCTCTCTCAAGTGGGACTGAACTTAGGCCCCATGGCCTGGATGAATCAGGCGGAAGCCTAGACAACCACCACAAGCCAGTGGGGGTTCTGGCTCTCTAGGGTGGACTGAGCCTAGGACCTCAAGGTTCCAGGGCCAAAGGTAGGGTTTTCAAAGCCCATCCAAAGCCAGGATAATTAGCTATACCTCCACTACCTCAAACTGATCATTGGGCTCCAGAGCAACAGCAACAGCCTCTGCTGAATCAGTGAGGAGCCTAGGATGTGGGGCAAAGTCTCCTGGAGCTGAAACCAGGTCATCTGCCTGACCTAGGGGAGGGTTCCCTGATCCCACCAAGTGAGGCTTCTTGGCCTATAAACATTCACCAACAAACTGTTATCAATGACCAGTGAAGAACACCAGAAATTACCTCCCAATGTCAGAGACAACAAGATGACTAAAGTCCAGTGTAAAAAACATAAACAACAAAAACCAAAATAATATGACATTTCCAGAACCCAGCGATCCGGAAGAATTCAACCCTGGGAACTCCAACACAATGGAATCACAATAAAATGACCTCAAATCCATAGTGATGAAGATGATAATGGAGGAAATGAATAAAATCTGTAAACAAATGCAGGAAGATGCAGCCAAACAGAATGATGACATGAAAGATGCCTATAGAGAGGAAATTAACAAAGCACTGAAAGAAATTCAGGAAAATACAAACAACCAGATGAAGGAAATAAGTAAAACAGTTCAAGATCTGTAGATGAAAATGGAAACAATGATAAAAGCATGGACAGAATAAAGCTGGGAATGAGAGAACTTAGAGAAGAAAGCACAGAATGAAGACATAAGCTTCTCTAACACAATTCAAGAGATAGAGGAAAGAATGTTGGGAATAGAAGATACTATTGAAGAATTCAATACAACCATCAAAGAAAATGTTAAATCTGAAAAATTCTTGACACAAAACATGTAAGAAATCAAGGACAACATGAAAAGACAAAACCTGAGCATACTACGAATTGAGGAAAGAGAAGATGCCTGGCTCCAACACCCAGAAAATATTTTCAAGAAAATTTCACCAATTTAAAGAAGGAGATGCACATAAATACCCAAGAGGCCTACAGAACACCAAATAGAATAATCCAGAAAAGAAAATCCTCCTGTCACATAATAATCAGAACACAAAATGTACAGAACAAATAAAAAATATTAAAAGTGGCAAGGGAAAAAGGCCAAGTAATATATAATGGCAAACTTATTAGAATTACACCTCACTTCTCAGCAGAGACCGTAAAAGGCAGAAGAGCCTAGGCAGAAGTCCTGCAAACCTAAAGAGACCGCAAAAGACAATCCAGACTACTACACCCAGCAAAACTTTCAATAAACATTGATGGAGAAAACAGGATATTCCATGACAAAAACAAATACAAACAGCACCTATACACATATCCAGCCCTATAAGTTACTAGAAGAAAAACTCCAAGCCAAAGTGACAAACTACAACCAAAATAACACAGAAAATAGATAACTTCTCTGTTGCAAAACATAACTACACAAACACTCTTCTGAAACCAACATCAATATCAAGATATTTAACAGATGCTGGTCATTAATATCCCGCAACATCAATGGTCTCAATTCGCCAATGAAAGACACAGACTAACTGAATGGATGCATAAACAAGACGCAACTCTCTTCTGCATTCAAGGAAGACATCTCAGCCACAAGGATAGATATTACCTCATGGTAAAAGGCTGGAAAAAGGTATCCCAAACAAACAGGCACAAGAAGCAAGCTGGTGTAGCCATTTTAATATCTAATAAAATAGGCATTCAACCAAAATTAATCAAAAGATATGAGGAAGGACACTTCATACTCATCTAAGTTAAATTCAACCAACATGACATTAGAATTTTGAACATCTATTTCCCCAATACAAGGACACCCAAATTTGTAAAAGAAATATTAACAAAACTTAAACCACACACTGATCCCCACACATTAATAGTGGGAGACTTCAACACCCCACTTTCACCAAAGGATAGATCAATGAAACAGAAACTAAACCAAGAAATAATGACACTAGCCATAGTCATGAATCAAATTTTTCTAACAGATATATATGGAACTTTTCACCCAAACACAAAAGATTTTACCTTCTTCTCTGCACTTCATGGAACTTTCTCCAAAACTGATCATATAGTAGGTCACAAAGCAAGCCTCAACAGATACAAGAAGATTGAAGTAATACCCTATATAATATCGGATCACCATGGACTAAAGCTGGACTTCAGCCATAATAGAAATAACAAAAAGTCTACACACATGAAAACTAAACAACTCTCTACTTAATGACAACTGGGTCAGGGATGAAATAAATAAAGATATTAAGGACTTCCTAAAATTCAATGAAAATGAAGATACAACATACCCAAACTTATGGGACACATTGAAAACAGTGCTCAGAGGAAAATTCATATCACTAACTGCCTCCATAAAGAAATTGGAAACATCTTATGTAGGCAACTTAATGACACAATTGGAAGCCCTAGGAAAAAAGAAGCAGAATCACCCAAGAAGAGTAGACATCTAGAAATTATCAAACTCTGGGCTGAAATCAATAAATTAGAAACAAAGAGAACAATTCAAAGAATCAACAAAAGCAGGAGCTGGTTCTTTGAGTAAATCAACAAGATAGACAAACACTTGGCCAACAAGGTAGACAAACTAAAAAACAGAGAGATGCTATCAAAATCAACAAAATCAGAAATGAATATAAATATACAAGAGGCCTACAGAACACCAAATAGAATAATCCAGAAAAGAAAATCCTCCTGCCACATAATAATCAGAACACAAAATGTTCAGAACAAAGAAAAATATTAAAAGTGGCAAGGGGGAAAGGCCTGTTATCAACAGACACTAAAGAAATACAAAGAATCAATAGATCCTACTTCAAAGGTTTATATGACACAAAGTTTTAAAATCTGAGGGAAATGGATAATTTTCTTCATCAATTCTACTTGCCAAAGCTGAATCAAGATCAGATAAACAAATTAAATATTCCTATTTCTCCTACAGAAACTGAAACATCATTAAAAGTCTCCCAATCAAAAATAAAAATAAAAAAGCCCAGGGCCAGAGGGTTTCAGTGCAGAATTCTACTAGACCATGAAAGAAGAGCTAAAATAGATACTCTTGAAGCTACTCCAAAAAATAAAAATGGATGGAACACTACCACACTCATTCTATAAGGCCAGTCACTTTGATGCCTAAACCTCACAAAGACCGAACAAAGAAAGAGAATTTCAGACCAATTTCTCTTATGAACATTGATGCAAAAATACTCAATAAAATACTCACAAACTGAATCCAAGAACACATCAAAGATATCATTCACCATGACCAAGTAGGCTTCATTCCAGGCATGCAGGGATGGTTTAATATTCATCAATGTAACCCACCATATAAACAAACTGAAAGAAAAAAACCACATGATCATCTCCTTAGATACAGAAAAAGCATTTGACAAAATCCAACACCCATTCATGTTTAAAGTTTTTGGAGACATCAAGGATACAAGGCACATACCTAAACATAATAAAGGCTATTTACAGCAAACCAATAGCCACCATCAAATTAAATGGAGGGAAACTCAAGGAAATCCCTCTAAAATCAGGGACCAGAAAAGGCTGCCCACTATCTCCATATCTCTTCAAAATAGTTCTTGAAGTTTTAGCTAGAGCAATAAGACAAGAGATGTAAATGGGAAAGGAGGAAGTCAAATTATTCCTATTCACAGATGATATGATAATGTATACAAGTGATCTCCAAAATTCCACCAGAGAACTCCTACAGCTGATAAACACCTTCAGCAAAGTGGCTGGTTACAAAATTAACTCAAAAAGTCAGTAGTTTTCCTGTATACAAATGGCAATTGTCATTATCCACCATGACCAGGTAGGATTCATTCCAGGCATGCAGGGATGGTTTAACATACGGAAATCCATCAATGTAATCCATCATATAAACAAACTGAAAGAGAAAAACCACATGATCATCTCTCTTGATGCAGAAAAAGCATTTGACAAAATCCAACACCCATTTATGTTTAAAGTTCTGGAGAGATCGGGAATACAAGGCACTTATCTAAACATAATAAAGGCTATTTACAGCAAACCAACAGCCAACATTAAATTAAATGGAGAGATACTCAAGGAAATCCCTCTAAAATCGGGAACCAGACAAGGCTGCCCTCTGTCCCCATATCTCTTCAATATAGTTCTTGAAGTTCTAGCCAGAGCAATAAGACATCAAAAGGAGATCATGGGGATCCAAATGGGAAAGGAAGAAGTCAAATTATCCCTATTTGCAGATGATATGATAGTGTACATAAGCGATCCCCAAAATTCCACCAGAGAACTCCTGCAGCTGATAAACACCTTCAGCAAATTGGCAGGATACAAAATAAACTCAAAAAAGTCAGTAGCCTTTCTGTATACAAATGACAAACAGGCAGAGGAAGAAATTAGGAAAACTACTCCCTTCACGATAGCCACAAACAATATAAAATATCTAGGAATAACTTTAACCAAGCAAGTGAAGGACTTATTTGAAAAAAACTTCAAACCTTTGAAGAAAGAGATTGAAAATGACATCAGAAGATGGAGGGATTTACCTTGTTCATGGATCGGGAGAATTAACATAGTAAAAATGGCCATCTTACCAAAAGCAATTTACAAATTCAATGCAATCCCTATCAAAATACCTACAAAATATTTTGAAGATATTGAAAGATTAATTCTCAAATTCATATGGAGAAATAAAAAACCCAGAATAGCAAAAACAATCCTATACAATAAAAGATCCTCCGGAGGAATCTCCATACCTGATCTCAAGCTGTACTACAGAGCAACAGTAATTAAAACAGCATGGTACTGGCAAAGTAATAGGCTGGTAGATCAATGGAATCGAATTGAAGACCCGGAGATGAACCCACACACATTTGCTCACTTGATTTTTGACAAAGAAGCCAAATCTATTCAATGGAAAAATGATAGCATCTTCAACAAATGGTGCTGGTCTAACTGGATGTCTACATGTAGAAAAATGCAATTAGACCCTTATTTGTCACCATGCACAAAACTCAAGTCCAAGTGGATTAAAGACCTCAACTTAAAACCAGAGACATTAACTCAGTTAGAGGAAAAAGTGGGGAAGAGCCTGGGACACATAGGCGCAGGAAACAACTTCCTGAACAGTACACCCACAGCCCAGGCCTTAATGTCAAAAATTAATAAATGGGACCTTATGAGGCTGAGAAGCTTCTGTAAGGCAGCAGACACTGTCAAGAGAACAAAGCGACAGCCTACTGACTGGGAAAAGATCTTCACCAACCCTTCATCTGACAAAGGTTTAATATCCAAAATATATAAAGAACTCAAGAAATTAAACACCACAAAACCAAACAACCCAATTGCAAAATGGGGCTTAGAACTAAACAGAGAATTCTCAACAGAGGAATATCAAATGGCTGAGAAACACTTAAAGAAATGCTCATCCTCGTTAGGCATCAGAGAAATGCAAATCAAAACGACACTGAGATTCCATCTTACACCCATCAGAATGGCTAAGATCAAAAACTCAAATGACACCACATGTTGGCGAGGATGTGGAGAGAGAGGAACACTCCTTCACTGCTGGTGGGAATGCAAACTAGTACAACCACTTTGGAAAGCTATCTGGCGTTTTCTCAGAAAAATGGGAATAGGGCTTCCTCAAGACCCAGCTATCCCACTCCTTGGAATATACCCAGAAAATGCTCGAACACACAACAGGGACATATGCTCAACCATGTTCATAGCTGCTTTATACACAATAGCCAGAACATGGAAACAGCCTAAGTGTCCCTCAGTAGAAGAATGGACTAAGAAACTATGGTACATTTACACTATGGAGTATTACTCAGCTATTAAAAACGAGGAATTCCCGAAATTTGTGGACAAATGGATTGACCTAGAAATTATCATAATGAGTGAGTTCACCCAGAAGCAAAAAGAGACAAACGGTATATACTCACTTATATCAAAACACTAGTCCAAGGGATACGTCCCATGAAAAACCTTACTTACCAAGAAAGTGGGTCAGAGGAGAGGACATCCTATTGAGACTTTAGGCGAGAGTAGCATGGAAGAATGGGGAAATAACAGGACCCACAGGGTCCTGGAAACCTACAAGAAGAACTTTATGACAGGCAGATCTGGGTCCTGGGGTCCTCCTCAAACTAAAGCACCAGCCAAGGAGAAATAGGCAGTAAACTTCGAACCCCTACCAAGACCTAGCCGACGAACACGATATTCTCCACTGTTGAGTGGAGAGTGAGATCTGATTCTCACGTGAACTCTGGTGCCCCTTTTCTGACCATGTCCCCTGGATGGGGAGGCCTGGTGGCACTCAGAAGAAGGATAGCAAGTTACCAAGAAGAGACTCAATAATCTTAGAGCATACATAGGGGGAAGAAGTCTCCCTCAATCACAGACATAGGGGAGGGGAGAAGGGGGGAAGTGGGAGGGAGGGAGGAATGGGAGGAAACAGGGGAAGGGCTAACAATCAAGATGTAATATGAATAAATTAATTAAAAAAAATACAGTACAAAAAAAAAAAAAAAACAAATGGCAATTGTTCTGAGAAAGAAATTAGAGAAATTATACCCTTCGTGATAGCCACAAGTAATATAAAGTATCTATGAGTAACTCTAACCAAGCAAGTGAAAGACTTGTTTGAAAATAAAACTTCAAACTTCTTACAAAGGAGATTGAACATGACATCAAAGGATGGAAAGATATCTCTTGTCCATGGATTGGGAGAATTAACACAGTAAAAATGGCCATCTTACCAAAAGCAATTTACAGATTCAATGCAATCCCTACCAAAACACCTACACAATTTTATAAAAGACATTGAAAGATCAATTCTTGAGTTCATATAGAAAAACAAAAGAAACCAAAATAGTTAAAACAATCCTGTGTGGTAAAATATCTTCCACAGAAATCTCCATATCTGATTCAAAGCTGTACTATAGAGCCACAGTAATTAAAACAGCATGGTACTAGCAGAGTAATAGCCTAGTTGATCAATGGAATCAAATCAAAGACACAGAAATAAATCCACACACCTATGGACACTTGATTTTTGACAAAGAAGCCAAATCTATTCAATTGAAAAAGGATAGCATCTTAAATATATGCTGCTGGGCTAACTGGATGTCTATATGTACAAAAATGAAAGTAGACCCATATTTATCACTATGCACAAAACTCAAGTCCAAGTGGATTAAAGCCCTCAACTTAAAACCAGAGACACTAAAACTATTAGAAGAAAAAGTGGGGAAGAGCCTGGAACTCATTGGCACTGGAGATTTTCTGAGGAAAACACCAACAGCCCAGACTCTAAGGTCAACAATTAATAAATGGGATCTCATGAGGCTGAGAGGCTTCTGTAAGACAGAAGACACTGTCAACAGAACAAAGGGACAGCCTGAGGACTGGAAAAAGATCTTCACTAATCCTACATTTGACAAAGGTCTAATATCAAAAATATATAAAGAGCTCAAGAAATTACAAACCACAAAATGAAGTAACCTAATTAAGAAATAGGGCTCAGAATTAAACAGAATTTTCAACAGAGGAATATCAAATGGCTGAGAAACACTTAAAGAAATGCTCAATTTCCTTAGTCATCAAAGAAATGCAAATCAAAACTACTCTGAGATTCCATCTTACACCCGTCCAAATGGTTAAGATCAAAAACTCAAATGATAATGCGTGCTTGCAAGGATGTGGAGAAAGGGGACATTGCTGGTGGGAGTGAAAACTCGTACAACTTTGGAAATCAGTCTGGCCCTTTCTCAAAAAACTGGGAATAGGACTATCTCACGACCCAACTATTCCACTCCTTGGAATATACTCAAAATATGTTCCACCACACAATAAGGACATATGCTCAACCATGTTCATAGCAGCCTTATTCGAGATAGCCAGACTCTTGAAACAAGCTAGATGTCCCTCAGTCAAAAAACTAGATTTAAAAAACCTGTGGTACATTTACACTATGGAATACTACTCAGCTATTAAAAACAAGGAAATCTTGAAATTTGCAGGCAAATGGATGAAACTAGAAATGATTATCCTGAGTGAGTTAACCCAGACCCCAAAGACATACACGATATATATATACTCACTTATAATTGGACACTAACTCGACAGGGTTGTCCCCTAAAGTATTCCCTTAGCAGGAGATTGATATAGATGCTGAGACTTCCTCCTGGGACTCCCAGTGAGAGAGTTATGGGAGAATGGAGAAATAGAAAGATCCAGAGTATCCTAGAAACCTACAAGTAGACCACCAAGGCTGGTGGATCTGGACCCAGAGCATTCTTCTCAAACTACTGTAACAACCAAAGAACAATTTATGCAGTAAACATAAAACCTCTATTCAGATCTAGCCAATGGACAGCACATTCTCCACAGTTGTGTGAAGAGCAGGAACTGACTCTGACATGAACTCTGGTGCCCCCTATTTGACCACTTCCTCTTGGTGGGAAGGCCTGGTGGCACTCAGAGGAAGGGTAAGCAGGCTACCAGGATGAGCCCTATAGGCTATGATAATATGGTGGGAGAGGAGGCCCCCTTCTGTTACAGACCCAGGGGAGTGGAATAAGGTGAAAGAATAAGGGAGAGGGGAATGAGAAGACACAAGTGGGACAATAACAATTGAGACATGATCTGAGTTAATTACTTAAATAAAAAAAGAAGTTCAGGCACCCACCTGAGAGGTAAGAGAACTGGACCCTACTGGGAAGTAGATTTCATGGAAGTGAAACCAGGTAAATACAGTTACAAATATTTGTTAGTTTTTATAGGCACCTTTTCAGGGTGGACAGAAGCCTATCCAACAAAGCATGAAACAGCTCAGATAGTAGCTAAGAAATTATTAGAAGACGTTGTCCCAAGGTATTGATTCCCTCAATTGATAGGGTCAGACAATGGACCAGCTTTTGTGTCCAAGGTAAGTCAGAATTTGGCCATGGTTCTGTGGATTGGTTGGAAGCTACATTGTGCCTATAGACCCCAGAGTTCAGGGCAGTTAGAGAGGAGGAACAGAACCCTAAAAGAGACCTTAACAAAATTGACCTGGAGACCAGCAAGGATTGGGTGGCTTTTCTTCCTTTCATGCTCTATCGAGTGTGAAACTCTCCATACCTAATGGGACTCACCCCTTTTGAGATTATGTTTGGGGCCCAACATCCCCAACCTCCAGGCTGAGGTCATCACAGAATTCAAGTGGTCTCACAAAAATGTTCAGCCTTGACTAAGAATTCTTTATGAATTAGGTCCTCCACGAGAACCTCACCTATTCCAACAAGAAGATTGGGTCTACGTTAGAAGACATCACCAGGGGTCACTGGAACCACATTGGAAGGGACCATATGTGGTATTGCTGACAACTCCAACTACATTGAAGGTTGATGGCATTGCTACATGGGTACATCACATGCATGCTAAGCTGGCCAACCCTTCCTCAACTCAAGACCACTTGACTCCCACTAAGACAGAATGGAAAATAAAAAAAGGGACCTTCACTACTCAAGCTAAAATTATCACATTCATGATAGCAACATTAATATTATATACCACTTCCTGGAATCCACACACCACTATAAATAATACCTGGGTCCTGTAGGATGAATATGGCAATGTTTTGGCCACAGCATCTTGGGTAGTCCTTCCAAACACTTGGTTCCCCAAGTTAAGCTTTGACCTGGCCTTTGCCATGCCATCAGAGACATGAATGAGACATAAGACTGAAGATTCCAAGGTATATTTTTATATGTGTCCTACCCTCTTTGATTCTGCTTGGTGGTGGGAACACTGTGGGATCATGGCTGACATGCACTGTGCAGAATGGGGATGTGAGGAATATGCCACTGACTGGCAACCTATTTCCACTGGACTCATCCAATTGTTGAGAGACCCCAAATATGATAAATGTAAATGGACAGTCACTGATAGCATTCGAAGTAAGCCAAGACCTGAAATCAACTCATACTTTCTTTTATGGACCAGGGTAAAAGGCAAACTAATTGGCTACAAGGCAAAAATTTTGGGTTACGCCTGTGGAAGATAGAACGGCTTGAGGGGATGATCTGCCTTAAGTTACTTCTTTCAGAAGAGGCTCCCAAGGCTATAGTCCATAACACCATGCTAAAAGGGGTGCTCACAGGCCCCAAGACTATCCTGCATCCCTTCCTTATAGGCTCCACTACTTCCAAAGTGCCCCAAGCAACAGGGAGCCCTAACTCCCCATCTACCCCTCCTCCAAAGCCTTATCAAGACAGGAAACCCCAGTCTGATCCCCTCTGAGAATTAATGTGCAATACCTATAAGGCTCTAAATGGGGCATGCCCAGACATCACCAAGTCTTGTTGTTTATGTTATGATGCACAGCCTCCTTTTTATAAAGCCATAGCTTTATATCTTGCTGCAGATATGACTGGTTGCAGATAGCATCAACTCCCACAGGCCAGACTTACCCTCCAACTGGTCTCTGGAAATGGGACTTGTATAGGAACAATCTTGGACACCCATAAGAGCCTTTGTAAGCAGTCTCTACTGTTGAAGTAGGAACAGACCAATATCTGGTACCCTCTAACAATACATGGTGGGTCTGTTCCTCTGGCTTGACCCCCTGTGCATACAATAAGCTGCTCTCAAATCTCAACTGCGTGCTAGTACAGTTTATCCTCTGGCTGGTTCATCACAACAATGAGGAATCTCTCCTGACCCTTGATCCATTTAGGCAAAATCATAGAAAGAAAAGGGAGCCCATGACAGCTAAAGCTCTTGCAATGCTACCAGGGCTAGGAGCTGTGATCTTGATCTGCAGGAGGCTGGCTCTAGCTAGGGTGGCTGAAGGGAATCACCTATGTACTGTAAGCAGCTGGCAGAGCATGGCCAGTCCAAAGTCAAAAAATTGGTCACACTCTGTAGTAGCCTTTTGCTTGCCAAAACTGGTCTGGCAGGGCCAATGACAACGATGGTGCTGGACAGTGGCAGTCCCTTGATTGTGATGGGGTTCACCATGAACAGCACCATTGGGGGAGGTGTAGCCTGAAGCAGAGTGAACTACCTGCTTTCTGGTCCTGTGAGAAAGCAAAGCAGCAGAAATTGTCTCAGCTTAGAATCATGGTCTGAAGGCAGGGTGATGATAGGTTAAGACAGAATGAACGGATGTTTAGAATGAAGAAATTTGGAAGAATGGAGTTTGATATAAATGATTCCAGACTTGTTAGTCATGGAAGAGCCTTCCTTGTACAGGGCCACTAATTTTATATTAATATAAAGATATAAGATATAAGATAATAATGTGCCAGGCAGCAGATATTTTGTTGTAGAGTTTACTAAGTGAGCATAGGAAAAGAAAGAAAGGGGGGAAGGGCACCCCAGAAAGAGAGAGGTAGAGACAGGAATAGGAAGAAGAAGGAGGAGGAAGAAGGAGGAGGAGGAGGAGGAAGAGGAGGAGGAGGAGGAGGAGGAGGAGGAGGAGAAGAAGAAGAAGAAGAAGAAGAAGAAGAAGAAGAAGAAGAAGAAGAAGAAGAAGAAGAAAGTAGAGAGAGACTTCCTGGAAGGTCTGTTCTTTTATATGGCCCTGGGTAGGGCCATGCCCCCATGGCAGGTAACCAAAAGCATCACAGGTAGGCAGACTGAAGCAGAGCCTTAACACCTTCTACTGCCTCCCCTTCTACAGCTCACCCACTGTAATAGTTTCTTTTCTATTGATAAAATACCATGATCAAGGCAGCTTATAAAAAAGGAAAGGATTTAAGTGATCTTATGGTTGCAGAGGGTTAGAATTCATGATGGTGGAGCAAAGGCAGCAAGAACAGCCAGGAGCTCACCTCTCAAACCTTATACAAGCAGGAGGCAGAGAAAGACACTGGAAATGGCACAGATCTTTTGAAACCCCCCCCCACCCCCATTCCCAGGAACACACTATTCTTACAATAAAGCCACGTCCTAATCCTCCCCAAACAGTGCCATCAAATGTGCACCAAACATTCAAGTATACAAGCCTCAGGACCATTCTCATTCACATGGGACACATCTACATCCTTTCTGCTGTGCCTTAAAAGGGTGTGGTCCACAGCGGCCTTCCAGTTCAGTTTCCTAAGCAACTGTGAGACACAATGCCCACAGGTCTCATAACTGACTTGGGATGGTGAAAAGGTTGTCCATAGGAAAAGATCTCTGCGTACTTGATGGATTCATGATCAAACTCACCCAGCATCCATGTGTTTCTGGCAGTGACAGCCTGTGATAAAACTCAAAATGAGCACTGTGCAGGCTGCTGCGTCATCAAGCTTCCTGAAATACTGCCACTCAGACATGAGAGTTGGCTGTTATGAGCTGCAGAGTGTGTCTGTACTGTACATACACAGGTCTGGGCTCTTAGAGAGATGCAGTGGCTTTTAACTCTCCCCACATTGTTCCTTAGCATGCAAGTATCAGCCTAGTATGTCATTGGATTGAGAATGTTAGACTTAGGGTCTGAAGAGAGGGCTCAGCCACTAAATGCTAGGTTCACAGCCTCAAATATGAGAGGATGTTAGATTTTTAGAAAATTGCTATTTGAGTTGCTGACTTGAGTTCCATTTTTTTAAATGCTCAATGGAGCAGAATTTCTAACAGTTTCTGAAACAGTTTTCAGTATCTTCCTGCCACCTTGTACTACATTTCTATGAAAAGTGGAATTGATTGTTGTAAAATGGAAATATCAATCAACTCTGAAAAATAAAGAAGAGTCTCTAGGTCTCCTAGTATCAAATACTCAGGCAAGATTTGATCATTATGTTAAGATAAGCACAGCCAGGCATTGACAGGCAATTTTTTGTCTTTAATGAATGATAAAATTAATATGTCTACCAAAAGATTATTTTAAAACAAATTTCTTTAAAATTTATTATCAATAAATGTCTGGTATGTGTATCTGTTTTATGTATCTATATGACTGCAGTGTCATAAAATTTCTTAGAAGAAAATGGGTCAAAACCAGAAAAAACTTAGGAAGCCATGCCCTGGGTTATCATTGTGGAATATGTGAGAAAGGAATCTTTATGGTCCATTTTCAGAGTGAGGTGAATTTAGAGTTTATCAGAAAGCCATAGCTCAGCAGGAGGCACTGGGCCTCTGTCTTCCCTACCTGGTAGCTGGCTTCTGCTTGCCTGGGGGCCTTTTAGTTTATCTCAGGGCTGAAAAGGTACCGAGTCTGCTCTGTGATCATACCCTCAGAACCCATGTGTCTGAAAATGGGGGTGGGGTGTGGAATAATAATGATTAAAAAGCTACCACAACATATTTGGAATTGGTGGTTTGTTGTGAGAAAGGGAGAGGGGGAAGAGAGAGAGAGGAGGGCACCCATGATAGAAAGAAAATAAGAAACAGAAAGACAGACAGAGGGAGTGAAACTGAGAGAGAGATCTAGGGCCAATATGGGTCCTTTTTATCAGGCACACAGTTGGCAGTGGCAGGTGATGATGTCAGAGGTTGCTAGGCCCCTAAAAGGCAGGCTAGTGGGAATGCCTGTATGCTAACAAGGTCAACCTGGAGTGCCTGGAGGATGAGGAAGTAGGGGTGGAGCATCAACCTTTGGGAAAAACAGGGCAGTAACTTATCATGATCAGGGGCTATAAAAAACACTGTTCTCTTGGGGCTGCAGAGATAGCTCAGTAGTTAAGAGCACTGACTGCTCTTCCAGAGGTCCTGACTTCAATTCCCAGCAACCACATGGTGGCTCACAACCATCTATAAAGTGATCTGATCATACTGTATTCATAATAAATAAATCTTTTTTTAAAAAAACACTGTTCACCAAGTTGGTGTGTCGGCCACTTTGCCTATACTCGTTTCTAGTGTCGAGGCTGACAACTGATGTGTTCACAGGCAGTAGAGTAACACACTTTGCATTTGCTGCTCTGAGTCCTCAGTAGTTTTCTTTAGAAGCAAAGTTGCTGTTTGTCACAGTGCTAAAGACAGACACAAATGGTCCTCAAAGATGCCAGGAGTCTGGGGAGTGTTCACAACCTCAGCTCTGTAAAGTAACAAGTACAAGGTGGGGCTCAGAAAGAGGCAGAAACCTTGGAGGATTCCAGACATAGTAAGAAGGGCAAGTCACCAGAGGACAGTGAGTGAAGACCTTGGAAAGAATGAGTGAAGGTGAGTTTGACTGCACAGGTGTGTGACACCCGGTCCTAGATCACAAAGACATCAGCATGCAGGTAAATGAGTGATACCCACTCTTGGTCCATCCAGACACTGTCACAAAGGCATGTGATGGCCACATCTCCATTTAAAATCTCTGTATTTCACTGGACCATATAATTATCTTCCAAAAGGGCTCTGTGGCCCATCCCAAGCCTACCCTCCAGGCCAAGTCCACACTCCAGCCACATCCTCCATCACGTGACCCTCTGTCCTCAAGTCCCTTCCCTAGATGTCCCTTTGCTGTGAAATTAAACCTTCAGAGATAGACGCTAAACAAACCTTTCTTCTTCATAAATTGATCTTCTCAGGTATTTTGTCACAGCAATGGGATGCTGAAAATAGACTAGATATACAGGAAGTGGTCCAAGCTACTGCCATGTTCTAGCTGTGCCTAGTGTTGTGTGTGGCCTTCTGTGACTCACTCGTGCTATTTCTGGCTGGGAGCTGCTGGGAGAAAGGCAGTGCATTTCTGCCCTTGAACCCCAGTCCCATGGCTTTCCCATCAGGAAATGTGCTCCTCTGTCAATCTATAAACCTCTTCCATCAAATCGTTCTTTTTCCTGGGCACTAGAGACCCTGTGATGTCAATCAGAGTGGAGCAAACCACCATCTAGCTCTGGTCTTCTTCAGCCGTGGCAGCAGCCATTAACCTCGCAGGCAGGAGGGATGTGACCACTCCCTCCCCCCCCCCACCCAAAGATGAAAAGGTGAAAGGTGAAATCATGGCACACTGGCCTCCAGCAGCAAAAAGGCTTCCACTCTGCATTTTCCTTCTCGGGAGTTGCTCTTCACTCAAGTTCCATCCTGGACGAAGGTTCCTGTGTTCATCAGCTTCACTGCTGTGACAAAATGCCTGGGGTTAACCTACAGCTTCTGAGGGTTTAGCTCACAGTCAGTCTCTGTTAGACGTGGACCTATGAGGTCACTGTGTCTCAGAGAAATAGGAATTATTATAGAAATCTCATTATAATGGTTACAGAAAATGGCATCAAGGAGAGAATGGGGTCCCTATTCCCCTTTCAAAGACATATCCTCATTAACCTAATGTCTTTTTTTGTTTGTTTTGTTTTCTCCTTTATTAATTTATTCTTGTTACATCTCAATGGTTATCCCATCCCTTGTATCTTCCCATTCTTCCCTCCCTCCCATTTTCCCCTTATTCTCCTCCCCTATGACTGTTCCTGAGGGGGATTGCCTCCCCCTGTATATGTTCATAGGGTATCAAGTCTCTTCTTGGTAACCTGCTGTCCTTCCTCTGAGTGCCACCAGGTCTCCCCCTCCAGGGGACGTGGTCAAAGGTGAGGCACCAGAGTATGTGAGAAAGTCATATCCCACTCTCCACTCTACTGTGGAGAGTGTTCTGTCCAAACCCAATGTCTTTTCATTGGGCTCCACCACCTATCAGTAGTGCCACGGGCCACTGTCTGAGCCTTGCTTAAGATCCACAGCAAAGCACTTTCTTCTTGACCCACAAAGGCTTCTGACCACCTCACAACGCAAACTGCAGTGGGTCTGACTCTAGGAGTCAAGTGGCAGCCGCTGGACCACGGCTGTCTGGTTCTTTTAACCCAGGTGGCAGGGGACCACTTCTAGGTGTGCTGAGCTCCTCTTTATCTTCTTAGCCACTTTCCACTCACCAGTGTGGTGAAGTAGGATGCCACACGTGGAGAGGCTCCGAGGATGAGGGTCAGCAGTGGCCGCCAATCAACAGCACCCAGAGACCTGAATCCTGCTACCACCAAGGGCACCTGCAGGTAGGACCTTCTCTGGTCAACCTTATGAACAAGACCTGGATCCTCGAAGACACCTGGTTCTGATGTCAGGAGCAATCTGTGCCTTGGGCATGCTGAAGCTCTTTCTGGAAGCTGTGCGGTAAATTGTGTGCTGTCTCAAGCCTCTTCGTTTTGGGGTCATAGGTCTCACAGTGAATCCCACAGATGCTCCCATCTTGGGGAAGAGTCTCTTTAACAGCTCCAACCCTGGCTTCTAGTTTGAAACAAATTTGAGGACAGTGGATTCCTGCATAGCTGAATATGTTGGCTCACAACATATGCCTGGGGACTGGATGTCTCCCAAATTGATGTGATTTTCACTTGTCAATATGGGAAAAAAGGGAAGTGGCATGTGTTTGGTAGGACACACGTGTGGCTTCTTTTGTGTTTTATTCCTGGGGCACAGAACAGATGCAGTATCTGACAGAGATCCCATGTGAGTGCAGTGGCAGGCAGTGGCAGATGCTTGTGGTTCATATTTTGGGAGTTAGGGGAGTCAAAAGCAGGTGAAAGCCTGGGCCTCACACCCCATCTTGATTTCCACAGGCTGAGATAGGGCAAAGGGCTGAGCTGGAGTCTTTCAGGATCAAAGCTCATTGCCGCCAAGCTGAGGATATAGGCTGGGTTCCTGCTGGATTGGTGATGTCCTCTCACCACACTGCAGTGGGGCAAGAAGGTTCCAACACCTTACATGGTGTCCAGCTACCCAGCCAGCCATTCAGACCCAAATGTCTGACAAATGAGGCTTTGTCCCAAGGACCATTGACCAAAGGAAGGGAGGACCACAGAGGGCCCACCTGGGCAGGGCTCTGACCTCTAGCAGTGTCTTTGAGCAAGGCAAGGAGGCAGAGATGGAATGCTGAAACTTGCCTCAAATTAGGAGAGAGTCCCTGTCCTCACAGGGGTCAGGAGTAGAGGAAGTCATGGCCTCAGTGGGACCCCACACCATTCCCCAGCCATAGTAGATTTGGCTCAGAGAATGAGCTCATGGACCATGCCTTTGTATGCACCACAGCCAGGGGGCATTGCAGAAGTCTAGTCCTTTAGAGTATTCTAGAACTTACCCCAGAGGAAAGAACCCTCAGTCTGGGGGCCTCTAACCTGCATGGTGTGGAAAGATCGCTAAATCCATTGTTGGAAGGCATTTTGTCTGTCAAGGTCTGGGGCCAAGCACAGGCTTATGGGCATCCTAGACTGGGGAATCCCCTGTTGGTGCCAGGCCCTCCCGTTCACAGTCAAGAAGCTGGTCCACTCTAATCTGGAGAAAACTCTGCCCTTAAGAAGTATTTAACCAGACACTGGTTGGACATTTCCTCAATTTCTGCTCTATCTTTATCTCTGCATGTCTTTTTTTTCTTTGCTTTTCTTTTTATTAATTTATTAATTTATTCATATTACATCTCGATTGTTAGCCCTTCCCTTGTTTCCTCCTATTCCTCCCTCCCTCCCACTTCCCCCCTTCTCCCCTCCCCTATGTCTGTGACTGAGGGAGACCTCCTCCCCCTATATATGCTCTTAGAGTATCGAGTCTCTTCTTGGTAACTTGCTATTCTTCCTCTGAGTGCCGCCAGGCCTCCCCATCCAGGGGATGTGGTCAGAAAAGGGGCACCAGAGCTGCATGCATGTCTTATATAAAGGGTGAGTTTTGGATCAAAGTTTTTGTGGGTTGGTTGGTGTGACTTTATGAGCTGGGCGAGGGAGTGAGTAGAGGGTGCTCCTCTTTTCTGAGGAATAGGGAAAGGGGAAGGGAGGACGAGACTTGGAGGAGAGCAAGGACTAGAACGTAAAGCAAATTAATTAATTAGAAAAGAAAGTGTATAACCTGAAGGCACAGCTCCCAAAGAGATGACTGGGCCATTTTCTTGCCATGTGCCACAGACCCTGCTGGAGGTCTTCTGTGAATCCCATCTCTTAGAGACAGTCAGCTCTCCACCTGTGCATTCCGGAAGTCCCACCAATGGCATTTCCCACCATGATTCCTGGACCTCCTACACCCCTGTGGAATCTTACATCTACTGGCCTTTAACAGTGTCACACTATTGGTGTCCCTTTCCCAAGCCACTCACTGTAACCCACAGGATGTATCTAGTACCACCCACTCCCACTTCAAGGCTGCATTCCAGATGCTCAACTACAGTGGCCAACTTGTGATTGGTGTGTCCCCTAGGGCTTCTCTCAGTTGGATATGTCAGTAGTGGATGCTGAGAAATTTCATCCAGCCTGCAGATTTCCGACTCTGTGGGCTTTGCTTTCTACATACAGTTCAGGGCTGTTTCTGTCATGACCTTCCAAAGCAAGTAGGAGCAACCATCCTTTGAAGCCAGCAGTTTCCTACCTGGGGCTGTGGGTTACTGCTTCATCATCCACACTTCCAACCCTCGGAGCTATGTTTCCTCACAAAACATCTGTAGTTCAGCTTGGCACCCTATTGTGGGACTGTGGACCACAGTGAGCTCCACTGGCCTGGGGCTCTGTGATAACAATCATCGTTTGAGGTGGCTCAAAGTAGCAAAATGTGCCTCCTGGAGTGATGGTACAAGTTGATGACAGGCTGGTAGGTATGACACCAGAACCTGCTGGGATGTAGCCATGACTGGTGACATACAAAAAGGGGACACCCCTTCAGAGGCTGGAGGTACATACCTCACTTGCAAAAGGTCATCAGCTGATGTGAGCCACATGCAAGAATCAAAGGGGTGTGATCTGGTGGTCCCACAACAACGGGAGGCCACGACCAACCAGCCGTTCTCCATGCCTCCTGACCATCGCCCTCAGGTTCACAGCTCCTCATCTCCTGGGCTGTAAAGCAACAGGAAAGCCAAGTGGAGGGCCTGGCCATGAAAGAAGACAGCCAGTCAAGTCTCTGGGGATGTAAACAGTAAACTCCTTTATTGAGACATGGTTACAATGATTCCTGTTACACAGTTTTAAAATATTTTCAAACACTCTTCCAGGGGAGAAGTTAAAATAGGAGGCTTAGATTGTTCTGCTGGGAAGTACACAATGTATCCTTTGGCCTGGAATTTTAAAGAACTCAAGCTCCTATGGTTTTTATCACAGCCCTTCTGTTTACTTTTTGTGTATTTTCAACAGCATTTGCCCAATTATATATATGGAGAGAACACGCACACACCAGAGAAAATGAAACAGAATGATGCCAGAAGCTTTTCTGCAAATATAAGAAGTAATTTTATTGTAAAATATTGAAGCTGGCGTGGCCTGAGGAGAACAGGACACGTTTTGGACTTCAGTACAAATTCCAACTTGGAAGGGACCGACAGCAGAACAGGACAGAGTGAAGAGACAAATCAGATGGGGTGAGAGGCAGAAACCGAATCACATGACCTACACAGAATCCACGGGGCATATGGCCATCTTCCAATATGGCTTTTCTTGTGCAGAGGCATGCACAGCAGTCCCTGGCTCACAATGGCATCCTGGCTTTCAGGAGAACTCTCCAAGCCAGGCATTTCTTTGGCAAGAGTAAAACTGTTCTTCGGGGGACATTGGGGATGCACATTGGTGGCATTCATCAATCCCAGCCACTCCTGGTGCTTCGCTGTGTTTGCCATCACTTCCAGGGTGGGGTGGGGACACAGCACCGGAGCCGAGTGTGATGGCTGGCTCCCCGGGGCACCATAGCTTTCTCATAGTGGAAGGAGAGGTGTGACAAGAGGGCAACACTCGCTGTGAGGCATCCTTGTTCCTTGTTGGTCCTGGATACCTCTGCATCCGAACGAAGGCCCCACCCCCACCCCCACCAACCACCACACACACACACACACACACACACACACACACACACACACACGAGGAGGCGGCAGAGGCCAGCATACAGAGGAATCCATACTGCCCTCCAAACCCCCCCGCACTGAGGCCTGCACCCAGGACACCCCTCTTTGGAGACCCAAACAGAGGAGCCTGGAGCCAGAATCCATTGCACTGGTTGTCAGTCCACTGGCTGCTCACAAAGCAGTCTGGCTGTCAGCATGGGCACCCAGTGGCTTCCATCCCTTCTTGGCACACACAGAGAAATTAGCACCACAAACATCCAGCGACTGAACAAGACCATTGATGCACCAGGTACCAGGCAGAAAATCTTTGCTTTGCTCATGTGTTTTCAAATGATATAAGTAGAGCCCAGAGTAGGGGACAGGCTTCAGGAAGGACTCCACACCATCATAAGCACGGGGTACTGGCAAGGAAGAAAGGTCTCTGGCACCAATATGATCTTCAGGTCCTTGGGGGGAAAATCTCAGAATGTGGAGAAAGAAAGGTGGGGAACGAGACATGGCAGGCAACTTGGTGCTGCCTCTAGGGATCTCAGGACACATAGCACCACAAGAGACTACGGTAAAAAAAAAAAAAAGTCAGCACCAATGTTCATAGCTATTTATCATCTACAGAACACGTGGTTCTCCAGGCCTGGACACTGTCCCATCAGCCTCTGCAGGAAGGAACACGGAAAAAGGAAGCAATCAGAATTAATTTAAGCCTGTGTTTTTTATCTGAGTGCACGTAGAAAAGGCAGGCTATCAAATGCCTTTCTTTTTCCCTCCCCATAAAAATTATTCAGAGCTAATCAAAAAGAAAAATATATATAATTAAGAGTCTGGAAAGGGGCCCAGGCACCTGCAGTGGCAATGCAGCTTCTTGTTGACTGGGCAAATTTCCAATGTATTGCACGTTCTTGGGGCGGGTGAGGAGATGCCCTCTGCTGAGAGCCTGATTGCAAGGCCGAGCAGGTGCCCATTCTCTCCATGGGCCTGAGGTTGGGTTTCCATGCAAGACTGAAAGCCAGGCACACTCAACATTTATAACAATACAATACAAATATTTACTTAAAATTCTCACAAAAACATAAGCACCTTTAATCCATCGGAAAGGCACGTGTGGAATGACATTTGGCCTCTGAGTGGATGTGTTGAGGGTTGTTTAAAAAAAAAAAGGAGGCTTTAGCGACCTTTACAAGACCACCTCAGAACATCTTTGAAGGTCAGGGGAATATATATCTTCATGTTCAATTTTTAAAAGTGATTTCCAAATACTGCTCCACCCGTCCCACCCCTGGCCAATGGTCCATTAACACCTTTGATGAACCTATCCAGAAAGCTGGGGAGCAGGGCCTATAGGGAGGCAAGAGGCTGTGGTGTGGCTAGGTCATGTGATTCGGCTCCGTGGGGACACGGCTCTTTCCCTTTGTTCTCTCTGGGCGTGGGGTCCAACGCCAAGGGGTGCCCGAGGCGCAGGTGAGTCGGGCAGGTGGGGGTGAGAAATGTTCACTGTCCAGGATGGGCCGTGCACAGGACACCCACAGGTGGGGTGCTGAGGTCACGAGGTTGCTCTGGAGACCAATGGGCTCAGCAGCTCCTAGCCCAGGAAGCAAGCTGGCCCCACTTCAAATCCAAATTTCTGTGAGGCTTCACCAAAGTCGTTGAACATGATGTCCACAATGGGAACTTGCTCTACTTTGGGCGTGTCGATCTCCAGCACCGTCTTCTGATAGCCTTTCTTGGTCTAGGAAGGGGGAAGTGGGCGCAGTTAAAGCTGGCAGTCTAGCCTTGGCCCAGGTCTCCCTCTGCCCCAAGGCTCCATCAACTCCTGAGCCAGGAAGACAGCAGAGCAGCAAGTCTGAGGAACCACGGCCAGGCAGAGAAGTGATGGGACTCCTGTAAGACTTCACACAGAGAGGCAGGTGGAGCTCTGCAGCCGTGCCAGGCCCCTCCACAAGTGTGGCCAGGCAAGGGGACCTTCTGTACTTACTACCTGCTCCAGCATGCACTGAGTAAACTGAGGCACAGGAGGGTCACAATTGTGCAGTATGAACAGCCTGTTGGATAGATAGGTCAGTGCTCCTCCTGTGCTCAGACCAGCACTCTTGAGCAGAGGGGACAGGGTTCTCCTAGGAAAAGCAGGCTGGGCCTCGGCCAGGAGAGGGAGTTGCCAACAGAGACATCTCTTTCTGCCAGAATATAGGGAGGAAGACACCACTTCTGTCCCCAAAGCCAAGCAAGTGTAACTTGAGGTGTCAGGAACACTTGTCACAGAGGACAGTCTGGTTCTGCTATTCTGCCAATGCCCTTCAATGGTTCCTGACATCCATCTTTCCTCCAGCCAGTACACACTGGCCCATGTCCTGAGCCAGGATGTCCACACCCATGGATGTAGAGTGCACTTACAGGAGACTGTGTCTGGCCTGGGAATGGTCTCCTCTACTGCCTATCCCTTGGCTGATGTCATGAGGAGAAAGTGGGTGGGCAGCAAGTACCCCAGATGTAACTGTGGATGCAACGCCCTGGGGTGCAGCCCAGCAGAGGGTCTCCTAGTAACCCCATGTCAGTCCTGAAACTCTCATGTTTGATGCCCAGCTGTGGGGCTTTACTCTCCCTGAGTGTAGACTGGATATGTACCCAAAATCTAAATAAGAACCCCATTGCTCCAGGTGATGGTGGGAAGATGAGGATGGACCCCCTCATGTGTGGGCTTGCTCCCCTTATGAAGGGACCCCAGAAAGACCCACCCTCCATCTCTTCCTTATGGTAACACTGCAAAGGTGTCTGTGTATAACCTGGGTTGATGGTCCCAACCTTGAACATTCTGAATGCAGAATTGTGAGCAGTTCCTGCTGTTTATAAAGCCACTTTGGCGACAGTCATTGGTGATTTCGGCCAAACCAACCCAAGCCACCCTGAGCCACAGCTGGAGGCTAAGCCATTGGTAGGTTTCCCACCTCAGGCCTGAGTGCACTGGGAAATTTCTTTGTTTACAACTGCTAAGCTTTGCGGGAGAACTTTTTACATACAGCAAATAACACAGCCTGCTACCTGATGTCTCCATCTGGAATGTGGATGGCTTGCTGAGAGTGCAGGGATGACTGGGGGTGGGCAGTACCTTTTCTAGCTGTCATCCAGTGTCCTGCCTTCACTGTCCTCACCTTCCCTCACATGCCCCAGACTGCACCTGCCCACAGCTACCCTAATTGGATGCCTCTGTCCTGTGCTCAGAGCCAGGGTAGGGATAGCCAGTGTTCCAGAAGCATTTGAGCACTGCACGCTCTTCCCATTGCATTGACTTGGGGTGGAATCTGCATTTTATTCAATGGGAGTCTTGGAGAATTTTGTCACTTGTAGTTTTCTGGCTGCCCCCTAGAAACACTGAGAAACACCAGGAGTCCAGCACAGATACTGCCTGCCTTGAACATGGTTGCGTTTGAGGGATAACTATAACTGATCTTGCCAGGCAGGTCATAAGGGGACTGGCCAAAGGCATAGCCACACCTATCCATTTCCATGGTCATTTCTTGAAACTTACCTCACAAAATATCTGAGGGGCTAGAGATGGCTCAGTGGTTAAGGTGTTTGCCATGAAAGCACGAACACTGCCCATGAAGAGGTGGCCAATGCGGGCTGCAGTTGGGACAACTCCCACCTCAGCTACCACACTCTCTCAGGGTCTGCCTGGCCCTGGAGGTGCGCTGAGAGCTCCCCAGTACACTCAGATCCTCCCTCAGATGCCCAGATGCGTGAATAACAGGTTCTTGCCATGCCAGCATGCAGGCCAGAGTCTGATCCCCAGAACCCACTGGGCTGGACTGACGGCTTAGTAGATGAGGGCACTTGTCCTTGCAGAGGACCTAGGCTCAGTCTCAGTCTCAAGCACCCACATGGTGGCTCACAACCATCCGTGGTTCCCGTTCCAGGGGATTCAGTGCTCTCCTCTGGCCTCCGTGGGCACCAGGCTTGCATGTGGTCTATAGACATACATGTGAGCAAAGCACTAACACACATAATATGAAAATGAAATAAATCCTTAACATAAAAGCTTGGAGGAGCTGGAGAGATGGCTCAGTGGTTAAGAGCACTCTCTGCTCTTCCAGAGGTCCTGAGTTCAATTCCCAGCACCCACATGGTGGCTCATGACCATCTATAATGAGATCTGATGCCCTCTTCCATCATATATGCAAATGGAACACTGACGTATATAAATAAACAAATTTTTTTAAAGCTTGGAATGGTGGTGCATGCTGGCAACCTTGGTGCTTAGGGGGTGGGGGTGGGAAGCCTGCCAGATTCCTGGAGTTACCTCAAGTTTACTGGCTAGCCAGCTTAGCTTACTTGGTAAGTTAAAGCCAGTGAGACACTTTGCCTTTCTACAGGAATAGCCGCCACTTGTCCCATCCGTATGTAACACACACACACTCATACATACAAGAGCACAGGCACAAATACAGACACATGCGTGCACAAACACACACTCACACACTCATACATACAAATGTACAGGCACAAATACAGACACACACACACACACACACACACACACACACACACACACACACACACGGTGATCACACCTGACCCAGAAAAGAGCTACTTAAGTGGGAGTGCTCTCTATGATCCAACCCAGACCTACCAGGCCAGCTATACTCTGATATGGCCAGGCTGGGGCATATTTGGCCCTCCATGCATCCCCAACACACAGCCCAGAGAATAGCACACAGAACATACTCCACAAATTTGCACTAGCGAGTACTGCACCCAAAGGGGTCATACTCACAGCACAGCCGTCCACTAGAGCACGGATGTAGGGGTTGTTATCGTAAGAAATTTCCTCATCGTTGGAGCCCAAGAACCGGATAGCTTTGTCGTAGCTGCCTGTGGCGGCATCCTGCCAGGCCACCGACTGGTAGCAGTTGTAGGTAATGTTCTGGTGGGCAGAGGCACTCAGCAGCCGCAGGAAGGTCATTTGTACCACGCCCACAGGGTTGCCTTCAGCATCCACGTAGGAGAGCTGGGGGTGGGCACAGCACGGGGAATCAGCAGGGTGGACACAGCAATGGTCACGGAGTTTCCCACATCCACAGGGCCTCACCCAAGCCCATCTTCCTAAGGCTGCTGCCTAGAAGCTTCCGTCATCCTTGCCCTTAATGCACAGGATCTCCTGGGAGCTCCAGGAACACGAGCCAAGGGAAACACATCTTGTGTTCTTCAGAGACTAAATGTCTGCTTAGCATCCTCCCTTCAGCATCCCTACCTCTCTAGATGCAGTGCCTGCACTGCTTCCTCCAGGAAGCCTGCCTAGGTCACGTTTTCCTGCACTTGACCCTCTTTTCCGCCTCTAGTTCCCAGGCCACTTCCGAGGAGCCAGTCACCTCCTCCCTTCTCACGGGATCTGCCTGGCTTGCTGCACTGAACAAACATATGTTCCATTAAGACCTGCCCTCTGGTCCATGGGTCATAGAAGGCACCACACTCCCATCCCATCGATGAGTCAGGATGCTGGGAGCAAGAGGCAAGGCCCGAGTCCCTGGAGCAGATGCATGGTATTAAGCCTTGGAAGTAGAAGATGCTCTTGGCACCTGCTGGCCACGCCCTTCCCTGCCTTTCCTGGGTGTTCTTGAGTGTTCTACCTGACCTTGAGCCTTGACAGAAGCTCTCCTCTTTGCTAGGTCCATGCCCAGAGGCAGGATATGCTGCAACTGTCACCTTTGGTCACAGCTCTGTCCCTGCTCTTCACTGTTCCTCGAATGCAGCCCTGAGGCTGTGTGTTCCAGCCTCCCTCTGCACCATCAGGTCCTGTGTCCCACCTGTCACCTTCCTTGAACCATGTATGCCACAAGCCTATCCTGTTGTTCCTGCCACTGTGCTGAGCAAAGGAAGGCAGCATGAGCTCTTGTAGACAGATGGAAGGTTGCCTGCTTAGTGGTCAGCATGTCCAAGGCGCCAGCTTGGGAATCAAGAGCTAGAATGGCCAAGAGACAGTGGGGAAATGGCAGAGCATGATGGACTAGCCTAAGTAGGATCTGAGTGTGTGGGTACTGGAGTGACCAGGTGTACCCCGAAGGTGCAAGGGCATCCTATTCTGCCAAGGGACAGGCTTCTAAGGCAGCCAACACACTATCCACTGCCCACTGCCCAGACCAAGCAAGTAGTGCATGGCTCTGGAAACAGGACCCACACTGGAAGGCCCACTCTCCACAAGAAGCTGGGACAGCGTCGGGGAAAGAGAATGCCACTCTGTAAGTGGCTTCCACAGTGTCATCAGGATCTCAAGCCATTCTGCTCCACATGGGCGCCTGAGAGGAGAGTCCTATTGTCTACAGCTTCTTTGCAAACAGAACTTTCTGAGCCATTAGTATTATCAGGGGTGCAAAACTCAGCTGTAGGACAAAGCACTGCTTCCCGGCGCCTGGATGTGACTGAAGGCCTCTCTCCAGGCAAGGACTAACAGGGTTCCGCTGGGCATCAAGGAAAGAGGCTGGCAGAGGGAAGTGTCTCACTCTGCTCCAAGCAATGTCTGCTCCAACACTGTTCTGTGTTGGCCATTCCAAAGGGCATGTGGTCAGTGAAGGAATGCTGGGGCAGTGCTGGCTCTTGCACATGGTGACCAAAAAGACATGGCAACTTCAGAGCCCACGTTTTCAAGAGTAACAGGAGGAAAGAATGGGATGGTGGAGCCAGGCCCAGGACCCTGTTCCTTCTCACAATGGTTGTGGAATACCTGGGGGTCCCCAAGTTATGTCAAGCAAACTCCACTCCCTTGGAGACGGCTTGAGAAAACACACAGTCAGAGTCTGCAGAGGGGAGAAAATGCATACCAACCGGCAGTCCAGGCATCTGGAGCTCCTGGGAGGACACGTGACTGACTTGAGAAAGGGCACACATGCCACAGCAGAGGCAGGGATGGCACCACAGAAGGACCGGAAGCCCTAGTACTGTCCCATGTTGGAGTCTTCAAGTGGCCCTGCCCTAGGGGATTGGTTCCCTGCAGCCTCAGTGTGAGGGGCCATCTTAGGCATCTAAGATGAAGATTTGATCCCCTAGGTTATTATGGTTCTTACTGGGAGCTGGGAACCAGCAGTGGAGCCCGAAGGCAGTCTGGTTTGCCTTGGATGGTCCTTGCGCCTCTGTCGCTGGTAACTGACTCAGGATAAAGGTGAGAGGTGGCAGCCTAGACATGGGTATTCTATGACCATTTGCCCCTTTAAGAAGGATAGTGATTGGGTCAGGCACCCCCTCGGGGAACCTGGACTACACCAGGTGGAAGCCATTTGGGAAGAGGGGAGAAGCCAGGTCAAGTTGAGGCAGACAGGACCCCAATGGATCTCAGCCCTGGGCAGTTTCACTCCCACAACAGCTCCTTTTTTGCCTGATCCTCCTCAGATCTCCTGTCACTGCTCACTGGGCCTTCTTCCCCACAGGTCCTTCTGTGTGCCAGCGGCTCTCCTCTGAAGAGAGCAACAGAAGCAGAGAGGAAACAATGCCAGGCAGAGAAGAGAAGGGGAAGAGAGGGCCTCAGGGCTGAAGCCTAAAGAACATGGCTGCAGAGGTGAGCTCCTCGGAACCCTGACCGAGAGCCAGGCATGCCTCCAGGCTGAGGGCTGACAGAGAGGTGGGGGCAGGATGGTCCTGGAAGCCACACACACTGTGCTCACTAGAGGGGCAGAGGCTGGTGCAGCGCTGAGAGGCAGTGGAAGCCCCATGGAGTCTGTGTGAGCAAGGACTCGTGGGATGAGACCCCACTATATTGATGAGTCAAAAGACGGTGTGGACTCTCCTCGGGACCTGGAACCTGAAGCCTAGCAGGGCTTCGCAAAGTTTTGAGCTGACTTCAGTTAAGGCCCACAGTGTGGGGGGGAAACGTTCCATTCTGAGGGGGTGAGCCCTGCTCTCACAGCAATGGATCTAAACAAGTTCCTGGGCCTCCATGCTGATCACAAGGGCCTTCGGGTTGATGTCTTAAGATCTTTTCACCTCTGAGATGGATTGTGTTCTGAGATACACCTCCCATAAGTTAAACCCAGACTAATACAGCCATGTGGGGTGTGACTGTGAACTGCAAGGTCAGCAACAGCCAGAGCCCAGGAAGAGGGTGTGAATGTCAGGGGCCTGGATGAACCCTTAATAAACCAACTTCCCTGCATGCCCACGGACTTAGGAAGGGTCACCTACTCTCTGCTCATCTCTGACCTGTGGTTTGCCAGCCAGCTTGCATCACCCATAGGCAGCAGGGGGCTTTAATGGAGGGTGCTCACCTCCTGCTGTGAAGGCCCTGAATCTCAGTGGGAAGCTACCCACCGACTTCCAGGACAGAAGGAAGGAACTCTGGTTTAGGTGAAAGAGGAGGCAAGAAGAAGAGATGCTACACCCATCCGGGCCTTGCTGTCAGGCGTGTGGAGCATTCTGGCCTAGAGGGCAGCAGCAGGTGTGGCCCCAGCTGCCGTTAGTGCCATGCAGCGCCAAGAGCCAGGCGGAGCCGCAAGCAGGCTTCGCAAGGCGGCCACTTACCAGGGAACCCCGCTTGTACTGACTATACCAGGTGGAAGGCTGCTCTTTGGGCCAGCGGGCCATTTTACTCTGCAAGATAGGAGATGGCGGGTTTAAAGTGACAACCGCAAAGGACGTGGGGTCACCTTACCAGTTTCCCACGCTTGAATTCACTGAACCAGGAACCTGGGTTTTCTTTGGGCCAAGAAGTGATTCTGGCCTACACATCAGTCATGGATGGCGGGGAGGAAGAGAAACAGAAAATGAAAGGGTTACTTCTATCCCCATAGACAGACTTTCCCAGTTCTCCCAGCCCCTTTGTCCTGCCAAGATGCCCATGCCTCCTCCCCTAAGAGCTGACATGGGATGACAACAGCTCTGTAGGGTGTCCAGATCATGCCAGGACTGCAGGCTACACCCTGAATGCCAAGGCATCAAGTGACTGCCGAAAGCTAAGAGTAGGGCAGTAAATAACAAGGGAAAGCTGCAGCCAGTATGACTGCTGGTTTAGCGATGTGTGGACATCTCAGCACACTCTCCTTTTGAGAGGCAGTGGCTCAGGCTCTCCAGTTGTCACTTGGCACTGCAGCAACCTGGGCAGAGCCACTGTGCATGTGGGGTGTCAGTGTGTATGCACGTATAGTATGTGTGTATGTGTGCACAAGTGTACCTATGTGGTGCTGTAATGGCCCAGAATTAACAGAGAGTCAAGGAAAGATTTAACCCCAGATACGTCACATTTGCTCCTTCCTCTCTCCCAACCTGGCACTAGAGAGTTAGTTGCTCTACTGTGAACCCAAGTAAGAATTTACTACCCTGACAGGTATCGAGCCTTACTCCTTGTTTGACCTTATAAAGCTCCCCAATTCCCTAGAACCATAGCCCCTAAGTAAGCAGATGAAGTATCTTCCAACGCCCCAGTTCCAGCCAATTGTCCATGACCATACAAACCTTGCCCCAGAGACCTGGCCCACCTCCCCTGGGAAAAATAAATATCCCTGCCCCCCGAATAAACTGAAATAGTTTTCCAAAGCTGTTCCCAGGTGTGTGTGCTCCTTACCCAATCACTCTCTGTCGACCAAGGCCCTGCATTGTACCCAGCCACCCTGGCAAAGCTTTCCTCCCTCCCTCCAGACGAGTGCACAGGCTGGCTATCAAGAGGAGACACGGACACGGAGTGACATATATGCATAATGAGTACGCATAAGGTACGTGGCTATGGCATGTGTCGAGTATGCACCCGTATGAGAAGCTCCCTCCATGCTGGCTCGCTGCAGGCCATGGAAAACTCAGGCTGAGACTGAGCGGGACACTTCCTCCCTTCTGGTAGACTTCCTTAGCATCAGGAGGTACCGAGTAGGCTGCTGGGGGAGAATTGTCCCCAACAGTCCTGTTTAGTTGTGGGTCCTGTGTGCGATGCTTCCAATAAGCCAGGCAGATGTACACACAGGTGCCAATGTGGTACCACTTCCATGATGTAACCAGCTGCTCTTCAACAGGTGTAAGGTACACTTCACAGAAGGGAGCTAACATCAGGAACTATAAACTTGGGGAGAAGCTCACGGCTGGGGAGTTGACGGGTTCCAGTGGAAAGGCTGCTGCTATTTATTGCTCTGTTAATGGATATGATGTAGCTATCAAATTGCCTTCTAATCTTTGGTGTTTAGGCCTGTACAGTACTGCTGCTTTCTCAGTTGGTCACTGGAAGAAGTTAGTTTATATTAATCAATTGATGTTCCACAACAGGAGATGTGGGAAGAATTTTAGAAGAAGGAGTGAAGTGTTGTGTGGTTGTGGCCTCCAAGTGGAAACATCTTTTCTTAGAGCTAAGCTTACTAAGGCTCAGAGAGTACACACAACTCACAAGTCTCAGGAACTTGCTCAGACTTACAGTATGTACAAGGCACCTTAGAAGGCTATAAAAGCAGTGCGAAGAAGAGGTTCTCTGACCAGCCAAGCTGCCTGCCAGTCACAAAACTCCAATGATGCAGCTTTTGTGAATTGTAAACCTGCTGGGCTGGTCTTTTTAGTGAGACAGCTGCCTTTGACTCAGCCATGTCCCTGTAAATAACCCCAATCAACTCATATCTTCACTCAGATAGACCTGGGTGAAATCATTTTTTGCTCTTTGCACTATTGTCAGTGCCCTAATATGAGGTGGAAAGATTTTTGTTGTCTCCCAAAAAAATATCATACAACAGAGGTGTGTGTGTGTATGTTGTGTATGTGTTAAGGTTTTCACTGGGGACTTGTACATTAGGTAATCTGCCATGACAAGGGAACAAAGGCTGCCCCAAAAGCCTCCTGAAATCGAAGAGCTAAAGGAACACGCTTCATCATGGAGCTTGCCTCTGTACCTCCCTTAGGGAGTCTCACTTCGGGTCTGTGTCTATGGAAGCCAAGGATGCAGATATGCAAGATTGGCCAACAGAGGGGGCTCAGAGCTACTGTGGGCTGAAGGAGTGGGTGGCTGAGCCTCTGTAGGGTGAGGGTGGTGGGTGGTGTCTCTGGGCTGACTCACTGTTAGTGTAGAAAAAGGAAGTCCTCAGGACATCCTGGGCTGACCAGGCACAGGAGAGACCCATGTTTCAGACCCAAGCCCAGTGGTCAAGTGGGGAAAGAGTCAGAGATAAGAGTCATTGTCGATTGTCCCCTTTGAGCTGGCTGGCTGCTGGGGAAATGAGGTATCCCGTCTGCCTGACCCCCAGAATCCTGACTTTCCCTGTGGTTTTCAGATGTCAGTCAAGGCCACACTCCAACTGAGTAGGAGCAGTTCCCCCGAAGTTAGGGACAGAGAACACAGGCTTTGCCTCAGACTTCTGCTCAAACTGCTCCAGGCTCTGGAGCCCTCACTCTCGAGGACTCTGGGAGAGGGTCCCTCCATCCTTGGCAGTCATCTCTGGCCCAGCCCATAGTCCATACATGTGGGAGAAGCAAAGAAGCAGAATGCAGGGTCTGTCTAGACGCCATCTGACACAGTCCCAGAGACAGGCTGGCTACCAGAGGCTGGCTGTAGAGGGCAGAGCACCAAGACGGGTGAGAAAGGTCTGTTAGCTCAGTCCCATCCCCAGAGCTATGGCCAGATGTAGGGATACACCAAGACCCATACAGTGGGTCCTCATGTCTCAGACCTCTTCAAAGCTCTGGCTTATCCTGAAGCCCAGGATCTCAGAATTCTGGAGGGATGGAGGGACGCAGAAGACTATGAATCTCTTATCCCTGCCCTGCCCCTGCTGCCACCAGCAGGGTGTGACCCAAGGGCATGCGGGCACTTACCACATTTATGGTGTGATTTAGAGAGAGGCTGGAAGCCCCAGGGAGCCCTTATGCTCTCTCCAGCAGGGACTCACTTCCCAGATCACTAGGCAGGTCACTAGGCAGCTGTGATGTGGAATACACACACACACACACACACACACACACACACACACACACACACACACACAGAGACCCCTGCTGTGGTCTCCCAAAAATGGCATGGGACAACTCTGAGCCATCCCAGGCCAGATGGAGGGACACTGAGGCTGGAGTCATGGTTATTCTCTCAGACACAGAGAAGGCTTTCTTCTTGCCTGCCTGTCCTGTAGCCTCTGCCACAGATTCCTTGGCATAGTTTAGACACCTATCTCTCTCTCTCTCTCTCTCTCTCTCTCTCTCTCTCTCTCTCTCTCACACACACACACACACACACACACACACACACACAGACACACACACACACAGTCCTACCTACATGAGTGAGCTCTGGAAAGGCCACAAAGGTGACTGCACCCCTCACAAAATCTCTTGAGTCAGAACCCGGCACATCCTCTCACAGACCCCTGTCTGGCACCTGAGAGGCCTGGCACAGGTTCCACAAAAATAAGCTGGCACTCCCAGTTTAGGCACCCAGCAGCTTCCTTCCAGGTGTCTTGGGCTCTTTATCACACTTGCCCCAAAGGCCTTCCAGAGTTTTAGGTTGGTCTGGGCGGTGATGCTGCTGAGCCCCAATGATGGCTGCCTCTGCCAGGATAATCCTATTGTGGATGACTGGAGGAACACACAACACACTCAGAGCAGTAGCCTCATGAAGGAACTGAGGCTGCACCTGCCACTGCACACCTGAAATATCTCACCCTGAGACAGCTCAAGAGTGACTTCAGGGAGAAGCCTCTTGGTTCCGAAACCGACTGGCCTCTGACTTTCAGCCTTAAGGCTGAAATACTGACACCCTGGTCCAAGTGGAGGCAGGCAGCTGGTCGGGGTACTCACCCCCTCAGACTTCTTGTCAGGGAAGACGCACGTGGACCCTCCGGCTGTGAAATTGCAATACACTTTGAAGGAGTCCCTGGAGCACCCTTGGTTGGGATCGACCCAGTATTCACCTGGATTTCAGAGACAGAGAGGCCGATTCATGAGAAAGGCTCCCTGGGCAACTGCAGGAGTCACTGCAACATTTCAGTTTAGCTGGGAAACGCACAGCCAGGGCCACAAAGCCACCGACACAGCCTTCCCTGCTCATCTCACAGTGCTGTCCTTTTCCTGTGGGGAGCATAAAGACCAGCGGACGGCCCTGTTCACAAGAACACGGCCGGAGCATGAAGCGCGCCGTGTCAGTGTCTGCCGACCTTTGTGGGTGGAGGACAGACAAAGGATGCTCTCAAGTGAACCTGGAAATGTGTGAGCATGGGGCCAGAATCTACTGAGATGAGACACCCCTCAAATCCACCAGGGGGAACATCCCTACTTCCTGAGAAAGGCATGCCAGTTTCACTTCACAGCTAACAGGCCCTTGGTTTGAAGAGGGTGAGGACAAGGTTCTACGGTTCTGCCACTGCTTAAAACCCACCTTCCCAGGCACAGCAGTGGACATAAACCTGGCACCAAGCTGCCTTCAGGGCCAGCTAAGGGCCAGGCCAAAGGCATTTTTATACACTGCTCATGTACCACTTACAGGGTGTGTGTTTCTGTCCTCATGTTACAAATCAGGAACAGCGAGACTTGGAGTAAAGCAGGAAGATGCCTAATAAGCCTCGAAGCCTTGATACTTGAGCCCTGTCTGACCTCCCCTGGTGTGTTAACTAACTCTCTGGTGTTTCAGCAGATGAATGAGGGGTCCAGCCTCGCCTTCCTCCCATGGACGGTGGGGATGTGTCTCCCGCACTGTGACCCTCCCTCACCGTCTGGGAAGTCAGGATGGCAGAGCTGCAGGTCCTTGCAGGTACGGGCGGGGTTCTGCTGTGTGCCCAGTGGCCGCTTCATCTGCTCAATCTCCAGTTTCAGGGAGTTGAGGGAACCAAAGATCTCCTCCATGCCATCCGCATAGTCCACGTAGCTCTCCCCAGCCCCGTCATCCAGGAGCTGGCTGGCATCAATGTTCCGCCGAGTCCTGGATGCCTGGATGGGCAGGGGCTGGATGACCTCACCTGGAGGGCCCTGGGGTGCAGAAGAGAGCAGTCGTGCTTAGGAGAGGACAAGGATGATCCTGTCCCAAGGGCAGAGCTAAGTGGCACTGAGCCAGAAGTCTAGTTCCCTCAGCCTGTGTCCTGGGCTGGAAGGACAGCTGCCGGCCCACCTGGTGTTTTATCTCCTTCCTATATCCTGAATATTCCATGCCCACCTATCCCCCAGGTGTCTGCCTGGCTAAGTTTCTCTCTTCCCTGAGCCCAAGGCCCTTCCTCTTCTTCAGAATGCAGTCGCCTTAGCTACGTCTGCTGCCCTGTTCTTAGCCTACAAGCCAAGCTGTGGGGAAGCAATCAAAGCTCCATCTTATCTCTGTGGCCCCACTTGGCACTGAACACAGAGAGCCGTTTAAGTGCCAGTTGGTACAGAGAGTGGCTCATGTCCAGGTGCCCCAGCAGGATGACTGAGGTAGTCGGGAGGCTGGCAGCACCAGGACACATCAAGCTTTTCCTGCATGTACATTCAGCCACAGAACCACACATACGCAGACACAATATACACACCCACACACATGCATGTTCACACATACATACATTGTTGTGTAAAAGTTGCCTCCAAGACTGAAACATTCCATCCCGCAGGTAAGTACCTTAAAAAGGAAGGTAAACGCTTCAAAACAGCTTCAGGAAGTTCCCGAAACTGACTAGATTCACTAGGCTCCTCCCTGCCAGACTAAGCAATGAAAGCTGAGAGTCCTTCTGAGAGAAGCTGAGTTAAGCGCCAAACTCAGGTAAACCAAGCTGCAAAGACTCTGAGACCAGACCAGATGCCTGGAAAAGCAAAATCAGCCAAGCTGCCTGAGAGAGACCCAGGCCAACGGGTCCATTCACTTAGAATGGACACTCTGCGACCTGCTGAGCTGCCTGCAGGCTGTACAGTGTGCTCCAGGTTCCCAGCTTTGCTGTCATCAGTGCTGGGGTGGACTTGGAAGATGCAGCTGTTTTTCAGGCATTTCTGTTCCTGTAAGTAACCTCTCACCCATTTCTTTTAACTAAGCCCAATAAAAGTCATGGCTCACCAAGCTGGACATGAGCGCAGTATCCACACTTTGGTCTATTTGGATGTATGTGTGTTGTGACTGCCCATGAAAAGTTTAGTCATACAACTATACACATGTACAATACACATATGGAATCATGCCCAAATGTTTACACGTGCCTGTTTATACACATACATACGCATTAACACACACCTAGAAATACACAATTCATATACACATATAGATACATATACAAGTTAGAAACACCTATACATTTATATGTGCATATTCATATACGTACATACACACATAAACAATACACAGAGAAACACATACATAAACATATAGAAACATATTGCACATCAAACAGGCATGTTGACAGACACATGCAAAATATAAATACATATATTTATACATATGTATAAATATATGTACATACATAAAATATAAATACATATATTGTGAACATGAATGCATGTTCACAATACATATATGCACATACAATATACATATAGAAATATACATTATACATTTCATGTTCATACACATGCACATAAATACATATACACATATCTATACATATCATGTTCACAAACATACTCCTCTGTATGTACACATATGCATGTAAACACACATATGCATATATGTTCACACACATGCATATAGCAGAGAAATATACATTTATACCTGCACATGTATGCATGTATGTTCATACATATGTGAACACTTACACATATACTTAATGCATGTTTGCACACATATATAGAGAGTACATACAAATGCACAAGTCCATTCTTGCAAACAAACACGTATGCAAACTGTTACCTACATAAATGAATACATGCACATAAAATTAAATACACATATGTATGTACAGCAAATGAAGCACTTACATAGTCACATACACTCACAAACATACATGCACATTCCCTGGCTGGCCAATGATCTTTCCCAGACAGGGCAGCCCATGAGCTCCACAGATAAGTGTGTGAGACCCACTGTTTCGCCCTGTGATTCCCCAGGGACAAGCCCCTGGGTGTGCCATGTGAGCCTCCCTTGCATCACAGAGAGCAAGCCCCACAAACAGACACTCCCTCAGTTCCCCTTCACACTTCACACACTACTCACGGGTGGGCCAGGGAGTCCTGGGTGGCCTGCCTCGCCCTTCGGGCCAGTGGGACCCTGGGAAGAAAAGAACAAACCGTTACTTGGTCATGTGGCCTACTGTGATCTGATGGAACTATTAGCTCTGAAAGGTCAGGACAAAGGGACCAGGCAGGCAGTACATCTCTGCTCCTGAGGCTGGCACCCTCCTCAGCAGGGAGCAAGCAGCCTAGATGCCTTGGCCTGAGATGAGCTGGAAAGACATGAGATAGGTGTCAAAAGAAACAAGACCGCCAACAAACAGGTCTGTGGAAGTATGCCAGCATGGGCCATCGGGGAATGTGAGCCCTCATCCACCACAACCAGCAGGACCATTGTCAGAGAGACAGAAGTGCTGGAGCGGAAGGGACACTGCTGCTGAGAACGCAGAATAGCTCTTCCATGGCAGAAACTAAACAAAGATGGACATACTACATGATCTTGCTGTCCACCTCTGCGTGTGTGTGTGCAAGTCATTGTACCTGAATGACACTAGAACACCTACTGATCACACAGCTAAGATGGGGGTCAGCCTAGGTGCTCCATCCAGTGAGTAAGGAAAGTGTCTTATACACACAGGAGCCTTGCTCAGTCACAAAGAAGGCCATCTTGTCTTGTCCATGGGTGGGGAGGGTAGACACGGGTGAGGAGGGGAAGTGGGGATGGTGGGCAGAGGCAAGGAGGGGAGCATGAGTGGGGAGGGTGGAGAGGAGCGAGGAGAGGAGATGAAGAGGGTAGGGCACGGGCACGGGTGAGAGGGGAGGAGAGGAGGGGCGAGGAGGGGAGGGGGAAAGAAGTAGGGGTGAGGAGGGGGGCAAGGGTGAGGAGGGGAGGTGGGGAGGGGAGGGCAGGGGTGAGGAGGGGAAGTGTGGGCAAGGGCGAGGAGGCGACAGACAGACTAAAGGCACTCCCAAGTGAACACTAACAGACACAATGCAAAACAATTTGAACAATAGTAGTTAATAGACAGTAAAAGGTAAAATGGTGATTTCCAGGGGCTGGGGGAAGGGCAAGGGGGCTGGAACATTGGGAGGACAGATGCTGAGATGATGGGCACCAAACACGTTTGCACAGAAGGAATAAAACCAGGTGTTCTGTGACACAGTGATGGGGGAGGGGGGTGTTCTGTGACACAATGATGGGGGAGGGGATGTTCTGTGACACAATGATGGGGGAGGGGGGTGTTCTGTGACACAATGATGGGGGAGGGGGTGTTCTGTGACACAATGATGGGGGAGGGGGGTGTTCTGTGACACAGTGATGGATGGTAGGGTGGGGAGCAGCTGACACACAGCCTGCTAGGTCTCATGAATACCTAGAGAGGCTGGAGGGCTCCACACACACAGTAACAATAAAGGCACAGAAACACTAACGACTCCAGTTTGATCAGGACATGTCACGTATACATAGTGAAAGGCCACACAAAGGCCCATAAATACACGGAATTATTGTACATTAGTCAAAAGTGTGAAGGTGTTGCAGGATCTGGCAGAGCCAGCTGGTCTCGCTTGATTTTCTCCTGCCTCACCCCATGAATGGCTACAACTAAAATAATAGTTAAAAGCAGCCAGCAGTAGAATTGTTATTTTACAAACAACAACAACAACAACAACAAAACCCTAAAGACAACAAGGAGCAGACATAGCACACAGTGTAGTGTGGAAGAGAGGAGGTGTGGAGAGGACTGCCATGGCTGAGGGGGGAGGTCTGGGATGACCCACATCCCAGAGGACTCCTCCTCCACCTCCAAGGTCATCTCTGGCACCACAGCCCCCTGAAGTTAGAGTCACTTACCGAAGAGCCTTTAGCACCTTTGGGACCTGGAGGGCCCTGCAGAGAGCAGAAGTCACAACGTGAGGAAACCTCTCAGGTCCCAGTCTTCCCTGGCCTGTCCCCAACCCCCTCAGAGTCCTCTCTGCACCTGGCTGGCTGGTAGGCAGGAGGAGGGTGTCCAATGAGAGGTCACCCTACCCACAATGCTCAGCTGGGGGATGACATTTGTACATTAAAAGCCAAGGGAGCTCCTAGGCTCCTGAGGAACTACATGCTGGACACTCACAGCCATGTGGGCCCAAGGCCCAGCCTACACAGATGGGTCAGAGTGGGGATGTGGGGATAATGTTGGAGTGCTGGACCCTCAAACCACAAGGGACACCCCGGCCCAGGTACTGAGAGAACAGGTCCTTTGTTTTCAAGCCTGGACTGGGCTGGCCCTACTTATGCACACTGGGAAGACCATGCCCCTCCCTCTCCTCAGATGCTTGCAGAAGGTTCACCATTCTCTGTGAGGGGGTCCAAGGATTAAAGTTTGCCTCTTCCTTCCTCTTGGGCAAGACAACCAGGGGACCAACAGCCCTTCTCCTGCTCCTGTCCCTAGGGCCCCCAATGCTGTGTTATATACAAATCAACCCTGGTTCAGTCACCTCTCCTAACACCCTGTGACTCTCTAACCAGGCTCGTCCATCTGCCTTCCCTCCTTGTATACCCCTGCACCCATCCTAGATACATACCGGCAAGCCAGGGGGTCCAGGGGGCCCAAGTGGGCCAGAAGGACCAGTGATACCCTGGAAAGGAGCAGAAATGCAGGTTACCAGCTTTTAGATGAGGGTGGGATTGAGGCAGGTGACCCCCGTGACCGCACCATGATTCCAGATTCCCTCATAGTGCCTGTTCCAGGGACCCCGAAACCTGGCTGGCAGCTATAGTCAACCACTCTGGCTGGACCTTACATCATGGTGAGGGCCACCATGTCTCCTCAATCGATTAGACTGATTGACCGGAACATCAGCCACAGGTTGAAGTCCTCAGGCCCCGCTCCCTGCCCAGGCTGGAGGGAACTGTGGATTAAAACCCCCCTCCCCCCATACACTACTAGAACTCAGAGTATTCAGCTCCAACCTCCTGCCCAGCGTGGCCACATATCTCGGCTCATGGTGTTAGGTCTCACCACAGTGGGCGGGGAAAGCAATGAATGTCCTTTCCGGCCACAGTTGACAGCCCAGACTCACAGGGATAATGTCCCTCTACCATCAGCTCACAGGGCCTGGGCCTCTGGGTCCCTAACGGGTCCCATGTTTCTCAAGCCTGCACCCTGGTGACACTTTCTCCCTGTAACATGGCCAAGATGACAATTTGTGGCAAAGTGAGTAAACATACATGCACAGAGCCACACAGATCTGAACGCCACTGAAGCCTGGGAACACTCGGCAGTCAGACAACTGCCCACTGTGGCTGTCGCGGGGGTGGGGATGGGGCATCCACGGAGCCTCATCCTTTGATGTCACCCACTTCCAATATGACCTAGAGAGGGATGTCTGCTGTTTCCTCAGCCTCCAAAGGCTCCTGCCACCCCCACATCCTGCTGTCTTTAAGGATAGACGTAGGTATGGATAAGCAAAGATCCACAGGTGTGAGTGCTGTCACGCTGTGGGCACAAAGTGGGGAGTCCCACTACAATGAATAGGGATTTCCCACGCAAAGACTTGCGGGTCTTCTATCCTGCATTGTACACAGACTACCCCTCGTCACCTCCAGCAGCCAAACCAACGTACACTCAGGCTCGCCAAGATTGCATGCTAACCGACTAAGTGGATTCCAGGGCAAGTCTGGGGTCAGATGTGAGCATCTGTGGCAAGGTGGAGGCAAGCGTGTTAGTGCCGCTGTTTTGCCTCTCTCCACAAGAGAACATGGCTGCTGGACCACCACGACCTTCTGCCCAGCGAGTCAGCTCTGAGGCATTTGCATGGACGTGGAAGGGGCGAAGATCTGCCTGCTAAGACCCCTTGACTCTGAGGATCCTCACAGCAGTGAGGAGAAAGCTCCTGCCTCCACCCAGCACCCGGAGTTGTGGTGTATTCTAACTTGTGCCTCGGGGACCTAGCTAAGTCCAAGCCTCCACTGGCTCCATCTGCAAAGAGAGATTTGGGGTTCCATGGCAATGAGGAAACCCTCCCAGGCTCCAGGGGAAACCAGAAGTTGCTGCAGTGATGTCGGTGACTGTATGTACCTGTTCTCCTTTAGGACCAGATGAGCCCTGGGGGCCGGGGAGTCCTCGGTCACCCTTTTCACCTTGTTCACCCGGAGGTCCGATGAGTCCGATGAGGCCTGGATGGCCCTGTGAGAAAATGAAGGTGTGAGAGGTATGCATGCTACCACCGCACAGTGGGCCAGGTGACCTGGCACACAGCTGTGACACAGGGAAATGTGTCAGAGCCAACATGTCAAGGAGCGAAAATCAACAAAGAACAGGCCAGGTGACAAGTCTCACGGTGACTTGCTTGTAAGGAATGTACTTGAAACACACAGGGAGAGCCAGGGTGTGACTGAGCAGCTAGAAACCTAACATATGTGGGACCCTCGGTTTAATTCCACAGTACTGTCACCACCCCTGCCATTGAACCCCAATAATAACAAAAATGAAGCACACAGTGGCACTCAGACCCAGAGACCACTGACTTTCCTGAGGGATAGTTTGCGGTTGTCTTTTTACCTAGTAAACTTTCTGACTTTTGGTATGCATGTAGCCTTTTCCAACAAGGCCTGTGGCTGACACAGAATAGAAACTGTCTTGAACGTCTTTCAAGAGAAAACTCCCCATATCTGCCTTATACATCATTTGGATTCATATGAGCTTCTAGAATGTTCTGGAAGGACTTCCAGCTTTCATTATGTTGGTGAAGGATACTAAAGGGGAAAAGGATGTCCCTTGCTGACTTCCCTATGAACAGCTATTTGTCTTGGGAGCCTGTTTATTTATAAATAAATTAATGTAAGGAGGAAAAAAGTCACCAAGTTAATGCAGCCACCAGGGCTCTGGAAAGGTCTTGTCAATCCTGGAGCTTCTAGGACTCCTTGCATACAATCACAAGTCTCAGAGCCCTGTATGTATGTGCATTTCTCTCTTGTCGATCTACCTCAGGGTCCCATGACAGCCACAACAGGTTCTTGGCGGTGGGTCAGTAACCCCAGTGACTGAGTCAAGGGTGCCCTTATTGCAATGTTAGGGTCTCCTAGATCTCAGCTCACCTTTTCACCTTTGGGACCAGAGTCTCCTTTGAGGCCAGGGAGTCCTGGAGGACCCTGCAGGAGAAAGAGGAGTCAGCATCCTTGCCCCAGTGCCTCACCTATACAGACACATTGACAATGCATGTCACTCACCATGGGACCAGGTGGACCATCAGGGCCTGGGGATCCTGGGAGGCCTTGCTCACCCTGAAACAGAGTCCCTGGGTGAGAATCTGTGTCTCCATCAGCAGCTTTCCTTCATCCAAAGCCTACTAGGCCTCTTACTTACCACAGGTCCAGGGATACCACGAAGACCATCAGGGCCAGGCTTCCCAGGGGCCCCTTGGGGGCCAATGGGGCCAGTCTTCCCAGGAGGGCCTTCTAAGCCAGCTTCTCCCTGCAGAGGTGGATGCAGATGTTCAGATGCTCGAGGCATGGGGATCAAGACCCCTGGGGTGCTGCAGAGGTGTCCCCATATGTCCTGGGTGGTGCCACATCCCCCTTTCCTCTGGAGACTGACTTGGTCTGAGCTCTATTCTGTTAACATCCAAATGCAGTGGCCTGACTCCTGCTGACCCCAGAGGGTCACCCACCATGTGCCAGGCTCCATAGAACCCAGATGCAGAGCTCACTAAGTCTCAGAGAAAGATGGCAAATATTCCCATACAGGCCATGTGAGTCACCTCACGGCAAGAGTGGCTGCGTGTTCCAGTGCTGGGCAGTACATGAACCACTCAGGTAAAGGACATCCCAGTCTCCTAAGGCCCCACTTCCTGTGTGTGCTGTCTTACCCTCTGTCATAGGCCAAAGACTGGGTGTGATCTTGCCCTGGCTTCCTTCTGCCTCCAGCCTCTGCCTCCTTCCCACCTTTATGCTCCATGGCCTTCCCCACCTCCCCCTGCATCCCTGGATGCTCTGCCTTCAGACTGTGCCCTATCACTGCCCCAGCCTCTTCCAGGCCCATAGAAGTCACAGGCACCAAGGTAACTTACCTTGGCTCCTTTCTCCCCTTGCCTGCCTTCAGGGCCTGCAGGGCCTGGGGGACCCTAGAAAAACAATATAACAACTAATATGTGAGTTTGGAGACCAGGCCCAGACTCCAGAGAGGGCTACAGGGTGTGAGGGGACCATGGATCACTGACCAGTGAAGACACAGGGGCCTATACAGGGCCAGCTAGACCTCTGTGGATCTAGGGATGCCCTGGGTGCCTTGTGTATGGACGTCCCTCTCCAACCTGTACACCCTTTGGCTCAAGTGTCACAGCACAGACCCCCACTGGAGCTTGCAATACAGACATCTATTTCTAGTCCTGGACCTCCTCTGTTCATAATGGTCTGGTCTAGGGACAAGGAGAGTCCAGCTTTTGAAGATTTTTTTGCCCTCATATGACAGTCATTGGTCATCCTAGGGCACCCCTGGTCTAGACTCTACTTCCTCAAACATTGCTCCACCCAGTTGTGTCACCTCACACACCTGATGAATGTCCCACATTTCAGATATCCATGAACCCTCCTGAGGGCCATGTAGGGCACCAGGGGCTTCACAAAGGGTAGAAGACTTTGTGTGGAAAGCAGCCAGCAAGCAGGGCAGGAGGACTCACCCTCTTTCCTGGGGGCCCAGATGGGCCAGGTTCACCAGTAGGGCCTGGGGATCCCTGGTTGGGAGAAAGAACACAGAGCACTAGGAATTTGTCCCATCAGGACACAAGGCTGTACTGCCCACAGCCAAGGAAATGGACAAAGATTCGGGCCTTTCCATGGCCAGCCCTGCACAGCCCCCTCTCTGATATGAGCACAGCAAGTCCACAACAAGGCCCTTGCAGCCTTCACACCCTGTGCCCTGCAGCTGGCACTCAAAGACTCCAACTCACATCCCACAGCTGCTGCACCTAGATCAAAGAGACCGCCCTGGGGTATGCTTGCATCTACCGCCAGCTGTCTGCCTTCCACCATGTTACCATCACCTACATCCCCTTTGCAGAAGGAGCAAACCAGGAGGCCAAGGCAAGGGCTGGGGAAGCAGGGACACGCACAGAACACAGCTGGCTCACAGCCTGTGTCCGAGGCCTTTCATTTCCTTTGCTGCCTGTCTCAGAGCAGTGACAAGTATTTGCCCTTGGGTCAGGGATATGTTTTGGATGGCCTCCGAAACCCAGGCTCATATCAAATTGTTCCTGTGCTGGGACTGATGGGAGGGGCCTGTGAGATCATATGAGTGTGCACAGGTGGCACCACTCACAGAAACGAGCTGGGGTGGGGGCTAAGCTCACCTCCCCCTTTCCCAGAGCTTCGTGATGACATCCACTATAGTACTGTTGTTTGCGACAGGGTCTTACTCGAGACCAAGGCTAACCCTGAACTCATTACTAGACCAGAAAGGCCTCAGACTTGCAGCAATCCTCCTGCCTCAGTTTCCTGAATGCTGAAATCAGAAGCAGGAGCCACCAGATCTGTTCTTGCCTTGTGAAGCCACAGCAAGACACCCCAACCGATAAGGTCCCTCTCTCTTGACTTCCTACCCTTTAGCACCCTAAGCCAAACGCATTTATCTTGTTTTAATTCACCTAGCCTGCAACATTATCACATCAGCAGTAAAATGTCCCAGTTAGGCAGTCATTCCTAGGAGCTGGTCACACCTTGGGGGTGGGCTTGAGAGACCTCTGAGGAACTCACACTCTAGCCCAGGGAGCTGAAAAGGTCACCTGGCCCCACCCCAAAGAGACCACCTTGCATTAAAGCAGCTGCCCAAGGTCAGATGACCTCAGTCACAGGGATGTTGGGCCTGTGACAACTGGCGTGCACCTGTGGGGCAGCTCTAGCTGAGATTCAGAGTGAGATCTGGGGCACTTTGCAGAGCCCTTGGGGCTTCATACAGGTCCTCTGGTGGGGCTGCATATGCATCTTTCCTTTTGAGAAAGGGCCCCAGCCTTCATCAGGACCCTGGGGCTCCTCAGTTCCAGCCACAGTCAAGAGGGACCTAGGTTTGGGCTTCTTATAGAGACCCAGGAACACAGGGAGGCTCCCACCAGGAAGCCATCAGACCACACACTCACCGTCTGTCCAGGTTCACCATCGTCCCCTTTGTCACCAGGTGGACCGTCTTGACCCTGTGGGAACAAGAAAGCTGCTTCCACTGGACAGATCAAGTTCACCCTCCAACCCTAGTGTAGCCTCAGATCCTTTCCCAAACCCGACACACCTACTGTGCCCAGAAGCTGGGCATTGGAACAGGAACAACGTGGAGAGATGATGTGCCCTAGAGAACCCGGTATAGAACAGACGCAGAGAGCAAGGGTACTGGGGGTGGCAAGGGGCATCAGAGATGGGGTAGACACTTACTGCAGGGCCTGGCTCTCCAGGGGGACCAGGATCTCCAGGAAAGCCCACAGGGCCCTGAGAAGAGATAAGCAAGCTCTCAGTACCCTGACACACCCTGCCTGGCCCACCACCACCCAGGGTGCAGGACAAGGGACAGTCTCAACACCCTCAGCACTTTTGATCAGGAGAGATCTAACTAGAAGAGTCCACAGAACATAGAACCCACCCACGAGGCAGACACGGGGTAGTAGTATTCTGATCTTCTGAGACTAGTGGGGGCAGGCATCCTGCCCACACATCCACTCTGGTGGCCCCTTTGACTTCTGATGAGGCCAACAGGGACAAGCCGTTCCCGGAGCCTGAAGGCTTTTCATAGGGGACCCCCACCCCACCCTCCAACACACTGGCTGTTTCTTCTATCCCATGCCTCCGTGCTCCCCTCTTGCACACCAGTAGCGGGTGTGGAAACCTCTAGAATAGACAAAGTTACCCCTAAGACACGAAGCATCTGCACAGCTGTTCCCAGAGCTCAGTGCACACACTGTAGGTACCACAGGGACTCAGAATGGCCTGAGTGCAGGGACACTGCCTGGACACCACAGCATCTAACAGTACTCACAGGGCTGCCTTTGGGACCGTCATCTCCAGGAGGGCCTTTGGGTCCAGGGGGTCCAGCAGCACCAGAGGGGCCGGCCTCTCCCTTCTCCCCTCTTTCTCCTTTGGGTCCCTGGAAAGGAAGAGGCTAAGGTTCAGTTCTCAGAGCCCAGCCTAGAAGGTGCTAATCTACATCCGTGGACTCATTGCTGCACCTCATTGGCAGCTCCTTCCCAGCATCCCATGGGCCCCAGGATGGGGATGGTGCTGTTCCTGCTTCCAGTCTCCATAGCAACCCCATGTGTACCACCAGGCAGGCAAAGAGGCCTGCCCTTCTAAAAGCTCCAAGGCCTAGGTTCAGCTCTAGGTTAGGGATGGCTCCTGGATTAATGGTCGGCAGCTAGGGTTACTTGAAGTGTCCTCCAGCCCCACGGTTTTCAGGCATAGGAAACTGAGATATCTCAGTCCCCCAACAGGTTTCCTAAGCCTGACCATACCCCAACCTTCAGATGCCTGGCTATTCTCTGGCTAGCCTGGAAAGTCTGAATCAACAAGGTAGTAATGGTCACACTCACAGCAGCCTGTGAAAGGGCAGACCCTGGTGGTTACGAGTTGTGGAGTCAGTGCCGAGGTCTGCACATATGTGTGCTCAGCCCCACATATGTACACATAAGCTCACATCCCACAATGCACCACACTTTCTCACCATAGTTCTATGTTGTTCAACACAGTAGGGTCATGACTCCCGTTTCGAGGTGGGGGTGGGGGTGGGCTGGGGGGAAGACAACTGAGGGAAGGTTAAAGTTTCTAGTCCAGCGCCATATCAGTGTTCCCACTGGGCACATCCCTCCAGGCCCACACTCACCAGCACAGTTAGGGGCTTGCAGTCTGGCAGGTAGATGGTGTACCAACCAGTAAGAAAGTGGCCCCGGGTGAACAAGTCCTTGCAGGTCCGAGGTCCTAAGGACAGAAGCAGAGAATGAAGGTAGCACTGGAGCATAGCTCAGAGAAGATTGGCATAAAGCCCAAGGTCACATAGCAGAGGCATAGAAGTGGAAGCAGGTAACAGAGAATATCTGTATGGGGACAGGGTAGGTGATGTGGTCACCTGTTGCACATGACTGAGATGGCCCAGTGTCTCCTGTGTGGGGAGAGAAGAGACACTGGTTATAAGTTGTGAGGTCAGCAGCTTCACCCTATTGGCTCCTATAACCCCACAAACATGTGAACTGGAAGATTCCAGGACTCTCCTAGACCCTCCTCTTGGGGTACATGGTCCACCTGTCTGGCTTTTCCTCCACAGCTGTAGTAAGTGCTGTTCCTGACAACACCCTTGTTAAGGCCTTGTGGGCCAATGAGAGTGGATAGCCCCACCTAACTCCTAGCACGCCTTAGCTATGCTCTGCCAGAATGTCTGTCTACCAAGAAGGCCTTGTGGCCAAGGAGGTTTCATTGGCATTCAGAACTCAGGGCTATCCCCCTTGATCAAAAGAAAGCTTGAGATTGTGTCTTAAAGTTTCATAGTTTTATTAAAAAAAATAAGCGTTGATTACAAAAGAATTGAAATCAGTTTTGCTAATCACCCAAATAGGCCAATGGCAGGTTTGAAAATCCTGCCCCCTGCCATCTGCTGTACCTACTGTCCAGACAATAGGACCCCAGGCTGAGTCCCTTCTCCCTAGGCATGTCTGGGCATGGCAGATCTCTCTCTACACAGTGATGTGCACACCCACAAGACACAACATGGGGAATCACCTTTCTCCCCTTTTACACCTTTCTCTCCTCAGTCTCCTGGAGGAAGAGAACAAGATGCTTATGCCTAGAACATCTGGTCAATTGGGGGCTAGCCATCCAAGGCAGCCACTGCTCATGGTCAGCTTGAATGGGGGTGGGGAGGCCACGGGTAGTAGAGCCCCTCCCCACTTCTCTCTCTTATTCCCATGTCTTCATGGACAGATGGATGTGCCCATTTAGCATCCCAGGGTGTCTGAGAGGCTGTTACCTTTGGGTCCAGTTGGTCCTGCCTTCCCAGGTGGTCCAGGGAGGCCTCTCTCTCCTGCAAATCCAAATATACTTTCTAAGAAATGCATCCACTATCATCCCCTGGAAAAGTCTCTGCCTAGGTGGCAAACTCTTGACCCTGTTGTGCTGGCTTTAATGACCTCTGGAATTGCAGCCAGTCTAGCTATGGAGAATGCAGGGGGTGTGGTATAGCCTAACTTGTGGCTGGGGGAGACACAGTGGGTGGGGTATAGCCTAACCTGTGGCTGAGGAGGGCACAGTTTGTGGGGTATAGCCTAACCTGTGGCTGGGGAGGGCACAGTGGGGGGTATAGTATAACCAGTGGCTGGAGAAGACGCAGGGGGTGGGATATAGCATAATTCATGGCTGGTTGCTGGGATCTCAGGAAGGCACTCTCTAAGCTCTCATATGTGCCTTTGTCCAAGCTGTGTGGACCAGGCCTGAGCCATTGCAGCTTTACAGTGAGAGACAGGGACAGGGGGCATGTCTTCAGAGATGCGGTCCTATCAGGTCTCTGCAAGGAGAGGGCAGTTCTCTCAGAGAGTGTCCATGGAGAACACTGTGATAGCTAGCTTTTATGTCACCATGACACAGGCTAGAGTGATTTGGAAAGAGATAAGGACTGAGGAAATATCCCCACCCCACCAGCTGGTCTGTGTGAAAGGTCGTGAACATTTTCATGTTTGGTGGTTGATATCGGTGGGCCCAGGGCACTGTGGGTGGTACCAACCCTGGGTTAGTGATCCTGAGAGTGAAGACAGGCTGAGAAAGCTTTAAGGAGCAAGCCAGTAAGCAGAATGTCTTCATGGCCTCTGAATTACCTGCTGCCTCCAGGTTCCTGCCCTGACTTCCCTGAATGACAAACTACAAGCTGTGAAATGAAATAAACCCTTTTCCTCCCCAAGTTGCTTTTGGTCATGGTGTTCCATTACAGCAATAGAAACCCTAACTAAGATGGCTCCTGGCTCGATGGAAGCTGTGAGGTGGTCACAAGGTCCTCCTTTCAGGTTCTGATTGCAGGAACCACACTGGGCCCCAACACAGCACTACTGGTGTCTGCAAGTGCTTGAGAGCTCCAGGTTCCCATTGTCAGGTGTGCCCAAGGACAGAGTGGACCTGTCCATCCTCTTCAGATGCCAATGAGGATGCGGAGAAGCAACTTCACTGAAGGGAGGCTGCTGCAGGCCCACTGACCCTACAGTGCCCCGGGGCACACTAGTTCCCACTTTGGGTCAAATCAGCAAAGGAAGAGGTCAATACCCTGACTGCATTGCTGTCTGTCTCATCTTGGCCACGGGACAACTTCTTCCCTGATGTCCTTCTGCAGCAGTCTAGGGGCAGAAATCTCTTCCTCTACTGGGACCAAAGAGATGAGCTGGGAAGTGGGACTTAACCTGGGCCCATCCAAATCGGCTCCAAGCCTGGCATCTTCTAGGAGCATCATTGAGGTGTCCAGGTTTGTTCTGTCTCCACCAGATCACCACAGGCTCTACCTGGAGTATCTTCAAGCAAGAGGGTCACCAAGGCAGCTGTCCTGCTGAACCTCAGAGCACATCTGTCTAAGGCTGATTCAGAAAACATAGGTACCACCACTGTCTCCTGCCAGGGGAGAACAAATGTGCTTGAGGTCCCCACCACTGTGAAGGTTGTGGTTCAGAGCTCCAGTGACCATATTCAGAAGCAGACCCCAGATGGAGGCTGCCCCACTTTCCCTGTAGTGCCAGTTTAGGAAGGTACTGGTCCCTTTGAGCCTCTGTTCTTTGAACATCTGAGGCAGGTGGGGAAGAACGTGACATCACAACTTACAGGTGAAGATGTAAAAATGCCTGCTGCCTAAGTGTCTTCTAGGACCATGTGGAGCAAACATTGGTAAGGGACCAAGAGACATGGCTGCAAAACATGCTTGGAGCACCTAAGATGGCCCAGAGAAACCCTGCTGGACCAGTTTTAGACTAGTTGGACCTAGTTTTTGTCACTGACCATTCCGTCAATGTACCCAGTGTAAGACCCAGAATGAGAGGGCCTGAGGCAGGCATCCAAATTCAGAAGACCGGACTCAGGATCATTCCACCACTGCTGTCCCTTCCATGGATCCCTTCCCCAGCACACACCTGTATCTCCCTTGGTGCCTGCTTCTCCCTTAGGACCCATAGCTCCAGGCAAGCCAGGGCAGCCTCGAAGGATGGTAAACTTGTCTGAGCCTGCCAGATCCAGGACCTTCACTTCTGCAGAATAACACAAGCATCAGTTACTAATGCCATTTGAGCCACCTGCCCCTAGGGCAGCTACCATGTCAGCCATGGACAGAAGGCTGCAGCCAGAGTCGTCAGCCTCCTCTGGAAAGATGGGACTGAAGTCAGGTCTTCCTTTGATGGAGACTAGGCTCATCCTTGCCCCGGGAAGCTGGGCAGGTGGGAGGGGAATGCAGGCTGGAACCCTGCCTGATGTGGGGAGCCTGCTGAAGAATGAGTCTTCCAGTCACCAGAGCTGTGGCCCTGTGACAGATCTTCTAAGGCCCCCAGAGTCTCTGTCTCTTCAGCTCAAAGTGGTTGTGGGAACTAGAGAGATGGTTCAGTAGCTAAGATACTTGCAGAGGAGCCAGGTTTGGTTCCCAGCATCCACATGGTACCTCACAACTGTCTGTAACTCCATCAGAGGATCTGATACCTTCCTCTGACCTCTGCAGGCACCAGGCGTGCAAATGGTGCACAGACATACACACAGACAGAAGAGCCATACTCATTTAAAATTTTTCTTAAAGAACAGGGCTGTGGCAAGGACTCAATTTGAGAATGAAAACTAAAGTCTTGACATCATTCTTGAACTTAGGAAATTGAGTAAGTGTAACATTTTCTCCCGATCTTCAAGGCTGACTGTGGGATGACTGAGCTAGAAGAGGTCTCCTAGGAGAGAGGAGGTGCCTTCCCCAAAGCACAGCTGGAAACAAACAGAAGTTGCCACATTTTAAGAACTACTGTTAGTTAACTGCCTTGCAAAGTGCATACCCTTACAGAAGTACTCTTGGTATAAGAATAGAGCCTGGCCCACCTCAGTGGCCAGAGGTCTGTTTGGTGTGTTTCTTCTTGCCAGGCTTTTTTTAAAATTTGAGATTATAATTACATTTCCCCTTCCCTTTCCTCCCTGAAAACCCTCATGTAAGTACTTTCCCTCCCTGCTCTGCTTCAATTCATGGCATCTTTTTTCACATATAATGTCAGGGCTGACTGGCATTGGTCAACCGATTGGTGGGAAGGGCCACCTCTCCTGCCCCTAGCTTTCCTCAATTGCCTGTAGTTCTTTGTGTAGAGTTGAGGCCTCATAAGCTTTTCCCTGTCCAGTTTTCCTGCTGGCTCTTTCCAGCTGGGCTGTGCCTTGCCGTTTGAGCCCCTTTTCTTACTATGTCACCATTGGCATGGCTGTCTTGTGCCTAGGAGCAATATCCCTAGGGTGGGCAGAGCTGACCAGGGGTCTTATACAATTCCAATACTTGCCCATATGTATCATGAGACTCTGGGGTGCACTTTTACCAAAGTTACCAAGGGTTGTGGCAGCCACCAATTAGAAGATCCTAGCATTTTTCTCCAAAGTCCCTAAGAGGGTAGAAAACAACAGTGTCAGGGTCAGCAGTCACAGTCCATGGAATTGCCACCTCACCTGGTCATGGTCATTCAGAGTCTGTCCTCAGAGGGTGACACTAAGCTGACAAGAGATTCTCAGAAGAGGTGGGTGCAGGGATACTAAGCGGTCAGTGAATGGTTAGCTCCCTGCTCTCAGGGACTTAGAGCCAGCCTCACCTGGGCAGGTTTCAGCAGCATTTATGGTCAGGTCTTTGGTGTAGAGGGTCAAGATGAAGAGTGCAGTGGGTCCCAGGGCCATGATAATTGCTCAGCTCCCTGCTCTCTCTACAGCTTTGCAGAGGCACTCTGTTTATATAGAGCAGGAACGCCAGCTCCCCACCCCAAGCTCCAATGTCCTAATCTCCAGGAGACAGTCATTTCCTGGAGCTCTCTGGTTGCACAAAAGACTGAAATTGTCCCAAGGGTGTGTCTGTTCTTCCAGTGAGGCCTTTTGAGGTTCACTTCCCCTGCAGAAGCATTTGAGCCCAGTCCAAGGTCACCTCTATTTACAAAGGACATGCCTTGTTGGTGTCTTAAGTCAACCATGGACCCACAGTCCCTTTCCATTTCCCATGAGGTTTTAAAGCATCCTGGGTAGGATCCAGGATGGTTAGGAATGAGCTGGTCATTGAGAATTTGATGTCATTTGTGTGTACATTTACAGGACAAATCTCTTGTCTTTACCAGCCACCAAGCTCAAAGAACTTACCTGACATTTACAGGTAAAGAACTAATGTCCCTGCAACGTCAGGGGCAGCTCCTCACTTACAGGTGAAGACACTTTTTGCGCCAATCCTTATCCCCCATTCCCCCCTCCCCTTCTGGCTAAATTCTGTCTTTTGAGCCCTATATCCTGCATCCTAAGCCTAAGTTGTTGTTTGTTGCTCATCTGAAAGTGGTGGCCATCTGATGTCATCACTGGGAATCAGAGTGTCAGCAGGGGGTATTAAGGGACAGCTAATTTCTGGGCCATAGTGCAGCATAGATCTATTTGAGCCAGGAGGGAAGACACAGAGACAGTTAGATAAGAAACCTAGCAAACGTCTTGTGGAAGAGTCGGGGGAATGAATGAGGGAGCTGGAGAGATCAAGGGCACCACAAGAAGATCTACAGCCTAAACTAACCTGAGCCCATGGGTTCACAGAGACTGAACCACCAACCAAAGAGCATGCATGGGCTGGACCTAGGCCCCACTATACAAATGCAGCAGATGTGCAGCCCAGTCCTCATGTGGGTTTCTTAATAATTGGAGCAGTGCTGTCTTTAACTCTGTTGTCTACCTTTGGATCCCTTTCCCCTAGCTGGGCTGCCTTGTCTGGCCTCAGTGGGAGAGGATGTACCTGCTCCTGCTACAACTTGATGTGCCAGGGTGGGTTGGTACCCATGGGAGGCCTCTCCTCCTGAGGTTAAGGGGGTGAGGGAATGGGGGAGGGATATGAGGGTGTGACTGGGAGGAGAGGAGGGAAGTGGGACTTTGATCAATCTGTAAAATGAATAAAAATAAAGAAAGAAAAAAGAAAAGAAACCTAACAAAGTATGTGATGCCTGCAAGGAGCACAGCTCAAGACTGCACTGTTGAGAAACATAAAGCAGGCCTTTTCTGAGTCCCCCAAACCTGCTGAACCAGGAAGCACAAGGCTGCAGCTCAGACAGGCAAGCTTGTCTGTGGCTACTAGTTGGTTCAGGATTGATATTTACCTGGAGTTTAGTCAAGACAGAGAGAGGGAATAAGTTTCTGAACCTCATGTGCCAGTGTCTCTGCCAGCACTGCTCCTTCTGCAGTCACCAGTGCATCCAAGTAGCAAGAGAATGCTGCTGAGATGTGGCTTATGGCAATGATAGTGCAGCTGCCATGGTTTGGACATGGAAATTTAATTCATGGTGCGGTAGCAAGTTAACAGGAATTTAATTCTTCTATAGTGTTTGGAGATAGGGCCTCTGGCAACCAGTTGGGACTAGGTGAGTGTATTGGTTACTTTTCTATGGCTGTGATAAAACATCACAACCCAGACAACTAATAGAAGAAAGTTTATTTGAGGCTTATGATTCCAGAGGATTAGAGCCCATAAAGATGTGTCAGGGCCAGCACTATAGATGGCACCAGAGATAGCACCGGTGATGGCACTGGTGATGGCACTAGAGATGGTACCAGTGATGGCACTAGAGATGGCACCATAGATGGCACCAGAAATGGCACCAATGGAGATGGTACCAGTGATGATACCAGTGATGGCACCTGTGATGACACCAGTGATGCCACCAGAGATGGCACCAGAGATGGCAGGAGGCTTCTGCCTCAAAGCCCGCTCTCAGTGGCCCTCCTTCAGCAATCTTAATTCTATCCAAATTACTCTACCAATTGGGGAACAGGTGTTCAAATGCCTGGGACTATTGGGGGGCATCTCTTCAAAACACACAGTGAAGGTGTCAGGGAGTAAACTCCACAGTCAGTCCTGGTGGCTTTGTAGGAAGAAGGACATGTGCATAGCCACATACCCACATGTTTGCCCATGCGTGTATACATATACCTTCATGTATATACACACCAAAACATGAACATTTGTACATGGTACATATATACATGCACAAACATGGACACAGCACATACATATATGCATATTCATTGATGCATGTATATACATATTCATGAATGTGTACTTGTACACACACATATACATAAACACACATAAGCAATCATACCTTTCACCAGGGACCCGTGTCACCACTGCCAGAAAGACAGCTATCACTAGATGCAGACCCTAGAATTTGCACGCCCAGAGTCATGAGCCAAAGTGATCCTGGGTAACATAAAAGAGACAAATACAGCCAGCTTCTATTACATCCAAATACTTTAAATTTGGCTGCCTGAGAACCACTAGCCTCTGACAACAGCAGTTTGAATATTCAGGACTTTCAATTTGACTGGGGACAAACAACAAATGTTTACAGACATGCATGAAGGCACAGCCCCAACTGTGAAGCTCTGAGAGCACAAATCTCGAAGAAAGAAAATAAGGATCCTGGCTTCTTTTTGTTATAAGAATTTGCCAAACTCAAAAGCTGCTAGGCAGCTATGCCATGCTAAAGGTCAAATATCAGTGCCAAGAGCGAGGAAAGAGTTTGGATTTGGGATCTAGAAGTGGGGTGAGCTAGCTCTTGGCATGCCAGTAGATTGCCTCTGAGAATGTGTGTGCCAGGAATAAAGCTCAGTTCTAGAAACATCTTCAGGTCTTCCCAGGTTGCCTATGCCCACAAACTGTCAGAAGAAGCCTTTTTGAAGGGAGACAACAGCATCCTGGGCTGCACAAGATTTCTATAAAGTGTGTGTGTGTGTGTTTGTGTGTGTGTATCTGTGTTTGTGTCTCTGTCTGTCTGTCTCTCTCTCTGTGTCTCTCTGTAATTGTGTGTATGTGTGTCTGTTGGTCTGTCTCTCTGTCTCTCTGTCTCTCTGTCTCTCTGTCTCTCTCTCTCTCTCTCTCTCTCCCTCTCCCTCTCCCTCTCTCTTTCTCTCTCTCTGTGTGTGTGTGTGTAGAGGGAGAGATGGGGAGATGGAGAGGCAGAGAGGAGACAGTGGCTGTCAGGAGTTAGCTTCCTCTTCCCACCTAGTTTCTGAGGAAGGCCCCCTCTTGACGCTTGTGTATTGTGTGCTTCAGGAGAGCTGTCATGAGATCTTCTGGCCAGTTCTCCGGCCTTCACCTCCCATGTCTCCAGAGAAGACCTGAGATCCTGGATGCAGGCCACTCACTGCTTCAGGTGGTCATGGAGGTTAAATCCAAGTAGTCAGGTTGTGTAGCAAGTACTTTTGCCTGCTGAGTTATCTGCCTGGCTGTCTATAAAAGGTGTGTGTGTGTGTGTGTGTGTGTGTGTGTGTGTGTGTGTGTATGTGTGTATGTGTGTGTGTGTGTGCGCGCGCACACGCACGCGGGCATGCGCACACGCACACACATGTGCACTTAAATAAACATTAGAGCAGGATGGGAGAGAACCAGGATCAAAAGGAGAAAAAACAACAGGTCCAAGAAACAGCAAAGAGAACACAAGACAGGGAACACAGAGGCCACAGAAGTCAAAGGTGCACCCTAACAGTGAAAGCCTGAAAACATCCCCTGAGATGCAAGTGCAGAGTCCTCGCAGAAGACCTTGGAGGTCTGTGCTCATGGAAGGCTGTTCTGTGCTCATGGATCAGGGTGGCCATGCTGCTTGTCCTGAGTGAGCCACATATTATAGGTAGCTATAGATAGGTATATAGATATAGATATGGATATGGATATTCTCCCCTGCAGGTCACTGCACAAGATGGATTTTAAATGCACAGAAAAGCCACAATACTTTTAAGCAGGCCCAAGGGACACCGATCTGCCCTCCAGTCAGCAAAGCATCCCACAGAGCAGTAGTAATTCAGACAGTGTGCTGCTGGCTCAGGGTTATGCAGTCAGACAGTAGGACCAGCAACATGTCCAGAAACAAAGTGGAGTATGCCCTGCCCTTTGATCTGTGCCTGTGGTGGCTCTATAGAGAAATAATGAATGGCAAACCTATCAGAATTACACCAGACTTCTCAGAAGAGACCATAAAAGCCAGAAGGGCCTGGACAGAGGTCCTGCACCCCTAAGAGAACACAGATGCCAGGCCAGACTACTATATCCAGTGAAACCATCAATAAACTTTGATGAAGAAAACAAAATATTCCATGAAAAAAACAAATTCAAATAGTACCTATCCACAAATCTGGTTTTACAGAAGTTACTAGAAGGAAAACTCCACCCCAAAGGGACAAGTTACAATCAAACTACACAGGAAATAGATAACGACACCATCACAAAAACACAACCACACAAACTCTTTCCTGTAACCAGCATCAAAAATGAAGGGACTTAATAGTCACTGGTCATTAATATCTCTCTACATCAATGGTCTCAATTCTTCAATAAAAAGACACAGACTGAACAGATGCATAAACAAGATCCAACATTCTTCTGCATTCAAGAAACACATCTCACCCACAAGGACAGGCATGACTTCAGGGTAAAAGGCTGGAAAAATATTCCAAGCAAATGATGACAAGAAGCAAGCTGGTGTAGCCATTTTAATATCTAATAAAATAGACTTTCAATCAAAATTAATCAAAAGGGATGAGGAAGGACACTTCATATACAACAAAGGTAAAATCAAACAAGATGACATCACAATTCTGAAAATCTATGCTCCCAATACCAGGGCACCCACATTTGTAAAAGAACTATTAACAAAGCTTAAACCACACATATATTAATAGTGGGAGACCTCAACACCCCACTTTCACTGAAGGATACATCATTGAAACAGAAACTAAACTGAAAAATAACATCATTAAACAACATCATGAATCAAGTGGATCTAACAGATATTTACAGAACTTTTCACCAAAACACAAAGGATTATACCTTTTCTCAGCACCCCATAAAACCTTTTCCAAAATTGATCACATAGTAGACCACAAAGCAAGCCTTAACAGATACAATATGATTGAAATAATACCTTATATCCCATCAGATCACCATGGTATAAAGCTGGGCTTCAACAAAAACAGAAACAACAAAAAGCCTACACACACATGGAAACTAAACAACTCTCTACTTAATGACACATGGGTCAGAGAAGAAATAAAGAAAAAAAATTGAGGACTTCCTGAAATTCAATGAAAATGAAGGAACAACATATCCAGATTTGTGGGACACATTGAAAACTGTGCTAAGGAGAAAATTCATAGCACTAGTGCTTTTATAAAGAAATTGGAAACATCCCACATAAGCAACTTAACAACACATCTGGAAGCCCTAGAAAAGAAAGCAGCAGAAACACCCAAGAGGAGTAGACATCTGGAAATAATCAAACTCAGGGCTGAAATCAATAAATTAGAAACAAAGAGAAGAATTCAAAGAATCAACAAAACCAGGAACTGGTTCTTTGAGAAAATTAACAAGATGGACAAACTGTTAGCCAAACTAACTAAAAGCCAGAGAAACACTATCCAAATCAACAAAATCAGAAATGAAAAGGGAGACATAATAACTGACACTGAAGAAATACAAAGAATCATAAGACCCTACATTATGCCACAAAATTTGAAAATCTAAGGGAAATGGTCAATTTTCTTGATTGATTTCACTTTCCAAAATTGAATCAAGATCAGATAAACAAATTTAATATTCCTATTTCTCCTATAGAAATATAAGCAATCTTTAATAGTATCCCAGCCATAAAGAGCCCAGGGCCAGAAGGTTTCAGTGCAATTCTACCAGACCTTCAAAGAAGAGCTAATACCGATATTCTTCAAGTTACTCCAAAAGATAGAAATGGATGGAACATTACCAAATTCATTCTATGAGACCACAGTCATGCTGATACCTAAAACCCACAAAGACCCAACAAAAAGAAGAGAATTTCAGACCAATTTCTCTTATGCACATTGATACAAAATAATAAATAAAATACTCATAAACTGAATACAAGAACATATCAAAGATATCATTCACCATGACCAGGTAGGCTACATTCTAGCATGCAGGGATGGTTTAATATATGGAAATCCATCAATGTAATCCATCATATAAACAAACTGAAAGAAAAAACCACATGATCATCTCCTTAGATGCAGAAAAACCATTTGACAATATCTAACGCCCATTCATGTTTAAAGTTTTCGGAGAGATCAGGGATACAAGTCACATACCTAAACATAATAAAGACTATATACAGCAAGCCAATAGCCAACATAAAATTAAATGGAGAGATACTCAAGGAAATTCCTCTAAAATCAGGGATCAGACAAGAATGCCCACTTTCCCCATATCTCTTCAATATAGTTCTTGAAATTCTAGCCAGCAGAATAAGACATCAAAAGGAGATCAAGGGGATCCAAATGGGAAAGGAGGAATTCAAATTATCCCTATTTGCAAACATTATGATAGTGTACATAAATGACCCTCAAAATTCCACCAGAGAACTCTTACTGCTGATACACACCTGCAAAGTGGCTGGATACAAAATTAACTAAAAAATGTCAGTAGCCTTCCCATATATAAATGACAATCATGTAGAGGAAGAAATTAGGAAAAGTACACCCTTCACGATAGACACAAGCAATATAAACCAAGCAAGTGAAGGACTTGTTTGGAAAAAACTTAAAATCTCTGAAGAAAGAGATTGAACAGGACATCAGAAGATGGAAGGTCTCCCTTGTTCATGGATCAAGAGAATTAACATAGTAAAAATGGCCATCTTACCAAAAGCAATTTACAAATTTAGTGCAATCCCTATTAAAATACCTACAAAATTTTAAAAGGCATTGAAAGATCAACTCTTAACTTTATATGGAAAAACAAAAAACCCAGAATAGCTAAAACAATCCCGTACAATAAAAGACCCTCCAGAGGAATCTCCACACTTGATCTCAAGCTGTACCATAGAGCAACAGTAATTAAAACAGCATGGTACTGGCACAGCAGTAGGCTGGTGGATCAATGGAATCGAATCAAAGACCCAGAAATGAATCCACACATATGGTCACTTTATTTTTGACAAAGAAACCAAAACTATTCAATGGAAAAAGGGTAGCATCTTCAACAAATGGTGCTTGTCTAAATGGATGTCTACATGTAGAAAAGTGCAATTAGACCCATATTTGTCACCATACACCAAACTCATGTCCAAGTGGATTAAATACCTCAACATAAAACCAGAGACTTTAAATCAGTTAGAAGAAAAAGTGGAAGAAGAGCCTAGCCTAGAACACATTGGCACAGGAAACAATTCCTGAACAGAACACCAACAGCCCAAGCCTTAAGACCAACAATTAATAAATGGGACCTCATGTGGCTGAGAAGCTTCTGTAAGGCAGAAGACACTGTCAACAGAACAAAGTGACAGCATACAGACTGGGAAAAGATCTTCACCAACCCTATATCTGAGAAAGTTGTAATATCTAAAATATATAAAGAACTCAAGAAATTAAACACCCCAAGCCAAATAACCCAATTGAGAATTGGGACTCAAAACTAAACAGAGAATTCTCAACAGAGGAATATCAAATGGCTGAGAAACACTTAAAGAAATGCTTAACATCTATAGTCAGCAGAGAAATACAAATCAAAATGACTCTGAGATTCTATCTTACATCCATCAGAATGACTAAGATAAAAAACTCAAGTGACACCACATGCTGGCGAGGATGTGGAGAAAGAGGAACACTCCATCACTGCTGGTGGGAATGCAAATTAGTACAGCCACTTTGGAAATCTATCTGGTGCTATCTCAGAAAAATGGGAATAGGGCTTCCTCAGGACACAGCTATTCCCCTCCTTGGAATATACCCAGAAGAAGCTTTGGCACACAGTAGGGACATATGCTCTACAATGTTCATAATGGCCTTATTTATAATAGCCAGAACATGGAAACAGCCTAAGTGTCCCTCAGTAGAAGAACTGAGGATAAAGAAATTGTGGTACATTTACACTATGGAATACTACTCAGCTATTAAAAACAAGGAATTCCTGAAATTTGTGGACAAATGGATTGAACTAAAAATGATCATAATGAGTGAGTTAACCCAGAAGCAGGAAGAGTCAAATGGTTTATGCTCACTTATATCTGGACACCAGCCCAAGGGGCATGTCCCATGAAAGTCTTCACTTATCAGGAAAGTGGGATGAAGGAGAAGACATCCTGTTTGGTCTTTAGGTGAGATAAGTATGGAAGAATGGGGCAATAGAAGGACCCAGAAGGTCCTAAAAACCTACAAGAAGAACATTATGACAGGTGGATCTGGGCCCAGGGGTCCTGCTCAAACTGGGACACCAGCCAAGGAATATACATGCAGTAATCATCGAACCCCGATCCAGATCTAGCTAATGGTGAGGATATTCTCTACAGTTGAGCAGAGAGTGGGGTCAGACTTTCACACAAACCCTGGTGCCCCATATTTGACCATGTCCCCTGGATGGGGAGGCCTGGTGGCACTCAGAAGAATGATAGCAGGCTACCATGAAGAGACTTCATACCCTATGAGCACTTACAGGGGGAGTAGGCCATCCTCAGTCACAGTCATAGGGGAGGGGAGTAGGGAGAAAGCAGGAGGGAGGGAGGAATGGGAAGATACAAGGAATTGGGTAACTATTGAGATGTAAAATGAATATATTAATAAAAAATTTAAAAATTCGAGTGACACCACATGCTGGTGAGTATGTGGAGAAAGAGGAACACTCTTTCATTGCTGGTGGAAATGCAAACTTGTACAACCACTTTGGAAATCTATCTGGCACTTTCTCAGAAAACCGAGAATTGGGATTCCTCAAGATCCAGCTATTCCACTCCTTGGAATATACCCAAAAAATGCTCCACCACACAACAAGGACATATGCTCAACCATGTTCATAGCAGTCTTATTTATAATAGCAAGAACCTGGAAACAGCCTAAGTGTCCCTCAGTAGAAGAATGGATAAACTGTGGTACATTTACACTATGGATTACTACTTAGCTATAAAATATAAGGAAATGCCGAAATTTGTGTATAATTGGATGGAACTAGAAATGATTATACTGAGTGAGTTAACCCAGAAGCAGAAAGACTCACATGGCATATCCTCACTTATAATTGGGCACTAGCCCAAAAGTCATGTCCCACGAAAGCCTTCACTTACCAGGAGATTGGGATAGATGTGAGGACATCCTACTGGGATTCTAGTTAAGAGTAATAAAGGAGAATGGGGAAATAGAAGGATCCAGAGGTTCTTAGAAACCTACAAGAAGAACATCATGATGGGTGGATCAAGGCCCAGGTCTGCTCAAACTACTGCACTAACCAAGGACAAAAAGTAGTAAACATTGAATCCCTACTCTGATCTAGCCAATGGACAGGACATTCTCCATAGTTAAGTGGAGAGCAGTGACTTACTCTGACATGAACTCTGGTGCCCCATATTTGACAACCTCCCTTTGGTGGGGAGGCCTGGTGGCACTCAAAGAAAGAATAAGCAGGTTACCAAGATGAGACTCAGTTCTACAGAGGAGTGAGGTTCTGGCTTATACCACACTGTGAATGGGCTTCCAGGAGAGAGCCACGCAACACTGTGTGAGCTGTTCCGCATCCAATTGCCTAGAACAGGCAGATTCAGAGAAGGTACACTGTGGCTTTCAGAGCCCATGGAGCATAGGGAAGCAGGAGAATGATGGGTTAAGGGTCTGGATGTGTCCTTCAGGTGATGAACAATTACAAAATTATTATGATATTGTATAATGTGGTGATGTCACGTGACTCCAAAAGACACAAAACCCTACTGAACTGAACATTTCAAATGGGTGAACTCTGTCTTAATACAGCTGTTAAAGAGTAGAGAGACTGTAAAGAAGTGGATAGAGGGCCTCCTGAAGGCCTGGGGACCCAAGCCAGGGCTCTGTAGACACTACAGACATGAGTGTTCATGTATGTGTGGTGTATGTATGCACAAGTAGTCATGGACATATAGTGGCCAGAGGTCCGATTCAGCTGTCATTCCTCAGTTCATCTTGGTTTTTTATTTCTTGTTTGTTTGTTTTTGTTTATTTGTTTTGAGAAGGGGTCTGACTCACTATGTACTCTGGAAGGCCTGGTGCTTGGTATGTAGAATAGGCAGGTTTCAAATTCAGAGAGCTGCCTGTTTCTGCCTCCTGGCTGCTGGGATTAAAGACGTACAGCAGTGCCCTGCCTTTATTTGTTTGTTTTTTTTAAATTAGATAAATGTGTGTGTGTGTGTGTGTGTGTGTGTGTGTGTGTGTGTGTGTGTGAATGTGCATGAGTTAATATGTGCTTTCAAATACCATATTGTTCCTACCAGTTCAGAAGATAACTTGTGGACATTGGCTGATTTTATCCATCTACCATGTGGGCCCAGGATTGAATCAGGTTGTTGGACTTCATGACAAATGCCTTTACCCACTGAACCACCTTGCTGGCCACCACCTTGTATTTTTGAAATAGACTCGTTCACTAAGCCTGAAGTTTTTCCAGTAAGTTCTATTGACTGCCTAGTGAGCCCCGGGCTCTGCCTGCCCTCATGCCCATTGTGTTGGGATTATAGGCATGTGGCACTGTGGGGGGGCCACCCTTAGTGGCTCTTGGATTAAAACATAGGCAATTCCACTTTGCCTATAGGCTCCATTTTCTACATCTCTGCTTGGCACATAGCAAGCTGAGGGTCAGCCTGAGGCCACACTACCCAGTCCCTGGAAGCTGCTTGCTTACCTTATCTCTGCAGCTGCATTCCTCAGAACTAACCTTCCAATCCTTGAAGTTTTTTTTTACTGAGAAATATAGCAGAACACCCTCATTAGGTAGCAGGTACCCGCTTGCTTATCACCTTTGCTTACTTTCTTATCTTGAAGTTTTTACTACCAGGCTAGAGGGCAGAATAGCTGCCATTAGGTTTCTATAGCAACCCTGCTCTTGCCCCTCTGAAATTCTATAAAAGCCCTGTGAAAATTTTCAATAAATGGGGCATGGTCAGGATCCATACTTGCCCTCATTTCTTCATGTCTCCTATCTTTCACTCCGGCACTGTCGTGTCCTCCCGCCGGCAGGAACGACACAGACACCAGGATCCTTCTCAATCACGCTTTATTGGGAGCATCCTTTGAAGCTGAAGTGAAAGACCCCGAATGCCTGCGAGCACGCCACTTAAATACTGTCTGGATGTGGCGTGTCAATGTCTCATTGGTTACATTTGGATGCCTCATTAGCATGTCCCATTAGCATGCCCGCATTAGCATGCCCGCAGATGAGAGGCTGTGTTGGAGTACTTCATTTGCATACCCCTGTCAGGAGGGGTGCATTGAGAGGACTTATGTCTGCGCATGTGAGGGAGCTGTAGCAACTGTAACAGTTGCCACCAAGTGGTAACGGTCACCGCCATTATCGGGTGTGGCCGCGCCTTACATCTCCCCCTTATTTATTTTATAAGAAATGAGCAAAGGGAAATCAGTCCGATCAAGGCTGGACCATTATCATGGCCATCCGATCGAGGACCAATGTGGGGGTAACACTCAATGCCATCCCGTGTGCAATGGGCAGAATCCCCGCGGAGTGCAATGGCCATTGAGCATTGTAGGGGAATGCGTGCCTTCCAGCGTGCAATGGCAACAAGGCTCAGCCGGGTGCAAAGGCCACACAAGGGAGAAAGGGAAGAGGGAGGCTCATTTTCTTAGGCTTGCAAGCCATACTTGAGGAGAGGCATCTTGCTCAACCGCTAGCAATGCTTGGACCATAAGCATCTTATCACGGGTGTGATTTCTTTTCATCCGACATAGTAACCAGAAACAGAACACACTGCCACAGACCATGACGGCTCCAAAAATTCCTACCCCCACCCATTCCTTAAAGTAGGAAAATGCAGAATGCAGCCAAGAGGTAAATTCTCCAAGGGTCAAAGGTTTCAATCGAGTTCCATTCAGGTGATTGATTTGGCTCAAGAGTTGTCGGGATAGCTCTTCAGCCTCCAGCGTCCAGTTTCCTTTTGTTATAAGTTATGTTCTATAGCCTGGCTTGATTACGTCTTTCTGTGGGACCAAAAAGGTTCGATAATGCGGAAATGTCCGTAGACGCTCCGGCATCGTTATTCAGCATCCATTGGAACCAGGGCCACCCCTCATCTCCTCCTGTTGTGTTGTCTCAGGTTTGTCAGGAACACCAGGAGGATCAGGAGACTGGTCTTTGATGTATTGTGACATAGCATCTTGTTCCTCCTCTTTGATGATTCTTGTAAGTCTTTCTGGAACCCACACTGGATCACTTTGTTCCTGTGGAAAGATACAGACAGCTCCCCTGGATCTAGTGATTACTGGATCCGGGCCTTTCCATTGTTTTGTTAATACATCCCTCCATTTTACGGAAGGGAATTTGGTAAAGGAGGTATCTCCATGGTGTTCTGCTGCCGTCCGATCGGCAGAATCAAGTGTCAAAAATTAATAGTAAATAGGGCTAGTGATAATTGATTCTTGGGGGTAAGCCCGGAACTTATTCCCCCTTTTTGTTTTTGTAACAATTCCTTTAGGGTCCGATTTGCTCTTTCTACAATGCCTTGCCCTTGAAGGTTGTATGGTAACCCAGTGACATGCCCAAACTGTGGGACATGTGTTACGTCCATTTGCCAGAGGTCTCTAGGATGTAAACCACAGGGATTAATTCCTGTGTGAGGAGGGTGATGAAAAGGCACACAGGCAGCACAGTTGGTGACTATATCCCTTGCCGTGGCACAGGAGATTTGAAATCTCTTTCTTAGGGTTGCTGTAGGTACATGGTATAGGGAGTGAAATTCTTTGGCTGCCTTGACATTGTCTAGCACTACAAAGGCTGTGGATCTGGTAGCAGCATCCACCAATCTATTGCCTTCAACCATAGGCCCAGGCATCATTAAGTGTGCTCTGATATGTTGTACAAAAAATGAGTGGCGTCGGGACCATATAATCTTTTGAAGGTCCCTTAGGAGGTGTGCTATTGGACTTCTGGGATAGATGTTTCCCACCATTTCTAGCATGCGCACTGCATTAACTACATAGTGGGAGTCAGAAATCAAGTTAAACGGTACAGTGAACCGTTGAAAAACAGCATAAACCATTTGACATTCCACCAACTGTGGAGTATTGGGAGTGAACTGAAGTGTGACTGGCTCTTGTCCTGATACCATATAGGCCCCTAATCCTGTCTTTGACCCATCTGTAAAAATGTCAATAGCATTCAGAATAGGTGAATTAGCCGTCATCTGGGGAAAAATGAAAGGATGAGTAGACACAAAATGTAGCAATGGGTCCTTGGGGAGATGGTTGTCAATCTTACCAGGGAAGATTGTTCTCAAAATTGCCCAATCATCAATGGTGGCTAACCACACTTGCAGTTGCTGAGCGTTGTAGGGAGTAATAATGACATCAGGGTATTTTTCCAAAGTGGGCTAGCAAGACTTAATGCCTTGCTGAGCTAATATTGCCCACCTTTAGGGTGTTTCTGCTTACTAATGAACTGAGGATTACATGGAGGGGGTGCTGACGGGGTTATTCCGTACGGCCCATATCTCTCCTGCTCATATTGAGCAGCTGCCTCCTCCAAATCTTATTCTTCTTCAGTACTTAGCTCTTCCTCTCCACTATGATTCTCGGCCTCTGATTCACTACTTAAATGCAAGTCAGTGAACTCATCGAGTATTGGGTACAGCTTATTGTTAATTTTCTTCTCCTCCTGCTTTTCGTTTTCTTTTTTCTGAGCTGCTCTTCGACTATATTTATCCTTTTTCTTGCTATTCCTCTCCCTTTTCCTGTTAATTCCTTCTGTTTCTGACATACTATCTTGGTGATTAGCTAACATTTGCTGACTGTTTTTGATGACATCCTCACATTTCTTGTCTGCTAGGCAAGCACGTACCATGCGCCATAATGGTTTCATTCCTGCCCGCAGCTTTCGATCTTCTGCTGCTCTGTCTATGTCTCGGCCCAATTTATCCCAACTAGCGAGGTTTAAAGTGCCAGAGGCCTCAAACCAGGGGGCAACTTGCTGTACTTCCTGTAACAATCCCTGAATAGTCTGTTCTGAGACTTTCAGTTTGCATTGTTTAAGAAGCTCCTGCACTGGCTTGAGGAAAATTGTAGAGTGCTGACAAGCGGCTAACAAAAGGGTTGCCCGGCGAGTTGTTTACCTTGGTTCGTCAGGCCTCTTATTCCTAACAAAAGCACTCTTTACTCTTTACCGGGGCTACGGCAGCTCAAAAAGAAACAGCACAGCAACATAGTTGCAAAATCAACCCAGCGTCCAGAAGGGGGTCTATGCCAAATGGAGGCACGCCCTTGAGGGGAGATTTACCGGTACCGTCGCCGCTCCGCGCATTGAGTTCTGAATCCTCCCGGGGTCTCTTGATCCCGAGGGTCCTCGCAGGTGTCGAATGGTCTGTGCGCTGTTTTGCTGTTTTTTCCCGGGTTTCGGCACCACTTGTTGCGTCCTCCCGCCGGCAGGAATGACACAGACACCAGGATCCTTCTCAATCACGCTTTATTGGGAGCATCCTTTGAAGCTGAAGCGAAAGACCCCGAATGCCTGCGAGCATGCCGCTTAAATACTGTCTGGATGTGGCGTGTCAATGTCTCATTGGTTACATTTGGATGCCTCATTAGCATGTCTCATTAGCATGCCCGCATTAGCATGCCCGCAGATGAGAGGCTGTGTTGGAGTACTTCATTTGCATACCCCTGTCGGGAGGGGTGCATTGAGAGGGCTTATGTCTGCACATGTGCGGGAGCTGTAGCAACTGTAACAGTTGCCACTAAGTGGTAACGATCGCCGCCATTATCGGGTGTGGTCGCGCCTTACAAGGCACCCCCTCCTAGGTTCCATTTGAAGATCCCGTGGGCTGTGGCACAGCACAGCACCCAGCTCTTTTCTTTTTTTCCTTATGTAGGTGCTGGGTCTTGAACTCAGGTACACATGCTTGCAATCATGCACTTTATTGGCTAAGCTCTCTTCCAAGTTCCAATACTGAAGACTTGAAGAGAGTGCTGCCTTTTGTCACTCTCTTCAAGGAGAGTTTACCTTTTGCTTTCTTTCCCATCTCCTTTCTCTTTCCTTTCTTTTCTCTCTTTCCTCTCTTTCCACCTCCTTCTCCCCTCCCTTTCTCTTGTCTTTTTTTCACCTTCCTTTGTCAGGAGCCCATGCTGTCATAACCCTGCCTTTGGAAAGCCACTTTCCAGCATTGTAGTATTGGGAAGGGCTCAGCAGCTCTGAGTTGGGGACAGAGAATATGAGGGAAGGTACCAGGCAGTGCCAGCCTCAGAGAAGCAAAACTACCAGTGGGACTTGCCAAGATCAGCCCAGGTCATGAGACAGATGCACCTGGGGCTCAGCAGGAAGCATTCCTCACCCCGGGCCTGTTTTAATTTCTCAGAGATAATAATGGGATATAGAGTACATGCCAGGCACCCAAAGACAGATGACCAGTGCTTGCAGCATAATAGTCTGTGTCACAGAACATTGGAATTTATATCTCCTGAGGCAGGGATCTCTTCACACCATGATTCCTATGTTCCCTTAAATGCTGGAAGTCTGTTCTGGGCTGCTCGCTGGAGACACAAAAGACAGAGCACTGTGGAGGAACTTTGCTCCCCACATCCTATTTTTAATATCTAATTGAGTCTACAAGCCTTAGGACAGTACAGAACAAATGAATCTTATGATAATCTCTTCTGCCTCTGCCTGGGTTGAATGTCATGTTTACCTTCTAAAGTGTCGACTTGTCAAATATGACAAGTGAGCCTGCCACTTTCCTGGGGTTTTGTTCCTCTTTGTGATAGTTCTTGCTTAGTTCTCCCTGTTTTTAAAGCTTGTGAACAAACCAGAAAAATCCAGGAACATGTCCCCACCTGAGTAAACATAGTCATTCTTAAAACACCAAATCCATCCACAGCCTCTTGTTCCCAGGGCCCAGAACACAATCTGTTTTGCTCTTGATTTAAACATGCTGACAGGCCTCTGCCTGCATGCATGCAGCATGGCAGGAGTGGAGCATGCCTTTCATATATAATGCATGAGCCAAGCAGCAGTGTATTCAGGGATAGAGAACTTGGAGCTGTGTGGACCCCGAGTGCCATCTGCCCTGGAGCTTCATTTTTAGAGGCACTGCAGAAACACATTTACTCTGGATAAAGGAGTGGGCTGGGGCTGTGCAGGACATTTGTTCACGGAAGTGGATTTAATTTGAAAACTCGCATTAGGACAGGATTAACCTTGTTGAAGGGGACTATGACATGGGCAGAATGTACAAAGCTTGTCCCAGTATGAACTCACTGTATGGGAGAAAGACTGGAGCAATTAACATTTATGGGATGGAAATGCAATCTCTCCAGTCATCTCTGAGGTGTGGGAACTCATCTGTGTCTCTGTGGAGTGGAACACAGGCCATGGCACAGGCCTAGCCACACGGCTTTGCTTCCATTCTTCTAGCACAATGACCCCATCATTCAGGGGACAGGTGTGTGGGCTTGCAGGCCCGTGCACGCACAGGTGTACATACACATGCAGGAGCACAGTCCATGCCAAGGCTCTTTAGACACATGCTCTCTGCAGGCTAGAGAGTAACTTGTGTGGGCTCCATCCTGTCCTGGGAATTGGACGCACTGTAGGTTAAAAAAATCCTAGAGAAGACCCTGACTGGCTGGTTACCATGTCTGAACGGAATAGGCGTGGAGCTTTGTGGAGAAGGCAATGCTTACACTAGAGGAGGCTGACTCACTTGTTGAGGAATCCTTAATCTAGGAAATCCACCAGTCCTGCACAAACCAAGATAATTGATCTCTCTATACCCGAGAGTCCGTCCAGAAATTTCCAAACCTGGTTAGTGAGTTAAGCAAGCAAGCTACTGCTTCTTTCTCAAGCACTTTACTTTTCTGCAATTTTTCCACACACTCTTTCAATAACAAACATTTCAAAAGGACAAGCAAAAAATAACTGAAACCAGGCCTTGGTCTGCCCTGTGGTTTCCTGAGAAGAACCCAGATATCTCTACTCTAACAGGTGGCTTAGCTGAAACACCCTTGGGAAATTGCTGGTGTATGCCAGCCATGTGCAAGCTGGTGACAGGTTCCTCTTTCTGAGCACTGGATGGTGGGCATGCCCTGTGACTAGTGGTGAGCTGCACACTGTGAATTCACTGTAGTTACCTCTCTACACAAAGTCATAAAAAAGGCAGGGGAGGTTGTGTCAATCCTGTGCAGCAACAGTAGCCATTGTATCCCTTCTGAGTAGGGGGACTGTAGCCTCAGCAACTCATGAATCCCCCAGTAACTTGCAGTAATGAGTGAAGAGGAGGACTCATGACCCCTAGAAGCATGATGAAGAGCTTCAGGCTGCCTCTCATCTGAGAGGAGAGAACCTCAACTGAGAAAATGCTTCTATACAACCAGGGTGCAGGTGTGCCTGTAGGCATTTTATTAATTACAGGTTGATGGGGGAGGGTCTAGCCCATTGTGGGTGGAGCCATCCCTTGGCTTGTAATCCTGGGTTCTCCAGGAAAGCAGGCTGAGCAAGCCATGGGGACCAAGTCAGGAAGCAGCACCCCTTCCTTTGTGGCCTCTGCATTAGCTCTGTCTCCATGTTTTTACCCTGATTGAGTTCCAAACCTCACTGCTTTTGATGATGTACTGTTTTATGGAACTGTGAGTAGCCTTCATAAGTTGCTTTTGTTTAATCACTAAGACACTGTTCCTGAACCTATGTAGGGACAAGGAAGCCTCAACATGGTTAGTTGCTGCAGAGAAATGGCACCTGCAGGAGACATTCCATATATACCTTTCAACCATCTTTGACATATAGATTATCTTTAGTGATCTGAGAAGAGTGGGTGGTGTTCAGTGAGGGGTTAGGATGGCTCCCATAACTAAAGCCCCTTCTTTAGCCCACAGAGAGGAGTGTCCATCACTCTTGTTTTAAGGATATAGAGGCTACCCAAAGTGGTCATGCGGGCTAGCCTTCTATCCCCCAGTAAGACTCCCTGTGTGAGGCTCTAGCCCCTGTCACAGCTCATGTAAGGCCTGGTACTTCAGCCTATCTGGACAGAGCACTTTGCACTTCTCCCTTTGAACATAACTCCAAATGGACAATGGAACCAAAGAAATGGCCTCTTAAATCCAGACATGTTCCTGTCCCTGGCTCTCTACCCAGCACCTCTACCCCTATGCTACAGCCTTTTGCTAGGCACTTTGGGGGATCTGGAAGACCTCCAAGCCTGTCTTCCAAAGTGGACTGTCTTTTTCCTAAATCAGAGATTGGGTTCAGCTTCAGCAAAGGGCAAGTCCCAAGAGCTTTTGGGCTGGGCCAGTGATGGAAGTCACCCCACTCTCCCTCCAAGATCTCTTCCTGATTCTCTTGAAGCCAAACTGCAGTGCTGGAAGCAAGGGTAACATTGAGTGCCTCACCTGGGCATGTTAGCAATGGACATAGTCAAAAGGGGAATTCGCCAGAGGCAGCTCAACTTGTCCCGATCTTGTTGGCAAATGCTAGGCCTAGCCAGGGAATTCTCTGCTCATCACAGCACATACTTTCTGAGGTCCAGAGAAGGAGGCCTTTGGTTTTCATTGCCCTGGGGCCCAGAAGTCCACTGTCACTTCTAGTTTGCCTTAAGCAGTGAATATGGGAGAGAACCCTGAATCCTGGCCTAGGAGCAGCATCATTCACCCAGCTTGAAATGGAAGTTTTGGTTTCTTTGTAAATTCAGTTATGTTATGTAAATATCTTTTTGTTTTAACCCCAAATGTGGTATTTTAGTTTGGCCTTTAGTTTGTCCACAGATCATAACTGCCTCCTGCAGGGTATGGTCTTTGCCAGCTGGTAACAGCCTTGCCTTCTAAGGCATGGAGATGAGTGTGGTCTACTACTCTGTGGGACATAAATAAAAGAGCCTGGAGAAAGGGTGGCATGTGGGCTGCAGTTTGGAGAGACCAGAGGTGAGCAGTGTGGCAGTTTGGAGATAGATGGAGATACACAGAGAGAAATGTTTCAATGCAGCAACTCAGAGGAGACTACTTGCTGTGTTTGCTGTTGAAGGAGATTAGTATTGCCCCAAAAGAACCCAATTGACCCTAAACAGTAGGGAGAAGTAGATGGGTAGGTGAGAGGAGGAGCAGGGGGCTGGCTAGTTTTTAATGTCAACTTGGCACAGGTTAGAGCCATTTGGAAAAAGGAAATCTCAATTGGCAAAATGCCTCTACCAGATTGGCCTGTAGGCAAGCCAATGGCACTTTTCTTGATTGATAACTGATGTGGGAAGGCTCAGCTCTCTGTGGGCTATTCCATTCCTGGGCTAATGATCTTGGGTTGTATAAGAAAGTAAACAGAGCAAGGCATGAAGAGCAAGCCAGTAAACAGCACCCCTCCATGGCCTCTGCATCAGTTCCTGCCTCCAGGTTCCTACCTGGAGTTCTCTGCCTTGACTTCCCTCAGTGATGGAGTATGACATGAGGTTTTAAGGCTGAAATAAACCCTTTCTTAGCCAAAGTGCTTTTGGTAATGGTGTTTTATTACAGGTATAGAAACCCTAACTAGGACAGATATGTAGGTGAGTGAGGAGATAGCTAAATGGATAATGAGTAGGTACTTGAATGGGTGGGTAAATGAATGGAGAGATAGATGTATGGATAGAGACACATTGGTGGTGGGTGGGTGGATGAATGCATGGTTGATGAGAGGGTATGTAGCTGGGTAGCTGGGTGGGTGAATAGCTGGGTAGGTAGGTGGATGGACTGAAGGACAGATGGATGGGTGGACAGGTAGATTAGTAGGTGGATTTGTGGACAGATGGATGGATGGATGATGGAGATTTGTCTTAAGAGGTCCTTTCATGCCTGAAAATGACTCAGGGGGCTAAAAGTATGAATAGATCTTGCTTTGGTGGTAACTAGGTCACGTGGTTCCAGATGAGGACAATGGCTCTGTTTTGTCCACTACCTTCACAACATTTCTCCCTATCCCTGTTTTTTGGAAGAAGCACAAATGGCAGTTAGAGACACTACAATGAATTCTAGAGGAGTCCTATGGCACTAAGGATGGAAAGCAAGGTTGGATGTAACCTGCATGGGCAGATGAGGCTGTGATGTCTGGACCTGGCTAGTTCTGGGAGCCAGATCCAGAGTTAAGGTTCAGAGTCAGGCAACTTGGAGTTCTTGCTCAGCTCAGTGGCTCCAGATGCATGCAGGATGCTGGCCAGCCACTCTCACAAGTTGTTCAGAGCACTGAGTACATCATGGTTAACTGTGACAGCTTCCAAGCTGGTTCAGAAGAAGAAGTGGGGAAGGGGGAAGGAGGAGGGGGAAATGGTGGAGGAGGAGAGGGAGGGGAAGGAGGAGGAAGGAGGGGAGGGAAATGGAGAGGAGGAGGAGAAGGAGGAATGGAACAGGTGGAGGTAAGGGGAAAGAGGAAGGGAAATGAGAGGTAGTGGAGGGGGAGAGGGGAGGAGGAAGGGGAGAGTGGAAGAAGGAGGAATATGAGGAAGAGAAGAAGGAGAAGGAGGATAATAATAATAATAATAATAATAATAATAATAATAATAATAATAATAATAATAATAATACCACCATACAGGGACAGGGGAGTAGGGTGGGACATGATTCTGCAGTCACAGTTAGGTTCCAAACAGCTGTAACCTCTTCATCTCAGGTGAGTGGTTTCTCTCCCAGTGAACAGCTCTTCAACAGTATCTCTCACAGACCCCAGTAGGGTTGTCTATGCAGAGAGACTCTATTCCTAATGGCCTTGATCGTCATATGGCATAGAGAAAGGACTTACTGCTGCCACCATGCACACACTTATTCGGACATACAGCTATGTGGTCCCATTTTGGGCAGCCTCCTCCAGCCATACCACCAGGTCTCTATGCCTCTTCCTGTGTGTGATTTTCTCTACTATGACCCAGAAACCCCCTCCCAAGGAGCCCTTACTTGCCCCTGTCCTCTTTGCTGGACTGTCATCCACATTTACTGAGCACTAACCTGAGCTTGCATTCAGAGGTAGAGCTTTGAATGCCATCAGCAGGCCCACTTTAGAAACTTCCTGACTTCTCCCTGCACTGGGAGTGGGAGTAGAGGCAAACACAAAGCATGCTCTGTGTTGGGTGCTTGTAGAAAGATAAGATGGGGTGAGAAGACAAAAGGGGACAGAGTGCTCATCAAGATATAGAGGAGTCGAGGCAACCACTGACAAAGTGATAGCTGATCCACAACTCAAACTCTAGCATATGTTCTTATCCCAGAAGGCTGCCTGGCCTTCCTTCCAGCAGCCTCAGCCGTGTTCTTCAGATGGAATATCAAAGTTCAGAGAAGGTGTGTGGATGACCAGAAGCCACACAGCAGATGGGCAGGCATTGAGCCTATCTCTCCTCTCTCAGAAGTTTCCTGTTTCAATGCTAAGAGATGGTCAAGCCAGACGAATCTTAGCTATGTGGGGTAAACAAGTGCCTACAAAAAAGATAAGACAGAAATGTTTGTAGGGTGTCCAGAAAACAGGGTGATTCTTCTCTCTTGTTTGGGTTACAGTTTTTTGCTTTCCAAACCCTCTGCAGTGGGGTCTATTCCTTCAGTGGCCAAACATAATAAATAAAAAGATAATTGATCTAATTTTTGATAGGCACCCAAATGCTCCCTAATCTGGTGGCCAGGACACTGAAGTGCCAGGTCCCTCCAAGGGCCAATTTGAATTAAAGGATGGTGCCAGGAACTGAGTGTGAAATGTCCCCATAGGCCTGCGGTTTGAACTCTGAATCCCCAGTGGGTGGCACTGTTCCTAGAGGTGGCGGGAACATTAGGAGGTGAGGCCTGGCTGGTGGCAGTGGGTTGTCAGAGGCAGGTTCATGGGAGTGTGTTGTTCTCCGTTCCCATCTGTGGATCTAAGATGTGAACAGTTCTACCACAAGCTCCTACTGTCACAAATGGAGTTGCTACTGCTGTGATGGATGGAAACCCACTGACACAGTGACTCAAAACCAATTCATCAGTCTTCATTATGCCAGGAATTAGGGTCAGAGTGAGGTAAAAGTAACCAGTACAGATGGCCACAAAGAGAAGTGCCGGTCTGGCTCAGGCCCACTGAGCTCCTTATCCAACCATGCCAGCTCAGTGCACTCCTTCACAGATGATAAAAGCCTTTGTTCTACTTTGACTTCTGATGCTACCATAAACACCATGACCAGAAGCAAAATGAGGAGGAAGGGCTTGATTTTAGCTTACAGGTTACAGGTCATCCCTGAGGACTAGTTGGTGGTGGCAGGAACTCAAGGCTGAAGCACGAAGTAGAAACCAAGGAGAAACACCGCTTACTGCCTTGTCTGTACTTGATCATGATCAGTCTGCTTTCTTATGTATGGTGGTCCAGGCCCTCTTCCATCAATTAGCAATTCAAGAAATTGTCCCACAGATGTACACAGGCCAATCTGATAGAGTCATTTCATCATCTGATGTTCCCTTTTCATGGGGTCAGTTTCTGTCAGGTTGATAATATAAACTAAATAGTATAGGCCTTGACCCATACTTCTCAGTGACAAGGCCTCAAATAAGCAAGAATGGACACCCAGTAGTCACAGCTTCAGGAAGGGCCAATAGGGACAGTTCCTTACCTTACTGGCCAGAGCTGGGGAGAGAGGCTGGTAGTAGATCTTGAGCCTGGACAGGCCAGCTGAAGATAGGGAATAACCCTGTGAACATCCCAGGTGTCCTATGTCCTGCCCATCTGTGTGATGGACCAAGGACACCTTCAATGACTTTAAGGGACACTTCAAGTGACAAAGAGCCACTTCTGCCCCGTACCCACCATATCGTCCCCCTTCTGAGATTGCCTTCTGAGATTGTAGGCATTTCTATTTGAGCTTCTTTGTTTTTCAATCCTTGAAAGCCCTCAGCTTCTCTGTGGCCATGGGAAACTTAAGTTCACTGATGAGAATCTGGGTTGTGGCTTTGGGGCTCAAAAAAGGCAGGGCTGTTTCTCCTGGGAGGTGCAGGAGGAAAATCATTCTGATGACTGTAGGGAGTTAAGTAGCCACAGCTCTATGGAACACACATTAAATGGTACGATGATTAATCCCTGGGACAGAAGGGAGAGTTTTCATCTTCAAAGCTCCTCATTAATCACCTCAAGCCCTAAGAAAAGAAAGGCTGCTTCTGTCCCTGAGAGTGGGGAAACTGTGTCTCCTGAGTTTCTCTGACTCCACTCAGGGTGGAAACAATGCAGGCTGGATGCTACCCAGGCCACCAAAGGTTCAGGTGTCTCTTTCTATTGGCATCAGCTCCTTTCTCAGTCTCATAGGGACATTCATAAGAATAAATAGAAATGTTATTTTAAATGAAAAGAAAGAAGGGGGCTGCCAATACCTGCTGTTTTCATCTGCTTTTGTTCTCTCTGCCTGAGTGGCTGCACATTTGCAGTGCACAGCCTTCCTGGGAAAGCAAAGCATCTTCCAGTTTTCTCAGTGATCAGTTTAAAGGAAAGTGCTCTTTCTCTCACAGATGCCTTTCTTTGCAATTGGGACATTGTGCTATAATACAGGTATCCTGCTTTGCATTCAAATTGCTGTGACAGTTTGGGGCTGTAAATAATATGTGCTAGGTGCTCAAGACAGAGTTTTTATTATTATTTTTCCTCCCAGTTCCTGGAGCATGTGATAAATTAAACATTTCTCTTGTATTCCCACCCTGAAATATGAAATACAGGGCTGTTTGCTTCACACCTGTAATCAAGCATAAAGATGAACTGTGGGTGAGCAGGAGGTGGGGGGCTGTTCTGAGTTGGGGAGGTTGGGGAGCAGGAATGAAGATGCTTTTCTTAACTTGGCCTTCCATGTTGTAATGTTTTTATCTGAATGACCTTCTTATAACAAGAAGAGGTCACCTGCAAATATCTCTTCCACATAGGGGAAACTGAAGCCAAGAGACGTCTGCTGCAAGCATGTCCTTACTGCTATGACGACAGTGTGGCCCCTGGCCCCACTCTATGCTGACCAGCAGTGCTTTTCCCCCTGGTGTGCTGGAGCCCAGCTAGAGGAAACAGGATGCCAGGCACTGCGAGCAGGCAGAGCCCACTGACAGTGGCAGACAGGCTCTTACTGCATAACCCCACACACAATCTCTAGTTTCAGTTCCCTTGCCTTGAAATGAAGTTAAAAAACAAATTCCTTATGCCCTGGAGAGGAGCAAGTAATGCCCCTGGTGTGCTTATGGGGAAGCAGCTGTGACCAAGGACCTCATGCCCAGGAGTGATGCAACTCTCTAAGCTGTCAAAGACACATGCAGGTGCTAGAAACTTTAGCCAGACACCAGTCCCCTAGGTGTCTTTTCTTACCCTCTAAGGCCCTTGGGTGGGTCCATCAGAAACTATGCCCAGCAGACAGGTCCAGATGAGACCCATCTTGGACATGCAAGAGGCCTCATCCTGCATGGGAATGGGCTGCATTTAGACTCTAGGCTAGAGGAGAGGGGGTGGGCGAGGTCAAGCCTCTGCTCTCTTCTGATGGAGACCCCTGGCATTTTCACAAAAAATGCATGCACAGACATATGCAACTTATAGCACACACATCCACAGACTTACAGCTCATATGCTCACTGGCTCACAGCACACAGGTTCCCAGGTTCATATGCATGCATGCTCAGACTCATGCACACAAGCTCACAAGCTTATGTGTGTAAATGCTCATGAGTCCCTAGCATGCACCTTGTCAAGATCACATGCACAGACATTCACAGTCTTGCATGAATCCTCCAGAATAGTTCATCATCTATTACCCCGACTCAGTCCCAGTGGAAGATTCCCCTCAGGCCAGTGCGTGCAAGCTGCAAGCACTCCATGAAGCAATGCCACACATGCCTAGTAGCAGCCGCCGCCGCCCCAGAAGGCAGTCAGAGAGAGGGGGAGGGAATGGTCTGCTCCAACTCACCCCCAGACCAGAACATAGGAGGTGCCTTCCCAGCTCTGGGGACACTCTAAGGACAGACAAGAACAGGCTGAGATACTCTAGGCTGCTCCTCCATTACAGACCACAATGGGAATCTTCTGTGCTTTAGTACCCTTTGCCATGCCAATCAGCTGAGGGTCAGCAGACTATAGCTCCCATGTACAGATGAGGAGGAAGGGAGCTGGGGCTCCAAGCACAGCAGACACAGCAGGGATCTCACATTCAAATAACACATTCACTCCAAACTCAGTTGCCTGGGGTCTTTTCAGGCAATACCAACATGGTGGAGGCTCCCTTGGAAAACTCTAGAGAGTTCTTAGTACCAAGAACAGTGCTTCCAGCTACCACCAGGGCTGCCTACACTATTGTCTGCAAGAAACCCTGATTCTTTAAGTGCAGTCTCGATGGGGTGTTATGACACTATCTAGCTTCAGGGTCCAAGTGGTCGTTGGCCTTGAAGACTCAGGACAGAGTTGCTAGGCCACCCCGCCCTGTCCCTCTCAGCCTCAGCACACTGAAGGCCTGCTTCTTCAGCACTTGTTCCTCTGCTGTTGTTTGCTTCCCTCAAAGCAAAACCATTCTTCTAAGAGGATGGCTTCCAGGATTACCTGGCTGGTTGCACTTTCACAAGAGCCTGTATCTAGCATGTCAGCCCATTGACCGCCCACCTGTGTAGACCTCTACACCTCCACCCTGCATGGCCAGCTTTCTTAGGGAAAACAGCAGGCAGCTCATCTTACCTTGTGATGCTCAGGGGGATCCCCATCCCCACCACCAGGGGTCCCCAGACCTCACCTTGGCAGGCACTATCATGGGACAGTGTGTTCCCTGCCAGCTCAACCCCTGGGGTCCAGAAAGGCCCACTGTCATCCACAGACAAGCTTCTTGGAGCCTCTCTCTGGCACAGGACACACCAGGAGCCCCTTCACCCTCAGATTGCACTTGGGCACACACTGAGTGCTTTTAGCCACCATCACACAGAGGCAGTGTGCACCTCAGAAACAGTTTTAGCCATGAGGCACCTGATCTGCAGCTACTCTCTTGCCCATCCCTCACCTACAAGATGGGATGATGAGATAAACCTTGAACATGTGCAAAGAGCCATGAACAGGAGCTCCAGAGGTAGTGAGCCCTGGTGAGCTGAGTGTCTTTGAGCACCATGATGAGTTTAGCACTCTGATTACCAATACCATGCAGCTTGCAATGGAAATGGCTGGAGAAACATAACACAGACAAAAGGGAAACCAAGAACTACCAAGACGCAGTGATCACAGATATTTCAGAGGTCCCCTCCACCTGTCTGTGAACATCTGGAAGCAAGCCACTGAGTCAGCCTCTGGCTGGGACCTCATAGCAATGGGAGGTGCTTTCTTGTGGCTTGTGTCTCTTTTTTCATGGATGCTTGGCAGATTACACCCACTTTCCTCATCACAGCTAGCAGCTTCTGCATCTGCCCGTTGATCCTCTTCCTTGCAAGGACACAGGCCTTCCTCATCCAGGGCCATCATCCTGCCAATTACAACAGTTTCCCTGGAGAACTTTGTTGGGTCAGGTCTCATCTGAAGAGGCAGGCCAAACCCACCTGCTGTTGAAGGCTGGGCTCAAGGCCCAGGGCTTTCCACCATCTACAGCCAAGAGGCTGAAGACAGCCCTGGACCTTTGAGTAACACAAGGAAATCTGGGGTGAGCCCAGACACACTGTTCAGAGATGGAAGCAGCACCTCCAGCTCGAGCAAGGGTTCTTGGGACTCCCCAGGGACACCCTGCCCATCCTGTGACTGAACCACATTATGCTATTGTGGTCTTGCTGAATCTGAGAACAGAGTCTCTGGAGCATCCTCTGCCACTGAGAGCAGGGGTAAATGATTGGAGGCCATGACTGACTACCTCATCCCTGCCACAGCAGTTGCAGTGAGAGATTCCCCCAGAAGCTCAGCTTATGTCCTGAATGAAAAGCCAAAAGCCCAAGGCCAAAACTTGCTAGTTCAGCTGACAGCCCAGGAGGAAAATGCCTATAGCCCAGGAGGTAAAAAGCAAGAGCTAAAGAGCTCCTTCTTCTCCACACTGTGTTAAATGCCCTTCTCTCAAAGTCCCTCCTATCTACCAATCCCTGTCAGCTGGTTTCTTACTCTCCCTCTTGACCTAGGGGAGGTCTTTATTAAATCCTGTGTACAGAATGCTCTTGGATTATAAGGTGTGCTAGGGCTGATCTCCATCATAATCACCTGTGTACAATAAAAAGAAAGTTCTTGGATTAAAGGTGTGTGCTATGGATGAGCCACACCAACAAGAAGCAGGCTTTTACAGTTCACAGTCTCAGGGCTCAAAGGGCATCAAATATCCTGTAATAATGACCTTCCAAGTCAAGTTGTGAAATAGCTTTGTGTAGATGCTCTCGATCCTTGCCTTAGGTGTGGTGTTTGCTTTCAGAGTTATATTTATTTATGTGAATGGGTGTTCTGACTACTGTATATCTTTGCTCCCATATTCATGCAGCTCCAGCAAAAATCCAAATAGGAATCAAATCCTCTGTTATAGTTGATTGTTAGGCACCATGTTGAACCTTGGAGAGAGCAGCAAATACTATTAACCAATGAGCCATCACTCCAGCTCCTGTACGTGGCTTTTGTCCTTATAGTTTTAGGTTGGACAACCAAATGGATCAATATCTAGAGATTTGTAGAAACAAGTCCATGAGGTAGGCACTCTGACTGTCTGAGGCTGCCAGGCATCTGTGCAGGGCTCTGATGTCTCCACAGCTCTCCATGTGTTCAGGATCATGCACCAGCAGTACTATTCCCAGTTTTAATGAGAAAACAGCAGATTGATTTCCAAAGTGGTTGTGCAAGTTCAGGGACTGTGCTGATGCATATTCCTTCTAGACATCTTTTGTGATTTATCACAAACAAATACCTTAAAATTGCTTAATTTGGAGGATCAGAGGTTAGATAGAAGATGCAGTGGTTATGAGCACTTTTGCGCTGGACCTGGGTTTGATACCATTATCCATATGTCTGCTTCTAACAACTTGTGACTCAATTTCTAGGTTACCTGATGCCATTTTCTGATCTCTGTAGGTAATATGAACACATATGGGTATAAAAATATACACGCAACAAAAACTAAAATAAAGTGGAAGTGAGAAGAAACAACTCAATTATTTTTTATTTATATATTTATTATTTAGATATGGGGCTTGTATATCCCACAATATATATATGTGGAGGTTAGAGTACATCTAGCAGGAATAAATCAGTTTTTTCTTCTACCATGTATGTTCAAGTGATTATATATATATACACACACATCCATCTTTCTTTTAGTCATCTTTATGTTGAATTCCTCTATGTGTATGCATGCATGTATGTGTGTGTTCGTGTGTGTTCGTGTATGTGTGTGTGTGTTGGTCAAGGTGTACCATAGCATACATGTGGAGGTAAGGGTGTTGGATTTTACCTTACACCTTTTTAAAAATGAAAATAGATTATTCTCTCATATTGTACTTCTCCACAAAAGTTTTCTTTCCCCTCTCCTCACAGATCCTATAGCTTGTTTGATCAGCATGACATCAGGGTCTATTCAACAATCTAACCATATTTATATTTAAAATCTGGGCTAAGTAAAGGATTTATACAATGAAATACATTGTTCTTCAAAATGTTCAGTTTTATTCTCTTATTTTAGATGACTGAGGGATTATTAGAATTTGAGGATAAGAAAACAAACCTAAGAGATGGAGATGACTATTGAGAGAAGTGGAAGAGGCTTAGATTACATTCAGTTGTGCATTTAATCATCTTTACAATAATCACTTGCTTGTGTGTGCTGAACACTTAAAAACAAATACAAATATTTTACATAGTATTTTACATTTATTTATTTATTTATTTATTTATTTATTTATGCAATTTGTATGCATGTGTGCTTCTTCATGGACTTGGTTAAATGGTCCTCTCTTTGTGTGGTGATTTAAAGAAAATTGACCAATGGAGAAATGGTGGCATCTTGGAGCTGACAGAAAGCAAGAGGACTCAAAGAGGAGTCCTTGGAGGATGGAGCTCTCAGAGAGAAAGAAAGGTTCTTCCATCAACTTTAAACCCCATGAGGAGAAGCAAACAGGTTTACACACATTTCTCCAGTAAACTTCTTTCTCTAACATGCATTTTTGGCATGTCAGAAGTGTTTGAAGTGGAGAAGGGAGGTAGAGGTAGTAAATACCAAAAATAAATCAACTTCGAAATAGGTGTCAATGGGCATAAGAATAAACATGCAGAAGGCTGAATGACTGCCTGTCCATTTGCCAGGAGATTAGGAGAAATTCTTTCTTTGAGCTTGTGACCTTCACAAGCCACACATGTTTTTTTTACCAGGTTTATATAACATGTGTGTACTTCCTTTCATGGAGTAGGCATAAAATCTTATCAGAGATGGTTGATTGCCACCCAAACATCTATTCCACTTCTTACCTTTTATGTCAGTGCTATACCTACTTTTGGGTAACTAGATGGATGACCTTTCTTCTCCATCAGCTTTCCTGCACTATAAACATAAACAGGTATGGAAGAATCTTCCAGATCAGTTCCAGCTTAATTTCTGTGTCTTTATTCATGAGGACTGCATCCATAGGGGCTCATCATATGTTTCTAATGGGTGACTAAAAACAATGGTAATATACTTTCTTTTGGAAGGTTTTGAGGGTTCCCTCTCCAACAAGTCAAATTAAGGTTGACATTGGGGTTTTTACTTATATACCTGTCTTTTTTAAATTAAATTTTAGTAAATCTTCCATTGGTTTTTTTTTGTTAAGAAACCTATGGCTTCTTGGATCAACATTATTCATCTATGTTGCAAAACTTAGTTAAAACATTTGAACTTTAGGTTATCTGAGTATGAATTAACTTACCCATATAAATACTTCCAGGTCCATTCAATATTACAAAAATTAGTTTTTATTAGTATTGTACAAATATCCATTGTGTTTGTATATGGTCCATTTTCATTATCCATCCGTCCATTCAACAGTGACACACATTGACACCGAGTCAACTTCTTAGATAATATAACAAGGAGGTGTCGGTGTCTGTCATAGCATACAGAGTTATTTGGGCACATGCTAGATCCTGTAGCAGTTTTAGTTTTAGCCTTTTGAGAATTCTATGAAATTATTTCCACAGGGTTTTGATCACACTATCACTTAGACTGACTAAAGGGCCCTCTTTCACCATTTTGCCTCAATACCCTAACTCATGTTGTGGGCTTTAAGTACAAACAAAAGCTGGTTGATTACTCCCATAGCATTCATGTTACTCTTGCACCAGTGAGCATATCTTGCCAGGCCAGACATTATGATGGATCACAGGGTTATCACCTGGGTGAAATTGTTGTACACCTTTTCTCTCTTCTGGCACTGTGAATGTTTTCCAGGAAGTGTGAGCTCCCAGGCGAGCACTAATTTTATTTCTCTCTCCATTAACTCAAGAGATGAGTCTTAATTTCAGATTCTGAGTGGAAATCAAGAGCAATGGCAATAGGTTAAAACATTTAGGTAAGCCCATCAGATCCCATTGACCAACACCACAAAAATATCCTGTATCTGTCACTGACCTATTGTGTGGAAGAGCTATTGTGTCCCTTACCATTTCATGTAACTCCACTTCAGCTTTTTTACTTAGTAATATGCATATAAGTATATGTATACTATTATTTTCTGTTTACATCTGTGTGCCTCAGTGTATTCGTATGTAACACATGTATTCATGTATCTGTGGAGGCCAGAAGAGGGTATTCGATGTCTTAGAAGTGGAATTGCAGGTGGTTATGAGCCACCTGATGTAGGTTCTGATAAATGAATTGGGCATTCTACAAGACTGTCAAGTGCTCTTAGCCAACAAGCCATAACTCTAGTAAAAATATAAATATGTCTTAGAGTCCTTTTGCCATAGTAGGTTACATAACATTGCCCCAGGGATATTGATACAAAAAGCCCATCATGGTATTTTCTAGTGTAATAACAAAGTATTGAGATCATGTGACACATGCATAAAATTTGAAGATCAGAGTATCCACAATTCAAACATGCTATAAAAGATCATTTAAATAAGCTATTCTTCTTGTGTAAATGTTTTACTGGGTCTCTCCTAAATTTAAAGTTGAATGTTTTTATATGACATGTATGAAGAGATCTAGTCATCTTTTCTCACATCTCATCCTTCCATTGTAGGTCTTACAATCCTGAAAAGCTAACTCCTAGTACAGAGTCTTTGTAATATCCTTTTATCTTTTAAATAATTATGTAATTTTTAACTGTGTGTGTGTGATTATATTTTTGTACAGACATATGAGTTAAGGGAATCTCATGTATTTTGGAGCTACTGTTACAGGAGATTGGCAGCATCAATTTTCAAGACTATACTGGAAATTTAATCAGGTCCTCTTGAAGCAAAAGGCATACTAATAACAAAGTTATCAATACATCTTTTAAAATATTTTCCTGTCTCTTTATCACAATATTTCTCTTGCTTCTATGTTACATTTCTCTAATCTGTAGAATACAGTTAAGGTGTCTTTCCTTCCCACATCAAGGAAAACATTATATTAACTTCATTTTCAAACTACAGTTCACGATAGCTGATCTACTCCAAGGAGACCAGGGACATGAATGGAACCACAGACTGCTGGATTTTGAGAACTGTAGGTGAGTGGGTCCCCAAACTCCACAGACCACCAGGGGGTCTAACCCCAGGACAAGCAACAGCCCGGAGGGCTAAACGCACTCCCCAAACTCTGAAACGGAATCCACAACCAAGCTGTAGCCAGCACATAAAACCCAAACTCGCCATTTGGGGAGGAGATTTTCTGGAGCCCCAAGCCTGAGGAGTCTCAGAGAATAGGGTGAAACTACCATTGAACCTCTACATCCACATCACGCCAAACTGGAGGTTACCTGCCTAACCTGGGTGGAAACACAGGTGGTGGGTCTCACCAAAAACAGCTAGAACTAGCGTATAGGTCATGGACTGCGTCCACGTCCTACACCCAAGCTGAAGCCAGACACAAAGGATTGACCCTGCAAACAGGGGCAGTTAGAAACCAGTGTGGTCTGCTCCCACAGCCCAGTGGGACTGCCCACGTTATCAGGAGCCATGGGTCACACTTGCAGGGACTAACTACTGCCCTAAAGCGAACTGGGAGTACTCTGGCTTTCTGTGGCAGAAAGAGAAGATACAGGAGATTCCTGCCAGCGGTCTGAACTGCCATTGGCACCAGCCGCGGGGCCAGGCTCCCGGCACTGACCCAGCACTCCCCAAACAACAGAACTAGCTGGGTCCATTCTTGTGGGCCCGTGACAGGACTGCCCACGTTATCGGAAGCCGTGGGTCTTGCTGGCAGGGAATAACTGCTGCCCTAAAACAACCTTGGAGCACTCAGGTTTTCTCTAGCAGAAAGAGAAGATACAGGTGATTCCTGCCAGTGGCCTGAACTGCCTTTGTCACCAGCCACAGGGATGAGCTGCTGGCACTGACCCGGGACTCCTCAAACAACAGAACCTAGCTGGGTCCCACAATATAGGGAGCTGTGGCTCATGCATGCAGGGTATAACTGCTGATCTATAGCAAGCTGGGAGTGTCCTGGCATACAGGGGCGTGGAAACTGCTACCTCCTCGAATACTGCCAGTGGCCTGAAACCATATTGTTTCAGGCCAACCAGGCACTGATCCTGTAATCTCCAACAGGCAGATCCTAGCTGTGTCAGCTCCTGCAGACCAAGAAAGAACTCCCAAATTCATGGGAAAGGCTGGACACTCCTACAAAGTGTAGAGGCAGAGCTAAAAGACAGCTACAACCGAGAAGATCTGATCCACCTGGGGTCTTGGCTACAAAGCAACAGGAAAGACAGACATCTGGGATCAACCTACACAACCAGAGAGCTTGTGTGCTGACCTTACTCTAGATCCCAAAACTGCTCACTTGAGATACAGCAGTAAGGTGAAAAGGCCCAAACAGAAACCTACTTTGCATGACTCAGCCTGGACGCTAAGGTGTTGAGAAAAATCTCTGGGAGTAGAATCTGAATCACCGGCCTGGTCCAGGGAAATACTCCCTGATCCCCACAGGTAAGGGCACCCTACCTATAATCAGACATCATCTATCCACTCCCAAACAGGGAAGGTCACTACAAACCACCTCCCAACACTAGAATCACCAAAATGACAAGGGGACAATGAAAGAATGCTAACAAAAACCAAAACAGGATGGCATCTCCAGATCCCAGCAATCCTAATGAAAACAACCTGGAGAACCCAACAACAATTGATATACATGAAAACCACCTCAAGTCCTTAGTAAGTAAGATGATAATGGAAGAAACAAATAAAATCTGTAAACAAATGCAGGAGGAAGCAGACAAGAGGGCTGAAGACTTAAAAGAGTCATATAAAGAGGCATTTGAAGAATTTCAGAAAAATACAAATAACCAGATGAAGGAAATCGTTAAAACAGTTCAAGACCTGAAGATAAAAATGGAAGCTGTCATAAAAGAACACACGGAAGAAAAACGAGATTGAGAAGCATCAGAAAAGAAAGCAAGCATCTCAGAGGTGGCCTTATCTAACAGATTACAAGAAATGGAAGAACGAATATCGGGACTTGAAGATACAATCGCACAATTGGAAACAACCATCCAGGATAATGCTAAATCTGAAAAGTTCCTGACACAAAGCATTCATGAAATAAAAGACAATATGAAAAGATGAAACTTGAGAATAATAGGGATAGAGGAAAGAGAAGGCAACTGATTCCACAGCCCAGAAAATATCTTTAATCGAATAATAGAAGAAAATTTCCCCAATTTGAAGAAGGAGATGCATACGAGCATACAAGAGGCCTACAGAACACCAAATAGAATAGACCCGAAAAGAAAATCTTTCCACCACATAACAATAACAACACAAAATATACAGAACAAGGAAAATATTAAAAGAGGCAAGAGAAAAAGAATGAGTAACATATGAAGGCAAACCTATCAGAATTACTTCTGACTTCTCAGCAGAGACCATGAAAGCCAGAAGGGCCTGGACAGAGGTTCTGCAAACCCTAAGAGAACACAGATACCAGGCAAGACTACTATATCCAGCAAAATTATCAATAACCATTGGCAGAGAAGACAAGACATTCCATGACAAAAACAAATTCAAACAGTACCTAGCCACAAATCTGGCTTTACAGAAGTTACTAGAAGGAAAACTCCACCCCAACTGGTCAAACTACAACCAAAAATACATAAGAAATAAGGAACTACACCATTGCAAAATCACAAATTCACAAAAACTCGATTGTTACAAATACCAAAAATGAAGGGACTTACCAATCACTGGTCATTAATATCTCTCAACGTCAATGGTCTCAACTCTGCAATAAAAAGACACAGACTAACATAATGGATGCATAAACACGACCCAACATTCTTGTGCATTCAAGAAACACATCTCAACCACAATGACAGACATTACCTCAGAGTAAAAGGTTGGGGAAAAATATTCCAAGCAAATGATCACAAGAAACAAGCTGGGGTAGCTATTCTAACATCTAATAAAATAGACTTTCAACCAAAATTAGTCAAAAGAGACGAGGATGGACACTTTGTACCCGTCAAAGGTAAAGTCAACTAAGAAGACATCAGGATTTTGAACATCTATGCTCCGAATACAAGGGCTCCCACATTTGTAAAAGAGTTATTAACAAAGCTTGCCCCACTGATCGATACCCACACATTAGTAGTGGGAGACTTCAGCACCCCACTTTCACTCAAGGATAGGACCTTGATTCAAAAACTAAGCCGGGAAATAAACTCATTAACCAATGTCATGAATCAAATGGATCTAACAGATATCTACAGAACTTTCCACCCAAACGCAAAGGAGTATACCTTTTTCTCAGCACCGCATGGAACGTTCTCTAAAATTGATCACATAGTTGGTCACAAAGCAAACTTCAACAGATATAAGAAGATTGAAACAATACCTTGTATCTTATCAGATCACCATCATCTAAGGCTGGACTTCAACAACAATAGAAATAACAAAAAGCATACCAACACGTGGAAACTAAACAACTTTCTACTTAATGACACATGGGTCATGGAAGAAATAAGGGAAGAAATAAAAGACTTCCTGAAATTCAATGAAAAGGATGGAACAACATACCCAAATTTGTAGGACACATTGAAAGCAGTGATAAGAGGAAAATTCATAGTACTAAGTGCCTTCAAAAAGAAAATGGAATCATCCCACATAAACAACTTAACAACACATCTGGAAGCTCTAGAAAAAAAAAAGAAGCAGAAACACCCAAGAGGAGTAGACGCCTGGAAATAATCAAACTCAGGGCTGAAATCAATAAATTAGAAACAAAGAGAACAATCCAAAGAATCAACAAAACCAAGAGCTGGTTCTTTGAGAAAATTAACAAGATAGACAAACTGTTAGCCAATCTAACAAAAAGACAAAGAAACACTATCCAAATTAACAAAATCAGAAATGAAAAGTGAGACATAACAACAGACACCGAAGAAATACAAAGAATCGTAAGAACCTACTTCAAAGACATTTATGCCACAAAATTGGAAAATTTAAGGGAAATGGAAAATTTCTCGACTGATTCCATTTACCAAAATTGAACCAAGACCAGATAAGCAAATTAAATAGCCCTATTCGCCTATAGAAATAGAAGCAACCATTGATAGTCTCCCAACCAAAAAAAGCCCAGGGCCAGATGGTTTCAGCGCAGAATTCTACCGGTACTTCAAAGAGGAGCTAATACCGATACTATTCAAACTATTCCGAAAGATAGAAATGGATGGAATATTACCAAACTCCTTCTATGAGGCCACAGTCACATTGATACCTAAACCCCACAAAGACCCAACAAAATAAGAGAATTTCAGACCAATTTCTCTTATGAACATTGATGCAAAAATACTCAACAAAATACCCTCAAAGCGAATACAACAGCATATCAAAGACATCATTCACCATGACCAGGTAGGCTTCATTCCAGGCATGCAGGGATGGTTTAACATATGGAAATCCATCAAGGTAATCCACCATATAAACAAACTGAAAGAGAAAAACCACATGATCATCTCTTTAGATGCAGAAAAAGCGTTTGACAAAATCCAACACCCATTTATGTTTAAAGTTCTGGAGAGATCGGGAATACAAGGCACTTTTCTAAACATAATAAAGGCTATATACAGCAAACCAATAGCCAACATTAAGCTAAATGGAGAGATGCTCAAGGAAATCCCTCTAAAATCGGGGACCAGACAAGGCTGCTCACTTTCCCCATATCTCTTCAATATAGTTCTCGAAGCTCTAGCCAGAGCAAATAAGACATCAAAAGAAGATCAAGGGGATCCAAATGGGAAAGGAAGAAGTCAAATTATCCCTATTTGCAGATGATATGATAGTGTATATAAGTGACCCCCAAAATTCCACCAGAGAACTCCTACAGCTGATAAACACCTTCAGCAAACTGGCAGGATACAAAATAAAATTTAAAAAGTCAGTAGCTTTCCTATATACAAATGACAAACAGGCAGAGGAAGAAATTAGGAAAATTACTCCCTTCACAATAGCCACAAGCAATATAAAATATCCAGGAATAACCCTAACCAAGCAAGTGAAGGACTTATTTGAAAAAAACTTTAAACCTCTGAAGAAAGAGATTGAAAACGACATCAGAAGATGGCGGGATCTACCTTGTTCGTGGATCGGGAGAATCAACATAGTAAAAATGGCCATCTTACCAAAAGCAATTTACAGATTCAATGCAATCCCTATCAGAATACCTACAAAATATTTTGAAGATATTGAAAGAACAATTCTTAACTTCATATGGAGAAACAAAAAGCCCAGAATAGCAAAAACAATCCTATACAATAAAAGATCCTCTGGAGGAATCTCCATACCTGATCTCAAGTTGTACTATAGAGCAACAGTAATTAAAACAGCATGGTACTGGCACAGCAATAGGCTACTGGATCAATGGAATCGAACTGAAGACCCAGAGATGAATCCACACACATTTCCCCACTTGATTTTTGACAAAGGAGCCAAATCCATTCAATGGAAAAATGACAGCATCTTCAACAAATGGTGCTGGTCTAACTGGATGTCTACATGTAGAAAAATGCAATTAGACCCCTATTTGCCACCATGCACAAAATTCAAGTCCAAGTGGATTAAAGACCTCATCCTAAAACCAGGGACATTAACCCAGTTAGAGGAAAAAGTGGGGAAGAGTCTGGAACACATAGGCACAGGAGACAACTTCTGGAACAGAACACCAACAGCCCAGGCCTTAACATCAACATTTAATAAATGGGACCTCATGAGGCTGAGAAGCTTCTGTAATGCAGGTGACACTGTCAAGAGAACAAAGCGACAGCCTACAGACTGGGAAAAGATCTTCACCAACCCTTCCCCATGCATAGAAGAAAAGTAGATAGCCTTTTATTAGTTAAAAAGAACTATGCCATAGTTAAGTGTAACAAGCAAGGTTCATCAAATGAGCAATTTCTTGTACATGGCATCATCAAAGGATTAAAACATGAACCATTTTCAATAATATTTATTGCTCATTAACAATATCCAAAGTTGATTTTTACAACCCAAAGTCTGACTGTAAACTGTTTTAAGCTTCGAAGGATCTGTATCACTTTTTTGGCAACCATATGCACCACTTGCACCAGTGTTTCACAGATATCTATGTAGGTAGCACACACACAATGACATAAAAGTAAAAAAGAAAGAAAGGAAAAACAATGTTATAATTTTTAGACTACCTATAGGGTTCCTGAAAATGTTAATTCTTAATTAGGAGTTTTTACAATTTAGGACTTTTGTGTAAAAAAGTTTAAACACTTTTTTTAATGATTTGGCCTAGAGAGATGGCTCAGAGGTTAAGAGAATTGCCTGCTCTTCCAAAGGCCCTGAGTTCAATTCCCAACAACAATATGGTGGTTCACAACCATCTATAGAAAAACATCTGGTGCCTGCTTCTTGCGAGCAAGTGTACATGTCACCAAAACACTGTATACCTAAATAAAAAAGTATTTAAAAATTAATTATTTGCATATGTTTACTTTACTCCATTTTTACAATTAGCCTCAGTCATTTCAACGTTTGTGCCAGAGTTCAGGTACAAGGGAAGAAATCACTGTGTGGCAATAAGAATGCTTTCAAAACAATATTGCTTACTTTATTGGAAACAATATCAAATAGAGGTGATGAACTGTTTCATATTAATATTAAAAATCAGAAACAGGCCTTGATATGACACCAGTACACAGTACGCATGTCTGAATTTGTCAAAGGATTAATAAAACTGTCACCTTAATAACTGAGAAGAAGAAAAATAATATAGGAGGCTCCTCCAATTGCTTTCTTATTTCACAATCCATTTCATTTCACTAATTTATAATGTGCACACTCAACAGTGTTTAGTGCTGTTTGAGTTAAATCAGAACAGTTAGTTCAACCCACCTTTTTATCTCCTGTGGCCCACTCCATTGCATCTACTAATAAATGGAGCTGTTGACCACGTGGAAAGTATGAGCTAAAGCTTCCTATCTTCACCTTAAGTCCAAAACTCTGTTGCGAATTTGAAACTTGGAAAATGTCATATTTCTCTCCCAGTTTTTCTCTCTGGATCATATTCACTCTGTCACCAACAGGATTAATGAAGTGAGTCTTCCTCACAAAAGAATGCAGCTGAAATACAGGCAGCACATTATAATGTGTATTTCCTTACTTGAAGTAGGAAAATATATTTCGATTTCTTCCAAAAGGAAATTTTAGTAAAAATTCCCAGCAGTGGAATATCAATGAAAGCGACTGGATAAATAAAATTATTGTAATATTCACAGAATTTTTCTTTTAGGGTCTATCAAGTAATTAGACATACTTGTAAAACAAAACATAGATACACAACACACACAAACAAACATCTAAACTTAAAAATATTCAGAATGATTCAGGGATATACACATAATACAGTGGCACACTGTTTTGCACACACATACACATAAATGCCCAGACACACAAATAAACATACAATGATACACAGATAGACAGACATATGCAATAGGGCCTTCACACAGACACACAGATGTAGAAACATGCAAAACACATACACAAGTACTCACATGCATTCCCTGACAAGTACACAAGCAAGATATACACAAATAAAGATAACCACACAGAGTGACATTGAAACACTGATAAATTCATGTTTACATACAAAGGCACATGGAGTGGCAGATAAAATAACAGCACCAAACACATAGAGATACAGATAGACTGCAACACAGATATACATTCATGCAAGCAAATACAGAGAAACCCAACACACACACACACACACACACACACACACACACACACACACACACATGCCAGAGGCACCTGTAAACACATTAATTTGACAAATACATACAGGATGATACATACAGACACAATCACCCATGCAAAAAGACATTGATAAACAGACAAACATGCTCACTTCTACCAATAAATAAAAAGATAGGCAGGTTGACATAAAAACATACATACATAGCCACACAATTATACAAACAGATGCAAAGCAACACTAACACATTCAGATAAGTGATAAGTATATATTCACACAACTGAACACAATTGTATGTATTAAACTGAATTCCAGATTTGTTTCCTGTGTAATTAGTCTCAGAAACACAAGTAAGGACACTAGTGTCTATAATGGGGGGCAGAATCAGTAGAGAAAATTTGTTATCCCCTGCAATTATGGCAACATATTTGACAAGTAATGAGCAAGGAATCATCTTCTCATAAAGCAGAAGATTCATTAAGGAAGCAGTGATTATATTTCCAGTATTAGAGAAAGTGTGATACTATTTAGGTTCTCTGTATCAAAATCCATGATCTTCATTGAAAAATGTGCCTTCTCCTCAACTGACTTGACATTCTGCATATTTGTTAACCTCTAGATTTCATTCCTCAGCTGGAAAATGTACATAAATCTTCCTAATTTGAAAAGTCTGTGAGAGACTCTAAAAGAGTATGACATTGATGACACCAAATACATTCCAAGAGAAGAAACAGTACCTTTGTGCAACTAACATTGAGTTTGTGCTTATACATCATTGGCTGGTGATCTACCAGTAGAAAAGTCATCTCATGGAGTGCATGGGCCACAGCATACACAGCATTGTATATGTGATTACTGCCATTAATAAAAGTCATGTCAAAAGTCTGTTCCATTAGCCAATTCAATGAGGTATTGGATGTGCAGTTCTTCAGTGTTTTAAATTTAGACGACAAGACATCACAGTTAAAATACATCCACTCCATGCTTGCCAGATATTTGTGTGAGTATTTGAGTGGGTTCAATGATTGCAAAAAAATTTTTTAAACCTAAAATATCAGCATGGTGGTGTGCAAAAACAAAAGTTAAATGCAATGAGTCAAGGGTAGAGTCCCTCGTATTTATACTGACATCCCACTGTGAGATAGTGATCCATATTCTCTGCATACTTAGTGAGTCCCAAATTCTTCAGCTCATAGCTAGAGTACTACTGATGTCACCATAAAGGATAACAACATTTGTGGATGATGTCATTATTTGGTTGTAATATACTTCAGCTCTTGACGTGTATAACTGCATGTTGACTGGGATCGTGTTCACAAAGGCAAAGCAGACTGTATTTTTTTCCATCTCTCTTCTCAAATACCAGAGAAATTCAATACCCACATCATTGTCTGAGATGACTAGACCAATCCAGTTCCAGCTGAAGTAAAGAATGAAGGAGATCATGGCCAGGGCAAGAGATATGTCATTGGGGGGGCCATCTGAATCAGATATGGAAATTGCTCATTATCATCCAGGACTGGATGGAAAGGTCCGTAGGTGAGGTGAAGCATCTAACGCATGGGAAGCAGCAGGAGTCGGCATGTATTTCTAAGAACTTTCATACACTTTTTTTTTGCAAAATGCTCTAGAGATACCCATTAGTTATTACTTGTTCACTACTCTCTATTTCAAACAAGGAAATGCCAAAGCCCTATCATATCTGTATAGGAAGTACACTTAAACAAGTAGATTGACATAATCATGAGGCCAGCCTTCTTTTTAAACTTTTATCATCTCTGAATTGCTCCAAAGACATTATTTCAGAAATTCCCACCTAACAAAATCTCACCTCCTGAGGTTGTAAGATGTATGTCTGATATGCTGCTGATGTTTCCCAGTTTGGACCGGTAAGCAACACATTACACGAAGGTTTCATGTCACAGTGGTAATTAGGTAAATTAGGCATGTGTAGGAATGGCCATGAGCAATGATCATTTGGGCCACAAGAGGGCAATAGAATCCACAGTTTCAAATTGTACTTTCGTGTAATCTAGTCAGACTTTACATGCACAAGGACACACTTGCTTCAAGTGAGTCTTCAAGAGATTAAGAGCTCTGAGTGCAGAGATTAAGGTCAGACACCACAATCCCAGTATCCTTCATCTGCTTTCTGCTTACACACACATGTGATTTTGTCACACTGCTTATATCCTAGTAACAAAATTTTCTTCTAGAAAATGTCTTTTGACTACCCTTATGTTAACAATAACAACACTGGAATCCTACTGAGAAGTAAAACATTCACAAATTGCAGTAAAATTTTGACATGCCAATATTAAATGATGAAACATAGAAGTATACAAAATAAAATATCTGGACAAAGTTTGTGCTTTTTCTCATTTATGACTTGGTCATACACATAAGCCAGTGATTGTAGAAGTATACAAATGAATTAAGGAGCAACAGGAACCTATAGAAAGTTCCTAGTGGACATATCTGCTACTTCCATTCTCAACACAGCTTCAGAAGGCACAGAGTGACCACATGCAAGGACTTTGATAGAGTAACCGTGTGTCTAGGCAAATGGTCTCAACTGTTATGTTTGTCACTATAATCACTGGTGTCAGAATATGCACCAAGAACCACACACCAGTGAAAGGTCTATCAGCATCATCTATGGCCATTTATTTACATGTATATAAGCTATAACTAATTGAACTAGTATGGGACTTCTTTTAGCAATAAATCACTGGCTATTGTGCAACTGGAAATTGTAAATAAGAGGGATATATTTGCTGGATCAAAGTTCAGTCCTTTCTTTGTTCAGCATCCAGCCTTTAAGTGGGAGGCTAAGTGGAAGCAAAATTGATTACTCTCTGATTGAAGTAAAAGTGGAAATATCACAATGGGTCTTTAAAAGATTTAAAGTTCTTTCTTGGTGTTCATGCTGTGAGAACATGACTAAGAACTCAGAGCATTGTGTTGATCTATATCCTAAGATACCTCCTGAAATATTTATTATGACATTTTCCTGGAAAATATAAAAACACTTACTACATATTCAGAAGTTTGTTCCAATCCTCTAGGTGCATGGGCCTCTGTACTGGTTCAATGGCAAAAGGACAGCTTAGCAAAAAATTCCTTTCTTTATCTTCATTCTGCTTCAATCTCCAAAAGCATCTGGAATGAATAACACTGACCATGAGAATTGGAATGTTCAGGAGCAAGAAGAGGAAAGTCAAAGTGAACATATCTTTTCTGCCTTAATCCTGGACAATGTAGAATGTGAAGTGCCATGCAGATCAGCATGTCAGATGGGCACTTATGTATTTTCATCTTTTTTCTCTAATCAAAGAAGAAGCTGCTTGAATATTCATAATCCCTGTTCTTGATCCCTGCAGGAATTTTAAAACTCTATATCCTGGGGCTTGGCATCTGATGTCCACAGTTCAGGTGATAAACATGGTAGGTAAATACATATGAAGATAATTCAGTCTTAGATTCCATGACATCACTCATATTTGTGAACTTTAAAGTCCCTAGGAGGAAGGCATTTAGTTTAAATTTAGTCCCTGAAATGTCATAACAAGCTGATTATTTGAACACAAACAGCAATGATGTCAGTGGATTGAGTTCGATGATCCACAGTGAGACATGCAGTAATGGATTAGGAAGGACTCACAATGCTCCAAGTCATGGGGACACAATGGGAATTGTATTGCCAAGTGTAAGTCAGAGGGAGGCAGTTCAAGTTTAGAGCAATGGAAACACACAGAGCATGCACATTGGGGACTATGCTACACATGTAACATGTATATGATACCTTAACAAAACCTTTACATCTATTGTCTTGAAAATCCATAACCAGGCTCAATCCAGAAATATACTGAAGCTTGTTGTATCCAAAATCATCTACTTAGCCACAAACCCACATTTTATTTACATATTTGAGCTTGATATTTAAAGGTTCAACAGGATCTAAAGAAAAACATCAGGCCTGTGTTCCTAATTTCAAATAAGAAAGACATATCAGCCCTACAAGCAACCAATAATTTTTGAGTTCTAAATAATGATCTCCCTTTCAGATACTCAGTTCTCACAGATCAATAACTTCTCTCTGTGCCATTTCTTCCTTATTATCTTTGATTTTCTAAATGGATTTTTATCATTTTCTTTTCCGGTAGTTACAATAAAGAAGTCTTGTCTTAAGTATCTCAGAATCAGTGTTTAATATATAAACTTATATAACAATTTTTCTGGTCACATACTGGTGATTGTGTGCTCATGGTCTTCTTACAATGAAAGAGACCACAGGAAAAGCATCACAAATGAGACAAGTCTTAGGTGTGAGTGGTGACTTGCCTTAGCATTTGAGATGAGGTAATTAAGAATTATGTTCTCTTCTGTAACTTGTTGTACATTTCAAAACCATCATTTAACAAATGCATGACCTGTGGTTCTGTGATGAGTTGTCCTGGAGGGCTAAGATGTGAATCTAGAATAATATGATTGGAGAAGACCTTAATAAGAAGACAGAACAAATTCCTCTTTCAAAATGACAAATGAAATCTTCAGTATGGAATGACACTGCCACCATGAGAGGGAGACCTGAAGGAAAGAGAGAAAGGCCGCCATGGGTTAGCTGGAGGAGAAGCACATGGCCTGTGGCATGGATGGCAAATCCAGCCCAGATGAAGACTATGAGCAGTTTTATCTCCAAACACTAAAGCAGTAATGGTACCTTTATAAATAGCCAGAGATTGAGTCAAGGCTTGGAAGATAGTCCACCATGTGAAATTCTTTCTGATGACATTATCCAATTTGGGGTAGATGTCACAGAGAATACACAGAAAGTTACCCATGCGTGTATTGTTTCCACAATAAAACTTTTTCTACCAGATGGTATGGAAGCCCAGCTCCACTCAGATGTCATCCATGCTCCATTACCAAGTCCTATTGACAAAGTTGCTGCTAACACTCCAAGTATGTACTCTCAGGAACTATTCCAACTTTCTTAGTATCTACAGGAGGCCTTACATCGGGAACAGATGTTGGAACAGAAGTTAGTCACACTTCAGTGGCTACTAGCCATTACCCAAGAGGCTTCAGATACTGGTTGGCAGGCTTTAATAGATGAAGATAGACTCTTGTCATGGTTAGAAGTTATGGGAAACCAATAGGCATGCTCCAAAAATCAAACAGAAGATAGTTTACAGAAGGAGCTTATAGCATTGAAAGAGGATAAACACAACTATGAGACTACAGCCAAAGAGTCCCTGAGGCGGGTTCTTCAGGAGAAAATTGAAGTGGTTAGAAAACTTTCAAAAGCTGAGCGAAATCTTAGCAACACTGAAGATGAATGTACCCACCTGAAGGAAATGAATGAATGGACTCAGGAAGAGTTAAGAGAATTAGCCAATAAATATAATGGAGCAGTTAATGAAATTAAAGCTTTGTCTGATAAATTAAAGGTAGCAGAGGGAAAACAAGAGGAAATCCAACAGAAGGGACAAGCTGAGAAGAAAGAATTACAGAATAAAATAGATGAAATGGAAGAAAAAGAACAGGAGCTCCAGGCAAAAAAAGAAGCTTTGCAAGCTGATAGTGATTTCACCAATGAAAGGCTAACAGCTTTACAAGAGCGCTTGCTTTCAAAGAGTGGTGGGGACTGCACTTTTATCCATCAGTTCATAGAATGCCAGAAGAAGCTGATTGTCCAGGGGCATCTAACCAAAGTGGTAGAAGAATCAAAGCTTTCAAAAGAAAACCAGACAAAAGCAAAGGAATCTGACTTATCAGATCCTCTGGGTCCAAGCAAGGAAAAAAGCAGCGACAACACTACAGAGGCCCAGATGGATGAGCAAGACCTAAATGAACTCCTTGCTAAGATGTCTCTATTAAAGGATGACTTGCACCAGGTCTCCCCCTCCAGGGGACATGGCAAATATGAGGCACCAGAGTATGTGTGAAAGTCATACCCCACTCTCCACTCAACTGTGGAGAATGTTCTGCCCATTGGCTAGATCTGGGTAGGGGTTTAAAGTTTACCACCTGTATTGTCCTTGGCTGGTGCCTTAGTTTGAGTGGGACCCCTGGGCCCAAATCTGCCTATCATAACTTTCTACTTGTAGGTTTCTAGGTCCCTCTGGATCCTTCTACTTTGCTATTCTCTCAGGTTACCAAGAAGACTTGATACCCTATGAGCATATACAGGGGGAGGAAATACCCCTCAGGAACAGTCATAGGGGAGGAGAATAAGGGGAAAAATAGGAGGGAGGGAAGAAGGGGAGGATACAAAGGATGGGATACCCATTGAGATGTAACAAGAATAAATTAATAAAAAAAGAGAGAAAAGATGACTTGCAGGGTGCACAGTCAGAAACTGAGGCCAAACAAGAAATTCAGCATCTTTGCAAAGAATTAATTGAAGCCCAGGAGCTAGCTAGAGCAAGTAAACAAAAATGCTTTGAACTTCAAGCTCTTTTGGAAGAAGAACAAAAAGCCTATCGAAATCAAGTTGAGGAATCTGCTAAACAAATACAGGTTTTTCAAGTCCAGTTGCAGAGGTTACATGTGGATATGGAGAATCTCCAAGAGGAAAAAGACACTGAAATCTCCAGCACTAGATATAAATTACTTAGTGCCCAAGATGAGATTTTGCTCCTACATCAAGCAGCAGCAAAGACTGCTTCTGAGCAGGACACTGACTTTGCTTCTTTGCAAGAAGAGCTTAAGAAGGTGAGAGTGGAACTTGGGAGCTAGAGGAAAGCAGCATCTGAATATGAGAAAGAGATCACAAGTCTGCAAAGCAGTTTCCAGCTTAGATGTCAGCAGTGTGAAGACCAGCAAAAAGAGGAGGCCACAAGGTTGCAAGGCAAACTAGAGAAGTTGAAAAAGGAATGGAATGCCTTGGAGACTGAATGCCACTCTCTAAGAAAAGAAAACATTTTATTGTCATCAGAACTGCAACGGCAAGAAAAAGAATTGCACAATTCTCAGAAGCAGAGTTTGGAGCTCACAAGTGACCTCAGCATCCTTCAGATGACTAGGAAAGAGCTTGAGAACCAAGTGGGATCCTTGAAAGAACAACATCTTCAGGATTCAGCCAACTTAGGGACTCTTCTCAGTAAGGCTGAAAAGCAAGCAAAGGATGTACAGAAAAAGTATGAAAAGACACAGAACTGAAGTTGATGTTTGAAATGACTGAGCAGGAAAATCAGTCAATCACAGATGAGCTCAAACAGTGTAAAGACAACCTGAAGCTGCTGTGAGAGAAAGGAAATAATCCCTCCATATTACAACCTGTCCCAGCCCTATTCATCAGCCTATTCCTGGCTTTCCTGTTTTGGTGTTTTGGTCCATTGTGGTAGAGAAGGAAACCCTGACCCTGGATGCCCATTTTGGCGGCCCTGGTTGTGGTGACAGCAATTGTGCTGTATGTGCCAGGTCTGGCCAGAGCTTCTCCATGACAGTGTGGCTTGAGTCTATACACCATCCTCCCTCTAGAAGCTGGCACCACACTCATGCTGGGGATAAACAGAACCATTTGCTTCCTTTTTACCTCTTTTTTTTTTTTAAGATTTATTTATTTATTTCTATATCATGTGTTCAAGTCTCTTGCTGGCATGTATACATGCACACCACATGTGTGCCTTGTACCCACAGGGACCAGAAAAGACCACAGAACTCCCTGGAAATGAAATTACAGGTGACTGGGAGAGCCCTGTGCTGGCTGGGAACTGAAGCTGGGTCCTCGGTTAAAGCAGCCAGTGCTCATAAGCACTGAGCCATCTCTCCAGCCACCTCCAGCACTATCTTTGAGAGATCTAAGGCAACTGCTTCCTTTTCTCTTTCTAAAGGACACTTAAGCCATTCTGAGCATTTTGTAACTGCAGAGACGGTGCCGTGGGTCCTGCTTTCTCTCTGTGTGCACAGAGGAGAATTTCTCTTGCAACTGTTGGAGCTCAGGACAGTTTCACACTCTAGTTTTTGTTGTTGTTGTGTTTTGTTTTGTTTTTAAGATTTATTTATTTATTATTTATACAGTGTTCTGCCTGCATGTACAAAATTTTGTTGTTTGTAGGAAAATGGGTAGAAGATTATGGTCATAAGAGAAATGGGTTAGACTCAGAAAAACAAATCCCATATCTTTTCTCTTGTACGTAGAATATAGATTTGAAAAAATGCGAATTACGATATGAAAGTGGAAGGGAGACTATTTGGAAAACAAAGGGAGCAGTGGGAATGGGGAGGAGAACAAGAGAGGATAGCGGGGAGTCGATGACACGCTGTATGAAAACGTTATAAGGAAGTATTGTTTAGCATGTTTATTTAAAAACTAGAGTGTAGGGGGGCTGGAGAGATGGCTTAGAGGTTAAGAGCACTGGCTGCTCTTCCAAAGGTGCTGAGTTCAGTTCCTAGCAACCACATGGTGGCTCACAATCATCTGTAACGAGATCTGGTGTCCTCTTTTTACCTCTTAAAACAGCAAAGTTCAAGAATACGGCTATAGGGTCATTGCTTTAACTTATATAAAATATATCTGTCTATAGAGAGGATATGAAGTTGTGAATTTATTCGGTTTTACATGTAATTTTTAAATTAGTATGTTGAGATTCTGAATTATTATGGTGGCCTAAAGTAGGCTTCTTAGTGTGCCAAATTATTTATACCAAAAATGTATAGATATTTTACTCTGAATTCTGATGGCCACATAATTCATTTTTCTGATTCAATAATTACTCAAATCGAACAACCAATACATACATGGGAAGAGAGGCCCTGTGTGCTCAGTGCCTATCAGTTTGAATATATACACACTCATATTATATATTTTACATATTTGCACCATTTTTACTTGTTATAAAACCACTGAGCTATTGGGAACAAGACTTAGACAATTATTTGTGTGGATTTTTTTAAAGGAAAAATACACTTGGAAAATATTCTCTTATAATGATAATTTGGGGAATATATTCATGTTTGTTCAGCCTTAATGTGACTTGAAGATGTGAAGACCGTCAGCTTTGAAAAACTTTCAGTGAGATTTTGTATTTTATTGAGCAAACTGAAATATTTCTGGGAGCAAAACCATAACTGCATAATTTCAGTGCAATCAACCAAACTGTTGAATGAGTTGGAATGTAACTTACTAAACCTCATGTATTTAAGAAATATTTTCTTTAAAAGCTAAGTTACCTTCTCATATACAGCAGTTTAGAAAGCATGATTTTTTTTCTGCCATCTGTTCCTCCAAGCATGTTTAATTAAAGGAAGAATTATATCTGTTTAGATAAGCTTTTATTGACTTAATTTGGTTATTATGTGGAGCTAATTCACATTCAAGGTAAGCTAATGTTACCTACCTACCAACAGATTTCTTGGTTAGGTATACAAATGGTTATACTCTTTTCATTGTTTATTGGGACAGCCTGTTAATTAGTTGCACAATTCCCAAGATTGTAGTGTTTTATGCACAGTGACACACCTAAGCACTGCTTGACGTTCTGCATTTAAGACACAGAGGTCGAAGTTTAGCTGTGGTTTGTGCAGCACAGTAGTGATGTCAATATCCTAAAGTATCACATAACTGAGTCTTCAGCCAGCGAAGACTGGGAGGGAATGTCAGTGAACTGGCTTGAATGTTCTATGAGAATGTCCAGATCTAGCCAGATGCTGAGATAGAAGTTTAGGATATAATTTGCCTTGTGAGGTTTGGCAGTCATTGTTTTTATTTTAAAAGTTGTATTTAAAGCTACTTGGGATCGTTGTCAGGAGAATCACTAGATTTATGGAGGAATTAGCCACATATGACTTGTAGAAATACTGTCATATAGTTCATTTTACCATTCTCTGTTGCAGGAAGCCACTCCACCACAGAATGCTAATATGCCAGTGGTACACAGTACCTCTTGTATATAGTTATTGCAAATACTGTTCTGAAATGCATAACTTCAAAATTACCTTTTTAAAAATAAATAATTGTTTGAAATATATTTTGTAAAGATAAAACATACAATAGAATTTCTGGAGTACAGATTAAACTATTTGCACTAACACATGTGATGTACATGATTTAATAAAATAACTTTAATCTCCCTATGCAAAAAAAGAAATTTCCAGTACACAAGATTGACCATGATATCCAGTTTACTGTTGTGTAATAATAATTATTTGTTTTTTAAATTAATATACAATTTAGTGGATTTTATTATGGTACATTCACAAACATGTAGCATATATTTAGGTGGCATTTAAACCTTTGTCAACCATATCTGCTATGAATCTTACTACTGAATCCATTCCTTATTTCAAACAACGTTTTTTTTAACTTCATGACTTTTGTGTGCCCATATTCAATTCATGAAAGAACTATGATAGTAATCTGGTAAGAACGGGTATTGCACTTCATCTTAGCCAAGGCTGAGTGAAAGATGAGGTAGGATAGTTAGATAAGGTCTTCAAAAACCTCAGAGATATACAAAGTAAGGCATTTGAAAGTGTTTTTATTATTTTAAAGATTCACTGATAATGAGACAAGTTAACTCCTGCCAACATCCAGGCTACATAAAAGAGAATGATGAGTATCAAAAAACTTCCTTATGGAGATGGCTTAAAATATGGCAAAGAAGCCACTGGGCAAATTTTATAATTTCTACCGCAGACAGAATTCTGCCTAGAAAGTGGCAAGCTTGGATGCAGGCCAAACTCTGCAAAGACAGAGTAAGCAAGTCCTCAGTAGTTCCTGCCTCACAAATACTTTATTTTCCAGAAAATAAAAGAGGACAGATAGTACATCTGTAACAATGCAACGTGGCCACAAAAACTTGAACACAGTAAGGATCTAGGTCAGCATGTGACAGAAAAATTCCATAAAGCTATAAAATTATTCTAATTGTAGAATGATCTAATGATCTAATGAAAAGACAAAATAAATCAAATAAACACTTGGTGAAATGCCTAATCAAGAGAATGCTACACATTTGAGAAAAAATGGCAAAACCTGATGATGAGACATGAGATTAGGAAATTCAAACTATGAAAATGATAAAATAAGAAAAGAATTAAAGATACATGACACCAAGAGGATATAATTAAAATTCAAACTTAAAATCCATGTACCAAGGGGTCAAAAAGAACTCATCACAGGAATCAAAAGTATACCCAATAAAATGTGGCAAGAAGTTTCCAAATACAGCAGCAAACATTGCCATCTAGAAATAGGAAGCAAATAGACAATATCAGAAGACAACTTCCCCTTTATATTTTATATAAAATTTGAAATTTATAAGACATAGAGAGGTTACAGAACTGAGAGAGAAGAACTTTTTATAGAAAGGCCCCTTCTGGATAACAACACATTCTTTTATGGACTCTAATAAATGGGAAGAGTATGAGTGAAGTATTCAGGCAGAGACACAACTGCTCACCCTACTTTCTATACCCAGAAAAATTATACTTCTTACGTTGTGATGGCCATTCTTCATAGTTTAGTTGAAAATATCTATAATTTACAAAATCCCACATTGGTAGGCTCACCTGTGAGGGATTTTTTTCTTAAACTCAAGTTAGAAAATCTGATTATAATTTACACATTTTAGGAAGGAAGAAGAGCCTTACTCAGACCTTTTGATGGGGAAGAGACTTTTTTAAATCTGTCTGCCTGCCTATCTATCTATCTATCTATCTATCTATCTATCTATCTATCTATCTATTTACCTATCATTTACCTGTCTTTTAAATATTTATATATTCACTTTATGTGCCAATCATAGCTCCCTCTCTCATCTTCTGGTCCCTCACTTCCTCCTTCTCCCCCTTCTCCCATCTATTTGAATGGGGCCTTGGTTTTTACTTTACTCTCCACAAGTCCCCCTTAGACCAGGTTAGTTGGTAGAGATTCTGCCCCTCCTGGTCCTTCTCTCCTTCCTCCCCTCTTCCACAGGCTCCTGAAAAGACAAACTTGTAATCAGTATCTTGAGTTAAGTAGATGCCAATGATCAATATTGACACATAGGTTTAATATTGGAATGGGGCACAACTTCTGCATTTTGGGTTCAGCCACGGGTTGTTCCTGGCATCTTTATACCTTAAAGCCTAAACTTTTAAGCTGAGTATCCTTGCTATTTGGGGCCATTTTTTTTGCAGGAAGAAAATAGAAGATTAGAAACTTGGACATTTAGATTAAATGTGAGATGACTTCTTGAGTTAGACAGGCTTCCTGGTTTACCTGCAGCCAAAGCTGTCCTCTAGCTAAAATATGTTGCATAATGGCAGGAGCTGGATTTTTTTTTAATACATTTTTATTAATTTATACATATTACATCTCAGTTGTTAGCCCATCCCATGTATCCTCCCATCCCTCCCTTCCTCCCACTTCCCCCCCCTACTCCCCTCCCCTATGTCTGTGTCTGAGGGGGATCTCCTCCCCCTGAATATAGGAGCTGGATTTTTTAAATCTTACTATGGTCTTTACTTAAAGCTGCATTGCTAACAAAAATATAAATAAAGAAAAAACACTGATTTCCTGGGAGCCAAGCATACTCTTTTCCCTTAGTATGTCTTTCACAATATTTTTGGAGATAACTATGCGATGAAAATTTTTTCTAATATCTATTTTGACTAAAAATGTAAGTAAAATTTACATTACTTGTTTTTTTCCTTTTCAAATATCTTTTTTATTAAAAATTATAATTATTTGCTTTGACTAGGGAGGGTGAAGGGATTGCCTTGAATCTGTAAATAGCTTTTGGTAAGATGACCATTTTTACTATGTTAATTTTCCCAATCCATGAACATTTCCATTTTCTGTTATCATTTTCATTTTCCTTCTTCAGAGACTTTATGTCCTTTTTCTCATACATGTCTTTCATTTGCTTGGTTAAAGTTATACCTAAATTCTTTATATATACTTTTAATTTATTACACATGTATAAAACAAACTACATATAGCAGGGAGAAACATGTGACAATCATGAGAATAATGAGTTCTATATATGTTACATTCATAGTGACTTGCCATATGCATTTGTCCTGTTTGAAGTAAGTGTTTTTCCTGTCATGTTGGGTGTAGATTTCTGAATGAGATTCAATATCTATCTTATCTGAACTCTAATAGATTAACTTCTTTATCTTGATCTAAAATGATCTTGTCCCCTAACCAGCTAAACTTGGTTATAGAACTATATTATCTTGTCTTCAATGCCCCTCAGAGACTTGAGAAGGAATAAAACTTAAATTCCTGAGTGAACCAGCAGTGTGGGTTAGCAGTTTCTATAATGTACAAATTGCCGTAAGACAGTTTACTGCCTGACCAGTCACCCAATACACTTTATAACGTTGGAGCCTCGTCTTCAGCTTTCTGGCCTAATATTTCTGCCAGACTTGTTTGCAGGGCAGGAACTATTGAGGGCTTGCTTACCCTGACTTGGCAGAGTGTGGCCATTGACTCTGCCTGCATCTAAGTTGCCCATTTTTAGGCAGATTCTGTTAGTGGTGGAGCAAGGACATTTTGCCCAGTGGTTATTTTGCCACCTTTGAAGCTATGTCCATAAGAAGGCTCTTTGATGCTCATCATCTTCTTTGAGGTCGGCTGGATGTTTTCAGGAGTAAACTTGTCTTGTTGTCGAAGAAATTTAGGATTTTGAGAACAACTTTAAATGTCATATTCTGTGTGTCTCTGAGGCCTTTGAAGACTTTATTCAACTATTTTACCTCATATATCGATAGAGTCATATCTATCTGTTAGACTTAGGATATATATTCTTGTGTTAAAATCTACCAGTTATTTGACATGCCCATGTTTTGTATCAATATATTAAATTCGATAGCAATGACTTAGATGTAACCTTCATTATAAGTAGCAATTAAGGCCTTGAGTTAAGGAGAAGGTTCAATCATCTAGCTTTTGTTCTAGCCTCCCTCTATGTTCCTAAATCTCCCTTTCTTTCTTTTCATCTCCCATCTTCTTGCCTATGTATGCAAGATAAAGGCAAAGAGAGACGTTTCTGTGTCTCCCCTAATTTTTTCTCTGTATAAGACCAATAATGACTTATGACCACCTCCCAATGAGAATAAGCATCTGTAGATCAGGCAAGCATACAGCAACCTATACAACCACTCCCCCCTTTTGAGGGAATGGGGCATTGTTCTCTTAAGGTTTCTTCAGGTTCATTTGTGGCACATAATATTTTGGAGTGGGCCTCCAAAATAGGAGAGAATGGTTAAGCAATCTAGTGATTGCATTTGTGGTTCAGTTTCTAAATGTTGAGAGATTCTAGGCTTAGTAGGAGATTGCAATGGTGGTCCTAATTGGATCAGAAGTTTTCTACAATGTTGTTCAGGATGCTGTCCAACTCTGATGAGTAAAAGGAGCAGAATCATCCAGGGCTGGAATTAGGAGGATGCAGGATATCAGTGTCCATTGTGCTGGGGGGGGTGATTCCTGTCAGGTCTGATCTAGCTGGTTATTTTGTTCTGAAAACTTAATCTCTCACAAGTATTATACAGTTCTAACATTATAATTGTATGAAGTGTGTGGGATGCCCAGAACAATTAAACCTAGTTTTCTGGTCGATGAAAAGCATTTATAAATCTTCCTTCTTGTCTTACTAGTAATGGTTTCTAATAGTAGTTCACAGAGAATTTGTGGTCCACATGAGGCCTCTCTATGCCTATACATTTATATCTCTGCCAGTCTCAGAACTATCCCCATGTAGTGGGATTAGGAATATAAATTACCTGCTTGTTTTGTAGTTTGAGTTCTTTCCATCTCAATTTTGGACTTCTCTCTCTTCCCCTCCTAATCTCACCTCCTCCTTCATCTACTCCAGATCCCATCCCCTCTCTCAACCCCTTTCCCTCCCTCCCCTAGTCCTTAGATAGGGGAGCTCTCCTCCCCTACCATCTGATCTTACTTTATCTAATATCCTCTGTACTATATATGACCTTTTCCACTGTGGCCTGACTGGGCCACCCTACACACTCAAGACTCTGTCCAGTGTCCAGCTTTAAGTCTCTGTAAATGTCCCTATGTCCTGCTGGGTGGAGTCTCCCCTAGGATGTCTACGTTGGTTTAAAATCCACATATGAGTGAGTATATACCCTGTGTGTCTTTTTGGGTCTGGGTTATCTCACTTAGGATGATCATTTCTAATTCCATCCATTTTCCAGCAAAACTCAAGATTTCCTTCTTCTTAATAGCTGAATAGTATTCCATTATGTAGATGTACCACAGTTTTTAAATCCATTCTTCAATTGAGGGACATCTTGGTTGTTTCCAGGTTCTGGCTATTATGAATAAGGCTGCGATGAACATAGTTGCACAAATGTCTTTGTTGCATGGTGGGGCATCTTTCAGGTATATGCCCAGGAGTGGTATAGCTGGGTCTTGGGGGTAGAGCTATTCCCAACTTTCTGAGAAAGCGCCATATTCCGTTTCAGAGTGGTTGAACATGTTTGCACTCCCACCAGTAGTGGAGAAGTGTTCCCCTTTCGTCACATCCTCTCCAGAATGTGTAGTCATTCGAGTTATTGATCTTTGCTAATCGGACAGGTGTAAGATGCAACCTCAAGGTCGTTTTGATTTGCATTTCCCTGATGAGTAGGGATGTTGAGCATTTCTTTGTTTCTCAGCCATTCGATATTCCTCTTTTGAGAATTCTCTGTTTAGTTCTTAACCCCATTTTTTAATTGGGTTGTTTGGTTTGGTAGTGTTTAATTTCTTGAGTTCTTTATATACTTTAGATACCAGTCCTTTGTCAGATGTAGGGTTGATAAAAATTTTCCCCAGTCTGTGGGCTGTTGCTTTGTTCTGCTGACAGTGTCTTCTGCCTTGCAGAAGCTTCTCATCCTCATAAGGTCCCATTTATTAATTGTTGATCTTAGAGCTTGAGCTGTTGGTGTTCTGTTCAGGAATTTGTCTCCTGTGCCAATGAGTTCTAGGGTCTTAGCCACTTTTTCTTCTAACAGATTTAGTGTGTCTGGTTTTATGTTGAGGTCTTTAATCCACTTGGACTTTAGTTTCATACAGGGATGAATTTCTTTTCTGGTCTAGCATATTTGGTGTTCTGTAGGCCACTTGTATGTCCAAGGGTATTTCTTTCTGTAGATTGGGGAAGTTTTCCTGTAAAATTATCTTGAAAACATTCTCTGGGCCTTGGGACTTTGCATCTTCCTTTTCGTCAACTTCTATAATAATGAGGTTATGCCTTCTCATGGTGTCATTGATTTCTTGGATGCTTTGTGTCACTAATTTTTCTGTTTTAAGGTTTTCTTTGAGAGATGTATCAATTTCTTCTATTGTAACTTCAGCACCTGAGATTCTTTCTTCCATGTGTTGGATTCTGTTAGTTATACTTGTCTGTTGGATTCCTGCTTCCTTTTTTAATTGTTCCATTTCACTTTTTTCTCGATTTGTGATTTTTTTGTTTTTTCATATTTATTCTAAAATAGTAATTACATTTTTTTGGTTCTTTGATACAGGGTTTCTCTGTGTAGCCTTGGCTGTCTTGGACTCACTTTGTAGACCAGGCTGGCCTTGAACTCACAGCGATCCACCTGCCTCTGCCTCCCGAGTGCTGGAATTAAAGGCGTGTGCCACCACGCCCAGCTGTAGTAATTCCATTATTTTTCTTTTTTATTAATTTATTCTTGTTACATCTCAATGGTTATCCCATCCCTTGTATCCTCCCATTCTTCCCTCCCTCCCATTTTCCCCTTATTCCCCTCCTGGGATATGACTTTCTCACGTACTCTGGTGCCTCACCTTTGACCATGTCCCCTGGAGGGGGAGACCTGGTGGCACTTAGAAGAAGAACAGCAGGTTACCAAGAAGAGACTTGATACCCTGTGAGCATATACAGGGGGAGGTAATCCCCCTCAGGAACAGTCGATTTGTGATTTTTAAATGTTGTCTAATTCTGTTTTCATGTCTTGAATTGTTTTATTTAAATCCTTCACCTGTTTGCTTGTCATTTCTTGTTTCTCCTGGAAGGCTTTTTTTCATTTGTTTATGTTATCCTGGAAGGATCTATTCATTTCCTCTTTATAGTTCTCAAATAGCTGTATAATCCTGGTTTTGAGGTCATCTTCCTGTGACTCTGCCATAGTAGGGTATCTGTTGGTTTCTGGGCTTTCTGGTGGAGCCATAACATCTTGATTTTTGTTATTAGACCTCTTATTCTTTCCTTTAGGCATCTGCTTAGAAGGCTTGGGCCTTCCAAGCTGGTGGTCTTGGGGGTGAATACCTTTGATAGGGAGTTGTTTTCTATACTGGCTTCTCAGACTCTGGCATCCTGTATCTATATTTGTTTGAGTTCTGTCACCTAGATTCCATGGTTTTATAGGGCTTCTCTGGCTGCTTGTCTCCTCTAAGGAATTCACCACACAACGAATTTCTGATTTGGATGTCAGATGCTGCGTGACTTTTGTTTTGTTAATCTTTTGCTCTGTAAACAGGCTACTCCACTTTGGTGCACTGATCCATTTAGCAGTCTGACTTCCCCTTTCTCCCTGCTGGTTGCTGCCATCCACTAAAACAAGGCGCTGGGCCACTCTCTATCACCCACAGTCACTGCACACAGTCCCTTGCAGCCCCTTTTGCTTGCCACTTCCCGCTGCTGAGCTCGCCAATGCCCACCCCACCAATCACCACTGTGAGTGTTTTGTCCCCCACGGCCTACCTCAGCAAGTGCCGCTGGTGTTGTTGGCACCACAGCCACCACCACTATCACTGTCGCTGTGCTTTAGCTCTCGCTGCAGCTGCCTCCACCACGGATGCTCTGCTCCTCAGGGGGTCCGTTCTTTCTGCTGTGTTTGGTGTTGCACAAGATTGTCCCTAGTTTGTTCCTGGTGCACAATGGTTTCTCCCGCTGTAGTGGGGTGGGGAGCTTGGTGTTCCTGCTTACGAAATAAGTCCAATTTTCTGCCTTGGTTTCTCTGGCATCTAAGCAAGGTGCACCCTGCTCACCTCCATCTTGGAATCCCCCCTAAATTCTTTATATTACCTGTAGCTATAATGAAGGGTGTAGTTTCCCTAACTTCTATCTCGGTACTATTGTCATTTTTACCCAGGATGGCTACTGATGTTTTTAGATTATTTTGTATCCAGCTACTTTGCTAAAGGTGTTTATCAGCTGTAGGATTCTTTTGGTGAAATTTTGGGGGTCACTTATGTACACTATCATATTATCTGTGAATCAGGATAATTTGCCTTCCTCTTTTTCAATGTGGATCCAATTAATCTCCTTTTGTTTTCTTATTACTCCAGCCTTTGTAGTGTAGGCTTGGCTTAAATTCATAGACATCTGCCTTCCCTTGCCTTTCCAGTGTTGGGAATAAAGGCATGCACAGCTAGCCCCTGGCTCCACAGCTACATTTTGTTGTGTTTTGGCTAGAGTTGAGGCCTCACACTCATGGATAAGAGTTGTTTTTTTAATGCATTAATAAGATATGTCTGAAGATAGGGTCATGTTCCTTTTACATTTGTGTGTCATTTGCCTTGCAGTAAGAGTGGTCTATAACTAGAGCCACAGACTTATTCCATGTTAAAGCTGAAAGGCTCTCAGAAAAACAGAGATAAAATCATAAGACTTCTCCCCCTAGCCTGATCACTTGTACCCTACTACCAGTGGCCCTGGCCAAGCTCTTCAGGGAAACAGATTTGTATCGCAATTTGTTCTTCCTTTTTTGTCTTTCATTTTCACATTTTAATTTAGAGTTGGAAGAAAGAGCTCATTCAGTAAAAGTGCATCACAACCCAAGAACAGGGACATGAATTCAATCTCTTGACCACACTTGAGATACCTGGGTGTGCTGGCACATTCTTGACACCTTGGTGTTGGAAAGGTAGAGAGAGACAGACCCCTGGGCCTCCCTGGTCAGCTTTTCACAATTTCTTGCTTGGGAAACAGAGACAAATAAATTATTTGTGAGTTCAAGTCCAGCCTTGTCTACACAATAAGTTCCAAGTCAGCCAAGACTACAGAGTGGGACACTTCCCCATTTCTATTTTGTTTTTGAAAAGATGATGTAGGAAATAATTTGAGGAAATGAAGGGGCTAGAAAAAAGGGACTGTAGGACAAAAGGGGTATATATGATAATAGTACAATGTATACATACATGAAAATGTGATCATACACAGAATCTCAGGGAGTGTGCTGATGCACATTCCTTCTAGACATCTTTTGTGATTTATTACAAACATATACCTTAAAATTGCTTAATTTGGGGAATCAGAGGTTAGATAGAAGATGCAGTGGTTATGAGTACTAGTTACTTTTGCAGCAGACCTGGGTTTGATACCATTACCCACATGTCTGCTTATAACCACTTGTGACTCAATTTCTAGGTTACCTGATGCCATTTTCTGATCTCTGTAGGTAATATGAACACATATGGGTATAAAAATATACACGCAACAAAAACTAAAATAAAGTGGAAGTGAGAAGAAACAACTCAATTATTATTTTATTTATATATTTATTATTTAGATGTGGGGCTCGTATATCCCACAATATATATGTGGAGATTGGAGGACATCTAGCAGGAATAAATCAGTTTTTTCTTCTACCATGTATGTTCAAGTAAATATATATATATATATCCTTATCTTTCTTTTAGCCATCTCTATGTTGGATTCCTCTATGTGTATGCATGCATGTAGGTGTGTGTGTGTGTGTGTGTGTGTGTGTGTGTGTGTGTGTGTGTGTGTGTGTTGTGTGTGTATGTGTGTGTATGTGTGTGTTGGTCAAGGTGTACCATAGCACACATGTGGAGGTAAGGGTGTTGGACTTTACCTTACACCTTTTTAAAAAATGAAAATAGATTATTCTCTCATATCGTACATCTCCACAAAAGTTTTCTTTCCCCTTTCCTCACAGCTCATATAGTTTGTTTGATCAGCATGACATCAGGGTCTATTCAACAATCTAACCATATTTATATTTAAAATCTGGGTTAAGTAAAAGATTTATACAATGAAATACATTGTTCTTCAAAATGTTCAGTTTTATTCTCTCATTTTAGATGACTGAGGGATGATTAGAATTTGAGGATAAGAAAACAAACCTAAGAGATGGAGATGACTATTGAGAGAAGTGGAAGAGGCTTAGATTACATTCAGTTGTGCATTTAATCATCTTTACAATAATCACTTGCTTGTGTGTGTTGAACACTTAAAAACAAATACAAATATTTTACATTTATTTATTTATTTATGCAATTTGTATGCATGTGTGCTTCTTCATGGACTTGGTTAAATCGTCCTCTCTTTGTGTGGTGGCTTAAAGAAAATTGACCAATGGAGAAATGGTGGCATCTTGGAGCTGACAGAAAGCAAGAGGACTCAAAGAGGAGTCCTTGGAGGATGGTGCTCCCAAGAGAAAGAGAGGTTCTTCCATCAACTTTAAACCCCACGAGGAGAAGCAAACAGGTTTACACACATTTCTCCAGTAAACTTTCTCTAATACGTATTTTTTGCATGTCAGAAGTGTTTGAAGTGGAGAAGGGAGGTAGAGGTAGTAAATACCAAAAAATAAATCAACTTCGAAATAGGTGTCAATGGACATAAGAATAAACATGCAGAAGGCTGAATGACTGCCTGTCCATTTGCCAGGAGATTAGGAGAAATTCTTTCTTTGAGCTTGTGACCTCACAAGCCATACATGTTTTTGACCAGGTTTATACAACATGTGTGTACTTCCTTTCATGGAGCAGGCATAACATCTTATCAGAGATGGCTGGTTGCCACCCAAACATCTATTCCACTTCTTCCCTTTTATGTCAGTGCTATACCTACTTCTGGGTAACTAGATGGATGACCTTTCTTCTCCATCAGCTTTCTTGCACTATAAACATAAACCAGTGTGGAAGAATCTTCCAGATCAGTTCCAGCTTAATATCTGTGTTTTTATTTGTGAGGACTTCAGCCATTGGGGCTCATCATATGTTTCTAATAGGTGACTAAAAACAATGGTAATATGCTTTCTTTTGGAAGTTTCTGAGGGTTCCCTTTCCGTCAAGTCAAATTAAGGTTGACATTGGGGCTTTTTCTTAGATACCTATTATTTTATTAATTTTTAGTAAACCTTCCATTGGGTTTTCTTTTTTTGCTTAGAAACCTATGGCTTCTTGGATCAACATTATTCATCTGTGTTGCAAAACTTAGTTAAAATATTTGAACTTTAGCTTATCTGAGTGTGAGTTAACTTACCCATATAGATACTTCCAGATCAATTCAATATTACAAAAATTAGTTTTTATTAGTATTGTACAAATTTCCATTGTGTTTGTATATGGTGCCTTTTCATTATCCATCCATCCGTTCAACAGTGACACACATTGACACCGAGTCAACTTCTTAGATAATATAACAAGGAGGTGTTGGTGTCTGTCATAGCATACAGAGTTATTTGGGCACGTGCTAGATCCTGTAGCAGTTTCAGTTTTAGCCTTTTGAGAATTCTATGAAATTATTTCCACAGGGTTTTGGTCACACTATCACTTAGGCTGACTAAAGGGTCCTCTTTCACCATTTTGCCTCAATACCCTAACTCATGTTGTGGGCTTTAAGTACAAACAAAAGCTGGTTGATTACTCCCATAGCATTCATGTTACTCTTGCACCAGTGAGCATATCTTGCCAGGCCAGACATTATGATGGATCACAGGGTTATCACCTGGGTGAAATTGTTGTACACCTTTTCTCTCTTCTGGCACTGTGAATGTTTTCCAGGAAGGGTGAGCTCCCAGGTGAGCACTAATTTTATTTCTCTCTCCATTAACTCAAGAGATGAGTCTTAATTTCAGATTCTGAGTGGAAATCAAGAGCAATGGCAATAGGTTATAACATTTAGGTAAGCCCATCAGATCCCATTGACCAACACCACAAAAATATCCTGTATCTGTGGTTGGATGGCCAATGAAGAGGAAGGGACAGGGAAAACAGAGGGTCAGAGTGATGAGCAGGATGTAACTGAGATGCCGGTTATTGGCCTTGAGAATGGGAGTGTCTCTGTGTTTCAGACATACACCAAGAACAACAGCTGTGAGTGAGCAGAAGTCTAGGGACATGAAGCTGAGTGTCTTCCCCAAGGGCTTCTCATAGGCAAGAAATATCACAGTTTTCTGTAAGAATTGGTGCCTCTCTCTGTTTGCATAGTGAGTTTCTGGACACTTCACACACTAATTCATATCTGCCAGAAATGCAGTTGATCGTGAATGCACATTCAGGTTTCTCCTTTTATGTAATGCCACTTTCCATGTGTATCATACTACACTGTTATTTGAGCCATCTTGTTTTGTGTGTACAAATTAGACACAGTTGGAAATCACACTATACCCAGAAAACTCTATTCCAGACCTCTATAGCCAGAAAGGCTTTTAATCATAGATGGAAAAAACAAGATATTTCATGACAAAGTCAAATGTAAACAATATCTGTTTATAAATCCCCCTATACAGAGGATACTTGCAGAACATTAGAGTAAAGGAAAAGTTCAATAAGGCCAAGGGAATGGCCAGAAGAACAGGTATGGGTGATACCAGTCAGAAGAACAGAGACCCCATGCTACTCCAAAGGCCGAGTTTGTCACCTGAAGCCTTGCCCCCAACCTGATCACATAGTCTCAAGTCAGCTGTCAGATGTTCATGCCTCAAAGACTTGAAGAGCAAAAAAAAAAAAAAGAAACAAAAGCCAAGGACAAAAACACTATGCAATAAATACAAACTCAGAAATCAGCACTGAGACCTATAATCACCTCAAACCTACATGTCTTAATTGCAGTGTGAGAACACAGTCAACAAATAGCCAAAGCCATAGGGAACCACCAGGGCCCAACTATCCTAGGAGAACAAGATTGCAATATTTCACTGCAGGTGAAAGCACAAGAAAATGACCTTAAGATCAACTTTAAAAATATTTTTCAGGCTCATAAAGAAGAAAAAATCACTCTCTTAAAGAAATTAAGGAAAGAGAAAGAAAAAATTGGAGGAAATCAATAAATTCCTTAAAGAAAGCTGTGAAATCCAGTAAACACACAACAAAGAAACAAACAAACAGGTGAATGAATCTGTTCCAGGTCTGAAAATGGGAACTGAAGTTCTGAAAATACAAACTGAATGAATTCTGGATGGAATTCTGTATGGAAGTGAATGGAAAATCTTGGTAAACAAAAAAGAGCTACATATGCAATCATCAGGAACAGAATTCAAGAGATAGAAGAAAGAATCTCTGAGGTCGATGATACAATGGTAGAAGATTTATTGGTCAAAGAAAATGTTAAGTCAAAAAAATTCTTAACACAAAAGCATCCAGTACATTTGGGACATTATGGAAATCCAAACTATAATTAATAGATGTAGGAGACTAACAATAATTCCAGCTTGATGGACTTAAAATATATTTGACAGAATCATAGAAGAAAAATTTCCAAGCATAAAAAGGGCATGCCTATAAAGGTAGAAGTGTACAGAATACCAAATATATAGGACAAAAAATGGAAGACTCCATGCTAGATAATAACCAAAACACTAAATGTACAGAAAAAAGAATATTAAAAGCAACAAGAGAAAAAGGCCAGGCTACATATAAAGGAAGATCTATTAGAATTACACCCAATCTTTCAACAGAGACTGGGAACCAGAAGTACCTGGACAGACGTCTTTAAGGCTCTAAGAGTCCACAGATGCAAACCTAGACTACTATACCTACCAAAACTTTAAATCACCATAGAGAGAGAACATGAGATATTTCATGACAAAGTCAAATTTAAGCAATATCTATGTACAAATCCAGCCTTACAGAAGATAGTAAAAGATACATGCCAATACAAGAAGATTAAGTACACTCCTGAAAACACAAGGAGTAAATTGCTCACTAACAAAACCCAAAGAAGAGAACACACACACACACACACACACACACACACACACACACACACACCACCACCACCACCACCACCACCACCACCACCACCACCAGAAACAGCAGCAGCAGCAGCAACAACAACAGGAACTCTACCAAAATAACAGGAAGTAATCATAATATGTCATTAACATCCATCACTATCAATGGAGTGCATTTCCCAATAAAAATCACAGGCTAACATAATGGATATGAAAATATTACCCATCTTTCCACTGCAGGGAAGGAAGAGACATCAACATCAAAGACAGATGTTATCTCAGAGTAAAGGTTTGGAAAAAGTTTTTCCAAAAAAATGGACCTGAGATACAGGCCTGTGTTGCTATTCTGATATCTAACAACATAGACTTCAAACAAAATTTAATCAATGAGAAGGAGGACATTTCACATACATTAAAGGACAACTTCACCAATATGGTGTCTCAAATTTGAACATCTATTCCCCAAATGAAAGGGCACCTACATTTGTAAATGAAACCCTAATAAAGGTTAAAGCACACATTAAACTTCACACACATTAATATTGGAAGACTGATGTATCGCATTCTCACCAATGGGCAGGTCATCTTGACCGATGACTTTCTGAATAGAACACTGAGAGCCAGCAGTGGCTCTAACTTTGACAATGGGAACTCGTGACAACGAAAGGTTTCCACAAGACAAAGGACATCATCAGTAGGACATAATGGTAGCCTGCAGAATGGGGAAAAGATTTTCACCAACTCCTCAGTCACTAGATGGCAAATATCCAAAATATATGATGAAATAAAGAAAATAGACATCAACAAACCAAATAATCCAATTAAAAGTTAGAATCAGTAACCTGAAAGTGAGTAGCTCAGAGATTTAAGGTAGAACCAAACCCTTCTGATAAAAGTAAATGAAATGATTCTGAATGATATTCTGCTATACTCATATATAGGAGCCTACTTCAAACATCATCACAGAAGCTTCCTCTAGTAGCTGATGGGAGCAGAAGCAGGAACCCTCAACCAACGTTATGGGGAGCTTGGGGAACTGCACATTAGAAGAAGAGGAAATTCTATAGGATCAAGAGGGTTGAGGTTACCAGGAGAACATGACTCCCAGAATCAACTAAACAGGGCTCATAGGGTCTCACTGAAACTGAAGCAGCAATCTTGGTGCCCGCATGGTCTGTGGTACACCCTCTCCAAACATGCTGTGGAATTTTTAAATTTTGGGTTTTATGGGATTTCTAACAGTGGAAGTAGGGGTGCCTCTGACTCTTCTGCCTGCTTGTGGACCCCTTTTTCCTCTACTGGATTGCCTTGGTGAGCCTTGATATGAGAGTTTGTGCCTAGCCTTAGTGCATCTTATTTGGTTGATATCACTGGGAAGCCTGTCATTTTCTGAAGGGAACCAGAAGTCTAGTGGATTTGGAGAAGAAGAGAGGTAAGTATGGTGACTGGGAGGAGGGGATGCTGGGGAGACTATGTTGGTGATATATTTTATAACATAGAGAATTATTATAAAACTAAAGTATAAAAATAAAATCTTGACATGCTCACAAAAACATGTTTCTCAGGACATAAAATGTGAATTTAAACATAAGAATGTCCTCCCTGTACATCACATATATTTATGCTTTGCCTTCCATTCGTGGAACTATTTGGAAGTAGTGGATTAGTAGTTATGACTCTTTTGGGACATTTGTGTCTATGGAAGGGCTTTTAACAATCTTTCTAGTCACAGTATGTATTTTTTGTCTCCTGTGTTTGGATCAGCATGTGAGCTCTGAACTTCTCCCATCATCATGCTTTATTAGTTAGTTTTCCATTGCTGTGAAGAACCATCATTACCAACACAACTTATTAAAGAAAGGCTAAAACTCACAGGTGTATAGTTCCATATGAAGATCATGGAAAGGTGAAGGAATTAATGGAGCTGAGAAAATAGCTGAGTTTTTATCTGTTCTATAAGAATGGGTTTGAGGAGAAAGATAGAGAGAGAGAGAGAGAGAGAGAGAGAGAAGAGAGAGAGAGAGAGAGAGAGAGAGAGAGAGAGAGAGAGAGAGAGAGAGAGAGAGGAGACCAAGGCCACACCTTCTATTTATTCCAAATTCCTCCACTACTATAGAGCATGTATTCAAAGATTTGAGCATATGGGGTCCGGTCTCATTCAAGGTATCAACATGTACTCTAACTATATGAAACTGTAAGCCAATTAAATGCTTTCCTTTATAAGTTTCTTGGTCAAGGTACTTTGTCACAGCAATAGAAAATAAACTAAGATCAAATGCATGCTGAAATGAAGCATACTTCTCTGGTGGTCTAGACTGGTTTTCTCTAGGCAGCCACAACCATATGTACAGTGGTTAAAGAATGTAAAGCAGGTATGAATTTCAATGTCAAGAGTGTATTATTTCTGTGGGAAGAATGAACTTTATATAACCTGTGATTTTCTAACATCTGGAAGGAAGAGGACTGCCTTCACTGAAGTGAGCTGGTTGTAGCTCACTTACAGATGTTTTCCATATGCTTAGGCATTGCAGATGATGGATAGGTGGGGATGCTTTCTTCATGACTGACCATTACCTCTCTCATTGGATATCTCATTCTCTGGGAAAAGAGTGCAGTCAAAGCAGTCGGTAGCCTTCCCCTCCTGGTGGGTTTTCCTGAATCCAGGATGACCGCTCTCACTGCATAGAGACTGCAGAATCTAAGAATAAAGTGAGTGACAGCAAATGGCCTGGTATTTATGGAATTTGCCACAGAGTGTTCTCAGGCATTATACAATTCTAACATAATTGTATGAGGTGTGTGAGATGTACAGAGCAATTGAGTCTGGTTCTCTTCTCATTATATGACCAGAAGTAAGACGTATGCAAATGTTCTTTCATGCCATACTAAGAATAGTGTCTAATGATAAGTAATAGAGACTCTATCACCAACATGAGGCTTTGTCTATGCACAGACATTGTTATCTCAGCCAGTCTCAGAGTTATTCTCATGCAGAGGGTTTAGCAATATATGTTACCTGCTTTTTCTGCAGTTTGAATTCTTTATATCCCAACTGCAGGCTCCTCCCTCATCACCTTCTGATCCACCCACTCCCATACTCCCATCATACTGTTTTCTTTTGACAGGGCTCTAAAATCATAAGGTCAATGGACCATTGATTAAAACCTTCCAAGCCGGGGTAAAAATAAATCCTCTGTCAGATGGCCTGTGAAAATGATTAAACTCATTCTGGAAAAGGTATGGTATTTATGATATTAATGAAATGAAAAGCTTGGAAAATAAATAGTTCATCTAGAAAAATTAGATAGTAAGACAATTCTTCATATTGGTGGCCATTATGTGTCAATGAGTGGGCCCTGTATAAGCAAGCAATGGTCACAACTTGCTGGCTATAAATTTCAAATTTACATACTGGTGAAAATACTAAGGTGAGGTTCAACTCACCTCTGTCAATCCTGTGGCTCACTGTATCATATGATAAGATAAGGCCAACTTCTGGCCCTCTGGAGCATTTGGAGAAAATGTTCCTACTTTCACATTTAGCCCAAGACCTTTTGAGAAATTCTAAAAGTTGATAATGTCATAATCTGCATGTGATTTCTTTTCCAATCCATGACTGCATGGTCCTCCACATGATTGATGAGTTGTGTGTTCTTTATAAAAGGATGAAGCAAAAAGAGATACATGTACTTAGCTTACATAACCTCCGGAGATGTATAACAGAGGTAGAATCAGGGAGGGTCTCTTCTTGGTTTTAACCTTGATATGAAAAGCACATTTAATATGGATATTAATTGTATTCAACAAATGATACCAAAGGATAATGGGAGCATCACCGTCCTTCTAAAATGTTCAAATCAGTTTAACTAGAAAAGGCAGAACCAAACACTCTTAAATCATGAATATGTATGGAGAAAAGTCTCACCATCTTTAAAAATATAGTTATATACAATTAAAATTTGAAAATATTTAGTTTCACTCTGTAAAATGAATGATTTTGTGAGTGATCATTTACATAACAGAAGCATTTAGAAGAGTTCAGGTGCACTGTGATAATTCTCTGTCTCTGTCTCTTCTCTGGTGTAATTAGAATTTTCATATTGAAAAATTTACTCTGAAAATATTGTATGACCCATTGTAATACAACTCTCTATTGAATTAAACATATTTCTCCTTACAGTTTCTCTTGAAGATTTTCAACAAAGTAATCTAAAATATGTATGGCCTAGTTTGAGTGCATTTATAAACCTGTAGAGTGTCACATTGCCAATGTCACACTTCAGCTGAAGTGACATTACCTGCCAGAGGGAGAATACCATCTCTTTTCCTTTTACTTGAGTTTAAAATTGTACTTGATTGAGAGTCATCTCATGCAGACTGTGGGCTATGTCACACATGGCATTGTATACATTGTAACTCTCCTCACTCATGGCTGTGCCAAAAATGTTCCCAGGCAAGAATTCCAAGGAGGCATTAGGCAGACAGTTGTCCACAATTTTACAATCTTTGCTAAAAAAAGAGCAATTAAAGAATGAGTGCCATAATACATGAAGGTAAATGTCTTCTGGGAATTTGGAAGGACTGGCTGTCTGCATAAAATCTGTAAAATGAATAATGTCATCATTATGGTGTGAAAAAATAAGGGCCTCATGTAGTGAATCTAATATGAAATATTTATTAAAATTTGGATGATCCCAGTGTGAGTTGAGGACCCAGACTTTCCATGTAAGTAACTTCTGTTTTATATTTACTATTAAACTTAACAGAGAATGAGAGGCTCTATAAATAATAATCACATTTGCTGATGATTCCAGGATTTGAACCTGATTTTTCCAGGGTTTGGTAAGATATGAGCCCCTGCTGACTAAGATCATTTCCACAAATGCTATGCAGATTTCATTTTTATCCATCTTGGTTCCCAAATTTGAGAGAATCTGGGCATCTTTGTGATCATCTATGATGAAGAGCCCCACCCAGAACTATTGGAAATGAAGCATCAACTATACAATGCCAAGTGTCAGAGATGTGTCCTTAGGGGCCACCTGGTACACAGAAGAAAACCTTCTTTGTTCACTCAGGGTGCTATCAAAATGCCCAAAAGTAAGCTGTAGAGAAAAACAATAAAAAAGAAGAACATAGTCACAAAATTAAACTACATTCTACAGCAAAGGTTTGAAGCATTTAGGACAATCCTGCTTTGAAGGTAAAATCTACCTTTCTATGGGTTTTCCAGAAAAGTACAGAAAGCATTCAGAGGTTCATCAGTGTTATGTGTCTACTCGATTTCCCTTTTCTCTCTAATCTATGCTACATAAATATGGATGTACCATCAACTGTCTGCATCATTTTTCTATCCATGAAGAGTGATTAAAGTTTCCATTTTTTCTGTCACCATCACCTACAACATCATCAAGTAGAGCTGCCATCAAGTCCTATACCATTACCTCCTCTCAACTGTGGAAACGTGTATAGATCCAGCAGTGTCAATATTTATTCAGATATTGCCCATGACAGTCCTGTAAGTACAGCAGCTGAATTGCTTTCTTTTCCATATCTGTAGTTAGAAATGCTATGACCACACCCTGAAAGTGAGGCAAAAAGATTGCTCAGAGTATTTCTTTGACCATGTGGAACATTATGTACTTCAAATCCCAAGGATGTGTTGGGTAAAATGTAGGGGTTGCTGTTGATCTCCTCAATGGTGAATATCATGGTCAAAATACATTGGTCGTTCTTCAACTTAAACCTGGACAGAAGGTAGAACAATATTTAGGAGGAAGATCTTTGTCACATAACACATCATATATGTGAAAGTTTAGTACAATGGTTTTTATACTTTGAATGCTTCTTCTTTTAACAATCTATGTTTAACTATATTTCTAGTATTTTCTGAAATTAGAAGAGGAGTCTTATTTTTAATTTTTTTCTTTTTTTCAGTTGAATACATTGTTTATTATACAATGTATTGTAATTATACTCCACCAACTTCTCCCAGGACTTGCTCGAGTACCCTCCTATCCAAAGTCCACATTCTTTCTTTCTCTCTGGTATTAGAAAATACAAAGGTATCTATGTACAATAAATAAATTTAAAACAAACAGTTCAGAAAAAGAGAAAGCAAACAAAGGAACCAAAAACCCCACCCCTACATCCAGTTCTGCACTGCACATGATCTGAATCCTGTCAGACACTGCAGATGCTCCACATCCAGTCCTGCACTGTACATACACAGCATCCTGTCAGATTCTGCAAATGCACTGCATCCTGTCCTGCACTGTACATGCACAGCATCCTGTCCTACACTGCACATGCGCTGTATCCTGTCCCAAACTGCAAATGCGCTGCATATTTTCCTGAAATGCACATGGGCTGCATTCTGTCAGGCATTGTATTTGCACCACACTTTGTCCTGCACTACACATGTACTGCATCCTGTCAGGCACTGCATATGCACCGCATACAGTCCTGCACTGCACATGCTGCATATCTTTCTGAACTGCACATACACCGTATGCTGCCAATCACTGCACATGCACCGCATCATGTCCCACACTGCACATGCACTGCATCCTGTTCCACACTGCACATGAGCTGCATCATGTCAGGCATTGCACATGCACCTCATCTTGTTCGACACTGCACATGTGCTGCATCCTGTCAGGCACTGCAAGTGGACCACATCCTGTACCGCACCGCAAATGCACTGCATCCTGTTATGCACTGCACATGGGCTATATTCTTTCCTTCACTGCACAAACACTGCATATTTTCCTGCATTTCACATGCACTGCATCCTGTCAGGCTGTGCAAATGCACCAAATCCTGTCCTGCTCTGCAAATGCAAAATATCCTGTCCTGAACTGCAAATTTGATGTATATTTTCCTGAACTGTGCATGCACTGCATCCTGTCCCCCACTGCACATGCACTCCATTATGTCAGGCATGGCACATGCACTGAATCGTGTCCTGCAATGTGTATGCACTGCACCCTGTCAGGCACTGCAAATGCACCGCATCCTGTCCTGTACTGCACATGGGTTGCATCCTGTCCTGAACTGCACATGCGCTGCATATTTTTCAGCACTGCAAATGCACCATATCCTGTCAGGAACTGCCAATTCACTGTATCCTGTCCTGCACTGCATATACGCTGCATATTTTCCTGCACTGCACATGTGCTGCATTATGTCAGGCTCTGCACATCCACACCATCCTGTCCCACACTGCACATGCTAGTATCTTATCCAGTACTGTACATTTGCTACATATTTTCCCCAAGTGCGCATGCTCTGCATCCTCTCATGCTCTGCTCATGCACCACATCCTGTTCTACTTTTCAAAAGCACCGCATCCTGTCATGCACTGCACCTGCACTACATAATTTTCCACAGTGCATACATACTGCATCCTGTCAGGCACTGCAAATGGCCCACAGCCTATCCCGCACTGCATATGTGCTGTATGATTTCCTGCACTGCACATGCGCTGCATCATGTCCTGCACTGCACACATGCTGCATATTTTTCCGCACTGTACATGCATCGTATCCTGTCAAGCACTACATATGCACCACATCCTGTCCTGCATTGCACATGCGCAGCATCCTAATCCCACACTGAACATGCACTGCATCTTGTACCACACAGCAAATGCGCTGCATCCTGTCATGCATTGCACCTGAAATGCATCTTGTCATGCACTGCACTTGCACTGCCTATTTTACGCAATATGCACTCTATCCTGTCAGGCACTGCACATGCACCACATCATATGCTGCAGTGCACATATGCTGCATATTTTTCTGCACTGCACATGCAGTGCATCCTGTCCCAAACTGCACATGTGCTGCATATTTTCCTGAACTGCGCATGTGCTGCATCCAGTCAGGCACTGAACATGCACTGCATCCTGTCCTGCTCGGCACATGCACTGCATTCTGTCAGGCACAGGAAATGCAGTGTATCCTGTCCCTCACTGCACTTCCATGGCACCTTGTCCTGCACTGCACATATGCTGCATCCTGTCATGCACTGCAAATGCACTGCATCGTTTCCTGCCCTGCATATGCGCTGCATCCTGTCCCAAATTGCACATGCACTGCAGCTTGAAAGGCAATGCTCATTCTGTCCTATGCTTCACATTCTTTGCATCCTATCCGGTACTCCACAAGCACTGCATCCTGTCAGGCTCTGCATACACACTGCATCCTGTCCAACAATGCACATCCACTGCATTCTGTCCTGCACTGCACATACACTGAATATTTTCCAGTACTGCACCTGCACTGCATCCTGTTGGGCACTGCATGAGCTTCGAATTCTGCCCTGCACTGCACATGTGCTCCATCCTGTCGCAGAATACACATGTGCTGCATCATGTCAGACACTGCACAAGCAATGCATCCTGTCCTACATGAAAATGCCCTGCATCCTGTCCAGCTCTGTAATGCACTACACATGCACCATATCTTCTTCTGCACTGCACATGCACTGCGTCCTGTCCTGCACTGCACATGCATTGCATCTTCTCAGCCATGGCACATATGCTGCATATTTTCTCGCATTGCACATGCACTGCCTCTTGTCAGGTACTGCACATGCACGGCATCCTGACTCACACTGCTCATTTGTGGAATTGCCACTTGTCAGGCATTGCACATGTACTACACCCTGACCCACACTGTATATGCACCAAATCCTGACCCCCACTGCACATGCCCTGCATCCTGTCCTACAATGCACATGCCCTGCATTCTGTCCCACACTGCACATGTACTGCATCCTGACAGGCACTTACATGCCCCACATCCTGTCCTGCGCTCCATATGCACCAAATCCTGTTCCTCACTGCACATGCACCACATACTCTCCTGCAGTGCACATGCTCTGCATCCTGTCTCACACTGCACATGCATTGCATCATGTCAGGCACTGCACATGCACCACATCCTGCCCACTTTGCATATGTGCTGCACCCTGTCCTGCACTGAACATGCTCTGAGTCAGGCACTGCACATATCCTGCATACTTTCATGCACAGAACATGCACTGAATACTGTCATGCACTGCACATGCGATGCATCCTCACCCACACTGCTTATTCCCTGCATCTTTTCAGGCACTGCAATGCACTGCATCCTGTCCCACACTGCACATTCGCTGCATCTTGACACGCATTGCACAAGCATTGATCCCTTCCTGCACTGTAAATGCACCGCATCCTGTACTGAACTACACATGCTCCACATTCTGTTCCGCACTGGACATGTACTGCAACATGTCCCACCATGCACATGTGCTGGATCCTGTATCACACTTCACATCCTGTGGATCCCGTCCTAAATTGCACATGCTCTACATGCTGTACCACACTCCGGTTTGGTCACAATAGCTCCCACAAGTGTCTCCTCAGTGGGTTCACATTTACTTAGAAACAGTGTATTTGCGGGGAGAAACATGCATTACTGTGCCCTTTCACCTTTCAGCAAATACATGTGTAGAAGCACAGCAATAACAGAAACGACAGTTTCTCGACGTTTTCTAACACAGGGAACAAGTTGCACACTTCGGAGATGCATTTGGGCAACTTTAACAGAAATGAGTTTCTTGCCAAAAGAGATGTGCTTTAGAACGAACTAGTTTTGCCTATTTGCGCAGTAGTACAGATTCTGAGTATGTAACTGTGTTTGATGAAATCAGCATTTCTCTTTCTTCCCTGTGTGTAGGGAAGCTCAGTTTTAGCCACAGTAGCTCCAGCAAGTGTCTCCTCAATGTGTTCAGTTTTCCTTACAAACAGTGTATTTGCTGGGATAAACGTGCATTACGGTGCCCTTCCACCGTTCAGCTAATACATGTAAATAAGCACAGTGCTAGCAGAAACAAGTTTCTTGACATTTTCTAACTCAGGGAACAAGTTGCACACTTTTGAGATGCATTTGGGCAACTTTGTGAGAAATGAGTTTTTTGCATAAAGAGACAAGCTTTAGAACGCACCAGTTTTGCCTATTTGCGCAGTAGTACAGATTCTAAGTATGTAACTGTGTTTGATGAAATCAGCATTTCTCTTGCTTCCCTTTGCGTGAGAAAGCTCAGTTTTAGTCACAGTAGCTCCCACAAGTGTCTCCTTAATGTGTTCAGTTTTCCTTACAAACAGTGTATTTGCTGGGATAAACATGCATTACTGTGCCCTTTCACTGTTCAGCAAATACATGTGTAGATTCACGGCGCAAGCAGAAATGACAGTTTCTCGACGTTTTCTAACTCAGGGAACAAGTTGCATACTTCTGAGATGAATTAGGGCAACTTTGTCAGAAATGAGTTTTTTGCCGAAAGAGACGCGCTTCAGACCCACTAGGTTTGCCTAATTGCGCAGAAGTACAGATTCTGAGTATGTAACTGTGTTTGATGAAATCAGCATTTCTCTTGATTCCCTGTGTGTAGGGAAGCTCAGTTTTAGTCACAGTAGCTCCGACAAGTGTCTCCTCAGTGTGTTCACATTTCCTTAGAAACAGTGTATTTGCTGGGAGAAATGTGCATTACTGTGCCCTTTCACCGTTCAGCAAAGAAATGTGTAGATTCACGGCGCAAGCGTAAATGACAGTTTCTCGAAGTTTTCTAACTCAGGGAACAAGTTGCACTCTTCGGAGATGCATTTGGGCAACTTTGTCAGAAAAGAGTTTTTTGCCTAAAGAGGCGTGCTTTAGAATCCACTAGTTTTGCCTATTTGCTCAGTAGTACTGATTCTGAGTATGTGACAGTTTTTGATGAAATAAGCAATTCACATGCTTCCCTGTGCTTAGAGAAGCTCCGTTTTAGTCACATTAGCTCCCACAAGTGTCTCCTCAGTGTGTTCACATTTCCTTAGAAACAGTGTATTTGCTGGGAGAAAAGTGCATTACTGTGCCCTTTAAACCGGTCAACAAATACATGTGTAGAAGCACAGCGCTAGTAGAAACAACAGTTTCTGATGTTTTATAACTCAGGGAACAAGTTGCACACTTCTGAGATGCATTTGGGCAACTTTGTCAGATATTAGTTTTTTGCCTAACGGGACGTGCTTTAGAACGCACTAGTTTTGGCTATTTGTGCAGTAGTGCAGATTCTGAGTATGTAACTGTGTTTGATGAAATCAGAATTTATCTTGCTTCTCTTTGCGTAAAAATCTCAGTTTTAGTCACAGTAGCTCCCACAACTGTCTCCTCAATGTGTTCAGTTTTCCCTACAAACAGTGTATTTGCTGGGATAAATGTGCATTACTGTGCCCTTTCACCGTTCAGCAAATACATGTGTAGATTCTTGGCGCAAGCAGAAACGACAGTATCTCGACGTTTTCTAACTCAGGGAACAAGTTACACATTTCTGAGATGAATTTGGGCAACTTTGTCAGAAATGAGTTTTTTGCCGAAAGAGACGCGCTTCAGAATGCACTAGTTTTGCCTAATTGCGCACTAGTACAGATTCTGAGTATGTAACTGTGTTTGATGAAATCAGCATTTCTCTTGATTCCCTGTGTGTAGGGAAGCTCAGTTTTAGTCACAGTAGCTCCCACAAGTGTCTCCTCAGTGTGTTCACATTCCTTAGAAACAGTGTATTTGCTGGGAGAAACGTGCATTACTGTGCCCTTTCAACGTTCAGCAAATGCATGTGTCGAAGCATAGCATTAGCAGCAACAACAGTTTCTCGACGTTTTTCAACTGAGGGAACAAGTTGCATACTTCTGAAATGCATTTGGGCACCATGTCAGAAATGAGTTTTTTGCATCAAGAGACGTGCTTTAAAATGCACTAGTTTTGACTATTTGCGCAGCAGTACAGTTTCTGAGTATGTAACTGTATTTGATGAAATCAGCATTTCTCTTGCTTCCCTGTTCATAGGGATGCTCAGTTTTAGTCACAGTAGCTCCCACAAATGTCTCCTCGGTTTGTTCACATTTCCTTAGAAACAGTGTATTTGATGGGAGAAACGTGTTTATGGAGCTCTTTCACCATAAAGGATATACATGTGTAGAAGCACAGCACTAGCAGATACGACAGTTTCTCAAAGTTTTCTACTCAGGGAACAAGTTGCACACTTCTGCGATTCATTATTGCAACTTTGTCAGAATTGAATTTTTTCCCTAAAGAGACATGCTTTAAAACACACTAGTTTTGCAGTTTTCGCAGTAGTAGAGATTCTGAGTATGTAACTGTGTTTGATGAAGTCAGCATTTCTTTTGCTTTCCTGTTCCTAGTGAGGCTTACTTTTAGTCACAGTAGCTCCCTGAAGTGTCTCCTCAGCGTGATCACATTTTTTTGGAAACATTATATTGCTGGGAGAAACGAGCTTTACTGTGCCCGTTCACCGTTTGTCAGAAATGAGTTTTTTGCCTAAAGAGACGTGCTTTAGAACGCACTAGTTTTGCCTATTTGTGCAGTAGTACAGATTCTGAGTACATGACGGTGTTTGATGAAATCAGCAATTCTCTTGCTTCCCTGTGTGGAGGGAAGCTCAGTTTTAGTAACAGTAGCTCCCACAAGTGTCTCCTCAGTGTGTTCACATTTCCTTAGAAACAGTGTATTTGCTGGGAGAAACGTGCATTACTGTGCTCTTTCACCATTCACCAAATACTTGTGTAGAAGCAGAGCGCTAGAAGAAATGACAGTTTGTCGAAGTTTTCTAACTCAGGGAACAAGTTGCACACTTCTGAGATGCATATGTGGAACTTTGTCAGAAATGAGTTTTTGCCTAAAGAGACGTGCTTTAGAACGTACTTCTTTTGCCTATTGCCGCAGTAGTACAGATTCTGAGTATGTAACTGGGTTTGATGAAATCAGCATTTCTCTTGCTTCCCTGTGCAGAGGGAAGCTCAGTTTTAGTCACAGTAGCTCCCACAAGCGTCTCCTCAGTGTGTTCCTATTTCCTTAAAAACAGTGTATTTGCTGGGAGAAAAGTGCATTACTGTGCCCTTTCACCGTTCTGCCAAGACATGTGTAGAAGCACAGCGCTCGCAGAAACAACCGTTTCTCGACGTTTTCTAACTCAGGGAAAAGTTGCACACTTCGGAGATGCATTTGGGCAGCTTTTTCAGAAATGAGTTTTTTGCCTAAAGAGACGAGCTTTAGAACGCACTAATTTTGTCTATTTGCGCAGTAGTACAGATTCTGCGTATGTAACTGGATTTGATGAAATCAGCATTTCTCTTGCTTCCCTGTGTGTAGGGAAGCTCAGTTTTAGTCACAGTAGCTCCCACAAGTGTCTCCTCAGTGTGTTCCCATTTTTCTAGAAACAGTGTATTTGCTGGGAGAAAAGTGCATTACTGTGCCCTTTTACCGTTCAGCAAAGACATGTGTAGAAGCACAGCGCTAGCAGAAACAACTGTTTCTCGACGTTATCTAACTGAGGGAACAAGTGGCACGCTTCAGAGATGCATTTGGGCCACTTTGTCCGAAATGAGTTTTTTGCCTAAAGAGACGTGCTTTAGAAAGCACTAGTTTTGCCTATTTGCGCAGTAGTACAGATTCTGAGTATGTAACTGGGTTTGATGGATTCAGCATTTCTCTTTCTTCCCTGTGCGTAGGAAAGCTCAGTTTTAGTCACAGTAGCTCCCACAAGTGTCTCCTCAGTGTGTTCCCATTTCCTTAGAAACAGTGTATTTGCTGGGAGAAAAGTGCATTACTGTGCCCTTTCACCGTTCAGCAAAGACTTGTGTAGAAGCACAGCGCTAGCAGAAACGACCGTTTCTCGATGTTTTCTAACTCAGGGAACAAGTTGCACACTTCGGAGATGCATTTGGGCAACTTTGTAGGAAACGGGTTTTTTGCCTAAAGAGACGTGCTTTAGAACGCACTAGTTTTGCCTATTTGTGCAGTAGTACAGGTTCTCAGTATGTAACTGGCTTTGATGAAATCAGCATTTCTCTTGCTTCCCTGTGTCTAAGAAAGCTCAGTTTTAGTCACAGTAGCTCCCACACGTGTCTCCTCAGTGTGTTCCCATTTCTTTAGAAACAGTGTATTTGCTGGGAGAAAAGTGCATTACTGTGCCCTTTCACCGTTCAGCAAAGACATGTGTAGAAGCACAGCGCTAGCAGAAACAACTGTTTCCCGACGTTATCTAACTGAGGGAACAAGTTGCACGCTTCAGAGATGCATTTGGGCCAGTTTGTCAGAAATGAGTTTTCTGCCTAAAGAGACGTGCTTTAGAACACACTAGTTTTGCCTATTTGCACAGTAGGACAGATTCTGAGTATGTAACTGGGTTTGATGAAACCAGCATTTCTCTTGCTTCCCTGTGCGTAGGAAAGCTCAGTTTTAGTCACAGTAGCTCCCACAAGTGTCTCCTCAGTGTTTTCTCATTTCTTTAGAAGCAGTGTATTTGCTGGGAGAAAAGTGCATTACTGTGCCCTTTCACCGTTCAGCAAAGACATGTGTAGAAGCACAGCGCTAGCAGAAATGACCGTTTCTCGACGTTTTCTAACTCAGGGAACAAGTTGCACACTTCGGAGATGCATTTGGGCAACTTTGTAGGAAACGGGTTTTTTGCCTAAAGAGACGAGCTTTAGAACGCACTAGTTCTTCCTATTTGCGCAGTAGTACAGATTCTGAGTACGTAACTGGCTTTGATGAAATCAGCATTTCTCTTGCTTCCCTGTGCGGAGGGAAGCTCAGTTTTAGTCACAGTAGCTCCCACAAGTGTCTCCTCAGTGTGTTCCCATTTCCTTAGAAACGGTGTATTTGCTGGGAGAAAAGTGCATTACTGTGCCCTTTCACCGTTCAGCAAAGACATGTGTAGAAGCACAGCGCTAGCAGAAACGACTGTTTCTCGACGTTTTCTAAATCAGGGAACAAGTTGCACACTTCGGAGATGCATTTGGGCAACTTTGTAGGAAACGGGTTTTTTGCCTAAAGAGACGTGCTTTAGAACGCACTAGTTTTGCCTATTTGCGCAGTAGTACAGATTCTGAGTATGTAACTGTGTTTGATGAAATCAGCATTTCTCTTGCTTCCCTGTGCGGAGGGAAGCTCAGTTTTAGTCACAGTAGCTCCCACAAGTGTCTCCTCAGTGTGTTCCCATTTCCTTAGAAGGAGTGTATTTGCTGGGATAACAGGAGTTGGGAGGCATAGACAAACAGATCTCCATGCATTTGAGGCCAGCCTGGTCTGCTCGACAAGTTCCAGGCCAGCCCGGGCTACCTAGTGAGACCCTGACTTGACAAAACAAAACAAAACATTTTTTGAACCAACACCTCTGGGCCTGCCTCCTCTGCCAGAGTACACTGGATCGTGTTAGCATCTACTGACTGACATCAGTGACTCCTGTCCTCCAAACACTAGGGTACCCAGATCCAGGCTTTGTGTCCTTGGGAAGCACTGTGTGTGTCAGTGGCCATGCCTGGACAGTTCACACCTACAAGAATAGGAACCCTATACCTGAAAGCTCATGAACTCAGGAAGGTAAGGGACACAACATATGTATTGCCAAGGTTCCTCAGAGCCAGGCCACCACCTGCCAAGCCGACATCATGTGATAATGAGGTTTAATTCGCATGCAGAGCCAATGTGTAGGGTCATTCTCCATAGAGAGTGAGTTTGCAGTCAGCAGTGGAGGTCGGCTCATTTCTGCTTTCCACTTGCAGTCTGGAAACAACAGGTGGGTCCATGGTCCTCAGCTTGGACTGGCATCCTAACAATGCTTTTCAGGCTCATATGACTTCAAGTGCACAGTGTTTTCTCCTTTTATTGAAGAGGTGAGTGAGAAGCCAGCTGGCAGCACTATGGCAGCAAGGTGCCTTTTGGTTAGCAGATGTCAGAGTTTGGTGTTCCCGTTGGTTGCCTGGTGCATGGATTCACAATCTTCTCCAGGGAGAGCTCTGGTCAGTTACAGCACTGCCATGTGAGTTGCTGAAGCCTAGAAAAGTCTGCAGCTTCCAACTCTGAAAGCCAGGCTCGCACCACCGGTGAGTGTGGCATTCATCCCAGAGAACAGTGTATTGCCTGCTGGCCTTACTGCTACACAGTGCTCTTTAACAATGATGATGGCTGCTGCTTGACTTTTGACTTCAAGGTAGACTCTGCCAAACAGCATCCAATGTGTCCTGTCCACCATGGGACACTTCTACGGCATGGAGCTGCAACCTGGGACTTCACAACCATGGAGGTGCTGCACCAGAATGACATCACTCAGGTGTCTACTGATGAGGTAGCAAGCAGGAGTGTGGTGATGTGTACCCTGCTGGTGTGATAAAGCATGGCAATGTGGGTTTTCCAGAGCACAGAGGCTTTGATCTGGGGCCTCCGGATAATATTATGCGAGTTACCACCATTCAGCGTGAGGAACTGGGCTGAACAGGCCCTGCTGTTGGTAGGGTGGCAAGAAACCCTGCCCGCATTTTAATACTGTGAACACAGAGCAAGGTAATATGCATGTTTGTTTGGGTGTCATTGGTAAAAGTGCCAGTACGAAAGGCAACAGGAGTTTTTTCTTTGTTTTGATTTTGCTATTGCATTCTATTTTAACCAAAGCTTCTCTTTAGCTTACCAGACAAAATTGTCCCATGGACTTAAAAAAGAAAAGCTAAGAGAAGTATATAAGTTTGTCTGTTAGTGAATTAAATAGAAATAGTGAACATGAAAAAAAATTCTTATAAGCATTTAAGGGAATCAAAATTCTTGACTTATTAGTTTTCGGTTGTTCTGTGGAATGATGCTGAGCTCTGAAATAAAGGGCTGAGGTCTTTGCTCAATCCTAGTGCTAATTGTTATAGCAGGCCATGCTAAGATAAGTAGCCACAACTCTATTAGCAATGGCAAAGATCTAAGCAGCTAATTTAGTGTGCATGCATAGAAGGGGATACAGGCTTGCAAAGATATCTTTACATTTTCATCTTAAGAGCGTCATATTAATTGCATGCCCCTTCCACAAAACCTTGTAAAAAACACTCTCACAGACTCACCAAGAACTTTTCCTCTTGATATCAGATGAGAAGTGATTGTATAATTACTTTACCTGCATTATTAAATATGAATTCAGAGCCTCCGAACTGTACAATATCATGGTTTAACTTTCTAATAGAATTATTATGCCTTTGGTGTAGAACTTCTTTTTTGCTATGCAAAGAAGATCTAATTACTGAATGAGATGACATTAACTTCAGGGTCATTTTTTTCAACTAATGGGTTTAGATTTAAAATGATTCACAGAATTTCTTTCTCATTTTCTTACTGGGATTCAACTCATAGTACTTGGCATGTGAGTGATCTACTAGGCTTTATTAACTATTGTCCAGGGCAGGAAAAAATATCCAGCCAATATTTAGATACGGAAAGACTCTTCTCAGAGTTATCAGGCTTCTGGGAAGAGCCCCTCCAATACCCCCTGAGAGACACCACAAGCCTTTATTAGACATCATAAACACATGTAATGACCTTGTGGGTAGGTTCCATAATGATCATATGAGGTCACACTTGTTTCTTAGGATGAAAAGTGTTGATTGGTACATGTTCCTGATAGAATAATTAATTCATGTTAAAAACATGATGGTGGCTGGAGAGATAGCAGTTGAGAGCACTTTCTACTCTTACAGAGGACTGGGATTCCATCCCAGGATCCAATGGACTATAATCCCAGCTCCAAGGGTTCTGATGGCCTCTGAAGGCACTGCAAAATCACATGTGTACGTAGGCATACATGCATGCAAAACACTCATACACATTGAATAAATCAACTAGGAAATCTTAGAAAAAAAGAGTTCAGATAAGAAGGAAAACAAGAACATCATCATACACTTCATAGTTGTTGAAATGCACACCAGCTCCAAGCCTCTTTGTGAAAGTCTGTCAGTCAAAAAGGATCCATTGTCTCTACTGGTGGGAATGACCAGGAGGAGCTGACAACCTCCCACAGCTTTTTTATGTTGATAGCTTCTGTATCTGTACAGTATGATGCAGTCTGGTAAGACAGGAAGTTGTAGCACAGTGGGCCTCCACATGCCTCACAGGAAAGTGGTAGTGTAACAGAAGTCAAGCCTGGTGCACACGCCCACTCCAATCTCTCTTTGGAGTCTATCAAATGACACTACATTGGCTGCAGCAGGTTACACAGTATCTTTCTATTGTTGTGAGGAGACACTGTGATGATGGCAATTCTTCTAAAAGAAAGCATTTAGTTGGGGCTTGTTTACAATTTCAGAGGGTGAGTCCAAAAGCATCCTGGGAAAGACCGCGGTGGCAGGTAGGCAGGCATGGTGCTGGAGAAGTAGCTGAGGGCTCACATCTGATTTGCAAGATGGAGGCAGAGACAGCGCACTGGTAACGGTGACAATCTTTTGAAACCTTAAAGCTCACCCTTAGTGACGCACTTCCTCCAATAAGGCTATACCTCCTAATCCTTCCCAAACAGTTCCACTCCTTGGTGATTAAACATTCAATTTTATGAGCCAAGGGGCTGTTCTTACTTAAACCACTCCAAGTTGTGAGGGTTTAGGTTGTTTATTTATAGGCTAATCTATCTGTGCTAGGAGGATAAAGGCAGAAGTAAAAATAGGAATATTGTTTCTATTTTCTACACAGTCTAATTAGAAACTTTGAACACTTCCTTTGGTTTGATATGGAAATTAAAAAAAATTATTGTCAGTCTGACAAACAACTATTTACCAAGTAGTATGATGTATCTCCATTGTCTCTGAGTCCTTTAGCTGATTATTTTTAAAAAGCTAATTAAAAAAATCAATTCTGTTTAGAATTGATATTTTTATCTTTATTAGTCAAAAACACAATTCCTTGGTGTGTGTGTGTGTGTGTGTGTGTGTGTGTGTGTGTGTGTGTGCCATGCCACTCCTATAAAAGTCAGAAGACAACTTTGGAAGTCTGTTCTTTCCTTCCACTATGAGTCTTGGCAATGAAATTCAAGTCGTCAGGCCTTCTTGGTGAACTTTACCCCCTGAGTCATCTCACTATCCCATATTCACTAATTTTTATGCTCAAATTATGAAAGTTATAAATTATTCTAGCAGGATGGTTTCTTTTAAAGTATCATGAGCTCAAGTACACAGAGATTGCTCTTTACTGACATATATTGAAATGACACTGTTGCATTTTTTGAATTTAATTGTTCTGAATTTAATCGTTCCAGAACTGAAAAACTTGGATTACCTCCAGCCAGTCCGAGGTCTGACATTGCTGATTGACAGGTTCCAGGCAAGAAGAGATCGGGTTCTTTGCCAGTCATCTTGGCAGATCATCCTCCTGTCTTCATGGCATTAAATTTAAGGACCCTGCAAATAGGTGCTCTCACTTGCCTGGAATTGGAGCTGTACCTTATCCTCAAATTCTTCTGCAGTCCCATGATCTGAGCACCCAGGTTTACTCACATAAGACATCAGACTGGCTTCGCTTTTCTGTTGTTGCTGTTTGTAGACTTCTTTTCTATTCTAAGGACCTTGGAACTTAGCAGAAATGTACACTCCTTTTTATTGTGCATGTCTTTTATTCCTTGTGTCCACATGCTTCTCCTGAAATATATCGGTGCTCAGCTGGAATAGAAAAATGGCCTCTGTTTTTTGACTGTGATGATCAGAATTTTCAGACACCCTAATGGCACAGGGGCCAACTGTCAACACCTAGACACTATCAGGTTTACCGATTCAAGTCGTGGGTGGCACCCAATGGAATGGTACTTTGTTCCTGCAGGGAAGAAGGACTTGAGGCTTTATGATGGGTGTGAATGACAGGTGATGCTGCTGAGCCTCCAACCTTTCCCCTTGTGTTCTGACTAGGGAGGATGTGCATTTTCACAAGCAAGCTTTGAACATCCTCAAACATACATTTTTTAATGTGTGTGTTGTCTCCCTAAGTTGTAAGCTCCTTAAAGAGAGATGCCTGGTCCATGAACTAGTTATTGGCTGCTTCATCTGCAGCCAGGGAATACTAGCTGGCTCCACAGAGACCATGAAGACTCGTTAGGTGACTGGGGCCTGAACTCTGGCCTCGCTCTATCAGTTACTTTTCTAGTGTTCTGATAAGATACACAAACTGGAAGCAACTTACAGAAGAAAGAGTTGATTTGGGCTGGCATTTCCAGAGGGAGAGTTGATTATGCAGTGGGGAGGGTGAGAGTGGGGTGGGTGGCAGCAGGCATCCAGAGTAAGAACCGGAGAAATCACATCTCCAACCAAACTGGAAATGAGGTGATGCTATGAACTCTCGAAGCCTGCCTGCAGTGACACTCTTTCTCTAAATGGATTGTGCCATCTCTGCAACTTGGGACCAGCTGTTGAAATATGTGAGTCCATGGGGCAGGGGTACTGCTCATTAAAACCACCACGTCAATAGTTAAAGAATGAAAAAAAAAACCCAAGTACATCCACCACCCCCCCACACACACACCTATTTTCTTATTGCTTTGGAGATAAGATCTTGCTAAGTTTCCCAGACTGACCTTGAACTTGTAGTCCTACTGCCTCAGTCTCCTGAGTAGCTAGGATTGCAGGCCTGTCCCAATGTACTCAGCTTGCCTTTTTTCATTAATACAAGTATTCAGTCCTGTAGCAGGAGAATGGATTTGGGAATAGTTACTGCTTAGCCTCTGAAGCATTTCTGACCCTTAAACCGAAATCCAAGTACATGATCCAGGGCCCACCTGGCTCTCTATTAAAAGCTGTTGACTTTCTCTTTTTATATAGGTGATGATCTTTTTCATACAGAGGATCATCTGTATCCTCTGATGACAACATATAAGAAAATCTTGACACCTGATTTAACTGTGATGGACTCAATTTTCAAAATTAGTTTAATGACGGAGATGTCAAGGGTCAAGCCCAAACCTTACCAAGTTTCCTGGAATGAGTAGTCAGGTGGCTCACAGCATTTTTTTCTGCTTCAAGTGAATGTGTAGAGTGACAGGCAGACTCAATACACAGGTCTTTACAACTCCACTGGCAAAACGAAATGGTACATCTCAGCCATGAAAAATTATTATCATCACCATTCAAAGAAAATAATAACCAGCATCAAATAATTGATGGTATTTAGTTAGAAAAAGGTTGTCTAGAGAAATTAGTGGGGGCCTAACTCAAAAGAATGTGGGAGGGGCCTCCAGCACCTCACCATAGTTATGTTGCATATGGTAATTCAATTTCAATACGACATTTTGTGTCACATTAATTTAATGTTGTTAATTTGAATTTTATTGGTTTTGCAATTTGTTTGTAATTAGTGCATTCACTCGGTTTTTATAATTGAATAAGAACTACGACGTTAGGAGCTCATAACTAGTTTTATGTTCATACAGGTTTAAGTAATATTATTATAAGCGTAATTGAAGTCAACATCTGGAGAACAGTGGGAGATATTTTTGAAGCATTTGTACAACTGTATGTAGAGAGGCTATTATACAGCATTTGTATGCCAGCACTACTTTTACTGCTATTCCAGAGGAATTAAACATTTTAAGAGTAATTCTAATGTAGTAGTTACTACTTGTGTAGTTACTATTTGTGTATATTCAAGTGTATGAATATATATATATATATATATATATATATATATATATATATATATATATATATTCCAAAATCCACGATGGCTTTGAATTCCTAGAAGATGTGTTGTACTTAAATATATTCCCCCGACCAACAAGTCGAAAGCTTGTGCCCTTAATCAGAATCAAACGACCTTTGTCTCTTCTGATTAGTTTTGCTTTGAAGTCTATCTTGTCAAGTCAGGGCAGGGATGCTTACATGTGTCCTGGTCTCATTTGCTTGGAATACTTTTCTCCATCTTTTCACTCACTGTGCATCCTCCAGGTGAAGTGTATTTCTTGAGGACAGAAAAAGATGGATATTGTTTCCTAATCCAATCAGCTAGCCTATGGCTTTTGATTTTGGAGTTAAGGCCATCAATATTTAGTTATCATTTTAAAAGTGTGTGTTTATTGTTGTCATTTTGTTGCATTTATGGTGTTTGCTTTCTTGGTACCATTTTATATCCAGTCATAGTACTACTTTTTTCTTCCTGTAACCTTTTAGATATACTTATCTTTCTTTTTAGTACAAAAGACTCCTTGCAGTGTTCTCTTTGGGGGCTGGTGTTGTACATGAATTCCTTTAGGTTTTTTTTTAATGGTGCCAAGTTTCTTTCTCCTTCAATTATAGGAGATAGTTTTACCAAGTAGACTATCTTGTAGTTTTACCAATAGATTACCAAGTAGACCACTACCAAGTAGTGGTCAGTGTTTGGGTCTGTGGTCTTTTAGGACTTGAAGTACATTGCTTTTCAAGCTGTTTTGGCTTTAAAAGACATTGAGAAGTCAGCTGCTATTCTGATAGGAAGATTAGTATGTCAGGTTAGCGTGGACAGATCTTCCTGTCCTGGAAGCACCAAATGGCATGACATGGAATGGCGTGGTGTGGCATGGCAAAGGGGTCTTACCGCCAGCAACATTTTGCTTGGGCAAAGTGCTGTGGCAGGCAGGGAGGCAGGGTGGGGCCAAAGGCAGCCATGTGTGTATGTGCATGGCCGCTTGGGGAAGGTGCCAGTGCAGGTGGAGCGGCTATGTGTGATGTAGCCAAAGGGATCTTACAACTGGTGGCTTGACTGTTGTGCCTCTGCCAAGGCCCTAGGACAAGCAGCACAATGGAACCCCTTCTCCTATCGACTCCCAGGACTGGCCTAGAACCTAGGGCTTCAAATAAACAAAGCAAGCACTCTTCACTGTATTATAGCCCCAGCCTTTTCCTTCTTAAATTCCTACCTTAAACTGAGCATGCATAGTAATGTGCTCACCCTCGAAGTTCTCTTAGTACAAATATGTGTATGCTTCCCAAATAAAATCCTCAATCCCCACCAGCACCTCCCCAGGGAACTTCTGAGAGGCCTCTTACCTGCCACAGGCAATCTACTTTTCTCCACTCATTCATGCTGTAACCTTGTGTTTGGCCTTTGCACTCACCAACTCACCACCAACCCATTTTGTTGGGTTACATCGGTACTATAAAAGGTCAGTGTATTGACGATGAACCCCAGAGCCCAGTCCTGACCCTGTAAGTTTATGCAGTGGGAAATGTTGATGGAGTGATTTAAAAAAAATCTATTAGATCTCCTGGCTCCTGTTTGGATTCTCTCTTTAGGATTTCCACACAGAATGGAGGTACCAAGATAGAGTGTTCCATGTGTCCTGATGTCAGCATCTCAAGCCCTGAGTCTGTACAGTGTGGCCTGTTTTACCTGCTGCAGGTCCCCTGCTACATTACTCCTTGCTAGGAGCTCAGGCATGTCATTTGCTCATTTGATGGTGGTGATGCCTGCTGCCTGGTCTTTAAAAAACAAGAAAAGATGTTGACAGTCAGATCCTCTTAACTTGCATCTCTAACCTGAGGGAGACTCTGGACCAGAGCCTGGGTTGTGGGGAGGGAAGAATCAGAAAGACAGAGAAAAAAAGACTCTCCTTACTGAGAAACCAAAAGTCACTGAGGGGTGTGCCCCAGAGGCAGTCTGCAAATCCACTTCCTTTGTCATAACAAGAGCAAATCCCACCTTTGAAGTATTCTTTCTAGTTATGAGGGAATGTCTTTTGTTTATTCCATTTTAGCCCTTAATAACTGACCTGGATCAAACTCATTAGATTACACAACATTCATGCTGATTTTAAACTGGTCTGGGGGCAGGGAGCAGGTCAAGTTCTAAATACTGGGCAGCAAACCTTTAGAATAATCAACATCTCTGTTGACTTCCTTTTCTCTGAGAAGCAAACTGGCCGCTTTGCCTCCCTGTGTCATCATTGTTAGCATTGTTACCCGGATTTTGGTGAATGTCATTGAAATTATATTTTGAATGATCTTCTATAACCAACCCTTACTCACATACTCATGGTGGGGTGAGGGGCCGATGCTCATCAATAGTTCACAAAGTCTTCAACTAACAGTCAAGGGTCAGGCTGAGGAGACAGTTGTAAGTGTAAAGCCCTGGGTTTGGGTTCCTTCCATCACCTGTGGAAAACATCTGGTGTGGTGCTGCCCACTTGGCAATCTCAGTGCTGGGGAGATGGAGGTAGCCCCTCCATCTTACCTGCCAGACAGCCTGGACTCATTGAGAGTCCAATACAATTGAACTAGTTCTGACTACACAGTGAAGTGAAGTGGACAGCTTGCTTCCCAGAGTAAAAGTGGTCAATAAAGATGTAGATTATTCTTAAGATTTACTACATGGACAACCACAGTCAATCTCTGACCTCCACAAGCTCAGGCACACACTTGGATACACCATCATGTAAACACATTGCCCCTCACCTCCACCCCCCTGCAGGCACACACAAACCGGGAAACAGCAGCACATAAGCACATATACTTCCCCCGCCCCAGGCACATCAAGGACCACTTCCTGTTTCAGGGATAAGTACACACTTTTCCAGCAGTAGAGACACTTAGCTTCTCACTCTTGATCTCAGTGCCTTCTACTTCACCAGCACTTGTCTTCCTGAACAAGAAAATCAAAGAAAGTCTGTTCATAAAATATAATCCACTTCTTCAATCTGGGAGAGAGCGCTTGACTCTATTCCTTACTAGAGTGCACAGGGCTCTGTTAAAACAAGCCCCAGCCATTCCCTAAGTCCTGAACCCAGGGCTTTGCGATGCTGTCCTCCAGCACAGAGCTTACAGCTCCCCCCTCTACCTGCTCACTAGGCATCTTTGCAGACTGGTATCTGTTTACTGATTTTTAACAATACCCATTGTTTCTCAAATCTTTTCAGTTCGGTGGACTGCTGAGCAGACTTCCCAGAAAACAAGGCCAAGCAGGAAGGAATAGGCTGAAGCACATCCCTGCAAGCAGTCACCCTCTTGTCCTAATGAAACAGAGACGACAACCATGTGACAGTGGAGGTGCTGATATCTGCAACTTGAATTTCTTAAAAGGGCATCATCCATTGGTAAAGTGCTTGCTGAGCAAGCATAAGGATCCATCCATACTCCCAGGATCCACATAAAAAACAAGGCATGGTAGTGTGCATCTGACACCCTACCAAGGGTATTGTTGTTGTTGGTGGTGGTGATGGTAGTGGTGGTAGTGGTGGTAGTGGTGGTGGTGGTGATGGTTATGGTGATGGTGATGGTGGTGGTGGTGGTGATGGTGATGGTGGTGGTGGTGGTGATAGTGGTGATGGTGATGGTGGTGGTGGTGGTAGTGTAGTGGTGGTGGTGGTGGTGGTGATGGTGATGGTGGTGGTGGTAGTGGTGGTGGTGATGGTTATGGTGATGGTGGTGGTGGTGGTGGTGGTGGTGATGGTTATGGTGGTGGTGGTGGTGGTGGAGATGGTGATGGTGGTGGTGGTGATGATAGTGGTGATGGTGATGGTGGTGGTGGTAGTGGTGGTGGTGGTAGATGATTGACTGAAGCTATCAATCAGCCAGTCTAGCCAACTGGGAAGTTTCAATTCACTGAGAGACTGTGTCTCAAAAAAATGTGGAAAGTGACAGATGCTGACACCCGTCCATATGTACACATGTACATGTAACCATACTCACATGTGTGCACATGTATACACTATACAAAAAAATCAAAAATTAATGTGTCATCACATTAATGACACATGTCAATGGCATTTGTTCTCACAGGCACTCAAACTTTCCACAGAAAGCAAGCACGTCCCTTCATCTCTTGGCATCGCATTCATCACAAGGCACTCCCCAGGGCAGGTGACTTCTTAAAGTCTCAAACAGGATTTCCTCACACAAGAAGGCTGAACTATCATCCATATTATCAGGAGAGCCACACTAGGTCACACATATGTAACTTGCCACTTTTTCATGAGCAGAGAGGAAGGTACTATTGGCTACAGTGTTTGACACTTAAAACAGCTTATTGGGTGCCACAGCAATTGACTTATTCTCATGATGCCGTCTGGTCTCAGCCCCTCACACAGGCAGGTAGGAAATGTAGCGAGTGGTCTTGAGGGACAACAGGGTTCAGGACATGTTGTCCCCGGTGTGGGTCTTAAGCACAGGACAAAGCAGCAGACACATCAGTGTCATCCTCACCTCCTCTTGTCTGTGTTGCCTCAAACAGGTCCTGTTTGAGAGGGGGCTTGCTCTGGACCTCAGGTCCATGGGTAGAGACAGAGACACAGCATCCTGCCAAGTGAATTGTGCTAAGTTCTCCCTAGTTCATGTCTTGTGGCCTTCTGGTCACACCATTGCATGGCTGCCTTTAAACACACCATTTTCTTTGTTTCTTTGGGTTTTCAGTTATGAAGTCACCATGTTGCACAAAGCTTACATCAGATAAATATGTCCTGCTTCTTTTCTACCCTGCCTCACAGACATCTGGCTTACAGACACAGACACCTAGAATAGCCAAAACAAAACAAAACAAAACAAAAACAAAAACAAAACAACCCCCAAAACAGAACAAAAACAAACAAACAAAAACCCCAACCCCCCCCCCCAAAACAAACACTTTAAAAAGAAGACTGTGGCCTGGAGAGATGGCTCAGGGGTTAAGAGCTCAAGTGCTCTTGCAGCGGACCTAAAATGATTTCCCAGTGTCCACACTGGGTAGCTCACAATGACCTGTAATTCCAGATCCAGGGGATGCAGTGTCCTCTTGTGGTCTCTGCAAGTGACTCCCCCCACTACAAATAAAAATAAAAAAATAAGAACACAGAGAATGTATACTTCCCAGCTGCAAATTTACCACCAAGCTATAATAAAGAAGACTGTGGTACTGGAATGAGCAAAGACTTACGGATTGTGACGGTCAGTTTTATGAGTCAGCCTGGTGAGACTTTATTCTATTATTCAGTCAGATGCTAATCTAAATGTTGTTATGGATTTATTTTGTAGATGTCACTAAAGTGTATAATCAGTTAAGTTCAAGTAAAGAAGAGCATCGTAGGCCATCTAGAGCTTGAACCACATGAAGGGGGATCAAAGCTCCCTTGAGGAAGAAATTCTTCCTGTCAACTGAAGCTTTATACCTGTGTCAGGGTTGTGGTCTGGTCTTCCTGACAGTGCTGACCTTGTTGCAATTGTGCAAATCAGTCACTTTTATATGTTTACACACACACTTTTTTTCTCTCTCTCTCCCTCCTCTCTCTGACGCTTCCTCCTCCCCTCCCTCTCCTTCCCTCTCTCCCTCTCTCGCTGTGTGTGCATGTGATTTTCTCTTGTGTCTGTTTCCCTGACTTAGTCAGGACTAACAAAATATGGCTGAGAATAGGGCTCATGAGCAAATCTTCATATTTTTACATGTGTGACTCCAGTTGATTTCTGACAAATGCACGAGGACAACTATATGCAGAAAGAATGTTTTCAACATGACATAAACGTGCCTAAGAATGGAACTGTACCTCTACCTCATACCAATGTAGAGAAATTAGCTCTCAAATGGGTTGAAGACATAAATGTAAAGGCTATATAACTAGACAGTCTTAAAGGAAAACAAAAGGGTAGATGTCTGTCGCCTTGGGTTAAGCAGTGGTTCCTTTCATAGGATGCTGAAAGTACCAGCCACAGAAGAGAGAATAGATCCTTGTGGTTCATACAAAAAGCACTTCCCTGAGACAATAGGAGAGCATATTTTCAAGTTATCTATCTAATAAAGATTTATTGTCCACTCTATATAAAAAGGTGATTACAAAACAAGGACGTCTCCTCTGAAAGCTATACTCTTATGATAATGATGCAAGTCTCTCTGTGAGTTTTACCCAGCTCCATGTACACTGCACAGCACAGCTCTGCAATTCTCATCTGTTTAGTTCATAGCTATTAAGCTACATTATGTACCAGGCTCCATGCTCACTCCTTTGGTGAACAAAGAGAAAACCCAAATAGCTACCGATCAGTGTGCTGTGTGCCAGAGTGGACTTGTCTGTGAGAGCAAGGATGACCCAACATGCCTAAAGCTTTGAGCTAGGGCCAAGAAAGGACTAGTGAAGATCATTTTAGGCAAAGTTTAAGGATAAGCAGGAATCTACTGGGACCTCCTCCCAACCACCATGAATGTGTAGGAGAAGTTGGCTCAGAAGAGGAAGGAAGCTAGAAGCAGGCATCCGAAGCAGAGGTCACATCTGCAGATTTCTGGAGCTTGTGTCATTTCCTTTTTAAGCCATCTGAAGAATCACATGTTCAGGGACACCTGAGCGACAGCAGAGGGTTGACGTAGATACTGTTGAGTGTGTAAGAGGCCCTTCCTTTGATGCTAAGGGAAACTGGTTCCACTTATGGTAGCACATAGCCTGTAATTGGCAGTAAATCATGGCTGACCTACCCATCGAGATGATTCTCTTGCTGCTAAACAGATCCTGACTCTCCCAGATTCCCTTAAAGGTTGTGCTGGCCACTGGTCTTTAACAGAAAGGTTTTCTCCTGCCTCTTGACCTTGAACATGATTCCTGAAGACATACCATAAAACAAAAAGTGAAACACTAAGAGCCATTCTGCTAAGAACAAGGGACAGAAAAGATAGAAATGGCCTGTGCCCTTGGGGCACCACAGAACATTTGTCATAGACACAAAATCCACCCATCATACAACAAAGTGATCCTCATTTGAAGCTGTCCTGCAAGCATTGCTTTATGGCACAGAATACTTCCACCAGATGCAGATCAGCAGCTTCCGCCTCATCTCCAGAACTCATTCATCCACAGCCTTTCTCAGTCTGTGTGCATAGGCTTGCATCTGAGTTCCTAGACAATTCACATCACCAAATTAAACATATCACTCTATATAATGAAAATTTCAAAACAAACAAATTTGAATAACAGCATTAAGCAGAAAACCTGCTTAAAATATCACCATTTGTTATTCTGGAATAAACTGTTGCCTGGACTTAAGCCCGGTGGCTGTTTTAAAAATCTAGGGCCTTTCTTTTTTTTTGATAGAAAAATATTTTTTCTTAAATATAACTGTGCCATTAATGATTAAAGTCAATTATGGACAAATTAGGATGTATGCAAGGACACCGATTTCTTCATTCTAATTAAATGACTGCCCTCTAGTGGTATGAAATGATAATAGTGCTGCAAGGCCAACATGGGTTGATTTGATTGTGTTCCTACAATTATTTACTGAACAGCTTATCCATATGTAGTTCTAGGCTCTGAAATGGCACCAGCAAAGAAGATAAGGTAGGGTCCTGATGTCAGTAGAATGGGCTGAAAATCACATAAGAAAGATCTCAGAGAGCAGCTGTCGATGTAGAACACTGTGGTAGAGGAGGGAGATGACACTCCGTGTTGTGCTGTGTGGACTGGTGTCCCTGAGCAGGTGATGTTGATCCTGAGGACTGAAAGCTAACGGATCAGGGAAAGGAAGGAGCCTGAGCAGGAATGTCCAACAGACATGAGTTGTGGGTATATGATTAGCATGAAGTTCAGAGAGGTTGGGGCTCTACAGTGAGGCTGGGGAGGCAGGGAATGGTGCTTTTATATGGAGCCTCAGAAAATCAAAGGACAATGGTTTGGACAAATTCAGGCAAGGAAAACACACAGACTGATCGACATTCTTTGAAAGCTCAGTCTGGTTACCATAAGAGAAAGGATGGGAGGTTGATATATTATAGCAATTCTCTGCTGAAGATGGTGGCAGGTTGATTAAGTGCAGCACTGGTGGAAATGGAGAAGGTTGATGCATGTGGCTGAATTTTGGAGGCAGAATGAAAAGATTTGTTGAATGCTTAGATGTGCTGAAAGAAGGACTCAAGAATAATGCCCAAGATTTAAAAGACTTATTTATATTTATTTGTGTGTGTGTGTGAGTGTATGCATGTATATATGCATACTACATGTGTATGTCTGGTGCTCAAGGAGGCTAGAAGAGGGCATCAGATCTTCTAGAACTAGGGTTACAGGTGGTTATGAGCCACCAGGTGGGTGCTGGGAAGCACAGGAGATAGAAGCCATCTCTCTAGCCCTTAATGAAAAATTTTAATTGAGTAACTGAAAGGAAGGAAATGGAGAAGACTGGCTGAGGTGGATGGCAAGTGGGTTTGGGAAGCAGGTCAGGTCACAAAATACAGAACAACTTTTAAAAGAATATGTTATACAGTGACAATGATATAATAAAGAGAAATATTCTTGTTCTGAGAGAGAAAAGGCGGTCATAGAACTCACCACAGGAAATTAGGAAGAAGAGGGTCCAGGGTACAACATGAGAAGGCCAGCCAGGAACAAGAAGTTAGTTTCTATGAAGCCAGGGCTTTGGACCCACCTTTAAATTGCTCCTCTTCCAATTCTGTCTTGTGGGGACTGGCATAATATATTACAAAGTGTCATAGGACACTAGTGTTAAAGTCCTTGGAGAAAAAAAATTGGCCTAACCCCTTTCTTTCATGGGCAAACTGGGGGAAGCCTCAGACTGCAGAAAGCAGAGCTACACTAGCAGGTGTGACACTACTGCATGGGATGCTCTTTGAGGAGGGCTGCATGAGGAGCACTGTATGTGGAGCATCACATGAGGAGCACTGTATGAGGAGCATCACATGAGGAGTGTTGCATGAGAAGGACTGTAGGAGGAGCACTGCATGAGAATGTTGCATAAAGAACACTGCATGAGGAGCACTGCATGAGGAGCGCTGCATGAGGAAGGCTGCGTGAGGAGCATTGCATGAGGAACACTGCATGAGGAGGGATGTATGAGGAGCACTGCATGAGGAACACTGCATGAAGAGCAGTGCATGAGGAGCACTGCATGAGGAATGTTGCATGAGGAGCATTGCACAAGTAGAACTGTATGAGGAACACTACATGAGGAGGGCTGTATGAGGAGCACTGCATGAGGAGTGCTGCATAAGGAGCACTGCATGAGGAGTGCTGCATGAGGAGCACTGTATGAGGAAAACTGTATGAGGAGCGCTGCATGAGGAACACTGCATGAGGAACACTGCATGAGGAGCCCTGCATGAGGAGTGCTGCATTAAGAAGGCTGCATAAGGAGTGTTGCATGAGGAACACTGCATGAGGAGCATTGCTGTAGGAGCACTGCTTTAGGAGCACTATATGAGGAGTACTGCATGAGGAGCAATGCATGAGGAATGTTGCCTGAGGAGCATTGCATGAAGAGCACTGCATGAGGAACACTACATTACTTGCATCGTTTCTATGAGCCCTTTTGTGAAGAACATGTAAATTTCTATTTTTCAGTCCCCAGACCCCCAAATTCCTAAAGTTCTAAGGAACCAAAGGTCCTACATTTGGGCCCTGGCAAAGCCAGAATGCAAAGCTCTGGAATCCATGTAAATTATGCTGACATTTGGAAAGTATGAAGAGGACAATGAAGATGATTTGGGCAACTTCTTTTAAAGAAAATGTCTTCATCCTATGTAGACATGTGGGTGCAAAGAACATCTCAAAGCTTCTTACTCCATGCTTACAGGCAACCTTGTGTTCTGCTACTGGCCTCATTTTAGGGAACTAATAGGGCAAATGATTTGCCCAAGGACATTTAGTGACAGCAGAGATGTGGGCACAGGCCTTTCGGTCTTCCTGTAAACTCCACCTTTCTTTGGTTTCACTCTCTAGGCTACTAGTGCACAGCCTGTACTCCACCGCATTTGCAGCGCTGAGGGTACAGGAACCAGGACCATAGCTGGAGCAAATGTTGTATCACTGCTAAATGTCATACACCGTTACACTATAGCTGGGGCTATGAACCCTTTAGAAAGGGTTCATAGAAATTATGCAAGACACTCGGTACTCCTCATGCAGTGCTCCTCACGTAGTGCTCCTCAAAGAGCATCCCATGCAGTCATGTCACACTTGCTGGTGTAAGACATTTAATAGTGACACAACATGTGCTCTTGCTATATATACATTTATATGTACATGAGCAATGTGTACATGTAAAACTGTATCTAATCTGCCATGATACTAAGACAAAGCAGAAGAAAAAAGGACAGGGAAACAGGAGCCAGCAGAGGGTCTCCATGAAATGGGAAAGTCTGAGGGTACTGCTGCATTGGGAAGACCTTCCTCTAGGAGACAGTGGAAACCTCAGCCATGGCAAGGGCTCTCAGGTGACACTGGAGAGCCAAATAAACTCATTTTAGGTTATCAAAAATGGGCCCAGGAAGCCAGTGAAGTTTAGGCATTTTTATGAAAAGAGATCTATGGAAAGCATAAATTGCAAGATTTTGAAACAGGTCCTGTGGCTAACATCAGGGTCTGATAATGGCTCAGAGGGACTCAGGCTGACTGGATGTAGTCTGTAGTTTGCAAGTGAAATTACATACTGTTAGCCTTGTGAGACCAAGAACTAAGTTCATGCCTGGGTATGCCATGCGGTGCTGTGTGCACCCTGCAGTCTTACTGTTTATTGCCTAAGCCCAGAGCCTGTTAGCGGTACATCAATATGTGTCACTAGTGTCTATGCAGACTAGTGGCTATGCAGAACTCTTCAAACCCTGCAAATGGAGCAGGTTCCCACTGCCCCGGCATGATCACAGACAAGGGAATTTTTAGTCCAACTATAATTCCCTTTCGTGAGGAGATGCGAGCTGAGGGATTAAATTTAACTCTTCCCTAGATAGTTCCATCACTTTTGTTTGTCTAGATGATGTTTGGGCAGTATTTTTGAATCAGTCCAAATTGGCCATTGACATTTGCCCATATAGACTCTTGCATGCGGGAGGCAGAAGTACAATTAGTACTACAGGTCGAGAACAATGTCATGGCATTGGAGTGACCATCTGTGGTTTATAGTAAGAAGAGCTATCTGTACACTAGGAAGGAATGGTTGTGAAGAACTTTCCAGAGGTCATAACAACTCACTTAAAATAATGTGTTGTTTTTTTTAAGGACTGCCCAAACAATCTGTCTGCCTTTATTTACTGTTACTGTGCTGGTGAAAATAGCTGAGCCAATAGAGGGCACTAAAGTAGCACAAATGGGAATCCTGGATACACAGCCAGCAAAGAAGTACTTGCAGAAGTTTAAAGATTAGCCCAGCGACTTTGGAGATACGTTAGGAAAGATGGGAAGGTCTGAGGGTAACTGTCAACTAAGAAGTCTGATAGGCCTAGTGGCACAGTGACAGCAATCCTAGTCACTCTGCAGGCTGAGGCAGAAGGATTGCCAAGTTTGAGGTTAACTTGGGCTCGGGATCGAATCCAAGGTTATCCTGGGCATCTTAGTGAGCCCCTTTTTGTCTAAAGACAAAAGAAAGCTCTGTTGTCTTGTGGCTATTACATTAGAATCTAAATATTTTTATTAAGGTAGCTATTATGAATGAGGGAACATGTGTGTCCCATAGCATTCATTCAGGTGACTAGGGGTGGGACCTACCCTTTCCTCTGTTTTCACTTGACTATGCTAAATGGGAATCTTTGGACTCACACAATTATCGCATTTACCAGTGCTGAAAGGCATGCTAAATTTACAATAGTAGCTTCTCAGGAAGCAGTAGAATGGGGCTCTCACAATTAAAGAGCCAGCAAACATGCGTGTATTAACTGTTATCACTTTGTGTGCATTAGCTCAGTGCAGCCATGAAAATGTTAGCTGTCGCCTTTTAATGGGCCTTGGGCTGAGTTCCATAATTATGGTAAAGAAAGCTCAACCAGCAGGAGAAGAATGGAAAGTGGTTATTGAACTTGATACTGCCTTGACAATAATTCCTTTGCTATTCCTAAAATAGTGGGCCACCAGAATGCAGTACAGCTTTACTATACTATCCCAGAGCTATTAAAACATATTTATGACAGTAATTCAAAAGGAATCTGGTCATGATAACTGGTCAGTTCTGAATGTTGGTAGCCCCCAAAAATTATGCTAGAATATACTCCTCAAAGTAATGGTTTAAAAATATGATGACTTCAGCAATCAATAGTCTTATTCAACAATGATCAGAATGAAAAAATATATATTTTAAGTTTCTTTGTGTAGCCTTGGCTATCTTGGACTCACTTGGTAGACCAGGCTGGACTCAAACTCACAGAGATCTTCCTGCCTCTGCCTTTCTGAGTGCTGGGATTAGAGGTGTGCACCACTGTGACAAGGCATTTTTTGAAGGCACAGTAGTGATGCTTATACCCTGGAGGTAACCAATAGCTATTTAGACGTGAGGCTCAATATGAGAGAAATCATACTGGTACTGTAAACCCAGCCAACTACCTATAGCTGGTAAGGCCATAGAACACGGAAGAGAACCCACTACTGCCACGGTTGAACTGCAATCTAAATACTTATCCTTATACCCACAGATAGTGTATCTCACTCCTCATCAAAGAAGCTTCTCTTTGCAGCAGACAGAGACCGTTACAGAAACTCACTGGTCAGAACACAGAGAACAGCTCTGTGGGGTGGACAGCCCTAAAGATTACATCTACAGCACAAGCCCTAGACCTAAACTCAAGAAGCATCTCAGAAGAAGAAATGGAAAGAGTTCAAGAGCCAGAGGAACAGAACATCTACTGTCAGACAAAATGGGCGTAGGTTCAGAGTGAAGAGGAGAGAAGGGGGTGGGTGGATATTATCAAATTAGGGTGTTTGAAAATCTTAAAGAATTAACAAAATATAATTTTCTAAATTGGTGATGGCTTTGAGTGATGTTTCAGCCATGTGGGTGATACCCTCATGGGTAGGATCAGCACCCTTGTGAAGGGCTTGAGAGAGTGAGTGTTTCCCCATCAATCCCTTCCACTGTGTGAAGACACAGCAACCAGGTACTACCTTGAAAGTAAAGCTTGAGTGTTCAGAAAAAGCTGGACTTTCTGAAACCTCAATCGCAGATGCCTTTGTCCCCAGAACTGTGAGTAATGAATTTCTATTCTTTATACATTACCAGTTTAAGTTATTTTATTATAGTAACTCAAGTGGACAAAGACAATATTCTTTTTGGAATCTTATTTCTGCAATTGTAAGTGAACTTGCTTCTTTCTAGCCTAAGATTCTCTGCCAGTGTCTAAATTATTTTATTATTGCTATAAAGAGATACCACGACCAAAGCAACTTGTAGAACGTTTACTGGGGCTTACAGTTCTAGAGCATTAGAGCCTATGACCATTATATTGTGGAGCATGGAAGCAGACAGGCATGGAGCTGGAGTAGTGGCTAATATCTTATATCTTTTTAAAGCTAGTTTATTTTAATTTTATTTTTTCATATTTTTTACATATACATTTATATTATCACACACATATATAACAAACTACCTATAGCAAGAAGAACCATGACAGAATCAGGAATTATATGTTACATTTTTAGTGTTTTAGCTATTTATATTTGACACCTTTGAAGAAAACATCTTTCTTATCTTGGTGCATCTAAAATTCTGAATGTAAATCAAGCTCCATCACATCTTGTCATTATCAACTTAAAACATCTATCTAGACCTAAAAACATCTTAACCCCTAAACAACTAAGCTTCATTGTAAAACTAAGCTACCTGGTCTTTGACTCCATCAGAGAGTTGAGAAGGAATAAACTTGACTACCCGAGTATCCCAGCAGTGCAAGTTAGTAACTTTCCAAATGAGAACATGACAGAGAAAGTTTGCTACCTGAATAGTCACCCAAAACTCTCTATAATGTTGGAGCATCTTTCTCAGCTTTTGGGCCTATATATCTGACAGACATATTTGTGAGGCAGGAACTATTGAGGACTTGCTTACCCTGTCTTGACAGAGTTCAGTTGTCCACTCTGCCTGCATCCAAGCTTGTCCTTTTTTAAGGCAGAATTCTGTCTGTGGTAGAAATGAGGACATTTTGCCCAGTGGCTTGTCTTTAACCAAGAGTAGCACACAGAGAGAACTAACTAGGATTTGCATGGGCTTTGGAAACCTTAAATCCCAACTCCATTCACACACTTCCTCCAACAAGGCCACACCTCCAAATCCTTCCCAAACAGTTCCACCAACCGAGGACCAAATATTGAAACATATGAGCCTATGGTGGCCATTCTCATCTGAGGGACCACGCTTATCTATCCAATCAGGTGTACTCAGTAGTGAACATGAAAAAATTCAACAATATGAACTTGCCACAAAGTAAGAAAAGTCATAGGAAAAATAACGAAACACCAAATGTTCACACCTGATTTTCTTAAGTGTTTTTTGGTTTTATTTTATGTATATGAGTGATTTGCCTGAATGTATGCATGTGTATCACATAAATGTTTGGTCTCACAGAAGTCAGAAGAGGGTATTAGAGTAGAACTCATGGAATTGGAGTTACAGATGGTTGTAAGCTGCCAGTCGATGCTGAAAATCAAATCCACGTCCTTAGAAGGGCAGCCAGTGCTCTTAACTACTGAAGCATCTCTCCATTTTTTATTTGTTTAAAATTTTTTTCATATATTTTTTTATATCCTCACCACAGTTTCCCCTCACACCTCTCCATCCAGTCCTTCCCCATACCTCCCTTCTGTACCCCCATCCACTCCTCCTCTTTCTCTTCAGAAAAGGGCAGGCCTCTCACGTATATCAACCAAGCATAGCATACCAAATTGTAGTAAAACTAGGTAGGCACCCTGCTTGTATTAAGGCTGGATGAGTCAACCCAGTAGGAGGAAAAGGGTCCCCAAAGCAGGCAGAAGAGTCAGAAACAGCTCCTACTCCCACTTTTAGGAATCCTACAAGAAGACCAAGGTACACAACTGTATGCAGAGGGTGTATGTCAGACTCATGCACACTCCCTGGTTGCCAATTCAGTCTCTGTGGGTTCCTATTAGCTCAGGTTAGTTGATTCTGTGGATTTTCTTGCGCTGTCCTTGACTATGCTTGCTGCTGCAATCCTTCTTCTCCCTCTTCAGTAGTGGGTCTCTCTGCTTCCATCAGTAATTCAATAAAAAGTGAACAATTTGTAAAATGTAAAGTTGTTTCAAGTGGTTCAAGCATCTGATAGAAAAATTCAATAGACCATCCATAGCTCTTCAACGTATTTTAATATTTTGCATCAATAAATCACATTCCTCAATCCATTAATGGCTCCTTATGGGGGCCCCTTATGGGGGGTTCTTCATCTTGGTTGCATAGTGAAAATTACCCAAGAAGGTTTAACAATCGTGACTTAGAAGCCAAATCCAAGAAATTACATCAGCATCTCTGGCTGTGGGACCTAGACTTCATCAGCTTCTCCTTCAGTGGGCTTTAGGGAGTTTGATTTCATCAGCAGGTGGAACTTGTATGACAGGTGTTCATTCAGAGTAAAGGGACATGAGCAGTTCCCCTGGCACTCCTGTCCAAGAATCACTCCTCTCCATCTGAGACATACATGTCTTTATCAGTGGTTTCTCGTCTCTCTCACCCAAGTCACCATGAGGGCTTAGTGCTCTCCAGAGAGAAAGGCCTCCTGTTTTAATGCTACTTCTGGAAAGCTGGGCTTGAGAGGAAAGAATGGCTCAGTGTCTTCTCCACAGACTCCCAGGACAATTTGAAATAGCCAGGTGATGGATGTCAGGCAAGTTCTTCACACCCAGCATTAGTCTTCCCAAATGACCAGCCTAAGCCAGCCAGGTTTCCATTCCTCCTCTGTTCAGGGCCTTTGTCCCCAGTCTGTCAGTACAGGAAATTGCTGGCAGGTATCTTACTTCATGAAAGGGGCAGGAGTCATACAGAGGCTGTACTGCTCAGTACTTGCAACACTGTTTGGCTGGGACTGAAACCTTTGCACAAAGTTGCCCATCTCTGGTGAACTAGGCCACCCACATGTGGGTGCAAAGGCCAGGTTCTCCGAAAGCTTCCGTGCTGGCCAGGGAAGTACATTGGCATAGCTTCTAGACATAAAATCAGAAAAATTGCTGCTTTGTTTAGTTTTCTCCATTGTAACTGGAAGTTTGCTACTTAAAGCATTATTTTTTTCCTTTTTTTTTTTTGACATGACTATTCAGAAGCAGGAGTTCAAAGGTGAACTTTAAATCTGGAGAGTTAGAATCATTCAATCTGTGTCAGGAACTGTAGTGAATAGTAAAGAGAAGTGAGAACTTGGGTAACCAAAAATCCTCCTTCAAGTGAGGAGATTCTTGTCAACACGCAAGGCCCACACAGAGGAAAAGATGGTCATCTGGCTACCGTGGGTTTCCTGTCTTGACCAGAGGGTTAATCCTCAAAGAATGACAAACCTCTTAGCCCTACAGTTTTGTTTTCTTATTCAACACTTTCACTTCTCTGAATCAAGACTCTGCTAGAAACTTCCCCAGAAGAAGCCGAGGATTAACTACGTTTTAATGGGTCTGTATGTCACTCACCTGCCCATGCAATCTCCCAGACATGGACTATTCTTATGAGACCATTTCAAGGTGCCTCATCTCTCTGGATTTGTTGGAAGATTTTCTGGGGGGATGCCGGGATGATGCTGGGATGATGCTGGGATACTAGGATGCTGGGATGCTGGGATGGTGGGATGATGCTGGGATGCTAAGATGCTACACTTGTGCAACCTGAACTATACAAAGGCTCCCTGGCATCACAGCCAGATTTTCAAATTTGCAGATTTTCTAAAGGAACACAATTTTTACATATTTATTTAAAAATAAGCATTTCCAACATTTATTATGTATATGCATCTCTGTGTCTGTGTGGTAGCGAATGCAAATGTACACACATGCCGTGTGTATAGAGATAAGAGGACAACTTGCAGGAATTCAGTTCTCAACTCCTACCATGTAGGTCCCAAGATCTAATCTGGGTCTTCCCACTTGGCAACAGTGTCTTTACCCACTCAGCCATCTCACCCCAGATTAATGTTTTTAAGAACTTTTCTAGCCCTCAGAGAACCTGCCATAATTTTCCTTACAGGGTCACATAGGCTATATATAAAGTATTTCTCCTAATGTTTTATTCTTTTATTTTAGAAGGGCCTTTACTACAACCCACACACATTTATTGAGTGTGGTGGGAGATCTTAAGTTTTGATTATGATTCTTTTGTAACCAGAGATTTATAATTGTTATTGATCCAAGTATTTTAGATAGACTTTCCCGGGAAGGGGAGAGAAGGAGGAAAGAAGGAAGAGAATGGGGCTGTGAGTAAGAAAGGAGGCCAAGGAGGAAGCTGGACAAGAGAAAGAGGGGAGGGTGTGAGTAGGGGTAGGGCAGGGGTGCACATCTTGCACTGAGTGTAGCATGGATTCCCTAAACTGCCAACTGAGCAGGCCTAGTCTTTAGCACCCACGCTTTTTGGAGAAGGGAGCTGTAAAGGCATCCAGTGTCCACTGAGTGACTGAACCCCAGCAATTCTGATAGAAAACAGTTGTCCACACATTGAAGGCTTTGTACCATGGTGCTAGGATGCAGAGGCAGAGGGCAAGGACTATGGTCCAGGGGGCCAACAAGTAGACACAGCAGAGACAGACACTAGCATGGAAATTGTTTTTCCTCCTAGCTGGCAGCATGTTCTTGGGTTTCTAGGCAAAGATCAACCTCAGTGGCAAGATTTTCATAGATACTCAGAGGCAGTGATGAGAACTTGCTAGTCCAGCTGTGGTGCTGTCTTTGGTCACAAGATGGCAGCATTGTTCAAGAGCGTCTTCAGATCTCCTTTTATCCAGGGCAGCAGGAAGAGCTGCTGACATATAAGGTTAGTGGAGAAGGGGAAGAGCAACCTCGTGGATTACACATACGCTGTCCGTGCTGATACATACTGGGTGTATTGAAAGTGCCACAATTCCCTCCACAGTTATATGGAGAGTGGGCTCTAACTCTGACATGAGTTCTGGTGCTCCATATTTGATGACCTCCCCTTGGAGGGGAGCCCTGGTGGTACTATACTATTCAGCTATTAAAAACAAGGAATTCCCGAAATTTGTGGACAAATGGAGTGAACTAAAAATGATCATCATGAGTGAGTTCAACCAGAAGCAGAAAGAGTCAAATGGTATATACTCACTTATATCTAGACACTAGCCCAAGGGGCATGTCCCATGAAAATCTTCACTTACCATGAAAGTAGGTCAGAGGGGAGGACATCGTATTGGGACTTTAGGTGAGAGAAGCATGGGAAAATGGGGAAAATAGAAGTATCCAGATGGTCCTAGAAACCTACAAGAAGAACATTATAGGCAGATCTGGGCCCAGGGGTCCTGCTCAAACTAACACACCAGCCAAGGACAATACATGCAGTAACTTTCGAACCCTTACTCAGATCTAGCCGATGGACAGGACATTCTCGACCGTTGAGTGGAGAGTGGGGACTGACTTTCACACAAACTCTGGTGCCCCATTTTTGACCACGTCTCCTTGATGGAGAGGCCTGGTGGCACTCAGAGGAAGGAGAGTAGGCTACCAAGAAGAGACTTGATACCCTATGAGCATATACAGGGGGAGGAAATCCCCCTCAGTCACAGACATAGGGGAGGGGAGTAGGGGGAAAGAGGGAGGGAGGGAGGAATGGGAGGATACAAGGGGAGGACTAACAATTGAGATGTAATATGACTAAATTAATAAAATATTTTTAAAAAGAAAGAATAGGCACACTACCAAGATGAGACTTGTTAGCCTGTGAACAGAAAGTGGGAGAGGAGATCCCCCTTGGACATGGCCCTAAGGGAGGGTAATAGGGTTGGAGGTGGGAGGGTGAGAGGAACGTAAGGATACGAGTGATGGGAGAACAATTGAGTTGTAATCTGAATAAATTAATAAAAAAATAAAAGAAAAAATGCCATAATTCCATGTAAATTGGTCCAAGTATTAAAATCATTCATTCATTTGCTGGCTTACAGGTTTGAATGTTCATTAATTTCCCAGGTGTTGAGTCCCTGATAGATCCTAGAGCTGAGGGCTGACAGACACAGTCCTAGCTCACATTAAGCATAGAGCCCAGTGAGGGGATGAACTTGAAATGGAACACATCAAAAGTAACTTACAGTAATTAATGGGATATAATTACTATATATAATTTAATTTTTATTCCGTTTCTAGACTACTTACAATTCAGTCTGGAGAGATTGCTCAGTGGTTAAGAACACTGGCTGCTTTTCTAGAGGACCTGGCACTCACTACACAGCGGCTTACAACCACTGTATTCCAGGGTATCTGACACCCTCTCCTACCAGGCATGCACATGGTGCATATTCACAAGTGCAGGCAAAACACTCACACGCATAAAACAAAAACAAGTAAATCCAAACAATGAGGTAAAAACATACTTAAGTTTACTTTTCTACTGGTTGAGTAATTCTCAAGTGTGCAGAACAAGGCCTGGCAAAAAGCAGGTAACTTACTAAGTCCACTAACTAAAAGATAGTGCACACAGGTGCCCCTGGAAACATAGGGGATTGATGTTTCATGACTTCCTAAAGAGTCCACAATCTATAGATGCACATTTGCATGTAGCTGGCATAGACTATACTGTGTACTTTCAACCATCTCCAGACTACTGTTCACACCTAATGATTTATGTAAGCATCTGTACTGTAAGTAGCAATGAAAAGATAAAAATCCACACATGTTCAGTATATCTGGAACAAATTCCAAAATGTTTTGACCTGTGGGTGGTTCATTCTGCGGATCTGGTAACCCTGTGGATGCAGAAGGTTGTCTATGATTCTAAACTTGAGCTACATATATCCAGAATATGATCTAAGTGAGAGCTTAGCCCAGGGACAGCAAATGGGCTTGAGGGGGAGATATTTGAGACAAGCTATGCAGGATAAGTGGATGGTAACGAGCTCGTGTACACTTGTGTACTTGGCAGGAGGTCTGCAGGCACAAAAAGACCAGGAAAGAAGACTCTGTGATAGCTTGGGTGGGTGCACAGGCCTGGGAACATGGCTTGTTTCAGGGACCCAAGAGTAGGCAGAGCAACTGCAGCCCAGAGAAGCAAGTGTTTTTTTCCTGTGATTCTAACTATAGTCAGATGAGTGTTTTGAGAGATACTGGGGTAAAATGAGAAGAGAGAGAGAGAGAGAGAGAGAGAGAGAGAGAGAGAGAGAGAGAGAGAGAGAGAGAGAGAGAGAGATGGGGGGGCATGAAGCAGATCCAGGAGCAGGCTAGAAGCTGCTATCCCTCTGGATGAGAAGTGATGGTAGTGTGGATTGTGGGCTGGGACGAAGGGTCAGAAGCTGACCAAATCACCGGATGAGTACTCAGAGGTGTGCAGGCTGTAGAATATGGGAGCAAGGGGGGTGTGGGAAGGTGGGGGATGGGAGGGATGAGGGACTCGGGGGATGGCAGTGGGAAGGCAGGCTCTGGGGTGATTTACAGATTCTGACTTGGAAGTCCTGGAGGAAGATGAGTTTAGGGGAGGAGGGAAGATTGCTTGTTCTGTAGGCTAATGGGAATTTGAGATGCCATGTGCCCAGGAAGAGTGAAGGGTCAGAGATGGTCTGGAGGTAATGATTTGTGAGTTGGTGGTGTTTGGAGGAGGCTGTTTCCAGAAAGTTATAGGAAAGAAGGCAAAGCCAAGCCTGGAGGAACTCCCACACTCAGCACAGATGAAGGGCAGGCCCGCAAGCAAGACAGACGATGAGGGCAGGGAGGAAAGAAGGAAAACACATGTGTGAACACATCCAATAGCAGAAGCAGACAGACAGTTCTGTGTTGTGTCCATTTCTCTCCCTGTGCTATGATAAAATATCTGACAGAAACAGCTTAAGGGGGAAAGGGCTTGTTTTGGCTTACAGTTCCAGGGGTAGAGTCCATCATGGCCAGGAAGATGCAGCCATAGGCAGAGAAGGCAGCAGGAACAGACGCTGGCTTGTCACATTACCTCCCCACTCAGGGAGGAGACAGGGAACAGCAAGTGGGGTGGTTTAAAACAGCCTCTAAGTTCACTAGTGACATACTTCCTCTGGTATGATTCTCTTTTAAAAGGACAGCATGACTAACTGGGGATCAAATGTTCAAATGCATGAGCCAACGGGAGGCATTTTCTATTCCTCCACAACACTCATGTTCTGGGAGAGTCAGCATATCTAGTCCCACTTCCGCCCTTCCCATCACCCAGCCACTCAGTTTCCACTTAAGCACAGATGTCATTGGTTCTCAGTAGAAGATAGTACTGCTGTAGCCTCCAGAACCCAACAGGAGACAGCAGCTGTGGGTAATTTGTACAATGAAGCTTTGGAGATTTTATCAAAAACGTGAAGGACAGCATGGGGCTAACTTACAAAACCTGAGACCCACTCTTAGCTCCCTGACTGGCCTGTCCTGACCATGAGAAGATTTCTTGACCTTTTCTGAATTGAAGTGTTATCACCAAGTATGTAGCAGGGAGGGTGTTGGTGTGAGAGTCCTTTACAGATGTTATATAGTCTTAGCAAGTTCTTATAGACCAAGGCTCTAAATTGGCCTTGGAAGACAACAGTGTCAGATACCCACATGGCATAAGGAATTTTGAAATTGGTTTTGTAAAAACAGAATCACATAATTTATAAATCTAGACAATTTATGGAGGTAAGCATTTCTTCTTAAAAAAAAGGGGGGGTTGCATGAATACCTTCTATCCGTCTTTCTGTGAATGCCCTATTCTTTCCTAACCAAAAATAAGAAAGGAGGGGGGGAGAGGGAGAAAGAAAACAAGAAACTTCCAAAATCTATTAGAGATGCAAGCATAAACAAAAATTTTAGCAAAATAGTCTCAGGACCACCCAAGTTATTGAATTCAAGACCAAACAGTGGAAATGAAAGGATTACCACTAAACTCCACCCTGGCTTTACAGGCTGAGGAGAAAGTGAAGGGTTTCCTCTCCCAACCCCAACCCCCCACCCCCCACCCCACACAGGAAAGCCTTGCCTCTTCAGTAGCTCCATGATGCAGCACTCCCCAGGACCACACATTGCTGGGCTTTTTGTTGCTTACCATGGCCCAGTCCAAAAATGACAAAACTCCTCCCTGTATCAGACGTTATACCTCAGGTAGCACCACAGTAGCCAAAACAGTCATTGCACTCTAGCATGTAAGCACCCTGTGCCTCACAGTGTGTCTTAACTGCGTTGACTACAGCTTTGTGTAAATGGAATCCCATCACAGGGTAACATTCATTTCTTTCAGTCCTGCTTTTAAAGTACCTAGTGCTTGGGGTTTGTGTTCCACTGAACAACCTACGATGAGAGTTCTTTGTTTGAGATGGCCCTAGTCCTTACCTTATATTGGTGATTTGGAACTCTTTCTTAGAGTCAGCTCTCCCAAACCCCAAGACCATGGAAGATTTGTGAACCAATGAGGCAGTAGCTGAAGTTGAGTCTGGTGGATTCAACCCACTTTCCATGGCCTATGCCATCCTAGACTCCTTTGTTAACGTATGTCAAGTATACATACCCATGAGACTAAGTTTGCTACTTTAGTACAGACAAAGTGTCCTGACTGAGTTCTTTAGAACTTAAAGGTATATTAATGTAATTTGGATTTTTTTTCCTCAATGAAAAATATGGGTCTGAGTGTGGTAGCTCATGCCTTAATCCCAGCATCCTTGAGGCAGGCAGATCTCTGGGAGTTCAAGGCCAGATTGGCTCTACTTAGTGAGCTCCAGGTAAACCAAAGCTAGTGAGACCCTGTCTCAGAAAAATAAATAGATAACAAAGAAGAAATAAAAAGGTATTGATTTCTGTCATACACATGCTTCCATGTTTTAACTTTTCTTGGAACCAATAGAGAAGTGTAGGTGAAAGTCTTAATCTCTCAACTGTGGGGTGGACCTGGACCCAGCCACAGAGGCAGTTGGTTACTGTCCCCCTTCCTGCTTCTTCTATGTTTAATAACACACACACACACACACACACACACACACACACACACACACACACACACTTCCTGAATACACAAAACTGTTACAGAAGGCCACAGATTTTCACCGCAAGATCCAGACTTTCTTCACAGCCCCTTAGAGCCAATCTTTCAGTTGTTTTTCAGGGTTATTAATAGTACTCCAGTATTTGAGATCACAAAGCACAGCTCATACCTTTCCCAGTTTGCTTTTGTAAATATTGTCAGCAAACTGGCCCCACATTCTGGTTCACTTAGTAAAAAAGTCTACATAAGACAGTGTGTGTCTTAGTTTTGTTTCAATTGTGGTGATTAAAATATCTTGACCAAGCAACTTAGGGGAGAAAGGGATGATCGTAGCTTAAAGTTTCAGGTTACAGTCTGTCACCATGGGGAAGTCATAGTGGTAGGGGCTTGAAACAATTATATCCACAGTCCAGTAGCAAAGAACAAATTGATACATGCACTCTTGTTTTTGGTCATCCTTTCTGCTCTCAGAGTTGGTGAACTGCACAGGGAATGGTGCCACCCATAGTGGGCTGAGTCTTCTCACTTCAATTAACAACATCAAGATGACCCCTCATAAAGATGCCCATAGGCCAAATAAATATATAAAATTCCTCATTACAATTTTCTACTCAGACAATTCTAGGTTGTGTCAAGGTGACAATTGAAACTATACAACAAATTTTCATTTACCCCACCATCTGCCTCCTTCAATCATCTTTGTCTTTGATAGTAAACTTAGAATATCTCAGTTAAAACCTAGACAATTTCAAAGCCACTGAGACTCTGGGCATGGTGAGAAAAAACTGCCAGCAGTGTAAACTTATTTGGGGGTCTCTCACAGTGAGAAAATTGTCACCATTAATTGACCACTGAGAAACACATCAGTGTTGAAGTGTAAGTTTCTTTTTTTTAAATTTTATTTTATTAATTTATTCATATTCCATCTCAATGGTTATCCCCTCCCTTGTATCCTCCCATTCCTCCCTCCTTCCCATTTTCCTCTTACTCCCCTCACCAATGATTGTGACTGAGGGGGACTTGCTCCGCCTGTATATGCTCATAGGGTATCAAGTCTCTTCTTGGTAGCCTGCTATCCTTCCTCTGAGTGCCCCCAGGTCTCCCCATTCAGGGGACATGGTCAAATATGAGGCACCAGAGTATGTGGGAAAGTCAGTCCCCACTCTCCACTCAACTGTGGAGAATGTCTTATCCATTGACTAGATCTGGGTAGGGGTTTGAAGTTTATGGCCGGTATTGTCCTTGGCTGATGCCATAGTTTGAGCGGGACCCCTAGGCCCAAATCTGCCTATCATAATATTCTTCTTGTAGGTTTCTAGGACCCTCTGGTTCCTTCTATTTCCCCATTCTCCCATGCTTCTCTCACCCAAAGTCCCAATACGATGTCCTCCCTTCTGACCTACTTTAGTGGTATGTGAAGATTTTCATGGGACATGCCCCTTGGGCTAGTGTCTAGATATAAGTGAATATATACCATTTGACTCTTTCTGCTTCTGGGTTAGCTCACTCATTACGATCATTTCTAGTTCAATCCATTTGTCCACAAATTTCGGGAATTCCTTGTTTTTAATAGCTGAGTAGTATTCCATAGTTTAAATGTACCACAGGTTCTTTATCCATTCTTCTACTGAGGGACACTTACGCTGTTTCCATGTTTTGGCTATTATGAATAAGGCTGCTATGAACATGGTTGAGCAACTTTTCTTGTTGTGTGCTGGAGCATCTTCTGAGTATATTCCAAGTAGTGGAATAGCTGGGTCTTGAGGAAGCCCTATTCCCAGTTTTCTGAGATAACACCAGATAGATTTCCAAAGTGGCTATACTAGTTTGCATTCCCACCAGCAATGAAGGAGTATTCCTCTCTTTCCACATTCTTGCCAGCATGTGGTGTCACTTGAATTTTTGATCTTAGCCTTTCTGGTGGGTGTAAGATGGAATCTCAGAGTTGTTTTGATTTGCATTTCCCTGATGATTAAGGAGGTTGAGCATTTCTTTAAGTGTTTCTCAGCCATTTGATATTCCTCTGTTGAGAATTATCTGCTTTGTTCCAAGCCCCATTTCTCAATTGGGTTATTTGGTTTGGTGGTGTTTAATTTCTTGAGTTCTTTATATATTTTGGATATATGACCTTTGTCAGATGTAGGGCTGGTGAAGATCTTTTCCCAGTCTGTATGCTGTCACTTTGTTCTCCTGACAGTGTCTCCTGCCTTACAGAAGCTTCTCAGCCTCATGAGGTCCCATGTATTAATTGTTGACCTTAAGGTCTGGGCTGTTGGTGTTCTGTTCAGGAAGTTGTCTCCTGTGCCAATGTGTTCCAGGCTCTTCCCCACTTTTTCTTCTATCTGACTTAGTGTCTCTGGTTTTATGTTGAGGTCTTTGATCCACTTGGATTTAAGTTTTGAGCAAGGTAACAAATATGGGTCCAGTTGCATTTTTTTACACATAGAAATACAGTTAGACCAGCACCATTTGTTGTAGATGCTATCCTTTTTCCATTGAATGGATTTGGCTTCTTTGTCAAAAAAACAAGTGACCATATGTGTGTGGATTCATATCTGGGTCTTCGATTCGATTCCACTGATCAACCAGCCTGTTGCTGTGCCAGTACCATGCTGTTTTAATTACTGTTGCTTTATAGTACAGCTTGAGATCAGGTCTGGAGATTCCTCCAGATTATTTTTTATTGTACAAGATTGTTTTAGCTATTCTGGGTTTTTTTGTTTTTCCATACGAAGTTCAGAATTGAACTTTCAATGTCTTTAAAAAATTGTGGTGACCTGGAGAGATGGCTCAGAGATTAAAAGCACTGACTGCTCTCCCAGAGGTCCTGAGTTCAATTCCCAGCAACCACATGGTGGCTCACAACCATCTATAATGAGATCTGATGCCCTCTTCTGGCCTGCAGCTGTACATGCAGGCAGAGCACTGTAAACATAATAATAAATAAATCTTTAAAAAAATAAAAAAATAAATAATTGTGTAGGTATTTTGATAGGGATTGCATTGAATCTCTAGATTGCTTTTGGTAAGATGGCCATTTTTACTATGTTAATTCTCCTGATCCGTGAGCAAGGAAGATTATTCCATCTTCTCATGTCATCTTCAATCTCTTTCTCAGAGTTTTGAATTTTTTTCAAATAAGTCCTTCACTTGCTTGGTTAGAGTAATTCCTAAATATTTTATATTGCTTGTGGCTAATGTGAAGGGTGTGGTTTTCCTAATTTCTTCCTCTGCAAGCTTGTCATTTGTGTATAGGAAGGCTACAGACTTTTTTGAGTTAATTTTGTATCCAGCCAATTTGCTGAAGGTGTTTATCAGCTGTAGGAGTTCCCTGGTGGAATTTTGTGGGTCACTTATGTAGACTATCATATCATCTGCAAATAGGGATAATTTGACTTTCTCCTTTCCCAGTTGGATACCCTTGATCTCCTTTTGTTGTCTTATTGCTCTGGCTAGAACTTTGAGGACTATATTGAAGAGATATGGAGAGAGTGGGCAGCCTTGTTTGTTCCCGATTTTAGAGGAATTTCCTTGATTATCTCACCATTTAATTTGATTTTGGCTATTGGCTTGCTGTATATAGCCTTTATTATGTTGAGGAAAGTGCCTTGTATCCCCCGATTTCTCTAAAACTTGAAACATGAGTGAGTGTTGGATTTTATCAAATGCTTTCTCTGCATCTAAGGAAATGATCATGTGGTTTTTGATTTTCAGTTTGTTTATATGGTGGATTACATTTATGAAGCCTACCTGGTCATGGTGACTGATATCTTTGAAGTGTTCCTGTATTCGTTTGCAAGTATTTTATTGAGTATTTTTGCATCAATGTTCATAAGAGAAATTGGTCTGAACTTCTCTTTCTTTGTTGGGTCTTTGTGAGTTTTAGGTATCTATGGCTTCATAGAATGAATTTGGTAATGTTCCATCTATTTCTATCTTTTGGAGTAGTTTTTGGAGTATTGGTATTAGTGCACCTTTGAAGGTCTGTTAGAATTCTGCACTGAAACTATCTGGCCCTGGGCTTTTTTTGGTTGGGTGACTATCAATGATTGCTTCTATTTCTGTAGGGGAAATGGGACTATTTAGCTTGTTTATCTGATCTTGGTTCAATTTTGGCAAGTGAAATTGATCAAGAAAATTGTCCATTTCCCTTAGATTTTCAAATTTTGCAGCATATATGCCTTTGAAGTAGGATCTTATGATTCTTTGTATTTCTTCAGTGTCTGTTGTTATATCTCCCTTTTCATTTCTGATTTTGTTGATTTCAATGCTGTCTCTCTGCCTTTTAGTTAGTTTGGCTAATGATTTGTCTATCTTGTTGATTTTCCCAAAGAACCAGCTCTTGGTTTTGTTGATTCTTTGGACTGTTTTCTTAGTTTCTGATTTGTTAATTTCAGCCCTGAGTTTGATCATTTTCCAGACGTCTACTATTCTTGGATGTTTCTGCTTCTTTTTTCCCTAGGTCTTCCAGATGTGTTGTTAAGTTGTTTATGTGGGATGTTTCCAATTTCTTTTTAAAGGTACTTAGTGCCATGAATTTTCCTCTTAGCACTGCTTCCAATGTATCCCACAAATTTGTTCCCAGTTTCTGTGGTATCTTCCTCGCAGATCAAATGCCACAGGAATCCCCAATCTTTGTCAGAGGCGTGAGTTTCAGTGTTTGAGTCATTGCTGGGCTCTGGAGCTGCGATTCTGGGAGCAGGGAGCAGGCAGGAAGCCGGCTGCTTCTGCTCCATGGAGCTGCTTCCCCAGTGCACAGTGGACGCCACCTGGCTTCCCCTTGACCTCTCCTCAGCTCCTTGCCTGTGCAGCAGTGCATGTGGAGGGTGCTGTTTTGCTGCTCTGAGCTGTCGAGCAGTCTGCCCTTCTGTTTCTACCTGCGGTTTACAGCCTGCCACTGAGGCAGGTTGCTGGTCTCCACTCTCTTTCACCTACCACTGCTCACAGCCCCTGTTAATTGCCACTTCCCATAGCAATTCTTAAGGGACACCATGCCAATCACCTCTGCCGGCGCTTCCCTGTAGGCCTTCCCATCAGCCTACCTCAGCAGTTGCCACTGCTGCCATGCTAGTCTGCTCTCCAGGGAGTCCATGCTCTTCCCATGTTCAGGGGAGCACTGTTTTCCCATAATTTATTCCTTTCAAACTGTGGAGTTCTGCCCCTGTAGTAGGGTAAGGAGCTTGGTGTTCCTGGTTAAGAAATCAGTCCAATTCCCTGACCCGATTACTCTAGCTTCTAAACAAGGTCCACAACGCTTGCCATCTTGGAATCTGCCCTTAATTATTTCTTCTGGGTATTTATCATTCTGTATTCTGCTCTCCCCACAATTTTTAAAATTTATGCCTCTTTACTTTGTCTGTTGTCATCATATGTGATGAAGATTTTGCTGTCTTTCCTCCAAGTCCTAAAACCTCTTCCCTGCCTCCTCCCAGTTCTCAATATCATCAACTTGAAGAAAAGGGGAGTCAGGGGGCAGGGCTTGTTCTTTTGTATACTGTGAAGTCCATGTAAACAGCAGGCAATGAGTAAAATAAGACAGCAGCCAGCACCTACCTGATACTTATGTTGTGCTTGGTCCAGTTCCAAACATCTGCCATTTATTAACTCACTCAATCTCCACAGACACATAATAAAAATAGGTCCAAGGGCCACTCCACAGTACAGATGAAAAAACAAAGGCCAGAAGAGTTTAAATAACTGAATGCTACAAAGCACCTATTGTTTAACTAGATCTGAAATTATAGACATGAGGCTACTTTGCAAAGTTAGGACACCTTTTCGAAGGGTGACGGTGCCACCAGGGATCGCTACAGGAATATGCCTGGACTGGACTGACTTGACACTGACTGGACACATGTGTGTAGCCAGGAACCAGAACAAGAAAGGAGGAAGGAATTTGATCTGGATTTATGGAAGCACAACATTATATAATGCATTCTATTATTATATATTATGTAATATATAATAAGAGTTCAAAATTAGGTACCAAAAGAATATTTATTTAGAGGGTTTCAGTCTGTTGATTTGGTGAAATACTCATGCCAAAAGCAGCTTAGGTAAGAATTTATTTGGCATATACTTCCAGGTCATAGTTCATCACTGAGGGGCATTAGGGCTGGAATTTAAGCAAAAAACATGAGAAAATGTTTGCTGTCTAGCTTGCAGGCTAATGCTCAGGTTAGTTTCTTATACAATGCAGGACAACCTGCCTAGGGAATGGTGCTGCCTATAGTGGACTGGATCCTCCCACATCAAAAAATAATCAAGATAATCCCCTGCCCCCCCCCCCCCTGACATGCCCACAGGCCAGTCTGATCAAGGCAATTCTCTATCAAGGCTTGCATCACAGGTAGTTCTAGGCTGTGTGAAGTTGACAATTAAATGACAAAAAGAAAATAAATCATGACAATTACAAAAATTGTGGCAAATTCTCTAATCCTTAGAACATCCAGAACAATAACATATAAACAAGCCAGCAAAACTTTCCTCTCTAATTTCCCACCTCCAGTTTCCTCACAGGCAAGATTTGCTACTTTGATTGCCTCACTATACCTCAACAATTTTGCATTATCATTTACTGTGAAGAGCATAGAAAGTGAATTCATTCTTAGAATTGTAGGTAAAAATGTAGTTTTCATATTAACGCCATAAGAGTTCTTTTCTCTTTCACAATTCATCATTGGAAATACTGTGTAAATTTTAGGTACTCCAACTTGGAGAAGCCTTTAGGACCCCCATCTTTAAAATATGGGTGTTTTGTAAGGAACTGATGATTCTGGGCCATTTCCAGTTGTTTGAGGTCATGACTATGTTTGTTTACTCCTTAAACTGATGTCATTCACAAACATCAGCATGGAGTACTATAACTTGCCTCCTTGAAGGACATGGAGCCCCAACACAAACCCCTTGGCCTCTAATGAGTCAATCACTTCAGGCCTCATCTGGAAGCTCTAGTGTTGCAGCTCAGCCCACGGTTGTTGTCCCTCAAAAAACTGGCATCCTGCCTTCCAGAGAAAAGTAGGTCTGGTCTCGCAGGTGGACACTGGAGGGCAGCAGCAGCATGATTTTTCTCTGGCCTTGTGACCCAGGCCAATGTGTGCAGCGGTTGTTAGGACAGCAGAGACCTGCAACTCCTGGACCTGAAAACCTTTTTCCCCCTCCCTTTTTATTGAAAAGCAGTGTTTTCTCACATAATAGATCCTGATTACAGTTTCCCCTCCCTCTACTCCTCCCAGTACCTTCCAAACTCCCCTCCCGTTTGGATCGGCTCTCTTTCTGTCTCATCAGAAAAGAGTAGGTTTCCTAAAAATTAATGCTGAAATATCACAAAACAAAATAAAATAAGATAAAACAAAAACCTTCACATTGAAATTGAGCAATGCAAACCAACAGAAGGAAGAAAGTCCAAGAGAAGGTATAAAAACCAGAGACCCACTCACTCTCACATTCTGGAATCCCATGAAAACACTAAACTAGAAGCCACAGCATGTGCACAGATGGCCTAGTGCAGCCCCACGCAGGCCCTGTGCATGTTCCCTCAGTCTCTGTGAGTTCATATACATTTTCTTCATGTTGATTTAGAGGGCCTTGTTTTCTAGAGAGTCCTGAGGGGAGGGATTTAATGATGACATCCAATTTAGGGCAGAGTGTTCCAAGGTCTTTCACTCTCTGCATAATGTCTGGCTTGGGTTGGGGGGGGTGTCTCTGTATTTGTTCCCATCTGCTGCTGTGGTGGCCCACGACTGTAGTGTCAGCAGAGGCAGGCAGATCAATGTGAGTTTGAGGCCAGCCTGATCTACAAAGTGAGTCCAGGACAGTCAAGGTTACACAGAGAAAGCCTGTCTTGAACAAACAAAACAAAACAAGAAACCTTACTATATAAATACTAGGAAATGAGACCTCAGGTCTCTCAGCTTTTCTGGTCAATGGGAAAAGTGTATTTGACTTGATGTGTGTGTGTGTGTGTGTGTGTGTGTGTGTGTGTGTGTGTGTGTGTTCATATGTGGAGGTCAGAGGGCAACTTGTGGGAGGCAATGTCTTCTTTCACTCTGGGGTCTTGGGAATCAAACTCAGGTTGTCAGGGCTGGCAGCAGGGCCCTCTACCACGTGCGTCATCTTGATGGCCCAGACAGCATATTTGACTGTACACAGTGGCCAGATGTGACCAGGTAGGTAGAGAATAGAAACGTATCTTCCCAGATTTTAGGCACTGGTACTCAGACCTGTTCAGAAGGCAAGACTGACGGCCAGGAATGGCACTGATGAGCTCCTGGGATGAGCTGCTTTTCAGAATGGGCAAGCAGGCTTTTCTCTGACTAGAACTTTTCTTGCTTATTACAGCATTACCATTGTTATTCCGCATAACAAAACTAGTACATGGCTGTTGAACGTTATGTGTGTGTAGAATAGGGAGTCCCTCCTGCACCAGAGACAAGCACCGAGTGTGTGATCCCAGGTTTTTATAGCATTTGTAAATTCAAACAAGAGCACACAGCGTGTGGCTTTCCCTGCAGTTTTTCTCCCTTTAATTCTGATCTTATTCTTCCTCTCTTCGGGGGAGGCAGGGAAGGACTCTTGTAGCCCGGGGTGGTCTCAGAAGAGGACCTAGAATCCTTGGCTCTTCCTTACTCATCTCCCAAGTGCTGGGATCAGTCTTATATCACCATAGCTCACTTATGCATTCTCCTTCCCTCCCCCCACCCCTGATAAACTTCAAAGTTTAATTTTTGGGTGTATGTGGTGTATGTGTATGTGTGCAAGGGTATACATCTGTGAGTGAACACATGGAAGGAGGTCATAGACGTGCATGGCCATGCTGGGCCTTAAGTGGGTACTAGGGATTCAAACTTAGATTATCAGGCTTGCACAGCCAGCCCCACCCCATCTCCACAATCTTTCACTTTATGTCCCAGTCTGTCCTAGAGTTCATGATGTAACCCAGGTTGGCTTTCAACTTGTGGCAATCCCTCAGTCTTGCCATACAAATGCTGAAGAGCCACTATGCCTGGCTCAGATCCCAAATGTGTACCTCTATCTATGTGGGTCACCGGTATGGTGCTCCACTCTGAAAGTGCTGAGGCTGCTTAACCAGCTGTTGCTGGGCGTTTGAGGTTGTTTCTGATGAATAACCTCAAAGAGCTAAGCAATAAAGAAGATGCTTCTACAACAGTCTCCTCTCATCTCTGTGGGTGTTCCTGCAAGATAAATGTCTGCAAAGGAAACCACTAGGTCGAGGTTTGTGTATATTTTAAATTATGACAAATAAAGTCAAACTGTCACTTTGAGCCCCCACTACAGTTATAAACATTAGCCTGTCTCTTTCCTTTCAGAGTTTTACTTATGCTTGTAAGTGCTTTTAAGGCATTACTAAACTGATAAAAATGTTTCACTTAAGTATCATATAACTGGATTTATTACTATGTAAGTTATACAATGTTATACAAAGATAGTTAACAATATATCATTAATGAGAATGTTTTACATTCATATATTATCTGAGCATGTGTGTGTTGTGGGGTACAAATACCATGCCTGTGTGTGGAGGTCAAAGGACAACATGCAGGGAGTCTGTCCTCTCCCATCAGATGGTTTCTAGGGATCAAATACAGGCTGTTAGGTATGCATGTCAGCGCCCTTGTCTGTAGTGCCATCTCATCAGCCACAGATGATATTAACAAAAGTACTGTTAAGTGCTGATGAGAGAGTCAGTTAAGTACTTTTTAAAACTTTCTCCAGCTTTAGACATACAAGTTAACAAATTAACAGAGTACTACAGGTGTCTCAGAGGCATATTGGAATCAGAAGGAACTCTTCCAGTTCCCTAGTGTAGAAGGTTCCAGAATTGATAGTCTCTTCTAGGTCTTGTAATATTCCTAACCATTTGCCCTTTCCTCTTTCACCATTGTCATTCAGCATCCTGAGGAGAGCAGATAGACCTCAAGGTCAAAGGTCCCATTTCAAGAATGGCTAGAGTGCTTTGGGCAAAGCTCGTGGACTAGGCTGGGATATGGAAAGAGTTTTTTCCATGGAGTGTTACAGTTTAGCTCTTTTAGAATGAAATTGCTGGTATTAGATGGCAGTGGAGACTGGGGAGCTCCACGATCCTGTGATGATACCAAAAACTCTTTGTTTAGCTGCCATGCTAAGAACAGCAGAGGATGTGGGCTGATCCTCCAAACTGGCCAGAAGGCAGGCCAGGTGGATGCTTCACCTGAGGTCGGCACTGAATTAGTGGAGCAGGCTTCAGTGGCTGCCAAGGCAGCAGTCAAGCTCAGGATGTCCAGCAGTGATTCTTCCCCAGAATAAATGGAGTCTCAGATGATCATGGTAGAGGAATGGTGGAAGCACTTTCTTGAGCATGCCAGCCAACTTTTATTTATAAGCCTTGCAATGGGGAGGGGTTTATAGGTGAATGTGTCTGATTTGCTGGCGGTAGTGATCCCAAGATACTTAATTTACATGTAGCTGTACAGAACCTCATTTACATGCAGTAGCACAGGATCCTACAAAAGAAGGAAAACACAATACTTAATTATCCTATGAGTGGAGGAAGAACTTCTAGGTATGATTAAAGGTCATACCTTTGCTGAAGGCTAGGATCTCTTTAGCATAGGGGAAGGTATCCCCAGGAATCCCCAGATGCTTGCTGAACAGGTTTTATTAGTAAAGAGTAAGGCCCATAATCTTTCCTGAGGGCTATGTGATGCTTCTTAGAGCATCTGGGGGTGCCCAGATCAGGGGAAGAGAGAATGTTTCTGAGAAAGGGAATCTGTAGTAATAGATCAAGCTCAGATGGCTGTCTGAATAAACCAGACTTCAACTTCTCCAGCAGCACCCCACTGCCTATCCTCCCCAGATCCCAGGATTCCTCACCCTTCCTTCCCTTCTCTCCCATTCATTACCTTGTCCCTCCATGAGAATGAAGACCCTCCCATCTATCCCTCTGTAAAAATGAGGACACCCTTTAGATTCTTTGGCCTGTACCAGATATGAAGGAGTTTTGGAGCCATATCTACTCTCAGTCCCATGAGCTCACATATTTGGAATAACACTAGAAAGACCCTGAAGGAGATGTGACATATAAGAGAACTTCTCCATGTTCTTCCAAACATCATCAGAACCAAATCACACTTGTTCTTTCATTCAAGGGACAAATGTGGTCTTTAAGATGTAACTGCCAAGGAGGGCCAGCATCCCTCTACACAGGACTCAGCCTCCTGTCCTGCATGGCATCAGTGTTGGGGAGCCCCTTTCTGTAATGGCCTATCACTTTGTGCTTTTCAATGCCTTTCGCTGGTTAAAAAGAAATGCATGGGCAAGATTTTTTTAAAAAATAAAATAATATATCTACTTTTAAGGAAACAAAAATATCTCTCTTGGTACAGACCTCCAGTGTTGTATTGCCACATATAATAACATTTTGTGTACCCTTCCAATAATTTTTATGCATTTACTTACTATTTTTCAATGAATAGGAACATATTAATTACACTATTTTATGCCTTGCTCTTTTACATTGACACAAGTATCGATTATATCTCATGTGGTTGCACAGGCCTTCAGATTGATCACTGTGAGTTCCAGTCCAGCCTAATCTCCATAGTGCATTCTAGGCCAGCCAGAGCCACACTGTGACTCCCTTCTCTAAAACAATAACAAGACCAGACAAAACAAAACAAAATAAACAGCAACAGAAGTCCAAAACAAAACAAAAAATAAGCAAGTATAGATTATTCTGAATTTTCATGAAGCCACAGGACTCTACAGTGAATCTTGTCCATTCTCTACTAAGTAGAGCTTGGAATTTTTTTCCACTGTGTGGCTATAAGCACAGACCCTAGGCATACAGATGCTACTGTATGAGTAAGGGCTACTTATAAACTGTAGTTGTAGGATTTTTACATTTAACTCTGCTAGGTACTGTACAGCTACCTTCTGAAGAGGATGCCCTGATTCCCAGCCTCCCTCCCTCCAGAGTGTGGGGCAATGCACATGAAGGGCTTTTCCTCATCCTGTCAAGAGAAATCCTTTGACAACTAGCAGCTGTGCAAGTAGTGAAATTACCCTGAGGAAATGTATTGTTAAATGAAAGGCCCAAATTATACAAATTGCAAATTGCCTGAGTCCCTCAGAGGGGTCAAGTCCAGCCCTGATAGCCCATGCCTCCTACCGACTCCTGGTGGACCACCCTACTTTGGCGGATCTATCCATCAAACACTGTCACCAATGGAAAGGATATCCTCAGAAAGTTCTCATATGAAGCCACCTTCTAGTACATTCCTCCATCTGAAACCTGAGTCCCAAGTTATTACCAGAATCGTCTTCCTTTTTTTAATGGATCAGGGGAGTATTTTTTTTTTTGAGACAGGCGCTCACACTGTAGCCCAGGCTGGGACAACTCTGCTGTCTCATCCTCCTGAAGGCTGGGGTTACAGGTGTGGTCACCATGCCTAGCTTCAGAATCACGTTCCCTTGCCCCCAAGTTTCTACTCTAACTGAGCCACTGACTGTCCAGAGCAGGGACGTCATGTCATACTTCTTTGCTGGGTAACGGCTAGGTTTCTAGGGGTCTGCGGGCAATGAGTTAGAATGAGAGGCAGGAGCTGGCTCAGTGGGTAAGAGAGCTTGCTGCTCCAGCGGAGGACCCAGGCTCAGTTTCTAGCACTCATGTCAGGTGGCTTACAACTGCCTGCAACTCCAGGGGATCAATGCCCCTTCCGGCTTCTGTAAGTACCTGTTACACTCTCACACAGAAACGTACACACATATACATACAAGGAATAAACAAAAAGTTTAAAAAATAATGTAAAGCAATTAGTTCAGTCAGTGAAGTGCTTGTTACACAAGCTTGGGGACCTGAGTTCAATCCCCACAATGAGTGTAAAAAAGTAAGGCATAATAGTATGTGTCTGCAATACCAGATGAGGGGTTGGGGTGGTGGGTGGGAGTGGAGATAAGTGAATCTTTGGATTTTCCTAGCTTAATTGGTGAGTACCAGGACAATAAAAGACCCTGTATCAAAAAACAAGGAACAATACCCAAGGCTTCCCACATGTGCTTACATGCACATATGCACACCTTCACACAGGCATGCCCATACAGGGGCATGTGGCCACACATAGGCAAAGAATGAGAAACAGAAGTGGGCTGGTGACTTGCATCCTCAGAGAGTCACAGCTCTGAAGAGGTTCATAGGAAATCCAGGCATGGAGGTCACAGGGACTCATATTTTTCTAACTTTGTGGACAAATGAGTTACAAAGTGGTGAGAGGACAGGGACAGAGAAGTTGGGCAGTTTCAACCCGCCAGCAGCTCAGCTGGAATGTGACTGCAGTGCTCCTGGCTCTTTTAACCAAGTGGAGTGATACAGTTACATCAACAGCCTAGGTGGCTGCATTCAGGGAATACTGTGATTACTCCAGTGAGAATCCCTCAGAAGTGAGATGGCTCCTGATCACAGTAACATTTGCAGTGTAGGCTTGGCTTTTTCACTCCAGAAAGTAAAAGGAAGGTCTTGGGAAGGTTTCCACACACCCAGCTGGATGTCCCATGGCTGAGCCTGGTCATGGAATCCTCTGTGCCCCACCTCTGTCCTGAGACCCTGGCCCCTGTCCAAAGAAACCTGGCCAACAGGCCCATTGAGTGGGTCTTGAATTTTCTATTACCTAAAGTTTCATAGCCTGAAGTAGCATGACACCTTCAAGAACACTGTCCAAACATGGTAACTTGTCCAGGCCTTCAGGAGGGCCAGGAACAAAACATCTCTCTCTCTCTCTCTCTCTCTCTCTCTCTCTCTCTCTCTCTCTCTCTCTCTCTCTGTTTGTCTCTATCTCTCTCTCTTTCTCTGTTTGTCTGTCTGTCTTTGTCTCTGTCTCTCTCTTTCTCTCTGTGTGTTTCTCTCCCTCTAACTATTCTAGGAACATATTTAATATTTCTATATTTTCTGCATGGGTAGTGGTCTAAGCATTTCATTAAGAAAGAACATAAGGCCCAGAATCATTCAGCCCTTCCTGTCCCTGCTATAGACTTCTGTTGTCTTTTCCTGCCTGGTGTTCCTCTTAGACAGTAGTTCTCTCCCCCCCCTCTCTCTCTCTCTCTCTCTCTCTCTCTCTCTCTCTCTCTTATGAGTTCAAGTAGCATTGATTGCTCCTTTCCCAGTTCAACCTCTCCTCGGGAACATACATGAGACTCTGAGCTGAACAGTCAGCATTCTGTCTAAGACCCCTGCATTAATATGGCATAGCATCCTTCCTTCCTCCATGCCTCACATGAGAATTGTGTGTCATTAGCTGGAGGAAAGCCTTGTCCTCTTGTCCAAGGGAAGAGACAATTCTATGATATCTGTGGTGGTTTGAAAAGGTATGACCCCATAAATTCATGTGTTTGAATGTTTGGCCCATAAGGAGAGGCACTACTGGGAGATGTGGCCTTGCTAGAGTTGGTGTGGCCTTATTGGAGGATGTGTGTTACTGTGGGCACCAGCTTTGAGGTCTCCTATGCTCAAACTATACCCAGTAGATCACACAATCTCAGATCTCTCTTCAGCACCACTTTGGCCTGCTCCCTGCCATGTCTCCCTCCATAATGATACTGGACCAAACTTCTAAACTGTAAACCAGTACAATTATATGTTTGCCTTCATATGAGTTGCTGTGTTCATGGCATTTCATCACAGCAATAGAATGGTATAAGTGAGGAGGGAAGACGCCCACCCCCTGCTGGTGGGAGGCACCACGATGCAATGGGCTGGGGTCCGACTGAGTAAAAAGGAGAGGGGGCTCTGAGCATTAGTTCTCAGCTGTAGACACAATGTGACCAACTGCTTCAGTCCATGCTGCCCTGCCCTCTTGCCATGATGGAACATACTCGCAAATTGTGAACCAAAATAAACACTTTCTTTCTTAAGTCACTTTAATACATGACCACTTTCCCATGGTTGCAACAAATCTGAGGGTTACCTTGTACTAGTGAGTGGAGGTTCGGGACACAGGGACACTTCTACTGATCTGCATCACTTTTTATTAGTCCAATTGGGGAAAGAAAGCATCGGCCATTGCAGCTCCCCGTGTGTCAGGTCGTATCACCTTAACTTTGGATCTGGCTCTGGGTTAGCTAACTCCCAGGACTCCTTTGGGTATATAGAATAAACCTGGTGCTTCATAACATTCTGGCACTACAGGAAACCTATGGAATCACCCACAGTTATTTGTTACTTACTTGGTAGTTGGTTTGAATAGGGATGACCCCCATAGACTCATGTGTTTGAACTCTTGGTCCATAGGGAATGGTGCTATTAGTAGGTGTGGCCTTGTTGGAGTGGGTGTGGCCTTGTTGCAGGAAGTACATCACTGACAGGGTGGGCTTTGAGGTCTCAGATATCCAAGGTACACTCAAAGTTTGGCAGTCTTTTCTTGCTGCCTGCAGATCAAGATGTAGAATTCTCAGCTCCTTCTCCAGCACCATGTTGGCGTGTTTCCTACCATGGCAGTAATGGACTAAACCTCTGAAACTGTAAGACAGCCTCAGTTAAATATTTTCTTTTATAAGAGTTGTAGTTGTGGTGTCTCTTCACAGCAATCGAACACTGACTGAGACCCTTGGCACTCTTGAATTGCTTCACTGCTCCTGAGCCTCCAGTCCCACCATTCTCAGGTCTACAAAGATTAAGAGGAGTTCAATCTCACAAGCCATGCCAGAAAAGACCAGACGGAATCCTTGCAGATATGAGTCTTTTCTCTTTCCTGGATTCAAGCCAAGAAAGTAAAGACAGATTTCCTCTGCTTTGTAATCCCCAACTCTATGTGAGATTTTTGTCATTGAACACTCCCCTTGCTGCACTTTAGGAAGGCACAGGTGCTGGCCTTTTCCACCAGAACTTTTTGTTGTCTAGTCTCCCAACTAACTCCTCCACTTCTCTTTGGATGCTCTTGAAAGGCAGTGGGGAGGCATCAGTCTAGAGCAGCAGAACAGGCCTTCTTCTCTAGGGTCTATTGCAAACACTCTAGGCCCATCTGTTCTCCTGATGCCCTGACTTGAAAGCCTGAAAAACAAAAAGCAAAAAATCTAACACTTGCCAGGAGGTGGTGGCACACAACTTTAGTCTCAGCACTCTCAAGGCAGAGGCAGGCAGATCTCTGTGAGTTCAAGGCCAGCCTGGTCTACAGAGTGAGCTCTAGGGCAGCCTGGACTACACAGAGAAACCCTGTCTCAAACCAAAACAAAAAACAAACAAATAAACAAACAAAAAACCCAAACCAACCAACCAATCAAAAAACCCAAAAACAAAAGTGCTAATATTTGACTCTTTCATGTTCTTTGCTTCAGCTTCTTCCCTTCCCTGAGGCAATAGCGTTGACTCTTTGGAAGAAGGGTCATAAGTTAGAGGAGGCATGGAAACCACATAACCACAGCCAGTCCACATGTGTGTTTCTCTGTCTTCCCTCCCACCTACCCTAGTGCTTGCTAAGACTAGCCACAACCATAACATGTATAGAAGGAATCCAATCACATGGGTCAGGGAAGCGGCAGCTGGATGGTGGGGCCAGCTCCAGTCTGACCTTAGAATTTTTGGTCTCTTTAGCACTCCTACTCTTTCCTTGTAAGTGTGTTTTAGGGACTGGTATACCACCAACCCTCATCGACTGGAGTAGGTCATCGTGAAGCAAGTGTCCCTTCTCTCTAGTCTCCTGCTGCTTTGCCTCTTTCCTCTCTACCTGTTGACTTTCCTCATTCTCCTATCTTCTGCTTCCAAAAGGAGTCAAAGGGCAGTATTCCAGAGTTTTTGCAGGAGACACTTGTTAGCCTCATTTTTAGAGGGACTGTTTACAAACACCTATGGCCTCAACATCCTCTGCAGTTAACACCTCCTGTTGATTCAGTAGTGCTCAGGTAAACCAGTTGTTCTGTTATTATAGACTAATTTGTTCTTAAAAATATATTTCCTTCAATGAGAACTGTTTAAATACTATAAAAATTTAAATGGGAGTTGGAGAGATGGCTCAGCTGTTAAGAGCATTTGTTTCTAGCATCCACACCCACATGATGTTTCACAACCACCTGCAACTCCAGTTCCAGAGGTTCTGATGCCCTCTTCTGGTCTTTGTGAGTATTGCATGCACATGCACACATAAAACAAAAATAATTATTTAAAAATAAACAAATATAAATATTGTACTTAATATATGGCCTCAAAGTCCAGGTCTTAACACAGCATATACAACCTGTGATGATAGGAGAGAGGTCTGGGCATGAAAGGGTGTTAGAAAAGCATAGAAGAGGACTCAATTTTAACAGTTTTAACATTAAAACCTCTGAGGCCTATGAATTTATCTTGGAGCAGAGGAGGGTGGGGCTGAGTGGGAGAAGAAGACATAATGTTGGGGTGTCTTCTAGCGGGGAGTCTTTACTAATGTTAGGTCACCAGGGAATGAAGCTGAAATGGCAGCCATGGGATGGAGAGAGATGCTCGCCAAGGAGTCCTGCCTCCCTAGCTGAGAGTGCAGGGGCACTGAGCCAGGATTCGCTCTGCCCTTCTAATGCCCCCTCTTCAGGGCTGGGTAAGCCTCAAGAAAACACTCCACAGGAAAACCAGAGCCTTTTCTATAATGTAAACAGCTCCTGAAGCAGTAAGCTCCTCTAGACAGCACCCATTACATCTTTATGAGAGAGCGGGAACAACTGAAGCCAGAATGTGTGTTTAAAAACTGGATATTTAGTTTGTTATGTATAAAAATGGTGATTAAAGTCATTGGTTCAAATCAAACTGATAAGAACATTTATGATCTATATTTATGTAGCACGTGTAGCATTCTGGTTATGTTTAAATTATTTGGGAGATGGCAGTATGGTAGGGCTCTGAATGCTGGCATCTGATACAGTGATATACACCCATAATATGAGGACTAGAGAGGCAGAAGCTGGAGATTGAAGAGTTATGGACTACACTTAACTACATGAGACCTTGTCTCAAAAATACAAAACAAGGGCTGGAGAGATGGCTCAGCAGTTAAGAGCACTTGTTGCTCTTTCAGAGGCCCCAGGTTTGAGTCTCAGCCCCAAAATGGTGGCTCACAAACATCTGTAACTCAAGTTCCTTTTCCTGGCTCCAAAGGCACCAAGTACACATGTGGTACACAGATATACATGCCAGTAAAACATCTACATGCATAAAATAAGTATATTAAACAAACCAAACCCCTACAAAGTAAATAATTAAAAAGTGCTATATGTTGAGTTCGGGCATAACTTAGTGACAGAATACTTGCTGGATTAGTGGGTGAGGAATCACTTTGTCTTCAGGCATCATTTCCTCCCCTGGACCAGTGGAATGTCTGTCTCAGAGCAAAATACAGGGAGCTTGGTGCATATAGCCCACTGTCACCATTTACTGCAGTAGTGACAAGCATGGTTATCCCAGAGTCTCCAACCTGAACTGAATCACAGTTAAGTCACAGCCTCCATAGCCCATAGTCCACTAGAACAATAAATGCCTCTAGGATTTGGCCAGTGTGATATTCTTTTTCTTAAACAGAAGTGATATGAGAGGGAGAGAGAGGAAGAGAGAGAGAGAGAGAGAGAGAGAGAGAGAGAGAGAGAGACAGAGAGACAGAGAGACAGAGAGACAGAGAGACAGAGAGAGACAGAGAGACAGAGAGACAGAGAGACAGAGATAGAGACAGAGACATAAAGACAGAGAGAGACAGAGAAGAGAGAGACAGACAGACACAGACACAGAGAGACAGAGAAAGAACATATAAAAATATAAGCAATAGGGCTGGGGAGTTGGCTCAATGGGTGAAATGTCTGTCACACAAGTGTGAAGACCTGAGTTCAGATCCCCAGACCCCACATAAGAGAAGCCAGGTGGAAGTGGTGGCAATGTCTGTAACTCTAGGGTTGGGGTGGAGTAGCGGGGCAAGAGAGCAGAGACAAGCAGATCCTTGGATCTCATTGGCCAGCAAGTCCAGGCAATCAGTAGGCGCTGGGGTCAGTGAGAGACCCTGTCTCAAAAAATAAGGTGAAGAATATTAGAGAAAAATGTCCAGTGTCAATTTCTGGCATCCATAGACATGCACACACATCCTCACGCATACGAGCACTTGAGCAAATATTTATTTAATTTCAAATTACTGCAGCCTTTTATTAAAATCATTTAGTCAGAAAAAGTTATTAAAGCCAAACTGTCATAAGACAAGAGAAATACATTAACTAACTTTTAATTTCAGAGAAGATATTTCAGACACATTTGTGAAACATTTAACAATTATTGAAAAATATAGGGATTTTTAAGCAGAAGGAACAGTGGCTACAGATGAAAAATCATATCTTCCCAATAAATAATAATAATGATTAAGAATATGGTCATGGTATCCCCTAACCAACTAAATTTGATTGTAAAACTATACTATCCGTCCTTCAGTGTCCCTCAGAGACTTGAGAAGGAATAAAACCTAAATTTCTGAGTGAACCAGCAGTGCAGATTAGCAGCTTCCAAAACAAACAAAATGACTGAGACAGTTTACTGCCTAAACAGTCACCCAATACTCTCTATAATGATGGAGCCTCATGTTCAGCTTTCTGGCCCAATATCTCTGCCAGACTTATTCACAGGGCAGGGACTATTGAGGACTTGCTTACCTTGTCTTGCCTGCATCTAAGCTACCCAGTTTTAGGCAGAATTCTGTTTGTGGCAGGAATGAGGTCATTTTGCCCAGTTGCCGGTTCACCACGTTTGAAGCCGCCTCCATAGGGAGGTTCTTTGATGCTCATCATCTTCTTTGAGGTCAGCAGGGTGTTGTCAGGAATTAACTTGTCTTATTGTCAAAGAAATTTAGGATTATAAAAACAACTTTAAATGCCATATTCTGCGTGTCTCTGACACTTTTGAAGATCTTATTCAACTATTTTACCTCATCTATAGATAGAGTCATATCTATCTGTTAGACTTAGGATATATATTCTTATGCTAAAATCTGACAAGTATTTGACATGCCCATATTTTGTATCAATATACTAAATTGTATACCAATGACCATCTTACACCTATCTAAATGGTGAACATCAATAACTTGAATGACAATACATGCTGGGGAGGATGTGGAGAAAAAGGAACACTCCTCCACTGCTGGTGGGAGTGCAAACTTGTTCAACCACTCTGGAAAGGGAAAGGAATATGGTGCTTTCTCAGAAAATTGGAAATAGCTCTACCCCAAGAACCAGCTATACCACTCCTGGCCATATATCTGAAAGATGCCCTGTAAGGAGCCAGCCACGATCGTGCCAGCCGCACCCAATAATGGCGCTGGTCTGTGTGCTGTTACCTGTAAACAATTGCCAGTATGCATGCATTTGCTAGAGCTATCTCTAGTCGCCCCTCCCATCAGGGGGATTATGCTAATGGTAATTATGCTTATGTAAGCTGTTGACCTATCTGCATTCATATGTTAACTAGGCATTCTGCCTGAATCTGTAAGGTGTTAACGCGCCGGTTTAGATGGTATTTAAGCTCAAGCTCTGGGGGAGTTTGGGGTCTTTCGCTTCAGCTTCAAGGATGCTCCCAATAAAACGTGACTGAGAAGGATCCTGGTGTCGAGATTTTTCCTGCTGGCAGGAGGTCGCGTCAATGCCCCACTATACAACAAAGACATTTACACAACTGTGTTCATAGCAGCCTTATTCATAATAGCCAGGACCTGGAAACAACTGAGATGCCCCTCAACTGAAGAATGGATAAAGAAACTGTGATACATCAACACAATGGAATACTATTTAGCTATTAAAAACAAGGAAATCTTGAATTTTTCAGGCAAATGGATGGAATTAGAAATGATCATTTTAATCGAGATAACCCAGACCCAAAAAGACACACATGGTATATACTCACTTATATGTGGATTTTAACCCAACATAAACATCCTCAGAGAGACTCTACCCAGCAGGGAATAGGGACAGTTGCAGAGATTCAAAGCTGGACACTGGACAGAATCCCAGGAGTGTAGGGTGGCCCTGTCAGGCCACAGAGGAAGAGATCACATGTAGTACAGGGCACACTAGATAAACTAAGGTCAGATCTTAGAGGAGGAGGGCTCCCCTTTCTAAGGACTAGGGGAGGGAGAGGGGAGATGGGATCGAGAGTTGATGAGGGAGAGGGCTACAATTAGGATGTTGTTGTTTTAAGATTTACTTATTGATTATGTGTTCTGCCTGCATATACACTTACACACAGGAAGAGGGTACCACATCTCATTATGGTTGTGAGCCACCATGTGGTTGCTGGCAATTGAATCTTTGAGAGATCAGCCAATGCTCCTAACCTCTGAGCCATCTCTGTAGCCCCTAGCCAGTGGTCTTAATCTACTGGTTTTAGGGCTAAATGTACAGCAAACAAAAACCTTGGCTGACTGTAGTCCCCCACTGAAGTTAGTTTTACATCCTTCCCCTACGCCATTCCATCGGAGCCCAATTCATTTCAGAGCTCCTTTTAGTGTGGGCTCTTAGAACTCAAGGCTGATAGGAAATCTCTTTTGGGGCAGAGATGGGGCTGTTTTTGGACCATCTTTATTTTTTACAATTTTGCACATAAAGAGTAGGCAGCCACACATATTTTTAAATTTATTTTTTCTATTCTCTTTATTCCAACACAGCTCACATTCATGTCAAAGCATCATCATTGCTTTAAATCACAAAATGGTGAACAGTACTCACAGGGTCTGTGAGGTCACATAGATGCCTTTCACCAGCACACAAGTCTGGGGGACATGTATGCAGGGCAGCAGAAACTCTCCAACAGCATTCAACTTATTTGGAAATTCTCTCTCTCTCTCTCTCTCTCTCTCTCTCTCTCTCTCTCTCTCTCTCTCTCTCTCTCTTCATACCAATTTGAGTGTTTTCTTGCTCCCAACTATGTTATGGTGTTAGTTGTCTGGGATGTTAAGGGCATCATTACCTGGCAAGATTTAATCCCACAGAGAGATGCCTCTAATGAGTGGACCTGTGCATGAGCTGAAGGGAAGCAAGCATTGGTTAATGGGCTTCTCTGCTGATGGTGTTTGTGGCTTAGGGAAGGCAGGTAGGTTCTGGCTGAAGTCCTTAGATAAACAAATTAGCTAAACAAGCATCACTTGTCTACACAAGGGCCTCCAAATTATGAGTAAAATCCAATTGTCTTGGGATGGGCTGCTAGAGTTTTGACCACAAAGTCAACGAATCTTCTAGAAAGAAACTTTGCCTGTGTATAACACACACTCTCACTGGAAAGACTTTTGTCCCCAGCATTTCTCAGTTGGGCTTGACGTCACTATTTGTAATACTGAAAGCCTCCCATTAAAAGGTAGGGCATTTAGATTTCTAATTATGTGACCATCACACGGTACCTTAATATGGATGGATTGATGTGCTGTGGCTTCCCAAGGTGCTAATGGGAAGATGGTGAATCACTTTCAAAGGTCCCTTTTTTTTTCTTTCAGGAGATGAATTAGGGGCTCTTGCTCCAATGCTTATTTCAAATACTCCAATATTTGTTTTAAAACTAGAGTTACTGGAAACATTTCTCTCTCTGGAAAAGCTAATGAAGTGTTTTTATGCTATAGTGGAGCTTAACTGTGTTTGATGGCACAGGGGATGGGGTGAGATGGGGTGGGATGGGGGTGCTCAGTAGCTTAAGCCTGAAAGCAGGGGAAGCAGAGAATGACACTCTGTGAGTCCCTCCTAGTAGCAAGCATGTGTCTGTCTCCTCACTTTTATGGGGCCTCCAAGACCTTAGTAGCCCCCAGACCTTAGCACAACTGACTCCATGATGGCAGTGCCATTCATGCTGTAAAATTCAGCACATAGATAGCACCACCTGCCAAAACAAAAACAAAGACTGAAACCATCAAAGTCCATAGTTCTGGGAAATTCCCTAATTTACTGACCTTGCTTTTTAATTTCCGTTGTTCTGTTTCTGGCTAACTGTTCTTGCTAACTAAGTATGTCAACCCAGATCACAGTTTTGTGCTTAACAGCTCATCCTAAGAAAGGCCCCGGGGTACAGTGAGGCCCTGATCACCCAGTTTAGTCATATGCTGGCTAATAAAGACTTTCTATTGGCTTAAACCCATGCCTGAGTATTCTTCTCTGGTGAATGTCCCACAACAGTCCCTTTATTTTCACTAGTTTTCTCTTACTAACCAGTCTTCTTGTTGAGAGAGACCCCTTCGAAGTCTAGCTTTCTATAAATGGTCATAACCATATTTGGGGGGATCAGCTCCTTTGAGTTATTTTGCATTACAAAAAAAGATCAGTTTATTTTCTTTATGGTCTCAAAAGACTCAGTCCATACTGTTTTATCCCCCTGGGTGTGGGTGGAGCCTCATAGCAGTGCATAAGCAAGGGCCCTGTCATCTCATGATGGACAGGAAGTAGAGCAAGAGGAAGAAATCTTCAAAAGCACACCTCAGTGACTTACTTCCTTTCTCCAACTAGGCTTCATATCCTAGAGATTCTTCCCTATAGCACCACGAACTGTGGACCAAATGCTCGATACAGAACCCTGCTCAAACATAACACAGTCCCATGTCACTGAGTGCGAGACAGCTCTGCCTGCAAACAAGCAGGAGTCTTTGTTCCTTTTAGTCTCGTTTCCAATGAGACCTTAACCAGGCCTTCAGTTCCATGCCAGTCAGCTTAGTCTAGCCTGCGACACAACCCTCTCCCGAGGAGCACCAATCTTTAAAGTGCTTTCCAGATAATTTGGTCCACAGTTGGATCAGTTTTGGAAAAGAAAATGCAAATGATTAAGTAGCAAACGAATAATAAATGTGAACTTTCATCAGTAATTAAAGAACATCAAATTGAAGTCAAATTTAGATGGTTTTGTGTATGTGTGTGTGTGTTTATGAATTAATTTGGGAAACATTTTTTAATAACTGTAAGGCTGTTCCAATTACAATGCATTAGAGTGCTATGACAACACCATGCTTCTTTTTAAAAAAATAATTTATTTATTTATTAATTCATTCGTATTACATCTCATTTGTTATCCCATCCCTTCTATCCTCCCATTCCTCCCTGCCTCCCACTTTCACCCTGTTCCCCTCCCCTATGACTGTGACTGAGGGGGACCTCCCCCCCTCTGTATATGATCATAGGGTATAAAGTCTCTTCTTGGTAGCCTGCTGTACTTCCCCTGAGTGCCACTGGGCCTCCCCATCAAGGGGACGAACACCATACTTCTTAAGCAATGAGTAGATTACACTATTTTACATAGAAAGGGGTCTCAGAGAAGGGGGCTTCTGGGTGGTTAATTCAAAGGCTCAACAGCTTCACTAGAGTTGTGTTCAAGTCGACATGGTTCAAGGTTATTCATGTAGACACAACAATGCCCATTGAAAGAATGGAAATTATTTCTTTTTTGGCTCTTTTCAAGAATTAAGACGAAAACCCCAGAAACCTTACAGATCTTCTAGGCAGCCAGGGCCCTGTGAGATGCTCACCTCACTCATGATTTTTTTTTCCCAAAAGAGGCATGGACACTTGATCAAGACAGGTCTTGTCAACAGGAAAAAGAAGGTATAGAGCTCTTGGGTAGGCAGCCTATGGTGTCCACTCCTGCTGCCAAGCTGGAAAACAGTATACAAGTGGTTAGTGTGTGAACTTTAAAAGAATTTGTACAATGAGTTGAGATAATTAAAAGTGTCCAAACTCTTTGTTCCAGCAATCCCATGTCTAATAATGATGTTAAGTATACCTGAAAGTAGATGAATCTGTAGTCTCAAACAGGTGCATTCTTATACTAGAAAGACAGAAGGAAGGGAGAAAAGAAGTCGGGGGAAGAAAAGAAGGGAACTTTAGGCCCAATAATGTGGAAATATTACACAATTCCAGTATACCCATTTGATGGGGCTTTCCTCTTGCATTTAGAAATTATATTTACAAAGAGATTTTAAGAATAGGGAAAATAGTAATATTATAATGTTAAATATAAATACATCTATAAATAAATATAACTAGATGTAAAATTATAGATACATTTTATGATTCTGTGTAAAATACTAGTAGCAATTATCTGCTCCATGTATACAAGGCTAGAAACATGGGCTCTATCTTTCTCTTTTGGAAGTCTGAAGTGTGGTTACTCTTATACTTTGTTGTTCAGCTGACAAATGGCAGGGTAGGTACTTTAATGAAGGTCTCCCTTGCTGTATGAACAACAACCTCATATTTTGTAACGAATCTCTTTCACTTTCTCTTGATTTATTCACTCTGACCTGCATGAATAAACCTTGCTTAAGAAGTTTAAACACACACAGTTCTCTTGGTTTTTCTCACCTCTTCACTTTTGGCTAGCTCTTGACCTCTTTGCCCTCTTGACTCTTCTCTTCTCTTCTCTTCTCTTCTCTTCTCTTCTCTTCCTATCTCCTCTCCCTCCATTTGTCTCTTCTCAAGGACAAGTTCAGTCTGGACTCTTCCAAATCTCTGGCTCATATCTACAATAAAATTCTTCTCCTCAACCATAAAAAAGAAGAAATATAAACACATGCATATTTGCTGAAGTAGAACTGAATACGGACATGAGAAACTGGGAGCCATGAAGGAGGCAGATAAATAAAGCAGGAGGAGACGGAGAGAGAGAAAGTGGGGTGACTTATTCACCAAGCCTTCTTGAACACTCTCAGATTCCTTATAGCCAGAATGACTCACTGAGTTTCTTGTTCCAGAATATCAGCCTTCCCACCAAGGATGACCCATACCAATTCACCAACAGTGTCCTTTGGGCTCTAAATGGTTCTCCAGATGCTAACTCCTACATCTGTACATTAATCAGAGAGTTCCTGCTGGGGATTGCCCAGGCAGGATTGGGCTGGCCCATGCAGGATTGGGCTGGGGCATGAGTGCTCCCAGGCACTAAAAGAGAGCTTGACAAGTCTGTCAAAGGGGAGGATGAAGAGTCATTGTTGCTTCTTAGAACAATTCTTCCAAGCTAAAGACACATGTGAAACTATTAAGTAAAAAGTCTTAAATTAAGGACAAAAAGGGCCAGAAAGAGAATTCTTCGTCAATCTGATTTTATTCTTCAAGTCAAAGCCACCTCTGGGGGTGACCAACACTCAAAAGAAATTTGCACAATGTATCAATATACTTCAACATGTCCAAACCCTTTGTCCAAGCAACTCCATGTCTTAATAATGATGTTAAGTGTACCTAAAAGTAGATGAATTTCTATTCTCAAAGAGGTTCATTCTTAAACTAGAAAGAAAGAAAGAAAGGAAGGAAGGAAGGAAGGAAGGAAGGAAGGAAGGAAGAAGGAAAGGAGAAAGACAGGGAGAGGGAGAACCCTATTAGCGAAAGGCAACATGCTACCGCAGGATTTATCAAATGCAGTGGTTCTCAACCTGTGGGTTATGACCCCTTTGGTTGGGTCATATGTCAAATATCCTGCATATCAGATATTTATATTAAGATTCATAAACTGTAGCAGCATTACAGTTAAGAAGTAGCAACAAGGGGCTGGAGAGATGGCTCAGTGGTTAAGGTCACTGACTGCTCTTCCAGAGGTCCTGAGTTCAATTTCTACTAACCACATGGTGGCTCACAACCATCTGTAATGTGATATGGTGCCCTCTTCTGGCCTGCAGGAGTACATGCAGGCAGAGCATTGTATACATAATAATAAATAAATAAATAAATCTTTTTTTAAAAGAAAGGGTTAAAAAAAAGAAATGGCAACAAAAGTGTTGTTATGGTTGGGTCATCACATGAGGAACTGTACCACAGGGTCACAGCGTTAGGAAGGCTGAGAACACGGATAGAGCAGACCCTCAGACAGGCCTTTATACTGTGCTCTTGTGCCCATTCCACAGGCTTGTGAGTCCTTGCTGGCACCATGCCAGGGTTATAGAAAAATGGCATCCACAGCCTTCGTGGCTCCTTTTCTTGTACGGGAAATGCAAGAATAAAACAGCTATGCAAGAATAATGACCATCACAGCTGATTCTGGAAAGCCCAGTAAAATAATAAATCAGCAATATCTTTGGCAGAACTCACTGGAGATGAAAGTCTGGCAAAGAGCAGTTTCTTCTGTACTGAGCAAATCTTGCTACTGCTTCTGCTTTTTGCTCTGTCTTGGTGAATGCTCTTCTGTTTAAAGGCTGGTTTAATCTTGCACTTCATATTTTCAGGTTTATCTTCTATGCCTGATATTTCATGTTTAGCAATATGTTAAGGAGGGGAAGAGAAGAAATTCTTGTGTAACAAATGTACAGCGTGGGCACACTATGTCTTTGCAGAACTCCCCAGGTGGCCTGACCAGGAAACATGCCACTGTAATATTTTACAAGAGAGCCTGTATTCTCAAAGCTCTTCCCAATCATCAACCCAGTGGCTCTGGGCTCCCCAGCCAAGAGCCAAACACAAGTCCTTCCTTCTGTCTTCATGGAAAAGAGATTTATAGGTAGAGAGATGCTCAGTGACAGAGGTGAGAGGCCAGGTTATGGGCTGGTTGAAACAAGAGGAACAAGAAAAACTGAAACAGATGGCCCAGGGAAGAGGCTAAAATGTCTGAGAAATATGTTGAAGGAGTACAGCTTTCATCAGACCCAAAGAAGCAAGTTGGGGACTAGAAACAGAATGGGTGCTCAAGACTAAGGGGACATTAAGGAAGAAGCAGGAGAGCTTAGGAAATGTAGGCACAAATCCAAAAGACTCAGGACAGGTTCTCCCAAGCTTTTGTCATATGCCAGTTACAAAGAGTTACAAAGGTGGGTTCAATTGTTTCATAAGCCTTGTGTCCCGAAAGGACACTTTTAAAAATAGACGTATTATTCAAATGACTTTAGATTCACAACAAAATAGAACAGAAAATACAAAGATTTCCCTACCTTTGACACCAGACCAGAGTAATATATTTTTTTACAGTAGATGATCACGCATTGGTACATTGCTACTACACCAAGTCTATCATCTCTGTTGGGTTTACTCCTGGTGGTATAAATTTACAGCCTATGGCACATACCCACCACTATAATGTGCAAAATCATTCCACTCCTTAAAATTCTTTTGTACTCTCTCTACTCAGTTCTCTTCCTTGACTCCCAGAAGCATGTTTGTGCTTTGACCACAAAATCCTATTGTTGAAATCATACATACATAGCTGTTGTATGATTTTCCCCCATGAGGACACATGAACAAACATGTGTTTTAGCCAGGATGCAGCCCTGATGATAGTTCAAAGAAATTGTTCCATTCAAGTCTATCTTGGTGAAACAATATGCTTATTGGAGCTGATTACTGGAGCACAGGGGTAACTCAGTGAGAAACGTACCTCAGTGGAGTTGCTGACCACGAAAGCTGCTGCATCACAGAGCTCCCTACCCCCACTTGCTGGCAGCTCCATTGAAGAGGCTCCTGTCTCCCAGTAATTGGTAACTAACTGCTTCTATGTGCAGTTTGTTGTGTGTACACAAGCTTCCAGCTCATCTGGATAAATGCCAAGGAGTGGAGCAGCCAGGTTGTGTGATAATAAGAGGGTGAGCTTTGTAAAATCAAACAAATGCTCTTCCAGAGCTTCTTTACCACTTTGCTTTCCCACGAGCCATGAATGGGAGGCCACATGTGTTCAGAAGTCAGAGCATGTGTGTTACTTTGTGCCCTATGCTCTTCTGTGAACATCTACATCTTTTATCAACACAGTTATGACTGGGAAGAGATCTTACACCGCAAGCGAAGGCCTCAGCACAGACATTCTGGAGAGATCTGAAGTGAGTGGGTGGCAGTGGGCCTCGTTAGCAGATGGCTGTGAAGGGTCTGAGTTAATTATCCTGTCATCTCTTAGCTATATAAATTGTTAGTGACATCTTTGACATTTCCCTATTAGAAAAATATGTTACTATAAATGACTATCACTTCTGATGTATTGTTGGCTGTGAGGGGAATGGAATTGCCAAGTATGGAAAATGAGAGCCAGGCTATTTCTCAAAAGGGACAGGCCAGAGCAAGTCCTGCAGTATCTGTTCCTGTAAGGGAGATTGGAGGCAAAGGGGAATGTTCTGGAGAGAGCACATCTGAAGTCACAGTTCTTCCTAGGCTGTCCAAACGTGTGCTGGAAGACATCCAGGCCATTTACCCTCTGCAAAACTTTGGAAAGAAAAGGGCTGGATCTGGTGTCTTTTTGCAGCAGGAATGGGGACATTTTTGCATCTTTGAGACATAACTCTGATGATAGTTTCATGTTGGCCTCTTACTGGCTCCATAAAGCCATCTTCATTTGTAGCGAAGTGTTTTTTAAGATAATGTTTTGGTTTTGCAACAGTTTCAGCTTTAGGAAAGTCATTAAGATGATTCTGGAAGTTCCCATATACTCCATGCCCAGCTTCCGTCATCATTAACACCACACATTGTTAGTACAGTACATTTACCACAGCCAACGAGCCAACACTGAACACTCTAGTCCATTGCTCTATCCATATTTCCCTAGGTTTTGTCTAATGTGCTTTTTCCCATTGGAATTTCTTCTAAGATAAAATATATCTAATTACTGTGGCTGCAAGGAACATTTTAAATAGGAAAAGAACAGTATGGACTCATTTAGGGGTTTTTACTTTATACTTCTCTGGGATTAAACATTTCAGTCACCCATAGAGGATATCACTTAGAAGACAACCCATAACCCTGAAACAATTTGGAGTGATTTCAGATCTATCCATATTGCACATGATATCCTTCACTCGCAATGAAGGCCCCAGAAGAGACCAAGGCATAAATAAATCCAGGAGCAGAAAGCTTGAGAGCATCTCCCTTGCTGTATCAATACAACTTCAGTGCCTTGAAGTGATGTCAGCGTAGCCTTCTGGCCCTGTTCATCCTCTGCCCTTCTCAAGCCTTGGGTTTATTTTACCTCATTGTTTTGGCATGAGGCTTTCTGTTTTCCAAATTCAGAAGATATGAAGGGTAGAAGTAAAACACTCCTCACCTGCGAGAAGTATGAAACTCTCCGTATCAGTTTCTCAAGTGTCTAATGAGTCTTCAGACCAAAATCAAATTGGGCTTTGAACACTCAAGGTCAACAAAGAGTATTGGCTAATCTGCAAAACATTGCTCCTGCTTATACATTGTCACAAGAAAAATACGGGCAGTCCCCAGTCTCGGGAGTGTTCATTTAGGAATGTTGATGTAGCTTACTTCAGAATTTATATTGGTTTGTTTTCTGTTGCTATGAGAAACACCATGACTGAAGGAACAAGGAGAGGAAGGTGTTTATTTCATCTTACAGCTTATAGTCGGTCATAAATGGAAATCAGGGCAAGAACTCAAGGCAGAAACCTGGAGGCAGGAACTAAAGCAGAGACCATGAAATAGTGCTGAACACTGGTTTGCTCACCCAAGTCTTGCTCAGTTGGCTTTCTTATACCATGTAGAACCACTTGTCCAGAGCTGGACCCACCCTTAGTGGGATGGGTCCTCACACATCAATCACTCATCATGAAAATGCCCCCACAGACTTGCTAACAGGCCAATTGGGTAGAAATATTTTCTCAACTGAGATTCCCTCTTTCCCAATGACACCATCTTGTTTCAAACTAAAAATGTTAGGATTCTGCTTCAGTATGCCTACCTGTGATGTCACTGCTTACCTGCCACGAGGGTATGACCTTGCCCTGGGCCATATAAAAGACACCCTCCATGTGATGCTCTCTCTCTACTTTTCTACCTCTCTCTCTCTCCCATCTTACTTTCTCTCTCTCTCTCTCTCTCTCTCTCTCTCTCTCTCTCTCTCTCTCTCTCTCTCTCTCTCTCTCTGTCTGTCTCTGGAGTACCCCTTCCCCATTTACCTTCTCTCCCCATGCTCCTTTAATAAACTCTGTATAACATCTGTTGCCTGGCACCTTGTATTCTATTCTCTCATCTGTCTTAATCTTTAATTTTTATATATAACATTGGTGCTGAAACGGGGTACGAACTTCATAGGACCTTCCCATCTACTCTCCTACTTTCTGCTCTCTATACAACCAGCTGGGACCCTATTCCACACAAAAATTCTGCTACTTTGCTCTCTCCCGGGACCTGAAAATCAGGTATCTCTCTGCTGCTGTCCACATGGCCTCCCCCGACCAACGCTGGACTTCTTGGTAACATACTTATGGATCTCAAACACCACCCCTGGCCATTTCCTCCACCGGCCCTGGACTTCTAGGGTTACAGTGGGCATCTTTCCTCTGATTGGACACCAAGTCCCCTGGAATGTGTGCCTATCACCTCAGATAGTCTACTTTTATTCCTGGAGAGGCCCAGAGGGATGGTCCCTGCTGGTACCCTCTTGAGTCTGTACCCCTGCCGGCCCCTGCCGGCTACTTTTGTTTCGCCAGCCACAATCTAGCTGGTCATGTTGTTCCACCGTGCTGCCACTGCTGCCGCTGTCCCCCACCCCGGCCAGGACAGGACAGAATGGGTCAGTGGGGACCCTGCAGCCGCTGCTTCAGCTGTGCTTCCCGGGTGGCAGAGCCACTACTTAGCCTTCTAAGGTACCTTGCTCCACCGCTTGCAGCCTGCTACCATTTAAAAATTTGCCAGCTGTTTTCCGCTCCGGCCACATGACTAGGCTAGTCGCCACCTTTGTTATGGGCGACCACGTGACTACCTTCTCTAAGGACAACTTGGTGGTTAGCTGCCACCTTTGTTAAGGGCAACCACTACATGCTCTGGCCCCACCCAATTCCCATTGCAGGTAAACTGGCAATCCAGTAGATATGCTCAGCTGATCAACCAGCTTTGCTGTTTATTACACCTGCCTTTTTACCAAAAAAATCGTGTGATTATTTGACTGTGTTTTAATTTATGTTTTTGATAATTCCTAGACAAGTAAATAAATGCTATTTCTCCTATCACCAGCTAACTTGGATTCAACTCCTGTTTACAATATTAGATTTTCAATCATTGCCTTAAACCATGTTTAGCTTAAAATTCTAAATATGATATTATTGGTCATACAAAATCTGTTCTATTCTCTTTTATGGATTGTGTTTTTGGACTGTACTTGTGTTATTAACATTCCAACTTAACAGAGATAAAATCTAAAGTTTTAGTCTGTCTATTTAGATATTCTTAAGATAGACAAGACTGTGGTCTTGTTGCCATTTTAATTAAAAGGCTGAGGATGTGTCCTGAGCCCCATATAAGGACCGGTAAATCTTTAAACCCCAAAAGACCTTCCCAACAGGCTCAAACTACTCCAGGCTTTAACCACTACCTGAGGAAAATAGAAGTCGGCATGCCCCTTCCCGCCGGGGTCCAGCCTGAGCCAGCTCTGCCAGGGACCTGTTTCAGATGTAGCCTAAAGGAGACACTGGTCTCACAGCTGCTGTAACCAGAATGGGATGCTGATCCCACAGTCTAGCCTGTTGGCAAATTTTGCCTATGGATGTCGATGCTCATATGCGGGCTTGTTTTCCTTCCTAGTCACTGGAGGTTCAAGCAACACAAAAGCTGCAGACATGTCCAGCCTTCAAGCCCCTTGACCTGGCAGAGTACAGATAGCTCTTAAATTCAACGTCACAAAACAGGGCAATGCTGCAGGTCTGTTTCAAATTCATACTCGAGCTACATACATAGTCACATTGCCAGCTTCTATCATGAGAGACTTCAGGTACCTTTCCAGCCCTCTTTATATGCAAGAGACCAAATTTTAACTGTTAATTTCACCTATTGCTTAAAGCTTCCAAGAAGATGTTTTAAAAATGTGTTTTAAGTTGGAAAATGTAAGTTATGAAGGTCCACATGTCTAAACAAATGCTTCATTTCTTCCTGTTACTATGCTATTGTATTAACTGTTCAAGGTATTGAGACTGATCAGTGGAGCTCTGATTTACTAATCTAATTATGGTAAATCATTCCACTATATGATCCTACCATGGTTCCAATATTTTAAATTTCCTTTTGTTACTGTTCCACAGAGGCCAAAAGGGCTTCTGCTTTCCCTAAGCTCATCTCAGAGCATTTATGCTCTTAACACAAAGTTCTTTTCCCAAGGATGATATATTTATGGTATATATATTTACTACCCTTTTCCTACAATGTGTTCATGTCTAACAATGTGTATTTCACTGCAGATTTCAAACAGTGATGATGTCATATTTATCTCCCTATATGAACTTAGAAGGATTCTTGTAAGCTACAGGAAATCCATCTCTGAGGTCAAATTAAGTCCAGCTAAGTACAGTAATCCGAAACCTAAGTTTCTCACCTATCTTTAAGAGTGGGATTCCTTTTCCATTTCCCTGGTTTTGGGACTCCCCTTTCCCTAACTCCCTGATTGCCACCTTTCTACACCCAACACCAGCTAAATTCTCCCTAAATGCTTCCCTCTAGTTAGAGAGTTTGCTGGCCCTCTCTGATTGACTGGGAGCAGGGGACACCCTGGTCCTCTTCACTGACCCTCAACTAGGCTCTTTCTCTCCTGTTTAGTCACAGCCACTGAAAAATTAGAGTGCATTCCTAGCTACATCCCTGTGGCTAACTCATCTGTTGAGCTAGGCTATTGGTTGCGGGTTAGTGCTGATGAGCTACTAACTGGTCTGCACCAGACCCCTGGGTCACTAACCATTTTTGGGACACCCTGATGGCTTACTGACCTCACCTCCCCATGGGAAATGTTCAGTCATCCATTCTTTCTGACACGCCTCTGGGAACACCACCTTAAGGCTTATATGCCTCTACAACCAAACTTCAACATTTCCAAAAATAAACTTTTAATTATTGCCAACAATCAGATAAATGAAAGGAAGCTCCCATATCTAAACTTTTTCTTTGCTCTCCCAAAATTCTCACAGTGTCAGCATTGTCTTAAGCCTTTTCTGTTTGCTCTCCCAAGAGTTTCAAATATACACCTAAGTTTTTTTCCTCCCTGTCTTCTGCCCACATATATGTTCCAGTATTTTGCCAGACTGCCTACATGTAAGATATCTTCAAAGAAGCTACACACAAGTGCTCCTGTCCAACCTCAGAAATCGTGCCAGCTGGTCCTGCATTGTTCCTTCTAGCTGGACCTACATTGCCCTTCCCAGCTACAGATGTTCTCAGACCCTGGACAACAAATGCAAGAGCCTGTTCTTCTGGAACCTGACCAACATTTCAGCCTTTTAAATCCCCTATCGGCACCCTACTGTCAGCAGGAAGTAGTTAAGATGATTACTTCGCCTCTTATCTATATACAAAAGACTGAAATGGTGTGTTCCAGGTTCCCTCAGCACTCCTCAGCCCCTATCTACTGCAGGATATGACTAACATAGTCTGCCTTCTACCTTGAATTTTCAGGGCAGAACTTTTCCTTCCTCTTCATGATATGATTTGGACATTTCGTTGCTATTGCTTTTTTTCCTATCTTTTTTCTTCATTACCTACATTTACATACTTTAACTTGCCTTATATAAAAACAATCCAATGTTCTTCATTTTTAAATATAGGAAAAGGAAGGAATGTTAGCAGTCTGCCTACCTGTGATGTTGTTAGACTTTGATTGACCGAGTCTGTTCCTGGAAGCCAGACTGTGAGCCAGAGTCCAGAGATGATGCAAAAGTAACGGATTAATTAAGCTGACGAGTCAGGGTCCACCGTACTTTGGGGAGATGGAAAGACCCGCATTCTGTAATGGCGGAGGGTTTGAATACCCTTACAGATGCAGAACTTAGTACAAACATGATTGGTTAGTTGACCTTTAAAATGCTTGGTTACTAGTTATTTTATCCCTGAGGGGGCAAGTGCTCAGCTTGGGACATCATGTCACATAAAAGACACCCTCCACATGGTGCTCTATCTCTTCTTCTCTACCTCTCTCTCTACACCCCTCTTACTTTCTCCCTCACTCTCTCTCTCTCTCTCTCTCTCTCTCTCTCTCTCTCTCTCTGGTGCCCCTTCCCCCTTTTTCTTCTCCCTCCTTGTTCCTTTAATAAACTCTGTATTACATCTGCTGCTGGTACCTTGTATTCTATTCTATCATCTGCCTTAATCTTATATATAACGAAAAGCAAGCAAACAAACAACAACAACAACAAACTAACAAAAAAAACCTAATGAGTATAGAATGTCAATCTGGTTTTTAGAAAACAAATAACAACCATTAGACACCCCTTAAAACCACATTGGATCTGTGCACTATTCTGAAGAAAAGCAGTCCCAGCACTTGGAGGCAGAGGCAGGAAGATCTCTTGGCTCTGCTCCTTAACAATTAGATTTTATTATGAATTTATTAAACAAAACTGTCTTCCTTACAACCCAACTACTCTAAGCAAAAAGGAAAGGAGGTTAAAAAAAAAAGAAGATTAAATCTTCCGGGTCCCTAGGTGTCTCTGGGCCTGTAGGAAGATCCTCTCCCTGATCGAAGGAATCCTCCCCTTGTGGTCCAAACCTGCAGCCCTTTCTGTTGTCTTTTTGTCTCCTTCTTCCAGTCTGTCTACAACTCAGAACTTGGTCTTCTTTCCATTTCCCACCTCCCATCATTGGCAATTTACAATACAATAGCCCGCCTGGAGTTCCCAGTCCTTTTTCTTAATTTTGGACCCAGGATGGATCCTCTCAGTCCATCACAATGTTTATCACAATAGGTATCCGTGGTGTCTCAAAAAAGCCCACCAAGATTGCTTTTACCTTGGGCCAAGTCATATTCCTTCCACAAGGATCTCTATGAATTTGAGGCTTATCTGGCATCTATATGAGTTCATGGCTGATCTTGAGTAAGTAGCAGGCCAGCTAGGACAGACTGCATAGTAAGAGCTTGCTTCTGCTGCTGCTGATAATGAGGAGGAGGAAGAGGAGGAGGAGAAGGAGGAGGAGGAGGAGGAAGAAGAAGAAGAAGAAGATGAAGAGGAAGAAGAAGAAGAAGAAGAAGAAGAAGAAGAAGAAGAAGAAGAAGAAGAAGAAGAAACAACAGGAGGAAGAGGAGAAGAGGAAGAGGGAGAAGGGAGAGAAGAAGGGGAGAGGAGGAGGTAGAAATATTTTTAAAAGATATATTTTTTATTGGTTAAATGATTGTCATCACAAGTATTTGTACATATAAATATATAAACACAACCTGCTGAGTGCATTTATGTTTCCCATATGTATATGGTTTTAGAGCTGACTGTTTGGCGTTAATCTATCAGGGATAATCCCTTAAGAAGATTGATTCTCCCTTCCTTAGCAGTCATTAATTGACTGAAGCTCTTCATTTCTGTGTGTGACCTTGTGAGATTTCTGTTCTTCATGATGATGTGTCAATTGGTGGAGTCATCTTTCAACTGTTGTTCAGGCAAGCCATAATGTTGAGATTTCACAGATACAGCTTCCCTGTTATTAATAGAAGATACTGTCTCACAACTGATTTCCTAGTTCTTGGGCTTGTAGGAGAGGTACACATGTTTTTGTATTGATCCAAAATATGGGATGGGGAACAGACTTGTGAGAGAGCAGGATGTTTTTCGGCTTAGAAGTCAAACCATTTTGCTGGAGAACTTGGATGTTTCCAGCTGAAAACATCCTAGTAGAGACTCTGGGAATATATATATATATATATATATATATATATATGAGCCTCAGCTGCTGTCCAGGTTCCAGCAACAATCTTGGTTGAATTGCGGGTTTGCTGAGGGCCTGCTTACTACACCAGGAGAATTGTTCCTTATAACTGATATCCTTAAGATTTCATTATTGTGTTCCTTAATCTTCTTTTCCTATTGTTTGGGTTAGTCGGGTTGTAAGTGAGGTACTCTCTGTTAGGGAGTTCATAATAAAGTATAATTGTTAAGACAATTGGGCCAAAACAGGCTCTTACAGCCTTTCCACTCCCTCTTCCAAAATGTTCCCTGAGCCTTAGGTATAAGGTCTATGTTGAAGATGCATCAATTGGGCTGGATGCGAGGTGCTAGGTGCCAGGTGCCCAATGGTCAGATTTCCACGACATTTCGTCCAGTTGAGGCTTTCTGTAACAGCCTCTGTTTGGTGCTAAAAAAAATAATTAGAAGAATTTTCAAAATTATAAAACAGAGACAGCTGTGAATAGAATGCTTGCTACCATGTTCTGGCTATTATGAAACAGCCTAAGTGTCCCTCAATTGAAGAATGGATAAAGAAACTGTGGTACATATACACTATGGAATACTATTCAGCTATTAAAAACAAGGAATTCCCGAAATTTGTGGATAAATGGATTGAGCTAGAAATGATCATAATGAGTGAGTTAAACCAGAAGCAGAACGACTCAAATGGTATATACTCATATCTGCATATTAGCCCAAGGGGCATGTCCCACGAAAGCCTTCACTTACCAGGAAACCAAGACAGAGGGGAGGACATTCTAGTGGGACTCTAGATGAGAGAAGCATGGAAGAATGGCAAAGTAGAAGGATCCAGAGGTCCTAGAAGCCTACAAGTAGAACATTATGATAGGCAGATTTGGGCTCAGGGGTCCCGCTCAAACTAAGGCAACAGCCAAGGACAATACAGGCGATAAACCTTAAACCCCTACCCAGATCTAGCCAATGGACAGAACACTCTCCACAGTAGAGTGGAGAGTGGGATATTACTTTCTCACATAGTCTGGTGCCTCACCTTTGACCATGTCCCCTGGAGGGGGAGACCTGGTGGCACTCAGAGGAAGGACAGCAGCTTACCAAGAAGAGACTTGATACCCTATGAACATAAACAGGGGGAGGTAATCCCCCTCAGGAACAGTCATAGGGGAGGGGAATTAGGGGAAAATGGGAGGGAGGGAAGAATGGGAGGATACAAGGGATGGGATAACCATTGAGATGTAACAAGAATAAATCAATAAAGGAGAAAAAAAACCAAAACAAAACAAAAAAAATAGAATGCTTGCTACGTAAGCCTAATGGCCTGAATTCAATCACAGAACTCACACAACACTACAAAGGAGAGAATCATTCCAAAAAGTGGTTCTCTGACTTCTACGGACCCAACACACATACCTACACTCACACATGTGGAATATATGCACATACTAGGTAGATGGATGATAGATAGATGACAGATAGATAGATGATAGTAGATAAATAAAAAGAACAAATAGATGATAGATAAGGAAAAGATGGAAAAATAGATGATAGATGGGTAGAAAGATAGATGATAGATAGATAGATTATAGATAAATAGAAAGGAAACTGAGGGTAGATGGATAGATAGAAAGAAAGATGATAGATAGAAGATAGCTAAAAAGATAGATGATAGATAGACAGACAGACTGATAGATGATAGGTAAGAAACAGGTGGGGAGCTGGCTCAGTGGTTAAGACTGAGTTGCTATCGCAAAGGACCTAAAGTTAAGGTCCCAGTATCTATGTGGGGTGGCTCACAACTACCTGTAACTCCAACTCTAGGAAACTCAATGCCCTCTTCTGTTCTCTGAGGACATCTACAATGTGTGCAAATACCCAACCCCTACACATATACACACATACTTAATAATACAATATTAAAATAATAAACACTTTAAAATTTTGAGACAATTAAAAATAAAAATGTTAAAAAGTAATTGATTTGGGTTAAAACAATTAACTCCAAACACAGAATTCTTTTTATTTTATTCGTATGGAGACTATTGTACCAAGAAGCAAATGTGTGATGAGACTAGATTGGTCACTGAGAAAGTGGCCCTTACTCCCTGTCTCCTCCATCTGCCTAGTACAAGCTTGCCACTCTGCTTCAGTTCTCCCCTCTTCACCCCACCTGTACAGACAGCTCATCTATGTCAAACAAGTTCATCTGGCATTTGAATACATTCTCAAAACAACAACAGAGTGAGTATTGTATCAGAAACAGCCCAGAGGATTGCAGGGATTTCTTGAAAGATGTGTGGTGACACCATTCAGGGATGTAGGGTACACTGGGGGTGGGGGAGGGACACTGAAGCTCCCTGGGCTGGAAAAGGAGATGTTGTGGGTTGATTTCACTTTCAAAACCCATAAGCTGATACAAAATCAGGACAGTAAGAAAAGGGGGCTTGAAGTGGCCACTTTAATCTTCTTTGCTTTCCTTTGAGAGACTGAAGGAACCTAGATTTCCTTCTTCTGCAGGGCTGTCCAGTGTGTTGTGGCTCCAAGACTGGATCACATGGGCCAGGACATCATTCCAGTTATGAGTGCCAATGGGGATGAGCACATCATGGTTCAGTACTGAGCAGCTGCCCCAGCCAAGTCAGCATGACCCTTGAGCCTCTGTTTTCTTATTTCCAAAGCAGAGAAACTCAGTAGGACCAGAATTTCCAAGGGATGTTCTGTTGGAATTTAATGCTGATTATCTGGAAAAGGGCATAAGCAAGGTGAGGTGTGAAAATAGTGCGTTAAACATATTTAGCTTGTTTCCTCAAGAGTTTCTGAGATATTCATGTCGTGTGGCTTGGGAATTCTCAATCATGCTCCTAGTTCATGCTTGATTGTGGGATTCTTCCTACCATCCGGCTTACCTCAGGGTTTCTCAGATTATACTGTGGGTATGTGCTAATACCCATTAAGATCCCTGCCCCATCTCCAACTCTAATATGCATGATTTTAAAAAAATCCATATTCATCAATGGAAGATGTTATCTATTTGATCTGTTTGGAAAAAATACAGAAGGAAGGACTGAATGCAGGTCACAGGATCTCTGAAGGAGGATATAGAGGTCATTGCCTTTGTAGCTCTAACTCTGTCATGGATATTTCATTATTGGTGGTAGATAAGTGCATAAAAATATATCTAATAGTGAAAGTGTAAAATCCAATGTTAAGCTCACTGAAATGTCATCAGTTTCAATGTGTGATTGCTACCTTATTTCCAAGTTTTTAATGATAAATTTATTTTTAATTTTTTAAATAAGTAGAATGAAAAGTATATTTTCTATGAAGTGAGAAAAGTCAGAGATCATGAAGAAGACAGCAGGAAAGAAGGTTGAAGGGGAAGGTGGGCAGAGAGGGTCCCTTAGGGCACTGGCTGAAGGAGCAACCAAAGCATGCGTGTGTGTGTGTGTGTGTGTGTGTGTGTGTGCGCACCCACCCACCCACCCACACACACACACACACACACACACACTCATGCATGTTTAAAATGATCTGTGAGCCCATGGGTGGTTGCTGACAGGTCAAAGAAGGCTTTGCATTATAGGTTCAAAAGTGTTGCCGCCAGTACCTTTGTCTATTGAATAGCACAAGAGGGACAATGAGCAAGGCCTTAGCACTGAGCACTGAGCACTCCTCAAAGGAGGCTGAGTAAACTTCCTGCTGCTTTTCCCTGAGATAGTATGGGCACTTCCTGAATATCTGCCACAGGGATGTAGAGATCCTGGATTCTCACCAGTTTCTAGAAGTAGAAACAGTCTCCCAGGATGACCAGTATAAGTCAGTTGCAGTGACAATTAGAGCTGGTTATGACCTGTGACTCACTGCAGCATCCTATCCCCAGATTGACACAGCCAGGTTCCACCAGAAAGCAAAATCAAGTCTAGGTGCTGAGCTGTGCTTCCTCCTGGAGTCTCTCCCTCTTTAGAAGTTAGTTAGTGGCCTCTCCACATGAAAATAAAGGCCAGCTCCAAAATGGCTATAGGGGTGTTTTCCTCCCCCAAAACACTTTTCTTATCAAAAGTTCTTGTTCAAAAGTGCTTGCATTCTATGGGTTCTTGGCTCTAAAATCTGGCCAGATAACCAGACACAATGGTTCTCTTCATTTACTCTGTGGAAGGGTTTGTTTTGTAATGAGCTGAGAGTCTTGGTGGACCTAACAGCCCATCAGATACCCAGCTGTCTGGGGTGCTGCCTGGTAATCAGGGCTTAGAAGAGGCCAACAATTCTTAACACTAAAACAGCAGCTGGAAAGCAAAGCCTGGTGGCCTAGCCTTACCCAACCAGATTGCAGGGCTATTTTTGTCCCTGGTGCTGACTATCCTGATGGAATGCAGAATTACTTTTGTGATTAAATGTGACCAAAAGGCTAGCAACTGTTAATCTCTGGAAATCTGTTACAAATTGGATGGCAAGCACCAGCAAACTGCTATTTTTTTTAAGTCTAAAAATAATTCTTAGTGCCCTTTAATGTAAGTAACGTAGGAGTAAAAGGGATTTTCATTTATTAGGTTGGAGTGGTAATGATTGTTAGCAGTCAATTCTGAATATAGTAGGAGGCATGGATGTGTGGGCTCCCAAGGGAAGAGGAGTGGGTGGGGGTGCTAGAGGGGCAGGCAGAGCAGCAGGTAGGGCTTTGAGCTTCCACACTTTAGTCATTCTGGTCTGGAGAGTACTGCACAAGAGCCGATATCCTTTAACTCTGCTTCTGGGGAGCTTTCGTGACTGAGATGAGAGTATATGAGATGTGGACCAAAACAGGGTGGGGGCCTCACTGATTGGGATCACTCTGAAGTAGTGGTGAATATATTGCTAGTCTGGCTGTGTGTCATCTGTGTTTGGTTTCTTCGGAAATCAGGGTCAGATCCAGAAGAATGTTCTACCCCAGAAAAGGCTTTGATTTCTAATTTGGGCCATGTGCAGTCAGCTGTACCGAGACAGGCTGAGAAATAAGTGAGACTCCGGGGGGCGGGGGTGGGCAGCAAAATGCTTTTGTCATCCAAATCTAGGCTTTTTGAACACTCTGAAGATTTCTTGTAAGGAGTCTAGCCACATTGGCCTCAGTTTCATTTTTGTTTGAGTAGAGACCCAAGACTCCAGAGATGTTCCTCCCTACCCTCCTCTCCTCCTTAATTTCACTAGTCCACAGTCATGACTCACTATTTGCCTATTATCCTCAGGACTGTTCTGTACATATAAAGAAACTATGACAAACAGCATAAATTATAAAGCAGCAGCAGGAGCAAAGGTCTAGGCAGATTCCCACATCTTGTTCCTGAACCATTGTACTTTAAAAACCTATCCAATCACAGATTTAGCAAAGCTCCTTAAGCACACCCATATGTACTGCCTTTAAACATGACAGTGCTATATGCTTCTACATGTACACATGTGCTGACATCATTTACTAACATATGTTTGTATATACACACATCTCATAGTCATGAGCAAACAGTATTTGTTTTAATTTTTCCTGTCTCAGATAAATCTTGCAGTAAAGCATTGGATTTTCAGCATTCACAGGAAATACATCCAACTGAATCCATGAGGCATCTCAAGCTAACACTGACTTCTTGCTTATCCTGGGAGAGTCTTTCTTAAATGCCCTTCACTATTGTCTCTGCCATAGAGAAAGAATCACAATTATCCAGGTATTATATGATTATCTAGTGGGTAAGATGACACGAGGGTGGGGTGCATGCATTTGAGTTCCTGTGAGGAATTTGAGCATTAACACTACTCTCGAATCCATGAAATTACCTCAGCCCATGGTGCTCTTAGAATGCCTGATTCTACAGTTCAGAGTTTTTCTTTCCACATCTGGGCTTCAGCTTGTATCTGTATCACTTATATCGATATCCTTTTACTCTGCTGCTTCTAATTTGTTCAATAACTATATGATCAAACTCAGTGATTTGTGGGCAAGGTAAGAATAAACATGGTTGCCTGTGAACCTAAGGACATTCCTTGTAGGTGGCCTGCAGGGTCTTGAGTACCTAGCCCTTGTGAACAGCCTAAGTCCTAAGGCAGTAAAAACCAAAAGCCTGGGCAGAGTTTGATGTCTTGTTCTTCAAGCATTACACTTGTAATACTACTGGGATGCTAAGGGGTGTGTCTGGCCTTCCTGGGTCAGATATGTTTAACACACATGAAAGAAGCTGTCAAAACAGAGTGATTGTTCAGAAACACAAAATGAAAATATCTCCTAAGAGCATCCTTGAATGGAGGCTTCCACTTTACTCTGTTTAGGGAGAATGGGATTCAGTAGCATGGACAAGTGAATACTGATCTTAAACCCTCAGCAAACCTCAGCATCACTATGTTAGAACCCAAAACTTAGGTTACACATGATCTTTTTAAAAGAAAAAAAGCAATCGATCCTTTGCCGGACCTTATTTAATCAAATTCACTGTACAAAATGGATCTCTGAAACACTGAAGGTCATAGAAACTGCTTTGGTTCCCCTATACACAAATGCCTGATGCTAATGGGGCACCTTATGTGAGTGGTCTTCTGATTTAGAGAGTTTGGGGCAGGGGTCTGGTAATATAACTGAGTGACAGAGCATTTCCCTGGTGTTCAAGAGACCCTGGGTTCAGTCCCTATTTGTTGGTGTTGGGAAAAAATTTCCTGAATTAATGCAGCAACAGTCTGTACCATGGCCTGGACAGAGTTAGTATAGACCTGCAGGCACATTTTTACACAGCATATACTTGAGGTGTATTGTTATAATTGGATGTTTCTTACTCTCTCACTCAGGATACTCAGAGGGGTCCACCCTCCAGATGCTCGAACGGAACGCACCTGTGGTCTGCATGCAGCCTGCATATAAAGCATGAATTCACTGTGTGGGATGGTGGTACACCAGAGCCCCTGGCCTGGGGAAGTCTCAGGGAAACAGGAGAATCTGCCTTTGGCCCCCTCCACCTGCCCCATGCCAATTTGTGGAGGGCCCGGGGGCCACGTGGAAACACAGGTGACTGGGTCCACCTAGCCCAGTGAGGGCTCATGCGATGATGGAGGGGACTTAGCCCGCAAACCTGAGCAGCTAGAACCCAGCTTAGACAGTGCCCACAGCCCCGGCAGGATCTCCCACGCACCTGGGAGAGGCTGGAAACCCCTGAGGTGTCTATACACTGGTGTAAAAGGCAACAACAGCTCAGAAGGTCTGACCTGGGTGGGGTCTTGACTACAGGGCCATGGGAAGTACAGGCAGCTTGGAGCAACCTGCCCAGCCAGAGCATACAAAGCCTGTGGTCTGAAACATCCCTGTCTCTGGACCATGGCATACCAATCCTGCAGACTCCACCAGACAGAACCTAGCAGGTTCAGTTCCCATAGCCATGGCAGGATCTCTCATGCTCTCAGGAAAGGCTGGACATAACTGAGGTGTCTATATGCTGGTTGAAAAGTTGCCCATAGCTCAGTGGGTCTGATCTGGGTCAGGTCTTGACTACAGGGCTGAGGGAAGTGTAGGCAACTGGGAGCAACTTGCCCAGCCAGAGCTCGTTGTCCACAGTCTGAGTCCCAAAACAGCTGGTCTGCATCATAGCACTAATGTGAAAGGGACAAGGTGGAAGCCTACGTCTGCTGACCCACCCTGGTGCCTAAGGTATATAGCAAAGTCTCCAGGAGTGGAAACCAGGTCACCTGCCTGTTCCAGGGAAGAACTCCCTGCTCCCCATAGGCAAGGGCACATGACCTGTAATCATTCACCAACTATCTACTCTCAACGACCAGTGAAGAACACCAAAAGCTATGTCCCATCACCAGAAACAGTAAAATTACCAAAGGAGAGTGTAAGAATGCAAACAACAAAAACCAAAACAGTTCGACATCTCTGGATCCCAGCTATCCCAAAGAAAGTAGCCCTGAGAACCCAAACATAATCGAAATACAAGAAAATGATCTCAAGTCCTTAGTATGGAATATGATAATAAAAGAAACAAATAAAACTTGTAAACAACTGCAGGAGGATGCAAGCAAACAGGTTGAAGACATAAAAGAGACATATAGAGAGGCACAGGAAGAATTTCAGGAAAATACAAACAAACAGATGAAGTAGATCAATAAAAGAGTTCAAGATCTGAAGATGAAAATGGAATCTATGATAAATGAACACATAGAAGAAAAACGTGATCGAAAGACCTTAGAGAACATAGCAAGCAACATAGAGATGACCTTCTCTAACAGAATCCAAGAAATGGAGGAATGAATCTCAGGACTTGAAGATACAATTGTAGAATTTGAAAGAGCCATCAGTGAAAATGATGAATCTGAAAAGTTCCTGACACAGAACATCCAAGAAATCAAGGACACTATGAAAAGAAGAAACCTGAGAATAATAGGCATTGAGAAAAGAGAAGACACCTGACTCCACAGCCGAGAAAATATCTTGAACAATGTCATAGAAGAAAATTTCATCAATCTGAAGATGCATATGAACATGCAAGAGGCCTACAGAACATTAAATAAAATAGACCAGAAAAGAAAATCTTCCCATCACATAATAATAAAAAGACAAAACATACAGAACAAAGAAAAATATTAAAAACGGCAAGAGAAAAAGGCAGAGTAACGTATGATGGCAAACCTATCAGAATTACACCCGACTTCTTAGCATAGACCATGAAAACCAGAAGGACCTGAACAGAAGTCCTGCAAACCCTAAGAAAACACAGATGCCAGGCCAGACTACTATACCCAGCAAAACTATCAATAACCATTGATCGAGAAAACAAAAGATTCCACGACAGAAAAAAATTCAAACAGTTCCTATCCACAAATCCAGCTTTACAAAAGTTACTAGAAGGAAAACTCTACCCCAAAGGGATGAGTAACAACCAAAACTAGACAGGAAATAGATAACTACACCATTGTAAAATCACAACCTCACACACTCCCGACTATAACAAACATCAAAAATTGAAGGGACTTAACAGTCACTGGTCATTAATATCTCTCAACATCAATGGTCTCAATTCTCCAATAAAAAGACACAGACTAACCGAGTGGATGCATAAACAAGACCCAACATTCCTCTGCCTTCAAGAAACACATCTCATCCACAAAGACAGACATTACCTCAGGGTAAAAGGCTGGGAAAAAATATTCCAAGGAAACGGTCACAAGAAGCAAGCTGGTGTAACCATTCTAATTTCTAATAAAATAGACTTTCAACCAAAATTAATCAAAAGGGATGAGGAAGGACATTTCATACTCATCAAGGGTAAAATCAACCAAGATGGCATCACAATTCTGAACATCTATGCTCCACATACAAGGGTACCCACACTTGTAAAAAAAACTGTTAACAAAGCTTAAACCACTCATTGATCCCCACACATTAATAGTGGGAGACTTCAATACCACACTTTCACTGAAGGATACGTCATTGAAACAGAAACTAAGCCAAGAAATAACACCATTAACCAATGCCATGAATGAAATGGATCTAACAGATATTTACAGAACTTTTCACTCAATCACAAAGGATTATACCTTCTTCTCAGTACCCCACGGAGCCTTCTCCAAAACTGTTGAGAAAGTAGGTCACAAAGCAAGCCTCAACAGATACAAGAAGATTGAAATAATACATTGTATCCTATCAGATTACCATGGTCTAAAGCTGGACTTCAACAACAACAGAAATAACAAAAAGCCTACTCACACATGGAAACTAAACAACTCTCTACTTAATGACACCTGGAAGGAAGAAATAAGGAACTCCCTGAAATTCAATGAAAATGAAGGAACAACGTACCCAAATTTGTGGGATACATTGAAAGTAGTGCTAAGAGGAAAATTCATAGCACTAAGTGCCTTTATAAAGAAATTGGAAACATCCCACATAAGCAACTTAACGACACATCTGGAAACCCTAGGAAAAAAAGAAGCAGAAATGCCTAAGAGGAGTAGCTATCTGGACATATTCAAACTCAAGGCTGAAATCAATAAATTAGAAACAAAGAGAACAATTCAATGAATCAATAAAGCCAGGAGCTGGTTCTTCGAGAAAATCAACAAGATAGACAAACCATTAGCCAAACTAACTAAAAGATGGACAGACACTAAGCAAATCAACAAAATCAGAAATGAAAAGGGAGACATAACAACAGACCCTGAAGAAATACAAAGAATCATAAGATCCTACTTCAAAGGTATATATGCCACAAAATTTGAAAATCTAAGGGAAATGGAAAATTTTCTTGATTGATTCCACTTGTCAAAATTGAATCAAGATCAGATAAACAAATTAAATCATCCTATTTCTCCTATAGAAATAGAAGCAATCATTGATAGCCTCCCAACCAAAAACAGCCCAGGGCCAGATGGTTTCAGTGCAGAATTCTACCAGACCTTCAAAGAAGAGCTAATATCAATACTCTTCAAGCTACTCCAAAAGATAGAAATGGATGGAACATTACCAAATTTTTTCTATGAGGCCACAGTCATGTTGATACCTAAACCCCACAGAGACCGAACAAAAAAGAGAATTTCAGACCAATTTCTCTCATAAACATTGATGCAAAAATACTCAGTAAAATACTCGTAGAACAATTACAAGAACCTATCAAAGATATCATTTGCCATGGCCAGATAGGCTTCATTCCAGGCATGCAGGGATGTTTTAATGTATGGAAATCCATAAATGTAATCCACCATATACATAAACTGAAAGAAAAAAAACACATGATCATCTCCTTAGATGCAGAAAAAGCATTTGACAAAATCCAACACCCTTTCATGTTTAAAGTTTGGAGAGATCGGGAGTACATGGTGCATACCAAAACATAATAAAGGCTATACACAGCAAGCCAATAGCCAGCATCAAATTAAATGGAGAGATACTCAAGGAAATTCCTCTAAAATCAGGGATCAGACAAGGCTCCCCACTCTCTCCATATGTCTTCAATATAGTTCTTGAAGTTCTAGCCAGAGCAATAAGATATCAAAAGGAGATGAAGGGGATTCAAATGGGAAAGGAGGAAGTCAAATTATCCCTATTTGGAGATGATATGATAGTGTACATAAGTCACCCCCAAAATTCAACCAGAGAACTCCTACAGTTGATAAACACTTTCAGCAAATTGGCTGGGTACAAAATTAACTCAAAAAAGTCAGTAGACTTCCTATGTACAAAGGACAAACATTCAAAGGAAGAAATTAGGACAACTATTCCCTTCACGATAGCCACAAGCAATATAAAATATTTAGGAGTAACTCTAACCAAGCAAGTGAAGGACTTGTTTGAAAAGAACTTCAAATCTCTGAAGAAAGAGATTGAACATGGCATCAGAAGATGAAAGCATCTCCCTTGTTCATGGATTGGACGAGTTAACATAATAAAAATGGCTGTCTTACCAAAAGCAAATTACAGATTCAATGCAACTCCTATCCAAAAACCTACACAATGTTTTTAAGACATTGAAAGACCTATTCTCAACTTCATATGGAAAAACAAAAAAACCAGAATACCTAAAACAATCCAATACAATAAAAGATCCTCTGGAGGAATCTCCATTTCTGATCTCAAGCTGTACTGTAGAGTAACAATAATTAAAACAGCGTGGTACTGGTGCAGCAATAGGTGATCAATGGAATTGAATTGAAGACCCAGAAATAAATCCACACACATATGGTCACTTGATTTTTGAAAAAGAAGCCCAATCTATTCAATGAAAAAAGGATAGCATCTTCAACAAATGGTGCTGGTGTGACTGGATTTCTACATGTAGAAAAATACAATTAGACACATATTTGTCACCATGCACAAAACTCAAGTCCAAGTGCATTAAGGACCCCAACATAAAACCAGAGAAACTAAATCAGTCAGAAGAAAAAGTAGGGAAGAGCCTGGAACACATTGGCACAGGAGACAACTTCCTGAACAAAACTCTAATAGCCCAGGCCTCAAGGTCAACAATTCACAGTGGGACCTCATGAGGCTGAGAAGCTTCTGTAAGGCAGGAAACACTGTCAAAAGAACACAGTGACAGCGTACAGACTGGGAAAAGATCTTCACCAACTCTACATCTGACAAAGGTCTAACATCCAAAATATATAAAGAACTCAGGAAATTAAACACCACCAAACCAAACAACTCAATTAAGAAATGGGGTTCAGAATTAAAAAGAGAATTCTCAACAAAGGAATATCAAATGGCTGAGAAACACTTAAATACATGCTCAACATCTTTTGTTATCAGAGAAATGCAAACCAAAACAACTCTGAGATTCTATCTTACACTTATCAGAATGGCTAAGATCAAAAACTCAAATGACAGTACATGCTGGCAAGGATGTGGAGAAAGGGGAACTCCTTCACTGCTGGTGGGAGTGCAAACCTGTACAACCACTTTGGAAATCAATGTAACATTTTCTCAGACAACTGGAAATAGGGCTTCATCCAGACCCAGCTATTCCACTCCTAGGAATATACCCAGAAAATGCTCCACCACACAACAGGGACATATGTTCAACCATGTTCATAGCAGCCTTATTCATAACAGTAGAACATGGAAACAGCCAAAATGGCCCTCAGTTGAAGAATGGATAATGAAATTGTGGTACATTTACACTATGGTATACTACCCAGCTATAAAACACCAAGGAAATCCTGAAATTTATGGACAAATGGATGGAATTAGAAACGATCATACTGAGCAAGTTAACCCAGAAGCAGAAAGGCTTACATGGTATATACTCACTAGCCCAAAAGGCATGTCCCATGAAAGTTTTCACTTACCAGGAGATTGGACCAGTTGTGAGGACATCCTCTTGGGACTCTAGGTGAGAGAAATATAGGAGATGTGGTAATAGAAGGATCCAGAGCATCTTAGAAACCAGAGCATCTTAGAAAGAAGAAGATCATAATGGATGGATCAGGGCCCAGGGGTGACTTCTCAAAATATTGCACTAACAAAGGACAATACAAGTAATAAACACAAAACCCCTACTCTGATATAGGCAATAGACAGGACATTCTCCACAGTTATGTGGAGAGCAGGGACTAACTCTGACATGAACTCTGGTGCCCCATATTTGATGACCTACCTTCGGTGGAGAGCCCTGGTGGCACTCAAAGAAAGAATAGGCAGGCTGCTAAGATGAGATTTGATAGCCTGTCACCACAAAGTGGGGGAGGAGATCACCTTTGATCATGGACCTAGGGGAGAGTGGAAGGGAGGGAAGACCAGGAGGATACAAGTGATGGGAGAACAATTGAGTTGTAATCTGAATAAATTAATTTTTAAGATTACCAAAGAAATGTACAAAAGGTTTGCATTCTGTGGAGATGCACATGTTCAATTTTGTGACCTTATGGAACTCTTCAGAATTGGTGGGAAATCTCCAGACACAAACTACCTATTCATGAGTGACTGTGTAGGCCCAGGTTATTATTCTGTGGAGGCTGTGGCTCTTCTAGTAGCATTAAAGGTGCACTATCCAGAGCACATTACAATACTGCCAGGAAACTATGAAAGACGGCAGATCACACAAGTATACGGATTTTCTGATGAGTGTCTATGGAAGTATGGAAATGCCAGTGTACGGGAAAACTTTACAGACCTCTTTCATTGTCTTTCACTTACAGATTCAGTAGACAGATATTCTGCCTCCATGGTGGCTTCTCTCCACCCATAGATACAGTGGATCATGTGAGAGCTCTGGATCATTTACAAGAAGTTCCTCATGAGGGCCCAGTATGTGATCTCTTACGGTCAGACCCAGAGGACAATGGTGAATGGGGCTTTTCACCATGTGGTACTAGCTACACATTTGGACAAGATATTTCTGAAACACTTAATTATGCCAAGGATCTCACACTGGTGTGTCATGCTCTCCCGTTTGCAATGGAATGATATAAATGGTGCCATGATCAGAATGGGGTTACCATTTATAGTGTACCCAATTACTGCTCTTGTTCCAGAAACCAGGCTGCTACCATGGAATTAGACAGCCCTTTAAAATATTTTTCTCTTCAGTTTGGTCCAGCATCTCATCATGGAGAGCCCCATGTGACCCAGTGCACCCCAAACTACTTCCTATAAATTCCTCCCCTGGACCTTTTTTTTTGTATTTGCAAGTATACCTGGCCCTTTACTATGTACATATGTACATATATATTTAAAAACAATGGTTATCTATGTGTTTCTGTAACAAATGGTGGTATGTCTTGACATAAAGCCACATCATGGACCACAATGTGATGTACTAATGATAAGTGTTGAGTACAATTTGCAACTTAGGACCCTGTCCTAGACGAGTCAACTGGACTGCTTGCCTGTTGTACTGTAGTAACCATTGTTTTTGACTGGTTAAGCAAAAAAGGTCACTGACTACCTCATTTCCTTTGTGCTTTCTTGGAAATCTAGTTACAATGCTTTAACTGGCATGGATTAACAGAGTTGGAGTTTTATTTTTAAGAACTCACAAGCTGATTTACACTTAAATTCATAATCCTTTATTTTATTGAAATGTATGACTAATTGAAGAAGAGATTCCTTAGGAGTATGTTGTCATAACATTAAAGAGATTTTCTTTCATTTAAACTAAAGTACTATTTGATGTTGAGCTGCGTATTTCTGTCTATTTGTCATGACCATGCATGCATCCTATTTGGTGTCCTGCACAAATAAAGTTTCCAATTTAAACAAACAAATCTGGCTTTAATACTAAACTATTGGTAGACGTCAGTGTCCTGACCACCCTCTTTAAGCTTCTTTTTCTGTTAATGGCACATACAAGTGCAGTGAAGAAAGGCCTCCAGATAGCCAAAGCAGAAAAGGCTGCAATACAGGGGAAGGGTGCTTATGATCCAGGAAGGGCTGAAGTACTTTTTCAGTTAGGAAAGCCAATAGGCTTTCAGGTCATGCCATCATCACCTAACTCCAGAGGACATGAAACTACTGTCTCTGCCTCACTAATGGTAATCAACACTGAAAATTTGAATTCTCTGTAGCAAACATACATATTGCGTCTAACCTGCTAGCATCAAGAGAAGAAGCAAAGAACTTCCTACCTCACACCTAGATTTCAAATTTGGAGCTATTATTCCTCTGTGGTGAAACTTTTTACAGGTACCTCTGAGCGAGTCTAGGTTTTACATCACCAACCTCATTAACAGGGAGATGTACATAGAGAAAGATAGGAGTGCATGCTGAATGTGGCACATATATGGGTATGATTCTAGTAAATTACAAGCTCATCTAAAGTACGTAGTGCTGTGTCTGGAATATAGCAAGTACTTAATATTTACAAAGTTATTTATATTTATATAGCTGGTGTAGTGTTGGAATTCAGGTGCCACATGAGAATTAAATGGGATTCCCATTTTTCAGGCAACTTTTTCAAAATCCATTTTTAGATATTTAGTCTAAATTCTGAAATCACTTTTCCTTTAATCTCAACCTGCCTCATATTTTCCCTCAATTTCCAGTTTTAATCTAACTTTATTCACTAACATACCCTCATCTGGAAAAACGTACCCTAGTGTCTTTACCAGTAGAATCCAAACAGAAACCACCCATTTCCTTAATGACAGGGGGGAGCTTGATTTTCTGACACTACAATGTCAGAGAAATCTTTTCCATTCCCTTTGTCTAATATAGGAAAAATGGAGGAGAAAAACAAAATCTTTACCCATCCAAGCTGAGTTGAGTGGAAAGGTCATATCCTGGCAAGTAGCTAAAGTCAGGTCTCAAAAAGTCAAGTATTTATAAAGCTCCTAAATCTGGATTTTACTTAGCATGAGGAAACTCATTTCAGAGAGGTGAGGATGCAGAAGGCACCCTTAGTAAGGAGCAGTTCTTCTGCTGCCTCAGTCTTGGACTTCCCAGCCCCAGCAAACAGGAAGTGAGGAGCAGCTCTCTGTTTGCTTACAAGTTACCCAGTCTGTGGCATTTTGTTACAGTGGCCTAAAGGGATTCAAACAGGTCAAGGATCGGGAATGAACTTCCTGAGGAGATATGACATGGGGATCAGGTGCACGAGCACCTCAGGCTAGTAGAAAAGAAAACCAGAACAGGCACAAGAGCATGCCTTGGCAGATAAGTCAGTCAAGGGCAGCAGAGGCTGGATCATTCCCTGCCTCAGCATGGCTCCCTCCTCCCCTCCTGCTAGCCCAAACACTGACTTCTAGCAAGTGGCCCTCAGCAGAAGAGGGAGGGTCCAAGAGACAGCGTAGCAGGTAAAGTGCCAGTCATGCTGGCACTAGAACCTGAATTGCACTTCCCTACATTTTAAAAATAGCCTCTCATGGTAGAATGTGCATTTCAGTGCTAGAGCGACAGAGACAGGCAGATCCTTAGGGGCACTGGCCAACTAGTCTAGCCCATTTGTCAAATCCCAGGCAAACAAGAATTTCTTTCTTTCTTTCTTTCTTTCTTTCTTTCTTTCTTTCTTTCTTTCTTCCTTCCTTCCTTCCTTTCTTTCTGTTTCTTTCTTTCTCTTTAATTTTTTCTCTCTTTCTCTCTCTTACTGTCTCTCTCATACACACACACACACACACACACACACATACTCTGGAGTGGTAGGTAGTTATGAACTGCCCAATGTGGGTGTTCGGAGCCAAATTCGGCTCCTCTGCAAGGGCAGTACATGCTCTTAGCCATGGATCTATCTTTCTAACTCCAAGATTCTGAGACCCTTAAAGTTCCTAACATGCTCAGGCCTCTCACTAACCATCACCAAGACTCCCCAAAAGCCGAGGAAGCTGCTTCCCCAGAGGACCAGCCAATCACCTGCTCTAAAGTTAATTCCATCCCCCCTCCAAGTTATGAGGAATGGTCCCATTCACACATCTACCTATCCATCTCTGGCCAAGAGAAGCCTTGCTCTTGCTTTCAGCTCTGCATGGACTCACTTGAAATGATTTCTGGCCTTTTCTGCCCCACTTGCTCTTTAGTCACATAGCACTCCTCACCCAAACCCACTTCAACAACTCCAAAGGAATACTTCAGGTACTGGAAGGAATGTGAGAAAAATGACCCAAATCACAGTTAGACAGAAACCTGTGTCCATTGCAGGACCCCAGCACTTCAGTTTTTCAGGTGAACTGTACCTTTCCTTCTCGCTGAGTCATTTTGTTAATAATCCTGTCCTGGTTTCTCCAGCCCCAACTGCAGCAAGAATGAATGAATCCTGAGACTTTGGATGAGTATTTGTAATAAACATGTCAGGGCTTGTTTCAAAGCCCAGTGTAGGAAGCAGCTACATGTCAGGGCTTGTTTCAAGGCCCAGCGTAGAAAATAGCTGACAGCCCAAAAAGCTGACGTCTGACCAGATGTGTGAGTGATAGATAAAACCTTAGTAGTAAGTTCTGACCTAGGAGCAGCCAGGACTGCAAGTTGGTGATAAGAGTGCCGCAGAAAGCTAGATGTGTGAATTAGAGAGGGTAAGGTTACAGTAAGTATAAAAACCCTGAGAAGAAGCAGCCAGCTCTCTTCGATCTTCTCTCTTCGCTCGCTAGCTCTCTAGCTCTCTCTCTCTCGCTGTCACCATGATTACCTAAAATGCTACCAGCCGATGGGCGCTCTCCCAGGACGGAGCAGACAGACATGCTGTCAGAAAACAACCCGAGAACTGAATCAAGTCGCAGCAGCGAACCTGTTCGACAGAACTTCGCGATATCAGGTCGTATACCCTAATGGCATAAGCTCCCAGAACATTGATATTATAAGATGCTAAATGCTACTCCTATTAGAATTAAGATAGTTTTAAGAGTGTAATGAAATGGTATTGGTGGCTTGGCCTTGGAGCCTTAGCCGCTGCCTTTTGTTGTAGTTGCCTTTGTATTGCTAATAAACCTCTCTTGCTAAATCGTACCACTTGCTCTTGGCCTGACTCTTTTGTTCCGGATTCTGAGTGTAAACTCTCTGCTCGCGACAGTATTTAAGATGCATAGCAGGTGTCTAAGCAAGATTAAATCTAACTCAGCAATTCCCAGGCTGGCATTCTTCTTAGAGAGTCCCAGTCTCTTCTCCAGCAGGGTTAGTGGTAAGGTTTGTCACTCCGGGAACTCTTGGACAACTGAACCTCAAACTTACAGTAACCTGCTGATAAGAGCTTGGCTTCCATTCAAGGCATGGGCTTGGGTGGTGTGCTAGAAACCTAAGCCTAAAGCAGTTAGGAAAGGCTGGGGTCCAAAATTACAGCGTGGGTGAGCCCAGAGGATGCCAAGTCCAGCACCACTCACCTGTCAGGCCTGATTAGGGGCCCCACTTCCGGGCAGACAGGCCTGAGGTTAAAATCTCGACTGCTATTTTTCATGCTATGGGATTTTAGGCAGTTTATACACAGTGCCTCTTCTTTAAAACGGAGACTGTTAATAATAATCCCAGTGTCATGAACTGTGAGGAGGATAACACAAATGGTGTTTATTGATGAGCACTAGCCCTTTCTCACTTACATATGCATCACTTTTCTCAGAAAACAGGAACTTTAAATAACTGTTACATCATTTTAAAATTGCAATAGACAGATGGATGCATCAGACATACTGAATTGCTCAGGGGGAAAGAAAATGAAACCATGAACTACTATTAGAGATGAAGGTGGTGAAGTTCACACAACTAACCAATCAGCAAGGAGAGAACCCAACACAGATGGGTTGGGAGAAGCACTCTGCCATTCAGATCATCCTCCACTGTCCAGTGCATAGTGTCCGTCAGCTTTGCATGGGTCCCAACAAAGGCATTCCAAATGAAAAGCCTGGAGCAGTTCTCTAAGATTCTGGGCCAGCTGAGAAAGGGTTAACTACTCTGGAGCTGAGTGAAGCCCGCAACAGCCTCAGGCTCATGGCACTATTGTTTACCTTGTGTTCTGAGCACCTGACTCAAGCTGAGCAGGAGGGTTTATTTTCTCACTTGGAAAGTTTTCAAAGAACCAAAAGGATTTGGTTAAAAGGAAATAAGTCCACACCAGCCAATTTTTTTTCAGTGGCCAAATAGGATGGGCAGGAAAAAAAAAAGAATTAATCAGCAATCTGCTTCAGGTAGTATACAACAGACCCATTCAGAGGACACTGTCATTTGTTTATCAGTAGCAGCCAGCAGCTTCCTGCAACCAGCAGCTGCTGTCACTCTGCAAAGGGATGTAGTAAAAATGTTAAGGCAAAGCAAATGAAAAATATTTGACTGCATTTATCTTCTTTTTTGGCTATTTTTACCCCCTGCCAGCTTCTCTGACAGCATCTCACTTTTTATTCTTGCTTTTGCTTAGCACTGGAGGTATGAGTGTTGTTATTTAATGTTCTCAGGAGAAGGTGAGACCATGAAACCTAAGCGATGAGGACATGGTGGGACCACCTCTGTGCTGGACCTAAAATGGCCTCCTAGTCCGTAGGCAGGCCAATGGCAATCAGGAAAGGCGGAAATGGCCAAGTCTGTGAATGTTTGAATGCTTACTCACCTGAAGCTGGGCAGAGCAAAGTTACTACTTACCTTCCCAGTGAAGGGCTCCATAAACATACCTGAGCGCCTCAGTTTGAAGTGTAGGGATTTTGTTTTCTTAGCTTAGAATGATATTTATTATCCCATACTTTATTGGTTGACTGGTTGCATAACCCAGGCTTTGCTTGGAATCTGTCCCCTTCCTGCCTTGGTCTCCCTGGTACTAAGATTATGGGCTTGTGCTGCCATGCCCATCAAGATCCAGTGCTTATTTCTGAAGTTTACTTACCCATAATGCCCCTTTATATATTGTAATCTCGGTGAATTGTCTTCATCATTATCAGCAGACTGTGCAGTACTTTCTTCATGAAAAATTACTGTAATTATCTTCCTATTGTGCCTTAATCCATCCATCCACCTATTCATCCACCCTTTCTTTCTTTCTTTCTTTCTTTCTTTCTTTCTTTCTTTCTTTCTTTCTTTCATAGGTCATACACCAGGTTCTTGTTATGAGTGTAGTGGTGAGGACCTGTGGATAAAAAATTGAATGAGTCCCACTTGCTAGCATCAAGCTCACTCCAAGGAGCTAGAAGGTAAACAAGCAGGAGATTTGCAAGGAAATGTCCTGGACCCAGGAAAACCCATCTTCTGTGGGTGCACAAAGGGTGCCTTCTCTTCTGGCTACCTCTGCTTGACCCTGCCTTCTCTTCTCCCTTCGCTTATTGCCCTGTAGTGTTGGTATGTCTCCTACCATTTCCCTCACTGCACATCATACCCCATTTCTCATGCCCCAGCACAGAGGGCAGGCTCATGCGTGTACTTCTTACTCTTCTAGACGTCTTGCTTATGAGCAGCCTTTCACAGAATAAATCAATACTAGTTCTTTAAAGCAAAGCACCACTAAAGCGTCTTTCTCTTTTTCTTGAAGCACATTGTGAAGATTCTAATCTACAAAGCATACTAAAATGAGAACAGACTCGCTGTGCCTCCCTTCATACTCATTTTAACTCGTCTGATTTACAGAGCTGATAGGTGAGGAGATGCTGTCCTCCATCCTGCACTAGGGGTACCCTGACAGGAACATCCATCAAGCAAGCTGTCAGAGCACAATGCTTCAGAGACACCGTTAAACAAAGGTCTGTTTGGTTAACACTTCCAGGAGATGAGAAAGAAGACTGGTGGAATTTTGGGGTCACTTATATACACTATCATATCATCTGCAAACAGGTACATTTGCACTATGGAATACTACTCAGCTAATAAAAACAAGGAATTCCCGAAATTTGTGGACAAATGGATTGAACTAGAAATGATCGTAATGAGTGAGATAGCCCAGAAGCAGAAAGACTCAAATGGTATATACTCACTTATATCTGGACATTAACCCAAGGGGCATGTCCCATGAATGTCTTCACTTAGCAGAAAAGTAGGACAGATGGGAGAACATCCTATAGGGACTCTAGGTGAGAGAAGCATGTGAGAATGGGGAAATAGAAGGATCCAGAAGGTCCTAGAAACCTACAAGAAGAACATTATGATAGGTGGATCTGGGCCCAGGGGTCCTGCTCAAACTATGGCACCAGCCAAGGACAATACATGCAGTAAATACCAAACACTGACCAGATCTAGCCAATGGACAAGACATTCTCCACAGCTGAGTGGAGAGCGAGGACTGATTTTCACATGAACTCTGGTGCTCCATATTTGACCACGTCTCCTTGATGGGGAGGCCTGGCGGCACTCAGAGGAAGGATAGCAGGCTACCAAGAAGAGACTTGATACCCTGTGAGCATATACAGAGGGAGGAAGTCCTCCTCAGTCACAGTCATAGGGGAGGGGAGTAAGGAGAAAATGAGAGAGAGGGAGGGAGGAATGGGGGGATACAAGGGATGGGCTAACAATTGAGATGTAATATGAATAAATTAATTTTATATATATATATATATATATATATATAGAGAGAGAGAGAGAGAGAGAGAAGACTGTTAACTCCAGCACTCTGGAAAAAGTATGTCCCTCCCTCAACAGAGACGTGGCCATAGCAGTAAAGTCTCAAGACTTAAAAATGAATTACAAATATGTCTTCTTTTATGAATCAACTCCTGCCTGAAATATATTGATAAATATATTGATGCCACTGAAAACAGAATTTCTCTTTATTAGTAAACTCAGGCTCTTATTTATGTATGTAAATATAAAGATAACTGAGGGTTTTAAGCCCAAACAGGTAGTTATACTGGTCTGATGGGGTGCCAGATGGGAGCTGGGGCCCTGAGACACGAGCACATGAGAGGACAGCGGCCACTACACAGTCATTGCATTAGTATCTTAGTGATTGAATGTTTCAGAACATCTTGAAATTTAAACACATGTTAGAATCTAAAACACACATGTTAACTGCCATGTGAAATAGTATTTTGTTGTTCCTTTCAAAAGCCTTAGATCTTTCTGGTTTTGGGGTCACTCAAGGCAAGAGAGAATTCCCACAAAGATATAAGAGACTCAGAAGCATGACATCAGAAGCAGGCGGGGAGCAAGACTAAATGGGGTTCTCAGATATCAGGCTGTGTTTATGTGGGAAGCTGCGCTCACATTCGCCATTACAAGATGGCGCTGACATCCTGTGTCCCATGCTGACAAACAACTAATCTGCGCATGTGCGAAGGGATTTTCCACTTGTTGTGCTCTGCCTCTCTCGTGGCGTCATCTCGCCCGATGAGCAACAGCCAATCAGGGACTGACACATCCTAAGCGGAGGACAGTTTCCTACATAAGGGATGGGTTTCTGCTGTTTGGGGTCTCCATTTTACTTGTGTAAGCTTATGCTCTCCCTCTCAAGATGCATTAATGCTTTACTGCAGAAGGATCCTGTTTGTGTGTGTAGCGTCGTTCTTGCTGGCGAGACGGTAATGCTAGCCTCATGTTTAGAAGCCGTTGCACCTAGAATGGGGCTAATGCAAGGGAGGACAGTGAGGCATCACCAAGAGGCAGCATCTGCAGTCTCTGACAATTTGAACTCTGTGGGCACTCTCTAATAAAGACCCCTGCTCATCACTTGTATCCCCCCACCCTCATTTGACTTTGATTATTCATTCCGTGTTGGGTCATGGAACTCCATACTGTGGCAGAAGACTCTTCATGGTGGTATGCCAGCTTAATTTGCCTCTAATGGTAGGTATAACTGTCCTCAAGAATGCTAGTGGGGATGGTAGAGGGTGGGTCTGTCCACAAAGGGGTTCACAATTGAGAGTGACCAAGGAGACATAGCTGTCTATTCCTTTCAGGTTCCTCTTCAAGTCTGCCTTTGTCTCTTGTCTTAAAAGGCCCTAAGAATGCCTATTGCACTTCCAGGTGCATTTTCCTACATTCCCATCCTCTCCTGTCCCCAAGGCTTTGAGCATCCAGACTGCATAGTTAAGTACCCACACTACATAGATCCGTCAAAGGATCTAAGTATTCCATTAACATATTCATTGCCTCCCAGGGAAGGCTCCAGAGGCACACTACCTCATAGACCTCCCAGAAGACACAACTTCCAACCTCCTTTCAGGGTCTGGGTTAGCTTTACTTTGGGAAGAAGAACACATCCAATGTGTGAACTCAGCCTGGAGGCAGTTGTGTCTAAAGAGAATATCTGAGTGTCCTCTGTTGGAGTTTGTGCGTAGGGGTGAAGGAGGTACGGTGGGATGAAACTTTACTATCCCCTATAACTCATAGGCTTAAGTCTTGGCTGCCAGCCTATAGGACCGTTGGAAGGTGGAAGCAGTGTTAGGAGAAGGGATGTTGTCCTAGTCAGGGTTACTATTGCTATGATGAAACTCCACGACCAAAGAAGGAAAGCGTTTATTAGGCTTATACTTCTATTATCACTGTTCATCATCAAAGGAAGTCAGGACAGGAAGACAAACCTGGAGGCCATGGAGGGAAGGGCAGTGCTTACTGGCTTGTTCCTCCTTGCTTTCTCAGCCTGAGTTCTTATAGAATCCCAGATCATCAGGCCAGAGTGGCACCATCCATAAAGGGTTGGGCCCTCCTCCATCATCAATTACCAATTAAGAAATACTCTATGGGTTTGCCCACAGCCTGACCCTATGGAGGCATTTTTTCAATCAAAATAACTGCAGCATATGTCAACTTGATATAAATCTAGCCAGCACAGATGTAGTGAGAAAGTTAGATCTTGGGGGTAAGTCCCTGAAGGAGCCTGGAGTCCTTTCTCTCTCCTTGCTGGTTCAATAGTGTGACCCACCCTGAGCCACTATATGCTTTCCGCCCCCTATAGCATTTGCTTTGTTTCCCAGTTCTTAAATAGAATATGATGACAAAAACAACATAAGGGAGAAAGGGTTTATTCTGCTTCACAGTTCTAAGGTACAGTCCCTTGTGGTGTGGAAGTCAAGGCAACAGGAACTTGAAGCAGCCGGTCACATCGCATCCAGTCAGCTCATGGAAGTGCTCAGCCCTGTTTTCCAGTTCATATAGTCCAGGACCCTGGTCAGCAGATGGTGCCACCCACATTTGGCATATCATCTCACCTTAACACATTCAGGAAAACCCCCCACAGGCATGCCCAGAGGCCAGTTTCCTTGGTGATGAACCATCACGGTGTTCTGTTTAGAGATAGGTCACAGGGCCAAAAGACTATGAACAGAAGCCCGTGAAAACATAAGCCACAATTAACCTCTTCTCTTTCAAATTACTTATTTCATATATATTGTTACAATGAAAGGACATTAACACAGAAAGGGTAGCTGTCAAAAGCCCCTCTCTCCTGATCCCTAAGCAGGAAGAATCCCAAAGAAGAGTCCTTTGAAGCTGAAGGAAGATGAAAGTATGGGAGTGATTTAGGTGCGAGGATGCCAATCAGAGGAATAAGGTGTGCCAATTACTCTGCGCAGAGAAAAGAAAGACGCCACTGGTGAAGAACTGGCAGGAAGCAGAGAGGCCCAGGAGATAGTTACCTCTGAGACATGGATGGAGTTGTGCCATGTCTGGGTAATGCTACCTCATCAGCATACTCCCACAAACTTGCCTGAAGAGTGGCCATTACCAGAAAATGTTTTTGGAGTTCTATGGGGGTGGGGTGAGTGTGTGAGTGGCAAAGTTTAAGTTTGAAGAAGTGTCTGTACATGAGTAAAAAGGTAGGAAGAAGGATGGTCTAACAGGCTGATCCTGCACTGGGCCATGGAAATTAGCAAAAGGTGAAGGACAATGCTCCATTTTCATTATTGTTATTGCCAAGGTCATTTAAGGTTATAGGACAGCTCACTATTATAACAGGTCCCCAGACCTTAGCATGAGTTGCTCCATGACAGAAGTACCATGCAGGCCATAAAGTTCAGAAAGTAGACAGCAGCACCTGCCAAGATGAAAACAGGGACCTAATCCATCAAAGTTCATAGTTCCAGGAGTCTCAAAATGTACTAACCTTGATTTTTGGTTTTCTGTAGTTCTGCTTCTGGCTAACTGTTCTTGCTAACTGAAGATTGCCAACCCAGGGCATGGATTTTGTGCTTAAAAGGCCACTCTGAGAAATGCTTGGGGCTACACTTCAGTCAGAACACCCAATGTAGTCACAGACTGCCTAATACAGATTTTGTATTGGCTTAAACACATGTCTGACTTGTCTTCTCTGGTGGATACCCCACATCCCTGCCACTGAGTGATATGGGAGTGTGTAGAGAACCTGCAGAGGTGGCCTCTGGCAACTACATTTGTCTGTCTGCTGGAAACCTGTCACCAAAAAGCCTTCTCTGGCTTTAATCCAGTATCAGGCAGTTCACAACTCTCTCCAATTCCAGGTCTAGGGCCACTGATGCCCTCTTCTGGCCTTTGCAGTACTTGTGCACAGGTGGAATAGGCACACATAGACATGCACACATACAAAACAAATCTTTTTATCAACTTGAGAGTAAGGGCATGGGAGGAGTTCAAAGGACGGGGACTGGGAAGGGATGGAGGGGAAAGGGCTGGAGGAGGAAGCAATGCATTTCTATTTTGATTAAAAACATTTAAACAGGAGGTTGGAGAGATGGCTCAGCAGTCAAGAGCACTGGCTGCTCTTCCAGAGGTCCTGAGTTCAATTCTCAGCACCCACATGGTGACCCACAACCATCTATAATGTGCGCTGATGCCTCTTCTGGTGTGCAGGCATACATGCACACAGAACACTATGTACATAGTAAATAAATAAATAAATAAATCTTTAAAGAACATTAAAATAAACAAGCAGAATTAACTGCGGGCGGGGATCTATTATTTGAAGGCACCCTGGATACTTGGTAGGATGGATACCCCATAGGTATGAGTAAGATGTGCACCCAGATGTCAGCTTAGTTGGTGGTCTTCACTTGTGGATCCTGGTCTATAAGCATAACTTTTCACCTGCCATCTTGATAGAAACTCCAGAACTCAGATTTTAAAATTGCCAAGTGGGATTTCTGGGCATAGAGCCTGGTGTCATAGTGGAATGGTTCCCTAGGAGACCTAGACACATCTGAAAGATAATAAAGCCTTCTGGGCCAATAAAGAAACAAGAGACAAGCAATTTGATGTTTAGATCTTTATAATAGAGCCTTGTCTTCTGCAACGCGTACCACAGGGCCCTGCTAACTGACCTGGCCCATTCCCAGTCAGCTTCAAGTGCTCATCCAGACTGCAGTGACTCAGCCTCTAGGCCACTTCTTATTAGGCTCAGTCTTCTCAACGGAGATCTGATTCTCCAGGTGTGGGGAGCTTGGCAGGAAGCACCGATGTCAATCTCCATCTCCTATCCCAACTCTCCCACTCTCACCCCTAGATTTCAGGGGTAAGATGCTTGATCCTGGCTAAACAAGATTCTTATATTCATACTGACTGCCATAGCCATGACCAGAGGAGAACATTTCTAGATAGAAAGGCAAGCCAGAAGAGTAGAAACATGAGGCTGGTGGTGGCCATCTTTCCCTTAGTTAGAACATGGAAGAAGCAATTCTGTGAGTCCAGAGAAGAAATGGAGGGAGACAGAGCTGGGATCCAACCATACTTGGAGCTAAGTGCACACAATTACAGGTATAAAAGCCACAAAACCCTTTATGTTCCCTTAGACTAGTTCAGAAATTGAGCTTTTTAAGTTTCCAAGTGACAGAGCCATAACTCTTACACAGAGAAGTTTAAAAATATTAAAGATCAAGTCAGGCGCGATGGCACACACCTGTAATCCCAGCACTCGGGAAGCAGAGGCAGGTGGATCTCTGTGAGTTTGAGGCCAGCCTGGTCTACAAAGAGTCCAGGACAGGCAAGGCTACACATAGAAATCCTGTCTCAAAACAAACAAATAAACAAACAAACCAAAAAAGCAGCACACTAACTGAGGCCCATGGGATTATAAGTCAGTGAGCTGAGACTTGAACCTAGGCAGTCTGGCCTGAGTCTGTGCTGTAGTGACTGAGCCAACAACAACAACCATGAAGCAACACAGTGGTGTACAGTGATGGAGGAGAACAAGCCATAACGTCCCCTCTCTTCCCATCTTTGGCCGTCCCTAGGTACTGTTTTAGCTTTCCAAGATGACAAAGAGGCCTGGTTCCCCTGGAGATTTTGAGTACCACTGTCCTCTAGACCTAGGGCAGAACACTTTGGAAGAAATGTGACAACCCCCCCCCAGATCCAGCATAAATTCCCACAATTCCCTGGATGTGCCGATCTTTTCCCGAGTCCAGTGAATGATGTTATTTAACCTGTGATGAATCCAACCAAATCCCAGGGTAAATTGCGGTATATGGTATACAATACATTTATCAAGGAAAGCCAGATGTTATGAGAACAAGCACTCCCCCTGCTCAGGGCCTGCCTAAAGTGGAAAGCAGGATGACCTGCCATGCTTCATGGGACAAAGTCACTGGGTTTGCATATCCCATGGATAGCTCCCGAAGATTCTCCCTGAAGCTCCAGTTTTCTCTGCCCTCTGTCTAGTATCCCTAGAATTGCCAAATCCTGAATTTGCACTTAGTTTCTTGATTACCCGCAGAAGCCCTGAAGCAGCTACAGCTGCTGCTGTTTTAGGCCCTGTGCATGTCCCTTGCACTTGCCTGAGCTATGGCTTTTGAAATGAGCAGCGACATGGGGACAACAGTTGCCAGGCATGAGGATGGCAGAGCAAAGAAGTAATTCTGAGACTAGAAGGGCAGCAACAGAGGAAGCCTGGCATGCATGATATGCGCGTCTTCCTGAGGATGCCAACTATTTTAAGAAGACAGTTTTGCCTCCTGCCGTGGGATAGAGAGGGTACCTGTGAAGCACAGTGGCATGACATATGAGAAAAGGCATTCTGGGGAGGTGTGTAGAGAGGCTGCTTCTTAAATGGCGTAACCTAGAGAAGACGAAGCACTTTCCAAAGGCCCCTTTCAGCAATAATGCATGGCAGCAGGTTGCAGGGTCCCAGTGAGGTAAGGGTGTAGACACATTTCTGTTTTCTTTCTTTCTTCTCCCTCCTTTTTTTTTTTGGTTTTGTTTTGTTTTCTTTTTCGAGACAGGGTTTCTTTGTATAGCCTTGGCTGCCCTGGACTTGCTTTGTAGACTAGGATGGCCCAGAACTTAGAGAGATCCACCTGCCTCTGCCTCCCTAAGTGCTGGGATTACAGACGTGCACCACTGAGCCCAGTTCTATTTTCTTTTTTCTTTTTTTTTCATTTGGAGAGAATTTTATTTAAAAATGTCACCTTAAACTGCAAGGATGTCTGTTCAACATCACAATTAAACATGCCAAAGGAGAAGCCATGTTTTCAAAATGCCCACTTAATCCCCCCTCAGGCACCTCAAACCCACCCTTTGCTGACCTTCTATATACCTCCTTTTTTCTTTTTCTTTTTATTAAACAAGAGAAAATAGACAGATACATGTTGGTAAATGCTAACTGTCTGTATTCACATAGAGACACAGTGTAATCTCTGAGCCCAATATACAGAGAAAGGAAAAAAAGCTAGAATTCTATTCAGTACTACACAGGGGCCTAACACCCTCCAGCAGAGCCAAGAGAACTGAAGGGCTTCTCTTTTTTCCCCACCAAGCACGGTATTGATATTGAATCCACAGTTTTTGAGACACGAAAGGATAAAATGAATTTAGGACAGAAAAATGGAGATCCTTTTCCTGTTATATTTTGCTCAAGGTATTTTCCCCAAATAAGTTGAGAACCATGGTATTAAGAGAGACCTCGAAACAGGGCAACTGAGCACAAGAGGGGGAGGGAAATGACTGCAACTTGCTCCCAGGGACTGGAGAAAATTAAAAAAATAAAAAGAAAATAAAAAAGAAGGTTGGAATCCATCGGTCTTCTGTGCTAGTCATCCTCGCCTTCATCCTCCTCTCCTTCCTCCCCTTTGTCCTCCTCTCCTTCCTCCCCTTCATCATTATCTTTATCTTCTTCACCTTCATCCTCATCCCCTTCTTCATCAATATCTTCCAACCCTTCTTCCTCTTCGTCATCATCATCATCTTCTGCCTTTCCTTCTTCATCCTCATCCAGATCAGGAACCAAATAGTACTGCAAGGGATTTGGCCAAATGTCGTCTTTGACGGCACCCGCGTCAGAGTGGTCGGTGAACCAAGTGAAGAAGCTCTCTGGCTCTTCGTGCTGCTGCTTCCTGCTGGCCTTATTCTGCGTTTGACTTGAGCACTTTGTCAAATCCTTTCCAGATTTCCATTTGATTTCAGTGGACTTTGAAGATGGGTCACCACTCTCATTCAGATGAAATTCTTTGGAGAGAACTTTATTTTCAAAGTAAGGATTTTCATCAAAATAAAAATCTATTCTGGAACCTGATTTAATGTCTTCAAATTCTGTCACTTCCACTCTGGTCAAATAATGCAGAGCCTCTTCATCCTCCTCCCCAAGCAGTGCGGACATTTGTGGATGGTTGACAAATGTTGTTACCCCAAAATTTGGGACTTTGGCGATCAATTCTGTCCTCTTTTGAGAAAACGGTTGGTGGAGTTTGTTATATTTTTGTTCTACATTCAAAATTTCCTCACTGGCTTGTTCATTAAGTCTGTCTATTTCATTTTGTACTTCATCAATATGTTCAATTGCTTCTTGCTGTTTTTTTTTTCTCCTTCCGACAGGACAGGAGAGGCCAATGCGTTCTCCAGCTTCGGGGCAGGAGAGCGTTTGAGTTTCTTGGGCGGAGGCTCGTTCGCGGTTTGCCATTTTGGGGCCCTGGCACGAGGGAGGTGGTCTGAAGCCAGAGGGCAGAGACCCGATGTTCACAGCAGGAAGGAACTCGCAGGACTATTTTCTTTTCTTAATAGAAATCAATACTTTGTTTTCTTCAAGATCTAGATGAAAGTGAGTTCAAACCAAAGAGGAAACCAGGCAGCCAGTTCTCATGAGTTCTCTGCTCATTTGGCTTTGATTTGGGCTAATCGTTCCTCATGTTTGTTTGACCCTCAGACCTGCCATATTGTCAACGTCTCTTAGGAAGATGAAACAAGGCAGACAGCGGAGGAGAGTTGTAGATGGTGAAGGAGAGTTATGGAAGGTGAATTCCACAAGCCCTAAAGGACCAGATTTCTCCACACTTTCAGGTGTTGAGACCTTGTGTCCCCACAACAGCATCTACTGGCTCTTTATGCCCAAAGGCCTAGGCTTGAGACTGCATCTCTCTCTTGGTGCTCAAGCCACCACAGGCTGGCACACATCTCTGTTTGTGTGTACAATAACTCCTTCAGAAGCCAAAGGGAGAGGACACACATCCTCACCCCTGTCAATCCTAATCCAGGCAAGAGATTCCACAGGCCCTGATAACATGAAATTCATTCAACAAATCGTTGCTAAGCCTTCAAAGCAGAGCCACTTGGGTTTAATGTGAATAGTGTATGTGTTTTTACAGAAAACCTTCTTAATTGAAATTAAGAAAAAATAAGAGATGGACTACTGGCACTTACCTTAGTTACTGTTCTATTGCTGTGAAGAGACACTATGACCAAGGCAATTCTTACAAAAGAAAGCATTTAATTGAGGATTTGCTGAGAGTTTTTAACTTGCTTAGCAGTGTGAGAGGGTTACTCTGACCATCCTGGCAGTATGTAGGTAGGCATGGTGCTGGAGCAGTAGCCGAGGACTTTACATCCAGATAAAGACAGAGAGACAAAGACAGAGACTGAGCCTAATGTTCAAACCTCAAAGCCCACTTCAGTGACATGTTTCCTCAAACAGGTCCACACCCCTTAATCCTTCCCAAACACTTTATGAACTGGCAACTAAGTATGCAAACATATGATCCTTTGGGGGCCATTATCATTCAAACCCCCACAGTGCATGTTTGCCAAGGCTTGAGGGACATTAACTTTGATTAGAGAACTCTTGAGAGCCCTAGGTAGCAACTGGGTAAACAAAAGATTCATGGTTAAATGAAACTCCTGAGCAAAGGCTTCACATACAGGGTGACTTTTGCCTCTGCAGAGAATTCTGCTGGTGATGGTCCTACTGTGAAGAACTAAAATAGTCACATCAAATTAAAAACTGTCAGGGGGCATAGGAGGCCTGCCTGTTCCTTGATGCCTAGAAAGTGCATAGAGCTGCAGAGGAGGTGTTCTTGGCTTGACTTGACCTTCTTCGTTACTGGTGTGTGTGTGTGTGTGTGTGTGTGTGTGTGTGTGTGTGTGTGTAGGGATGTCCATGCCAAGGTGAGTGTTTGGAAGTCACAGAACTTACAGAATGTCTATTCTGATTGAATTGAGGTTGTCAGGCTCGGGGACAAGTGCCTTTACCTTCTGAGTCATCTTCCTTGTCCTAGGGTATCCTTTTTAAAAATAAGTTTTGAGATAAAATTCAAGTAGTTGTTATCTGTCTGTTCAAGTGTTCAATTCAGTTTTTTGGTTTTAGCATGTTCAGTTGACTACTAAGTTTAGAATGTTTTCATCACCTCCCTACCCCCAAACCATATACCTATTCATAAGCATTTTTTGTTTTTCCTTAATCCCCAGTGGCTATTATTAATTTACCTTTGTGGATTTTCATTTCTGACATATTTGTGGACATAGTGTCTGGTTTCTTACACTTAATGTATTTTAAAGGTTCAGTATGTATCAACACTTCATTTGTACAGCCCGAATTTCATTGTATATATATTCATTTTGCTTACCCATTTCTCAAGTGATGGACATTTGGGTTGCTTTCAGACACATCCACATGGCTTGGCACAATTGCAAGGGCATGGAATCAGTCTAGATGTCCATGAACAGATGGGCAGATCCCGGTATTGTTGCAAACACATACAGTGTTAACTGTACTCCGTCATAAAGAAAAATGGAATTTGCATGAAAGTGGACAGAACTGACAACCATTATTTTAAGTAGGGTAGGCCAGGCTCAGAAAGAGAAATTGGGGGGAAGGGGGAAAGGGGAAAGGGGGTAAAGGCAATGAAGTAGAAAGGGTGGGTAAGGATGGTGAAGGGGATAATGGCTTGGAGAGAGGCCTGGGAGCTGAGGAGTGTGCACAGGGATGGACCAAATGCAACCCGTACAGCAAACTCCATATGGAAACCTACTACTTCCTGAGCTAAAGATGGAAGGGACATTCACTAACGCTCTTATGTGTTCTCAGTTCTGTGTGCATGTATCTCTCCAGATTAGCTCTCCAGATCTCATAGTGACTACACTTTGGATGGTCTGAGGAATTGCAAACTGCTTGTCCCAAAGCAGCAGCACCGTTTTCCCATCCCAGAAAGGGGACACGGACGCTCACATTCCAACCTCTTACAAAAGTTCTGTGATGGTCTTTTTCTGCTGTTCCAGTGGTTATAAAGCTGAACTGTGCAGTTTTAATTTGCAGTCCTCAGTGGTTAATAGCGTTGAACATGTTTTATGTGCTTATTTGACATTTATGTATCTGAGGGGGACAACCAGCTTTGACCATTTTTAGTGGCATTGTGTTTTTGTGAGCAAGTTGAAATTCAGATGCTTGATCCAATTTCTTCGTGAGACCTACGACCACTACATTTTGACTCCATTTTGTGAGTTATAGTTATCTTTTTACTAATTACAGCTTCATTTTGTGCACAAACATTTTTAATTTTAATGAAATTCAATTTGTTCATTGGCAAAAGGCTTTTCCCCCCAGTGTAGTATTTAAGAAACCACTGACTAACCTAGTCAGCAGAGTTTAAGCTCTCTCTTCTGAGAGTTCTACAGTTCTGCTTTGACCCACTGAGTTATTTTTTTAAGACCTCACTGTGTATGGGTCTTAATTTCATTCTTTTGCATGATGATAAACAGTGGTCCTTGATCCCATTGTAGAAAATACCATTTTTCTCCACACTGAGTGGTTTTCAGCACACTTGATGGGTGGGTGATACCTTATAAGTGCAACTGCCTGTTTTACTACAGAAACACATTTTACAATTCATGACATCTTGGATTTGATAAAAACAGAACATCTGCATTCTGTTTTAGAAATTAAAAACCTATTTCCCTCAATAACAGTTATAACTCTTGATATCAATTTGAATAGAAAAAATTCTATCACAAATGCAAGTATTATCTTATGATAGACATGCTAGATTAAGTCTTAAAGGCTTACACATCATCCTTTTGCCATTGAAAAGAAATTAAGACTACCACAAAAGTAATAACACAATTATAATGATCATGAAAAAAAATCCATTAATTCTACAAGCCAGGTTAAATTCTCCTACAAGTTAGATTTATTTGACAGTGAGAAGATGTCACAAGAAATAGTAATATAAGCACCAATGGAGTGTCTTTAATAAAAATATTCAGGGATTTCAGAACACAGATGTAAGTATGTGGTGTGCAGAGCATAAGACAACAATAAATGTCTGTTTGGGATTCATGTGGCAGTTCAAGAGATGTACAAATACCTATTATGTCCTATAGTTCTGTATATGACATATGCCCCCAAATACAGGAAGCACCCCACCTTCAGAGTCTGTGACACCATAAACTCAGCTTCATCGGATGTCCTGATTTGTGTAACAATTATTTTGAAGATTTTTTTTCCTGTAAAATGGCTTGTATTTTCACAGGTACAACAGTGAAGAAATAAAATTTTCAATTTGACATGGAATATAAAAGAACAGATTTTACAAAGATAGCCATAAAATTTGACTGCTTATAATACTGTCCACAGTAAATATGACTAGCCCTCTAACTCCTAGATTATTCAATACCGAGAAGCAATATGTGATTTCATCATAAAAGACAGAACAGCCTTTCCAGCATGTCTATTTCTGTTCAGAAAGTTGAGCAGAACTGGAAAATATATTTGTTTCCCTCTACTGCCCACTAGGGAGTCAGGAGGGCATGCATTTGTTGAGGACACATTACAGAACTGGTTTTATTTATTTATTTATTGTTCACTGCTTCAGTAATGCTTAGCTTCCTTTACAAATATTCTGAAGTTATTTCATTGGTTGTAACATGACTGGAGTTTTGTCCCATGTTCACTACCATAGGAGCTTTAGACCTTTAGTCCAAAAGAGGGAGAACTATGGGACCATGAGATTGACAGCCAAGTGAACGGGACCACATCTGCCTTGAAATCAAAACCCTGGGCCTGTCTATCTGAATTTCCACTGTTAGAGGCAAGACTGCATGAAGGCAGCACCAAGAATAGCATGACTGTCCACCTCTAGTGCATATCCAGACAGCAGAACAGCTCTGAGGAGGAAAAGAAGTTGGGTGAAATCGTAGAGCAACCTTTAGTGCATGTAAGTAGAAAATGTGGTTTCTAAGCTCTTCAAAGTGTTCAAATATCAATACGGAGGCTCCTAACTACAGAGACTGGTAAGCAAAAATGAGAGGCATTGATATTTTATGAAGAGCTCTCAACTCTCCTAATACAGTATTTGTAATAACTTAAAAACAATTTCCCTCCTAGTACTGGAAGGCAAATTCTACTACAATCACATTGATGCCAGCCCCGGCACATTTCTGCACCTACGTTAATTAGTCTCCTTAGTAGAGCCCATCATGTTTTCCAATGGCTTTCTCCTTTCTCTATACCCTAATCCCCAAAGTCTATAACCAGTTACATCACGTGGCTTCCCTGAGGCACAAAGGTACCAAACTCTATAATTAACCATGAGGAATGATATAAATATGTTCTCTATTTATATTAAAAGATTTTAATTCTTTTGGGCCACAGAAGTATGGAGGGGGGCCAGAAAGCTTAATACTTACTCTGCAGTGTGAACTGTAGCTCTTTTTGAAAAAAAAAAGCCAAAAAAAAAATCAGAGAAACGTTGACAGCCACAGTCTGCATAACCCAACAACACTGTTTAATAATAATAATAATAATATAATAATAATAATAATAATAATAATAATAATAATAATAATAACAACAACAACAACAATAATTTTAAAACACTAGAAAAATAATCAGAGCTATACCCCATTCACTCTGAATTTTTTTCAGAAGAAAATGACACAAGCAACTGAAAAACAAATATCACTTATGGAGGCATGACATGAGGTCTTGACTTCTGGTCATGCTGAGATGGGGATGGGCAGTTGGTGATGTACTTATGTACAGGTGGGGGTCGGTTAGCATACATCCTTTAAAGTGATGACAAGTCAAACCTGAGAACAGACTGACCTTGGAGAAATTTCCTTTCTCAACTGTGTCCTTTTACCTGGATGAACCTGAGTCCTTTACTCTCAAAAATGAAATTGCTTCCTAACTTGAAAAGCTTTCTTCAGTAGAAAGTGACTTATCAGAAGTTGTGCAAGTCAGCATGGCTTCCTTTGCAGTGTGACACCTCTGCTATCCCTCTGGCAGGGCGGGAGGGGACCCTCACCTGGAAACCAAAGGAAAAGATCAAGGCGGCACAACTGCCACTGAAGAGCCTTCAGCTTATTGCCCGAGCTGAGTTTATGGTGTCAGGGACTCTGAAGGTGGGGTGCCTCCTGTATTTGGGGGCATATGTCATATGCAGAACTATAGGACTGGCACAAAGCAGTCCTGGTATCAGAGTGAACTTCACTGAAAAAAAAAAAGCTTTTTTTTTTTTTGATAGGTGAAATTCAACTTTATCTTATTAGATTAAGCCTAAGATAGCAAGATTTCTCAAAGTATCTTTCTCCATATGACAAGAGGCTGCGAATACATTCTCTAACCTTTCTCTGAAAACCAGCGCTGGGCGCTCTGGCTGCCTCAGATGACATCCAACAGGATTCTCTAGAAAGTACTTCCCTCCTCCCTCCCTCCTTCCTTCCCTCACTCCCTCCCTTCCTTTTTTGTCTGTAGGTGATCTATGTAGAGCAGTAAGAAGACTGCTGTTGGATTTTCACATCATAAATATAATTAAAACAAAACAAAAAAATCCATCTTCCTACACAATGGTCTCCATGGGGAAACAGCTATTTTTAAAATAACAGGAAAGCTCAGCATAGTCAAATTAAGCAGCAGCATTAAACAGTAATTAATATTATCATTTTGCTCTTAAGAAAAAGTACTCAGATAGGTTTAATTTGCTGAAAATAGGCAAACTGTCTGCTAACAGGCAAAATATGGAGAAACCAATTCAAATATGGATGTATCAGGATCATATAATATATGCCTGACACCGGTGCAACACAGCTCTGCAGGCTGGGCACTAAGACATCTGTTGAATACATTTCTTCTACATGTATAAAAAGGATGTAAATCTTGCCCAAGTTTACAAAGGAAAAATAAATCTTGCTTAAAACGTTAAAGTTAAAATAAAAACATGGCAGTTGAAATCCAGTTATTACACAGGTATTAAAGTTTAATCAGGCAGACCTCAATGCTGCTGCTGCTGCGCCGAGCATGCAAAACACAGTTGTATCTGTGGGCTCCTGCCTAGTTTCATTATCAGCCCCGTTTCCCCCAGCCCAGTATGCCTTTCCCTTAACAAATAGCGTTATGAAAGTAGAATCTACAATTAATGGCAAAATCTTCACAGTAACATGTTAATAATGTATAGATGGCTGTCCAGGGTGTCAGTCCACTGGACCTTGGAAAGTCAATGTGATGCAGTTCTGTTCGCCAACTGTGGGCCCTTGTCTGCAGGCGGAGGAGACACTCTCTCCCAGTAAACTGTGTTCCGACATAGGTGAGCGGACCCCTGCCAACAACAACCCAACAGACCCAAATGTGTTAAAAAAAAGATAGTTCCTTGCAGATCCTAACCTGCACAGGAGGTGTCAAAAGCTGGCTCTTTGAAGAAATACATATCAAAAGTACCCAGGAGACACAAGCCCCAGGAAGTGTCCTGGGAGTGTCTCCTGCTATCCTCCATCCCTCCCATATAGAACTGTCCTTGTCCTTTCTTTAAGCTTAATGAATTAAAATCTAGTTGTTTGACTCTTTTGTCTTTATTTTTATTAAAGTGTAGTCTGGCCTTTTACAAGCCAGAGGCCCCCTTTCCCCCCTGGAAGGGACGCAGATTTTTCTTGCCTCAACCTGGCTGAATGCAACTGCCCTGCGTTCCTCCCTGCCAAAAAGTCCTTCTTCAAGGACTGGTTCTCAAAATGAAGCCTTCTTCAGGTAGCCTCCAGAAGGCTGAAGAAAACTCTGGGGCCAGATTCTGAGCCCAGCCTCCGGGAGAAAGGAACCCACAGCCAACCAGCCACGTCGTGCAGAACGGAACGGCGGCTTGAAATGCGTGGGTTCCGTGGGTCAGTGGAATCTGAAACCAGTACTTTGCAGACTTCTCTGAACACACGTGTCAGCAGGGGGAGAAAGCGTGAGTTGAAGGGGTCCTGCGTCAACATAAAAATCCTGCCTCACAGCCCAGACAGAGAGGGCTATAGGGTCCCACAGTCCTGCACATGGGACACTCCCTCTCATTGACCTCTGTGTCGTTCCGATGGCCCCAGTTATGGTAGCCATGCATATGGCCACAACTCAGGTATGCCCAGGGCGGCTTCTCCTCCACCCCCTCCTTCTGGTTGATCTAGGGAAGGCCAGGGCGTTGAGGCTCATGGGGCACTGGGGTTGGGTTGCATTCCTGCCGTGCTTCTGACTCGGAGTGTGAAAAGGGCCATCTGTAGTTCTCCAAAGAAGAGTGGCCCCACACAGGTCAATGGGGGAGCTGTCTTACAGGACACTGATCTCAGTTTTCACCTACAACAGGTTCAACAGATACACCTTTAAAAGCAAAATCTTCAGACTGTGGGGGCAAAGGCACCTCAACACCCTTTCCTCTGTAAGGGGAAAAACAGAAGACACAGGAAGGTAACATATGCAACTAAAAAGTACATGGGAATTGCCCTCCCCAGCCTCAGGACACATAAACGTTCAGGGTGAAACACTCAGAGCCTTTTAGGTTCGATTAATGCAGCAGTTACTTTAAGAGTCCCACAAACATTACACTTTTATCTTTAACTTTTTATGTGGAGAACACACCCATAGACCTTATACGGGATGAGTGCTGTCTTGCCTTTGAAGACCCACACTCTTCTAGCAGAGCGTCCAACACACTGCAGGTGACCCTTAGCTACACACACCTTGATCTGTCTTTCACCCATGTTTTTCCTAAGGTCAGAGGCAGAAGTCTTCATGGAAAGCCTTTTGTTTTCAGAGGGCATCTGTCTGTGCCAAGCACCCCATGCCTGCACAGGTCATTTACAGCTGACAAGCAGCAGGGTCAGGCACTGTCAGCAGGAAGCAGCCCACTGCTAATACTAGATGTATACTAAACCCTGAAGGGATCAAGGCTAAGGAGTCAGAACCGCAGTCTGCAGCAGTGGGAGGCAGGCATGCCTGGAACCAGGGGAGGCCACTGTCACACAATGGCTGACACTACAGTCTGAGGCTTTTGGCCTGTTAAGGACCTGGCTCTGTCCTTTCTAGCTGTGTGACCTTGGGGGTGGTTATTGGAGCATACTGCCATACTCTCCCCTTCTTTAGAATGTAGAAGGCGGCCCTGAGGGTTAAACAGATTACAGCAAGCTGAATTCTTGGAAGCGAGGTCTGGCATGTGTGGGTTCCTTTCCCCTAGAGGCTGGGCTGAGAATCTGGTCACAGAGTTTTCTTCAGCCTTCTGGAGGCTAGTTGAAGAAGGCTCTGTCCTGAGAACCTACCATGAAGGCCAGGGAGGGAGCAAGGTGCAGCCACACTCAGCAGGGGTTGAGACAATAAAAATCTGCATCCCTTTCAGAGGGGGAAGGGAGCCTCTGGCTTGTGAAAGGACAGACCGCACTTGATTAAAATAAAAATAGTCAAGAGTCAAAGAACTAGGTTTTATTTCACTAATCTTAATGATAAAAAAAGACAAAAAGAGAGAGCTGGGGGAGGGAGAGAATGGGGAGTGTGCTGCTAAACCTTCCAGCCTCTGGGTTTTTAAACTAAGAGTACTTGACTAGCAGGAGACACTCCCAGGACACTCACCCCCACCCTCCCACCCCACCCCCCACCCCGGGCTTGTCTCCAAGGTACCTTTGATATGTTTTTCTTCAAAGAGCCAGCTTTTGACACCTTTTGTGTGGGTTAGGGTCTGCAAGGAACTATCTTTTTAACACATTTGGGGCTGATGGGTTGTTATCAGCAGGGCGGTTGCTCACCTATAGCTTAACTGGAGGAAGAGGCTCCTTTGCCTGCAGACAAAGGCCCACAGGCATGCAGTAAACATCATTGATGCTAATACTCTGATGAAGATAGGTCAGGATGGGTTCTGCAAGAATTTTTGCCAAGAGCCACCCTGTTAAGGGAGCTCACTAGGCATGTGGGCTGGGTAGGAGGTAATCTGGTGTCTGCAAGGTCTTGTACCATGATGCCCCTCCCCCCCAAATGGCTTTCAGCCTCTGACATGCTGTCAGGAGCTATTGGCTTGGAGAAGTCCAGTAGGCATGAGAGATCTCTGGAGGTGATCTGATATTTGCAAGGTCTGTATCATGATGTACCCCAGAATTGCTTCCAACCTCTGACTACCATGTCAATTGTGCTTTGCTGCATCTCTCTAAAATCTAGCATTAGAGCCAGGCATGGTGGCACATGCCTTTAATCCCAGCACCTACAGAGGCAGAGGCAGGTGGATCACTGTGAGTCTAAGGTCAGCTTGGTCTACAAAGTGACTCCAGGACAGCCAGGACTACATTCATGGCCAGCCTGGTCTACAAAGCGAGTCCAGGATAGCCCAAGATTACACAGAGAAACTCTATCTCAAAAACCAAAAGTAAAAACATCTGGTATTGGTGTAAACTGTTATTTTCTGGGTACTGACCAGCTCAGATTGAGCAAACTTCCTACAGGATCTTGTTGAAGATGCACGGTTTGTTGTTTAGATGAATTAATCCCTGATTATGGAATTCCTGATTTGATTCAAATAGTTTTAAAAGTCAAAGTTAGTTTATGCCTGTAATAAATACCTTTGTGGACCTCCAGATGCCTCACTAAGGATAGCCTTGTAGTAGATTTGTGGCTTCAGATAAGCCTCCACTGCAGATGGCACCATGAATCCTGGTATTTCACCATAAATATAGGCAAGTTTATTTAAACTTTGCATGAACCTAAATGGAATGAAGCTACCTTGATATGTCTGAATTTACTCTGTTTCTTAGAATGAAAGACAGATAAAATTATTGTCTTGAGCTCATAATGAACTAAGAGATAGCTAGATAATGTATAATTAGGTCCGTCCTAATTGATAAGTGGTATACTTTTGTAAGTTTCAAACCCTATTAACCTTAGACTCTGCCAACATTCATCATTCTGAACTTACTATGAGCTTATGTAATGGATACATAGATAAGAAAGGCTTAGCTTTAAAACATGTAACCAGTTTTATTTTAGAATTCATCTGGTTTGTGATTAATTTTAGTCTGTTGACTATGAGGTAATTCTCTTTTCTCAGAAGTATAAGTATGGTCATCAACAATAAATAGGGCTGAAATTGGGAAGCTTAACTTCAGTTGAAGTCGAGATGCCCAAATTCATCCACCCTTTCTCTTAAATGTATGTGTGTGAGTGGTTTATTCTCTCTCTCTCTCTCTCTCTCTCTCTCTCTCTCTCTCTCATTTCTTACTTCCCTGTAGATTTGCAAATGAGCTAGCAGACTCATTTTTATCAGCCTAAGTTTACACCATCTCATTGGAGATCTCCGCAAAGAGGCCTGCCTGCAGATCAAAGAACCTCCTTTTATGACCCCTGTGCAGTTTCTGGCTAGAAGCTGCTTTTACAGCCTCATCCATAGGAAATTTGTGGTCAGTTTAAATTCTCCTCCTTGGCCGCAGTATAGCCAGTCCCTAGAGAAGAAACCTTGGGCTCTTTTTCCCCTTCCCTTCTTTCTCTTTCAATTGGTTGCCTGAGCCATCAGCTCTGGCCACCCAAGAGATGAAGCAAACAAGACAGACATCTGCATGCAGCCCCAAAGACCCTACCCTGGACCTCTTCAGAGCAGCAGCCAAACATTAACAGATTTTTCCTGAATGGAGATTTGGAAATGACGTCAGGATCCAGGAGGAGGGTGATAAGAGCAGCACACCAGAGAGGTGTGATTACCCTAAGCATGGAGTGGACAAGGAACTCACATGGCCTTGGGAACTGAACAGGCTAGGGAACTGTAGGTGACAACATAGCACCAGGCACCAGGCCTGGGCTGGACAGCTGGGTGGAGAGGTCTGGGTGCCGAAAGAGAGTCAATGTGCCTTTCCTTAGCTCCCATCTAGCAGTAGTAGACAAGAGAGTCCCTAGGAAGGCCTTGTCTTGTGGTTATCCTGTTGTCTCCATGTCAACAGGTAAATCAGTTGATCTGGGTCAATCTTGTGTAAAAGTCTTGGATCATCAGAATCATTCTTGTTAGGAAATTGTTTTCACAATACCTTTCCAATTTACAATTTCTTAAAAAGTATTCAAATAAAACAGAGTTTGCCTGACCTTTCACAGAAAATGTTTTTCATGTGTATTTATTGAAGACACTAAGAAAAGGCTATTTTCTGTAAGGTGAAGGGGCCTTGCTTGTCCCTGAAAGGTGTGAAATAGAAATAATGAAAATGACACCCTAGAAGTAGGCCTCAGGTGTAGGACAGCAAACTGTCCACTAGGCCCCGCTTCCTTTCTCCATCCCAGAAACATCTCGTTGTCACTTTCATCTGAGCCCATAGACCACATGCCCTCACTGCTGTATGTTTTGCCTATGGCTGCTTCGAGAACTGCCTCCCTTTCTACAACCCAGAGCTTCTCTCCTAGCTTCTATGCAACAAAGGAGGAGGGAAAGGTGAATAGGTCTTTTAGGGCTTGTGCCGCACTTATGGTGTGATCAGACCTCAGACTGCCACTTGGCAGTGACACTTCTGAGATGTCAGCCTGTCGTAACAGGTCTGGTCTCAAGTAAAATATTCTTTTTCTTTTTTAAAAGATTTATTTATTGTATATGAATGCTTTATCTGCAGAAGAGGGTATCAGATCACATTATAGATGGTTGTGAGCCACCATGTGGTTGCTGGGAATTGAACTCAGGACCTCTGGAAGAGCAGGTGGTGCTCTTAACCACTGAGCCATCTCTCCAGCCCAAGTAAAATATTCGTTTTCCTCTGGTGAACAATACTGAGAATGCTACTAATTGCTAACCATGAACCTAAGGGAGGGTTCATGGCAAGTTGAGTATTTCTTAATTTTAGAAAATCTAGACATTTGTTTAATTTAAAAATTTCACTCACTGTTTGATACTGCCCAGGATTTTTTCTGGATTAGTAAAGTGTTATGGGGGAAAGATGAATTCTGCAATGATAGTGTAATAAATGACTGTTCTCCTGGAGTGGCCCACCCTGAGGATAGACAGCCACACTTTCCAACTCTCCAGAGCCTGTAGCATTGCTTCTGGACCAGGGAACTGCACACCTGCCTTGCACCAAGGCTCTGAGCTTCAGCAGGGGAGAGTGACAGTTGCCACAAAGTGTCTGTGCTTTGGTCTGTTTTCCAGAATGGAGGCCACTGACTCACTAACTTTCCCCTCTCCTATGCCAACCTGGTCTCTCGCAAGATAATCACATCTCCACAGACAGATATCTCTCACCATATTCAGGGCTGTGACTCCTCGGTAAAACCACCCTGGGAGTGCATCACCAGGACACCATTGGTGGTGAGTCTGTCCATGTGCCATCCATGTTCTTCCACTATGCTGCATTTTTCTGGAGAACAATACCACAGAACAGAAAAAGCCTGCTAAAGTGATACTTGAGAAGCAAAACTCCGGAGTATCCTTAAAATACATGGGAAGCCAGTCAGGCCTGGTGGCACACTCTTTTAATACCAGCACTTGGGAGGCAGAGGCAGGCAGATATCTCTGAGTTTGAGACCAGCCCCATCTACACAGTGAGTTCCAGGCCAGCTTGGTGTAGAAAGTGAGTCCAGGACAGCCAAGGCTACACAGAGAGACCCTGTCTTGAAAAAAGAAATACACAGAAAAGGTGGAAAAGAGCAGAGATGTCATTTTCTACTTAAAGCTGGAAAGTGGAGGATAAATGTGCTGCTCTGACAATGGGACAGAAGCTAAGCTGTCAGAAGCTGAACAGTTCATCTCTGACCACCCACTGTATGTTCTCCTCAGGAGCTTAGCTAGGGCTGGCACCTGATCTCCTCACTCAGGGACCCCTTCCCCTGTGTCAAACCTGGAATCTAAGCCTTCAGTTCTTTCTTGAGTGTCACTTCCACCTGCTCTTACGCAGGTACCTGAAAGCATTTTTGCATGTACTCATTACCTGGATGCAGAAGGAAAAATAGTCTAAAGAAGTACTTTTTATCAAACATACAAACTTTTAAAAATTAAGCCAACAATTGGGGGGCGAGTGTGTTTCCATGCAAACTGCTGTGTCTATCCTTGAGGCGATGGCAGCAGTGATAGGACAGACACTCTCTCATCCTCGTACATGCACTGCTTTGAAGCCCCTCCCCTTTCCCCTTCTGGCCCTGTGGCACTGCAGGGAGGATCAGAGTCCTGCTTCATGTAAACCCATCAGAGCAGCCCCAGGCTTGGAGGCCTTGTGACCGCTGTGAGGTGGCTATGCCCAAGTACACAGCCACTTCTTTCTCAGGGAGCTGCCCCACACAAGCAGATGCTGGGAAACGCAGGAGCAGGTGGCAGACTCAGGAACAGACCTCCTCCTCTTCCCAACCCTCAGGTGGCCACTGCACCAGGGGAGGAGTGGGCAAGACAGAGAGAATCAGGTCCAAGATGTTGCAGGACCACTGCATCACCAGGGCTGAACTGGCTTTCCTCAGTACTTCCTGTCATATTTTCCTTTAGGTCACAATAGACAGTTTTCTCTCCACAACGATGTTCAGATTCAAGAGGTATTTGTATTAAGATAGGTTAGCTACTAAAGCTTTCAGGGTTAGTTTATCAAGTACCCCTTGAAGGCAGGGCTTTCTGTTTTCTGTTATCACATAAAACAGGGGATACAGCAAACGCTCACCTTTCAGTGAACAACTAACAATTTCCTTTGTACACTAAAGATCTGAATTTGGCCACTTATTTTTCCCTTTGAAATAAACCTCCCAATTTCACCATAAATGTATGTATGCATGTGTGTGTGTATATATATATATTGTTAACATATACTTTTTAATTAATACAACAAATACAACAACAACAGCTGAGTAATCTACAGAGTGTTTTCTTTTTATTGAGGCAGGGTCTCTCTGCAGTACGACTGGCCTTGAACTTATAACCCTCCTGCTTCTCTCTCCTGAGTGCTGCATACACGTGGCCAGGTTTTTAACACTGCCTTGGGCTGTTCTTAAAACTAAAACATCGGGGAGTTCCAAGATGACAGCGAGCAGCGTGCACCTTGCTTAGACGCCAGAGAAACCAAGGCAGAAAATTGGACTTATTTCATAAGCAGGAACACCAAGTTCCCCACCCAACTACAGGGGGAGAAACCATAGTGCACCAGGAACAAACTAGGGACAACCTTGTGCAACCCCAAACACGGGGGAAAAGCGCAGACCCCCCGAGGAGCAGAGCATCCGCAGCGACAGCAGCAGCAGCAGCAGCCCACAGCTAAAGCAGAGCGACAGGATAGCAGTGGTGGCTGTGGCGCCAACAACACTAGCAGGGCTTGCTGAGGTAGGCCTCGAGGGACAAAACACTCGCAGTGGTGATTGGCGGGGCGGGGATTGGTGAGCTCAGCAGCGGGAAGTGGCAAGCAACAGAGGCTGCAAGGGACTTTGTGCAGTGACCGTGGGTGACAGAGAATGGACCAGTGCCTTGTTTCAGTGGAGAGTGGCAACCAGCAGGGAGAAAGGGGAGGTCAGACTGCTGAATGGATCAGTGCTCCAAAGTGGAGTAGCCTGTTTATAGAGCAAAAGATTAACAAAACAAAAGTCACACAGCATCTGACATCTAATCACAGATTCATTGTGTGGTGAATCCCTTAGAGGAGACAAACAGCCAGAGGAGCCCTATAAAACCACAGAATCTAGGTGGTAGAGCTCAAACAAATAAAGACACAGAAGGCAGAGTCTGAGAACCCAGTATAGAAAACAGCTCCTTATCAAAGGTACTCACCCCCAAGACCACCAGCTTGGAAAGCCCAAGCCTCCTAAGCAGATGCCTAAAGGAAAGAATAAGAGGTCTAATAACAGAAATCAAGACATTTTGGCTCCACCAGAAAGCCCAGAAACCAACAGATATCCTACTATGGCAGAGTCATAGGAAGATGACCTCAAAACCATGCTTGTACAGCTTTTTTGAGAACTATAAAGAGGAAATGAATAGAGCCTTCCAGGAATTCCAGGATAGCACAAACAAGTGAATAGAAGCCATCTGGGAGAAACAAGATACCACAAGCATACAGGTGAAGGATTTAAATAAAACAATTCAAGACATGAAAACAGAGTCAGACAATATTAAAATATCACAAATCGAGAAAAAAAGTGAAATGGAACAATTAAAAAAGGAAGCAGGAATCCAACAGACAAGTATAACTAACAGAATCCAACACATGGAAGAGAGAATCTCAGGTGCTGAAGATACAATAGAAGTAATGGATACTTCTCTCAAAGAAAACCTTAAAACAGAAAAATTAGGGACACAAAGCATCCAAGAAATTAAAGACACCATGAGAAGGCATAACCTCAGAATTATAGGAGTTGATGAAAAGGAAGATGCAAAGTTCCAAGGTTCAGGGAATGTTTTAAAGAAAATTTTACATGAAAACTTCCCCAATCTACAGAAGGAGATACCCTTGAACATACAAGAGGCCTACAGAACACCAAATACACTAGACCAGAAAAGAAATTCATCCCGGCACATAATAATCAAAACACTAAACCTGCAGTATAAAGAAAAGATACTAAAGGCTGCAAGAGAGAAAGGCAAAATAACATATAATGGTAGATCCATCAGAATTACACCTGACTTTTCAACAGAGACTATGAAGCCAGAAGAGCCTGGTCTGAGATTATGCAGACTCTAAGAGACCACAGATGCAAACCTAGGCTACTATATCCAGCAAAGCTTTCAATCAACATAGATGGGGAAGTCAAGATATTCCATGACAAAACCAAATTTAAACAGTATCTAAACACCAACCCTGCTCTACAGAAAATAGTAGAAGGAAAACATCATCACAACGATAGCAGCCACACCCAAGAAAATGCATCATACTGATAAGTGCACACCAGCAAAACCAAAACAGACATGCCACACATAATCACCACTAACTCCACAATAAAAGAATCCAATAACCATTGGTGAATAATACTATCTGTCAATATCAGTGGTCTCAACTCCCCAGTAAAAAGGCACAGGCTAAAAAAATGGATGCAAAAACAAGACCCTTCAATATGTTGCATTCAAGAAACACATCTCATCAACAAAGACAGACATTACCTGAGAATAAAAGGCTGGAAAAATTTTTGTCAAGCAAATGGTCTCAGGAAGCAAAGCAGGAGTAGCCATTTTAATATCCGACAAATAGACTTTCACATAAAAGTGATCAAGAAAGATTGAGAAGGACACTTTGTCCTAATCACAGGAAAAATCCACCAAGAGGACATCACCATCCTAAGTATCTATGCCCCAAATATTAGGGCACCTGCATTTGTAAAAGGAATACTTTTAAAGTTTAAATCACTCATTGATCCCAACACAAAATAGTGGGAGACCTCAACACACCACTATCACCAATGGACAGATCCTCAAGGAAGAAATTAAGCAGAGAAATAATCATGCTAACAGAGGTCATGAATCAAATGGACCTAACTGACATTCACAGAGCTTTCTACCCAAATAGAAAAGAACATACTTTCTTCTCTGCACCACATGGAACCTTTTCCAAAATAGACCATATAATTGATCACAAAACAAGCCTCAATAGGTACAAAAAATTCAAATAATCCCTTGCATCCTTTCAGACCACCATGCCCTAAAGCTGAGCATCAACAACAATAGAAATAACAAAAAGCCTATGAACACATGGAAATTGAACAATCTTCTACTCAGTGACAACTGGGTTAGGGATGAAATACAGAAAGAAATCAAGACTTCCTAGAGTTTAATGAAAATGAAAGCACAACATATCCAAACCTTTGGGACACAATGAAAGCAGTGCTAAGAGGAAAATTCATAGCACTAGGTGCCTTCACAAAGAAACTGGAGACATCGCATATAAGCAACTTAATGGAACACTTGAAAACTCTAGAAAAAAAGAAGCAGACACACCCAAGAGGAGTAGATGGCTGGAAATATCAAACTCAGGGCTGAAATCAATAAGTTAGAAATGAAGAAAACAATTCAGAGAATCAATGAAACGAAGAGCTGGTTCTTTGAGAAAATCAACAAAATGGACAAACCCTTAGCCAAACTCACTAAAAAGGAAAGGGAGAGTACACAAATTAACAAAATTAGAAATGAGAAGGGAGAAATAACAACAGATATTGAGGAAATCCAAAGAATCCTTAGGTCTTACTTCAAAAGCCTATACGCCACAAAATATGAAAATCTAAAGGATATGGACAATTTCCTTGATAAATTCCCCTTTCCAAAGTTGAATCAAGATCAGGCAAACAAATTAAACAGTCACATATCCACTAAGGAAGTAGAAGAAGTCATCAAAAGTCTCCCAACCAAAAGCCCTGGGCCAGATGGATTCTACCAAACCTTCAAAGAAGAACTAATTGCAATACTCCTCAAACTATTCCACAAAATAGAAACAGAAGAAATTCTTCCAAACTCATTCTATGAAGCTACAATCACCTTAGTACCTAAACCACACAAAGACCCAACAAAGAAAGAGAATTTTAGACCAATCTCCCTTATGAACATAGATGCAAAAATACTCAATAAAATTCTTGCAAACCGATACAAGATCACATTAAAAAGCTCATCCTTCAGGACCAAGTAGTTTTCATACCAGGCATGCAGGGGTGGTTCAATATAAGGAAATCCATTAATGTAATTAATCATATAAACAAATTGAAGGAAAAGAATCACATGATCGTCTCTTTAGACGTGGAAAAAGCATTCAACAAAATCCAACACCTTTTCATGCTAAAAGTCTTAGAGAGATCAGGTATACAAGGCACATATCTAAACATAGTAAAGGCTATATACAGAAAACCTATTGCCAACATCAAGCTAAATGGCAAGAAACTTAAGTCAATCCCACTGAATTCAGGGACACGACAAGGCTGCCCACTCTCTCCATTGCTCTTTAATGTAGTACTCGAAATCCTAGCTAGAGCAATAAGACAGCTAAAGGAAATCAAGGGGATACACGTAGGAAAGGAAGAAGTTAAAGTTTCCCTTTTTGCAGATGCTATGATAATATATATCAGCGATCTCCAGAAGTCAACCAAAGAACTCCTACAGCTGATAAACAGCTTCAGCAAAGTGGCAGGATACAAAATTAACATGAAAAAGTCAATAGCCCTCCTGTATACAGAGGACAAAAAGGCAGAGAAAGAAATTAGGGAAACCACTCCCTTCACAATAGCCTCAAACAACATAAAATATCTGGGAGTAAATCTAACCAAGCAAGACCTATATGAAAAAAACTTCAAGTCTCTACAGAAAGAAATTGAAGAGGATATTAGAAAATGGACAGATCTCCCATGCTCATGGATTGGGAGAATAAACATAGTAAAACTGGCCATACTACCAAAAGCAATCTACAGATTTAATGCAATCCCTATCAAAATACCAATGCAATATTTTACAGAACTAGAAAGATCCCTCAACTTCATATGGAAAAACAAAAAACCCAGGATAGCTAAATCAATCCTATACAATAAAGATCTACTGGCGAAATCTCCATCCCTGATCTCAAGCTGTATTATAGAGCAACAGTAATAAAAACAGCATGGTACTGGTACAGAAATAGGCCAATCGACCAACGGAATCAAATTGCGGACCCAGATATACACCCACACACATATGGCCATTTGATTTTTGACAAAGAAGCCAAAACGATACAATGGGGGAAAAGGGCGTTTTCAACAAATGGTGCTGGTCCAATTACATGTAAAAAATGCAAATAGATGCATATTTATCACCCTGTACAAAACTAAAGTCCAAGTGCATCAAAGACCTCAACATAAAACCAGACACACTAAATCTGTTAGAAGAGAAAGTGGATAAAACCCTAGAACTCATTGGCACAGGAGACAAATTTCTGAATAGAACACCAACAGCTCAGGCTCTAAGATCAACAATTAATAAATGGGACCTTATGAGGCTGAGAAGTTTCTGCAAGGCAAACGACACTGTTAGCAGAACAAAGCAAAAGCCCACAGATTGGGAAAAAAATTTTACCAACCCTACATCTGACAAAGGGCTGATATCTAAAGTATATAAAGAACTCAAGAAATTAAACACTACCAAACCAAACAACCCAATTAAAAAATGGGGTTCAGATCTAAGCAGAGAATTCTCAAAAGAGGAATGTCGAATGAGAAACACTTAAAGAAATGTTCAACATCCCTACTCATCAGGGAAATACAAATCAAAATGATCTTGAGATTCCATCTTACATTTATCCAATTAGGTGTATCAATAACACAAGTGACGACACATGCTGGAGAAGATGTGGCAAAAGGGGAAATCTTCTCCACTGCTGGTGGGAGTGCAAACTTGTTCAACCACTCTGGAAAGGAATGTGGTGCTTTCTCAGAAAATTGGGAATAGCTCTACCCCAAGACCCAGCTATACCACTCCTGGGCATATATCCGAAAGATGCCCCACCATGCAACAAAAACATTTGTGCAACTATGTTCATAGCAGCCTTATTCATAATAGCCAGGACCTGGAAACAACCGAGATGCCCCTCAATTGAAGAATGGATAAAAAAAACTGTGGTACATCTACACAATGGAATACTATTCAGCTATTAAGAACAAGGAAATCTTGAGTTTTGCTGGCAAATGGATGGAGTTAAAAATGATCATCCTAAGCGAGATAACCCAGACCCAAAAAGACATGCATGGTATATACTCACTCATATGTGGATTTTAAACCAACACCGACATCCTAGGAGAGACTCCACCCAGCAGGACATAGGGACATTTACAGAGACTTAAAGCTGGACAATGGACAGAGTCTTGAGTGTGTAGAGTGGCCCAGTCAGGCCACACAGGAAGAGGTCATATATAGTACAGGGGATATTAGATAAACTAAGATCAGATGGTAGGGGAGGAGAGCTCCCCTATCTAAGGACTAGGGGAAGGAGGGAAAGGGGTTGAGAGAGGGGATGGGATCGGGGGTAGATGAGGGAGGGGGTGGGATCAGGAGGGGAAGAGAGAGGGGTCCACAATTGAGATGTAAAGAACTCAAACTACAGAACAAGCAGGTAATTTATATTCCTAATCACACTACATGGGAATAGGTCTGAGACTGGCAGAGGTATAAATGTATAGGCATAGAGAGGCCTCATGTGGACCACAGAAACTCTGTGAATTACTATTAGAGGCCTTTACTAGTAAGGAAAGAAGGAAGATTTGTAAATGCTTTATGTCGACCCATACACTTTAATTGTTCCGGGCATCCCGCAAACCTCATACAATTATAATGTTAGAACTGGATAATACTTGTAAGAGATTGTGTTTTCAGAACAAAATAACCAGCTGGATCAGACTTGAGAGGAATCAGTCCCCCCCAGCACAATGGCACTGATATCCTGCATCCTCCTAGATCCAGCCCTGGATGATTCTGTTCCTTTTACTCATCAGAGTTGGACAGCTTCCTGAACAATATTGTAGAAAACTTCTGATCCAATTAGGACTACCATTGCAATATCCTACTAAGCCTGGAATGTCTCAACATTTAAAAACTGAATCACAAATGCAATCACTATATTGCTTAAGCATTCTCTCCAATTTTGGGGGGCCCACTCCAAAGTATTATGTGCCCCAATTGAACCTGAAGAAACCTTAAGAGAACGATGCTCCATTCCCTCAAAGGGGGTGGGGGGCACAGTTGTATAGGTTGCGGTATGTTTGCCTGTTCTAATTGGGAGGTGGTCATAAGTCAATATTGGTCTTATACAGAGAAAAAATTAGGGGAAACACAGGAATGTCTCTCTTTGTCTTTATCTTGCATACATAGGCAAGGAGATGGGAGCTGAAAGGAAAGAGAGATTTAGGGACATAAAGGGAGGATAGAACAAAAGCTAGATGATTGAACCTATTCCTTAACTCAAGGCCTTAATTGTTACTTATAGTGAAGGGTATGTTTAAGTCCTTGTGATAGAGTTCAATATATTGATACAAAACATGGGGATGTCAAATAATTGGCAGATTTTAACACAAGAATATATATCCTAAGTCTAACAGATAGATATGACTATATCGATATATGAGGTAAAATAGTTGAATAAGGTCTTCAAAAGCCTCAGAGACACACAGAATATAGCATTTAAAGTTGTTCTCATAATCCTAAACTTCTTTGACAACAAGACAAGTTAACTCCTGACAACAACCAGCCGACCTCAAAGATGATGATGAGCATCAAAGAGCCTTCTTATGGACATGGCTTCAAAGTTGGCAAAATAACAACTGGGCAAATTGTCCTCGTTCCACCACTAACAGAATCTGCCTAAAAATGGGCAATTTAGATGCAGGCAGAGTAGACGGCTGCACTCTGCCAAGTCAGGGTAAGCAAGTCCTCTATAGTTCCTGCCCTGGGAACAAGTCTGGCTGAAATATAGGCCAGAAAGCTAAAGATGAGGCTCCAACATTATACAGTGTATTGGGGGACTGGTCAGGAGGTAAACTGTCTTAAGTAAATTTGTACATTTTGGAAACTGCTAACCCACACTGCTGGTTCACTCAGGAATTTAAGTTTTATTCCTTCTCAAGTCTCTGAGGGGCATTGAAGACAAGATCATATAGTTCTTTTTCTGTTTTTGTTTTTGGTTTTGGTTTTTCGAGACAGGGTTTCTCTGTGTAGCCTTGGCCATCCTGGACTCACTTTGTAGACCAGGCTGGCCTCGAACTCACAGCGATCCGCCTGCCTCTGCCTCCTGAGGGCTGGGATTAAAGGCGTGTGCCACCACGCCCGGCTTGATAATAGAGTTCTTTAACCAAGTTTAGCTGGTTGGGGGACAAGATCATTTTAGATCAAGATAAAGAAGTTAGGCTATTAGAGTTGAGATAAAATAGATATTGAATCTCATTCGGAGATCTAGACTCAACAAGACAGGAAAAACACTTACTTCAAAGGAGACAGATGCAGATGGCCAAGTCACTATGAATGTAACATATATAGTACTCAGTATTCTCATGATTGTCACATGGTTCTCCCTGCTGTATGTAGTTTGTTTTACACATGTGTGATAAAATAAAAGTATATATATATATAAAGAAAAAACCCTAAAACATAAAAAAAACCTTCTAACTACAGACTTCACACTAAGCATGTTCTCTGCAATTAACTCCATCACAGCAGTGGTGGAGTTCTGAAACCAGAATATATTGTAGAACCTCCTCCAAGAAATATATTTCTGGAAGAGTCAAATCCAGCTGAGAATACTAATGCTGTGTATGGCTTGTTCCTGTCACACATGATCCTGCAGGCAAACCTAGAGGTGGTGCTCTGTGTGATCTGGGCATCATAGATCTGACTGCCAAAAATGGTGTTGATGACCATGAAGTTGATAGGGCTCTCTGTTGATCTGCCCACTTGAAGAAACCAAACACTCTCATGACTCATATGAAAACCATCAGGCTCTGTGTTGTACTCACAGGAACAGGGACTTGGGACACTGTCAGCTTCCTTATCTTTGTTTAACTGACTTCATGCTCTTCCTTGTTATCTAAGAGAGAAGTTACAGGGAATAAGGATCAGATCCTTTCTAAAATCTAGTTCATTTTATCAATGGACCAAGACCTAATGGGACTGATATGACCCCTCCCCCACTACACATGTGTGTGCATATGCGCATGCATGCATGCATGCATGCGTGCATGTGTGTATGCACACACAGACCCACAAGCATGTATAAGCCAGAAGACAGTCTTAGATATCACCTTCAGGGATGCCATTCACCTGCTATGAGAAGTCTTTCTTTGTCTGTAGTTGACCAGTTAGTCTGGGCAAGCTGTTCAGCCAAGCTGTAGTGAGCCCCATTTCCACCTCTCCAGTGCTGAAGTTACAAGCACACATCACCACCCTTCGTTTGGGTTCTGGGGCTTAAACTTAGGTCCTCAGGTTTGTGAGCTCCTCTCAGCCTGAGGTGGGTGTGTACAAATGCACAACACTACAGGTATAATGCTGTACAGTAGATTCCTAGATCTTAGTCATTTTGTTTAAGTGCAACTTTAGCAAGAAAGCTCAATTTTCTATTCTGGGAGAATGAATGATATTAGATTTTCTCTCTTGGATCAAGTTGGAAATACTACTTTTACAGCAAACTCCTCTTTGTTTTCTATTTTCAGAGGAAGCAAACTTTTAAAGAAACAAAGGGACTCTGCTTGCTAAACTCCCTAAGTCAGTCAGTCCATGAACAAACAAAGTGCTTACCCTGGAGGACAGAGGGAAAACACTGGCTGCCATTGCTCAGTGAGCATGAGAACATGGGATGTGGGGCTTACCCAAGTCAGCCCAAAGCTCGGAGTGTAAGTGGAGGGAATATTTAAAAGACTGCTCTTAGCACTTCATGTCTAGATTAAAATGAAACCTCTCTGGAGAGGGCTAAAGTTGCCACCAATGTTATTGTTGCTTCCTTTCCTTGGTAAGATTTCAAAGCTGCCAGGAGATCATATTTCACTACATATTAGAGTCCTAACAGAGCCTTTCCTGTTCAGTAGATTCCACTGAAACAGGTCTTGCCTTCCCCTGTTAACTAGAAGCACGTTTGCTTATGTGTAGGGACATCCTCAGGGTGTGATATTAAACACGTATGTACTGATGCTCCCTATCTGTCTGCCTGAAGGCAGCAACAGACATGGCCTCCAGTCGAAACCATTTACATGAAGGCGAAGAATGCCTCACTGAGTACACCCAAATGTCCTCGCCTGAAAACAGAGGATTCAGGAGCTGCCCGTGGGATGAACATATAGGCCCTGACATGTATGCACATAAGGACATGAAAATCAACTTCCATGGTGTTTTTATTTTGATCATGAATTCTATCTGAAAAGATAAATGATGTAAAATATATGATTTTTTTAAATCCAAAGGAATAAAGTAAAAAGAAGAGCTGCTCCATCCTTTAGCTCCACATGCTTCCCAGCAGGTCATGAATTTCCTTTGTAAACTTCTCCTCTATGTCCCCATGCACACAGTACCCATACCAAGCCAACAAGCATTACTTCTTTCTTGTTTATTTAATGGCCTTTAATTCCTTGCTCCAGTGAAATGTGCCTGGGATAAACGAAGTTACTAGTTTCACTGGAACCCATCAACCCGAGCAGATGTATATTGCTTAGCTATGTGCATTTCAGGCTTAATAAACATGTAACTTGCTTAAAAATGCAACATAAAAATCTAAAGGAGAGATAGCATAAAGCCATATCACATAAGCCATATTTATAAAGCTGGGCAGACTCCCCTCTGCTGGATTAGTTTTCAAGATGTGTAGCGCCCACGCTGCATATACCCCGATGTATCGAGCGAGGGACAATGAGTTGAAGAATCACTTCAGACAGCAGGTCAATCATTCTAAGAGAATGCTGTTTAATAAGGAGGGCCAAGGACTTTTATACAGTACAGAGGCAGGTAGAAAAATACAAGACTATGTAGATGAGAAGTCCCCAGGACAAGAGGAACCATGTAACCAATGTAACCAGGGTGCAAAACAGGAACTTGTGGTCAGCTCAGCAAGGCACAATGTTCACAACAGGAAGTTGCCAGGACAGAATAACAATTACATACCAGCCAGGGCATAGCCCCAGGGGGCCCAAGCCTAACAGTTAACAACAGGTACTACCTTCATATAAATTAAATGAGCTCCTGTCTTAGGTTGCCAGGACATTAGTCATCTGCCTTACCCATCCTTGGTACAGCTTCTCAAAACACAGTCGCCCTGTCTTAGGTTGGCAGGGGCCTTCATCATTGGATACTCATTTATCAAGGCTAAACCAAATTTTGGGCAGTGGGATTATCCAATGCCAGGGATACAAGGGCCTGTTCGGTCTAGAACTGTTGAATGGCCTGTTGTTTTTTCATGTAGAAGCATTGGTCACCTTAGCTGGGGTAATGCAAGCATGATAATACATAGGATAACAAGGAAGGATATGAACATCCCACAAATTATCAATTTGTTCTTGCAACAAGGCTGTCTGCTGATTAAGATTCTGAACAGTCAATTGAATCATGAAGTCCAATGAATTTTGAGTAGATAGGGCACTGGCCACCTCCTCAAAAAGTTTGTCCAAAGTCTAAATTCTGAGGGATGACAATTCTAGTAGCTGTTGCAGCAGTGGCAGCTAAAGCGATGGCTCCGATAATGGCGGCAGTGATGTCAAAGTCTCTCTTTTCTTGAAAGAGGATCAAACTGATCTCTTCTGTATGCTTCACTGGAAATGGAACTACTCCAGGCACTCGTACTCATGATGTTCCTGCCTCTGCTTCCTTCAGCAAATCCTACCGGTGTGCACCACCACAACTGGCGTCACGATCGGGGGACTTTTCACTGGTGTCCATGCTGCCTCCTGAAGGCTGATGGGCAGATGGATGAGAGACAGGATGCACACAGCACCCAGGAACCCAAATGGGTACCTCATTGTCCTGTGGGAAAACACAAGCAGAGCCTCAGGCCCATACCAAAAGAGGATCCAGACCCTTTCATACACCAGTGGACAGATCCTTCCACTTCACCATTCTTTTATGTCTTGTAGAAGGTCTCCAATGTTTATCTGCAGCAGGAGCATCAATAGTTTAAAAATTTAAAATATATAATATATAGGCTAATTGTGGATGCGGGGTAGTTTTTCCGCTGTATTCACCCTTCTTTATCTTATATAAATAAGCTTTAAGTATACGGTGTGCCCATTCTATAATCACTTGGCCCTGCGGATTATGGGGAATGCCAGTCTTATGTAAAATATCGTAGGAAGAGAGAAAGGATGCAAGCCCTGCACTAGTATAGGCTGGTCCATTATCAGTTTTTAATTGTTTGGGAGTCCCCATGTATGAGAAGGCCAGCAATAAATGCCTTGACAGCCTTAATTTTTTCTCCTGAATGGGCAGATGAGAAAAGGAGTCCAGAATATGTATCAATGGAAACATGTGCAAACTGCAATTTACCAAAACTAGGAACATGAGTAACATCCATTTGCCAAATGTGATTAGGCATGAGTCCCTTAGGATTGACTTTAGAATGTAAAATAGGAAGGAATTCAGCACATGATGATCAATCCTTTACTATTTGGATGGCTTGATTTCTAGATACTGCAGTATGGTGTCACAAGGATTGAGCATTAAGATGAAACTTGGCATAAAGTTGGGGAGCTTGATCCATACCGGTCGTTTGAAAACAAAGCATGGGCGTTTGAGTTAACTGGTCTGCCTTGTGATTTCCTTCAGCTAAGGGACCAGGTAAGGAAGAGTGAGCTTACAAATGCCCAATGAAGATGGGTGAGATTCGACACCAAATAAGCCCTTGTAATTCCAACAGCAAGGATTGTACATTAGAGAGAGGTGAAATATATGGACAAGTCTTTAGAGGGCTAAAATTTGAGTTACATACTTACTATCAGAAAAAATATTAAGTGGCTGGTCAGGAAAGAGTTGTAAAGCTAATATAACTGTCTATAATTTAGCTAATTGTGCAGACCAAGTGGGTACAGTTACGGACTTGCTTACAGACTCTTATACTATGACGGCAATACTTTTAGAGGTTTCATCAGTATACACCACTCTGGCCTTAGGAATAGGTTGTTGTTTAATTATTTTAGGAAAAGTCACAGGATGTTACTTTAAAAAGTCACTCAACTTATTAGGAGGATAGTGATTATCAAATTGACTAGAAACAGAGGACAAAAATATGGTCCAGTCATCATTATTGTTTTGTAACTCTAATAATTGTGCTTCAGAAAGTAGTGTAATAATATGATCTGGGTTTTTACTGAAGGTTTGCATACTAATTTTACAAGCTTTGAAAAGAAGCAACACCATAGCCTGTGGATATGACAGAACCATTTTTGCAGGCAACACTTTTGACTGAACCCATAAGATGGACCCAGTTTGCCAAAACAGCCCAGTGGAGGCATGGGTTGTACAAAAGATTAGTCACTGTAATGTTTGTTTCTAATCTACGTAATTAACATGTGCTTTGGTCAATGCCTCTTGCACTATCTGCTTACAGGCACGTCCCTCAGGTGTTAATATTTGGGCAGAGGAGGGATCTGGATTACCCTGCAGGATATCAAAAAGAGGCTTCAACTGACCAGAGGAGATTCCTAGGCTAGGTCAGATCCAATTGATGTCTCCTACGAGCTTTTGAAAATCATTTAAGGTTCTCAAAGAATCTAAATGCAAGGCAATCTTTTGTGGCTTGATGCCATTTTAAAGAAGTTGATGGCCTAAATATTGATAGGGGTGGTGTTGTTGAATTTTCTCTGGGGCTATCTGTAATTTGGCTTGTTTTAATACTCCTTATAAGGCTGCTAAGGCATCCGAGGCTTCAGATTCCAGTTGGGCCGCTATCAAGATATCATCTATGTAATGAATGAGATATATTTTGGGATACAGCTTTCTAACTGGTTTGATGGCAGCAGAAACATACATTTGACACATGTTGGGAGTATTGGCCATACCCTGAGGTAAGACTACCCATTGGTACCTCTTATAAGGCTCCTTAAAGTTTCCATATGGGACACTAAAAGCAAACCTATGAGAATCCTTAGGATGCAAAGGGCTGGTAAAAAAGCAATCCTTGAGGTCAGTCACTATCATATGCCAGTCCTTTGGAATGGCAACTGGAAGAGGCAATCCGGGTTGAGTACTCCCATTACTATCATGGAGAGATCGACTGCATGGAGGTCTTGCAACAGCCTCCACTTACCAGACTTCTTTTTAATAACAAAAATAGGAGTATTCCAAGGTGACATAGAAGGTATTATATGGCCAGCAGCTAGTTGTTCTTGAACTACAGCATTAGCATCCTCCAGCTTTTCTTTAGAAAGGGGCCATTGTTCTACCCAAACAGGGTCATCTTTTCTCCATGTTATAGGAGGCTGCGTTACAATGGCTCCTGTGGAAAATTTCCTAACCCTGTTCTATCATAGGGACAACGAGTCTCCTGAGCTAAATCAGTTATGGGTTGAGCATTACCCTGAAGATGCTTTCCCAGGCTTTGGCCAGGGCGGTATCCCTGTTGCTGTAACATCTTTTGTACAGAGGGTGTAATTAAAACAGCTCCCATTCCCTCCAGAATATCTCTTCCCCATAAATTAACTGGAACATGATGTAAAACATAGGGCTGAAAAACTTCTATATGCCCTTCAGGATCTCTCCAAGTTAAGAGCTGTATGCTCCGAAGGGGACCAGGATCCATCCCAATACCCTGCAGATGAGTATCACTTTGTTGCAATGACTAAACCTTAAGTCAAAAATTATGTGAAATTACAGAGGTATCAGTCCAGTATCCAAAAGTCCTTTAAACTCTTTGCCATTGGTTGTGAGTGTCATGGTGGGGCAACTATTCATGGCAGCTACCCAAAAGGCTTCAGATTCTGTGGAACCAAACCATTGTCCTTCTCTTGTGTCTTTTAAGAAGGGGTGGAAGTTTTAAACTGAGGCAACAGGACAAGTTGAGCCACTTGGGAACCCTGAGGTATAACAAGGATACCCTTAGTGGTTTCCATCATTATTTTTATTTCTCCCATCGTATCTGGATTAAGGACTCCTGGTATGACCTTGAGGCCTCTCATTAGAACATTACTGCAACCCAGCAGTAAGTCAATTGTTCCTGTGGGTAGGGGGCCTTTGACCCTTGTACCTATGGCTTGGAGACCCATCGGTGGAGTCAGTATGGCTCTGGAGGAGGTACAGAGGTCCAGTCCTGCACATGCTGCTGTACCTCTGATGAGGTCTCTGATAGAAAGGGGTTTCTTTGTGGGATAAAATGTGCATGTCTCTGTGCGGGTGTCTGCAAGGCTCCATACACCCACTGTGTTGGGGCCTGGAGCAGACCCTGAGACCCGTTTCCCTGTAAAGGTCTACCTTGCTTATCCATTTTAGAGTGGCACTCATTTGCCCAGTGATGTCCATGATTTACATCGAGGGCACAACCCAGGTTTGCCTGGCCCTGTGGGAGGCACTCTAGTGCCTTAACAGCCTTGGGTACATTCCTGCTTGAAATGCTCTTCTTGTTGTCATTGGAAACAGGTCTTAGGCCTAGCTCCACTGGAATATGCTTTCCCTTCTACAGTGGAAGCAAGGACTTGTCCCATGATATGTGTGGAGTTAATGTCCCAGGCAAATTTTTAAATAATCACCAACACTCTTGCTTTTATGTGGTCACAAGGCATCTTGACAGTATTTGTTAGCATTTTCAAGGGCCAATTGCTTGATAATAGGCATGGTTCCTTCTACATCCCCAAATATCTGACCAGCTAACTGCATAAGGCGATCTACAAATTCCTGAAATGGTTCAGAGGGCCCTTGAATTACCTTGGACAATTGTTCTCCTGCCCCATTGTTAGGTAAATATTTCCATGCCCGGTGGGCACAAGTAGCAATTTGAGCATACACAGCTGGGTCATAATGAATTTGAGCTTTCAAAGTGGCGTATTGCCCCATGCCTGCAAGCATATCTACATTCCTTTGAGGAAAGCGGGCTGCAGCATTCTGAGTGGCAGTTTGTATGCATTGCTCCTGATAATTGCTGCACCAAAGCAGGTAGTTGCCACTGGCAGAGTCGGCCCAACACATTTGTTGCCAATCACTGGGTGTCAGGTATTGAGTATTAAGAGATTCAAAAATTGCTACAGTAAAAGGGGCATGAGGGCTATAAGCCATAACTGCATCTTTCAATTGTTTTATGTCCTTAAATTGAGGAGCCTCATGCTGTCTTTGAGCCTGTCCTGGATTATTGGGGTTAGGCACTTTTATCACAGGAAAAATAACTCCTTTTGGAGGTGCAGAGGCCTCAGGCAAAGAGAATTGACTCTGAAAATCAGGATTATAGGGTGGGGGTCAATCCTTGTCTCTTTTACTATCTGTCCCACCCTCTATAGTCACTTTGTGTAAAGGCTGTTTCAAAGTCTTGATATCTGCTCTTAATAAACTTTCCTCACCCTCGGACTCCAAGGAGAAAGTGTCCATTGTATCTAAGCCTGTGACTTCAGAAATTCCTGTTCTTATACCTCATTTAAAGTTTCATTCAAGGCCCCTAACTGTTCTTTTATTTTTTCATTGGTACTATGTAGGGCATCTTGAACGAGGCGCCATAAAGAAAAGGTAGATATAGGGACCTTTTCTGAGCCCTCCCTCTGTAACATCTGTTGTAAATCACTTTTTACCTGTCCAAGTCTTGTAAGTTTAATCTCCCCGATACCAGAAACCAGGGGCTGCTCTGTTCTATATTTTTAATAAATTCATTAGCTGTCTTATGTTTAATCCTGTTGCCCTGTTCCTTTAATAACTTAGTTAATTGGCCCACCATGATGGCAGCGGATGTAGTGGCATCCATTTTCCAATACACCCGTATCTTACCTTCCTTGGGTGCTGGCCAACTTCCTGGGGCAACCTGTCTGTATCCTCCCTTCTTTCTTGATCTTGGTGAAACCACCATTTGTAGCACCCGCACTGCAAATGCCCCGAGATATCGAGCGAGGGACAACGGGTTGAAGAATCACTCCAGACAGTGGATCATCCATTCTAAGAGAATGCTGTTTAATGAGGAGGGGCCAAGGACTTTTATAGAGTATAGAGGCAGGTGGAAAAATACAAGACAATGTAGATGGGAAGTCCCCAGGACAAGAGGAACCATGTAACCAACGTAACCAGGGTGCAAAACAGGAACTTGTGGTCAGCTCAGCAAGGCACAATGTTCACAACAGAAAGCTGCCAGGACAGAATAACAATTGCATACTGGCCAGGGCATGGCCCCAGGGGACCCAATCCTAACAGTTCCCAACAAAGATGGATGTGTTAACTTAGCTCTACTGACTAACAGCACTATGAAGTCTTTTTTGTGGTTATTAAGCTTGAGATTACTTATTAATAAATGTAAAAGTAAGTTGTATATGTGCACTGTTCAAAATAAAAATTTACAAAAGCATAGGATAAAAGCACCATCTCCTTTGCTTTTAAGGTGATAGTATTTTACATTTGTTATTTGAGACTTCATACATGTACACAATGTGTTTGGATCACACCTGCTCCCTGTCCCCTACTCCGAAGCCCTCTGGGTTCCTCCCCATATCCCCCTCCCAACTTCTTATTTCTTTTCCTTAACCCTGAGCCTATTGATTCCCATATGTGCACTGGCATAGGGCATATTCCACCTACCAGGGTCAGCAACCTCAAAGAAAACCGACTCTCCCCTCCCCAGCATCCGTCATCTCACCAGCTGTCAACAGCCTCTCTCCCACCCATGCACAAATGACTGACCAGTCTGAGCTTGTGCAGATCTTGTGGAGGTAATTTCTACATTTCCTTTCTTTTCCTTTTTAAAAGCTTTTATTTTTTTTTTAAAGAAAGGTCACAAATACTGCAAATATTTAATGAATATAGAAACATAAAAAGGAGAATATATGGTTTCTTCAAACTCAGCATCATATCTCACCCTAAACTTTCATTCCAAAAGATGCTTAGGAGTGAGTGCAGTAACTGTGAGAAACCCTGTATGTTCCTGGTCACAACACAAAACCTGAAGCCTGGGTCCTAATGTCCATCAGTCTTAGAGAGAGGTGGGACTTCACACACTGTGGGTTTTAATTTCCATCAATCTTATAGAGAAGCGGGACTTCACACACTGTGGGTCCTAATGTCCAACAGTCTTAGAGAGAGACGGGACTCCACAAACTGTGGGTCCTAATGTTTATCAGTATTAGAGAAGAGAGATGGGACTTCCACACACTGTGGGTCCTAATGTCCGTTGGTATTAGAGAAGAGAGGCGGGATTTCACATACTTTCTAAAAGTGAGCACTCTTTTAAAATGTCACACACTGCTCTTAGAAGGCTAGGCAGGTGGTCTGCCACTGAGGTCCACTTCCAGCCCCACCCCTTCATGCCCACAAGCATTACTTCCCTCTAGAAGTGCCACACTGTGACTTTAAGTCACTGACTTCATGTCTCATGATTCAACTGAAATTGACTTTAAGATCTGAAATTTTATTTCAATTAAAACACCCTGCTAGGATCAATCACTGTGAGCCATGTGCTTATCTGCCTAGCCATACATGATTTATCACCTCACTCCCCTTCACATCTAACCTCTGGAGCGCTAGTAAGATTCTCTCCTTTAAGACACAAGCCTCCTACCGTTTTCACCAGCAAAGAAATTTCAGACACCTTCTGACTGAAACCCCAGTTGGTGTGGGAAACCTGCAGTCCATCTTTTCTTCTCTTGGATCAGTTCCACTTTCTCTTACAGGCAGTCATGTAGACAAGATGAGATACCTCTAAATTTTGTTAGACAATTGAGTGGCACACAGGCCAAGATGCTTCTGAATTTATCTGCTATTCACAGGACACTGGCATTCAGAATAGCCACAGTGAGAACTTGAAAATTTATGTATAATGAGAGCACACTTGTGGAATGCCTGTGCAGCCCAGAAGACTGAGCTGAAGTGGTACAAAAAGTTTCTCTCGTTTCTTCCTTCTCTCCTACATTTATTTTCTGACTCTTTTGTTTCTATGGCATGGAAGTTCCTATCCAGGAGCCCTCTCTCAGCTTTGCTTTTGGTCATCTCCCTTGAATCTTCACTCACTTCTTGATTTTGGATCTTGTACCCATCCAAACACACACTGGAGCACCTTGAACTGTGGTTAAAGGCACAGGTTTGTTCTGGTTTCTGTTAAAGATTCAAGCCTGTCTCTGGTAACCTTTGGAAAATATACAAAAGTGAGTCTTTGAAAAGAACCCTTGGCTTAGATCATGTCAGCCATGTTGAGCTGCTATACAAGTTTCAAGGGCTGCTCTTGGAACCTTATACTGCCACCAAGCATCCTGATCCTAGCACAGCCCCTTGTGACTAGATGCTTACCTTAGGGAAGCTCTCCTGGCTGTCTGCAGCTACCAGCTCACCCACCAGTAGTACACCTTAGAAAACCACATCTATTTCCTTACTCATCTGATCAACTTCCCTTCTCAGCTCAGGCCAGCTGGCTTCCTACCCCTCCCTTCTTTGGGGGCCAGTACACTTCTAATACAAGTCTGAACACATCTGCCCTTTCAGCCCCCCCCCCCTTTCTCATAACCCCATCCAATCTCCTTCAGCTCTGATTCTTCTGGTAGGTACAAGTTCAGCCCACTCTATGGCTAAGTGAACATCTCTGGTATGATATGCTCTGAACAAAACTTTGACCCTCCAGCCCTTTTCTGGATGCTAACGGCTGCCATACAATTTGCTGAATCTAAATATCCCAGGGACCGCTGTACAGCCTTGCCACTGTAGCTCCCAAGCACAAATTAAGTCCTTCCATTTTTTCCTCTTTACTCCTGTTATTGTTACTCTGTACAGGGACTCTCTTTTGCTCATCTGGCTCAAATGAACATTTCTGATAGTCTCAGAAAGGCCCAACCACACATTTATTTTTGTTACTACTTTATAACTGTTAATTTTTCTACTGAGCGGTCTCTCAGCTCCTGAGATCATTGGAAATATGTGTTTTCCAAAAGTTGAGACCCAAAGGTTGAGAACCACTGATTTAGTTCTTTCTTCACAAGTAACAGCATCTCGCTCTTGTTGTTTTTCTGCCCCGACTTCCTTCCTGCTAACCTTTGACCCTGTCTTGGAGCTCAAGAAAATTGCTATTTGACCTGGAATGTCTACTGATAGGTGGGTGTTCTATCTACCTCCTTGGTCTTGTATTAGTATATGCAATGTTGGGGATAGAAGAGGACTGTGCCTGTCAGGTAAGCTGAGTCACAGCCCTAGCTCTTTGCCCCTGTAACTGGCTGAGTATCTGATACACCAGACACTCTCTTTCATGTATATGTATATATACATGTGTATATATACATGTATACATACATACATGATATAGATGATGAAGGATTCTAATGGTAAGCCAACCCTTGTAAGTGAGCTCATGAGGACACACACACACACACACACACACACACACACACATACACACATGAGGGGGGGCGTAAGACACTTTTCAAAAATGAGAGGGGGTGGGGAGGTGGGAGAAGGAAAAGGGAAAGAAAGAGGGAGAGGGAGGACACTTTCCAAAAATAATAGTTTTAAATTCAGATATTACTAATGTTTTTTTAATATTAAATTGATGCTGAGTGCGGCAATCTAAAACTATTGTAAATGGACTAAGTTAACGCAGCGTCCTGGCTGAATCACATGTCCTTGGTCCTTTGTCTCATCTGAGTGACACTGTAAGGCATCTGTTCTGACTCCCTCAGATTTTATGTTTTACTTTCTCTATTTTCTTTCCTCATTTACTCCAACCCTAGGAAGCAATTTCTAAGATCTTTCTAGCTTGTATTAGTTCAAACTCCACCATCCTTAAATCCCTTCCTTAACCCAGACCTAGCCCTGACTGTTCGCTCCGATACCCCACCATTGCACATGCAACACTGACATCAAGCTACTGACACCAAGCCAATGGGGATGGCTGGAAAACACAGCCTTCTATGCTGAGGCCCACTGTCATCTCTGACCTGGGTTTCAGTTGCTTTCCCCTTCAAAAACCTGCAGTTTTCAGATTCACAATCTAGCGGCTATAAAAAATAAGTATTCTTCCGTAAAGAGTGTGTATGAGTGCTTGTTTGTGTGTTTGTGTACACTGAGGCCAGAAGTCAATGTCGGTGTTTTTTTCCGTCACATTCAGCACTATTTATCTTTAGATTTTCCCTTTTATTTACTTACTTTATTGTTGTGTGGTTGTGTATATGTGGGGCAGTGGTGTGGTGAGGGGCATGCATGTGGGCGATCATGTAGAGGTCAGAAGGTAACTTGCCTGAATTGGTCCTCCTCAACCTTGTAGTTCCTGGGAATTAGACTTGGGTCATTAGGCTGGATGACTAATGCCTTTATCAATTGGGCTTCTTTGCTGATTCTTTTTATATTATTTTGGGAATCCCTTGTGATTTACTACTGTGACAAAATGAAGCACTCAGAAGTCAGCTGGGGGAAAATCCAACTACATCTGTAATTCATTCTGAGAAGGGAAAGGCACACACACACAAAAAGACTGCATTCAACATCAAAGGATGTTGCATGGCTGCAGAGAATTACTCAGGATTCTCCTTAAGAGAACACACTGTCTCACACTCAGCAGCATCTGCCTGTCTACTTCCTGTGGGAAAACAAGCTGTTGATTTAAGGGTGGGACAGTATCAGTGACAACTGTCAGTCACAATTCTCTTCCCTATTGTTGAGGATGCTTCCAGCCCACTCGTAGTAAAAAGGCTTTGCAGCGAGAAGAGTACACATCTTCCAAGCTTTAAGAATCATTATAAAGTCCCATAACAGTATTGACAGGAAGTGCATGCTCATCATTGCCATAACAAAGAAGAGAGCTCTTAGGTGGCACTTGGAGAGTGGAGCTGCTGTTAATACTGTGTGCAAATAGCAGAAACCTTGCTTCTGAGTTTGAGATGTCATTTAAATAACTAAGTGTGTATTTATGGTTATGTCTGTTATTCATCTACAGTGCCCAGCTGTCTAGAACTGTTTAGCTTCACACGGTCCCCAAATCTGCACATCACCTGTCTACTCCTTCCTTCCCAAAGCTAGCTGCCTAGTCAATGTTTTATTTACCCTTTTAGAGACTTTCAGTGCACCGAGGAATTGTTAAAGTCATTCAATAATACCAATTTAACAATACAACACTTAATGTTAATACACCACTTAGTATTATTGTGTGTATTTAACACCATGATTTAATTATTTGACACTTCCTAGTAAGTAACCTTAACTGACCCCAATACTAACAGCAGGACTCACAAATGCCATTGCTATTTGCTCCTTCAGTCTGTTTTGATGAGTTCTTTCTGAGTCTGTATTCAGAGCTTTTCCTTGCTCAGCTCCATAGCCTTGCAGGATACCAGTGCACTATGCACCCCTGCACTGCTGCACTGTGCTCTGTGCACTGTGCACTGCTGCACTGCCACACTGTGCACTGTTGCACTGTACACTGCTGCATTGTGCATTGCTGCACTGCCATGGGCCCATACTCAAGTATTTCTTAAGCAATGCTTTGAGCAAGAACTTTGTACAATGTCACCGTTGTACATGTGTAAGGACATCCCTGGGATAAATCTGTGGGAGGAGGACAACTTTTCCTTAGAAAGATCAGAGCTCATTCAAAGCATGTGAACATCTCTGATTTCTCATAGCCATTTCCAAATTTCTATGCTGGGAAGTTGCATTAATTTATAATGTGTAGGAGATTTATCTGTCTTTCTCACATTTTTGACAAAAGTCTTTGGGTGTCTCTAATTTAGTAAGACAAAAGTAGTATTAAAATCATTTTCCTTTGAAGTACAGCATATTTTCTTATTTTAAAGAGCCATTTATTGCTCTTTTAAAATGAATATCTACTAAATTCTTTGGTGTATGTATGTATTTTTCTCAGTTATTTCTAGGAGTATCTTATATTTTGGGACATGCATTGTAAGTATTTCTCCCACTTGTCACTAGCCTTTCCCTTTATTATATTTTGGCTAAAAAGGAACTTACCTAAAATATAAAACTCATTCATAATATTCATAAAAACTTATTTTATGTTCTTTGGGGATGTTTCAGGATTAGGAAGTTTTAACTTGAGCACTTTATACATTAATTATTTAATTTAAAAATCTGACCATTTAGTCATTTAGAATTTCATAGTGTTAGTTTCTGAGGCAGTTTTCTTCCTCAGGCAGCTACTTACACCAATTTTTATCTTAATTTTTAATCTGATAGCTATAGAGACAAATATTTCTCCAAAATTTTGAGGATAGTTTAGATAAAGGTAACTCTGATGTAGGTTGCCTCCTCTTAGCTGGAGCTATTGAAGCTCACATGTGCTATGGAGCTTTCTGGTCTACCCACTCTACCTATGCTGAAGCGTACATTTACATTTTTTCACTAGAAAATATAACTCTGAACCAAGGATTTTTGTGGTTAAGTCATGTTTCATAGTCCTTAATTATGTATGCATAAACTGGTGGCAGAGTCATTTGGCCAGTAGGTCTGCTGGTTTATGTCATTGTTGTTGCTATAGTGTTGTTCTGTGGAGACACGACTGTCTCACAGCGCTGTCCAGAGGCCACTTCCACACCAGGTGCTCAGTGCTGCTCTTCCAATTGGTAACTGTAAAGTGTACTGTGAAGTGAGCTCACCTGTATTTAATGATCTTAAGGTACAGTTACTGGCAGAGTTATGACTCTCTTTCTGACAGCTGTCCCTAGTCTGCTCTTGGTTGTTGTAAAGTCTGGGAAAATGGTCCGTGCAGGATGGAGTCAATCTTTGGCATCCGGATTTGCTGTCTTAAGCCCCCACTTTACCTTTCACATTTCCAGCAGACATAAAGAAGCTACACTGTGAAAATCAAAACCTGCTGCTTTACTTGCTGACCAACCTCCCCAATCTAACGCATGAAATCACGGCTCACTCTGTCCACACTTCTCTCTTATACAGAAGTGCAGGCCTCACTTCTGCCTTTTATCTTTATGAGTCCACATTAAAACTTTCTGCTGTTTCTTAAGTCCTGAGTCTTGGGTGCATTTTCTAATACTTTTCTTTTCAATTTCATTGATTCATGTTTTTTGCTTTCTTTCCTTCTGCTTTTGTTTGGTTTACTTCTAGGCTCTGTAACACGCCATTAACTCTTCCTACACTCATCTTATACTTTCTTAAGGTCATAGAAGTTTTTTGAGACAAAAGCAGTTAGTAGGATATCAATCTTTGTCTTCTTAAAATATAATTATAAAAGTGCTCACGCTTTGCATTTTCTAGAACATGGTAAGGCACTGACCACATAGCATGAGTATTTCTATACACTGCTGCAATTACCTGCGGAAGCCTCAATATATTTTTGTTTTCTTTGACTTACACTATTTACAAAATGTTTCTATTAGATTTGTTTTAAAAAGTGGTTGCCTTTACTTTTTTGTGTCTACTGTTAATATCTATTTTTATCGCATCAAGAGTGATTAAAAAAAAAAGAGGCCATGAATTTGAAGGAGAGTAAGAATGGGTATGTGCAAGAGTTTGGAGGTGGAAAAGGGAAAAGAGAAATGCTGTTATTAGAACACAATCTCAAAAACAATCAAACAATCAAAAATATCTGAGGATATGGTTGTATTCTATTACCATTTTAGAATAGGTAATTTTTATAATTATCTCTATCTCTTTCCTCCTGGGGATGACAGAATGGTAGATGTTCTGGTCAAATGTCAAAGCATACAAGGAAGGGGAAATGGGACAGAAGTGTTAGAAAGAAGTGTTAACTGAAACATGTCCGTGTCTGTATCATGCACTCCACCACCACAGTCTGGTTCCTTGACAACGTGTAGGATATGCTGTGCTGCCCTTTGCAGATGATTGCCTAATCATGAGAAGAAAAAAAATAAAAAGGAAAAACTCATTTAACTCTCATCATAGCAACTGGCCACACTTCTGTTACAGTTCTGGGTCACCTCTCTGCCAGGAAAACCCAGCATCTTCTCAGTGGTCATATCCTGTCTCCATTCTCTGCTGTAACATCCAGAGGAGCTAAAAAGGCTAACTTTGGGAAGCTTTATCACATACTCTATGAGGTGTAAAAAAATCAGTTATTTTATTTGCAACACTGGATTTCATTGTCAGAAAAATATATACATCCTTCCTACTACCAAACTTAAGTGACAGAACTTTAAGACTAACTATAGTGATTTTTAAAACAAATTTAAAGCTTTCTTCATACAAGAGGTAAATTAATAAGAATTTGTCACATTGCTTCAGCTGCATTACAGTGATTGTAAGCACAGTAAAAGCTCACTGAAAACACAATTAGCACTATTGATATCCCCTTGCAACTCCTGTGGTGCTGCTGAATGAATGTGTTCCATACCTTGAGATTGTGAACCACAAATCAAATTTACTGATTTATTTGTAACTGTGAATCTGGGGCCAACCCATCAGATTGTACATGTTGGGGTTGTGCTCCAATTGTCAGCTGGCCTGACTTCCCATCTTGAAGCTGAGATTCTGGGGCTGATGGAACAGAACCTGACTTCACACCTTGAAGCCGAGGCTCTGGGGCTGATGGCACAGAACCCGACTTCACACCTTGAAGCTGAGACACTGGGGCTGATGGCACAGAACCCGACCTCACACCTTGAAGCCGAGACTCTGGGGCTGATGGAACAGAACCTGACTTCACACCTTGAAGCTGAGACACTGGGGCTGATGGCACAGAACCCGACTTCACACCTTGAAGCTGAGACTCTGAGGCTGATGGCACAGAACCAGACTTCACACCTTGAAGCCAAGACTCTGGGGCTGATGGCACAGAACCCAACTTCACACCTTGAAGCCGAGACTCTGGGACTGATGGCACAGAACCCGACTTCACACCTTGAAGCGGAGACACTGGGACTGATGGCACAGAACCAGACTTCACACCTTGGAGTGGAGACTCTGAGGCTGATGGCACAGAACCAGACTACACCTTGAAGCTGAGAATCTGGGGCTGATGGAACAGAACCCGACTTCACACCTTGAAGCCGAGACTGTGGGGCTGATGGAAAAGAACCTGACTTCACACCTTGAAGCCTAGACACTGGGGCTGATGACACAGAACCCAACTTCACACCTTGAAGCCGAGACTCTGGGACTGATTGCACAGAACAAGACTTCACACTTTGAAGCCGAGGCTCTGGGGCTGATGGCACAGAATGCTACTTCACACCTTGAAGCCGAGGCTCTGGGGCTGATGGCTCAGAACATGACTTCATACTTTGAAGCTGAGACACTGGGGCTGATGGAACAGAACTCGACTTCACACCTTGAAGCTGAGACTTTGGGGCTGATGGAACAGAACCCGACTTCACACCTTGAAGCTGAGACTCTGGGGCTGATGGCATGAAATCCTTATGTTGTGATTGTGGAACGGGGGTTAATTCCTCAGGGTGTACATTCTGCTGATAAAGTTCTGGGGCCAAATTGGTAGATACCATCATTGAGGTCAACAGTCTATGTTTTGCCCTTTCTGGGACTAAATCTGTGGGTATGTCCACAGATTTCATACTTGGCAATTTTGGATCCAGGACTGGGTTCTCATATTTTATATCCTGTGAGTCCCAGGGTGAGTTCACTGAATCCATGAGCTTAGGTTGTGGGATTGTGTGTCCTCCCAAATATCCCATTTCTTGAAGTGGCGGTGTAGCTGGCACTACTTTGGATTCTATAACTGGATGCTGCTGGCTCATTCCTATAGGTGCTGCCCCTTTATCTGGTGCCCCTCCGGTTGTTCTCACATCTTCGTGATTTGATGGTGTCATCTCTAGAGTAGTCTTCATTTCTGGCCAGGTCCTGGAGGCCAACACTGCAGTCTTCATCACTTTGTGACTTTGCCTTGAGCTCACCTCTGAATAGCCCAATTCTTTGCACCATGGGGTGAATTTCGAAGGGTCCATGTTCTGATGAGGTTGTCCTGGAGTAGATGGCTTTGGGGAAAATCTCACAGATGTGGTCACCCTCGAGTGTGCTTCTGGGCTGAGTCCCATTAAGTCATAACCTGAAGCAATGGCAGTGGTGTGACCTTTATGCTGGCCTTGGCTGAACATGGCATTTTGGGTGCCAGCTCCATGTTAGGTACTCGTGCCTTTTGTGGCTGTACCCATTTTTCTGGAAGATCTATGACCCTCTGTTCTATACTCTGTTCTGACAGGTGCTTTGGATCCTTTTTCAGTGAATGAAGTGATGAAACACCTGAAGATCTGTATGTATTTTCCTCATCGCTCTGAGGAATGGGTATAGGCAACTGAGTCTTGGGTCTCCTTGTTCAGAGACCCCTGGTACCTCTGCCAGATCATTGAGCATGTCCCAGGATTTCTTTACAGGCAGAGGTACTAGGTGTTTCCGCAAAGCAGAAACCTTCCAAGATATATGCCCTTCCAGGTCTCCTCTGACAGAAGGAGAGAGCTGGAGTGGAGACCATACTAGGGGTCCCCGGCTCTCATTCAAAATAGAATTTGGCCCATGTAAGGGAGGAAGAACTGACAAATCCTGAAAAAAAAACCAACTGATTTTTCAGGATCTGTCATCTTAAAAGTACTCTGAGGTGTGCCTTGGTTCCTGGACATAGAGGGTGTCTTTGGCAGGGAAACAGGTCCACTATTGCTGTGGGATTGCAAAGTTGTTCCTTCAGAAAGGGCAGGGAGATAAGACAGGCTTGAGCTGTTGTTGGAGGATCCAGAGGATGTGCTGTACTCACTATAATGCTTTCCCTTTTTACAGTAGGAGGCAGGTGAGACAGCCTCCTGAGCCACAATTCAGAGACAGAGGAAGAAGACACAATGTGGGACTCATGTAAACTTTGTCCCACAAGTATCACCCTGAAAAACAAGAGAAATGTTTTCATTTTCATAGGAGCCAGTAAAGGAAAATTAGGAAGAAGAAAGGGAATAGTCATTTCAAATCCAAAATATGCTTGGTCTAAGGGAGATGTGATGGGGATAAGGAGTTGCGTTCACAAACATCAATTATGTGCATGAAGAATTCCTCCATCAAGAGCAAGATAGACAAGTCAGTCAGTCAAGTGCATGCCACACAATTAGAAAAGCTGAGGTCCATGCCCATAACCCACATGATAATGAAAGGACAGGGTGCCCTGGTGCTGGGCAAACAGAGACGAGTGCATCCATAGGCTCACGAACTGGCCAGCCATAGCCAATCAGTGAATCCAAGTGGGAGACTCTATCTCAGTAAGCAAGGTGGATGGCACCAAAGAAGTGACACACTCATTTTACACACACACACACACACACACACACACACACACACACACACACACACACACATCTGTGCTTGCCATTAAGCCAGAAGACCTGAGTTTGATCACTAAGACACACATGTTGGAGAAGAGAACTGATTGCCTTGGCTTGCCCTCTGGCTTCCACATACATGATATGGGACAGATGTGCACACATGCACACACACACACACACACACACACACACACAAAAGAAAAAATATGTGTAATATAAATATACTTTTAATAAACAAACACACAAAACCTCATTGCTGTGGGAGCTGGATAAATGGCTCATCAGTTAAGAGCAATGATTTCTCTTCCAGAGGACCCAAGTTTGATTCCCAACACACACATGTTGGTTCACAAATTTCTGTAACTCCAGTACCAGGAGATACATACAATCTTCTGGATGCTGTGTGCAGCAGGCATGCCTGTGGTACACAGACATACATGCAGGCAAAACATTCATACACATAAAACATAAATACATCTAAAAATTTCTATTATTCAAACTTTTCTCTTTATCTCTCTTTTTTGATTCTGTTTTCTTCTTCCTTCCTTTATTTTAAATCTTTCTCTACCCTCCACCCAGAAACTCTGTTTCCTGACCTTGCATTTTCTAGTTGTCGTAAGATCTGTTCAAGATGCTTGCATATTGCCCATAGTGCATAATCCTGGGTCCACTTGATATGAAATCCTGTAATACTGGACACAGCAAAGAATGCCAATGGAATTGAAGTGATATTAAAGTACCAGTAAGCTAACCCAGTAGAAATAGTTAATCTAGGAAGGAGATAATTGTTCTTATAGTAAATGAAGTACAAATATTTTACTTATAGCATTTACAATTAAGATGGTACCTTCATTCGGGTTTCTATCACTGTGATTAAACACCGTGACCATAAACAACTAGTGGGGAAATGATATGTTTTATCTTACTATTCTCAGATCATATTCCACTGCTGAGGGAAGCCAGAGTAGAAACTCAGGTCAGGATCTGTGAGGCAGGTGCTGATGCAGAAGCCATGGAGGAACTCTTGTTTACTGGCTTGCTTTCATGGCTTGCTCACCCTGCCTTCTTATACCACCTACAACCACCAGTCCAGGGTGGCACCACCCACAGTGAGCCGGACCTTACCATACCAGTCATCAATTAAGAAAACGCACCCTGTCTTGCCCACTGGGCAATCTGGAAGGGGCAGTCGAGGTGCCCTCTTCAACACAACACTGGCTTATATCAGGTTGGCATGAACCAAGCCAGCACAGGCATTTTGACAGGAGGACAGACTGAAGTCAGACTCTGCTTACCCCGTCACTTCGTCACCACTAATAAAATGTAGCCTGGCTTCTTCCACCTGTGAAGCTGGTAATAGGAGTAAAGAAGATGCTATTTAGCATAGTGCCTGCTGATGTCATTCTAAGAGAACCCCCTTCATTTAACAACCATGAGGGCAAAGGTGAAGTTGTGCTTATCATGGAGCCAATTAGTGGCCCAGCACAGCTATCAAGTCTTTTCAAAGTCCATGCTATGCTCTCTCCATCATGTACTGTAAGCGTCCCATTAGAAGCACGGGACTGGGAAGTACATGGCAGTGGGGGACACAGAGATTCTGATACATTTTTCCCTCAAAGATGTCTACCACAAATCTATGCTAGAGGAATACAGGTAACAGACATCCTTCATCAAACTCTTGGGGATTATCTTCATCCATTCTCCTGACCCACTGAATTTCCTTCCCACACTTTGGGCTTTACATAAAAATACATGGACAGAGAAGCATGAGAAAGGGAGGTAAGGAGGGATATGGGCTGTTCGCATGACTTTGGAAGGTGTTAGAAAGATGGTATACTCTCCAGTCACATCCCCTTTCCCCACTTTCTTCCACATGCTGTTAAAGACTAGAATGTTAAAGCAGATCTGCCATCAGCCTTGAGGTAGCAAAAAGGGGTAGAACTGTTCTGACCTGTGAGCTTCTGGGTCTGTTGCTTCGAAGCCTAGAGAAACACAGAAAGAAACACTAAGTCAGGTTTACATTCTAGGTTGGAGATTTTATTGACAATACATCTCATCTCATCTATGGATATTCTTATGTCCCACATCAAGTATCAACTCAGTTGTCTTCCTTAGCCATATCATTAGTTACCATCTCATTTATTTATTTGTGAGTCATTTATTAAATATACTAAGATATCAGCAAGATAATATCTGTGACACCATGTCTGATGACTTGAGTTCCATCTCTGGAGCTCACATAGTAAAAGGAGAGAAGCAATTTCCACATGATGTGCTCTCACCTCCCCATGCATGCCATGGCATCTGTGCATACATGCACACACATACATATAAGTTGTTTTTTAAAACTAAGTTCTATATTATTGTGTGGAGTACTAACTCCAAAGTAAATATGAGCCACATACTCTAGAGACTTGCATTAACAAGGGAACCAGCCACTTAAACAGTGGTCAGTGGGTTAAGGTGCCTGCTGCCAAGCCTTGGCAGCCTACATTGAATTCCTAAGACCTTCAAGGCAGATGGAAAGAACTGACCCTTGCAGGTTGTCCTCTACTTCTACCTGCCCCATGACATGCACACATGTGTGTGTACACACACACACACACACACACACACACACACACGCACGCATGCATGCACACACACACATCACACACACATCATACACAAACACTTTCAGCACACTAGGAGTGCTCTGTGCTTCTTCCCACTTGCCTTTTTTTCTTTCCTCATAGTTAAACAATTTTGATTTTCATCATAAATACTTTTCTTTTATCACTTAGCACATGTGTTATTTTGTGATTTTGAATTTTAAATAATAATCATTTAGTATACATTCCTTCATTCGGTGAAAGTAATGTTCTCAGTGTTATATAATGTTTCTGTTTTTTACTATGTCTTAATTTATCCTTAGCCAATAGACATCACGTGTTATGCTTGAAATAGTGCTTAAATTGCTCAATTTGGGGCTGTTTAAAGAAGAGATAAGACAAAACCTTAAGAGAAAACCTAGGTTTTCTTAATGAATCTTTCGATCCATAAACATGACTCCTCTCTGTTTTATCTTCCTTTTAATACAATAATAGGCTTTTGCATAAATATCTTACACATCTCTTGTGTTATTTATATCTATGCTTGGTCATTTAATATTTCTTTTTTTTGAGATTTGCAGTTTGCTTTTTTATTTTATTAACTGAAAACAAATTGAACTCATTATAATGTAGCAAATTGAATTGTGGTTATCTGTGTCTTGATGTGGTAGTGATGATATCTCAACAGACCATATAATCTCAATATAGCAGTAGAGAACAAAATTCAAAATTAAAATATAATACTGAAAAAGTCTTGAGTGACAAAAAAATATTGGAATATGTGTTATGTATATTTGAAGGATTACGTATTTGGCTTTGTAAGTGACTCCCCTTTTCCTGGGATTTGATGTGTACAAGCCAGTAGTTCTAACACTTGTAAGGTTTGTCACATAGGCATCCTTTGTTTATTTTACATAATGTTAACAAAGTAATAGCCATTAACTCTAGACAAACAGGTGCACGTGGGGCAGACCCAGTTTCAGCGTGCTGGAATGTGCTGCTTCTGCCCCAGCAACCTGTGCCCCTCCGCAGCTCAGGGCCCAGACCTACTGAACAAGACCACTCCTGAGAAGCTTGGGATCCCTGAGCTGCAGCTTCTTCACAGCTTGAAGTAGACAAATTTCAGAGAATGCGCACTTGTATTTAACTGCTGCCGTGATCCTGCTTACTAGTACATGCTGTTCGGTTGTCTTCTGGGCTGGGATGGCCTTAAACACAGGCTGGCTGTTGTACTGGGTTCCAAGGCTGTGCTCAGAAACGGCAGTAAACCAGATGACTCTCCAGGTCTCTCCTTTGTTTCCTCCTCTCCCAATCAAGGTCTCCTGTAACCAGAGCTGGCCTTGGAGCCACTCCATAACCAGGACAACCTTAACTTCTGATCTTCCTGCTTCCTCCTCCCAGGTGCTGGGATTGCAGGCATGTGGCCACTGTAGCAGGTTTCATGTGGTGTGCTGGGGCCCAAGCTCCGGGCTTCATCATACTAGACAAGCACATTTAATATTTCTTTATCTTTATGTTGGGTTGGGGATAGAACCCCACGCTCTTGCACACACTAGGTAAAGCGCTTTACCCTATGTGCTGCTATTTTGGGTGGCATCTTCACAGAAGCTTGGTTCTTTAATTGATTGTCGATGGTGTCAAGAAATACAACTGACTTTTCCCTATGCTGTTGTCACTCAAGTTTGCTTAGCTCATATGTTAATTCCAAGATAAAAATTCTACACCCAAATGTTATCTCCAGATAAAGTTTCATTTTTCCTTTCCAGCCTTAGGACTCTCCTTCCCCCATGTTCTTCTGTCCTGGCTAGGGCCCCTAGTACAGAGAATGAAAGACTCTCCTGCCTCTGTCTCCCAAGTGCTGGGATAAAAGGAATGCACTACCATGCTCAGCCTAAAGCTTCTAAAGTGAATTAAGAGAGAGAGAGACATGCTGTCTCAACTCTCCCTTTCCCTCCAGTCATTTCCTCCTATGGCCCAGAGGCTAAGCATTTATACAAACCTACAGGGGTCCAGCATGTGGAGAAGTGAGGTCCAGGATAGAGTGGCTATTACCTACCTTTGTCTTGGGTGCCACCTGCTTCTGGCTCTGGCTCCAAGAAAACAACTCCCAAATTCCACTAACTAACAAAACGAAAATTATAAAGCTGAAACTGGCAGGCAGTGGGATACCCAGCTCCCAAACTAGTACCATTTCTCAAGCCTATTCCTCTCTCAACTGGAGAGATTCTGTCTCCAGGCTGAGATTCCATGACATCACAACTGGCACACAGTCTTTCCTGTGGTTGCCCTCTGTACTGAGATGTCTGATAGCCAAAGATCAGGGAAGAATCCATCCAGGAATCTTCTGGGGCCTAGCTACACAAACTGTTATTAAGGGAGGAGTGATGAGGCAAAGTTTCAAAGGGCATCCAAAATGGCTTGTTCTGACTCCCATTTTCTTTGGAGCCGGCCACTGTCCTAAGTTTGGACTGAGTACACTGCCATAAATTTCACACTGCAGCTTAGCACACAGAGTCATGTAGAATCGGAGAGAGTTAGGACAGCTGAGGTGGGAACCCACATAGACTTCGAGGCGCTTGGTTTTGTAAGACCACGGGTCTCCATGTTCTCTAGTTTCTGTCGCCCTGAGACACATCACTGTGAGTAGTGGCCTTCGAGGAGCACCCTCTCTTAGGACCTACTGTCTCACTGCCGCGTTTATATTTTTTATTTTGGAATAACCAAAAGCTGAAACAATAGTACAGAAAATCCCATTGACCTTTGTTCAAGAATCCTTAACATGGGTATTTTGCCTGCACCTGCGTGCACCACATGCATGCCTGAGAGCCAAAGAGGGCATCAGATCCCCTGGAACTGGAGTTGCAGACAGTTGTAAGCCACTAGGGGGCGCTAGGACAAGGCTCAAGTCCTCTGCAAGAGCAGCCAGTGCTCTTAACCACTGAGACATCTCCCCAGCCCCATTATATAACTCTAGCATACTTGTAAAAACCACGAGACTAACATGGGAGATGGAGGTGGGAGGATCCAGAATTCAAAGTCATCCTTGGCTCCACTGCAAAGCCAAAGCCAGTTTGAGCTAACAAATCCTATGTTAAAAAAAAATCAGTGCCTTTATATTAAGTAAAATCCAGCTGTTATTTGGATTTTGTATTTCTTCACAAATGTTCAGTATCTAATCCATAGTACCATGCTGGTGAACATCAAGCCCAGAGTCCTCTGAGTCCTAGGATTTATAACTTCAAAAAGAAAAGAAATTAAGAAATTAAGAAAAAGAAAAGAAAAAATAGGCCCTAAATTTGAGTGTGTGTGGTGTTCTCTTTATGTTTAGACTGAGATTATGTGTTTGGGGTGGATGGGGATGGGGAACACACAGCAGTGGTACCCGTCCTTCGCATTCCAGCATACCAAGACTGATAGGCTATCAATTTGTGACCCCAGTGCCAAGTACTTTTTAGGCCAGTGCGTGATGCATTTCTCTACCTGGCGTTACCATTTCCCTTTGTTCATACTTTGTTCCTGGAAGCGGTCTGTAGATCTCCTGTTGGGGGTACAGGGGCTAGCGTGACTGAGTCCCCATGTCCTGGAGGAACAATATAACACACATATTATTTGAAGTTCCTGTGCACAAAACATTAGCCTTCCTTTCTCCTCATTCTTTGTTCGATTATATTTACTGCTTTGAATGTGTGCATATTTCTCTTGTGCTTTGTATTACGGCTCATTATTGTCATTATTCATCTTAGTGCTCCATTTTTTTTCCAGTTTTTTTCTGTGGTAAGTTCTTCTGCCTGCTTGATTTGGATATATGCCATCACTGTGTAGTTTGGGGACCCTATAAAACAGAGCTCATTTTTGGAGTCAGTCACCAGCTGAAAAGAGACCAGTTCTTCCCTCTCCCATGAGGGGAGTGTTTTATAACTAGTTTCTATATGCCACACTAGATTTAATCCATGTTGACAAACCCTGCCTTGAGTTTAAGTGGGACATTGGGCATTTAGCTGTGTGTGTTGAGACCATATGTGAAATCAGGTTGGTACTTTCATCCCCTACCAGGTTCAAACTCCCTTCTTTGACCTTACACACTCTGTAGAATATTCAAGATCCATGCTAGCTGGCCTAAGTTGTGAAAATAACATTGGATCATGAGTTCCATTTTTAATATATTAGGTTTCAAACATGTTCAGTATCCAACTGTCTCCTACCCTAAGTCCTCTTGGTTTTGATCCAGCAAATGGATATCAGAGAGATCACTTCCTTTATCTTCTTCAGTCCTGGAGTCTTCAGGGTCAGCTCCCTGTCGTCATTGTGTCATCATCACTGCCTATGCTCTTGATGTTTTCATCCCCTCAGATGTTTGGTTTCTCCAGAGAGTGCTAGTATTGAGAAGCACGCTGTAGCCCGTTTGTCTCTGAGGAATTTATTTAACAGGGAGAAAATCTTGCTGGATAGCCTCCAATTCAATCTCCTACCACATCCTTCCATGTGAAGGGATCAGAGGTGCATGCCTCCACACCTTATTCCATTCTAACAAATTTCTGAACTTCTTTAGCTCTTTTATGTAGGGGACGGGCTATAAGGACAATGTTCTTCCATCTTGTTAGAGCCTAGGTTCCTATTTCTCCAGCAGTCTGCCATTTACCAGAAAACTGCTGACCCTGTCGTAGTTTGGCAGGTAGACACCTGTTGTGGTTTATTGTGGGAGCTGCTCATTTTTAGACCCCCGAGCTACTTTCTTGCTATAAACTAGCTTTTCCAGTAAGACTACTGGTAAGATCAGATTAAAGCAGCTGCCTGTGAGCAGCAGTTCCGGGAACTTTTTCCTGACTAACCAGATTTTCACAACTTCTTTTTCTCTCTGGAATTTCTCTCTTCTGCAATTATAGCAGCCGTAAAGGTAGACACCTTCTGGAACATTCCAGAGTTAGGTATTCATAGCAACCCTTGCTTACACAAATACCCATGCCTCTGTGCCTATGAAAACTTCGTGAAATTTTTCAATAAACGGAGTTTGATCAGAATCCAGACTTGCCCCCTTCTTCGTGTCTTGTGTTCTGTCCCTATACAGGAAAATTCTTCTCCTGAGCATTAGTCGAACCCCGGCGGGTCGGGACATTTTTGAATCTCCTGACAAAGACTTAACTCTCTATTATTCACTCTGTATAACCTCTGTAAGTTTTTAAACAGTTCCAAGTTTTATTTGTCTCATTTTTCCTTTGTTGTCCTAGATTCTCGACCTCCCTTTGTAATATTCCAAGATAGTCCTAACCACTAAAAGTTCCTGTAACTCCATGGGGGAGGTCCTGGGGCATCTCTTTGTTGGCTATTTCTCTGCCACTAGGGGGAGCCAGATCTCAACAGTGAGAGCCTTGGTTGTAGACACCTGAAGACTGGATGGGGATGAATTCGGGTGCCTTTGATATATCAAAACTTATGAGAACTTAAGTCTAAGGCTGTTCAGACACCTTCCTAGTGTTTGTTGGGTCCAACCACCAAAGGGTACCCAGCACTGCCAGACTTCCTTATACTCTTTCTTGCAAACACCAGGGGAGGGTGTAACCAAAGCCCTCTGCTCGCTGGTCTCTGAGTGGATGTGGCACTCATTCTAGTCCCAAGGAGGCTGTCTAACTGGCATTGTCTTTCTCTCACGAATACTATCTGGAACACAGCTTCTCTCTTGCCTGGAATACATGAAGCCCCCAATTTCCTTTTTTCCGGGTACTGAGTTTTATTACTGACTTTTTGGAGGTTAGGTTTCAAAACAAGACATTTAGTTTTATTGCTGAAATCAAAAGACACCACTAAAAGTGAAAACAGTCCAGCCCAGACCTTTTTTTTTTTTGACAGAGTTTCTCTGTGTAGCTTTGGCTGTCCTGGACTCACTTTTCTGACCCTGCTGGCCTAAAACTCGGAGATCTGCTTGCCTCTGTTTCCCCAAGTGCTGGGTTACAGGAATGTAATATTGTACCCCACTTCCATTACCCATCCTTAAAAGAGATGTCACAAGTACTTCATGGCTTGCTAACCTCTATGCTATTGGCCAGAGACCACATTAGTTTCTAGGCCTTTTAGCTGTAGAAACACTCTCATAATGCCTGTAAAGGAGTTTCTATGTAGACGCATCTTAAGCTTTAGTGTGCACCTGGAAGTGCAATGATTGTTGCCTGGAAACCTTTCCTCAGATTGTACTGTGTTTCAAATAGCTGACAACAAACTGCCTGGCACTGGACTCCCCATGTCCGATCCATGCTCATGAAGTAGATCTGCATCAGCATTTCATTCTTATCTCTTCACCTGGTTCACTTCCTGTGTGACACCTGCTGGGACCCCCTCAATGTACCTGTGTGTGCATGCATGCAGACCAGAGGATATTTCCAAGAAAGATACACCCATGGAGAAAAAAGCCGTTAACTCTACACCCCTTCCTGACTTTGTAAAAATACATTCTGTGACAGTCTAGGTTTTGGAGCCTCCTATCACGCTCCCACCTGCAACATGGCCAATGCCCTTCAAAAGAGCTTGGAGTTGGCAATGCGGAGGTCCAGCATGTGGTTCTGTGGGATCTTCCCCAGCAGCACGTGGGCTCCATTGCTCACTGTATTCAAAACCCATTTGGTACTTAGCCTACCCTGGAACTACACATCAGGAGTTAGTGGCTGCGAGAGCACCAGGGTAAAGGAGCCATACTATAAAACAGAAAACATGATAGGAAACCAGACACCAAAAAGCAGACCATCTGATGACAACCCTTTCAACTTTATTCTATTCCCGTGAGGGCTGAAGCCTATGCCATAAATCCTCTGTAATTAAGCTCACGGCATCAGCATATCAACAGACCAACCAGTGGAACAAAATAGAAAATCCAGAATGTACCCAAAAGTGGTGGTGCACGCCTTTATTCCCAGCACTCAGGAGGCAGGCAAATCTCTGAGTTCAAGGCTAGTTGGTCTATGGAGTGAGTTCCAGGAAAGTCAAAGCTATGCAGAGATACCTTGTCATGAAAAACAAAACAAAACAAAACAAAAGAAGAGGGGCCTAGAGAGATGGCTCAGAGGTTAGGAGCACTGTCTTCTCTTCCAGAGGTCTTGAGTTCAATTCCTAGCAACCATATGGTGGCTCACAACCATTGATAATGAGATCTGGTGCCCTCTTCTGGCATGCCGGTGTACATGCAGGCAGAACAGTGTATAAATAATTAGTAAATGGATCTTTAAAAAGAAACTGCAAGTTTAAGGTGTTCAAGAATGACGATAGAGGGATGAAGATGCAGCTGCAGGAGTAGAAATTACAGGGAAGATTGAAAAGTAGGCTCCGCAGAAGATCTAGAAATTGAGTCAAATATCCTGCAACAAGGTGTCGTGTAGCCTGGTAGGTTTCTGGTTAGACTTCCCCTCCTTATAAGAACATGTTCAGCAAGCATGTGGAATTCCTCTCCATGCAGATGAGCATTCCCAGCACCTCCACCCCAGTCAATGATGTGCATTCACCCTGTGAACCCCTACCCACTCCCCAAGGTTTGTTTGTTTATTTTGGGTTTTTGAGACAATGTTTAGCCCTGGCTGTCCTGGAACTCACACTGTAGACTTGGCTGGCCTCAAACTCACAGAGATTTGCTTGCCTCTGCCACAGGAGTGCTAAGATTAAAGATTTGTGCCACCACTGCTTGGCCTCCCCTTGGTTTAAACAGTCCTTATTCACCCCTCAATAAAGAGAGCTATTTCACTGAAAAAAAGACCTCAGAGAAGGCACCACCACCACCAACTAGCCCATCTGCTGCAGCTAAGCTTCGTTCTCTCCAGCCCAGTCCAGCCCAGCCCAGTGCACAACAGTACCTGGATACCCTGAGGGGAGAGACTGAACAGGGGTGCCAAAGGACTGAAATGCCATGTTTAAGAAATGTGCTGTTTACCTAACTCAACCTTTTTGTGGTGATTTTCTTGCTGCTTTAATCCTTTCTCCAACCATTCCCAGTTTACCTCCAAATAAATCCCCACTTATCTCCAACTTGACCCTTCTCAGATCTATTTGCTGGAATGCAAAATAACTGTCAAGATCATAAGCCAACAAAAGACCAAACAGTCTAAGAACACACTTGCTGGTCAGACCTGCTTACACAGACATCTGTCCCAGGTGCCCCGTCTGCCAGTTAGGATTTGTGTTGTCCCTTAGCCCCATCTTTTCCAGTTTATCTCCCAAGCCTCTCTCTCAGCTTAACCCCCCCCACACACTCTGATGTAGATGCAGACTATCTAAGGACACACTGAGTATCTGTGTCATGTACAGGCCAGAGGAACAATACTTACTGACTCCATGGTCAATCCGATTGCTGCCAGGTATTTAGGCACAAATCTCTTCTCACAGAAGTGCTTTATAATACAGCTCTAGGAAGACAAAAATGCACATATTTAGCGCTATATACTGGAGAGATGTGGGAAATGAACAATTTCTTCATCAGAGTTTCATTGGTCAACTCAATGAAAAGTAAAGTGTTTTCAAATGCATGTAAATGGATGCTTGAAACTCTAGCCCTTGAGAAGGAGAAACAGAAGCATCAAGAGATCAAGGCCAGCCTCAGCCACATGAGACCCTATCCCAGAAATAAAACAACTCTCCAAAAGACAAAAGGAAAACAAACCTCTGATGTACCTAAAACAAGTATAAAAAGTGAGGATTGGTTTGTTTTGAGAGAGACTTGCTCCTAACTGTCTTTAAATTCACTATGGAGATCAGGCTGGCCTCAGACTCACAGAGAGTGGCATGCCTCTGCCTCCCTAGTACTGGGATTAAAGGTGTGTACCACCAACCAGGTCATGGGTGAAAATTTTAAAGAAAAAATTTCACTTGTTACCTTCATACTAAATGTGGATGTATTTTCAATTTTATTGTCAGTCCCTAAGCTCTTGTCTTCCAGAGACCTGTCCCAGCCTTACACATTCACACCACTAAAACCTCCACATCTAGCCTTGCCTCCAGCCCAGGACCAGATCTACATGTCTAAGCATCTGCCAGATGGACTGTACTCCAATATCCGCCATCATCTCATTCAACATGTCCCAAATGAGCTAATATGACTGTCCGGCTGACATTTGGCTCTGTGCATCTCACCATCATTTTCCCAGGGCAGTGACAAAGAACCAAAATATTAAAGCCATATTTCATTCAGGGCCTAACTCTTCAAGTCTACATTATCATTATTTTTAGTAGCAATATCCAAAAACCCAGATGGATGAATAAGATGTATTACATCCATAGAAAGGAATATATTTCTACAATATGAAAAATATGCTGATACATGCCACAATGAGATGAAATAACCAGAATTGGTTAAGTCCCTAGAGGCAGGAAGTGGATAATGGTTTGGGGAAATAGGGCGAGCCTGGTAATTGCCATGTTTTTGTTGTTGTTGTTGTTGTTTTGCTTTGCTTTGGGGGATGATGAAAATGTCCCATAACTGATAACAATAATGGTTTCATAGCTCTGTGCATGACCTGGAAACCAGTGAATTGTATGTTTTAAATAAGTAAACTCCACATGAGCGGTCTTGTTTTTAAATTTCTACTTTCTCTTTAGTTATGTGTATATGTGTATGTCTATGGATATATGCACATGTGTGTGCAGGTGCCGACAGAATACAGAAGAGCATATCAAATCCCCTGGAGCTGAGACACAGACAGCTGTGAGCTGCACAATCTGGTGTTGGTGTAAGGCTGAATGCCGGTCTTCTGCAAGAGTCGCAAGTGCTTTTAATTGCTGAGCTATCTCTTCGGCCCTTATTAAGCCTTTTTCAACTTGAGAGGTTTTTAGTCTTTGGAGGAAGAAAGAGATTATTTCCAGTATTTCTTTTCTTTTAGCCCATCTCCCATTGACTGTGTATATGTATGTGTGTGTGTGTGTGTATGTGTGTGTGTGTGTGTGCCCTGTATCAGCTGATAACTTTTGGAAATTTGTTCTCTCTTTCTACCATAAGCTCTGGGGACTGAACTCAGGTCACCCATGCTTACACAATAAGGACTTTTACACCAGCTCATCCCTAACCCCTTCCTATATGGGAAACTTTAGATTTCTCAATGACCCTTGTTTATATTCAATTCAACTACTTGCAGTGACAGTCACTGTATTGCAAAGCCCCATGCCAGTCTTCAAGGTCTCCTAGGATCTGAAATTACCTAATATGCTCATTCATCATTTTCCTCATGTCTCTTTCTACATAATATGTTAACTTTGATAGCATAATTTTAAAAATAGTAAATAAAAGTGGTTAGTTTTATTTAAAATATTAAGCAAATTTCAAAACTGTCTTACATTTATCATCATAGAAAGCCAAAAATTACATAGAAAAGGAATTTCAATTAAGCATGTGGGTGTCATTCTTCAGTGGCCACCCATCTTTCTTTCTGAGATAAAATCTCTCTCGGGACCTGGGGTTTGCTGATTAATCAGGCTACTTGGTCAGTGAGCCCCAAGGATCCTCCTGTCACAGCTTGCCCATCATTGGGATTAAAAGCCTGTGCCACCAGGCTCAGCTTTTTAAAAAAATAGTGTTTTATTAATTTATTCATATTACATCTAAATTGTTAGCCCATCCCTTGTATCCTCCCATTCCTCCCTCCTTCCTGCTTCCCCCCTACTCCCCTCCCCTATGTCTGTGACTGAGGGGGCCCTCCCCCCTATATGCTCTTAAGGTATCAAGTCTCTTCTTGGTAACTTGCTATCCTGCCTCTGAGTGCCACCATGCCTCCCTATCCAGGGGATGTGGTCAGAGATGGGGCACCAGAGTTTGTGTGGAAGTCAGATCTCCTTCTCCACTCAATGGTGGAGAATGTCTGGTCCATTGGCTAGTCTGGGTCAGGGTTCCAAGTTTACTGCTTATATTTTCCTTGGCTGGTGCCATAGTTTGAGGAGGACCCCAGGACCCAGATCCGCCTGTCATAAAGTTCCTCTTGTAGGTTTCCAGGACCCTCGGGATCCTTCTATTTCCTCATTCTCTCAGGCCTCTCTCACCTAAAGTCTCAATAGGATGTCCTCTCCTCTGACCCACTTTCCTGGTAAGTAAAGTTTTTCATGGTGCCTGCCCTTTGGGCTAGTGTCTTGATATAAATGAGTATATACCATTTAACTCTTTTTACTTCTGGATGAACTCAGGCTCAGCTTTTTGCAGGGGTTCTGGGAATAGAGCTGTTTTCTATAGCACCAGCTGAGCTATATTTCCATGTCTCTTTGCTGTTTAAAACAGAGTTGGAACATAGTCAACAAATGTTAATTTTCATCAAAAGCTCTGTTAACACATACACTAAGGTACATAAAAGTACAGGACCATGCTACATATTAAAACACTAATAAATATTTACTGAGATCTGCTAAGTGCATGGCACTGGTTAGCAGGCCTTCTGCACTTGGGAGAATAGAAGTCCGCGCTTCTAATCCCTTCCCTGTCAATGTTACCTGAACTTGGAGATTCTTAACCAACAGCTTCCACTTGTTAAAAGAAGAAAACAAGAAAGAATAGGCATCTAAATTCATCTAGGAAAAGCCTCAAGTCACTGCTTCCTTTCCCTTCTCATCTGAGGGGAAGTTTAATAGTTAACATGCAGCAGAAAGAACACATGGAAAGGTACTATTTAAAATAAAAAGACAAGAAAAATAGGCTTCTCTAAGAAAATGGACATGACATTAACAGAAATTTAAAACAAAAACAACATAGGATCCAGGGCAGCCAGTACAAGTCCCCTTACAACCCACCAGGTTACTATGCTCTAGTGATGGAAATACAGACTTCCAGGCTATACCCAGCAACATTTTTCTGAATCTAACACTGCATGGGCATCCCCTTAAACAGTGCAGCTAGGAGGCAACACTCTCCTCCCCTGCAGGTTCTGGATCCCTGTCAGGGGAAGCAGATTTGGTATCCAAGCTAACCATCCTTCATTGGGACCCAAGCTTCCTTACTACTTTCAAAATACAATCAAAGGTCAGAGGCCTCCATCACCCTCACTCTGCCAGGGCTGCTGATTCCAGTGTCCTTATGCACCTAGCCAGCCTGTCCCTCAGATCTGCAAGCCCAATAGCAGAACCACAGCGCTCCTCACCACTCTGGCTCTGCGGCTCACCCTGCCCACCGCTGCCTGGCCAGGGACTGATGTGGGCAGTTGAGAAGCCTTGGGCTGTTGGGAAACCGTTGGCAGTTGGGATTCCTCAAGTGGAATCTGGACATGACAATGCACACTGATGTCATTACAGGGGCCAGGAGGACTGAGTCTTAGGGTCCTGATGGTCAGGTGTAACCTGGGTGCCTGCAGGAGTTTGGGGTGTTTTTGACAGGCCCCAGCGTTGGTCTGCACTTAGTGTACTAAGTGTACTAGAGTCTCTGTTCTAGGGAGTTTCTGAATCTGAGTATAAGGACCAGTCATGCCAAAACTGTAAGCAAACCATGGCCTTTGATGGAATCTTTCCCGGTGGGTGCCTCTGCTGCCCCACATCAATACAGTGACCACTCAGTTTCTGCAGAGGGCTGATCCCAGGATCAGAGTACATTCTGCAGATGTTCCAGACACATAAAGATGATGTCCAGCCAAATGCTTTAATTCTGGCAGAGGCAAGCAGTTCTCAGAGTTCAAGGCCAGGTGGGGATATATTGTGCAGTCCTGTTTCAAATCAATATATAAAAACTGTATAATCTTTACGTAACATATGCACATCCTCTGCCTATCTTAAAGTCACCTCTCTGTTACTTACACTGTCTTAGGGTATCTATTGCTGTGAAGAAACACCATGACCAAAGCAACCAGAGGAAAGAGTTTAACTTGGCTTATGCTTCCATATCACTGTTCACCATCAAAAGAAATTAGGACAGGAACTCAAGCAAAACAGGAACCTGGAGGCAGGAGCTGATGCAGAAGCCATGAAAAGTGCTACTTAGCGGCTTCCTCATGGCTTGCTCAGCCTACTTTCATAAAGAACACAGGGGCAGCCCCACCCACTATGGGCTGAGCCCTCCCCTATCAATCACTAATTGAGAAAATGCCTTACAGGCTTGCTTACAATCTGATCTTATGGAGGCCTTTATTCCTCCTCAAGACAGGGTCTCCCTGTGTAGCTGTGCCTGTCCTGGACTCACTTTGTAGATCAGGCTGGCCTTGAACTTACAGTGATCTGCCTGCCTCTGCCTCCCAAGGGTTGGGATTAAAGGCATGTGTTATGATGCCTGGCTTTTTTTGTTTGTTTGTTTGTTTTGTTTTAAGATTTCTGCCTCAGATGACTTTAGTGAGTATCAAGTTAACATAAAACTAGCTATCAGATTTTGCTGTTATCTTCATTTTCTTAATTGTAGGGGGAGATTGGTCTATATTAGAGATTAAACATTCAAGTATCTTGAAACTAAAAGGGGGATCAGGAGAAGGGAGGCAGAGATCTTTATGGAGGAGGAGGAAGAGGTGATGACTTACAAGTGATAAGTAGAATGCGCATTGTCTTGGGAAAGGAAAGAAAGCAGGTAGCAAGGGGTGGGGCCACAGGGGGGAACAGTGGGACAGCAACCACGGAGTATAAAGTTTGATTTTATGTGTGTTTGGAAACATTCTGGTGAAACCAATTATTTTTGTTAACCTAAAAATTTATTATTTTTTAATGAAAATAAAAGTCAAATGCCCTCCATAGGATTCTCTTGAAACAGCACCCCTGGTACAAAGGTCACAGGATGCTCCCCTGGCTTTTTTGGTTCAAGTTTCAAACTCATGGCATTTGCATCTTGAGCCTGTATATCCCCAAACAAACCCACAGTTTTCAAGTCTTGAATCCTTGAACCTGGAGTCAACTTCATAGATTTTATATCTATGGCCTGGGAAGTTCTTGGGAAAACCACTTTAGATTTTTTTTTCCTCTCTAGACATTGTCCTGGGGTTAAGGTCACAGATTCCCAATCTTCTAACTTTTGCCTTGAAGGTAGAAACTCAGGTTTTATGTCTTCTGACCTGGAGCATGGAGGCAGCTCCTCAAGTTTCCTATCACGTGCTTGCATCCCTAGTTTTGACAGCGTAGGCTGGACATGTCCCAGCTTTGACCTTGACCTTAACTACATGGATTTCACAGCTCCCAAATGTGGCCCTGATGTTATCTCCACAGCTGTCAGCTCTTCATGCTTTGAGACCTTCTCCACAGCTTTTATATATCCCAAATGCTGTCCTTGGATCAATTCAGAAGATCCTATACCTTGGGCCTGTGGTCTCTTCTGATCAACTCAGAATGATCTGTGTGTTCTAAGTATATTCCAGAAGTCAATCTCATTGATTCTGCATTTGCTATCTGTGTCCTTGATTCCCTGTAACATGTTTTATACCTTGAAACTGAGACTCTTGTACTATCATCTCTGGCTTCATCCCTTGCCTCTCTGGCTATGTGGTCAACTCAAAAAATTTATACATTCTAATGGTGGCCCTGCATTTAGCTCTGAAGTTTTCACATGAGGTTGAGTTCTTGGTACATCTTGGTACACTCCCAGGATTGTTCTAGTCTCTGACACAATGTCAAGAGCCATTGATTTGTGGAAGTTCAGTAGGCATGAGATCTCTGGAAAGGATCAGGAATTTTGCAAGGTCTGTGCCGTGATGCACCCCAAAAGTGCTTCCAACCTCTGACAAACCCATCAATTGTGCACTGCTGCATGTCTCTAAAATCTGGCATTAAAGCCAGGCATCATGGCACATGCCTTTAGTCCCAACATTCAGGGAAGCAGAGGCAGGTAGATCTCTGTGAGTCTAAGGCCAGCCTAGTCTACAAAGCGAGTCCAGGATAGCCAAGGCTACATTCAAGGCCAGTCTGGTCTACAAAGTTAGTCCAAGAAATGCAAAGTTACAGAGAGAAATCCTGTCTCAAAAAAACCAAAAAGGAAAACTTTCTGGAGTTGGTGTGAAATGTCACCTTCTGGGTATTGAGCAGCTCAGATTGAGCAAACTTCCTACAGGAACTTCTTGAGTATTTACTATTGTTCAGGTGACTTAATGCCCAACTCTGGAATTCCTGATTTGATTCAAATCATTTTAAAGGCCCAGATGTCTCATTAGGGGATGACTTTGAAGCCGACTTGTGCCCTCAGATAAGACTTCATTCCAGATGGCACCATGACTCCTGGTATTCACAGTAAATATAGACAAGTTAGTTTAAACTTCCCATGAATCCAAGATATAATGGGGCTACCTAGAAATGTCTAAATTAGACATGAACCTTAATGTCTAAATATACAAACTTTTCTCTTATAGTTCCTTATACCTTGTCAATTTGTGGCATCATATATAGTCATTTTAAATTTACTCTGTGTCTTAGAATGAAAGACAGATAAACTTGTCATGAATTCATTATGAACTAATATAGCTGGAAAATGTTTAGCTGTGTCAGTCCTTTGAAAATCATATATCCTTGTAAGTTTTAGACGCTGTTAACCTTTAGGCCTCGTCAATCTTCGTCACTCTGAACTTACTATGAACTTATGTAATGGATACATAGATAAGAAATGTTTACTTTTAAAACATGTATTTTAGAATTCATCTTTTTTTAAATTAATTGCCCCTTTTTGGACTGTAAGGTAATTAATTCCCTTTTCTCAGAAATATAAATACAGTTACCAACAATAATCGGCGTTGAAATTAGGAAGTTTAACTTCATCCAGTTGAAGTTAAGATACCTAACTTTATCCATGTTTTCTCTTGAATGTATGTGTATATGGGTGGGTCATTTTTCTATCTTTCTCTTGTTTCTTATCTCCCTGTAGATTTGCAAATAGGTTATCAGACTCAGGGCTTTACCATTAGCCTTCTAGGGCTGTCAGGCCCAAGTTTACACTAGCTTACTGGAGATCACTGCAAAGAGAACAATCTAGGTATCAAAGAGCCTCCTTTTAAGACCCCTGTGAGGTTTCTGGCTAGAAGCTGCTTTTACAGCCTCAGCTGTAGAAAAAATTGTAGTCAGTTTAAGTTTTCCTCCTTGGCCACAGTACAGCCAGTCTCTAGAGAAGGAACCCTGGGTTTCTTTCCCTCTTTCTTCTTTCAATCCTGAGCAGTTGCCTGAGCCATCAGATAGGCAACCTGCTAGCATTCTGCTTCAGTCTGCCTACCTGTGATGTCACTGCTTACCTGCCATGGGGGCATGGCCCTACCCAGGGCTATATAAAAGAATAAACTCTCCTCATGGTCTCTTCTTACTTTTCCTCTCTCTTTTTCCTCTCTACTACTTTTCCTCTCTCTACTTCTTCTCTGTTCTTACTCTTCCTCTCTCTCTCTCTGTCTCTGTCTCTTTCTGGGGTAACCCTTTCTCCCTTTCCTTCTCCCCCCATGTTCATCTACTAAACCCCTCTACAACATAGTATTTGTTGCCTGGCATCTTATTACCTTACTATCTAATTATTAAATATAACATTGGTGCCCATGACTCAGTTACTAAACTGGAGGTCCATTCTATTGTCTTCACAATGGAAGCCCATCTCCCTTTACTGTCCATAACAAATTTCTGAGTACTCTCTTATTTCCTGGCTGTCTCATACTAACCTAGCCACTTACCCCAGGCCACTTGTGGAGAAGTCTTTCTGACCAGCTTTCAAGACTACCACTGAGGTAAACAGATACTCTCTTGGTTTGCCCCCACCCCCCAAAAGCCCTAAACTTGGCCCCTACCCTAGAGCAGTCAGGCACTAGGCTTCCTGTCCTTCCTGCCTGCACATGGGGAAGGTCTTAGATCTAAGCCCAGCCAGGTTAAAAAAAATGCTGCAGCACTGCTACATTGCATGGTTCATTTGAGGCTGGTGGGAAAAGAGATTGTACCCCATAGGGTGGGCTTGGGGCAACCAGATGGTGCCTGCTACCACCAATCCCCACTTCATGAACAACTTGTGCAACCGTGCTGTTCCAGAGTGACCCCAAACCATTTCTGGGGTGCTTGAGGACTGTCTGTTCTCTTCCATTAAAGAAATTATTACACATGGTCTGTCCACGTGACCGCTAGCTTCCTGCCACAGCCCTAGCCCCTCCCCCTTCTCACCACAGATATGCCAGAGATTCACTGAAGATGCTCATGCACAGCCCCTGAGCACAGCCTGGCAAAGGTGCACTAAGGAAGGCTAGGGGCAGGGTCAATCACCTGCACACAGTGACTGGCTCCAAGCCTCTGGACCTCAGACAGGGCAGCTTTGCTTTCTCTAAGACTATATTTTCCAACTCTTTAATAAAGATTGTTTATTGGGTATGTGATTGTTTCTGGGGTGTGATGTTTAGATTATTTAAAACTTAAACTGTAAATTTCCTTTTATATTAAAAAAAACATTTTATTGTACCCTGGTTCTAAATGTTTCTTATTTCAGAGTTATAGAAAGTCTATTCAAATTAACAAGATAAATGCTGTTCCTCCTGTCATCAGCTAACCTGGATTCAACTATAGGCTTCCTGGCTAATGGGTTTGATAAGGTTTTTATAATGTTCTACTGTATTCACATTCATTTATTTACAATGTTAAAATTTAAATCACTGCCTTAAACCGTGGTTAGCCTAAAATTCTACATGTAGGGTTATGGATCATACAAAACTGTTCTGCTCCCTTTGGACTGTACTTTTGTTTTTAATGTTCCAACTTAACAGAGATAAAACCTAAAGTCTTAGTCTTTAAGTATTAAGATAAGCTATACTCAGAGTTTGCCTATTTAAATATTCTTAAGATAAACGAAACTGCCATCTCATTGCCTTCTTAATTAAAAGGCTAAGGATGTTTCCTGATCCCCCATTATAGGAACTGGTAAAATCTTTAAAACCCAAGAGGAGCCTTCCCAACTGGTTCAGTTACAGCCAACTGTACTCCAGGCCCCTCAGGAAAAATATAGGTCTACAATGCCCCTTCCCGCTGGGGTCCAGCCTGAGTCAGCTCTGCCAGGGACTTGTTTCAGAGGCAGCCAAAAGGAGACAGCTGCAAACAGAATGAGACACTGGTCCCAAAGCCTAGCCTGTTGGCAAATTTGTCCTATGGATGTCACTGCTCTCACACAGGCTTGTTCTCTGTGCCAAGCCACTGCAAGTTCAAGCAGCACAAGAGCTTTACACACTTCTAGCCTTGAAGCTCCTTGACCTGGTGGAGTACAAATGGCTCTTAGATTCAGCAGCCTTGCCAAACAGGGAGGGTAATGCTACAGATCTGTTTTAAACTCATACTCAGGCTAAGTAGTCACATGGCCAGCTTCTATCATGGGAGACTTCAGGTACCTTCCCAGCCCTCTTTATATGCAGGAGACCAAACTTTAACTGTCAGGTCTGGATACAGTCTACCTTGTTACCATTCTTTTAGCTAAAGGGCAGTGACTCCTTACAGCAATCTCATCTATGTTTTAGAGCTTCCAGAAAGACATTTTATGAATGTTTGAAGGTCTATGAATGTGTTTTAAGTTGGTAAATGTGAGTTATGGAGGTCAACATGTCTAAAAGATGCTTTATTTCTTCCTGTTGCTATGCTATTGCTGGATTAACTGTTCAGAGGGTTGACACTGATCAATGGAGCTCTAATTCCTTAATCTAATTATGGTAAAACTTTCCACTCTACCATCCTATCATAGTTCCAAGATTTTAAATTCCCTTTTGTTTGTCTCTTTCTTTTTCTAAATTTTTTAAAATGTATTTTATTAATTTATTCATATTACATCTCAGTTGTTTTCCCATCCCTGTATCCTCCCATTCCTCCCTCCCTCCCATTTTCCCCTTACTCCCCTCCCCTATGACTGTGACTGAGGGGGATTACCTCCTCCATATATGCTCATAGGGTATCAAGTTTCTTCTTGGTAGCCTGCTATACTTCCTCTGAGTGCCACCAGGCCTCCCCATCCAGGGGACATGGTCAAATATGAGGCACCAGAGTTCGTGTGAAAGTCAGACCTCACTCTCCCCTCAACTGTGGAGAATGGCCTGTCCATTGGCTAGATCTGGGTAGGGGTGTTTGTCTCTTTCTTAAAGTGTCTCTCATGGTACTATTCACACTTTAACACAAACTTCTTTTCCCAGGCTTCTGCTGTGCTGCATGTCTACTGCCTTTTCCTACACTGTGTACATGTCTAACAATGTGTATTTCACTGCAGATTTCAAACAGTGATTATGCTAAATTTATCTCCCTTTATGAACTTAGAAGGATTCTTGTAGCTACAGAAACTCCACCTCTCAGGTCAAATGAAATCCAGATAAGCACTGTCAGTCAAAAGCTAAGTTTCTCACCAATGTCTATCTCTGAGGGTGGCATTCCTCCCCCTCTTCACGGGTTTTGGGACTCCCCTTTCCCTAACTACCCAATTGCCACCTTTCTGTACCCAACACCAGCTGAATTATTCCTTCCTCATCACGTAAATGCTTCACTTTGTCCAAGAGACTGTTGACACCTCTCTGGTTCATTGGGAGTGGAGGTACCCAACCTCTTCACTGACCTCCAACTAGGACACTTTCCACTGGGTGAGAACAGGCTCAGTTGCACCCCCAGGCTGCCACTGCTGCCGCTTGGCCTCAGAAAAATTCCTAATGCACTAGGTAGATGACTGTGCCCCAGGCCAGCTCAGCCAGGGAGCTGTGCTCTTTGGTCCCTGTCCAGTACTGATGAGTCACTGGAACAGTCTGTGCACCTGTTCTTTTGGTCACTACCCATTTTGAGGGCTGGCATAACAGATTATTGACCTCATGTCCCCATGGGAAATGTCCAGTTGTCCGTTCCTCCTGACATGCATTTGGGATGTCTTTTAGAGAATCTCAAAACCCTATGCCCACACTAAGGGCTTCTATGCTTACATGCCTCTGCAACCAAACTTGGACAGATCTAAAACTTAACTGTTTTAATTATTGCCAGCAATTGGGTAAAAATGAAAGGACATTCCCAGCTCCATGTTCAAGCCTTTCCTAGGGTAAAGTGAAAGAAAGCTCCCTAAATCCAGACCTTTTTTTGTTAATTTATTCTTATTACATCTCAGTGGTTATCCCATCCCTTGTATCCCCCCATTCCTCCCTCCCTCCCATTTTCCCCTTACTCCCCTCCCCTATGACTCTGACTGAGGGGGACTTCCTCCTCCTTTATATGCTCATAGAGTATCAAGTCTCTTCTTGGTAGCCTGTTATCCTTCCTCTGAGTGCCACCAGGTCTCCCTCTCTAGGGGACTTGGTCAAATATGAGGCACCAGAGTTCCTGTGAAAGTCATACCCCACTCTCCACTCAACTGTGGAGAATGTCCTGCCCATTGGCTAGATCTGGGTAGGGGTTTGAAGTTTACGGCCTGTATTGTCCTTGGCTGGTGCCTTAGTTTGAGTGGGACCCCTAGGCCCAAATCTGCCTATCATAATGTTCTACTTGTAGGTTTCTAGGACCCTCTGGATCCTTCTACTTTGCTATTCTCCCATGCTTCTCTCATCCAGAGTCCCAATACAATGTCCTCCCCTCTGTTCCAGTTTCATGGTAAGTGAAGACTTTCATTGGACATGCCCCTTGAGCTAGTATGCACATTAAGTGAGTACATACCATTTGTCTTTTTCTGCTTCTGGGTTAACTCACTCCTTATGATCATTTCTAGCTCAATCCATTTGTCCACAAATTTTGGGAATTCCTTGTTTTTAATAGCTGAGTAGTATTTCATGTTGTAAATGTACCACAGTTTCTTTATCCATTCTTCTACTGAGGGACACTTAGGCTGTTTCCATGATCTGGCTATTATGAATAAGGCTGCTATGAACATGGTTGAGCAAATTTTCTTGTTGTGTGCTGGAGCATCTTCTGGGTATATTCCAAGGAGTGGAATAGCTGGGTCTTGAGGAAGCCCTATTCCCATTTTTCTGAGATAGCACCAGACAGATTTCCAAAGTGGCTATACTAGTTTGCATTCCCACCAGCAATGAAGGAGTGTTCCTCTCTCTCCACATCCTGGCCAGCATGTGGTGCCTCTTGAATTTTTGATCTTAGCCATTCTGATGGGTGTAAGATGGAGTCTCAGAGTTGTTTTGATTTCCATTTCCCTAATGACTAAGGAGGTTGAGCATTTCTTTAAGTGTTTCTCAGCCATTTGATATTCCTCTGTTGAGAATTATCTGTTTAGTTCTGAGCCCCATTTCTCAATTGGGTTATTTGGTTTGGTGCTGTTTAATTTCTTGAGTTCTTTATATATTTTGGATATTAGACCTTTGTCAGATATAGGGCTGGTGAAGATCTTTTCTCAGTCTGTAGGCTGTTGTTTTGTTCTCTTGACAGTGTCTCCTGCCTTACAGAAGCTTCTCAGCCTCATGAGGTCCCATGTATTAATTGTTGACCTTAAGGTCTGGGCTGTTGGTGTTCTGTTCAGGAAGTTGTCTCCTGTGCCAATGTGCTCCAGGCTCTTCCTCAATTTTTCTTCTAAGTGACTTAGTGTCTCTGGTTTTATGTTGAGGTCTTTGATCCACTTAGATTTGAGTTTTGTACAAGGTAACAAATATGGATCCAGTTGCATTTTTTTACACATAGACATCCAGTTAGACCAGCACCATTTGTTGAAGATGCTATCCTTTTTCCATCGAATGGATTTGGCTTCTTTGTCAAAAATCAAGTGACTATATGTGTGTAGATTCATATCTGGGTCTTCAATTCAATTCCACTGATAAACCAGCCTGTTTCTGTGCCAGTATTATGCTGTTTTAAATACTGCTGATTTATAGTACAGCCCGAGATCAGGTATGGAGATTCCTCTGGATGATCTTTTATTGTTTTAGCTATTCTGGGTTTTTTGTTTTTCCATTTGAAGTTCAGAATTGAACTTTCAATGTTTTTTTAAAAATTGTGTAGGTATTTTGATGGAGCTCCCTATATCCAGACCTTTTCTTTGCTCTCCCAAAATTTTCATGAATTGTCAACATTGCCTCAAGCCAAGGGTTTCAAATGTGCACCTAACTTTGTTTTCTGCCTCTGTGTGTGTGTGTGTGTGTGTGTGTGTGTGTGTGTGTGTGTGTGTGTGTGTGTTGTATGAATGTTGAGGCAAGAGCCCCTTTAGAGACCATGTTTATATGGAGGAGATGTAACGTGTATGAGCAGGTGTGTGAAAACATATACCCATGCATGCATGTGCATGGAACAGAGGATATGAGATGCTTTTTCTGATTGTTTGTTTGTTTGTTTGTTTGTTTGTGGAGGTTGGTTTTTGGGTTTGTTGTTGCTATTGTTGTTTTGGGGTTTGTGTTTGTTTTTATTTTTATTTTTCTGAGACAGGCTCTCTCACTGAACTGGACTGTTTGAGCTAGGAAGCCTGGCTACACAGCAGGCTCCCAGGATCTGCCTTTTTCTGCCACAAGGAACGGCCATGCCCAACTCTTAGGTGGACTTCAGATCCTCGGGCTTCACAGAGATCTAAGTTCTCTCACCTCCTGAGTTGTCTCCCTAGGGCCCACCTGGATTTCCAACATAGGCTTGGCTAGCAGCCTGCCACTGAGAGTTAGGCCGGGTGGCCAGAGAGCCCCAGGGTCCCCTGTCTCCGTCTCTCTAGTAGCAGAACTGCAAATGTTCACCCCCATGTCCAGCCTTTATGCTGCAATCAACAGATCCTCATGTTTGCAAGGCAAGCACTTTGTCCCCAGCCCAGCTGTGTGCTTCTTTTCATGGCATCTTACAACTGAAGCATTGTCAGGCAAAGGTGGAGACTTCCCTGACCTCTCTGAAGTGTTTAACCAGGCAGGGCTGGGGACTGCCTCAGTCAGCTCCGCTGATAACACCTGAGCCTCAGCTTTTCTGCAGTCACTGTCACAGTCAATAAGTGTTCCTCCCTTGCTACGGACCACCGAGGGGGCTTCTAGCTGTGGAGAACAAGGGTCCTAGGATATCAGGTGGGGACAGATTCTGCACGACAGACAGACATAAACGCAAGGGAGGTTCAGTGTTGCTGCCAAAATCTTTACTTGAGCTCAGTGGTTTATACAGTCATGACAGGAACTTCGGCTAGCTACAAACCACAGTTTAAGAGATACAGATCAGGTTACAAAGTGCAAAGTACAGCAATAATCAGAAACTAAAAGTACAACAAGGTCCTCTGGCTATGCATAAGAGCCAGAGACAGACTGCGGTTAATCACCTCAGAAGGTGGCATGAGCTTTTCTTAGAATTCGCAGTCAGCCAGGCGAAGCTGGCTCCTTTCTCAGGCATGTTATTATGCCTTTTACCCATGAGAGAAGTGCAAGTCTGCATGTCTGCAGCCCATACTTAGATAAAGTTGTTATATTCCTTTACACATCTTAACATTTCTCGTAGTCCCATATATTGTAAACCAAAACAATTCCACGAGGTGCCATACTTTACTACCACCTTGGTGAGTTGTGTAATTATGTCATTTTTCTCTGCTGCAGTTAAAGTGCACCATGCAGGTCTGGCCCTCAAGATTCTTTCCCAGGGATTCAGGTCCTTTTATCTTATCCTTTTACCATCCTTAGAAACCCATCATGTTAAATCCTCATCTACACTCCTATATATGGTAATGGACGGTAGGGAGTGGTTCTTAGAGCATATGGTTCTCTGTATTTGGGTCTCTTCTACCATTTCCCTTCAATCCAATCATAAGTTGTCCCATTTTCTGTTTTCCTGGTAACTCCTGGGACTGCTTCATTCTCCTCGCTATCCTCACATTCCTGGATATGCCTTCTCTTTCTAGAATTCTATGGCCTATACTCCAGCTGTTGCCATTTGTCAAGTGTCTCCTGCACAGTCTCATTTTCTTTCTGTATCAACTGCACAAACACCTTCACCCCCAAGGTGTAATTTCATTTACAGTCATGTTTCTGGTAATGTTTAATATGAGACGTTCAGTTTTCTGCGGAACTACTTCATCCACGGCCACCATTGGTTTATTTCCCAATGGGCTCACATCAGGTTTCTCAGTTACTGAGATGTTCAGAGGGTAAGAACGACCTTGCCCTGGAGGTGAACTTAATAAGAATGCATGAGTGATTATAGAACAAGGAAGGAGGAAAAGCAGAAGTAGGCCAATAGCCAGGCTCTGTACACCCAGGACTCGGGATGCTCACCACAACAAATCCCTGGGCTTCTGCCAGGGACCCTCGAGAATCTGGTTGCCCATCACCTGATCAATGTCTGAGCATCCTCTGAGCCGATAAGGTCGCATGTCACACAGACTCTAGTGGAATGGGTGTGGCACTCCCTGTCCCCTCAATTTCAAGTCTGTGGCCTGGGTTACAGGAGATTGTCACAGTGAGCTTGAAGACCCACAAACACCGCACATGTATGTGTAGCATATGTGTGTTTTGTTCTATCCCTCGCCACTTGGAGAGTGTCTTTATGGCGAGCCTCCTGACTCTGCTGTTCACCCACCACAGGGCTGTCACAGGCAGTACACAGTCACTTCTAGGTTATATATCTTTCTGGGACTTTGAACTCTGGTCCTTATGTTTTAAAAAGTGCTCTTAGCGGTTATGTAGCTCTTAGCTAGAACTAGCCCAAACATATTTCTTTTTAGATGAACACTTTGAGAACAAGTTGCTGACACTATGACTTACTGTATATTGAGGATGATCTTGTCTTCTGATCCCTCTGCCTCCACTCATAGGAGCTGGGCTTGCAGACAGCTCTAGGGATCAAGCCCAGGGTTCATGCATCCTGACAAGCGCTGAACCCACTGAACTACAGTCCAGCCTAAGAATTTTGATTTCCTGTTGTTCACTGTTACTATACAGAAATACAATTTATTTTATGTTGACAAGGTACACTGTTAAACCCGCTCTTTCTAGTAGACATTTTTCTTAGAATGTCTACATAAATCATTACATGATCTTTGTGGATTTTTCTTCTTTCCAATCTGCATACCTGTTCTTTTTCTTGCTTTTAACACTGACTATGAACTCCAGCACAATGCTTACAGAAGTGACAATAGACCAACCAGGCCGGGTCCTAAAATGGTAGGGAAAGTGTTTTTCTTTAAGCTTGAGGTCCACAGATCTGCTCATAAATGCCCCCTCAGATGATCAAGCCATACCTTCTATTGTGCTCCTCATAGAAAGTTTTTAAAAATTTATTTACATTGATTTTAGAAATAAGTGTCTTGGTAGTCCTGCATTCATTCCTTGGACAATTTCTACTTTGTCATGATGCATGAATACTTGTTTCTTTTTGGGTTTGCTTTTTGTTTTTGTTTTTCCAGACAAGGTTTCTCTGTGTGGTCCTGGCTGTCCTGGACTCACTTTGTAGAGCAGGCTGGCCTCAAGCCCACAGAGATCTGCCTGCCTCTGCTGGAATTAAAGGTGTGTGCCACCACATCCGGCTTTGTATATGTGTTTCTATGTTTATATTCCACTTGCTTATGCTAGACTCAGATTGCGGGATTCTATTCCTGGAAGCCCAATTGAGAGTCAGAGTCCAGAGTCGATGCAAAAGCAAAGGAATTTTATTGAGCTCACCGACCAGGGTCCACCAAGCTCTGAGGAGAGGGAAGACCCCATTCTGCAAGAGTCAGATTAATATACCATATTCAGATGCAGAACTTCGCAACAATGGTTAACGAGTGATAGGGTAACAAGAGGTGACCTTTTAGGTAAATGGGGGTCTGAGGTAGTAAGTTCTAAGTAGGGTGAGAGAGGGGCAGTAAATTCTGGGGGCAGGGTTGAGATGGGGGTTAATGGAGAATTTTTAAATTGTCCTTCTCAGTTTACTGTTGCTTTGTTTGCCCTTGTTATCAGCCTGTAATTCTTAGCTTGCTTTGCTCAGCTAACAATGCTATTGTTATGATGGCTAAGCCCAGGCCACCTGGAGTCTTACACTTAAAACTGAATACTTTTGTGACCTAATTCATGTGGACATCGTTCTGTCTGTTGTCATTGTTCTTGTAATATCTTACCCTGATTTGGCATCATGGCAATGCTGACCTCGGATCACAACAGAGAAATTTCCCCTTGGCTGTTCCACATGTGCAGTGTGTCACAGAAGCTTTATTACTTACATAAATTTTGCAAGAATTCTGCAGTGAGGATATCTGGTGTTCTTGGTGGAAAATCCCCAATGTTAGAAACAGGAAGAGTGTACCTGTACAGTCTCTGAGGGCACAGAGCATGACAAGGGAAAGGAAGGGAAATCAAGGCATGAAAACCTTTATTGCATAAAGAATGCTTCCAGCACCCGGATTCACCAGTTTGCTCAGCTTTTGCAGTAGTAAAAGAAGCACTGCAGTCGGGTGTGGTGGGGCACATCTTTAATCCCAGCAAAGGCTGGCCAATCACCCTGAGTTCGAGGCCAAGCCTGGTCTACATACGAAGCAAGCCCAGGACAGCCAAGGCTACACAGAGAAGCCTTGTCCCCCAAAAATAAATGAACAAACAAAACAAAAGAAATGCGAGTGGTATCAATAGAATGTTTGTAACGACCAGTACAATATTTCTTTTTTTTCTTTATTGAGGGTTATTTGTATCATGAAGTATGTTATTGCAATTCAATTCATACATAGAGTGTAATAATCAAATTGAGATAGTAAATATTTCCATCTCTTTGATCATTAATCATGCCATACTGGAATTTTCATGTTTTCTAGTCATTTTTAATATATCAGACTGTGTGAGAGGAGATTTTTTTGTTGTTATTTGTTGTTTTGGGCCTTGGGGATTTGTTTGTTGGTTGGTTGGTTGGTAGTGGTGGGGTTTTATTTGGTTTTTTGAGACAGGGTTTCTCTGTGTAGCTCTGGCTGTCCTAGACTTGTTTTGTAGACCAGGCTGGCCTCGAACTCACAGAGATCTGCCTGCCTCTGCTTCCCCAGTGCTGGGATTAAAGGCGTGTGCTGCCACACCAGCTATTGTTTTGTTTTTGAGATACAATCTCACTAATTAGGCCTGCCTGGTTTAGAATGGGACTCTCTTTGTGGACCAGGCTGGCCTTGAACTTGCAGTGATCCTCCTGCCTCAACCTCTATAGTGCTGGAGTTATAGGTTGCCCAGTTTTGTGTTTTCACAATACACCCTTTAGCTCACAGTTACTCTGGTCTCAGACCCACTGGAGTCATGCTGCTATGCTGGGAAACCAGAGACTCCTGAGAATGTCTTTCTCTCCACTGCATCCTTCAGAAAGAATGGACTTAGCAAAACACCTATGAGCTCAGAAAAAGAGGGATAGGAAAGGGGAGGAGAAGGGAGGAGAAGCCAGGGCAGAGGAGGGGATGTGCTGGGGATGGTCTGATGTATTCTGGTGCTAATTACTGCTTGCTGTCTCTATGACCCACCTTTTGCTTAATAAAAAGCCATCCCACCTGGAGAGAGAGGGAGGGGGGAATTCTGGGAAGAAGAAAAAGAAGAGGAAGGAAAAAGACCCTAGGAGGAAAGGAAGGCTGCCATGGGTTAGATGGAGGAGAAACATGTGGCAGGCATGGATGGAGATTCGACACAGATGGAGAACTTTAAAAGAATTTGGGATTATGGATGGGAGGTGGCTTGATAGAAGTTATTTAGAAACAGATGGCATGGGATTTGGGCAGGTATCACATACCTGCCCCACAATGGGAAGTAGTTTAGAGGATTAATGTCTTCCCTGCCCCAAGTTAACTAAGGCTATTTTAAAATATAACAAGTGTGTCTTAATTTAATACTAGCCGGGCATATTGGGAATACGAATAATACAGATAATTTTTTTAAAAATAGGCATGCACACCTACATCTCCATGGCTCCTTGGCAAATGTTGTATTGCCCTGTTGGCTGTGTTGACACGGTGCAGTGGCTTTCTCCTGAACTCACTGTTTCCTCTCCTCCTCTACTGTCCTTGTTCTGAGAGATCTGCCTTCTCCCTAGAAATCCACATTATTCTATAAAAACTACAGTGAGGTTTTCTTCATTTCTCTTCTTTAAATCCACACTAAGTAAGCTTGGCATGGGGGTACACACCTGCAAAACGAGTGAAGACTCAGGAGGCAGAGACAGAAGGACCACAAGCCCAGGCTAGCCTCAACTACATAGCAAGATTCAGACCAGCTGTGGGCTGCATAGTAAGACTGTCACTCATAAACCACACCCCAAACCATTTTATAAACCTGCCACTCTTAGTCCACATGGGTTCTGCTTAACCCCTTTTTAGACAGGTCTCACTATGTAGTCCTGGCTGGCCGTGAAGTTACTATGGAAACCAGGCTAGCCCTAAGATTGTAGTTTCTGCCTCTGCCTAATGATTCAATCCTGGGATTAAATCCCTTCACCACCATGTCTGGCTTTGTCTCTTTTCTTACTGGCCATCACTGTGCCACACACATAGCTCACTGGATGTTTCAGCTGAGACAGGAACAACTGCACATCGGGGCTCTCTGCAGAGGTTACAACAGCCATAAGATCATCACGAGCTGTGAAAACTAGGCAAAAGGAATCAGTATTGGTTATGGGGGGGGTGACACTGGAAAATGCCCCAGACAGCAGAATGTCCAGAGTGAAACTGCAATCCCACTTGAACTTGTTTTAAATATTAGTTACTGAGCACATGACTAGTGTCACACTGGAGGCGCTGACGATCAGACTTTGGTAGGTTAGTCATTTGGTTGGCTCCTCTGTGACCTTCTCCAACACAGACCCTGGGAAGTGGAAACACAGCTGCTTCTCCCTGCATTTGGTTTGAAACTAGCATCCGAATGGCACTCATCACTCCTTGCATGCATTTTTGATGAAGACATGGCTAATTTTAGGATTAAGAGGGGAACATACAAAATGAACCTGGGTCATCTTGTTCCAGAAAGCAAGCAAGCAAAAACAAAATGATGGAGATAGCATGAGAGACACACACAGGGGACAGCTGAGAAGAACTCAATTGCCAATGCTGGGATGAACAGGTGACAGAGTAAACAATATTAGGTAACAGCCCAGAGAATGAGTTCATGCTGATACAAGTGATTCAATAAGTGGGTGGGAGGGGCAATCTTGAATGCAGAACTCCAATTTATGTCAATACCATATATTCTCGGGGAGCTAAGGTGTAATTCAGAATGAAATTCTACCCACTTCAGAGCAGGGTGTCTGGCTAGGCACATAGCTCAGTTGGTACAGTGGCTGTCTATTATGTGTGAAGCCATAGGTTCAGTCCCTGGCACCACCATCTAAACCTGGTGTGGTGAGACATGTCTGCAAACCCAGGACACAGAATGTAGAGGGAGGAGGATGGGGAGTTCAGGGGCATTGCTACTTAAAGAGCCTTTGCAGCCAGACTGAGCTACGAAACCCCCTTGGTGGGAAGGGTAGAGGATTGGTTCTTTAGCAATTATAGAGTATACCATGCAAAGAGGAAAATGACTTGAGAGAAGCCACTCGGCAACATGGTCAAGGGTACTAACACAACAAACATCCTTGCTCTGATGTGACAATGTAGAGACAAATCCTACAGCCAGGCACAGAGCTTGCTACACACCTCTAATCCAACACTGGCAAGGCTGAGGCTAGCCTGGGTTACACAGTGAGAACCTATCCATCCTAACTGATGCAGTCTGCAAAGTAACTGACCTCTGAGCTGTCATCAAAAACACTAGCACAAATACAGAAAGAAAAAAAAAACTTTCATAACCTCTAGGTGTGGAAACATGACTGTAGACTGCCATTATGCATGGGATGCTTGGACAGAAAAGGGACCTTGAGCATAAATTTATAAGATCCATCTAAAGTATGACATTTTGTTAATATTATGCCATTATTTCCTCAGTTATGCTAAGTGTGCCACATCTGGATGTTGACAAAGCTAGACTGGAGTGCCTTTGCTCCTTTTCTGGACTCTGAAGCAATTCCAAAATTAAAGTGATTGGTTTGGTTCTAGAACCGAGGCTTGAACCTACAACCTCCGAAGTACCAGGCCGGTTCTCTACCTGCTCACACAGTGTGCTGTCATCCTCTCAGTGGCTGAGGCTCCATCTTGGTTACTCCATTTCCTTTCTTACTGATGATTTATGTTAGTCCACCAAACTTAGTGACCCAGTGAGTCTGGCTGAACCCAATTAGTGATGTATGGTCATTAGATGTCCCATGGTGTGACACAGCTAGTATCTCAGGACTCACTAGTATCTCAGGAACTTCCTATGGAAAGGTATATCCTTCCTGCTTGTGTTTGCCAGGGCCCACCTCCATGATCTCTGACCCTGTACTATGATTCTCCCTGCAGGGATGGCCAAGGACCCCAAATGTGCATCTTCCTACACCTCCAACACCACTGTGTCCATGAGGTCACTAGGTCCCAGAAGAAGCTCTGTTCTCACCCAGCTTGGATCTACTTGTACAGATCCTGCCTGTTATAGCCATATTCAGAGTTGGCATCACTCCATACCCCCAGGACATGGAAAGAAGGGGCACACTTAGGTGTGAAATGTATCCTTTACCAAATTAAAAGACTTACAAAGCACTATGTTTCCTTATTTATAACTGGGATGTGAGATGCTAGAATGTGTGCTTCTGCCTGATCCACTCCTTGTCACTATAAACTCTTATGAAGTGGATAGTCGCCTTATCTTTGTGGAGTTCGTCTCCTACCCTCTGGCGTGCATTATTTTGTGAAGACCTCCAGAATGGTGGTTGCTTTTCTGGCACCGTCTAATCAGTACACCACTGGTGCATTAGACTGTGACACCCTGAGATATGCCCAAGTCTCTCAGATTACATCATAAAGACATGGGAGTGTCAATACAGCTCAGAGATAAGGCAGGCGTGGGTTTGCTCACAGAGTGTGCATATGAACAACTTTCCTCTTTCCTGATGAGTGAAAACAAAGTTTGCTAAGTTGGCAGCTGGACTACTGTGTGTTCTAGTTTCCATCAACTGAACACAAATAAGAGTCATCTGGGAAGACAGACTGTGAAAATGTTCCACCCAGACTCTCCTGTAGGCAACCTATGGTGGAGTTTTATTAACCGATGACTGGTGTGAGTGGGCTCACTCACTGTGAGCTGTACCACCCCTACCCCAGTGGCCCTGGGAGCGCAAGCCACCATGAGCAAGGGGGCAGGGAGCCCTCCTCTGTGGCTTCTGTATCAGCTCCTGGCTCCAGGTTCTTGGCTGGCGTTCTTGCCCTGACTCCCTAGATGGTGGGCTATAAGCTGTAAGAAAAACAATCCTTTTCCTCTGTAGTGAGAATTTTTGGTTTCTTTAAAAACACAAAATTGTTATGGGAATATATCTTTGTTTTATTCCCAGGAGGGGAACGGGGCTGCTTCAGATTGTCCATAGCAGCTGACTATGATTTGCTGCCAAGTGGGAAACTGATAGTCCTACCTAGATGTGTTGTCTACAAACCACAATAATGAGTGAGATGGGAAGATGTCTCCAAAGGTTTAATAGTCACACTTATTTCTATCTTGGAGTAACAAATAGCCATACAATCAGGTTAAGTTGCACTTAACAGGAAGAAATACAGGCCTGGTCCTATAGATCTAGCCATTGCAGATGAAGCAATGGCCCCGAAAGAACCTACTACAGCCACTTCACTAAACCAGTATGATTTCTAGCTGCATTCTAACCATTTATCCTTATATCCACAGGTAAGTCAGTGTAGCTACAACCCATTATCAGAGAAGTTTCCTTTCATAGCAGTCAAAGACCATTACAGAAAGCCACAGCTTCAAATGCAGAGAACAAGAGATTGTGAGGTTCCTAACCCCAAATGACACATCTACAACAAAGGCTCTGGGAGCATCACAAAAGAGGGAGACAGGTGTGGAACAACTGTAAGAGCTAATGGACCAGGGTGGCTAATGCAAGACAGTTTCTTCTGGGCTGGAAAGATGGCTCAGTGGTTAAGGGCACTGTCTGCTCTTCCATTGGTTCTGAGTTCAATTCCCAGTAACCACATGGTGGCTCACATCCATCTATAATGAGATCTGGTGCCATCTTCTAGCCTGCAGGCCTAATGCAGGCAGAGCGTTGTATACATAATAAATAAATAAATCTTTAAAAAAAGAAAAGAAAGTCTCTTCTATAGATGACAGGAAAGAACACCCATGAAATCTCAACAATATGGCTACCTAAAGAACAGCTGAAAAGTAACAACACCATTTACCACGCCAACATGGTTGGAAGAAATCTCATAAGGCTCCCGTGATTATTTGAATGAAAATGGCCCTCACAGGCTCACATATTTGACTACTTGGTACCAGCTGATGGAACTGTTAGGGAAGGATTAGGAGGTGTGGCCTAACTGAAGGAAGCTGTGCCACTGGGGAGCAGGCTCTGAGGTTTCAAAAGCCCACAGCATTCCTAGTTAGTCCTCTCTGCTTCCTGACTGCCCCACAAGACAGGAGCTCTCAGTTAACTGCTCCAGTGCATTTCTGGCTACCTACTACTATGTTCCCCACTTTCATAGTCCCGAGTGCTAACCTCTGAAAACTTAAGCCCGAAATAAACACTTTCTTTTATAGGTTGCCTTAGCCACGGTGTCTAAGCACAGCAATATAAAAATAATTAAGACAGCCTAGTCCCTGAATGAATTCAATAGTAGGCTATGAAGTCACATGTGGCCCACTCTATACACATATACATATGGTCAACATTAAATGAACTCAACAAATGGTATTTATAAATGTATATGTGAATATATGTAATAATATTAGTGAATAAAACACCATAAATTCTAGAAGTAGTAAGGAGGAGGCAGGAAAGGAGTGAGAGGGAAGAGGAGGAGGAAAATTATATAAATATTTATAAGAAACTACTATGTAATTACTCATTTAGGAAGAAGGAAAATATGTAAATTCTCATATATGAAATTCTTAAAAAATAATTTTTTAAAAAGCAATCTTTACAGCTCTATTCACAGCCACTTGTACCAGAACATTTTTGTTTTTCTAACTTGACAGGTTTGACATGGCTCAGTGGCAGAGAGCTTGCCTAGATAGTTTGATCCCTAACACCACACACACAAATAAAAACAATTACAATAACTTGAGATAATCAAGCAACTTTAAAAACAATATTTTGGTTGACATTCGTCCTTAATTGTTATGCTTTTTGGTTGTTGTTGTTGTTTTTCTTTGAGGTCTTATACTTGATGCAAGTTGCAAAGAATAACCCTTACCACATTCAGACTAGAGTAGCTAAGAGAAATGTTGAGATATTTTGAGAAACAAACAATTAATCAGGAGAAATAGTATCAACTATATAATAAAAGACTCGAGCCTTTTAACTTTGTTTCATTACATTAAATAAGAAAAAAAGTGTATGTGTGGGAGTATGAGGTATCTAGGTATGCAGTCTTCCTAAAATATTGAAAATAAAAAAGCCTTTAAATGTAAGAAAAATAAATAAAAACAAGAAACCGGCAGAAATGTGTTTATGGCCACTTCAGAAATTGCTGGAAATTTTGTCCAACTCTTCAGCCAAGATTCATTTAAAATGAGACTCAGGTCAGCAACCCAAACAGATGCTGTCTGCATCTCAGCAGCTGGTTGCAGATTCTGCCTCCCTTGATGCTGCCTGTTCCTTTCCTCTTCAGCAAGCACGTTTTCAGCTCCATCCCAGTCATGATCTCATCCAGGCGAATCTCCTTCCCTGGGTCCTTCTGCCAATCATCAATAGGCTCTCCAGCCAACAGTTATGGTGTTCCAGATTCCCTCGGTAATGAAAAGTGAAATGTATGGGTAGATGGCCAGGAGGGTGACTAGAAGGGCGGTCATGTGATACAGCACAGGAAATGATCTCTGGAGAATCCAGTGACAGGCTTATTGGTATGCAAGTATCGTTCTTACAGTCTTTCTAAAGGGTTAAGAGTTTCCCAACGAAGTGGTGAGGAAAGGCCCACCAACAGGGAGAATCTGCTGTCATAAGTTGTCTTAATATTGGGCTCAGTAAATCCTAGGTCAGGTAACTTCGGACTAGAGGCTTAGTCCTAGTTAAATCAGCCATGGCCATGGTGACCGTTAGACACCTGATAAAGAAGGGGAACTTTTTGGGGGGCTGTGAACAAGACAGACAATGTGGCACATGCCTCTTTACTGGGTTTCTAGGACTAAGGAAGTAACAAACATTGGAACTAGGTGTCGCTGCTGTCCTATCATATTGGCCATGAGAACTTTGTTTATATATGCAAACTTGAGGAGCCCATGGGAAGGAGAGGCTAAGTAGTTCCTTCTGCCCTGAAATGGCTATCCGTTCAGACCTTCCTTCCACACAAAACTCTCCCTGAAAGAATGTCTCCCAGTGCCTGTCCCACAGATTGCTTCCATCTGCCAGTAGCCAGCCTAGATTTAAAGACTCGGGTAAGAGACAGACTGAGAAGCCCCAGTACAAAAGAAGTTACAACAACAGGGATACTGCCCTGGCCAAGGCCTGGGAAAGCATCTTCAGGGTAATGCTCAACCCATAACTGATTTAGCCCAGGAGACTCGTTGTCCCTATGATAGAATGGGGTTAGGAAATTTTCCACAGGGGCCATTGTAATGTAGCCTCGTATTCCTCCTATTCCTATCACATGGAGAAATGATGACCCTGTTTGGGTAGAACAATGGCCCCTTTCTAAAGAAAAGGTGGAGGCTGCTAACGTCTTGGCCCAAGAACAACTAGCTGCTGGCCATACTATACCTTCTACATCAATGTAGAATACTCCTATTTTTGTTATTTAAAAAAAGTCTGGTAAATGGAGCCTGTTTCAAGACCTCCATGCAGTCAATCTCTCCGTGATAATAATGAGGGCTACTCAACCTGGATTGCCTCTTCCAGTTGTCATTCCAAAGGACTGGCATATGATCGTGACTGACCTCAAGGATTGCTTTTTTACCGTCCCTTTGCATCCTAAGGATTCTCATAGGTTTGCTTTTAGTGTCCCATCCATAAACTTTAAGGAGCTTTATAAGAGGTACCAATGGGCAGTCTTACCTCAGGGTATGGCCAATAGTCCCACCATGTGTCAAATGTACGTTTCTGCTGCCATCAAACCAGTTAGAAAGCTGTATCCCAAAATATATCTCATTCATTACATAGATGATATCTTGATAGCGACCCAACAGGAATCTGAAGCCTTAGATGCCTTACCAGCCTTACAAGGAGTATTAAAACAAGCCATGTTACAAATAGCCCCAGAGAAAATTCAACAACAATACCCTTATCAATATTTAGGCCATCAACTTCTTCAAAATGGCATCAAGCCACAAAAGATTGCCTTGCATTTAGATTCTTTGAGAACCTTAAATGATTTTCAAAAGCTCTTAGGAGACATCAGTTGGATCCAGCCTAGCCTAGGAATCTCCTCTGATCAGTTGAAGCCTCTTTTTGATATCCTGCAGGGTAATCCAGATCCCTCCTCTGCCCGAATATTAACACCTGAGTGACGTGCATGTATCCAGATAGTGTAAGAGGCATTGACCAAAGCATATGTTAATTATGTAGATTACAACCAACCATTACAGTTACTAATTTTTTTGTACAACCCATGCCCCCACAGGGATGTTTTGGCAAATTGAGCCCATCTTATGGGTTCATTCACAAGCGTCACCTGCAAAAATAGTTATGTCATATCCACAGGCTATGGTGTCACTTCTTTTCAAAGCTTGTAAAATAAGAATGCAAACCTTTGGTAAAAACCCAGATCATATTATTACACCCCTTTCTGCAGCACAATTATTATGGATACAAAACAATAATGATGATTGGACCATATTTTTGTCCTCTGTTTCTAGTCAATTTGATAATCACTATCCTCCTAATAAGTTGAGTGACATTTTAAAGTTACATCCTGTGATTTTTCATAAAATAATAATTCCTGAGGCCAGAGTGGTGTATACTGATGGAACCTCTAAAGGTATTGCCTTCATAGTATCAGAGTCTGTAAGCAAGTCCGTAACTGTACCCACTTGGTCTGGGCAATTAGCTGAATTATAGGCTGTTATATTAGCTTTACAACTTTTTCCTGATCAGCCGCTTAATATTTTTTCTGATAGTAAGTATGTAACTCAAATTTTAGCCCCTGTAAAGACTTGTCCATATATTTCACCAGTCTCTGCTTTTGGAACTACAGATTTGATATTGAATCTCACCCATCTTCATTGGGCATTTGCGAGCCCACTCTTCCTTACCTGGACCCTTAGCTGAAGAAAATCGCAGGGCAGACCAGTTAACTCAAATGCCCATGCTTTGTTTTCAAACAACTGGTGTATGGATCGAGCTCGCCAACTTCATGCCAAGTTTCATCTTAATGCTCAATCCTTGTGAAACCATACCGCAGTAACTAGAAATCAAGTTATCCAAATAGTAAAGGATTGATAATCATGTGCTGAATTCCTTCCTACTTTACATTCTGGAATCAATCCTAAGGGACTCATGCCTAATCACATTTGTCAAATGGATGTTACTCATGTTCCTAGTTTTGGTAGATTACAGTTTGTACATGTTTCCATTGATACATATTCTGGACTCCTTTTTGCATCTGCCCATTCAGGAGAAAAATTTAAGGATTTCAAGGCACATTTATTGCTGGCCTTCTCATACATGGGGACTCCCAAACAATTAAAAACTGATAATAGACCAGCCTACACTAGTGCAGGGCTTGTATCCTTTTTCTCTTCCTACAATATTTTGCATAAGACTGGTATTCCCCATAATCCGCAGAGTCAAGCTATTATAGAACTGGCACACCTCACACTTAAAGCTTATTTATATAAGGCTAAGAAGGGAGAATATAGTGGAAAGACTACCCCACATTCACAATTAGCCTATAGATTATATATTTAAAAATTTTTAACTATTGATGCTTCTGATACAGATAGGCATTAAAGACCTCCTACAAGACATAAAGAAATGGTGAAGTGAAAGGATCTGTCCACTGGTGTACAGAAGGGTCTGGATCCTCCTTAGTGTGGGCCCGAGGATCTGCTTGTGTTTTCCCACAGGAAAATGAGGTACCCATTTGAGTTCCTGGGTGCTGTATGTGTCCTGTCTCTCATCCATCTACCCACCAGCCTTCAGGAGACAGTATGGGCACTAGTGAAGAATCCACAGATCTTGATGCTGGCTATGGTGGCACATACCAGTAGGATTTGCTGAAGGAGGCAGAGGCAGGAGCATGACGAATGCCTGGAGTACTTCCATTTCCAGTGGAGCATACAGGAGAAAGTGGCTTGATCCTCTTTCGAGAGAAGAGAGACTTTGATATCACTGCCACCATTATTGGATCCATCATGTTAGCTGCCACCGCTGCGACAGCTGCTAGAATTGCCATCTCCCAGAATTTAGACTTTGGAAAAACTTTTTTGAGGAGGTGGCCAATGCCCTATCTACTCAGAATTCATTGAATTTCATGATTCAATTGACTATTCAGAATTTTAATCAGCAGACAGCCTTATTGCAAGAACAAATTGATATTTTGTGGGATGTTCATATGCTTATTTGTTATCCTATGTATCATCATGCTTGCGTTATCCTAGCTAAGGTGACCAATGCTTCTACATGAAAAAAGAACAGGCCCTTCAACAGTTCTACACCAAACAGGTCCTTGCTTCCCTGTCATTGGATAATTCCACTGCTCCAAAATTGGTTTAGCTTGATAAATGAGTATCCAGTGACTGCTAAGACCATAGAGGCTCCTGCCAACCTAAGACAGAGCGACTGTGTTTTGAGATGGGTAAGGCAGAGAGCTAGTGTCCTGGCAACCTAAGACAGTAGCTCATTTAATTTATATGAAGGTAGGACCTGTTGGTAACTGTTAGGCTTGGGCCCCCTGGGGCCATGCCCTGGCCGGGATGCAATTGTTATTCTGTCCTGGCAGCTTCCTGTTGTGAACATTGTGCCTCGCTGAGATGACCACAAGTTTCTGTTTTGTACCCTGGTTACCTTAGTTACATTCCTCTTGTCCTGGGCACTTCCCATCTACATCATCTTGAATTTTTCCACCTGCCTCTGTACTGTATAAAAGGCCTTGGCCCCTCCTCATTAAACAGCATTCTCTTAGAATGGATGACCCGTTGTCTGCAGCATTGTTCAATCTGTAGTCCCTCGCTCGATACGTCAGGGTAATTGCAGCGCGGGTGCTGCAGGAAAAGACAGACAGGAAGTGTAAGATAAGAGAGGAAGACCTAAGAAAATAGAAACATGGTGATGAGAAAACACATGGCTCCTGGGGAGAAAGTTAAATTCAGAACAGAGAACTGAGTCTGTCAAATAAAGTCTCATTTGCCTCAGTAAAAAATGAAAAGGAACCATTATCTCACAAATTTAAAAGGGAAATTTTGGTGTTTGGTGTGTGTGTAGTATTGTGTATGTGTGGTATGTGGGTATGTGCAGTGTGAGGTGGGATGGTATGGTATGGGGTATGGTGTATGGGTGTGTACAACGTGTGATATAGTATATGAGTAGATGCAGTATGTGTGGCATAGAGTGTGTTGTATGTGTATCGTATATGTGTTGTGTGTGCCCTCCTTCTATGCATGCCTACAAGGTTTGAGAGCCATCAGGGACACACTCTTTAAAAGCAATACTTTTTCTCAATCAGCCAATAGACTGCCTGAAACCACTCATTACTGTGACATACTGGAGATGAAACACATTCTACATTGTACTTATGATAGAAACAAGTGTGCCTCCTGTCCTAACTCATACCTTGATCTAAGCCTCAGCCCAGGCCGTGGTCACTGGCTGGGGTTTGAGATGCTGAGAGGGGTCTTCTCAGGAATGGATGAGCCCTTGAAAGCTCAGTAGAGTAAATTATTAGTACCTTTTAATAAATGAGGGTGTTATTAGAACTGCATTCTCCCAGTAATTGGGGAGCTAAATCAGGCTGATGGCACAGTAAATATGGCAAGGAGACACCATGAAGCCAGGCTTCTGAAGTTCTCTGGCTCATCAGGTTGCGCTTGCACACTGCTGAGAAGACAGCCTTCCAAGCTCACTGCTCTAAAAGCTATTTAGTCAGATCATCCTGGGGCACTAACAAAGGGACCCTGGGAAGACATCAGGCAGCCTGAACATCTGGTGATAAGAGCTGCCACCATCACATTCCACAAAGAGGAGCTGCTGAGGCTTGACTCTGTCACCCTGGGCTTGCCAGTCACTGGAAAACTGACAAAGGAGTGAAAAGTCAAAGGCAAAACTTCATTTTCATTTGAGCATTAGGATCGCAAATGGAAAAAAAACTAGGAGAGTTTTTATTAGGGATGCTGGACTTTGAGGAGCATGGAACTGTGGGCTACTTTAGTCTCCTTTCCAGGTTACTTGTGGTACAAGTAAAATTCAAGATGATCTACGATGTAAAGTGTGTAGAACAGCTCCAGGACTTCTGGTTATCAGGTGGTCTTGATGCTGTAGGTGCATGAAGGGAGGAAGAAGCACACTTGGACACCAGACAGGATCTTCCATTGAATGCAGGACCAGCAGGTGGGATGGAAGGGGTCAGAGGAAATTCAGTATGGAAGACAGCATCCCACAGGCCTCTTGACTTGGGAGGTTGTAGAGAACCCATGGAGAAGAAGGGAGGTGACAGAGCTGAAACAATTAGCAGAATTTTTTTAAAAAGCCACGGCACAGAAAAGCCTCCCAGAGGCTCAAAGATAAAAGGGATTGTCTTCACCCAGGCTGCTCATTCTGCAAGCATCAAAGCTAAGTTAAGGACAACTTGTACAATACAACAAGCATCTGTAATGATGCCCGGTGATAACGACAGAATGCACAACAGATCAATCACCCTACTTCTGTGACAGAGGTACTGTTGTCAAAACTAGACAGGAGTAAACTTTCAACAGATTTTAAAGGGTTTCAGTAGCTCATACAAAGGTGCCCAGTTGCTATGTGACTAGCCCATGATGACTTCAGCATCTACATCTCCACCTTTATACCTTGTGCCCCAAAGAGGGGCAGATGCCCACCACCCATACTTGATGCTCCTTTGGGCCAGAATGAACCATCTCATTTCTCACAAGGAACATCACACACAAAGCTGGTAACCAGTACAGAACCTGTCAATTTGATGGTTTCTGGAAACCACCTAGACAGCTGGGGGGCATGGTGATTTGTTTATACTGGTGACAGAATCATCACATGTCTGAGACTTGTTGTAGTTCACAGTGAAGAACCTTAGTACACCCTAGATCCCAGACATTTGACAGGAAGCAAGGTCTTGCAGTCTCACAGGCAGGGAGATATTTCCCTGGAAAACATTTCCTGGATGCATGGCTATAAAAACGCTTGGGTTAAGGAAGACCTTGAAAAGACATTTAGCCATTGCCCTTGCTCCAGGCAATATGATATTTAAAGTATCCTAGAAAAGTGATTTATTTTCTCATCTTAAAAAAATAAAGATGTCGACCAGGGAAGCCACCAAAAAGTTTCATTTTCCCTCAGGGTCAGAAAGTCTCCTACAGTGTGTAGACAGTATGTATAGCTACTCCTCACTCTCTGCTGTAGTGAGTTCTTCCTGAAGGTGCATTTTCTTTCTGGGTAGAGTCCAGCTCCAGGTCCAGAAGAGGGAGCAGGATCTGGCCTTCTTTAGTGTGATAAAAGCATTCTGACACCTCCAGAGCCAAGACAGTGTAGACTAAAAGGCTGTTCAGTGGACCTCTATAGTCTAAAGTGTGAGCTATAAAAATGTGTGACCAAGAGAACCTCATTAGCTCCAGATACCAAACGTGGATCCAGGACTCCCACAAGGAGGATTTTGTTACTTGGGCAATGGTGGCACACGCCTTTAATCCCAGCACTTGCAAGGCAGAGGCAGGAAGATCTCCATGAGCTCAAGGCCAGCCTGGACTACAGAGTTCCAGGACAGTCAGGGCTGTTAGGCACCCCCAACCCTTCTCCCTTCCTTTCCCCAAGGACAGCATTCCAGGAAAGCACTGGATTCACCCTTAGGCCCCGGGCTCCTCCTGCCTTCCCAAAGACAGATCCTGAGTTCCAGGAATGCACAGTCCCAGTCTCCAGTTCATGGCTCCACCCAGCTCCCTGAGGAGATCTGTTTGACAACAGGATCATACAGGGTCTCACTCCAATATGGCAGTACCTAGCACACATGGTATCTTGGTAGCAGGAGCTTAATGACTGCGGAGCAAGTGAATGGCTGTGCTGCTGACTCCAAAACGCCAGTGTCCCTGTTTCCCCAGCATGAAGAGGGATCCCAGCTTCCAGGTATCTGTAGCTCCACCCTTCAGCCTCCCAGCACTTACCGCCTTCCCAAGGACACTGCCCAAGTTCCAGGGATGCCCAGTCCCAGCCTATGGTCCATGGCTCTACTAGCTTTCATTAGGAGACCTGCCAGATCTGAGGATCATACAGGTTAAGACACCCTCACCCTAATCCCCTGACTGTAGGTCCAGCTGGAACATAGCCAGCGGAGGAGAGTTGTGGGTTATTAGCTGCTGAGTTCCAGCCTCAAACCCATGGCCCCACCCACCATCCCAGAGTAGTCAAATGGGCAACAGGAACAACCAGCCAATGCCAGGGACAACCATCTTGTAATGTCGTATTGCGCTGGATTTTGTTGATTGTGTAAGAACAATCAAACAGGTGAAGGAAATGAATAAAACAGTTCAAAACCTGAAAACGGAAATAGATTCAATTAAGAAAACACAAGCTGAGGAAACCCTGGATAGGAAAAATTCAGGGAAGAGAACAGGAACCACAGAGGTAAATATTACCAACAGAGTAAAAGAGATGGAGGATAGACTCTCAGGCATAGAAGATATAATTGAAATTAATACATCTGTCAAAGAAAATATTAAATCTAAAAAATTCCTCACACAAGACATCCAAGAAATTGAGGACACAATCAAAAGACAAAACACAAGAAAAATAGGAATAAATAAAAGAGACTATTCTTGGCTCCAAGGACCAGAAAATATTTAACAAAATCATAGCAGAAAACTTTTGCAACCTAAAGTGATGCCTTTAAACATACAAGAGACTTATAGAACAACAAATAGATTAGACCAGTAAAGAAATTTATCCTGTCACATAATAATCAAAACACTAAATTTACAGAAAAAAAAACATTAAGAGTTGCAATAGGAAAAGCCTAGTAATATATAAAGGCAGATCTAGCAGAATCACACCTGACTTTTCAACAGAGACTCTAAAAGACAGAAGGGCCTGGGTGGTGTCTTGCAGACCCTAGAAGATCACAGATGTCAGCCCAGACTACTACATCAGAAAAGCTTTCAGTCACCATAGATGAAGAAAACAAGATATTCCTTGGCAAAACCAAACTTTAAACAATATCTATGAACACACCCAGCCCTACAGAAGATACTAGAAGGAAAACTCCAACCAAAGAAGGTTAACTACACCCCCCAAAAAAAACCAACCAGGATATAAAGAACTCCATTGCAGCAAAACCAAAAAAAGATAAGCACACAAACACACTACCAACAACATCAAACTAAAAGGAATTAACAGTCATGGGTCAGTAATATTTCTCAACATCAATGGACTCAATTCCCAAATAAAAAGGCACAGGCTAACAGAATGGATGCGTAAACAGCTCCCATCATTCTGATGCACACAAGAAACACACCTTGGCAACAAAATACTTTACCTCAGAATAAAGGCCTAGAAAAAAGTTTTCCAAGCAAAAAGACCCAAGAATCAAGCTAGAGTAGCCACTCTAATATCTAATAAAATAGATTTTCAACCAAAATTAATCAAAAGAGATGGAGAAAGACACTTCATTCTCACCAGAGGAAAAAACCAAGATGACATCCCAATTCCAAATATCTATACTCCAAATACAAGAGCACCCACATTTGTAAAAGAAACATTATTAAAGCTAAAAGCACACATCAATCTCTACTAACTAATAGTGAAAGACTTCAACATTCCCCCTTTCACCAAAGGAGAGGTCAAGGAAACAGAAGGTAAATCAAGTAATAATGACACTAACCAGTTTCATGAATCAAATGGACCTAACAGATATCTACAGAACTTTTTAATATAGCTTCTTTTCAGCACCACACAGAGTCTTCTCTAAAACTGACCACATTGTTGGTTGCAAAGTAAACCTCAACTGATACAAGAAAACTGAAATAACCCCTTGTATCTTATCAGACCACCATGAACTAAAGCTGGACTTCAACAACAGAAATATCAAAAAGCCTACACACTTAGGGAAACTGAGCAACTCCCTACTCAATGATCATTGGGTCAGGAAAGAAAGAAAGAAAAAAGAAAGAAAGAAAGAAAGAAAGAAAGAAAGAAAGAAAGAAAGAAAGAAATTAAAGACTTATTTTCAATGAAAATGAAAGCACAGCATACCCAAACTTAAGAGACACAATGAAAGCAGTGCTAAGAGGAAATTTCATAGCACTAGGTGCCTTCATAAAGAAATTGGAAAGATATCATTCTGGGAATTTAACAGCACACCTGAGAGACCTAGGAAAAAACAAATGAATACACCCAAGAAGTGTAGATAGAAAGAAGTAATCAAACTAATGCTGAAATCAATAACTTAGAAACAAAGAGAACAATACAAAAAAAATCAAAGAAGGCACGAGCTAGTTCGTTACAGAGAAAATATCCAAATCAACAAAATCAGAAATGAAAAAAATGAAAACAACAGATACTGAGGAAATCAAAAGAATCATTGATCCTACTTCAAAGACCTAGGCTCTAAAAATGGGAAAAATCTAAATGAAATGGACATTTTTCTTGATAGATTCCACTTACTAAAGTTAAATCAAGATCAGGTAAACAAGTTAAATAGTCCAATAGCTCTTTAGGGAACACAAGCATCACTAAAGGTCTCCGAACAACAACAACAACAAAAAGCCCAGGGCCAGATAATTTCAGTATAGAATTCTAAAGAAGAGCTAATACCAATACTCTTCAAATTATTCCACAAAATAGAAACAGAAGGGACATTGCCAAACTCATTCTATGATGACACAGTCACCCTGATACCTAAACCACACAAAGACCCAACAAAGAAAGAGAATATCAGACCAATTTCCCTTATGAACATTGATGTAAAAGTACTCTATAAAATATTCACAAACTGAACTCAAGAAGACATACGAAATATCATCCACCATGACGAAGTAGGCTTCATCCCAGGGATGCAGGGGTGGTTCAATACACAAAAATCCATCAACACAATCTACCCTATAAACAAACTGAAGGAAAAAGTGGTAATTTCATTAGATTCTGTAAAAGCATTTGAAAAAAATCCAATACCTCTTCATGTTAAAAGTCTTGAAGAGATCAGGGATACAAATCAAAAATCACACACCTAAACACAATAAAGGTGATATGCAGAATCTGATAGCCAACACTTAATTAAATTGAGAAAAACATAAAGCAATTCCACTGAAGTCAGGGACAAGACAAGGCTGCCCACTCTCTCTGTATCTCTTCATTAGAGTACTTGAAATCCTAGCCAGAGCAAAAGACAATAAAAGGAGATCAATGGGATACAAATTTGAAAGGAAGAAGTCAAAGTATCGCTATTTGTAGATTTTGTAGATGTTAATACAGTTTACATAAGTGACTCAATAAATTCTACCAAAGAACTCCTACTGCTGATAAACACCTTCAGCAAAGTGGCTGGATACAAAATTAACTTTTAAAAAGAATCAGTATTCCTCCTATATACAAACTACAAACCAGCTGAGAAAGAAATTAGGGAAACAACACCCTTCACAATAGCCGCAAATAATATAAAGTATCTTGGTGTAACTCTAACCAAGCAAGTAAAAGACCCATATGACAAGAATTTTGAGTCTCTGAAGAAAGAAATTGAAGAAGCTATCAGAAGACGGAAAGATGTCCCATGCTCATGGATCGGTAGAATTAACATACTAAAAATGGACATCTTACCAAATGCAACCTACAGATTCAATGCAATTCCTTCAAAATATCAGCACAATTCTTTACAGACCTTGAAAGAACAATTCTCAACTTGATAGGAAAAAACAAAAAAATCCAGAACAGCTAAAACATTCCTGTACCATAAAAGAACTTCTGGAGGTGTCACCATGCCTGACTTCAAGCTGTACTACAGAACAATAGTAATAAATGCTTCCTAGTACAGGCATAGAAATCATCTTCAACAAATGGTGCTGATCTAAGTGGATGTCTACATGTAGAATAATGCAAATAGATGCATATCTATCACAAAACTCAAGTCCATGTGGATCAAACACCTCAACATAACAGCACATACACTACATCTATTAGAAGAGAAAGTGGGGAAGAGCCTTGAACTCATTGGTAAGGGAAACAACTTCCTGAACAGAACACCAACAGCCCAGGCTCTAAGATCAACAATTAATAAATGGGACTTCCGAAAACTGAAAATCTTTGCTAACACTGTCAACAGAACAAAATGAGAACCTACAGACTGGGAAAAGATCTTCACCAACCCTACATCTGACAAAGGGCTAATATCCAAAATATATAAAGAACCCAAGAAATTAAAAAGTAACAATCCAAATAATCTAATTTAAAACTTGGTACAGGGGTAAACAGATAATTCTCAAAAGAGGAATCTCGAGTGGCTGAGAAACACATAAAGAAATGTTCAATGTCCTTAATCACCAGGGCAATGCAAGTCAAAACAACTCTGAGATTCCATCTTACACCTGTCAGAATGGCTAAATCAAGATCACAAGTGACAGCACATGCTGGTTAGGATATGGAGCAAAGAAAACACTCTCCATTGCAAGTGGGAGTACAAACTTATATTCCAGACTTTGGAATCAGTCTGGTGCTTTCTCAGAACAAAGACCCAGCTATACTACTTCTGGGCATATACTCAAAAGATGTTCCACCATACAACAAAGACATCTGCTCAACTATGACCATAGTAGCTTACTTATTATAGCCAGAAACTGGAAACAACCTAGATGTCCCTCAATGGAAGAATGGATAAAGAAACTGGTACATTTATACAACAGAATACTATTCTGCTATCAAAACCTAGGAAATTATGCAATTTGCAGGCAAATGGATGGAACTAGAAAATATCATCCTGAATGAGGTAACTAAGACCCAGAAAGACATACATGGTATCTACTCACTTATAAGCATATAGACATATAGTGTAGCATAAACATACTATAATTCATGGACCCCACCAATCTAAGTAACAAGAAGGACCCAAGGGAGTATATTTAAATCTCACTCAGAAAAGGAAGTAGAATAGACAGCAGAAGCAGTAGAAGAGAGGGAACAACACAGGAGAGGGAGCAGAGAGAAAAATAAGGATGGCTATCAGGCCTGGGGAGGGGGGCTGCTGGAGGCCAGAGGGCCTGCAGAGAGAAGAGAAACTGTGGGTGGGAGAATCCCTGTAAAAATGTTTCTTCCAGTCTAGTGGTGGTGGAGCATGCCTATAATCCCAGCACTCAGGAAGCAGAAGCTGATGGATCTCTGAGTTTGAGGCCATACTGATCTACACAGTGACTTTAGGGACAACCAAAGCTACACAGAGAAACCTCACCTTAAAGAAACAAAAATAGTCAATCAACTTATCTATCTATGCTTCTACGGTGCAGAGAATACATGTCCATAAAAATTGAAACATTACCTTTCTTATTTCCCTACCAAATGGTAAATCTGACTACCATGCAAGAATCTGCACTAGTAACTCTAATGATAGAGAAGGAATACTAATGTCAACAGTCAGGTGAATTAAGAAGGCAAAGTTTCAGTCGAGCACTTTGCACCAAACTATTCATTTTAGTAAAATAGTAAGATGCTTTCTCTTGACCAGAACCTGGTGTAATTTGTTTCATGTTACCTAAAAGGGAAATATGAGAATAAAATAACACAGTGTATAAAGTCTAATCAGATACACCAGGAATATACACATAACACACAGTCTTCTTGTTATTATTCCAACTTTCCTACTTCAAATTCCAGAGGTGTAATCTAGAACTCAAGGCACAGCAACACTGTTGATTGTTTTCTTTAATATCTACACATAGACAGTCCATAGATTCTGAGGAGAATTGATATTTTGTTTTTCTGCTCAGAAAGAATGGGCCTGCGTTGAAGGTCAACACCAACTAGAAGTCTCGAAAACATTCGCAACTGCCTTCAACTAGTCATCTTAAATGAATATAAACACAAGTGATCATGCAACCAGCAACAGGAGACCCATGGATTTCCCTACCACGGCTATTTAAAAGGCACACCAGACACACCAAATAAAATAAGCTAACATGTTATAATCTCAAGCTGATACAGAGTTACCTCTCTGTCAAGCGGCAATCCAGAACCACTAAAAATCAGACTTGGGCTGAAAACATTTCTAAGTGACATACAGAGAGAACCTGGACTTCTAAAGAGATTACAGTTTGCAGCACTACAGCAATAGGAGGCAGCAGAGCATCTTGGGGACACTGTAAATACTGCACAATGCACCTCGTCCTCAGGGCCAGGAATACATTACCAAGTGAAAATAAATTCATCCAGTGAAAAAAATCACCAGGGACTGGTAACCAGTACAGAAAAGGAACTTGAGAGCTGAGAGACAGGAAGCAGAACAGCTCAGGCTCACAACAGGTCCAGGGAGAAGCTCACATAGCTGTTGGTCTAGTGTGCACTGTCAGTCTAGGACTCTCACATCAGACATTATTGTTAAAACACTCCAATTGGAAGCCACAGAAGCTCAGTGCTTTAGCACTTTTAGGCTGTCTCATCCATTATCTTGGAAACTATTTCCTCTAGACTAACAGGGCAAGTGAGGCACAGGCAGGTAGATTCTAGTTATTTCAAGAAAAGAGCTGTACCAAATGAACACTGTCACTGATCCATGAAGATGTTGTGGAAGCTGGGCCTGATGGTCCTCACCTATAATCTCAGCACAGGAGGCTGAGGCAGGACCATCTAGCTAATGAATCCTGCATATTCAACAATGATCCCAGTGGCAGCACAGCTGGCTTAGGTCCTGTCCCTACTCTCGGGGATGTCTGCATAGTTATGAGGTCACCTGCCAATGCATTTCTTAGAATGTGACCCTGTCTGTCGCTCAGCAAATCTATTCAGGGCCATGTCTGGCTGAAAACCTCACACTTGCCTCTCCCATAGCCACTTTAAGGTCAGTCTCCTGTCTCCACTGGGGACCAGTCCCTGAGCTTCTGAAGCCAGCTCAGACTGAAAATGTCTGCTCCCTAAGGCAGGCAACAAAGGGATACTGGGCCAGAGTGTGGAGGTGAAGAGAAAATGTGGTCTAGAGTAGCTGCATGTGTATGAGGTGAATGGTGGAACTGGCGAAGGCAGGAGACCTGTCTGTTTCACAGATGTTGGTATGAGAGACAGAAAATGTTTACACCTGATGCTAGTCAGGGGACTGTCACTTTTCCCTCCTTTTTATGTGCTGAAACCAGAGAAGGACTCTATGACAAATGACAAAGAAGAATAGTGTCAAAATCTGATGGGTGCAAAGATAACATCAATTTTAAGGTGCACCCCAAATTAAAATGTGTTATCATAAAGAAGATGTATCTTAGAATAAGGAAGAACACAGTAGGAGTTTTGTTTGTTTGTTACATACTAAGTCAAATTACTGCTGCACTCGTGCACAGCTCCAGGGACCTGCCTGGAGCACAGCAAGAGAATGAGATAAAAACAAACACACAGAGACACAGACAGAATGCTGGGATTGGAATCTCTTGGTAGGAGGAGCAGTCTCTGGTGGGTAGTCTTCAGGCACAAACAAGGGTGGGGGGAGAAAAGCACAGTGAGAATTCTCTGCACGCACTGTTAACACTCACACTCAGCACCCCCAGGAGGGCTCTACCCTCCCTCTGAGCTTGATGACTCCAATGGGGCCCTTAATATAGCTAAGCTTATGCCAACAACACCTTCACTCAGGCCCTCAGCCAGGCTCCTTGAACTCTTTGCAAGTGCTACCCAGTTCTGTATGGGTGTGGAGTCACCCACTGAATCATGAGAAATCCATCAGTGGCCACAGCTTCAATAACCCCTGGGTAAGGGATGGGACTTGGAGAGCACCTCCCCATCTTGCCAGAATCAGGGCTGGATTCTCAAATGCAGCTTTTTAGTGCAGCTAATGGCAGCTGCTGTTGAGTTCATGAATGCAACCACCATGTGAAGTCCAGAAGATGCATTTCTCAGTGCTCCTCCCCATTATCCACCTCTTACACTCTTTTTGCCTCCTCCTGTGAAATGTTCCCTGAACCGTGTGGGAGTGGGCAGTGCTACAGATGTCCCACCTATGAGTGAGCACCTGTAATCCTTTATTCTCAGCACTCTGAGGAACTGGGGGTCTCTGCACTAACTCACAGCAACAAGAAGCTTCTCTAATTTTTTTTCTGTGTGACTGTTCATGTGTCAGCACAGGAGCATTAGGTATGCGTGTGGAGGTTAAAGACAATCTAAGGGGCTGTCCTTACCTTCCACCTTGTTTGACTGAAATTTTGGTTTACACAGTGCACACTAGACTGCTAATTTGTGACTCTGGAAGTCTCTCATCTTTGCCACAGCAGTGCTGGAGTTACAGTCTCACTACCATGTCTGCCTTTTATGTAGAATTTGGAGACCTAATCTCAGCTCCTCATGCTTGAGCACCAAGCATTTTACCACAACAATCTCCCGACCTTTTAAAAATTGCTGTCAGTAATTTCATCAATAAAATTTTCTTCTTCATCAGTTGCTAGAGAATTACATATTTGGGAGGCCTCAACCCACCTTGTTTCTCATGTTTTCTCTGCTCATGTTTCTCTCTGTGCACGCATGCACACACACACACACACACACACACACACACACACACACACACACACATTTAGCCCTAAATTCCAAATGACCCGCCCTCTATTCCTGACAGAGTCACAGTCAGGCCACACATATGGCCTGTTACAGCTAACTCCCTGTTCCTGTCAGGCCACACATAGGGCCTGATACAGCTAACTCGCTATCTCTGTCAGGCCACACATAGGGCCTGATACAGCTAACTCACTATCTCTGTCAGGCCACACATAGGGCCTGATACAGCTAACTCACTATCTCTGTCAGGCCACACATAGGGCCTGATACAGCTAATTCACTATCCTTGTCAGGCCTTACGCAGAGCCTGATACAGCTAACCCTACAATGAGGCTTACACAAGCCCAGCAAGAACTAGGCATCCAAAGCCTTCTTGCCTCAGACTCCCATAGCATCCTGCCTCCAAGCACAGGACCTACCTCAGGTCCAGGGAGTCTCATGTAGCGATCGTAGAAATGGGAAAGGATCCTCTTTTGTCCTCTAGTTCTAATTTTTGTCTCTTGTTGTGTAACACAAAGAATTTTAACAGAACTGACTAAGCCACTTGACATTCGACCTGAGTTTCATCTCTCCTAGCTCTCTCCCTTCTCCAGGTATAAGTTAGCACCAAGTGCCTAAAAAAGGCTTCTCTTCAAAGACAGATTACTATGGAATAAGAAAAAGGACTGCTGGGCTGTGGTGGTGCACACTTTTAATCCCAGTACTTTCAAGGAAGGGGCAGGCAGATCTCTGTGAATTTGAGGCCAGCCTGGTCTACAAAGTGAGTCCAGGACAGCCAAGGCTATACAGAGAAACCCTGTCTCAAAAACCTAAAAGAGAAAAAAGAAAAAAAAGAAAGAAAAAGGACAAGCCAGGTGCTTAGTCCCAGCATTGAGGGAGGCAGAGATAGATGGATCACTGTGAGTTCGAGGACAGATGGGTATACAAATCAAGTCCAGGACACCAAGGCTATACAGAGAAACCCTGTCTGGAACAAAATCCAAAAAGGAGAAGAGGAGAAGGGGGTGAGGATGAGGAGGAGGCAGAGGAAGAGGAGAGAGAGGAGGAGGGGGAGCAAGAGGAGGAAGAGGAGAAGGATGAGGAGGAAAAGGAGTAGCTTCAAGTCTGTCAGTCACATATACAGCTGCTACTGAGTCACTTCAGCATGTTTCTCTCCATACTTGACTCTTTAAATGTATCTTATCTTTCTTTTTTATGTATTTTTATTAATTTATTCATATTACATCTCAGTTGTTAGCCCATCCCTTGTATCCTCCCATTCCTCCCTTCCTCCTACTTCCCCCCTACTCCCCTCCCCTATGTCTGTGTCTGAGGGGGACCTCCTCCCCCTGTATATGCTCATAGGGTATCAAGTCTCTCCTTGGTGACCTATTATCCTTCCTCTGAGTGCCACCAGGCATCTCCATCCAAGGGACATGTTCAAATATGGGACACCATAGTTTGTGTGAAAGTCAGATCTCCTTCTCCACTCAACAGTGGAGAATGTCCTGTCTATCGGCTAGTCTGGGTAGGGGTTCGAGGTTTACTGCCTATATTTCCCTTGGCTGTTGCCATAGTTTGCAGAGGACCCCAGGGCCCAGACTCGCCTGTAATTTTCCAGAACCCACTGGATTCTTCTATTTCCTTATTCTCCCAGGCTTCTCACACCTCTACGTGTCCCTCAGTAGAAGAATGGATAAAGAAACTGTGGTACATCTACATTATGGAATACTACTCAGCTTACTCAGCTACCTTTTTTATTTATTTATTTTTTTAGTTTTTTTTCTCCTTTATTAATTTATTCTTGTTACATCTCAATGGTTATCCCATCCCTTGTATCCTCCCATTCTTCCCTCCCTCCCAATTTCCCCTTATTCCCCTCCCCTATGACTTTTCCTGAGGGGGATTACCTCCCCCTCTATATGATCATAGGGTATCAAGTCTCTTCTTGGTAACCTGCTGTCCTTCCTCTGATTGCCACCAGGTCTCCCCGTCCAGGGGTCATGGTCAAAGGTGAGGCACCAGAGTATGTGAGAAAGTAATATCCCACTCTCCACTCTACTGTGGAGAGTGTTCTGTCCATTGTCTAGATCTGGGTAGGGGCTTAAGGTTTACCGCCTGTATTGTCCTTGGCTGGTGCCTTAGTTTGGGCGGGACCCCTGGGCCCAAATCTGCCTATCGTAATGTTCTACTTGTAGGCTTCTAGGACCCTCTGGGTCCTTCTACTTTGCCTTTCTCCCATGATTCTCTCATCTAGAGTCCCACTAGAATGTCCTCCCCTCTGTCTCAGTTTCCTGGTAAGTGAAGGCTTTCGTGGGACATGCCCCTTGTTATATGCAGATATATGCAGTTATATGCAGATATAACTGATTATATACCATTTGAGTCTTTCTGCTTCTGGTTTAACTCACTCATTATGATCATTTCTAGCTCAACCCATTTGGTCACACATTTTGGGAATTCCTTGTTTTTAATAGCTGAGTAATATTCCATAGTGTATATGTACCACAGTTTCTTTATCCATTCTTCTACTGATGGACACTTAGGCTGTTTCCATGTTCTGGCTATTATGGATAAGGTTGCTATGAACATGGTTGAGCAAATTTTCTTGTTGTGTTCTGGAGCATCTTCTGGGTATATTCCAAGGAGTGGAATAGCTGGGTCTTGAGGAAGCCCTATTCCCATTTTTCTGAGATAGCACCAGATAGATTTCCAAAGTGGCTGTACTAGTTTGCATTCCCACCAGCAATGAAGGAGTGTTCCTCTCCCCACATCCTCACCAGCATGTGGTGTCACTTGAATTTTTGATCTTAGCCTTTCTGGTGGGTGTAAGATGGAATCTCAGAGTTGTTTTGATTTGCATTTCCCTGATGATTAAGGAGGTTGAGCATTTCTTTAAGTGTTTCTCAGCCATTTGATATTCCTCTTTTGAGAATTCTCTGTTTAGTGCCAAGTCCCATTTCTCAATTGGGTTATTTGGTTTGGTGGTGTTTAATTTCTTGAGTTCTTTATATATTTTGGATATTAGACCTTTGTCAGATATAGGGTTGGTGAAGATCTTTTCTCAGTCTGTAGGCTTTCGTTTTGTTCTCTTGACAGTGTCTCCTACCTTACAGAATCTTCTTAGCCTCATGAGGTCCCATTTATTAACTGTTGACCTTAAGGCCTGGGTTGTTGATGTTCTGTTCAGGAAGATGTCTCCTGTGCCAATATGTTCCAGGCTCTTCCCCAATTTTTCTTCTAAGTGACTTAGTGTCTCTGGTTTTGTGCTGAGGTCTTTAATCCACTTGGATTTGAGTTTTGTACAAGGTGACAAATATGGGTCCAGTTTCAATTTTTTACACATAGACATCCAGTTAGACCAGCACCATTTGTTGACGATGCTATCCTTTTTCCATAGAATGGATTTGGCTTCTTTGTCGAAAATCAAGTGACCATATGTGTGTGGATTCATATCTGGGTCTTCGATTCGATTCCACTGATCAACCAGCCTTTTTCTGTGCCAGTACCATGCTATTTTAATTACTATTGCTTTATAGTACAGTTTGAGATCAGGTATGGTGACTCCTCCGGAGCACCTTTTATTGTACAAGATTGTTTTAGATATTCTGGGTTTTTTGTTTTTCCATATGAAGTTCAGAATTGAACTTTCAATGTCTTTAAAAATTGTGTAGGTATTTTGATAGGGATTGCATTGAATCTGTAGATTGCTTTTGGTAGGATGGCCACTTTTACTATGTTAATTCTCCCAATCCATGAGCAAGGAAGATCATTACATTTTCTCATGTCATCTTCAATCTCTTTCTTTAGAGTTTTGAAATTTTTTTCAAACAAGTCCTTCACTTGCTTAGTTAGAGTAACTCCTAATTATTTTATATTGCTTGTGGCTAATGTAAAGGGTGTAGTTTTCCTAATTTCTTCCTCTGCAAGCTTGTCATTTGTATATAGGAAGGCTACAGACTTTTTTGTGTTAATTTTGTATCCAGCCAATTTGCTGAAGGTGTTTATCAGCTGTAGGAGTTCTCTGGTGGAATTTTGAGGGTCACTTATGTACACTATCATATCGTCTGCAAATAGGGATAATTTGACTTCCTCCTTTCCCATTTGAATACCCTTGATCTCCTTTTGTTGTCTTATTGCTCTGGCTAGAACTTCAAGTACTATATTGAAGAGATATGGAGAGAGTGGGCAGCCTTGCCTTGTTCCTGATTTTAGAGGAATTTCCTTGAGTATCTCACCACTTACTTTGATTTTGGCTATTGGCTTCCTATATAGAGCCTTTATTATGTTGAGGAAAGTGCCTTGTATTCCCGATCTCTCTAAAACTTTAAACATGAATGGATGTTGGATTTTATCAAATGCTTTCTCTGCATCTAAAGAGATGATCATGTGGTTTTTTATTTTCAGTTTGTTTATATGGTGGATTACATTGATGAATTTCCGAATATTAAACCATTCCTGCATGCCTGGGATGAAGCCTACTTGGTCATGATGAATGATATCTTTGATGTGTTCCTGTATTCATTTTGCAAGTATTTTATTTAGTATTTTTGCATCGATGTTCATAAGGGAAATTGGTCTGAAATTCTCTTTCTCTGTTGAATCTTTGTGAGACTATGGCCTCATAGAATGAAGTTGGTAATGTTCTATCCCTTTCTATCTTTTGGAGTAGCTTGAAGAGTATCGGTATTAGCTCACCCTTGAAGGTCTGGTAGAATTCTGCACTGAAACCATCTGGCCCTGGGCTTTATTTGGTTGGGAGACTATCAATGATTGCTTCCATTTCTGTAGGGGAAATGGGACTAGTTAGCTTATTTATCTGTTCTTCACTCAACTTTGGCAAGTGAAATTGATCAAGAAAATCATCCATTTCCCTTAGATTTTCAAATTTTGTGGCATATATGCCTTCAAAGTAGGATCTTATGGTTCTTTGTATTTCTTCAGTGTCTGTTGTTATGTCTCCCTTTTCATTTCTGATTTTGTTGATTTCAATACTGTCTCTCTGCCTTTTAGTTAGTTTGGCTAATGTGGTCTATCTATCTTGTTGATTTTCTCAAAGAACCAGCTCTTGGTTTTGTTGATTCTTTGGACTGTTTTCTTAGTTTCTAATTTGTTAATTTCACCCCTGAGTTTGATTATTTCCAGATGTCTACTCCTTTTGGGTGTTTCTGCTTCTTTTTTTCTAGGGCTTCCAGTTGTGTCATTAAGGTGCTTATGTGCGATGCTTCCAATTTCTTTTTAAAGGCACTTAGTGCTATGAATTTTCCTCTTAGCACTGCTTTCAATGTATCCCACAAATTTGGGTATGTTGTTCCTTCATTTTCATTGAATTTCAGAAACTCCTTGATTTCTTTCTTTATTTCTTCCCTGAACCAGGTGTCATTTAGCAGAGAGTTGTTTAGTTTCCACATACATGTAGGCTTTTTGTTGTTTCTGTTGTTGTTGAATTGCAGCCTAAGCCCATAATGATCTGATAGGATACAAGGTATTATTTCAATCCTCTTGTACCTGTTGAGGCTTTCTTTGTGAACTACGATGTGATCAATTTTGGAGAAGGTTCCATGGCGTGCAGAGAGGAAGGTATATTCTTTCTTGTTTGGGTGAAAGTTTCTATAGATATCTGTTAGATCCATTTGACCCATGGCATTGGTTAATGATGTTATTTCTCGGCTTAGTTTCTGTTTCAATGACTTGTCCTTCAGTGAGAGTGGGGTGTTGAAGTCTCCCACTATTATTGTGTGGGGATCGATGTGTGGTTTAAGCCTTTTTAGCAGATCTTTTACAAATGTGGGTGCCCTTGTATTGGGAGCATAGATGTTCAGAATTGTGATGTCATCTTGGTTGACTTTACCTTTGATGAGTATGAAGTGTCTGTCCTCATCCCTTTTGATTAATTTTGGTTGAAAGACTATTTTTTTCGAGATTAAAATGTCTACGCCTGCTTGCTTCTTGTGACCATTTGCTTGGAATATTTTTTCCAACCTTTTATCCTGAGGTAATGCCTATCATTATGGGTGAGATGTGTTTCTTGAGTGCAGAAGAATGTTGGATCCTGTTTATGCACACATTCAGTTAGTCTGTGTCTTTTTATTGGAGAATTGAGACCATTGATGTTGAGAGATATTAATGACCAGTTACTGTTAAGAGTCTTAATTTTGATGTTGGTTCCAGTCGAGCGTGTAGTTGTGTTTTTGTCATGGTATAGTTATCTATTTCCTGAGTACTTTTGGTTGTAGCTTGACCCTTTGGGATGGAGGTTTCCTTCTAGTACCTTCTGTAAAGCTGGATTTGTGGATAGATACTGTTTGAATTTGGTTTTGTCATGGAATATTTTGTTTTCTCCATCTATGGTTATTGATAGTTTTGCTGGGTAAAGTAGTCTGGCCTGGCATCTGTGGTCTCTTAGAGTTTGAAGGATCTCTGTTCAGGCCCTTCTGGCTTTGATGGTCTCTGCTGAGAAGTCGGGTGTAATTTTGATAGGTTTGCCATTAAATGTTATCTGGCCCTTTTCCCTTGCAGCTTTTAATATTTTTCTTTGTTCTCTATGTTTTGTGTTTTGATTATTATGTGACAGGCAGTTTTTCTTTTCTGGTCAATTCTATTTGGTGTTCTGTATGCCTCTTGTATGTTTATAGGCATCTCTTTCTTTAGATTGGGGAAATTTTCTTCTATGATTTTGTTGAGAATAGTTTCTGGGCCTTGGAGTCTGATATCTTCTCTTTCTTCAATGCCTATTTTCCTCAGATTTCTTCTTTTCATGGTGTCCTTAACTTCTTGGATGTTTTGTGTCAGGAGTTTTCCAGATTTGGCATTTTCTTTACTGGTTGCTTCAAGATCTGTGATTGTATCTTCTAGACTTGAGATTCGTTCTTCCATCTCTTGGATTGTTAGAAAAGCTCAGCACTGTGTCATTTGTCTTCTTCTCTGAGGTCTCACGTTCTTGTTTTTCTTCTGTCTGTGTGTTTATCATTGAATCCATTTTCATCTTCATATCTTGAACAGATTTTTTTATTTCTTTCATTTGACATTTTGTATATTCCTGAGCTTCTCCCATTGTCGCTTTATAGGTCTTCAGATCTTGAACCGTTTTATTTATTTCTTTCATCTGGTTGTTTACATTTTCCTGAAAATTTTCCAGTTCCACTCTATGTGATTCTTTTATGTCTCGCACCTGCTTGACTGCATCTTCCTGCATCTGATTTCGAATTTTATTTGTTTCCTTTATTATATCCTCATTACCAAGGATTTGAGGTCATTTTCTTGTGTTTCCATTGTATTTGAGTTCTCTGCATTGTTTTCTTTCAGATAGTTGGAAACTGTTTTGGGTTTTTTTGCGTATGCTTTTACGCTGTCCTTTAGACATCTTACTGTCTCTGTTTTTGTTGGGTAACTTCCAGATTTGGGTGGAAGGACTCTGATGATAGATTCACTTGTTTTCTCATGATTTCCGTAGGCTGTAAGCCCTGATACTTCACTGGTGTGGATGGCAGGAGGTTAGCCCTGTTGTTTTGGGCTCTCACAGCCAGTAATCCTCAGCTCCCCTTTGCTCTGGGTCCTGCAATCGTTCTGGGTCTCTGAATGAGCATTGGATCAGGCCAAGGTATCCACAGCCTTTTGGGTCCCCTGCCAAGTCCAGCCAAGGATACTGGACCCGAACCACGCATCGAGCTCAGCTAGATTCTCAGGGCCTGAACCATCTGCCACAGCAGCAGAACTGTGACTGCGCTGAGCAAGTGCCTAGGGTGGAACTGAGTGCTCCACCCAGCTTGTATCACAGCAGGAAAACGGCGGCTGCGCTGAGCTGGTGCCTAGGGTTGAAGTGAGCACTCCACCCAGCCTGCGTCACAGCAGGAGAACTGCGGCTGCGCCGAGCTGGTGCCTAGGGTGGAAGTGAGTACTCGGCTCAGCCTTTGTCACAGCAGGGGAGCTGTGCCTTGGGCAGAATTGCTTGCTGAGCTGAGCCAGTGACTCCATGGCACAGCTCACTGAGCAAACCCAGGACTCTGGGGCTGAACTGTCTGCCGAGTCCAGTTTGGGTCCCAAGACACCATGAGACCCAAATCCTGTCTATACTCCCCTCTCCCACAGCAACTCCCAACATCCACCACACCAATCACCTCCACTGGAAGGCTCTGAGCTGCAAACCTCAGCCACCGCCGCTGGTGCCACTGGTGCCACTGCTGTCTCTGCTGCTGCTGCTCTGATCCGAGAAAGTCAGAGCTCCTCCTGTGTGCAGGGGCAAGCAGGTCCTCCGCACCCTGGTCCCTCCGAACTGTGGAGCACTTCTGCTGCCGTGGTGTGGGAACCTTGGTGTTCCTGGCTCAGAAATCTGTGCAGTTCCCTGAATTGTTCACTGGAGCTTCCAAACACGGTCCACACTGCTTGCCGCCATCTTGGATCCTTTACTCAGCTATTAAAAACAAGGATTTTCTAAAATTTGTTGACAAATCGATTGAACCAGAAATTGTCATAATGAGTGAGTTCACACAGAAGCAAAAAGAGCTAAATGGTATATACTCACTTATATCGAGACACTAGTCCAAGGTGTATGTCCCCATGAAAAACTGTACCTACCAGGAAAATGGGTAAGAGGGGAGGACATCCTATTGAGACTTTAGGTATCTTATCTCTCTGCTTTATCAATACTAACTGCTTTATTCTGGTCATCCTGAAACTACTTGTTGGGGAACACACACACACACACACACACACACACACACACACACACAGATACACAGACACACACAGACACACACACACACAATGTGAGTTCTTAGATGAAGCCATAGGTGTATTATTGACATGGTCATAGCCATGTCAAAGATGCCAATGACTCAGGAACATGCAAATGGCAAAGCTTTCCCCCAACTGACACCCAGGAATAATGAAGCCTTCCTCTGGTGCAACTGTTTAGGAATGATGGGCCAGCCTGTGCAAAAAGCCAGCAACCACAGCTTTCTCCTGCTCCTCCAGGATTACCTCTCCCCAATAGAGCCCTCCTAGTGAGACTAGCTCTCCCCTTCTCCTTGTGCTGATTGTAGTAGGTGCTCCCATCAGAGTGACTACATCCTACACGACCCAGCTGTTCTGTATATCTGTCATTTCTTCATTCCTACATCACCCTAGTCAGGTTTCCAAGGCCATGCAGGCTTTAGCACTAGCCTGCAACACTAGCATGCAACAAATACACATAGATGCTCTGGGGGTCCACAGGTTGTACTGACACAACACTGAGTTGTATCTCCTGCTGCTGTTGACAGTTCCATTGGACTAGACTCTACCCCTTGTTTTTTGTTTCAAGATTCATTTCAGTAATTGTTTGTGCATGTGGATGACAAGAAGTACAGGCAGTCAAGAGAGGCCTCAAGGTCATACCAGGAGTCATTGATCCTGATACCATCAGAGAAATAAAAATAATGATGGAAACCACTAAGGGTGTCCTTGATATACCTCAGAGTATACCCTGCCAAGTGGCTCAACTTGTCCTGTTGTCTCAATTTAAAACTTCCAACCCCTTCTTAAAAGACACAAGAGAATGACAAGGGTTTGGTTCCACTGGACCTGCAGCCTTTTGGGTGGCTGCCATGAATAGTCACCCCATGATGATACTCACAATCAACAGCAAAGAGTTTAAAGGACTTTTGGATACTGGAGCTGATATCGATGTAATTTCACATAATTTTTGGCCTAAGGCTTGTCCTGTCTCTCATCCATCTGCCCACCAGCCTTCAGGAGACAGTACGGGCACTAGTGAAGAATCCCCTGATCCTGATCCTGGTTGTGGTGACACACACCCGTAGGATTTGCTAAAGGAGGCAGAGGCAGGAGGATAACGAGTACGCATGCCTGGAGTACTTCCATTTCTGGTGGAGCATACAGGAGAGAGTGGCTTGATCCTCTTTCAAGAGAAGAGAGACTTGGACATCACTGTCACCATTATCGGAGCCATCGCGTTAGCTACCACCACTGGAACAGCTGCTAGAATTGCCATCTCTCAGAATTTAGACGTTGGACAAACTTTTTGAGGAGGTGGTTAGTGCCCTCTCTACTCAAAATTCAATGAACTTCATGATTCAGTTGACTGTTCAGAATCTTAATCAGCAGACAGCCTTGTTGCAAGAACAAATTGATATTTTGTGGGATGTTCATGTGCTTATTTGTTATCCTATGTATCATCATGCTTACGTTATCCTAGCTAAGGTGACCAATGCTTCTACATGAAAAAAGAACAGGCCCTTCAACAGTTCTACACCTAACAGGTCCTTGCATCCCTGTCATTGGATAATTCCACTGCCCCAAAATTGGTTTAGCCTTGATAAATGAGTATCCAGTGACTGCTAAGACCATGGAGGCCCCTGCCAACCTAAGACAGAGTGATTGTGTTTTGAGACAGCCGTGCCAAGGACTGGTAAGGCAGAGGGCTAATGTCCTGGCAACCTAAGACAGAAACTCATTTAATTTATATAAAGGAGGGACCTGTTGGGAACTGTTAGGCTTGGGTCCCCTGGGACCATGCCTTGGCCCATATGCAGTTGTTACTCTATCCTGGCACCTTCCTGTTGTGAAAATTGTGCCTCACTAAGATGACCACAAGTTCCTGTTTTTCACCCTGGTTACCTTGGTTACATGGTTCCTCTTGTCCTGGGGACTTCCCACCTACATCGTCTTGTATTTTTCCACCTGCCTCTGTACTGTGTAAAAAGCATTTGCCCTTCTTCATTAAATGGCATTCTCTTAGAACGGATGACCTGTTGTCTGGAGTGATTCTTCATCCCGCAGTCCCTCGCTCAATACGTCGGGTTTTTTGCAGCGCAGGTGCTGCAACTCACCCTAGTGCTGAGGTTACATGCACACAGGGCCACACTGCTGGAATCCCACAGTGCTGGGTTGACCAGCACACAGGGCCACACTGCTGGAATCTCATAGTGCTGGGTTGACCGGCATACAAGGCCACACTGCTGGACTCTCATAGTGCTGGGGTGACCATCATACAGGGCTACATTGCTGGAATCTCATAGTGCTTGGGTGACCATCACAAAGGGCCACACTGCTGGAATCTGAACTCGGGTCCTCATGTCTGTACAACAAGCACTTTGACCACTGAACCATAGTTAGCTGAGTCATGGATATGGAATGGAGGGATGATTACATCTAATGCATTGTTGGTTTTCTGAATACTTTTTTTCTATGTATTTTTTGTGATATTGAGCATCACTTCTAGGGTCTTACACATGTTAGGCAAACATTGTCTCTTGAGTTCCATACTTGTATTTTTCTATTACATCACATCCCACAGGAAGGTGACTCTAGCTCAGGGAAGGCAGGGAGTAAACGTCTCTTTTCTATTAAATTCAGCTCTCCCAGGAACATGCTTGACAGCTCCCTACTCCCACAAGGATGGTGAGCAGGCAAAGGAAAGAGCACTCTGCTGTAGTAACATCCACTTTACCTGGTGGAGACAGTGAACTGCCAATACAGCTCATAGGGCAGTGAGGAAAGGGGCCAGGCTGAGAGCCAAGCACAAATCTGCTGTGAGGAGAGGGTGTAGGGGAGGGGGAGCACTGATGGTGATGGCCAGTCACTAATGAGATCCTACATAGTTAAGGTGGACTGTCATCTATTTGTAAGGTATATAGTGGACTTCTAGAAGCAAAAATGGAATATAGAGAGCGACATCTACTATATCTCCTACTCTTTTTATTTTATATTTATTTATTATTTTACAATATTTGCCCACACATGTGCCTGCTCACCACAAGAAGGCACCAGATCTCACTGTAGATAGTTGTAAGCCACCATGTGGTTGTTGGGAATTGAACTCAGGACCTTTGGAAGAACAGATGTGCTCTTAACCTCTGAGCCATCTCTCCAGCCCCATATCCCCTACTCTTGCAACATTAGAGAAGTCACAGCTGCTTTCATCTCCTGCACCTTCCTTTGTCCTCCATCTTTCCTTGGACTCATTTACTGACCATCTAAATCTTGGGCTAGAAATGCAAATAAGCAAGAGAAAGCACTCGAGTCTAGATTAGCCTTACAGCTCCCAGATTTTGTACATAATGGAAGGATTCCTAGAAAGAAGAAAGAGGAAAAAGTGATTTGTACACAGGGGAGGGGATTCCTAGAAAGAGGAAAGGAGGTCTTTCTTGAGCATTTCATGCTTACTTTGTGTCTTTGTCGGGAGTTGGAGAAACTGAGGCAGGTGAATGTAGATTGCTAATTAGGGCCAGTCAGGCTTGTGACTGGTGTCTTTTTCTCGAGTTCTGTACCAAAATTCAAAAGCTTTTAAATTTTGAGGGTGCAAAAGTACCCAGTAAGGACAAAGGAGAGGGGAGAGAGACAGGGCTTCCTTCTCTAGCCATTTGGGAATGGATGTGCTACTGCTAAGGAGGAAAACTTAAACTGACCACATTTTTTTCTTGTAGCTACAGCTGTAAAAGCAGCTTCTATCCCCAAACTGCAGTGGGTCATAAAAACGCTCTTAGATCTGAGGTCAGCTCCTGTGCAGAAGCAGACCACTGTAGAGAGCTTGCTGGCTACAGTAAACTTCGACCTGCTTGCCTTAGAAGGCTGATGGTAAGGCCCTAGGTCTGTTAACTTATTTGTGAATCTACAGGGAATTAAAAAATAAGAGATAGAAAACAGAGCACACATACAGACACACATGCACACATGCACGCATGCTCGCATCCAAGAGGAAAGGTAAATGAAGTTAAAAACTTCAACTCTGTATGTACACATAGACAAAAGATCAGACATATAGATCTGTACATATTCATACATATACTCAATGGATGATACAAAAGGAGCTCCTTACATACAGACAGACAATTAACATACACGTATGTAACACATGTACAAAAATCAGACAGATACATTCACATATCTATAAACATATTTACATATTTACAACTCATGATGAAGCAAATTCCAGTGGTACTAGTTTTATATTTCTGAGAAAAAGCTCTCTACATCAGAAAAGGAACTACACACACACACATATACAAACCAGATGAGTGCAATAGGATAATAGGTTACATGTTTTTCATTAAAATTAAACATTTCTTATCTATGTATCCATTACATAAGTTCATAATAAGTTCAGAATGACAAAGGTGGACAAGGTCTAAAGGTTAACAGGGTCCAAGAAGTTACAACAAGATATATGTCTTTTCAATTAGGATTGATCTGGCTACACATTTTGGAGCTATCTCTTAGTTTCTATCAACATCAGAACAATAATTTTATTTGTCTTTCATTCCAAGATTAGTTAATTGTCTATTTTCTGTGCACACAGAGAGCGAGGACTTTATCTATAGCTCTAGAGTGAAAGCATACCTGAGTGATAAACCTCTCTCAGGGCTGTCTCTATTCTAGTGAAGTATATGTGTCAGTGACAAGTGAAAAACACAAAATTCCTGGCAGATTTAGTTATTCTGTATGAGGGGCTGAAAAAGCCACTTGGATCAACTTAGGACTCATTGTCAAGAATAATGACGTCATCCTCATTATGTCTCTGCAAGAATCTTCCTGGCAGAGAAAAGCACTTGCATCAGAGCACAGGCATTATGTATATTGTACACACACACATATATTTATATTTCTATGAATGGTACAGGAAATACAAGCCTGGAAAGGCAATCAGCAGAAGAAACGATCTTGAGATGAGTTACCTAGGGTCTTCACTTACTAGGTCACACATCACAGATACTGCAGCAGCAAGCCACCTCCAGTTAGCTCACTTGCTTGCCTCAAGTCCACTCCTGCATGACTGGCTCCTGACAATTTTGGTGAAGCTCAAAGCATTGGTTTAGAGACACGTGGGAGATACATTGGCCCTGAGTCTAATTAATGTTTGAGAAGAACTAAAACTCCCTGTGTTTGGGGCTTCGACCCTAGTCATGGGAAGTACAAGTTGGATCTGCATGGGTCACCCAGATGCTGCAGAGCAGAATGTTTGGTGTCTCATTGGCTGTCATAAAAAGCAGTGAGTTCTCATGCGTGTTGGTATTCCTCTCTTTCCTGCCTCCGACTAAGGTTTCACCTGCAATTAAGTGATTATGTTGAACAGCCACTAGCCCACTAAACAAAACTATCCCCTTCCCTGTGAGAAGTTTACCTTTTCCAAGTCCCCTATGGCAGAGCTTTCTGGATGACAGGCCTCCCAGAGCCACTGCACCCAATCCATGACAGACACTAGAGATGTAAGATATACATAAAGAGAGCTCAGTCTCCCCACCTCCAGGGGAAAAGCCGAAGAGCACAGGGTATGTATGACACTGGCCTGTGGATTTGGGTTCCATCACTATTCCTGAACTGTAGCATTGAGTAGTTAAGGTAGTTTTCATGGCAGATGTCAGATCAGGAACCTAAAATTGGTTTTTTCCCTTTCTTTCTGGATACCACTGATTTCTAAAGCCAGAGCTGAGCTTACTGTTCTGGTGAGCACTGCTTACAACCAGAAAGGATTCCTAATCCTGACAGCACACATGCGGAGTTCCATAGCAACTGCCTTCCCTGGATGTCCTTGCTGTTCTCTTATGGGCTTGAGTGTGGGGTGGTGGCTACCGTGCTGTCAACTCTCAATCCCATCAGAAAGTCCTATATTCCTCATCATGCACCTGATGGCTGAACAGTGTATTTCCTTCGCCTCTTCTTATGATAATGCTTTTGCTGTGTATCTGAGGTGACATTAAACTCACTATGGAGCCCAAGCTGGTCTTGAACTCACAATTCCCTTACTTCAGCTTTGCAAGTGCTGGGATTATAGGGCTATCCCTGTATTTCTGGTATATGGTAATGCTTGAACCCTGCTGACTGACAGCAGTGGACCTGAATGTGTGCATCCCAATCTAGTGACCTGCATGCTTGTTAAGCAGGGGAGTTGACATGTTGAGCCACTGAGGCGGGAAGGGCAGCTTTCTGCAAGTGCTTTGTGTAGCTGCAGGAAAGTGCTCAGGGACCAGTTACTGCCCTTCTGCGTCTCCAGCATCAGTGACTTCCTGCTTTGCAGCTTTGTTTCCTTAAATCTCACTGTCTCTTGGAAGTGCTCTACTAAAGGGACGAGATAGTAAATCTAACTTAGGGAATTTACACTTCAAAAATAAGAACAAAACCCAGTTCTCAAATGGGGACGTTTTGGAATTGGATTGGAAGCCCTGGAACTCTAAGGGATGAATAATCAGTGTCGACATCACTCTGTCTACTGGAAAATGACTCAGAAATTGGCTGTAAGAGATTGAGCTTTCCAAACAACAGGTTTAACACCTTGATGAACATTGCCACCAAGATCTGTGACTGTAGGTCCCTCTGTAGCTGACCCCAGATTTACCCCTTGATGTTAAAAGTGTCAATTAAGTAATAAAAACCAAAACATTGGTCAGATGTAGTTAGTTTGAGAATAGAGTTTTACAATGCACATCATGCCATGCCAAGCAAACAAATTAACCTGTCTGAAGATGCAGACAGTGATGTGGAAAAGGAGAACAGGGTTCTCAGATTGGACCATCTCTGTGCTGTTTCTGGGAACAGGAAACAGAGGAAACAAATTCTGGATCCAAATAGTTGAGACACAGTTTATGTGATCACCCCCCACCTATTAAAGATGTCTTTAAAGACTCCAGTTGTTCTGGGCTTGATTGAAAGTGTAATGCATTTTAAAACACAATTTTCATATGAAAAGACTCTAAAGGAATTGCCAACAAGTTATCCAACATAAAGGCATGTCTTGTTTGGAAAGTTGCTGAGCATTTCTTAGCTCACCTCTGAAAAAGCATCCTCTCAGTGGTCTTTGGAACTACTAAGGACAAGTGCCCTGTCCTAGACACCTCTGGGGACCAGGTGGGCTCCTTTGCTGTAGCTCTCTGCTCAGTTTATGAGGACTGAACGCAACCATCTACCCTATTCTGTAGCTCTCTGCTCAGTTTATGAGGACTGAACTCAACTGTCCAACCTTATCTGTTTTATCTCCAGACTATGTGGATTGTGTCAGATGGTCAGTGGGGAAAGATATCTGACCGTGAGGACACAGACTGCATCAGGTCAAGAAGTCATTTCACTTCTGTTATTTCTGCGTCTATAGCTTGGGAAGGAAAAGGAAGAGGGAGAGAGATAAGAATGACAATAAGGTTGACGGACCGTCACCTACAGAGGCACTTGGTCATGTGATGACCACCGCTCTAATATTTCTGCTCTTTCATCCAGACTTCTCTTACTTCCTTAAGCAAGTACTGCAAACATTATTCCAATATGTTGTTTTAAGTTGGAAAACTCTAACACAAGTAGTCAGGGAATTGACTTATGCCATTGAAGATTGTCCATTAGAGCAGCATTTCAGGGATGCTACTTGGGCAAGCATCCTTCTGCGTAGTCATTAATAGGAAACTTCCTGGTTTCCTCATCATCAGTCTTTGGGATACGAAATAGAGAGAGGGGAAAGTGTGTGTGTGTGTGTGTGTGTGTGTGTGTGTGTGTATGCGCACAGGCACGTGCAAGTGGGGTCAATTGAACTACAATTCTATTGAAAAAATATTAAACTTAGCAATGTTATCCCATGGGAGCTACATTGAAACATTAGTGAGGGCTGGAGATACAGCTCAGTGTTAGAGAGCTTGCATAGTTGTGGGGAGCTGCCTTTAGCGGCTCTTGACTTAAAACATTGCCCAATTCCACTTTGTCTGTAGATTCCATTTTCTATACCTCTGCCTGGTACATAGCAGGATGAGGTCAGCCCAGGCCACTCCATCCGGACCCTGGGAACTGCTGCCTGACACGTAGCGGGCTCCTCAAGATCCTGGGAGGCTGCTTGCTTATCTTGCTTCCGTATCTGCGTTCCCTCAGAGCTCAATCCCTAATCTTGGAGTTCTTCTTACCAAGGACGGATGGCTGGATATCTGCCATTAGGTTCCCACAGCAGCCCTGCCTTTCCTTGCCCTAGATATTGCCTATATAAACCCTGTAAGAATTTTCAATAAACAGGCCTTGATCAGTGTTCAGACTTGCCCTCATGTCTCCTGTCCTTTACTTTCACTTCGGCACCCCCTCCCAGGTTCCATTTGAAGACCCCGGGGCAGGGCCAGGGCAGAATTGGTGCCCAGACGTGATGCCTGAGGCACATGGGATCATGCAAGAAGCACCGTCTGAAGACTGCAGTCGCATCATACATTGAGGTCGCCACAGAGATAGTCTACTCTGTGAGTGAAGACCCGCAAAGAGGTCGCCATGGAGAAACGCCCACTCTGTAAGTGAAGACCTGCAGAGAGATCACCACGGAGAAGCGCCCACTCCGTGAAAGAAGGTCCGAGGTATACAGATGGTGATATTATGGGACAGGGAATTAGTGTACATGAGAAGTTCATAGGTGTACTTAAAGATTCTCTCAAGGCACAAAGAACTAGGGTTAAGAAAAAAGATTTAGTTCATTTTTTGCTCTTTCTCAAGGACATTTGTCCCTGGTTCCCGCAGGAAGGAACCATAAATGAAAAAAGATGGAAAAGAGTGGGTGTTGCTTTGAATGACTAAGTATGATTAATGAAATCTTGTGTGTTAGATACTTTCATGAGGCTATTAAAATGTATTATGTAGGGGACGGGCTATATGGCCAATATTCTTCCATCTTATCAGAGCTTAGGTTCCTATTTCTCTAGCAGTCTGCCATTTACCAGAAACCAGCTGACCTTGTAGAGGTTCCGCAGTTAGACACCTGTTGTGGTTTATTGTGGGGGCTGGTCATTCTAGACCCCCGAGTTACACCTTTTCCGGTAAGACTACTGATAAGATCAGATTAAAGACCAGCTGCCTGCCAGCAGCAGTTCCGGGAACCTTTTCCTGACTAACCAGATTCTTCACAACTTTCCTGGAATTTCTCTCTCTGCAATTATAGCAGCTGTAAAGGTAGACACCTGCTGGAGCATTCCAGAGTTAGGTATCCATAACAACCCTTGCTTACACAAATACCCATGCCTCTGTGCCTATATAAACTGTGAAATTTTTCAAAAAACGAGGTTTGTCCAGAATCCAGACCTGCCCTCATTTCCTTGTATCTCCTGTCCCCCCATTTGTCTGCCCCCTCCACAGGTACTCATTGAAGACCACAACAGGACAAATCAGTATTAGATGAAGGTAAAAATTTTCTTAAAGAAGAACTTAGAAAAAGTCTGGGAAAATGTAAAAGCTGGCCTACCCAGTTCTCTCTTCAGGACCACAATTAAGGCTAAAGTCTGTAAATCTCCTCTGCCTGAAGAGTCCCCTCTAAGACCCGGACTCTAGTCAAGGAATTAGGTAAGGCAGCTGCTACTCTTCTTTGTCTGTCTTCTTTGTCTCTCTGTCCCTCCATGTTCATTAGTTTCACTTTGGAGCTCCTCAAACATTTGAACTAGTCACAGTGTCAAGGTTGCTCTTTGCCTGTGCCAGGAGATATTGTACCCCCCTGATAAGGATACTGGAAGACATTCCTGACCCCCAGGAGGGGGAGTCAATCCCCCTCCATTTGGGGAGCACTCTTGGCCCGCCTGATCATCGGGTCTGACCGCTCACTTCATTCTGGTTTTGGTGTAGTCCATACTTTGTGGCTTTTGGTGCCAATTTCTGTTTTTGTTTATTTGTGTCTATTTGTGTGGACTTTCTCACTATGAGACAAAAAGAATCAATCGCCTTGACTGTTGTCTTAGACCACTGGACAGACTGACTAGGGCACATAACTTGTCCCTCATAGTAAAAAAAGACAAACGTCAATTTTTACTCTTGTCTTTCTCTGGTGTTTAAATGTTGTTTTATATATTATAATCTGTTGGAGAAAAAAGAACAAAATTTTATCTGCTGGCCATTAGCTCTAACTCATTTCAATGATTCTCAAGAAAAGAAACAACAAAAACTGATAGACTAGATCTGTCCTTGGAGCCAGGCTGCCTGGATCAAACTGGCAGAAATCCTAGGGCTGCCTGAACTCCTAATGATGTGCTCTAAACTCCAACCAGCCCAAATCCCTCAAACATGGTAAGTACAAGGTCACTACCCAAACACAAAAATTAGGTGGCTAAAAAATGAGAGCTACCATGATGGGTCTTTCCAGGAACTTGAAGGTAAGCAATGATCAGATAAAGCCACTGGTAAGGTCTTCTTCAGTCTTTGTCATTCCTTGGACTCCTTGGTGATAGGCTCTGAACAACATTCACTATAGAAGCTGTACATTTTCAACAGGGGCTTGTGTAAAAACATCCTGGGCAGGATGCCAACTCAGATACTCCTAGTTTCTCTATTATCTTTCACAGGTTCTGCCTTTAAACATTAAATATTTGGGTGTAAAATCCTTTTAAATTATGTTATAAAATTAAAAAAACATTTTGTCAGTTTTACTACATGTTTGTTTCTTATTGACTTTAAAGGTATTAAAACTGCATCTCCAGCATATATCTGTAAACTTTTATCTAAAGATTAATGATTTGCTTATTAAATATAATGTTTAAAATTTAAGTTCAAACTCTTGTTTAAAATATATGAGTGCATGTACATTTGTAACACAGATATTATGTGATTCAATCCTAATTCAAAGCACTGTAAAAATCTGGTTTTAGTTCTAAAAGTTATGGTTATACTCTATGACTTCATTCTTAAACAAATGTAATAGGACTCGTTTGTATTAATTACATTCAGTCAATATAAAGTATTAATAACTTTAAATTTTTCTATAAATTATAAATTAAATATATTAGTATCACTGATAAATTTTCTTTAAAAACTGTTGTATTCTATAATGATATGTCATATGGAAACCAAAAAGGTTTCCAACCCCTATAGATCTTGATGCTAAAGTAAAAAAACTCTAATTTAATGATTATCATTTTACTATTAACTGTTATGTAACTTCTCAAGGTCTTAGTGTACATCAAAATTATGGTGTGTAAAACAGAAGAGGCAAATTAATGCAGGGGATAAAATTGCTCAGCTGTTACTGTTTTCCTACATTCAGAACAAAGCCATTCGAGAGTACAAAAAATGTGTTCTAGCAAACAATGTTATATATTTTTAAAAATTTTTTTATTAATTTATTCTTGTTATATCTCAATGGTGTTATATATTTACTTATAAGTAGATATTAGCTCAACATAGATGCTCTTTGAGAGACTCCACCCAGTGGAGGATTAGGACAAATACTGGAAATCATTGCCAAACTCTGGGCAAAAAGCTCTGAATTATATAAAAGAGGGGTCCAGATAAAAAACATTAACAAATATTTAAGATTATGGATAAACCGTAACTTAATAAAAATCATTAAAAACAGATGACATGGGGTTGGGGCTGGATCCCTATACCTATTTAGGCTTTACATTAAGAGGTGCCCAAGTTAACACTCAAATGGCTCAATTAAGGACTGATCATTTAACTTCATTAAATGATTTTCAAAAATTATTAGGATATCAACTGGATAAGACCATACTTGAAGCTTCCTGCTGGAGAGCTCAAACCATTGTTTGACATTCTAAGAGGAGACTCTGATCCCAATTCTGCCAGGTCTCTGACTCCTGAGGCACAGGCTGCATTAGTAAAAGTAGAAACAGCCATAAGCCAACAATTTGTAACTTTTATAGATTATAAGAAACTCTTCTTTTTGTCATTGTGCTACACCTCATACACGCACTGGGGTGTTTTGGCAATCCAGCCCACTCCTGTGGGTTCATCTTCCTTCCTCCCCCAAAACGGTTGTAAGCCCTTATTACATTCCAGTAGCAGAACTAATTATTCAGGGTAGAGAACATGGGAGAGGTTATTTTGGCAAGGAACCAGATGTTACACAGCCATACTCCAAAGCTCACATTAATTGGCTTTTTCAAACCACAGAAGACTGGCCAATTGCCTGCTCTTTATTTATTGTTCAGATATTCAACCACTACACGGCTAATAAGTTCCTTCAGTTTATTAAATACCATACATTTGTTTTTTCCCAGGAATACCTCCCTAGAACCTCTACCAGAGGCTCTGACCATTTTTACAGATGGTTCCTCCACTGGAAAGGCTGCCTTTATGGCTAAAGGCCAGACCACTGTTTTGACTGCTCCCTATATGTCAGCTCAGCTTGTAGAATTGTATGTTATGTTTTTTGTCTTTAAGACCTTTCCTGACATTCCTTTTAATTTATATACAGACTGTGCTTATATTGCTTATTCTGCTCCCTTATTGGAGACTGTGGCCTTCATTAAACCCTCTACTAAGGCTATATCACTCTTGCTACAAATCCAAGCTGCCATTAGGTCTAGATCTCACCCCTTTTTTATAGGCCACCTCTGGGCCCACACTGGACTCCTGGGTCCTCTTTCAGAAGGAAACGCACTTGCAGACCTTGTAACCCGTACTGTCTGTCCTGTTGTTGACTCAGCCTTACAAGGGGCCCAACAGGCACATTCCTTACATCATCTCAATGCTCACACTTTGAGGGTTATGTTCAAAATAACTAGAGAACAGACTCATCAAATAGTTAAAAAAATGCCCTGCCTGTGTTACCTATTTGCCCACTCCTCATTTAGGTGTTAACCCTAGAAGCCTTTTCCTTAATGAAATCTGGCAAATGGATGTTACCCACATCCCATAACTTGGAAACCTCAGATATTTATATGTTACTGTTGATACGTTTATTGGGTTTATTTTTGGCACTCTGCAAACTGGTGAGGCTGGTAAGCACGTCATTGCACATGTCCTCACCTGCCTGGCTACTATGGGAAAACCCAGGACAATTAAAACAGATAATGGGATTGGCTGTATTGGTAAAAAAAAAATTTCAAATTTTCTGTTCTGCTTTACAAATAAAACATATCACTGATATTCCCTATAACCCTCAAGGTCAAGATATTGTGGAGAGAGCATACCAGACACTCAAAAACACTATCAATAAGATAAAAAGGGGAGACTCATACCCTTTTAAAGGGTCTCCCAGGAGTACTCTTGCTCGTGTTTTGTTTATTCTAAACTTCTTAAATCTCGATGTGAAGGAAAAATCAGCTGCAGATCGTCTTCGACATCCTTCATCAAAAGACAATTACGCCTCAGTATTATGGAAAGATCTGTTGACCTACAAATAGTCTGGCCCTGACCCAATGCTAATATGGGGTCGAGGGTCAATGTGCATGTTTGATATAAAAGCTGGATTGGCAAGATGGCTGCCAGAAAGACTTGTAAAACAGGTTCTTATATTGTGGGCCTGTAGTGACAGACTGACACCTTGCATGTCTAGAGATCTGACTAAGAAAAATCAAAGTATGTACTGTGTCCTGGTCCAATTAATTCCCAGGCTAACTTATTACTCTGAAGAACAATTTTCCCTAGCCTGGGATCCAAAAAATGACCACGGCCTCTTAAGAACAAAAAGAGAGCCTATAACAGCCGTCACCCTTGCGATATTGCTGGGCCTTGAGGCTGTGGGAACCGGGGTGGGTATAACCTCTCTTGTTCTTTCCAATAAGCATTACTATCTGTCAATCGATGAAGACCTTGCTGGAATCTGCGATTTCCCACCTTGAAAATTCCCTTACTTCACTTGCTGAGATTGTCCTTCAAAATAGAAGAGGTTTAGACTTGCTTCTCCTCCATCAAGGAGGCCTTTGTGCAGCTCTTAAAGAAGAGTGTTGCTTTTGCATGGACCACTCGGGTGTGGTCAAGGACTCCATGGCTAAGTGTGGAGAGCTGCGAGGTGCTGTGCCTTAACATGGCGTAGGCTTCCGCCTTCCGCCATCCCGACGGTGAGCGCTCTCTAAGATAAACAAGTCCTCATATGGCAAAAGGCTGTGCAAGGGTAACTGGTGATCTGATGACGAGCAGTCCTGCTCTGATGCGGACCTATGAGGAGGTGGCGCCTGGCATGAGCTGATTGGCCCTTGAGTTGTACTTAAGCTTGGCCCTTCCCTTCTTTGGGGCCATTCCCACTGAGCTTAATCCTGAGTAAAGATCTCGAGAAGAAGTCTGGTTGTTGGTGTCTTATTTCTGCTGGATAGTGTGGCGCCGACAGCTAAGGATAGAAAAGGCCTGGAGCATAGAAAAAGACAGAGGGAACAAGATCAAAACTGGTTCCAAAGCTGGTTCTCCACTACTCCTTGGCTAACCACTCTTTTGCCCTCGTTGTTAGGACTCATGATAGGTTTGTTACTTCTTTTATCTTTTGGGCCTGGGCTTTTAAATAACTGACCAAATTCATAAAACAGCAAGTGGATGTCATCCAGGCCAAGCCCATACAGACCCATTATCACAGGCTGGAGCTTGAGGACCAAGGCTATTCAGATGAATAGCAGGCCGGACCTCAGGTGACCCCGCCTAGGACAGGGCCAAGGGCCAAAAAGCAACCTTTGGACCCAATGACAGTTATAGAGGGCACCAGGGGCTCCAGAGCCAATGACGGGATTATGCACAATCAGGACCATATCCAACCTAAGACAGAGATGTCAACCAATTTTTAAAGACATCAAGCTGTTGGATTCTTGATGATGGGTAAGGAATGGTCTGATGAGGTTGATGCAGCCTAAGAATGTACTGTATGCAGCTTGTTAAAAAGCTTGAAAAATATTCTCCAAAACAAAATACACTCAATACACATGCATACTGTATGAGAAAAGCAAGAACCAGGCAAACAGAACAGCTAGTGGCTCCCAGTCTGCTAAGAAGCAGCCAAATCTAGGGATAGCACACTCTAGACAATGGCTTCATTCGACCAAAAAAAAAAAGTTGTAGGAAAGCTATTGTAGAAAGAAAAAAATTAGCAGATCGCTGTGATTTGAGGCCAGCTTGGTCTACAAAATGAGTTCAGGACAGCCAACACTACACAGAGAAACCCTGTCTCAAACAACAACAACAACAACAACAACAACAACAACAACAACAAAACCCCCAAAAAACAAAAAACAAAGGAAGGAAGGAAGGAAGGATGAACTGTATTGACTGCCAACAGCTGGGTGCCTCTAGGGCCTCAGTGTCACAGCAGCAGGAAAAGATAATGCAGGTGCCTAGAGGGCTTGGTGCCACAGGTGTAGACTTTCATTCTGCACCAGAACAACCACTGCTGCTTTTGTGGCTGCAGAGCTTTTACCGAATTTGAGGGTGGGGTGGGGGAACAGGTTGAGACAGGGTATCTCTGTGTAGCGTTGGCTGTCCTGGACTCACTTTGAAGACCAGGATGGTCTTGAATTCACAGAGATCTGTCTGCCTCTGCCTTGCTGAGATGGCGTGCACCACCATACCCAGCTTCTTCCAAATCTTGATGCCATTTTCATACTCTGTGGGGACAAGACAAGGGAAGCGTGTGGACTCTATTGGATTATAATGTGTTTGTAGATGATGGGTAGGGTGGGGTATTAGAGGAGGGCAAGACATGTAGGAACATGTAACCTAGTGAGACTATGGCACAAAAAATAACTGACTTGTTTTCATTATTCATTACTCATTAATGTACAAAAACCAAAAGCAATTGGGGAGTTTACATACTACTGAAATTAATAAATAATAAGAGGTTCAATTCATCCCACAGTTAAGCTGCAGGAGTCGGGTCTGGTGGCACCCGCCTTTAATCCCAGCACTCAGGAGGCAGACCCAGGCAGATCTCTGTGAGTTCAAGGCTAAACTGATCTACAAAGAGAGTTCCAGGACACCCAGGGCTATCAGAGAAACCCTGTCTTGAATAACCAAAACCAAAACCACCAACTGATTCCTGGGATACTGGGGAAGAATAATTGGATTTTCTTTGTTTAGAGGTGGTAAAAATAAAAGCCTCTGTGGTGCACACCCTATAAGCCCAGCACTCGGGCACTCAGTAAGGCAGAGAGGGGCAGACAGATTCCTGTGAGTTTGAGAAAAGCTTATTCTATAAAGTGAGTCCAGGACAGCCAAAGGCACACAGAGAAGCCTTATCTCAAAATAATAAAGAAAGAAAGAAAGAAAGAAAGAAAAGGACACAAAGGCAGGGGGACCAATAAGCTAGGCTCTCAAGGCCTGTTCTCCAAGCTTTGCAAGCCTCAAGTGTGTCATAAATGGGGTGATTCTGGACAACAGAGATGGCAGGTTTGGCCTCAAGGCAATGGGTGGATGAGGCCTCTCAGAGGAGCCTCTGTCAGGGAGAGAGCCTAGCACAAGGAGCCATGGTGCTCTAACTTGCTAAACAGGACCTTGAAATAGTCGAAACATTCTTTCAAATACTTTACAGTGTGGTCCCTTTTCAAACATCTGCCAGTGTAGGAGAGTCAGGCGTAGGGTAGCTGAGGTAGAAGAGAAGAAGTTTGTGTCCCTCACAGTGAGGCTTCAGAAAAAATCCTGTCATTTCTAACTCAACATTCCTATTTTGGGGGATAGTTCCCAGTGGCTGATAGTGTGGGTGCCGTTCCTTACTTAGTATTCCCTGTGTGTACTCACGTATATTACTTTCTTCTCCCCCACACACACCCTCCTGCTGGAAGCAGAGCTTCCCTGATGAGCTCCACTGTCTGAGTACATGAAGTATAGAGAGTTAGATCACTGGACCTTGTTCCATTGCGTTTCCACACGCAACGAAGGACAAAGCTGCCTCGGCATAGTTCAAGGCCTTTTCCACCTGACGGACAGAATCAGTGGACTGTACATTAGTAAGAGCTTTTTTGTTTTTTAAAAGGCTCATCACCATAGAGTTTATATGCTTTCAGAGACCCAGCATTTGAACTTAAAAACAAATAGGTATGTAGCTCTCCCTGTCATCCGTAGCTTATTCCCCATGGTTTCACGTACCTGTGGTCAACATGGTCTGAAATGTTAGGAGAAAAATCAAGTTATGAGAGAAATAAAAGTTCTTGAGCTCATACATTGATTCATACCTTTCTATTATAATTTCCTTAGGTTTTATTAGTTACTAGTTGTTGTCAATGTCTTTCTGTGCTTAACTGCATATCAACGACATGAATGTATATGAAAAACAGTGTAACTAAGGCTTTGAACAATCTGCAGCTTCAAGGACTGCTATGGGAGCTTGGAGCTCGGAGCGCATCTCCCCTGACTAAAAGGGACCTGGCTCATGTCCTCTGCAGTTATTATCTCAGGTTGCCACTAGTTCTGTTGCTGTTGTTTTGCTTTGGGTTTTTTGAGACAGGGTTTCTCTGTGTAGCCTTGGCTGTTCTGGACTTGGTTTGTAGACCAGGCTAGCCTCAAACTCACAGAGATCCTCCTGCCTCTGCCTCCCTGAGTGCTGGATTACAGGCGTGGGCCACTGCATTTGGCTAAATTGTCACTAGTTTGAGGCAAGTGAATGCTTACAAGTAGAATACGTGTGACAGCTGCCAATACAGCTCAAAGCTTCGATTTTGCAGTTTTCTGTTTCCTTCTTCCCTTGTGGTCTGGCAAATCCATTCCTTCACAGTGTAAAACATGCTCTTAACTACTCTCAGCCCTACCATTAAAAAAATAAATCCCAACTTTCGTTAACAATGATATCTTTGGAAATGAATACAGGGCAAAACTTTTACTTATTAATAAATAAAAAATTCACAGCCAGGCGTGGTGGTGCACGCCTTTAATCCCAGCACTCGGGAGACAGAGGCAGGTGGATCGCTCTGAGTTTGAGGCCAGCCTCGTCTACAAAGCGAGTTCAGGACAGCCAAGGCTACACAGAGAAACCCTGTCTCGAAAAAAACAAAAAAAATCACACATTATAATTCAAACAGGCATTTGGATGCAGTGGTGCACACTTTAATCCCAGAACTTGGGAGGTAGAGACAGGTGGATCCCTGAGTTCGAGGCTGGTCTACAGAGGGAGTTCCAGGACTGCCAGAACTATACAAAGAAACCCTGTATCAAAAAACCAAAAACTGCCTTTCCGGCGGTGACAAGCTCCCTAGGAGAACATGTCTCTTGCAAGGGACCTATCTCCTTCATCCCTTTCCAGAAGAGAAGAGGAAACACAAGAAAAAGCGCCTGGTGCAGAGCCCCAGGTCATACTCTATGGATGTGAATGCCCAGGATGCTATGAATCCCCACGGTCTTTAGGCATGTGCACACGGTCATCTTGTGTACTGACTGCTCCACTGCTGTCAGCCCACAGGTGGGAAAGCAAGGCTAACAGAAGGATGCTCCTACTAAACATATTCTTTTACACATGCTTATTCTACTTCACCTACTCTTTTTCCAACAAATAATAACTCCAAATTATACACTAACAAACAAATCTCAAAAGCACCACCTCCTACCTTCCCTAACTATTGTAACACAAACCTTGCCCCTGATACTTCAGCTAATTATATAAATTTAGGATATAATAGTCCAAGAGTCTTCAAAACCCTAAGAAAACATACAGTTTAACTCTGACAAGAACTGTAAGATTCCATCCTACATCTATTGAATGCAAATCAATCACTGTAATTGAGCTAAATCTATGACTATTCTCAACAAACCATAAAGACACTAGAATCCTATACTTAACCATTGGGGCTTGCACAGGTATAGTAGGAACAGTTCTAAGCATTTTAATTTGAGCCAAAGTAGGTCAACCTGAGCCCTATTAGAAATAAACAATGTAATCGTTACTGCACACACATTTGCCATAATTTTCTTCATCGTAATACCTATAATGATTGGAGGCTTCAGAAACTGATTACTGCATCTAATAATTGGAGTACCTGATATAGCATTTGCATGAATAAATAATTTAACTTTCTGACTCCTACCTCCTCATTTCTCCTGCTTCTGTCATCATGAAAAATAAAAAGCCAGGGCAGGAAGAGTATCTCGCTCTTTGGCTGGAAATCTAGCCCATGCAGGAGCATCTGTAGACCTAACAGTCTTCTTCCTACATCTATCCCGTGTCTCATCTATCCTAGGTGCTATCAACTTTATACCACTATTATTACTATAAAGCCACCTGCCATAACACAGTATCAAACACCAGTACTCATCACAGCTCTACCGTGGCTACTCTCCCTTCCAGTATTAGCCGCAGGTGTTACTATACCTCCTCCTGTACAACCTACTCTGATCCTGCTGGATGGGGTGGACCAACTCTTCATCAACATTTATTCTGATTCTTTGGTAATCCAGAACTCTATATCCTTAAACTCATAGGATTCAGAATTATTTCACATATCTTCACTTATTCGGGTAAAAAAGAGCCTTTCAGATATACAGAAAGAGTGTGAACTATATCTATTGGCTTCCTCGGATTTATTGTTTGAGCCCACCATATATTTACAGTAAACACCTGAGTCTCCTTCACACCAGCCACTATAATTATTGCTATTCCAACTGACATAAAGTTTTTAGTTGACTTGCTACACTCCATGGAGACAACACAAATGATCCATAGCTAGACTATGAGCCCCAGGGTTCATCTTCTTATTCACAGTCCACACTCCGTAGAGTTAACATTAAATGATGCCCAGGTAGACTATGAGCCTCAGGGTTCATCTTCTTTTCTGCTTATCAAACTCTGAGGATACAATATCATTCTTGAAATCCGGGGTTGTTCTATTTTTTTCTCCATGGAGTCTTTCAGTGTTTGGAGACAGAAACCAATATAGCTACTGCTTCCACTGTAACTTTTACCCATAACTGAGATTAAATCCTACCAGAGCAAAGGCCTCCAATGTGGATTTGTGTGTCACAGACTCAATAGCTCATCAACAAGGCAGGAAATCAGCTAAGAACTTGACCCATGAAAATTATACCAAGAGGAATTGCTTGTGAGATATTTAGTAAACTGCTCCATGGCAAGCACACTTGCTGTTGAGAGCAAGTGCAGCTGTGAGTCAGACTCCTTCTTTAGTGTTCAACATGGTCTTACAAAGTCTTTGTACAGAAACATGATGATGGTCAGATGAGGCTTTGCTATGTAATCACTTAAGGACTTCTCATAGAGAGCAGCACCTACGTTCTTTTAACACATAACATAGGGACACATGGCCCTTCCTGAACTTTTGTTGTATGTAATGTGGCCAGTGTGTCACAGAGGTTCTTAATTTCAGAGACCTCTTTGTAATCACCACCACATTGTCACATATTTTGGAGCAATTACCATCCACTAATATGGGCTAATTCTTCCTCTGGTCTATTATTTTCCCTTCTATAAGTACACAGAAAATCTGCACTTTTTACTTTACATTTTAAAAACACACATCTTTTCCAATTTTTTCTTTTTTTGCTTACTGAGACTCCCAAATGCAGTTTAGGTACATGGCACAGGACAGAAGTTAGACATATAAGAAGTGCTTTAGAGGCCAAAATCTACTTCCTATGCAACATGATTATTTTCTGTGTGTTCAGTGTGATAAATGCTAACAAAAGACTCCAAAGATAGTAACTGGGGGGAGGGGACCCAGGAGGTATAGGTATGTCAATTTTAAAAGTAAAGCAGTTGGAAGGTGGTCATAGGAATGATCATGAAGTAAACTGAAATCTTAGCATCCTGACTAGTAGATTTTGAGTGATTATAAACAAAATTGTTTATCATGTCGACTTTCTATAATTATTTTAAAGTTTTGAATTATGCCTACATGAGAAAAACAGTGTTTAACTCAAGTACAGAATTCTTGGTTTAGCAAGCATACTGTAGGACATAGTTGTATTTTAAAGAGTATTTTATTAATAATTTTGATATTATTATGCCTGGATTTTTCAAGGATGAGTTAAGAGGGTAGGTTGAGATTGTAACAAATAAGACCTAATATATACAGCATTTAAGCTCAAAATAGTATATAAATTGATGCTTTGTGATCAATCCTTCAGATGTTCAGATGTTTCATCTCTATATACTAGGTCTCCAGCTGAGGTGGTTCAGCCTTGCTGAAGGAAGGATGGCACTGAAGGCATGCTCGGAGATTTCATAGGCATGCCTGACTTCCAGTGCCTTGCTCTGCTATGTTTCCACAGTTGAAGATTCAAATCCCCCAGCATCTTAATCGTCTTCTCTTCTATTTGCCCTTGCTCTGAGGGGCTATTATCCCATGGAACTGTGAACCACAATAAACTGTCTTTAAAGTTGTCTTGATGATGGTGTTTTATCAGACCCCCAAAAGGCATCTAAGGATTCATAGTAAAGGAAACGACTTGTGGTACTATTATTTTCCTATCCTTAAGACGTATGCCACAACACTGCACATGTCTAGTTCTTCTCCCAAGTCAAGCTTCTCCTTTAGGGCCTGGCATGATGGTTGCATTGGCTGACTTTCAGAATATCCATTTGGATGTTGGCCTTTATCACTAATAACAGAGAGCAAACCCTATGTGGGGAAAAGATAAGCACCTGTCATTGCAGATCTGCACTTGCAGAGCACCAGTGTGAGCCTTCTTGAGAACCACAGTTCTCATTATTTCATTACATGAAAAAGAGTGCAGGTAGAGCTGGAGAAAAGGTCGAGATTCCGAGTTGTACTTGATGCCTCCACACCTATTTTCTTCCTTGTGAGGATACATTATAAAATTATCTCCTATATGCTAACAGAATAGAACTTTTGCTGGACTTCACATGCAAGTTCAAAATATACGTTTGGGTCACTTAAGATTTAGGACCAATAGGCTACTGTATGGTCAACCTGTTTAATCTGTCTTGAAAAGATCATTGTAACAACCAACCTTATTTGTCTTGAACTTCCCATGTAATCAACTTTTACAACCTAAGCTAATACAGAACATGAATATTATATTATACAACCTGACAAACCCCTGACCCAAGAGGAATGTGTGTGTGTGTGTGTGTGTGTGTGTGTGAGAGAGAGAGAGAGAGAGAGAGAGAGAGAGAGAGAGAGAGAGGGAGAGAGAGATGTTTAATCCAGAAAACAGGTTGAAAGCAACCCTAACAAATACATATCCACCATGAATACTGTATCTAGCATATAGATACTGCTTTATAGTACTAGTTTGTTTATTATTGAGATCACTAAGAGTCAATAAAGTTCATCACTTATAAAAGCTCACAGTTCTACACATAATCCCAGCATGAGAAGTGGAGTTGGATAGAAAATCTCACCCACATGTGAGGAGCTACTGGCAATTCCTATCTGCCTGAGAGTAAAATTTAAGGATGTGGTCTCCAGTTGGTGGACCATGCTCCAGTGGATGGACACACACCCAAGAGTGTATGGCCAATACAAAACTGCATAGTTAAAATTGTTTTATGGAAAAACAATTTATGGAAAAAGGGCACAAAATAATGGGTCTGGGAAAAGGCATGAATCTCAGGGAAGTTGGGGTCTGGAATTAAACATGATTAAAATGCATTATATGAAATTACAAAAGACTTAATAAAATCTCCCTGATATTATGTTTAATAATATATAAGTCAATAGGTACATATGTTTGATAACTAAACATGGAGATAGACATTTCAAGTTTGTATGCAACCTGATAGTCTTAAATGGATTTTACTATTTCAAATACTATCCAAATATATTCTATTTATTCCTTAACTTCAGTGGGAACACTGTAAGAAGAAGACTTTGTCCTAGCTTTTCTTGTGTCAACATGATATAACCAAGTATCATTTGGGAAGAGGCACCTTCTATTGAGAAAACGCCACCAGCAGATTGGCCTCTGGAAAAGACTGTAGTCTATCTCCTTGACTAATGATTGATGTCCAATACCTCAGCTCACCATGGGTGATACTTGATTACTTCCCCTTGTCAGGACTGCCTCGCCAGCCACAGGGGAAAAAGCTCAGTCCTGATCTGACTTGATGAGCTGGGGTAGGTGGATGGGGGGAGCTCCTCGTTTCTGAGAAATAGAGGTGGGATGATGGGAGAAGAGGGAGTGAGGGGCCTACGATTGAGATGTAAAGTGAATAAATAAATTAACTTTAAAAAAAGTGTAGGGTGGCACAGGCCTATAATCCCAGCACTCCAGAGGCAGAGGCTGGTAGATCACTGTGAATTCGAGGCCAGCCTGGTCTACAGAGTGAATCTAGGACAGCCAAGGCTACACAGAGAAACCCTGTCTCAAAAAAAAGTAAGATATGCTGATTCCCTTAGAGCCTTTCGTATTTATCACTTTATCAAATGCTTTTGCATTAGTCTGAGGGAAGTGATTTATTGGGTCTTTTGTTTTCTCTACCATTTACATTTATTTTAATATTCACATTTCAAACACAATGAATTTGTATAAAGTGTTCTCAACTTGATTATTAACATAAATACCATGTTTACCAATAAACTGTGGTGTTGATTGTTAAGTTTCAAACTCAGGACGAGTGACTAAGGTGACTAACTTGGGCTCCAGGTTCTGCCAGCATCCTTCAGTCCCTGCCTATTATAGGGTAAGCCTGGCATACTCCACCCTCTACCCTGAACTCTCCAGCCCAGGGGCTGGGCTTCCCTTCCTCCAGAGGTTCTTCCATGTGTAATCCAGACACTTTGGTTACCTACCCTTCAGGGTCAAGACCATCCTGGACTTTCCCAGATGTGTGTGCCTCTGCCTCTGCTCTCCCACCTATCTATAATACCTTCTTCCTCCACCATAAGTAGCAGCAGTTTTGTCCTTGCCTTTCCTTAGGATTTCTTTCTTCATTCATTTACCAAGTTAAAAAAAAACAGAGGCTGGATGTGCACATAGTAACAATCGCAACCAAAACATATTTAACAATTTCTTTTCTTTTGTAAGCACTTCCCCAATTGTTAATATGTTATCATTAGACACAGAAACATCAGAGACGGTTACATTGAAATTATTGGTGGGAAATGGGAAAAGAAGATTTGAGAAACCTGGAAACTTAAAAGCTTGAAGGCAGAGGACTCACTGCTCTACTCCTCGCATGGGTCCTTGGGCTTCAGGATGAACAGACCGGGGCCATGTGGGGACTGCAGCTCCTGGGTCACCTTGCTGATGCCAAGATAACCAGTGTAGTCACTTGGCCCACTGCCGGGAAGGCAGGATTACGAAGGTCACTCAACCTGATGGCGTATGTGTTCTCATGCCCTGGGTAGAGGAACTGCTAAATGTAGGTGAACGCTGACAGTGATAAATGATGGAAGAGGCCTTTTGGTGAGCACGAGGACCACGAAAATGAGCTGAAGGTCTGCTCTGACTCCTGGAGTCCTTGGGGAGGGCACTCTAGTGAAGTAGGTGCTGAAGCATGCACTTTACACATGTAAACATGCTGTCTTATTGCACATCATTAGAGCCCCGTGAGCTGGAGATCTGCCAGGGACTTTTAGCACTAGTCATTTTAGTCACGTGTCCTCCATATGTCGCAGTTATCATGAAAGAACTAAATACACTGATTTGTTGTTGGTTAGTATCTTTTCAATAATTTAACAGCACCTGTCACAATAGCTCTGATGAGTATTTTCTTCAACTTGATGCCTGACAGATTTATAGAAACAGATAATTTCCCAATGTCGGTTCTACAGATGGGCTTCACTAGCGGAGGAGAGTGGGTGTCCTTAGGCTTTTCTTCCACTATTTTATACCAGACAACTACAAGAGGAAAATCACAGGATACTAGGAACACAGAAGCCCTTGCAAAGCCTCATTTACAAGACAGAAGACCACACACCGTCTTATCACTGTTTATATTTTTTGGTTGATGGATGCTTTTAAATTTTTCTTGTACAAAGAATTTTCGAAGATCTTGTACTGTCAAAATGACTTTCCTTTTTTCATGATAGGACATCTCTTTTCCTCATTTCTCAATCACTGATGAAACTTAGAAACTCTTGCTTCTCCTTTTCTTCTAGCACAGATTCAATGCAGGACTTAGGAGCAAAACTTCAGAAGCAATGTAGTTTTGTTCAGCAGAAATGATTGAGTACAAGAAGCTTCCGTAGGAAAGACACAGTAACATCTACAAGGGTGTCAGGGTACCAGATAATAAAAAGATGAGAGCTGAGTTTGTAGGCATTCAAAGGGAGCTTGTGTTGATTAATATTGTGTCATCTTGACACAAGCTACAGTCATTTGGGAAAAAGGATTCTCAACTGACAAAATGTCTTCATAAAACTGATGCAAAGGCAAATCTGTGGTTTGATTTCTTAACAGTGTTTTACTGTGATTTGCATGGTTTGGGTCCTGAAACCCTCACTAGGAGCTATGAGGAAATAAAGGAAAGTGTTGGGGACAACAGGCCATATGGCCAATGTTCAGCCATCTTGTCAGAGCCTGCACCTTTAAGTCTCTGTTTTTCCCAGAGCTTGTCTTTCACCAGAAACTTGCTGACCCTGCTGTGGTTCAGCAGTTAAACTAAAGACAGATAGAGATGGAGCAACCCTGTTATGGTTTAGCAGTTAGACTAGACAAAGAAAGAGCAAGATACCCTGTGTGGCAGGACATTATGACCCTGCCTGGAATTCCCTGTGTTTTGAGAAAAGCCTGCAGCTGGGTTGCTATAGCAATATGCTTCCTTGCCTTCTGAATTATAAAAGCTGCTGCCTGACTAATAAACTTTGAGAGCTTTATCAATCAGACATGCTCTCCTTCATTGTGTCTTGCATTTTCAACAGGTGAACTTCCTCCCAAGTTTTAGTTGAACCCCGCAGGCTGGGCCAGGAAAGACTGACACAGAGAAATGTGTACAGTAAAGCTAGGGAAATTTCTGATCCTCCACAACTCAGAACTTCATCATGTGTATTAGGAATCAGGAGCACGGTTAGCTAGCCACCCTGGAAGTTATCTGTAGGTGGCCATTTTCAAGATGTATACACCATGTAGGAGGAAGCTATCTTTGATAAACACTCAGACCTCTAAGGAAAGCCATGTCATTTTTCGAACCTGGTCCATATAAGGATACAGCTTTGTTAAATATCCCATGTGTCTAAGATCTAGGAATCACTAGCACGGACATGTTTAGAAGCACAGCGCTAGCGGAAACGACCGTTTCTCGACGTTTTCTAACTCAGGGAACAAGTTGCACAGTTCGGAGATGCATTTGGGCAACTTTGTAGGAAACGGGTTTTTTGCCTAAAGAGACGTGCTTTAGAACGCACTAGTTTTGCCTATTTGCGCAGTAGTACAGATTCTGAGTATGTAACTGGGTTTGATGAAATCAGCATTTCTCTTGCTTCCGTGTGCGTCGGGAAGCTCAGTTTTAGTCACAGTAGCTCCCACAAGTGTCTCCTCAGTGTGTTCCCATCTCCTTAGAAACGGTGTATTGGCTGGGAGAAAAGTGCATTACTGTGCCCTTTCACCGTTCAGCAAAGACATGTGTAGAAGCACAGCGCTAGCAGAAACGACCGCTTCTGGACGGTTTCTAACTCAGGGAACAAGTTGCACGCTTCTGGAATGCATTTGGGCAACTTTGTCAGAAATGAGTTTTTTGACTAAAGAGACGGGCTTTAGATCGCACTAGTTTTGCCTATTTGCGCAGTAGTACAGATTCTGAGTAAGTAATTGGGTTTGATGAAATCAGCATTTCTCTTGCTTCCCTGTGCGTAGGGAAGCTCAGTTTTAGTCACAGTAACTCCCACAAGTGTCTCCTCAGTGTGTTCCCATTTCCTTAGAAACAGTGTATTTGCTGGGAGAAAAGTGCATTACTGTGCCCTTTCACCGTTCAGCAACTACATGTGTAGAAGCACAGCGCTAGCAGAAACGACCGTTTCACGATGTTTTCTAACTCAGGGAACAAGTTGCACACTTCTTAGATGCATGTCGGCAACTTTGTCAGAAATGAGTTTTTTGCCTAAAGAGACGTGCTTTAGAACGCACTATTTTTGCCTATTTTCGCAGTAGTACAGATTCTGAGTATGTAACTGGGTTTGATGAAATCCACATTTCTGTTGCTTTCAGCGTGAAGGGAAGCTCAGTTTTACTCTCATTAGCTTCCACAAGTGTCTCCTCAGTGTGTTCCCATTTCCTTAAAAACAGTGTATTTGATACAAGATACATGAATTACTATGCTCTTTCACCGTTCAGCAAATACCTGTGTAGAAGCACAGTGCTAGCAGAAATGACAGTTTCTCGACATCTTCTAACACAAGGAACATGTTGCACACTTCTGTGATGCATTTGGGCAACTTTGTCAGAAATGAGTTTTTTGCCTAAAGAGACGTGCTTTAGAACGCACTAGTTTTGCCTATTTGCGCAGTAGTTCAGATTCTGAGTATGTAACTGGGTTTGATGAAATCAGGATTTCTCTTTCTACCCTGTGCGTAGGGAAGCTCAGTTTTAGTCACAGTAGCTCCCACAAGTGTCTCCTCAGTGTGTTCCCATTTCCTTAGAAACAGTGTTTTTGCTGGGAGAAAAGTGCATTACTGTGCCCTTTCACCATTCCGCAAATACATGTGTAGAAGCCCAGCGCTAGCAGAAATGACCGTTTCTCGACGTTTTCTAACTCAGGGAACAAGTTGCACACTTCATAGATGCATTTGGGCAACTTTGTCAGTAATGAGCTTTTTGCCTAAAGAGACATACTTTAGAGGGCACTAGTTTTGCCTATTGGCGCAGTAGTACATATTCTGATTATGTAACTGGGTTTGATGAAATCAGAATTTCTCTTGCTTCCCTGTGCATAGGGAAGCTCAGCTTTAGTCACTGTAGCTCCCACAAGTGTCTCCTCAGTGTGTTCCCAAGTTCTTGGAAAGAGTTTATTTGCTTGGAGAAACGTGCATTACTGTGCCCTTTCACCGTTCAGCAAATACATGTGTAGAAGCACGGCGCTAGCAGAAACGACCGTTTCCTGACATTTTTTAACTCAGGGAACAAGTAGCACACTTCGGAGATGCATATGGGCAACTTTGTCAGAAATAAGTTTTGTGCCTAAAGAGACGTGCTTTAGAACACACTAGTTTTGCCTATTTGCACAGTAGTACAGATTCTGAGTATGTAACTGGGTTTGATGAAATCAGCATTTCTCTTGTTTCCCTGCCCGTAGCTAAGCTCAGTTTTGTCACAGTAGCTCTCAAAACAGTCTAGTCAGTGTGTTCCTATTTCCTTAGAAACTGTGTATTTGCTTGTAGAAACATGCATTACTGTGCCCTTTCACCGTTCAGCAAATACATGTGTAGAAGCACAGCGCTGGGAGAAACGACCGTTTCTCCACGTTTTCTCACTTAGGAACAAGTTGCAAACTTCTGAGATGCATTTGGGCAACTTTTTCTGAAATGAGTTTTTTGCTTCAAGAGACGTGCTTTAGAACACACTAGTTTTGCCTATTTGCGCAGTAGTACAGATTCTGAGTATGTAACTGGGTTTAATGAAATCAGCATTTCTCTTGCTTCCCTGTGTGTTAGGGAAGCTCAGTTTTAGTCACAGTAGCTCCCACAAGTGTCTCCTCAGTGTGTTCCCATTTCCTTAGAAACAGTGTATTTGCTGGGAGAAACGTGCATTAATGTGCCCTTTCACTGTTCAGCAAATACATGTGTAGAAGCACAGCGCTAGCAGAAACAACCGTTTCTCGACGTTTTCTAACTCAGGGACCAAGTTGCACACTTCTGAGATGCAATTAGGCAACTTTGTCAGAAACGGGTTTTTTGCCTAAAGAGACGTGCTTTAGATCACACTAGTTTTGCCTATTTGCGCAGTAGTTCAGATTCTGAGTATGTAACTGCGTTTGATGAAATCAGCATTTCTCTTGCTTCCCTGTGAGTAGGGAAGTTCAGTTTTAGTCACAGTAGCTCCCACAAGAGTCTCCTCAGTGTTTTCCCGTGTCTTTAGAAACTGTATTTGCTGCGAGAAACGTGCATTACTGTGCCCTTTCACCGTTCAGCAAAGACATGTGTAGAAGCACGGCGCTAGCAGAAATGATCGTTTCTTGACATTTTCTAACTCAGGGAACATGTTGCACACTTCGGAGATGCATTTGGGGAACTTTGTCAGAAATGAGTTTTTTGCCTAAAGAGACATGCTTTAGAACGCACTAGTTTTGCCTATTTGCACAGTAGTACAGATTCTGAGTATGTAACTGGGTTTGATGAAATCAGCATTTCTCTTGCTTTCCTGTGTGTAGGGAAGCTCAGTTTTAGTCGCAGTAGCTCACACAAGTGTCTCCTCAGTGTGTTTCCATTTCCTTAGAAACGGTGTATTTGCTTGGAGAAAAGAGCATTACTGTGCCCTTTCACCATTCAGCAAATACATGTGTAGAAGCACAGCGCTAGCAGAAACGACAGTTTCTCAATGTTTTCTAACTCAGGGAACAAGTTCCTAACTTCTGAGATGCATTTGGGGAACTTTGTCAGAAATGAGTTTTTTGCCTAAAGAGAGACGTCCTTTAGAACTCACTATTTTTGCCTATTTTCGCAGTAGTACAGATCATGTGTTTCTGTACCGGTCCCTTTTCACCAACCATACCTCACCTTTGGAAAGCACAATTCCTGGGGTGGGGGCAGTGGGTTATATGGTTGTCTTCATGTGTGTTCTGAGGAGCCTGCAAACTCCATCCTGCCAAAGGGCCTGCTGAGTGGAACCATCTCACTAGGTCCCAACCAAAAGTTAGGAGAGTGGGAGAATTGCCTGGACAGAGGACACCACACTGCCATTAGGACACATTCCATATAGTTAAGAGCAATACAGCCTGGATGAAAAATAATGCAGAAAGAATCATTCAAATTACATGTAGTATATCATGGATTATCACAAAAATCCTTAATGCAATTGGATGGAATTTTGTGATGTTCTTTCTTCTGGAAGGCACTCTTAGTGATTTTAATATCTTAATGCTTTAATAGTTGGCTTCTTAATGAACTGATGTTTAAAATACTTTCTAAGTTTCACTATTTATTAACGTAGCACCCAATGTTCATTTCAAGTGTTTACATATTTTTAAAAAGGCCCCCTGGACTTACTTTTATGTTTTAAACTTTACACAGTTTTGACTTGTATGCAAAAATTATTTTCATGTATTTTCTATGGAAATAGATTCTTGATTAAATAATTTGCATACGATATTACAGTTGTCCTTAGCACAGTCCTTGGATTTAGAGTAAACTGAACCAAATCCAGCTACCTTCTAGTTTGTCACAGTAGTAATAACCAGAAGAGTGACAGCTTCTGCCCTAAGAATGAAAACTCACTGTCAAGCTAGTTCCTGTTGTAAAGCATTTTTTTCTTAGTTATAAATGCTGTGGCATAAAATGCTAATGGAATTTTGCACTGGCACACTTTTAAAAACTTGAGACTTGTGAGATGTTTGACACTTCTGGGATTTTTATCTAAATAAAGACAATGAAGGAATTTACCAGTATCACACCATTCTTTCTATGAAGCAAAATCTACTAAGTAGCCAGAATTATCGCTATGAAATGAATTCTGGGACAGAATGCCCTAAATGGATGCATACAAATACACTCAACTGAACTCTGACAAACGAATGAACGAAACTGAATGGAAAGGGAAAACTTTCCTATGAGAACAATTGGCTGCCCAAGAAAATAACAGTCTAGAAAGACCCTGTACCATTCATAAAAGTAACTAAGGAAGACTTGTCAATTAAAACAACACAGACCAACAACAGTAACAACAACAACAACAAAACAACAAAACCGAACCTACAACTCCTTGTAGGCATAAGGTAACTCAAATGCTGATTTCTGTACCCCACCCCCATGCCTGGTTGCAGGCCTTGTTCTAAGAATTTCATGTCTCGATGGTGTGTAAACACGGCTCCCCAATTGGCCCTCTGATATGTCAATAAAACATCTTACAGTCAGTTGCAGAGCAGGGGAGAGAATAGAGCTGGACTTCCTGCCAGCCAAGGAAGGAGGAGTTAGAAGAAGAAGTAGGGGATTCAGGCATAGGCAGAGGTGCAAGTGAGAGAAAAAGAATTTAACTGGAGCAAAGAAAGAACTAAAAATCAAGTAACTTGGGAATTTTGGCAAAGATGGAGTCAGAATAGCACAGAGGGAAAAGAATAGACTTAAGCTGCTCAAGATTGTGCAGTAAAGCTTTATAAACAAGCATAGCACAGTCTAAATTGCTTTTTGTGATAGCCAGGCTAAGAAATAAACTAAGAGAAACAAACAGTTATATAAAAATAAATGGAACAACTGCTAGAAGAAAACTTTAAAAATCTAGGTAACCTTGGTGTGCTGGTTGGCTTTTGTCAATTTGAGACAAACCCAGACATATCTGGGAAGAGGATATCTTAGCTGAGAAAAAAGGCCTCCATCAGATTGGCCTGTAGACAAGTCTTTGGGGGGTCCAGCCTACTGTGGTGGTGCCACCCCTGGGCAGGTAATTTATGTGTTTGACATAGGACTGGTATTCAAAAATGTATGATGTATGCTTAAAACTTAGCCACAAGGATGAGATCATTAAAATGGCCCAAAAACTCTGAGCAGATACATTTTCAAGGAAGATATAATTTGGGCACTAAGTTAATAGAGTAATGTCCTCTTTCACTATGGAATTGCAAATTGAAACAAAGAGACACCGTTGCTTGCCTGTCGGAATGGCCAAGGTTCAGTTCACAACCCCAAGTGCTGGGAAGAACGTGGAACAAGTAGTGCTAGTTGAAGTATGAAATTCCACAGCCATGCAGGATCCTCCTCAGGATTAACGACTTGAAAACGCTAATCGCACATTAATAAAGAAGGAAAAGCAAATGGAAACCCGCTATGGGACTCTCACCTAATGTCCAAGAGGACAGTTGTTAGCCAAGTGAAAGGAAACCAAGCACATGGATGTTAATAAATATATAAAGGCCCTGGAACCTCGTGCTCTGCTTGTGGGGATGTAAAATGTGGTGGTTCCATGGGAACCCATCAGTGTAGTGGGTCTCAGAAAAGCAAGATCCTGAATCGTCACTTGTTCTAATGCTCACTTCCAGGGTTGTGGACTTAGGAACTGATGTGAGAGACAGGAGTCCCAGCAGGGAGTGTGTACCCAGGTTCACAGAAGCTTTATTTATACCAGCTAAAAGACGAACGCAACTAATTTCCACTGACAGATGAATGGACAAATGACATAAAAATCCTTAATATGGACTTATTTATTCAGCCTTAGGAAGGAAAGAAATTCTGTCATGCTATAGCATAAAAGAATCATTAAGGCACTGTGTTAAGTAAGATAAGCTGTATAAATACATCTTAAAAACAAACAAAAGAAACCCCCACAAAGTGGGGAGCTGGGGAGGCAGCTCGGAAGTTAAAAGCACTGGCTGCCCTTGCAGAGGACCCTTTCGCACTAGCATGGTAGTCCACAGACATCTGTAACTCCAGCTCCAGGGGACCTGGTGCCCTCTTCTGGCACCTATGGAAACTGCATACAGGTGGTGTGTAGACACACATTCAGGCAAAACACATGTAGAGGAATGTTAATTCAGAACATGGCTGCTCTGGCAGAAGATCACATCCAAAGATCTTCTAGGTCTGTGTGCTCTGGCAGGAATACAAACACTCCTTTAATCCAGGAGACACAGGCAAACAGATCTGAGTTCAAGGCCAGCCTGGTCCAGAGCAAGCATCAGGTCTAGGCTTTAATCCCAAACAAAGGTAAAGTTACTTTGTAGAAGAAAGCACTCATGTTTGAAAGTGATGCCTAGTTGAGTGGCAGAAAAGGATACATCCACCCTTATGAGAAGAGAGAGGAAAGGGAAGCCACTTAAAAGGCAGTTTTACAGAGAGAGAAGAGGCAGTTTTACCAGGACAGAGCAGTCGGTTGCAGAGAGAGAGAGAACACAAGTGAAGGTGGAATGTTCCAGAAAATGAGAAGAAACTAGAAGATTAGAGCAGATTGCTGAGTTACTTTGAGGCCAAGCAGAGCAATTCTGGGCCGAGAGAAGCCAGATTAAATCAGTCAGCTGGGAGAGGAGTTTGAGCCAGAGCAGCTGAGCTGAACCAGCCAGCCGAGAGCTCAGTAAGAACAAGTAAGGGTGAGCTTACTACACAGTAAGTCTTTGAGGCTGAAAAAATTCTAGGCCTAGGTTAGATTGTATGGAGGCTAGAAGCTTCCAGGACTAGGCCTAGGTTAGCAGACAGAGGCAGTCAGCCTACTAGACAACAATTGAGCCAGCAGAGTGAAAGTTACTTTTACATTCACATGCATAAAATAAAAATAATTATTTAAATATTAGCCAAGCATAAAAGTAAAATTCTTCATTATGATGTTTTAATTATGTGAAGTACCTAGAGACATTAAATTCATAAGGCAAAGTAGAGTAGCAGTTGCCAGGGCCACAGACAACAAACAGTAATGAAGTTTTAGCTTGGGAAGAGGAAAGGTTCTGGGGATGCCAGTAGTGATGGAGACACAACACTGTGAATGTGTTTAGTGCTACAGAACTGTACATTTACAAATGGATAAACACAACATTTTATATTTTAGTCGAGTGAATAATAAAATAAAATAATAAAAACACAACTGGAAATTCCCAGGCAGATTTATATGTTAAAATAAAGCTCCATGTTTCGTAGATGCAGAAACAGTCAGTGCACAGCATTAAGCCTCTGTGTTAAGAAAATAACAACTTGATAAGATGGAAGAATACAAACCCAGGGTTTTCTATTACTACACAATCACCTCTTCAGAGCAGCTGTAGACTCATGGCTTTCTTTAAAAGCTGCAGATGCCCCTGAACCCATGCATCTGTGCAGCCACAGCCCTTTTCTTGCACCCATGCATCTGTGTAGCCACAGCCCTTCCCTGCATCCATGCATCTGTGCAACCACAGCCCTTCTCTGCACCCATGCATCGTGCAGCCACAGCCCTTCCCTGCACTCATGCATCTGTGCAGCCACAGCCCTTCCTTGCACCCATGCATCCATGCAGCCACCGTCCTCTGCACCCCTGAATCTGTGCAGCCACAGCCCTTCTCTGCACCCATGTGTCTGTGCAGCCACAGCCCCTCCCTGCACCCCTGCATCCATGCAGCCACAGCCCTTCCCTGCACCCATGCGTCTGTGCAGCCACAGCCCTTCCCTGCACCCATTCAACTATGCAGCCACAGCCCTTCTCTGCCCCATGTGTCTGTGCAGCCCCAGCCCTTCCTTGCACCCCTGCATCTGTGCAGCCCCAGCCCTTCCCTGCACCCCTACATCTGTGCAGCCACAGCCCTTCCCTGAACCCCTGCATCTGTGCAGCCACAGCCCTTCCCTGCACCCATGCAACTATGCAGCCACAGCCCTTCTCTGCCACATGTGTCTGTGCAGCCCCAGCCCTTCTCTGCACCCCTGCATCTGTGCAGCCACAGCTCTTCCCTGCACCCATGCATCTGTGCAGCCACAGCCCTTCTATGCATCCATGTGTCTGTGCAGCCACAGCCCTTCTCTAGAGGTACTTGACATTTTTGACAAAAAGATTTTAGAAGAAGTGGAGATGGCTAACCTTCCAACAAAAACACTTGCGGGTTTCCAGTTATCACCCTGAGTTTCGTGCAGCTGATGAATATTCCCAGATTTGATCACATAGTTTGACAGCTGGAATAACGTGTCTTGACCCAACTTGCCATCTCAGTGAAAAGACCATATGTTAAACGGCCATGGGACCATTGCATTCCCCATCATGCTAATTCCTTGCCAAGCCAGCTGTCCAAGATGATGAGGCTGTTTTGACGTGAAGAGCCACAGTAGGCTTAAGATCCTGATATGTGACTCCGAGCGTCTGCACTAGCCCCTGTTCAGTAGGACTATACCCACATATTAGTCTCTGTTCTTCCTTGAGTAAAACCCTCCTGACATTAGTTCTCAGTAGTAACAAACTTCCGACAAACATACAGGATAATGGTGTACAGAACACCAGTGGCACTCTGCAAGTCCCTCTGGCCAGTTCTCTCCGGGTTTCACTTGTGTTTCTCATAGTTAAAATCTTGATGCCTGAAGGCTTTATGTGATGAATGCCACGTCTATTCTGTGAACTGAGTTCTGTGAAACCTTCCACGTCTTTCGGCGTCAGGCACCATGTGTTCCTTTACTTGTACTGCCTGCACTCCTAACACCATCCTGAAAGATGGAAAAGATTAGCTTCACTTTGCAGACTAAGAAACAAATACTCAAATTGGCAAGAGTGTTCACTCCCATTTCTTCTTTGTCCTTCAGTTATGATGGCTCACAGATCCTGATCCTAGCTGGCTCTTAAATGTCTGTGGAGGATTTCAACTTCAGATGCGCATTCAGAATCCCCTCTGTCTACACTGATGCTCTTCATAATTTGACATGCACTGGACAGGGCCAAGAATCTTAAAATGCAGGTTGTGGTTTGCTATGACTGACACGGAGCCCTGAGCTCTGCATTTGTAATGGCTTCCCAGATGCTGCCAAGCCGCAGATCCCTACAGAACACCATAGGAAGCAAGGTTCTGACGCCCTGCTTCCCGTACGGTATCCTTAAACAATACTAGCCTATCTAGCAATGAAAATGAACTAACCCCAATTGCTTCAAGCATAAAATGCACACCAAATTTTGAAGTCTTAGCCTGAAGTCAAGGAGTATAAAATATAATTTTTATATTGATTGCATGTAGAAATAATAGTTTGATTTTATGGACCTGAAAAAAACATATTATTTAAAGTTGTTTTATAAACACTAATACCAGGTCCAGTCTCCCTTTCTTCCCCCTGCTTGTGGATCAGAGACTAGCTCCCAGCTACTGCTCCAGCGCTTTACCTGCCTGCCTGCTGCCATGCTCCTCACCATGATGAACCTGGGCTCACCCTCTGAACCTGTAAGCAAGCCCCCTAATTAATTGCTTTTTTTTAAAAAATAAGTTGCCTTGGTCATGGTGTCTTGTCATAGCAACAGAAAAGTAACTAAGACGAATATGTTCAGTAATTATAGGAGCTAGTTTTTTTAATACACTTTGAAAAATAAACTTTGATGAGTCTACAGCAGTGTTCTAGTTGACTTTTCTGTTGCTATGATAAGCACCAAAAACTGAAAGCAACCTGGGAAAGGAAAGTGTTCATGTGGCTTTCATGTCCACATCATAATCCATTATCGAGGGAGGCCAGGCAGGAACTCTGGGGAGGAACCTAGAGGCAGGAGCAATGGAGGAATGCTGCTCTCTGCTTGTTCTCCATGGCTTGCTCAGCCAGCTGTCTTACACAGTGCAGGACCACGTGCCCAGGGAACGGTACCATCATGAGTCAACAATGAAAACACTACCACAGGCCAGACTGATCTGGGCAATCCCTCAGTTGAAACACCATCTTGATGAAAATAAAAACTAACCCAGATTAAAAAGGAGGAGAAGGGGGGGAAAGAAGAAGAAGAAGAAGAAGAAGAAGAAGAAGAAGAAGAAGAAGAAGAAGAAGAAGAAGAAGAAGAAAGAGAAGAAGAAGAAGAAAGAGAAGGAGGAAGAGGAGAAGGAGGAGGACGAGGAGGAGGAGAGTAGTTTCCTATCTTTACTTTCCCCTTGTCAAGGCACTATAGAAAGCTTAAGTAAGCATGTATAGTTCACATTGTATTTTGCCTAGACAGTGCTTTTCTGGCCAATGTTCCTGAATCTTCTCTACCCATTTCTCATCCATGATGCATCACCTGCATTGCTAAAGGACTCATACTGAGAACTTGTCTGTGTAGGGAACGTCTGAAAACCCACACCTTCCCTTTCCTAGCTGAGTTTTCTTCTACTTGTAGGTGAGTCCGTAGAAGAGTGTCTGTCACCTAATAGAGTCTGATGACCATGTATTTTGATCCCTAACCATCTGCTCTGATCTCACATACCTCAAACTTCTCAGTACAGTATGTTTAAAATATGAGGCCCTAGAATAATTGGGTCTTGGTCAAATCCTACCAACCGCAGTGTGCCACTCATGGTGGTTCTCTTGAGTGTCTGAACCTCTGTCCTCTCTGCTAAGGAACTTCTCAGTAAATCTAGTATAAACTCAATCAAAACAACACAGGGAATCAAATCACTTAAAAAAAAGACATCATGCAATCCATTATAAATAGAGATTATCTGCACCAGTGCTTTCCTCTGTTAAGGTAATTAAAAGTTGATTGGAGAAGACTTGCTTAAAAACAAAGGAGCTTGCCTTTCTTTCAGCACCATTGTGGAGTGAGGCGAGGAGCTTAAAAGGCCCTTGGCGGAAAGGCAGGATAGCTCCTGAGGTTGGAGAGATGTCTCAGCATTTAAGAGCACTGGTCGCTCTTGCTGAGGATCTGATTGAATTCTCAGCACCCACGTGGTGACTCATCACCATATGTAACTCCAGTTCCAGGGGATCTGATGCCTTCTGGACTCTACAGGTCCTGCATACACATCACACACACACACACACACACACACACACACACACACACACGCACACGCACAAGCACACGCACACGCACACAAACAATTTAAAAAGTAAAGAAGTCATATTTTGTTAATGCTACTAGGAATTATTCACACTTGCCTGGCATCTGTGAAATCCTGCGCTTAGTGTCTAGCACTGTAAGAAAGTTTAATTAACATATGCAATAACTTTTGCATTCTGATGAAGTTTGGGGGTTTGTGTATAGTTTGTTCTGAGGGCATGACTGTGTTCACCCTACAGTGTGTATTTTTCTTCTGTGTGCAAGAGTTGCAGTGTTTCATCCCGCAGCAGGGCAGGGATGTAGTCAGCCCATTGTCTCCAGAGGCGAAGGCCTGTCATTGTCATGCATCATCTCACCTTGTCTTGTGGACAAGAAGATATAGTTAAAAAAGATTAGCCGGAGTCTCATTTTATAATTTATATTAAATAAACACTTTCTTCACTGGAATGCCACCTGTCTATGAGGTACAAATGAAATGCTAATTTGGAGACTTATTTACAGTTCAAAATGTTTATTTACGTGGGCTGCATGCAGATATCCATGCCTTTAGATGGGGGTGGCATTTAACCTCCACTGTAATTCAAGTTCCTTTGTTACCCACCGGATATTCAATAAAGTTTCCCAGACTAAAGTGGTACCTGTGCCTGGATTAGCTGGACATGGATGGAGAGAAGGCATCTTTGTGTTTCTAGGACTCATCTCATGGCTGTCATCCTAACACAGTTAGCACTCCCTGACATCCCAGTATAATTGTATCTTCAGAAAAAAATGATTCTGCTCATTTTTTCAAGACCACACATGGCTATGCATCTGGAAACATTGTGTAGCCAGGCTCCACACATGACACTCATTAATCTAGCAATGACATTGGAACAAGACAAAATTAATTTCCTGCCCTGAGATATATGGAGAATATTAAAGAAGTGTAAAAATCTACTCTGTGGGCAGCATCAAGCTCTGACTGACCAAGGAGGCTATTGCTACAGTGATGGTCATCCATTAATTAAAGTGCTCTTAGTGTGCATTTCAGGTGTAACATGTATTTTATATTCATGTTATGCTGTGCATATTACAGGCTGCATGTATGCAGGACTGTGCTTTGCGGTTACAGAACTGTTACTTTGTCGTCTATGTTTGAGGTTTTATCAAATATTTAACAGAATTAGCAGATTTGACTTAAAAAGCAACAAAAGCATGCAGAGCACAGTGGGACAGGCGTGCAGTCCCAGCACCCAGGAGGCAGCAAGAAGAAGATATGAAGTTCAAGACGCCTGGGCTAACAATGATAACAAACAAAATCAATACAAAACAACAAAGGCAAATGGCTTCATACTCCCATCAGCTTTGAGATTAGTTGATAAAGAGTTTTGCTTTAAAAACCTGCATTTTAGTTCTTTATGCAATTGATTGAATCATTTCTTCTTATGGGGGTAGGGCTCATTAGACTTAAGAGCTAAGGAAACTTAAGAACGGCTCAAGCATCCCACACAGTTGTGGGAGTCACACTGCGGTGAGCAGTTGGTGGGAGAGAAAAGTCCTCAGTGGAACTGCCTACAGGCTGCAGAGGGAGCTCCAGGAAAGCAGTTGTCACCCATGTGAGGGGGGGTGACTTTTTAGTGATGAAGCAAGCAGCCTTTGAATTCGGTATGTTCCTGGAAGTGACCTCACTGAAGCCTCGAGAAGGAAACCCAGCAAACCAACTGGCTCACCGAGCTAAACTTGAGTGGGACCCTACCTTTGATGTCATATCAGTGTGGTGTCCGGAACAAATAGACATGTAATTGTGTTTCCCTAGGAAGAAGCACTGAATTCCTTCACATGAATCAAGTCCTTTCTAATAGTCAAGTAATAAAACTTGTTTTGTGAGCTAGAGAGATGGCTCTGTTGTTATAAGCACTGGCTGCTCATGGAAAAGACCCAGGTTTGAGCCACAGGGTGGCTCACACCCATCTGTGACCCCAGTTCCAGAGGATCTAATGCCTCTGCTTCTGGCCTCTGTAGACACTGTACATAAGTGCTGTACGTAATACATGTGGGTACCCCCCACAGGAAGTAAACATTAAATTTTTTTCAAAAAAGAATGTTTGCTAAGTCCTTATGCACTGCCACTCAGCTATCTGTGTCTGGGCCTGTGTCACCTGTCGTTACCTCGTGAGACTGAAACTTTGGAGTTTGTCTGTGGGAACTAACTTGTCTTCAGCGGTCATCCATACTCACTGTCTTTGTAAAAGCTGCTATATATTTCACGGTGTAGACACACCACACTGTGTATCTACTCATGTGTCTACAGACACTTGAGTGGCTTCTGCCTTCATTGTAATTGTTGCTTCTGTGAACACGATGGTATCAGTTACTTTGCCAGTTCTGTGTTAAACACCATGGTCAGGGTAACTTGCAGAAGAACGGTTTATCTGGGCATATGATTCCTAAGGGTTCAGCCCATGCTGGCTGAATAAAGACATGGCTGCTGGATCAGGAAGCAGAAGACTCACATTTTAAACCACAAGCGTCAACAGAATGGCCCAAGCCTTTGAAACCTCAAAGACTGTCTCCACTGACATCCTTTTTCCATCAAGGCCACTGAAAGCCACCTGAACAGCCACCAACTGGGGACCAAATATTAACCATGTGAGCTTATGAGGGACACTCTCATCCATATCACCACAGTGAATATATAAGCATGTCTCCATGTGCAGCTCTTTGGAGAATGTACCCAGCAGAGGAACTGCCATATCACACAGTGATATTATCTTTAGTTCCCGTCCCCCCGGGGACAGTCCAGGTCTTTTCCGGGATTCCTTCATAAACATGACATTTAACAATGGCATCTTGTCATTCCTGTTTCATATGTCTGTTCTTCAGAGATAGCTGTGAAATTAATGTATATATATAATGCATGTATATATATAATGAAAATAATGTATATATAATACATATATATATATATATCAGTATTGTAGATACTTTATGAGTTGTGAAAGAGAAAAGTGTGTTGACATTTGGGTAAAGAAACGTACATTAAAGCCAATTAAAAAGTTGGAGGGGGCTGGACCCTAACGACCTTATCCTGTAGGACTCAGACCTGCAGCTCATCTATGGAACACATCAACTGTTTCAACCCACTGAACAGCCTCCAGGAGGCTCAGTGGTGATAAAGCATTTTTCGATAAGGCGATTATGAGTTAAAAGCAAAATGGATCACTAGGCTAAATGGTTGTTTAAAGGAGACAATTTAAAGAATGGGTACAGAGTGTCTTCACTTTCTGCTTGCTTGGAGGCAGGGTTGCTCTTGCTCTCTGCATGTGGCTGCCTTGATGGCTGGTGAGTTTAGGGGGATCACAGACACATGTGTCATCATTTCAGCTCTGGCATGACATCTGGAGACCAAAGTCATGTCATCGGACCCGAACAACAAACGCTTTCTCCTTTATTAGGCACTCACACTCTCTTTTTGTAATACGTTTCTGCATATGCACTTGCCAGTCCTGCTTAGACCAGGGTCCTCACTTGGTGAGGCAGGTGATGTGCCAATTTTTACCTTTGACATAATTCCTATTAATAATGCCTTTAAAAATATGGAAACAGGTGGTATAACCATGATTTTATGAAAAATATGAGGGAAGACTGACCTGTAACATATGAACTAAGTTTAAAAGATTTCATTCTAAAGCAAGAGTTTTTACCTAAAATGCAAACCTTTTCATTATAAATACTTTTGTTCCTGAATTATCACTCCTGAGCTCAAGGCAGAAATTCTGCCTGCATGGAACAGGGCGTGGGAGTAGGGGGTGAAGCAGGGGGTACAGAGATGGGAAGTTTTTTTATCCTTGGGTCACTAACTTTTAAATCTTTGCCAAGAAGGGCTTAAGCTCACATTAAATGATCAATGTTCTTTTTTTTTTATCTGCATTTTTTTAATCCCTTGAACCAACTGGGGAAATATTCCTGGTTTACCACCATCCAAGTAACTTTCTGCAAATGATATTTATAAAGAAGGATTTCAGCTGCTAGAATGTCAATAAAAACATTTCAAAGTCTCTTGCAACTGTCCTTAGAAGTATTTTCATCCTTAGCTTACATTTTTAGGAGTTTTTTTTCAAGCATTTTGATCCAAATGAAGGTTATGTCTACTTTCTCTAGCAGCTTTGAAAATCAGTAATGAGGACCTATCACACCCCACCATTAAGCCCCTTTCCTTCCTCTGCGAGCTCCCTCCCTACTCAATACACACAAAGCATAGGAACCACCAGGTTCTCTCCCAAGAACTCTCTCTGCCCAGACCAAAGCAAATGATTCTAAGATGCACGCAGGTACGCACGCACACACGCACACAAAACTTTTATTCTTTGCTTCTTTTACTGACATATCTCTAATTTTTGGTTCTACTTGGTACTATGGCTCGTCAGTTTTCTAATTAATAACTAAAACCTTAATTCCCTGGAGATTAGCTGATGAAAACTGGCTCTTCTTTTGAAACTTTGGTAGGCACCAAACAACTGTGCCCTGCCAAGCACACACACGTTTCACTAGCAGGCCATTTGCACTGGCAACGCACTTGTCTAGCATGTTGGAGAACCAGGCTGGGGTTTGATCTGCAGATCCTCAAGAACTTAAAGCAAAGCAGCAGTCAATTAACAACAGCACTGATTGTCATTCAATGCTTTAACAGGCATGGGTCACTAGTCTTTTTACAAGTTTGACTTGGGCTCAGTGGACGTGTTCGATGGAAGTGGGAGACCCGAATTCAAATTCCCAGAACCCTTGTAAAGCTGCAGGTGATAGCACGGGAGTGTGTAATCCCAGCAGTCCATGGCATGATGGCAAGCTGAGGCAGGAGTCCTCAGAAGCCTGACACATACAGAAGAAAACGCAGTCCCTGTGTCAAACACAGTGGAAGCTCAGATCAAGGCTCTGCTACACATGTCATAGCATGTGTGTGCTGCATACACACACAATACACACACACACACAGACACACACACACACACACACACACACACATACACACAAGTGAGATAAATTTAAAAAACAAAAAAGAAAAGGAAAGGTCTGATTTTCCTGCATTGACTCTACCATTTAATAGTATTTGGCTTTAGTCACTTAACTTCTGAATACATTTTTCTAATCCACAGATGGGTAATGTTCATTAAAAATGGATATGGAAAACGAAGCTATTCTAAGCTGGAATCTTGGAGCTATACAGAGCTTGACTCTAAACACTTCCTGTGTCCTGTGGGATAAAAGCGGGGAGTGCCTACATGACCACCTCTGTTGTACTTTTCCTGTCTCAAGAAAAATCTTGTTTGAGAACGGACAATGTTGCTAGCTCCTTTCATTTTTTAGCCAATTTGGAATGTATTGCTCTTGTTTTTGAGTGAATGATTAACCTGTGCAATTCAAATGACAGGAGTGGGGGCGGGGGCTGCGGGCGGAGGGGGGCAGGCTGCGAGGTGGAGAGACGTGGAAAAATTCTTCCCCGTGTATGGTCATTTCTTTTGTTCCACCAGACTAGAGGATGGCTTTTAAATTCAATTGACCACTTTTTCTTTTCTTCATGTTCCAAAGACTTTCTTTTTCCTGCTGTGCTAGGAGACCTTGATTCTGTTGCTAGGAGACCTAGATGGCACTTTTGGTCTTCATGGAAACGGTGTGGTGTTTAATGCAATCATTTTCACTGATAGTTTATTGGCTGTTTGGCTTCACAACTCAAAAGCCGCTCACTTCCAGTCCATACAAGGCAAACCTAAAAGTGGGGAAAGTACTGGCCTCTAGGGCGCCCCGCGGAGGTGCAGCATGGGTTTCAGGGGGGTGGGAGAAGGGAAAAGTGGAGGGTAAGATCCTTCCCCAGTCCCACATCGCTTTGACCTGCTTTACCACTGGGACCCCTTTGAAGAAAGTGTTCCGTGGAGTCAGGAGGCAGTTGAGTGGGCTGAAAAAAAGCTTGAAAAGCCGTGTCCTAACCTAGCATGAAAGAAAGTTGAGTCTATTCGCATCATCCAAGATGCCCAGTTGTTCCATGGCAGCCTCCAAGGCGCCCTGCTGCTCCTCAGCACACTTTAGCAGGCCCTTCCTCTGAGTGTTCTGGGACTCCCCGGTCTGATTCTGTCCAAGAATCTTGAAGGTCAGCAACTCTGGACAGGAAAGTTCATGGTTAGTGGCACCACCAGGCTTCTTCTAAAGATGTTGAGACTTAACACTTGGCAGTCATTTCCACAAACTCTGTCCAGAGGGTATGAATTTCTGGAGAGGGTGTGGAGGAATATTTAGTTTCTTCCCGCAGCCATGATCTTGGGAAGAACTTTTTGCAGAGAAAGGGAAGATCTGACTTAGGAATACTATGGCTGGATGAAGTGAGTATCCACCTAGAAGAATATAAAACGTCTTTTGAGTGCCTGGCACGGCTCAGAAGATTGAAAGAGAAAGCTTGCAAGAAAGGAAAATCAGAGCGTTTAGATATGACCTGATGTCGTTACTTAGGCAGATGGGGCTAACCAGTAGTTTGGAGTTAGTATCAATTTCAGAAGTTGAGACCTGGGGTTGTTCAAGATGGAGGGGTACAACTGAAGCCTCTAATAATCCCATAATTCTTGGACTTTTAAGGGTCTGTAAAGAGGTGTAAAGGACAAACCAGGGACTATAGCCACTGAAGATGGTGGTGACAAGGAAACTTCTCTCTTTGTCTTGAGTCTTTAAGTACAGGCATGCAGTTTCAATTTTGAACATTTGCTTCATGGGTCAAGGCTGTAGATGCTCCCCAAATAGCAAGAGCCCATTGATATAATCTATTAATTAATCTATTAATTAAACACCAGTTTGGTGACACATCTGAAAAAGTGCTTTGCAAAGGGACTAATGCACATCTTAAACTTCTAAAAATTTACTGTATTCCAACAGGTAACTCAACGAAGTTCTGCTCTTCTCTGCCCAGACCTGTATGTTCTGTTTGATTTCACAACCCAGATTTACAAAGTTCGGAAGAAAGTTACCATTAGAAAGAGTTAGAACACAAAGCGATGGTGTATCTGGAGTTGGTGGATCTCCAGGTAACCTGACTGTGATACATAAAAACACAAAAACTTTTAAAAGAACTAAAGATCTTAAAATTAGATGGGTTAAAATAGGTCGATTAAAAATGTCAAGTCCAATTTTGAGGAAAAATAAAATTGAATTAAAAACTAAGTTGGGAGCAAGGGAGATTCCTTGGCAGCTGAGTACTTGGCACTAAAGAGTGAGGACCAGAATTCAGGCTCCTAGAAACCACGCAAATATTGGGAGTGTGTGTTGGGCCTCCCTATAAGCTCTATGCTTTGTTGGCAGAGACAGGATACCCCAGGCTACCAGGATTACCAGTTCTGAATTTATCAAGAGACCCTGTCTCAACATATAATGTGGAGATTGATAGAGGTGGGACATGAGGAGTGACGGATGCATGCACATCAGATGTCAATCTCTTGCTTCTACATGCATGTGCACACACACGCAAGTGCCCTTATGCACATACACCCACATACATGCACCACATTCACGCATCATATACACCTATGCAAGCAAAATAAAGATACAAATACGTTATATTGCATTCAGGCTGAAAAGAGAAGTCCCAACTAGAAGAACATATCTGCAGACATTGTATTATACAGAGGGACTACTGGGAGCCAGAGCTAAGACACATAGGGGCTGTAACAGAATCAGTGGGATGTGTCTACCAGAATTCTAGAAAGCAATCATTGTGGCCCTGAGAGAAGTGAAGCATTCTAAGTTTTGAAAATATAGGATACCTACTTAATTGTTTTGTAGGTCTTTTCTCTTTTAAAAAAATTTTATTTAATTAATTTATTCAGATTATAACTCAATTGTTATCCCCTCGCCTGTATCCTTGCATTCCTCCCTCCCTCCCTCTTTCACCCTATTCCCCTCCCTTAGGTCTGTGACAGAAGGGGACCTCCTCCCCCACCGTATGGTCACAATCTATCAAGTCTCATCTTGGTAGCCTGCTTATGCTTTCTCTAAGTGCCACCAGCCCTCTCCACCAAGGAGAAGTGGTTACCAGAGTTCATGTCAGAGTCAGTCCCTGCTCTCCACACAACTGTAGAGAATGTTCTGTCTATTGGCTAGATATGAGTAGGGGTTCAATGTTTACTGCATATATTGTCCTTGGTTGGTGCAGTAGTTTGAGCAGACCCCTGGGTCCAGATCCACGCATCATGATGTTCTTCTTGTAGGTTTCTAGGACCCTCTGGATCCTTCTATTTCCCCATTCTCCCATACTTCTCTTACCTAGAGTCCCAATGGGAAGTCCTCACATTTATCCCAATCTCTTGCTAAGTGAAGACTTTCATGGGATATCCCTTTTGGGCTAGTGTCCAATTATAAGTGAGTATATACCATGTGAGTCTTTCTGCTTCTGGGTTAACTCACTTAGTATAATCATTTATATGTCCATCCATTTGCCCGCAAATTTCAGGATTTCCTTGTTTTTAATGGCTGAGTAGTATTCCATAGTGTAAATGTACCATAGTTTCTTTATCCATTCTTTGACTGAGGCACATTTAGGTTGTTTCCAGGTTCTGGCTATTATGAATAAGGCTGCTGTGAACATGGTTGAGCAAATTTCCTTGTTGTATGATGAAGCATTTTTGGGGTATATTCCAAGGAGCAGAATAGCTGGGTCTTGAGGTAGCTCTATTTCCAGTTTCCTGAGAAAGTGCCAGATTCATTTCCAAAGTAGTTGTACAAGTCTGCATTTCTACCAGCAATGAAGGAGTGTTTCCCTTTCTCCACATCCTTACCAGCATGTGCTGTCACTTGAGTTTTTTATCTTAGCCATTCTGATGGGTGTAAGGTGGAATCTCAGAGTCATTTTGATTTGCGTTTCTCTGATGACTAAGGATGTTGAACGTTTCTGTAAGTGTTTCTCAGCCATTCGATATTTCTCTGTTGAGAATTCTCTGTTTAATTCTGAGCCCCATTTCTTAATTGGGTTATTTGGTTTGGTGGTGTTTAATTTCTTGAGCTCTTTATATATTTTGGATATTAGACCTTTGTCAGATGTAGGATTGATGAAGATCTTTTCCCAGTCTGTAGGCTGTCGCTTTGTTCTATTGACAGTGTCTTCTGTAGAGGCCTTTTCTCACTCGAAGTTTCTCTGTCCAGGTGAACTTGGCTTGTGTCAAGTTGCCAACATAAAAGCGAACTAAAACCTAACCAAGACATGGACCACGGCTATTGTTCCTCAGGAACTTTTCCAACGTGCCTTCGAGGCACAGTCTGACACTGAGCTCTGGGGTCACTCATTAGGTGGGGCTGGCCAGTCAGGGAGCTCGAGGGACCCATTTGTCTCTGGCTCCTGAGGCAGGGCCATCAAGAGAGTGCCCCTGTGCCTGGCTCTTTTTGTGAGCTCTGCAGATCAACTTTGGTTCCTCATGTCTGAGCAGCAAACGTGTTACTACTGAGCTACCTCTTCCAGGCTCATAAATTCTCCCATAATGCAATGCCTGCCAACTGCGAGGAAAGATATCTAGATGTGTGATGGTGAAGTTAAAGAAAAACCAAAGTCAAGGACTTTTATGCAAATCCAGAAAGGAAAATAGCGAACACGTTCAATAACAGAGCTCTCCCAAGCCATAGCAGAGGCCAGGACGGAGCACAACAACCCAGGAGTGCTAAAAATACGCTCTCTGAAAACCTGAATTCTTCTTTGAACTAAAGAGTAATACACAAGTAGAGGTAAAACATAGATGAATTCAGACAAAAATAATGAGTTCCAATTGTAAACATCTTGCTCAAATAAATATCAACCCAGCAATTTACAGAGAGAGAGAGAGAGAGAGAGAGAGAGAGAGAGAGAGAGAGAGAGAGAAACACTGAAACCAAAACCAAAACCAAAATCAAAACAAACAAACCAACAACCTAAATTCAGAATATAGAAGACTCATGAAAATAGCAAGGAAAGGTTAATAATCAAAGTGTTAGGGAAGGCTTGGGTGAGCTGACTTGAACACTAGCATAAGCAGATGGCACTTTTGTTTTTTCGAGACAGGGTTTCTCTGTGTAGCCTTGTCTGTCCTGGACTCACTTTGTAAACCAGACCAGCCTTTTAAGATCTGCCTGCTTCTGCCTCCTGAGGTCTAGGATTAAAGGTGTGGCAGCCCAGCTCAGATGGCACTGTTAGTAATGACTGCGTGCTGTAAAACTAAAAGACGTGCACATGAAAATCTCACTGCAGTAATACAATGATGTGTGGAAACAAAGTTGAGGATAAAAACATCCAAGGTTAGCCAGGCATGGTGACACACACCATAATCCCAACACTCTGGGAGGCAGAGGCAGGGGGATCACTTTAAGTTCAAGGCCAGCCTGGTCTACAAAGTGAGTCTTGGACAGTCAATGCTACACAGAGAAACCCTGTCTTCAAATAAAATAAAACAGAACAAAACACCAAAAACAAAATCACCAAAACACCTAAACAACAACAACAACAACACAAAGACAAAACAAAAAAGAAAGGCATCCAAGATTCTTCCTTGGTGTATTGGTAGATACACATAAGAGCCCAGTTCTAGGAAGACTGAACCAGGAGGATTGAAAGTTGAAGGTGATCTTGGCCTATGTCATGACACTCTTCCTCAAAACAAATAGTAATAATAACAACAACAACAACAGAACTGAGCAAGATAAAAGCTCTGTCAACCACAAGTTATTTTTACATGAAAAAGATGTTATTAGATGTATACAGCATTAGTAAATTAGTAAATGAGGTAATTCAGTAGAAGCCTACAGTAATTTACAAAATCTAAGACCCTATGTAAAACTTCCTAATACAGAGAACAGAAATGGACAGTTAGAGGGGGGAATTGAAGGTATTTAATCATAATGAAATGCACATAATTTATACAGATCAAGGAGATGAAAAGATTCAGAGATATAAAATAGTATGATGAACTCAACACTTAAGAGGATGTATACTATGTTCAAATATGAACAGTTCACTGGTAAAAATAGTCCATGTAGTAAGCCATAAAAAATTCAGTACCTACAAAAATGACAATTGAAAACTTAAAAACTTATCTCAAATTTTATAAATATTTGGACACTTAAAGAGTCCATGAAACTGGAGAGGTGCCTCAGCGGTTAAGATAACTGGCTGCTCTTCCTTAGGACCCGAGTTCAATTTCCAACACCACATCATGGCTCACAGCCACCTCTAACTCCAGTTCCAGGGACCCAATGATCTCTAGTGACCTCCATGAGAACTGTACACACAAGGCGCACATACACACATGTAGGCAAAACACCCTTGCATATAAAATAAAAGTAAATGGATCCTAAAAGCTAAAAGGAAAAGTAATTCTGTCACCTGTTCTGTACTGCAATTTGTGATTTCTCTGAGCTGCTACCCACCTTGAGCCTGTGCTGATTGCTTGTGTGCTGCCAGGGCACTTAGCCAGGCTTAAAAGTGACAGTCCCTAGGGCCTGTGGCCTCGGGAAGAGCTAACAAGAGTACAGTCACATGAGAGTTTTGGGGGCTGCTGGTAAACTCCATCTAGTATTTTATTTTTAACTTTTTATTGATTCTTTGTGAATTTCACATCATGCACTCCAACCTTCTCATCTCCCCATTCCTTTGTACTCACCCTCTTCCGTTCCAATCTCCCCCCCCAAGAAAGTTAAAAAACAAAACAAAGCAAAAATTAAAATAAACAAACCAAAATATTAAAAAGTCTCGCTGTGGAAGCCATAGTGTTTCCCATAGTGTAGCTTTCTTCACACATCTTCACTTGCAAATGTTCAAGTTTTCTTGCTTCTGCTATATTATCAATACTGTATTCTCACCAGGACTCTTGTTGTTGCCCTGTGTCATGGAGATCCTGTAGCTTTGGATCTTCAGAACCAGTCCTTTCAGGCTCCCCAACAGCTCATAGATGGGGCAGATGTTGGAGTGGGCCAACTCAAAGTGTTGGATCTGGGCCCAGTGGTAGCTAAGTTGTTGGTCAGCCCACCAGCTCTTCTGTTTCTGTACCACTAGGATAGGCTCTCTAGCATTGTCCTGGCTAGCTCATCCAACGCTGCAGGCAGCAAGGGGCTGGGCCAGGGCCAGCTCTCCCACTCTCATGCCTCGGCAGGCTCACGTGCACCCACGCTACCAGAGTCAGCTCTACTGTGCTGACCAGTCCAGCTGTGGGACCTGCTATCCCAACTGCTGCAGCCAGCAAGGGATGGGACTGTTCTCTCCATCTCAGGACCTCTAGGCCAGCAGTCCCACCAGCAGCAGGTGGTGAGTGTGGGGGTGGGAGTGGGAGTTGGGCATCCCAGGAGCCCTTGCCTGTGCTTCTGACACCAGGGCCAGCTCTTCTGTGCTGCCCAGGCAAGGTGTGGAGCCCGCTCTCTCAAGTGCAGCTGCTATTTTTTGTTTGTTTACTTTTTACATTTTGTTCTTCCCTGCCCCCCCAACCCCCACCTCTCACCCCCGTGCAGATCAAGACACAAGCAGGGTCAAAGGCAGTCAGTTTGTCCATCCTTGCCTGTTACATAAGAGTTCCAGGCGGAGGGTTGCCAGCTAGACCCTTTGTTGGCTCACCAGCCATGGGTAGGAGTGATTTAGGCTAGTGTCGCTGAAAGGACACCATGGTAGCTAAGTAAGACTTGTCTAGTTCCAGAGACAGGCAGGCAGGAAGCTCTAAGAAAAGGCATGCAGTTTCCAGTTCACCCACTGCCCTTCTGTGGGTGAGGTCCGGGTGAAACCACAAAGTCCCAAGAGCGCTAGTGGGAGGAATGGCATTGTGACCGGGGGAGAGTCTCTGGTTCCGAGGCTTTCCTGCCGTGCTCCGTGCTCCGGGGATCCACTTTCCCTCACATAATCTTCCATTGTACTCCCTGGTTCCTGTTTGATTTGGCAGGGCTGGCTTCTTGTTTCACTGGGCTGGCCTCAGACGAAATCCCTGCCTCCCCCCACAGGAGCCGAAGGCATCAGGAACATTTTTGCTCACCAGGAAAACATAAAGAAATCCCAACAAAGGAAGAAAGCAGACAAAATTCTTTCCAGCACTTGAACAAAAGGGTGGTTTTTGCATCTTAGTTTTATGGAAGTTAATTCTGTAACTCCCTGCATGACTTTCAAACCTCCTTTTCTCTGTCCTGCATGATTTAAACACACTATAAATGCCCTTAGTTCCTCTGAGGGCGGGTCCATGTTTGCAAGGCAACCGCGGTGGTCTGAGGCTATTGCTGAATTTGAAAGGCGGCACTTCCTTGTCAGTGAAGATCATGACTGTGCCAGGGAGGGCCACATTCGACAGCTAAACAAACAGGCCATTTATTCCAAAGACTTTGAGTCCATGCCCAGAGTCAAATGTAGTCTTTTATAAAACCCAGCAGGCTTGAAATAAAAAGTTAGCCGACTCACAGTGGCCTGCTTGTTAGGAGTAGGAATGCTTGGGAGTGGAGAGAAAGCTGAGGTGTTTGAGCAGGAGGATGACTTCCTTGTGGGGCTTGCCTGTGATATTTTCCAACTTGTGTAAAGCTTTATATTGTTTGTTGAAAGCTGAAAATACTACCTCTTTATGAAAATCCCCAATCCCAGGAAGAAAGTAGAAAGGAGAATGAAAAAATAAAATGGGACATCCTAAGGAAGCCCCTAGGATAGGATTTTTTAAACCCATGTGGGTCACTGAATCAATGAAAAAGCTAACAAGTGAGTTTTACTGCCAGCAAGCAGTTTCTTCCATGCTTTCTACCCCAGGTTCCTCCTTGGGTTTCCCTTAATGATAGACTGTAATTTGTAAGTTGAAGCAAAACCTTGATCCCAAGTTGTGGTGGTGTTTATAACAGGAACAGAAAGCAAACTGGTGCATGACAGGTAAAACACTCATGCTAGTATCTATAGGATAGCGCTGTTCTTGCCCTGCAGCAGGGTGGCTTATTGCAATAGGCAATAGTTAGTGCAGAGACTCACACCTGGTCAAAGTGTCCAGCCTAGGGAACGGTGAAGGGCTCCTCATCCCTAAGTAGGCTGGCTGTATTGCCCATCCTTCAAGGCTCAGCCGACAATATTACAGAAGAGCAGCAAGAAGAACCTAATAGGCAGTGTTTAAAAAGATGTCTTCTGGACTCGTGGAAGATGGAGGGGTGACAGTTAATGACCGCTGTGGGTAGCGTCTCTGTTCTTAAGTAGTGTAGCCACTAATGCATTGCTCTTGTTCTGGTAAATACCCTGCCAGCGTGCTTGTGTAAATTCAATGGGTCACGTAAAAAAGATATGACATAGGAGGAGACTTACTGAGAAGAGCAGTTCCAGCAGGAGGAGGAGAGGGACTAAGAGGACCACACTTTGTTGTACATGTATATGAAACTGTTCAAGAATTAAAAAATGAGTTTTGCCAGTTGCAAAGGCCCATGCCTGTTATCTTAGCACTCTGGGAGGCAGAGGCAGGCCAATCACTGTGAGTTCGAGGCCAGCCTGGTCTACAAAGTGAGACCAGGACAGCCAAGGCTATACAGAAAAACCCTGTCTTGAAAAACCAAACCAAACAAACAAAAACAAAAAAAACAATCCTTCACCTCCACCATCACCACCAGCAAAAAAAAAATTTTTAATAATATATCAGCAACACCTTTGAGCATTTTCTACTGCTTGGTTCAAAAGGTAGAAACAGATTTTGTTATCAGAAAAATGTCTCTGTCCTGAATACTGATTGCCAGAATAGTGCAGAATATTGAGGCCAGGCTGTGTTTCCAGGCTGGATAGTGAGAGAAACATCCAGAAGAACCTTACTATGGGAGCCGTCTGACATCCTCTGAGGAGGAGCCAACCTTTGGCACAAACATGCCTTTAAGACGGCAATACCCTTGAGCTTCTGTGAGGCATGGCACTGTGTGAGTCCGTAGCATCCTCACATCCCTGCGCTCTTGCAGTAGGGTCACCCTGTGCTCACACAAAAAAGGTCTTCTGGTGTGGTCTGTATTTAACCTTCTCTGGAAATAGCTATCTGGGAAAGTGAATTACTTATTATAAGTTTTAAGTACCACTTAAACCAAGTCATACTATATATCTCTATATCATCTTCAAGTCTTTGGTTTCTCTCAGACAAGTTTTAATGCCGTCAGCCATCGTTATTTGTATATTTGTTTTACTTATGACGTGTTGTGTAGCTTAACATTTGCTAGCTCCACATCAAGAAGCTTATTAAACACACATTTCTTGTCTGGATTAGATTTGATTTTAAAAGACAGTAGAAAGAAGGAAGAAAGGGAGGGAAGGAAGGAAGGAAGGAAGAAGGAAAGGAGGGAAGGATGGAGGGAGGAAGAAAGGGGAGCCAAGAGGGGAGGATGGAAGACCTTCCTTATCAGATAGGTGAAGGCTGGTCCTGAGTTCAAGTCCTAACAACCACATGGTGGCTCAAACTATCTGTAATGGGATCTGATTCCCTCTTCTGTTGTGCATGAAAGCAGAAGCACTCATATATATTAAATAAATAAATAATTTTTAAAAGGTATATAAAATAATGGCTCATGATTATTTTTTTAGTGGAACTTTTCTTTTTTAAAGTCAAGTAATTAGTACATATGTATTTGTAACAAGACCCCATAGCTTTCAGGCAGCCAACTTTTAAAGTAAGTCATATTAGTGAGGTTTGTGGGTAGCATAGTATGGCATTCTTTGGCATAAACGTGTATTCTCTAAGTTGATAGCTTAGATGGGTAAGAATATGGATCAAACAGAAAAGAAGCAGTAATGAGTGTAAGTGCCATTTTTTTTAGACTCTCAAGAACCAAAGCCCTGCTGGGCACAACAATCAATACAGCCTCAGTGCCTATTTCCTTGGATTCGCTGTATCAGAAACACGATCAGGACTTGTAAATCTCTAATTTCCTTCTCATGTGCCAACAACCTCAGAAGGTTTGCAGTATCTTTTAGATATGTAATTCAAGCCTGCTATTATTAGGTCTATGGGTCTAACAAAGATAAAAATGCATGCCAGAGGCAAATTAAAGCCTGTTATTGACTCTGATAAGGCTTGCACAGGATATCCAACGGTCCTTGACATCGTCTCTCATTTATATAATTTTTAAAATATAATTTTACATATTTGTATAAGTTTGTTTTCATTTTCTGGCTCTCAAAGCTGCCCCATGGGGTAAATTTGAGCAGCTCGCTTCAAATACAAGGTGCCAGGGAATAGGGAAATGGAGTGACTCAGAGCTACCCCGTAAAGCCCCCACTGCCCCTTTGTCCCAGGCTCATTAGCCACAGAATCCCAGCTCTTCTCTGGGTTTTGCACCCTCTAACTTTCCCAACCCTCCGCTTGATTTAACGAGGCCCCCTGTGACCTTCCTTCTGGTTAAATTCCAGCTAGGTTCCTCCCTGCTCCCTGCAGCCACTCTTGTGGCCGGGGGGTGGGGGGGTGGGGGGGGGTGGGGCCTCAGAAAGATGTCCTTTAGGGGGCCTATTCATTTGCTGAGCTAGTTTTGAGCTGGCGTGCTGAGTGTTGCTGCTGCTGCTGCTGCGCTCTGGCAGACCGACCCGCCCCCCAGCTGCCGCCGCCGCCATGCTCCACCCACATTCCAAGATGCAGATTGGTCTCCCTGTCAGAAACAATGCAGCCGGACCCTAGTGACCAGCATCCGCTTTGACGTGCTAATACCCACCACAGCTGGATCCAAGAATTAAACACCGGAAAAGTTAAATAAAACAAAAAGGACAATGTCCGTGGAATCGCTGCTTATCTGTCCTACTCCTGCGCCTTGAGACCAGAACTCTGAATTGTATGTCCTAATCTTTCCCCATTTTCCCTCACTGGCTGTAATATGGTAGATTCTAGAAAGAAATTTCTTTTCTTTTCTTTTCTTTTCTTTCTTTCTTTTTTTTAAACCACCACTCCCGTCTTCATCGTACAGTTACCAAGGTAGAAAGAGTCAGATTTCTTTGGCGACAATAAACTCAGTCAGCATTCATCGTGAATCCCTTTGGGGTACAATCCTGCATTTAAGGAACAGAAATGCTCCTGTCTTTAAAGGTGGTCCCAGCTTCTTGTCGGCTCAGTGTGTGTTACACGCTGGGGAAAACGATCAGAACAGTTTCCAATCCAGGGACTGTTCGAAGGTTATTACTGCTTTACATGCTTAGAGTTGGACAGGGAGACAGCTCCCGCTGATGACTGGAGGAAGCGTGAGTGTTTCAGAACATAGCGTGACTCTTCCACCCCACTGAACCTGATATGTAGATTTGACACCAGCTTTGAGCTAAGCCTGCAATATTTATGATTTAAATTAAAGCTCTACTTGGGCCTGGAGCGATGGCTCAGAGGTTAAGAACGCATAAGCCAAGTTTGGATTCCAGCACCCATGTTGGGTGGCTCAGTACTCCCTGTAACTCCAGCTCCAGGGACTCCAACACCCTCTTCTGGGCTCTGTGGAAAACCCCATTCCAATGCACACAGGTATACATAGAATTAAAAATAATAAAAGCAAATCCTTTAAATCTATGATAATTTTCTGTTACGTTTTGATTCAAGTTTTAAATTTTAAAAGCAGAACAAACTGCTGTTTTTGAAATCAGTTTCTTCTGATGTCTGTGTAAATAGGAAGATGTCCTTTATTCAAAATGCCACAGTGAGAGACCAAGTTAAAATATTCACATACACACACAAGTAATTTAGACTAAAAATTAGAGTTACAATAGGGAAGACAGATGTTGTCATGGCAACATACTTTCATTAGGTTCCAAATCAAAAGACAATCTTCCATTGTAAAACTTCAAATAACACTTATTAGGTAATGATCACAATAAAATTTTCTGACAATAGTGCTGTCAAGGAAACTGGTTTTATCATTATAATGGAATCTGTTTTGAATTTACCAGCCTCATTGAGCAAACGCCGCACACTGGTGCAGGTGGACAGCCGGCTATCAGTCTGTAGTTGAGAGACTCTGCCCACATCCTACAGGCAAGTGACTTGCAGCCAAAGGATGCTATGAGCTAGAGATGGGCTGGGACACCAGCTCTTGATTTTGCAGGAGCAACGCCTGGATTTGTCTTGCTGTTTGTGCTCTCTTAGTGAACCCACTAATTACCAATGTCTAGCCCTACTCTGCCCAGAAACATAAGATAGAATCTTGTTCCCTAGTTTACAGTATCCTGCCAGAATGACATAATCATGTTTTGATACGAATGACAGTATATTCACTGGTCACATTCAGAAAAGCATTAGCAGGCCAGTAGCCGCACACTCCATGATGTCTGTGTTTAACCCTCATCCCTTTATATCACTTTGTGTCCGGAGCCAGCCCAGGGTCATTCAAGGCTAAAAGAATCTACTGGCTGAGGCAAAATTCTGATGCCCCATTCCAAAGCTAAACTTCCTCATTTCAGCCTCTGCATAACTTCCTTATTTCAGCCTCTGCATAACTTCCTTATTTCAGCCTCTGCATAACTTCCTTATTTCAGCCTCTGCATAACTTCCTTATTTCAGCCTCCGCATAACTTCCTCATTTCAGCCTCTGCATAACCTCCTCCTTTCGACCTCTGCATAACCTCCTCCTTTCAACCTCTGCCGATGTTGTTTAGCAGACTTCCTCCTTTTACCCCCTGCAGATGTTGTTTAGCCGGGTTGGCTCGGGACTTTCCAAGAGATAGTTAGCTAAAATAAGATAGGAATTGTTTCAAGATGAACTACAGGATGTTCCCCTGCTGAGATCACCTGGAGGCATTCTCAGACCCCTCCCCTACTGCTTGGCTCCTGCTTCCACCCCATATAAGCTTTTGCTTTCGATTCAATAAACAGACCTTGATAGGAGTTCTACTTGGTCTCGTCTCCTTCTTTCTCGTCCCATCTTTTCAGGTATGGCTCCCCTCGCGACCCCGTAATTACTGGTCCTGCTGGACAGGACAAGTGGCGCCCAACGTGGCCACGAGGTACGAGCCCTCTACCACGACAGAGACCCTTCCTGGGAAATAGTTCAGAAACGCCGCGGTCAAGTATCTCGCCGAGGTCAAAAGTACCTCCGATCGTCTCGGGTGCGGGCCTGCTGCTCACAGGACCTCTCCGCACTTTGGTAAGTGTTCATCTCTGTCAATAAGATGGGTTAAAGTCTCTCAAAGGAGGCGTAATTTATTCACCACCTTAAAATTTTTCTCAGGGAAAGAGGAGTTAGAGTTAAAAAAGCCCTTGTAAGCATTAGCTTTTCTTACAGAGATTCAAACAGTCCTTCAGGACACAGGGAACTCGGGTATTGCTTTATAATCGTCATGTCAAATTTTATGTCTATGTTTGTAAATTTGTTTACTTTTTAAAATACTGTTTCATTTTTCTATGTCTTGATAGAGGGCTAAGCTTTACTTGCTGGCCAATTTTCTAAAACAGTGCAGCACAACATGGCACACACAGCCTATGAGACAGTAAGAGTATTGCCTCTGAGGCAGGAGCAGGCCTGCCCTTTCCATGGCCTGGACCCAGACACAGTGGCTGCCTGTGGGGCTTGCCTCTTACAGAACAGGCATGGATGCAAACATGTGACAAGTTGAAAAAGCACGGTCTAAGAAATAGAGTTTATTGCCTAAAACTTAGAATTTTCTTGCTTAATTTTTTTGCTTGTAAGTGACTAACAGTTTTTCAAATTGGTCTAGCAAATAGAGTTAATTCCAAATTCCTTAGCTACAAGGTGTTTATAATTTTCTTGTTTATTTGCTTAATGTTTACCTGAAATATTTCTAGAAAATTTTTAGATTATCAAATAAGAGATATAAACTAGTTTTGTCCTTGGAATCAAACATTTATAGCTGAGAGTTTCTAGCTTAGATCTAACTAACTAAACAAGTCCAGGGCTAATATTTCCTTGGGCCAGATAATTTTACAGACACTGCTCCTAGTTATCTGTGGGCTTGACTCCTACAGAGCAGAGATGGCTACAGACATGTAGCTAGTTGGAGAGGCGGAACTAGGAGGTTGATAGATTTCTAAACTAGGCTAGGAAATGTAGTTAACTACCTAGGACTTAGAATTTTCTTGTTTTCCTGATTAATTTTTATTTGAGATGTTTAAAATTTTTTTTTACTAAAATTAGAATAAAACAATTAAACAAGTCATGGTGGCACATGCCTTTAATCCCAGCACTCGGGAGACAGAGACAAGCAGATCTCTGTGACAGGGCATGGTGGTGCATACCTTTAATCCTAACACTTTGAGATTAACAGAGACAGAACTCTTAAATTTCAACCTGATCTCCACAGAGCGTGATCTACTGATAAGCTAATTTTCTTACAAAGATGTAAGTTTTTAAACTTATATTAGACTTAAGGATTGTTTTTTCACTGTATCCCCTGCACCCCAGGCAGATAAGATCTCTTGGAGAAGTGATGCCCCTGTCTGGGTAGACCAGTGGCTCCTGACACCCCCTAAATTACAGGCTGCCACAACGCTTGTGCAGGAGCAGTTGTCTGCCGGCCACATTGAACCCTCCACTTCCCCTTGGAATACACCTATTTTTGTTATCCAAAAAAGAACAGGTAAATGGAGGCTCCTGCAAGATTTAAGAAAAATAAATGAAACTATGGTGCCTATGGGAGCCCTCCAACCCGGCCTTCCATCACCTGTAGCAATTCCTAAAGGATATCATAAAATTGTTATCGATCTCAAAGACTGTTTTTTCTCTATACCTCTCCATCCAGATGACTGTAAACGTTTTGCGTTCAGCCTCCCAGTTCCTAATTTTGCCGGCCCCATGCGACGATACCAATGGAGAGTTCTCCCTCAAGGCATGGCAAATAGCCCTACTCTTTGCCAAAAGTTCGTTGCACAGGCTGTTGATCCTCTTCAAGGCTTTTGGCCTTCCATTTGTTTCATACATTATATGGACGACATACTACTAGCTGGCCCTGATATTCGCTCCCTATATAATGCCTTACAACAGCTAACCTGTTGCCTTCAGGCACTAGGCCTTCAAATATCTCCTGAAAAAATTCAATTAAAACCTCCTCATTTATTTTTAGGATTTGAACTCTTTCCTCATAAAGTCCTATCCCAAAAAATGCAACTTAGAAGAGACTCCCTTCATACCGTAAATGATTTCCAACGCCTTTTAGGTGATATTAATTGGCTACGACCCTATCTAAAACTTACTACAGGGGATTTAAAACCGCTTTTTGACATTTTACGTGGAGACTCTAACCCCACCTCTCAACGAGCTCTTACCCCAGAGGCTGAGGCTGCCCTAGCTCGCGTTGAGTCTGCCATTAACAACCAAACTATCTCCTTTTTTGACCCTACTAAACCCTTACAATTCATTGTCCTTCCCACCCCTTTTACGCCCACGGGGGTGTTTTGGCAGGGCGCCCCCCTTTACTGGGTACACCTCCCTTCGGAATCGTCTAAGGTTCTTGCCACCTACCCATCTCTGGTGGCCCAACTCATAAAGGCCGCTTACAATCGAGAAAAACCTTTGGAAAAGACCCCGACATTTTGATCCTCCCCTATACTCCAGCTCAGATTAATTGGCTATTTATCAATTCTGATATCTGGGCCATTAATTGCATAGATTTTCAAGGCAAAATCGATAACCATTATCCCCCCGATAGGTTGCTTCAATTCCTTTACAAAATGCCTATTATTTTCCCTAAAAGGACGAAATTGTCCCCTATCTCCCAGACTCATTTAGTTTTTACGGATGGATCTTCTAATGGTATAGCAGCTTATTCCATTGATGGAGTAACCACTCGTGTGTCTTCCCCTTTTCTTTCGGCACAGCTAGTTGAGTTATATGCTATAATACAGGTATTTACAGCCCTCCCAGACCATTGCTTTAACCTATATACCGACAGCGCCTACATTGCCTGTTCGGTCCCCTTGCTAGAAACAGTGCCTCACATAAAACCTACCACTAATGCTGCCCCATTATTTGCGGCATTACAAAGCCTTATCCATCGGCGCACCAAACCCTTTTTTGTTGGACATATTAGGGCTCATTCTGGACTCCCTGGACCTCTTGCTGAGGGAAACCAGTTAGTCGATGCCGCCACCCAGATGGTCGGGTCTATTCAGGTTCAAGATTATCCCTCTGATCTAATTTCCCAAGCCCAACAGGCCCACGAGCTCCACCATCTTAATGCCCACACCCTTAGGTTGCGGTTCAAAATTACCAGAGAACAGGCTAGACAGATAGTTCGTAATTGTAAGAGTTGTTTGACTTTTCTCCCTGAAGCCCACTTCGGGGTCAACCCTCGAGGACTGGTGCCAGGCGAATTGTGGCAAATGGACGTTACCCATGTTGCCTCTTTTGGAAAACAAAAATATGTCCATGTTACCATTGATATGTATAGTGGCTTTCTTTACGCCTCCCTTCAAACAGGAGAGGCCACTAAAAATGTCATCAACCATGTACTGACCTGCCTCTCTGTCATGGGACAGCCTAGAACTATCAAAACAGACAATGGACCTGGATATACCAGCGCCAATTTTAAACAATTTTGTGCCCAATTAAACATCAAACATATTACTGGCATTCCCTACAACCTGCAGGGACAGGGAATTGTCGAGTGAGCTCACCAAACACTTAAAAATATGCTGCTGAAATTACAAGGTACAGGGGGAACACTCTTCCCCACATTGGGCAATAACAAAACCCTTCTGTGCCATGCAATTTTTGTCTTAAATTTCCTTACCCTAGACAAAAATCACAGATCAGCAGCGGATCACTTATGGCACGCTACAACCTCTCAGACTTATGCTCAAGCCTTATGGAAAGATCCATTCACCTCCCGGTGGCAGGGTCCTGACCCTATTCTTATTTGGGGAAAGGGACTTCGTTAACTCCTTTCTCTATCACTCATCAAACACCCTGGCTTACTTAGGAAGTGGACTTATGTATGCTGGCCTTGGGAGCCAGCGAGGCCTGGGGAACCCCCTCCCATTATATGCCCCAAGATAAGCCACTGGATATTCGGCCTGAGGGTGTCCAAGCAGGATGTGATGGACAAGTGCCCAGGTACTTTTTGGGAGAAAAACCCATTTATGTGTGTCCCGGGGGACACAGAGATCGCTCCCTTGGTCACAAATGCGGCTTCTCTAGTGACTTTTACTGTGCCGCTTGGGGATGTGAGACTACGGGAGATACCTATTGGAAACCTTCATCTTCTTGGGATTATATAACTGTTAAAAGAAAGGATCTCCCAGAGACAGTTGACCCCTCTGGCACACGTGACTGTAGTAATTGGTGCAACCTCCTTGTGATTACCTTCACTGACAAAGGAAAGAAAGCCACATGGGAGAATCGAGGCCTAGAGTGGGGACTTAGGTTATATACAATTGGATATGATCCTGGCCTTACTTTTAAAATTAAACTACTCAAGACCATTCCCAATTCAAAACCGGTGGCCATTGGCCCAAATCAGGTCTTACAGAACCTGTGGTCTGATTTACACCACCCAACAGCCACTGGTACACCCCATACCACCCTGTTTCAACCCACCGTACCTCCCTGCCCCTCACCTTCTGTTAATATTATCCTGACCATGGTTAATGAATCCTGGTCTGCCCTGCACGCTGTTCGTCCTGACCTTGCAGATGATTGTTGGTTATGTTGTCATGCTTCCCCACCCTTTTATGAGGGTGTTGCTATCCTTGACAATCTTACTGCTACTAACGACTCCTCCCTGGTTCGCTGGAACCCAGAGGCCAGGGAAGGCATGACCCTGGCCCAAGTCTCAGGCCTGGGGCTCTGCATCAGGGGACCCAGGATGCGTTTACCCTCCGTTATTTCTCCTCTGTGTAATCAGACCCTTGAGGTCAGTGGTGGCTCCACCTACCTGGTAGCCCCAAATGATACATATTTGGCATGTTCCACTGGCCTAACCCCATTTATCGTGGTACAGCCTTTCCTACAACAATATGATTACTGTGTGCTTGTTCAGCTACTTCCTCGATTAACAGTTTATTCTACAGATGAATTTCTCAACTTCTGGACTCCTCCGGGTACACCATCCAGAGTCAAACGCGAGCCCATTACAGCCGCAACCATCGCGGTTCTACTGGGGCTCGGGGCTGTCGGAGCCAGGATGGGCATTTCATCTTTAGTGATCTCCAATCAAAACTATCACCAGCTTAGTGCAGCCATAGATAAGGATATTGCTGAAATACAGGTTGCTATGGCAGCTTTAAAGGATTTGCTTTTCTCCCTTGCAGAAGTGGTACTGCAGAATAGGAGAGGGCTAGATTTGCTGTTTTTACAACAAGGGGGATTATTCGCAGCACTCAAAGAAGAATGCTGTTTCTATACCGATAAAACTGGGATCGTAGAAGATAGCATGAGGAAGGTCAGAGAAAGTCTAGAAAATCGCAAGCGGGAGCGAGATAGAGCTGAATCCTGGTATAAAAACTGGTTTTTTGCTTCCCCTCTTCTGACTACCCTCCTCCCTTCATTGCTGGGACCTCTTATAGGGTTCTTGTTACTAATATCTTTTGGATCGTGGGCTTTCAGAAAGATTACTGACTTTGTCAAATGCCAAATAGATTCTGCCATACAGGGACCCACCCATGTGGAAGTTCATTACCACAGGCTCGAACCACCTGACCCCGAGGCAGAAGACTGTGCCATCCTTGATAATGCAGCTAAAAGTGGCCTCGACTTCAACAAGCTGAGACCTAAGGGCTTGAGTCGATTTTTCACTTGAGAGGGTGCGAGGCTAAGCACTGCAGGGAACCATGCCAGACACCTCGGTAGGTTCCTGAGGAGCACGCCTGACTGCATACAGGCTGACGCGCATAAAGGATGTTACTATCCTTTTCCTGTCCTCCGCAAACGCGTCTGGGAGGTTGGGGACATGTGTGACCTGAAAAAATGGCCATGCAGTGACCTCTTAACACAACGCCCATCTTCAGGAGGGTCAGGCCTCTACTCCCCCCCCCTCTCTCTCTCTGCTTCTATTTAATAAAGAAGGGGCAGATGTCCGGAGCCAGCCCAGGGTCATTCAAGGGTAAAAGAATCTACTGGCTGAGGCAAAATTCTGATGCCCCATTCCAAAGCTAAACTTCCTCATTTCAGCCTCTGCATAACTTCCTTATTTCAGCCTCTGCATAACTTCCTTATTTCAGCCTCTGCATAACTTCCTTATTTCAGCCTCTGCATAACTTCCTCATTTCAGCCTCTGCATAACCTCCTCCTTTCGACCTCTGCCGATGTTGTTTAGCAGACTTCCTCCTTTTACCCCCTGCAGATGTTGTTTAGCCGGGTTGGCTCGGGACTTTCCAAGAGATAGTTAGCTAAAATAAGATAGGAATTGTTTCAAGATGAACTACAGGATGTTCCCCTGCTGAGATCACCTGGAGGCATTCTCAGACCCCTCCCCTACTGCTTGGCTCCTGCTTCCACCCCATATAAGCTTTTGCTTTTGATTCAATAAACAGACCTTGAAAGGAGTTCTACTTGGTCTCGTCTCCTTCTTTCTCGTCCCATCTTTTCAGGTATGGCTCCCCTCGCAACCCCGTAATTACTGGTCCTGCTGGACGGGACAACTTTGGACCTATGCAAGAAGAAATTTTGCTTCCAAATAGAAAAATTTTAACAGAATGCAGAAAATGTACTAAAATGAAGGAAGGATCAAGGGGTTAATTTGTAGGGGAATATTTTTGACAAGATTATCATCAAATTTTTAATTTTCTGAGATCCTTAGTAAGTCTTACTCTAATAGGAAAGAAATATTTTAGAGGCAAATCTATCAGCTACCTCTTCTGTAGAAGGAACAGGCCTGGCTGTTTTTCTAAGGATGCATCATCACTTGGCCATTAGGTACACTACCTTCATTTCCTTATTCACTTTCATTAAAAAGGAAATGAGAAAGATGTAATTTATTTTAAAAAGCATAATAATTTCATTCAACTTAATGATGAGCAAAGTGATAACCCCAAGCCTGAATTAAAAACAGCATTATTTCTGGGAAATGCCAACTCCGTCACTTTCAAAGGGCAAACCTGTCACCAACCCAAGCTGTTGTTTTTCACAGTGTGCAGTGGACTCGCCTTGAGAGTCTACAACACTTCATCTCAATTCTACTAAGCGGTGTATGTGGCATGGTAAAAATAACATCAGTGATAAACACGCTGGATACCATCAGCTGTGTCGCTTTACCATGCCACACGCAGAGCTAAGCCCTTCTACATACTTAAAAAGCCCTTACCTTCTAATTTTATTTTGCCACACAAATATTGTCTAATGGTGTTTACAAAGGCTTCATTAATCGAACCATATCCTTTTTGTTTTATTTAGTTTTTGTTTGTTTGTTTTTTGAGACAGGGTTTCTCTCTGTAGCTTTAGCTATCCTGGACTCTCTTGTAGACCAGGCTGGCCTGGAACACACAGAGATCTTTCTGCCTCTACCTCCCAAATGCTGCAATTAAAGGTGTGCGTCACCACATCCAGCTCATATCCTCTACTTTAATGAGATTGAACTGAAAGTTTTAAACGTATGTTAAGGATTGCTTACACAGATTCTCGTAAACAACATTGCACACTACCCTCAAGAAAACCTTACACATGAGAAAACCTACAGGTGTACCTAACATAAAGAAAACAGTGCCTAGTAGATACATATACATGAATTTATATGTAACTTTTTCATATATTCTACTAGGACGTTATCTGGTGTAGTAGATGTTAAATTGTGCCAGGGAGGAGAATGAAATTCCATCTTATGATGAATGCCCTTCATGGCTCAGCATTGGTAGTTTCTTCATGAACATTTTTAAGCCCACCCAAATGATTGGCATAACTTTTAAATTACAGTGCCAAACAGGTAGTTTATATTTAGATTTTAGAATAACATATTGAGATTGCAGGCACTATTAAATAACTCTTCTCTGGCTGCTTCCGCGCTTTAGTGCTACATCAGCAGGGAGCTGGTTAAACAGGACAGAGCCTGAGCCACACTATTGAGCCTGAATAAACAGGCTCCCAACCCCACCTCCTGGGATCCCTCTCTGAACTCTGTGCATGGTATTTTCAGAAGGGCGAGATCACATCTGTTTGCATCTTTCAGTTAAATGGATTCTCCAGCTAGTCTAAGCAGAAGCTCTCCTGTCTGTCAGAGAACAAAACCATAATTTGTTACCCAATTTCTTTTTTATTTTCATGACTGGAAAAGAATTTGTGATTACAAAGTGGCCACCATATAAACACAAACTGTTTGAACAGCCTCGTTTCCCTCTTGCCTATATTGGAAAGACTTCAAATATATTTTATTCATGCTACAACTTGACTTTATTCCTCTAAGCTAAGAATTCTAAGAGGTATCAACCCACAATATCTGAAATATTTTGCCAAGGACATGTCAGAACACCTTGAGAAAAATACTCCATCCCCCATGATTCTAGACTTGCCCCACCCTGGGGACTTTACAGCTAAAATATGCCCAAACCAGCCAATGGTAGAGGCTGCTCAGTAAATACCCAGAACTGTTCTCATTGTTGTCAATAGGCATTTCCTAAATCATTTGACCCGAATCTAAACCCACACGCCTGTAGTGTTTTCAGGTAACAGTCGTCTTTGAGTGATTCTGTTCTGAGGACTGGAGAGATGGCTCCACAGTTTCAGAAGACCTGAGTTTAACTCCCGGCACTACATGGTGCACTCACAACCATTTGTGACTCTGGTTCCTGGAGGATTTGATGCTGTCCTCATCTGGCCTCTGTGAGCACTTGAATATATGTGGTGCAGATACATACATGCAGGAAACATACTCAGACACATAAACAAAAGTTTAAAAAAAAAAAACCAAAACCAAACCAACCAACAAAAAACAAACAACAGAAAAAAACAGGGAAAAAAAAGAAAAGAAAAGACTCCTGAACTTTTTCACTCCTAAAATGCTGATATGTATGTGCGTGCACTGTTTTCTTTTTGGATACTAATAAACTACCTGAGAGCCTTGTCTGAGGAGAGTGAGGGCGGAGCAACTGTGTGTCCTGTTCCTCATTTTTCTTATTGTACAATCTGTCATGTTTTCAAGGACAATGAAAGAAACACCCTGGTCGTGTGTTTATGCCCAGTTCTCTCCCGATTGGCCCACGGGGTCAGTGTTCTCTAGGTAACGGGCATCCTCTCTCATGAACTTTCCCTGAACTCTGTAATTAGAATCCAAATGCAATATTCAAATAGCCTGTAATTAGAATATAAATAGCCTCTAATAGCTGACGCAAATGAAGGCAGTTAATGAATTATGAGCCAGTAAAGGAAATAAAGGGCGTGGCGGTTCATCTGTTTGCTGGTGTACTCCAGCCAGGCAGTTGTATTTAATGGCTTCCTAGAAGTCAAGGTGCTCCACGCTCTACCTCAGCACAAAGGACCCTGTCTCCACCGTTCAGTGATGGGTTCTGCAGATGCTTCTGTTGCTTTGCAAACCAGTCTCATCCTGTCCATGCCCATTACTGGCTGCACTCTTCACAGCAGAGACTTCGTTCCCTGAGCGGTAGTGAGCGTCTGCATCAGGCCTCTCATCCCAGGGAGAAGGGAATGGATACTGCAGAGGTTTTGGGCTGGGACAGACTTCAAGTCGGCCTCAATAAGGGTGAAAAAAAACTATTTTTTTTCATGTAGCACAAAAGAACCACACACATAAACACCCAGACACGGACACACACATTCATACACACGCACACACAACTTCTTTTATTCATTTTTGGTTTTGGCAGATAGGGAAAAACATCCCCAACACACACACACACACACACACACACACACACACACACACACACACACACTCCATCCACATTGCTTATCGAGTAAAACAGATCTTTCGTGGAGTGTCTACTTTATACTCAGATGGTAGTTACATGTTTTCTTTCATTTGAATTTTTTTGGAAAAAGACCTGAAAAACCATTATCATTCCCACTTTTAGCTAGAAGGAAGCCAAACTTTAGAAAGCTGTGTTGCTCGTTCTTATAATTATGGTAGTAAAAGTTGGCTATATCCCAGACAACTTACGAGGACAGAAGTAGATAGAATGGTGATGGTTTTGGCCATGCCAATATAAAAGAGGAGAGGAAATATTGACTCCAAGAATTAATTTCAAGGTTCAGCGATTGTACAATAAGGCAGACCTGGCTCCCACCTGTCAGTGGCCGTGTCCACCCTGAGCCCCAGTAAGTTCTTGGAAAACAATGCTTTATCTCTTAGCACTTTGTGTCTTTCTTCTCTCCTTTCTCACTTTTCCATTACATTTCAAATTAGCACAGAGTTATGCACAGCAGGCGGCTGGAAGAACGACCATGTTAACCAACTGGTGAGAGTTGTTGAGGCAGTCGCCTTCATGTGTGTGGTATACATATCTGCATGAGTGTCCACGTGTGTATGCAGCTTTGCATGACAAGGATGTGTGTATGAAGGTGCAACGCCAATGCCTTCCTTCATGGCTTCCTCCAAGCCCTTGTTTTGATGTAGGGTCTCTCACTGAACCCGGAGCCTATGGATGCAGCTGCACTGGCACCCATGGGAGTCTCTTACTCTCCAGTGCTGGGATTACAGGCTCATTGTGAAATGCCCAGTGTCCTAGTTTCCTTTCATTGGCTGTGATAAAAAGGCTCTGATGAAAACAAATAAGTAACTTAGAGGAAGGAACACTTTATTTGGCTTCTACTTTCAAGTTACAGTTGAGGGAAGTTGAGGCAGAAACTGAAGCAAGAACCTGAAGCAGAAGTCATGAAGAAATACAATTTTCTGTCTCTCTTTCTCTTTCTCTCTGTCTCTCCCTCTCTCTTCCTCCCTCCCTCCCTCTGTCTCCCTCTGTCAGTCTTTCTCTGTGTCTGTCTTCCTGTCTGTCTGTCTGTCTCTGTGTCTGTCTGTCTGTCTGTCTGTCTGTCTGTCTGTCTGTCTCTCTCTCTCTCTCTCTCTCTCTCTCTCTCTCTCTCCTTCCCTTCTTCTCTCTGTCTCTCTCTGTCTTTCTCTGAGTCTGTGTCTGTCTGTCTCTGTCTCTGTCTCTCTCTGTCTCTCTCTGTCTCTCTCATGCTTTCCTAGCTTTCTTATATAGCCTAAGACGTGCTGGGAGATGGCACCACCCAGAATTGGCTGTGTCCTTCTACATAAGATAATCAAGAAAATCCCTTACTTATACATCCACAGACCAACCCGATGAAGACAACCATTTTCCAGGCAATGCTAACTTCTTTGATGGTTATAGCAGAAGCGAGGGATAGCAAGTCTATAGGGTGGAAACTAAGGATTGTGAATAAAATTAGAGCTTGAAAATGTCCAAGTCTATGAGTGGAAGGCAGAAAGGGAAGGGGGGTAGGAAGAAAAAAGGGGGGGAGGATGTCTTGATGGAAGAGTTTAAACAATGCCTGTGGCATGAGACCTCACTAGGAGACAGAGTCCTGGTTTAGTAGACAGCTGCTAGGCAGGTGAGTACAGAAAACTATTAACTTACTGTGCTCCAGGAACCCTGGGGGAATTTCTGAACAACTCTGTGGAGTGGTGGATAAATACCATGAACTCCATTCAGATGCCAAAGATTGGAGATCTCATGTAAACTGCCCCGGGTCACACAGCAAGGTAGCTGATTGGTGAGTAGCAATAACATTTGCCTGATTCCGGTTGTCCCAAAGGCCTGATGGGGGGGCGTTGGGATACCAGGGTGTATGAGGGAGTTCTGGGGATAAACAAACACAGGTTGCTACTTGCTTTTCAATAAATGAGGCTGAGATCAAGGAAAGCTGATCTGTACTGATGCAAAAGGTCAGAGTCAATTCATACAAGAACAAATGTTTGGCAGACAATAAGTGTTTAGTGCTGAACAGCTGCGCCATAGTGAGGGTTGGGAGGATCTGCAGCACAGCTTTCTGCTGGTGGAGAAGAAGAGGCCTGAAGCTCTCACACACATGCATGCTCACATAACAGGCATGCTGCACTGTGAGAGTCTCTTGGATGCCAATAATAAGTTGCATTTTAAAGAGCACACACAGATAACACACACCAAAAGTATAAGACAAAACACATATATGTAACAAAGATACAAACAGATAGCATACATGGACACATACACATATAGCTAACACACAACACAATATAGAAACCACATAGGCAGAGATCACACACACACACACAGAGTCAGATAGCACACAGACACGTACATATACAACACACGTATACACACAGCATTCAGACAAACACACAGAGAAACATACATGAGACAGACACAGAGTCAGCATACACACAGAGAAAACACACACAGATACATGTACATAGTACACACACATACAAAGACAGCACACACATCATACAGACACGGCACACAAAAGAACAGACACACGGCACATGCAGAGATACACACAGCACACACAGACACACAGATAGCACAGCAGAGACAGCATATAAACACATACAACATGGCACATACAGCAAACACCCAACACACACAGATATACACACATACAGATGCATGCACGTGTGCACACACAGACACACTCGCAAACACACACACACATCAGTGTGAGACCTTTACAAAACATTGATTTTTGCCTATTTAACTATAAATCACTGTAAGAGAAGTTTCTTGGCAAAAAGAGCACCTCAGGCTTGTTCCTGGCTCTACTTATCTGTCAGGGCCACAGCAAAGTGGGCTATGGATGTGTGTCTGGCACTGGTAGCCAATCCTGGACTGCCTAGACATGTATAGTGTGGCCCAGGCTCAGAGTAGAGCCAGGATCAGCGGTCAGACCACCTCCCTTGGGGATGTGAATAAAGAGACAGACACTTCACTCGGTCATTTCTCTGTGCCTCGATCTCATGATCATCTTGTTTAAGTCTCCAGAGCACTGGGACCACGAGTGTGTATCTCTGTGACTGCAGGAGGAATGCACATTTGATCTAACACTCAGTGCAAGAGGGCACTGAGTAGCTTGCACCCATTAGTAAGCTAATCAGTAGTAGAATTGGGGACGCTGCAGGGTCCGGGAATTACCTTGTTAGAGACCAGTTATCTGAGGCAACATTTTATTGTTTGGCAACAGTGAGTAACTATTTGTCTTAATTCTAGAGGCAATTGGCATTTCAGTAGGTGGCAGTCCTTGCTCTCGGGACTGGGTTTGATATGTGCAAAGGCTTGCTCGCAGCAATGCACGTGGGAGTTTTATTTCTTCTTGGGCTCAGTTTCACACAGGGTGGATCCCATTTGCATTCGGCAGCAGCAACAGAGGAGGGATTTCCCCCTTTCTTTCCCCTCTGCCAACTACTGCAACTAATTGATAGTTCTGTGACTTTTCCAGATGGTGGGCATTACAGAGTATATATCTGGGTGATGTGAAACACCAGCTGTTGTCAGAGAGATGATAATGACTTTTTAAATGGACAGATTGCTTATAAAAGGAAATGTAAAACTGGTCAATGCAATGAAGTCCAAGGAGAAAAATACAGCCTTGAGAGACCACACTGTAATACAAAGAGAGCCTGTGCCAAGTGCATGCTCTTGATTAACAGCTCAGCGCTGTGTTTATATTTTAACTTTTGAATAACTGGAATGAAAAATAACTAGGTTTCCCCAACTTTCTTTTCCTTGGCTTGGGAAGTATCTCCATGGTAGTCACAGAAAATAACATTTAAAAATACTACTTGCATCTTTTTTTTTTTTGGTTCGTCTTTCCTTCCGTGGTCTTCCTATAAGGAAAGCAGTTTGTGCCAGGTGAGGCAATTATGTGAAAGAGGGCATGTTAAATTACTGTAGTGGATATAAAACACGTTTTTGTTTTAATCCCAAGTGCGGTATGGGGAATAGACTCGTGAGAGAATAGGTGATGTTTATCCACTTAGGAGTTTAACCACTTCATGGGGGGCTTGGTTTTTGCCAGCTGAAAAACATCCTAGTACAGACTCTGAGAGGATATATATATATATATGCCCACAGTAGGAGGTGGGGGCTTTTTGGGTCTTGGTATTGCTCCACTTCGGAAAAATGCTTCGAGGCTTTGGCCTTCAGCTGCAACTTTGGTGGAATTGCTATCTGCTAAGATCCTTCTGACTACGCCAGGGGTAGTACTAGACTAGGGGTAGATAATTCCCGGTAACTGAATCCAACAAAGTCTACTACTTCTCCTGTTCTCATAAACCTCCTTTCTCTCCTATCTAGGGTAGGCCGGTCAGAAGGGAAGCATAAGCCTTAAAGACCCCCAAATAAAGTAGGTTTGGAAAAGGTGAAGCCTACAATTTATGGATTAAATAGAGAGGAAACCAAGGATCCTGGGCAATTTGATAAATTCTCCACATCTTGATTATGGGCTCAGCTCCCATCTTGATACCAGAAGGTGTCAGCAGTGTAGGAAGTCAGGAAAACTATCTCAGGGGCAAAACTAACTGACACAAAGTAATCTTTGTTGTCACACAAAGGGTCTTGGTCTTTATAGTAACAGTGAGATGCAGGACCAGGATGGCCATTTTCTAGCCTTGGGACCACACTGGAGTTCAGAGGGCATGTTTTGTTCTGTTTTAACTCTTTTGATTAGTTGTGACCATCCTAGAATTCTGGTCAAAGGGGAAGAGCTAAATGATCATAGCCTTGCAGAATCCAAAACACTGAAATACTAGATGCCAGTGCTTTTAAAATTAAAATGTGTCAAAATGAGCCTCATTTGAAAGAACAATATTTTGTGGCAAATAAAACGTTGAATGGTAAGAAAATCAATTAGAAGGAAAATATTCATATATGAAGATTGTCATTTTGCACTTAATAATTTTACTTATTTATTTGTTTTTCTACTGTTCTTTTTAACTGAAAATATATCTTTTGTACTTAAGTAATGTAATTACATAGAGAGAAATACTGGACTTGATAAAAACAGAAACAAATTTTAGAGTAAAATGTTCACTTTATTGCAACAATGAAAACTTTCTAACATGGTCTCTCTTCTCCACTGGTTCCCAAACACTTTAAATATGGCTATATTTGTCACAGTTAAACTTTACATTAATGTTTTAAAAACCGAGTTTGGTGGCTGGGCACAGTGGGGGCATGCCTGCAGTCCCAGCACTCGGGAGGCAGAGGCAGGTGGATCTCTGTGAGTTCAAGGCCAGCCTGGTCTTCAAAGTGAGTCCAGGACAGCCAAGGATCATTATCGCAGGCAGTGTGAATTTATTCCATCACCTTGTGTAGGGTAACTTTCACTTTTTTTTTTCAAGATAGGGTTTCCGTGTGTAGCCTGGGTTGTCCTGGACTCACTTTGTAGACCAGGCTTTCACACTTTTTTGTTGTTTTGTTTTGTTTTGTTTTTTGTTTTTTAAAGAGAAACTAGTTTGAACACTAATTTATATTACTCAATCTGTAGAACTGCAGACTATAATACTTTGACTCCTTGGCTAAAGAAAATAAAAATTAAATTTCCTGAAGAAATTTATGTCTGACATGAAATATCCAGGTCAGGTTAGACCCAGATGCAAGCCCCCTTGTTTGTTGTCATCTTGAGGAGGTCTTGAGCTCTCTTCTTCATGAATCCTGGCAACCTCACGGTTACTGTGTCTTATGTGAACACATTAGATGTGGTGCTGTGATGCCAGCTTTGAGTCTTACTTTGGCCCTTTATATGATAGCAGCGAAAGACTAGAATTTCTACAGTTTTACTTAATACCAGGAGTAATTTAACACACAACACAAAAACTCCATGTATGATAATGTCACGTTTACATATTATTAGGATAAACTATGAGCTCTGTATTTTTATACAGTCATTGGCATTGCAGGCTCAAAACAAGGTTTATTGTGCCCTTTGTTTGTACTCTACCTGTTTTGTACAATCTACTCATTTTTCACATACTAAGATCCCTACTGGTTTCATGGTTTCATTGGATGACAAACATAAATTTCCAAATTATTCTTACTTTCAAAGCTGATATACTAAGCCATAAAATATTTAAGCTAATAATGCATATTTGAAGTCAGTTGTACCAGGTTCCAATTCAAGTAAAAAGCCAGTACCTGAGAATATCTTGGGCAAGGTCCTTGACTATGGTACCTTCATAGTAGGGGACAAAATAACAACTTGCAAGAGATACAGAATGGATTCCACTCTACAATGTATTGTGCAAATTCCTGGTGTCTAGGAATTTCAACAGTGCTTATTAAATTTTAGTAATCTTAGTTAATTTTATTTCCTGTGTATGAGTGTTTTTGTTTGTATACCACATGTGTGAAGTGTCCATAGAGTCCAGGAGAACGTGTTAGACCCCCTGGGACAGGAGTTACAGATGTTTATGAGTTTGATTGCTAGGAAGGAACCCAACCTCTCTGGAAGAGCAACCAGTGCTCTTAACCACTAAGCCATCTCAGAGAATATTATCAAAGCTGTACAACGGACCGGACCAGCACTTTGATGGGAGGCACTGTCAGAGAATATTATCAAAGCTATACAATGGACCGGGCCAGTGCTTTGATGGGGCACACTGTCACAGAATGCAGAGCACATCCATAAGTCCTTTGTGGTTAACAAAGTGAAAAAGATAAACTGTGACACTGGGAAAATATCTGCAAGTCACAAATTTGATAGAGGGCTAGCCTTTGAGATACACAGAGACTCTTCTTAGAGTTCCGGGATGAATAGACAAGCAACCCGACTTAAATTTAGGCAACAGATTTGTAAAGCATTTCCCTATCAAAAACACACAGATGGTCAGATACCAGTGAAAACAGGTCCAATGGTGTTAGTCAGCACCGAGGGACAAATCAAACCCCCACTGACACACCCTAGTCACTTGGATGAGCTTCATCGGAGTTACAGTGCCAAGTGTTCATGAGGGTATGGAGAGACTGAAGTCATGATGCATGGCTGGTGGAATAGCTAGGGGGGAAACCTGTGCTGAGAAAGGAGCCCAGATTTCTCAGAAAGTTAGATATGAGGTTATCATATGACTCAGTCATTTTGTTTCTAAGTCATATTCAAAAGACATAATTTTGCAAAAACAATTGTGATTTCTAATCTTGGTTGTCAACTTGACACATCTGGGAGAAGGGAACTTCAGCTGAGGGGTTGCCTCCATCAGATTAACTTGTGAGCACGTCTGTGGTGGGGGGGGCATTTTCTTTATTGTTAATTGATTTAGAAGGGCCAGCCCACTGTGAGCAGTGCTGTTCCTAGGCAGGGTGGACCTGGATTGTTATAAGAAAGGTGGACGAGTAAGCAAAAGGGAGCTAGCCAGTAAGCAGCATCCCTCTAAGGTCTCTGCTTCAAGCTCCTACCTTGAGTCTGTGCTTTGGCTTCGTTCAAGCAGGGACTGTAACCTGTAAGCCAAACAAAACCTTTCCTCCCCAAACTATTTTCAGTCATGGTGTTTATTGTAGCAACAGAAAAATAACTAAAACTATATCTGTGGTGTGTGTGTGTTCGCACCTATTTTTTATGTGTGCATGTACATATCTTTTTAGAAAACAGTGGTTACTCGAAAGAAGGAACCAAGTTGCAATTTCATGCTATGTGATGAAACCTAAATACAATTATGCATTATAAAAGCCGCCAGACACAAAGGTTGCATATTATGTCACTCTATTAGTTTGAACTATGTAGAGTAGACACACCCACAGAGATGGTGGGTAGGATACCTAGCTGTAGACAGGAGGAAGAGCACAAGAGAATGGGAGAGTGACTGAAAGTCGCTGTGGCATTGTTTTTTTTTAATTTAAAAGAGGATTTCTGACATGAGTAACATACTTGCATCACCTCCACCCCTCCCCCTCCCTGCCAAGTGTCTCCCATATTATAACCTCTTCTACAACAGTCACTGTTACACACACATCCTGCAACTCCATCTTAGTGCTGCTCGTATGTGCATGCGTTTAGGACTGTAGAAGACTGATTCTTTCCCCTCGCCCCCTCCAGTAGCCACTGACTGCCTTTAACTCTTTATCTAAGGGCTGGGCTGTGCATAACTCCCCTCTATTTGCACTGGCATGAGCACTAATATCGGCACTATGCAGGTTTTGTTTAGGCAGCCGCGAGGCTTGATCGTTTTGGTTATATCTAGGAGACAGCGCCTAGTGTCATGAACCCTGGCTCTTTCTTTCTGTTCCTTTCCTCTGCCATGGGCTCTAAGCCTTAGGTGTAGGGGTTACATTGCAGTGCACCACCTGGGGCTGAGCACTCCATAGTTAGTCAGATCGGCTGTGGATCTATCTCTGTAACAGCCCTTCTCTGCTGCAAAAAGAAGCAACTTTGATGAGGTGTAGTAGCTACATTTACCCATGGATGTAAGGATAAGTATTTAGAATACAGTTAGAAGTTATACTGGCATTTCTTTTTAAGATGGAGAAAAAAGACTACTAGAAATACCCAAACACTGAAGATTCAACAAGATAGGACCACTAAGTTATGCATATCAAAAAGATGAATTTTATGCACTGCGACTCAAGTCTCCAAAACCCAATATAGTAATGTCTTTAATGATAAATTAATTTATTGAAAATTAAAACAAGTAAAGTTTTGTGAATAATTCAAGGCATGGTTTCAGCACTCTGGGCTATTGTTTTCTTTTTCTTGGTGAGTAAGACGTAGGACATTTTAAAAATGCAGTCAGCATGATTTTTGCCTTTTGGTAAGTGTTCGTAGCTGACTGAGGGGAGAGAGGCTTTGATCTTAAGAGCAGGCCTTGGGCCTCATACCTTGCCACTCTTTGTGTGGGGTCCTTGATAAGCTACACTCCCTACTGATTCGACCTTGTCCTTTTCCTCACCTCAGGGCAATGCAGAGAACCAGGCACATGAGTGACTGTGTGACACTTTCCCATTCTGAATGCTTTAGGAATCCAACACAATCAAAAGGACCCCTTTTCCCCTTTCTAATTGACTTTAAGGAGAGGAACCAATCTAATTCCTAATGTTTCTCTAAATTCAGTGTGTAATTATGAATGAGAGCACAAATTTAAGTGCTATTCTCTAGTAGATGGGTCTAAACAGCAATAGTTAGTTAAAAATGCACTTTAGAAATCTATTAGCCAAAACCAAAACTAAATATTATGCAACTGAAATCCAAGTTGAAAGGACAGATAGTTTTGTTCTGCTGAGATGGTTCAAGTAAAGGGACACACTGGCAAGCCTCATTGACTGAACTTGATCCCCAGAGCTCTTATGGTGGAAGGAGATCTCTAAAGCTATCTCTGACAATCAGGCATGCTGTGGCCTGAGCTCTCTCTCTCTCTCTCTCTCTCTCTCTCTCTCTCTCTCATTAACACATACACAAATATACACATACATTTAAAAAGAATGAATAATTTGATACTTTGACCAGAGAAGAGACATACATATTGGTAAGAATTGCTACTATTATTTTTGGGCACAAGTTCTAATCTATCATCTCAGAGTCCAAGGTATGTCAGTCAGAATTTAACGATGCATAAGCCCATAGTACTTATGACTTTAGGCTCAACAGACACACTCTCAAATTAAAATATCCTTAGGCTCTGTCCTAGGCAGCCATTACAGCCATGGCCTTTGTAAAGGACAGATAGAGAGAGATGAGATCAAGATGATAGGTAAGTTATCCTCCTGATTATTCAAAACTTGGAAGAAGGGCACCCACCAGGTTTTATGAACTCTTCTCTGCATCCAGTCAGTTCACCTGCATGCTAGGCTGACACCCATAAATTGCCTTCATTTCACTACCTTGAGTCTTTTATTGTAAAACAAAGGTCATTGTTTCTTATAATTAATAATTTAAAGCAATTCTTTATTATCGTGTGCAAGACAGAGAAGGAGGCAGGAGGGACAAGGAGCAAAAGGGAGGGAGAGGGGAAAATATCGCCTTTGTACAAAGAGGTAGTGGTCTTTCCTCAGATAGAGCAGAGAGATTTTATGAGCCATGTCCCCACAACTCCTTTCCGCTTGGCACTCAAGGAAGAAACTTCCAGAGGCTGAACCCAGTAGTAATCTCTCAGCATCACATTGCCCTTCTACTCTTTCCTGTCAATGAAAGTGCCCCTAGAGGCTCTTCTCACTCTACTTCCTTCTGTGGTCTATTATTATGTTGGGCACCACACCAATAGATGTTTCCTAGCATACAGTGTGGTATGAGTCCCTGAAAAAATCAACACCATGGCTTCTGCATGGATAGTCATCTGCATCCAAGGCTACCTCCGAAAATGCCTGAAACTCTCTCTGGAGGCTCAATGTGCTGAAGTGAGCAATGTTTTTCAATGCCTTGAAGTCCTCTTACTGATCTAGGTTTCACACCTAGCTCACGTCATGTCCTGGCCTCAGCTTGGGACGAGTCAGTTGTTTGCTTTGGGCTTCAGCTACTGTGATGGTTAATGTTGGTGGCCAACTTGACACATCTGGAAGGAGGGAAACTGAGGGAATTGCCTCTATCAGATTACCTGGTGGGCATGTCTGTAGAGGCATTTTCTTGATTTCTAATTGAGGTAGGAGGGCTCAGCCCACTGTGGGCAGCACCACCCTTAGACAGGTGGCCTGGCTATGTAAGAAAGACAGAAGAGAGAGGCCAGTAAGGAAGATTTCTGCTTTCAACTCCTGCCTTGATGGTGGACTAACTGGAACATATAAGCCAGACAAGTTATTTTTGATCAATGTTTTAGGACAGAAGCAAAGATGCAAACCAAGGCAATTACCAAATTTTAAAATAAGTTATTAGTTCTTTCTCACCCAACTCATCCTGACCAAAAGGATGTAGAGAAGCAGAGTGCAATCAACCAATCAGACTGGTCTACTGGGTGAGCCTCAAGCTAGCAGAAATCCTGAGTTGAAAAAAAATGGATGTCTCTCAGAAAGAATGACATGTGAGATTGAAATCACACCTGAACACACACACACACACACACACACACACACACACACACACACACACACACCACAGATTCATCTTTTAAAATTCAGAATAGAAAAGTTTATTATTATGTTTCAATGTCAAAATTTATGATCTTGGTCTTTAGTTCTTGCCTTTGTACAGGGCGGAAAGAGACACATTGCTACTTTAATAACCTTAAACCAGACTCCAGGAACATCACCTATAGCATGACCTTAAAAATATGGAATGCTTCACCACAAAATACACAGGGAACAATAAAACTGAGAGGAAACCCCCCTGCTAATACATAAATCCTGCACTTCCTTGGTGCAGAATTTCTGTCTGGCCATTTAAGTTATCCCCTTTGACCAGCAGCTAAGCAGATGTAATATTTTCTCCCACCAGCCCCATCTGCTGCCAATTCCTTTGGTGAATTGCAAATGGAAAGGCATTTCCTGAAATAATGGGATTATTTCAGAGAGTGGAGTAATTACTACCTAGGATACATTTTCTCTTGCAGAATGAAATGCTTCTTTGTTTGGATTCTACTTTTCTTCCCATAACAAGGCTAACTAATGGTCTTTAGCCAACTAAAAGCCCCATGGCTTTTGGAGGCCTTTATTGAGAATGGGCTGATCTGAAATGGGAGGAAAGGGAACCATCAAACTTAAAAAAAAAAAAGAATTCTAAGCACCAGCTCTCCTCAGGGCTCTCCTGGGTGTCCCGATGTTGCTTAATGAGAGTCCCAAGAGGGAAGGCCATAAATCAATGTCCCTTGGCTGGTTCAGCCCAAACTACTGGGTTAAAGTGTCCTGTGCAATTGACCACAGGGACCTGCAATCAACCAAGACAGAACATGACCTTTGACCTGCCTCAGAAGGAAGAGGGGCTGCAGCTGAAATGGATCCAGGCTGTGTGGTAAGGTAGGGACACTCATGGCTTAGGACTTCAGGTAAAATTCCTGGGGACTGCACTCCTTGGTTTCTGAACCTGTAAATGGAAGGAGGGAGATTTATAGGTTTCCACAGATTCCAGCAGAATGGCAAATGGATCCCCTTGAACCACTATCTAAATATTATCAATAAATTGAGCAGAATACATTATATAGAGTCAACGCATTTAGAGGTGGGGAGTGGCCTCAGGTGTAATTTTAACTTAGGTGTCACTACCCGAATATTACACAGCTTAGGGGTTCAAAGCAGTCTGTTGCTAGATGTTTAGGTGTGAATGGTGTGCTGTCTCTGCATCTTTCTTTACCTGATTTGGTGTTTACATAAAATAAAACACTTAAAGCATCTATAGCTGATGTAGTTGTAAAGATTAAGCCAGTCAATTATTCAAGAGTCTTGACCCAAAGAACTTACAGTGTTTGCTGTCGTTGTCATAGACTTTCGCATGTGCTACATAATATTAATGACATGGTTTTCAAATGTGCTGTTTGAAAAGTGGCTCATTGGTTGCTGTAGCATTTAGTGAACATTCATAGGTCATTTGATCTTTGTGGGAACAAATGGTTCCCCCGTCAGCATCAGTCTCTGGTTGAGAGCAAGAACTCATCTATGCATTTGGTGTCTTCTGAGTACTGACCAGTTCTGGAGAAGGTAGTAAGAAGACCCGAAACCCTGCTCTGTCTGACATAGACTCAGTGAGCTCATTAGCTGGTTCTCTTTGGACTCTTGGGAGACCATTCATAAACCACATTAGTCTCAGGTCCCCTGTCACACCAGCCTTTTAATTTTCTTCCTTACCAAGCTGTTCTAAAAACATCCATGGCTGTGCTTGCCTGTCAAATTAGCTAACACAGAAACAGTGTGGTCACAGCAAGTCTTCAGCTGTTTCTGTCTCACTAAATCATGTGTGTCCCAGAACCCTGGGGCCATGTGCCTTTTCCCTGCCTTTTCTGGTGACAGTCACGACACCTTGGCACCCGTGGTAAGTCCACTTTAGCAAGCTATGAGGATAAAAGAGGACAAAGAAAGACACACACACACACACACACACACACACACACACACACACACACACACAGAGAGAGAGAGAGAGAGAGAGAGAGAGAGAGAGAGAGAGAGAGAGAGAGAGATTTATCATGACAACTCAGACTTTACACTCCACAGTGGACACTCTCTGAACCTTGAGAGATAACAATTCTGTGCAGTTTTGACCCCTTTGCCAGGTTCCCTGGTTGTGCTGTAGATGCTGAGAAAATATTTACTTTGCTTTCTTAAGACTTTTACACTGTTTACTTTGAACATGTTTCATTTTGCTGTGTGTAAGAATATGTACAAGAAAAATGTGCAAATAACCATTTAGGCAAGCAGTTTTAGATACATGGTGACTTATTGTCTGAATGTTACATTTCTCCACTCCTAAGAACTGCCCTTTGTGAGGTGTGGTGTACCAAGACTGGAAATAAAACCAATTAAACATCATTGGCTCATTGTAAGAGTCACCTTAATTTCAGTTGTGAAAATGAGAGAAGAGCCTGAAAACTCTGAGTAAGGAAAAAACATTTTTCTTATGCTCCACTATAAAATTATTCCACTTAAAGGATGCTAAGTATTGTTGGCCTGAATTACTTCAACTATCCATATATATATATATATATATATATATATATATATATATATATGTTATTATATATAGTATGTTATACACACACATAAATATATACACACATTACATTATATTGGGAGAACATGGGTGGGGGTGGTATGAGCTGGAAAGTGTTCAGGCTGGGTTGCATTTGGACATGTGCTCCTTGTACCACTCTCATGAAAGCTCAAGGGTCAGGGTGTACCGATGTACTAGTGACAGTGCTTTGCAGGACAAGACTGGGCTCCGTGTGGTAGAAGGTCTCACCATGCCCACAGTAGAAGGATCCAGAGGGACACTGATGGACGTGCTTTCTGGGACTGTGGATGAAAGATGATACACTGGCTTTCTTCTGAGTGGTAGGGTTTATTTTTATTTATTTATTTTTTGTTTTTGTTTTTTTGTAATTGCACCTAGCCCTAAAGGTCATTTTCTCTTTCAAATCAATATTTATTCAGCACAGTAAGCACAAGGGATGTTGGAAGAGAGGATAAAACCAGTTACGCTAGCATCTGACGTTTCCATTGGATGATCCAGTCTAATTCTCATAAGAACCTCCACATCCTTATGTGTTCCCAGGTAGAAACGGCCTGAGAGAAGTTAAAAGCATTTTGTCTGACAGGTAAGTGGTGTTAGGGGATGGATATCCATCTGAGCCTGTGCTGGTAAGTCACAATTAGGCATCACTTTTCTCTAGTTACTCCACATAAGCAGTAGTGGAAATTCCACGTCTCCGAGAATCAGAGTTAGAGAGCAGCGGCCGGCAACCAATGATGAAGGTGCGTGAAAAGGTGCACAGAAGCCAGAAGTGAGCAAACCCTTTAGAAACAAACCACAATGGAGGAGCAGACACCTCTGCTCAGAGAGTGAAAAACGCCAGCCAACAGCAGGGCAAGCTACAGAGAGTGGCTCTGTTCCCTCCAGGATCTTTAATGCACATCAGACTGGGCTCACGATTTCTTTAGCTTCTGCTGCTGTCTGGCCTCAGCTTCTGCGAAGCAGGACATCTCTGGGAGAGCAGATAGGCCCCTGACTGGCACAGCCCACAGCTTTTACCCCACCTGGAACCTCGCCCATGCTCTTTGCCATGGCATGAAAGGTATTTTTCTTATAGTCCTCTCCCTGAATAGTCGTGACTTGCTAATCATACCTTGTTACAAAATCTAATCACTGTTCTTTGCATGTGTAGAGATTCAAAGATTACCCCTGTCCCAGCAGGCTAACTCACGGCATGCTCGAATTTGCACACAGCAATACTTAGTCAAAAGAACTTCTGGAGTGAGAACTCATCTGGGTTTCAGGGTTCTGAGGGACACTGAAGTTTGCCTGTGCGTACTTTGAATCAATGAAAGCCACCTGGGGCCTGGGCCTATGGCACTGGCTATCCTTGGCATGGGTTCTGGCATGCAGCATATTCCACTCAATACTCTTTCCCTCTGTCACCAAAGATCATGCTGAACTTCATCGAGGCATTCTGTTACAGCTGCGTTTTTACTTACGGGCCACAGTAAACAATCCTCACTGTTATAGTTTGTCATGGCAGCTTGTCAACATCTGTCTGGATTTTCATCCTGGTCACAGATGAACATATTTTTAAATTTATTTATATCTCTCTCTTGTCATTTATTAAACAGATGTACCCAAGACACTGGTAGATATGCGTCTTAAAGAAGAATTAAAAACATAATTTTGTTACAAGTCACCTCACCTCTCCCATGTTGATATTTGTGTTCTCTGCTCAACCCTCACATCCTGAACAGCTCCACATTAATACCACGATGGAGCTAATGTGCCACTAAAGTTCAAGTGTGTTACATCTATTGCATTTCCTTAAACTTCTATTTTTCCCACTAATTTGTGAAGACTTAATTTAGATAAAAGCAATTTTAGTAAGTGATAAAAACAATAACAAAAACAAATCAAGAACATGATTATCTGGTTAAAAAGGATGGCCCCATTTAGTATCTTAAAGTTTGTCAATTTTTGATGTAATACTAGAGAATTATTGCTTTTGTTTTTATTTAAAATTTGTAAAAGATTTATTTAGTTTATTTTATATTCATGAATGTTTTGCCTGCATGCATGTTTGTATACTATGTACATACCTGGTGCCAACAGAAGCCAGGAGAGTATATCACAACCCTTTGGAACTGGAGTTATATGCAGGTGTAAGCCACCATGTAGTGCTGGCAACCAAACCAGAGTCCTCTGCAAGAGCAGCCAGTGCTCTTAACTACTGAGCCATCTCTCCAGGTCTTGCTTTTGTTATATCTAATTCATTTTTAGCCAGATACTCTTTGTTGGATATTGCTTATAATACAAAATAATCAAACCAATCTGAAGTTCATTAATTAAATGAGAAGAATATAAATATCCAACCACCAAGAGATTATTTAAAAACACATGAGCACTCAAGTGACAGGAAGTAGGAAAGAAATGGCATGAAGTCCTCAGAGAAATACATGGGAAGCCTCATACACCAAGTGCTTCACTTGGGTGGGACTTGGTGTGGAATTTCTAGTTTTCATTTATAGATATTATTTCCTCATTAGTATCACAAATTGCTTAAGCCTATTGGCATGTAAGTCATAGGGTAGATAGCTGAATCTCCAAAGTCCTCCAGTAATTAGTCCCTAAGGAAGCTCTGAAGCACCCAAACTTTTCACAATACAGGCTAGAGATGAATTGAGAGGTGCATATAAGAGTAAACAATGAAAAGTTCTCAGAATTATCAATGTTTGAGGTAGCTGTTGTGAAGCTGGCCGGCCATGTTTTATCCCATATACTTTGACCTGGTAGAAGATACTTATCTTCAACTAATGTTTTATGTTAAGCATTGACATTTAGGTTATGCAATGTATCTATCAGGCTAGTAGCACACTAATAACAAAAAACCAAAGCAAGCAAGCAAGCAAACAAGCGAATAAACAAACAAACTAAAATCAAAGAGAGAGCATTGTGGTGCCTTTGTTCTTAGTGAATCTATGCTGGATTTTACTGTCCCTCTGGCATCTCTTTTGCTCGGGGCACTGTGAATTTGAGGAAAATTACATGTGCACTCAGTTTTTTAAGGCTGTGTAATGACACCAACAGGGAACAGTCCCCTAATTAAAAACAAATACTGACAATCTAAGTTAGCATGCTGTTCACGCGTCTGACTCCAAGTACTTCACATTTGACTGAATTTGGAGGAAATTGCTCAGTTTCTACAGTGTCTGGCATTGCCATAGAATCAACAATGCTGCATACTTCTGCCATTCTCCCTTCTTATAGGATTCTCAGTGCGATTCTTTTGGCTTGACCCATTTTTCTGGTGTTTCTGTCATTGTAAAGAGCAGTTGATTGCAGGGTGAGTGCTGCTGGTGGCCATCTGAGGATTGTGTGTGAGATTCACAGGAAGTGCCCAGAAGATCTGTGTGAGCCCCCTTTGCTAGAGTCCTCCTGGCTTACGGTGGTAGGTCTCATTCCTGCATGGGTCTGTCTAACATATATTAAACAGGAGGGTGCATTTCACCAACTTCCCATTTTGTCTATAAAAAATTCACTCATATGCCTAGAGTGTGTTTTAAATGAAACCATATTTCTCAGTGGTAGTTCTCACAGACTCATATGCCTGTGTCATCCGTGAAAACCTACAGAATTGTTGAAGAATCTGTCAGATGGGGCATGGCATCCTAGTAGTTAAAGTTTGCTATTTTTTTCAGTCCCCCTTTTTTCATTTGACTAAAAAATTAAGGAAGAGGCAAATGGTAACATCTTTAAGAGTGACTCTAGAACAGTGATGATTTTGTCAGAACAAAGAATAATTTGTTTATTTGCATTTTATGTATGTTTATGTTTTGTCTGCACATATGTCTGTGCACTTTCAGTGCCCACAGAGCCAGAACAGAGTATTAGATCCTCTGGAATTAGAACTAAGGATGATTGTGTCCCACCCTGTGGGTGCTGGGAACTGAACCTGGGTCCTCTGTGAGAGCACGTGATGCTCTTACCGCTAAGACATCTGTCCAGCCCTATGCCAAGAAATCCTGTGCCTTGTGCTTATCCAGTGTCATGGTCTACATCTTGGAGACTGTTGCTCAAACATTTCCATGCAGAGAAATTGGCCTCTGTCCAGGGACAGCCAAACATGAAGGACTTGTGTTCTTCCATAGAGGTGAGGTCATTTTTGATAAAATAGAGAAATGTTGGCTTCTTAAAACCTGGTCCTTAATCAGGCAGTTTTTCCCCCTGAACTTATATAGACATGTTTTTGTCCTCTCCTTTTTCCTTCTTTTCATTTTAGTAGATTATGACAAGACGTTACTGACGGAGGCCCTGACAAATGAAGTGAACATATCTCTTAAATATTTATTCTAACATATTGGTGTTTGGCTTGCAGATGTGTGGGAGCATTGTCAAGTTAAATATAATGGTGGTATGTTGGAATGTTAGGTCAATCCCACTGCTGGCCTTCATAGTCTCCATCCTTTGTGTCTGCCTAGAAAGAATCCAGGAGCTTGCCCTCTTTAGACATCTTTTAAGAAGTGTATCCATAGCTAGCAAAATGCAGAGTGAGAAAAAAGAAAAAGCTGCAGAGTACCACCCTCCCTAGACTTGAGTGTGTGGTACAGAGATTATTTTATCTTTATCTGTAGTAATAATTTTTGGTTTCTGTAAGAAACACAGAAATATAAGAATATGGTTTCATTGTAATCCCAGGTGTGGAATATGGGGCTGCGTCACAGCAGATGACTATGATTTGCCTTGAGCTCTAGCAGGGGAGTGGTTTTGCCACCTGTAGATAGTTTCTCCAAGTGTGTGACATTTGGAATTCTGGGAACTTTTCAGAGGATATGTAAATGCTAGAGCATCGATAGGTGAGTTGCTTGTTGGTGATTGAATGCTGTTGGTTGAGGTTTGTTAAGTGTTCTTGTGAAAAGAAAGGAGAAGAAGCTATTAGATATCTTGAGGAGAAGCTCAGACTTGCCCCAAGGAGCTCAACGTCCCTAATCACCAGCAAGTAGTCTAATGATGATGCCCTTCTTTCTCTTTATCCTCTTTTTCTGCTATCTAGTGTTAGGGGCTTGGAAGGGAAGAAGAAAAGGGGTGGAGAAGGGTGAAAGAGAAAAGAACCCACAAAGTAGCAAATACGAATTACATTTATCTATGTAAAAAATACAGTAACAAGATCAGGAGACTTCCCCCCTCTACCCCAAGCCCTGCCAGGCACACCCTGGATAGGTGTGTGGTACTGGGAAAAAAAGCCTGAGGTGATCAAAGATGAGAAACAGACTAAATTCTCTCCATAATGACACCTTCAGATTCTGGACATGGCAGCTGCCTCCAAGGCCTGCTCTTAGTTTGCACACAGGAGGGAACCCCTCTCACAGGAATATGTACTAGGGACTTATTTGTGTGACTATAAACCTCGGGTACTAGAGAGAAATGCAACATTGAGCAGGACTGTAATTTGTGTGGAGGGAGATTAGGATGAAGACAGGTGTGTGTTGCATACAGGAATCGAGGAGTCAGGGTCAGCAGGTGGGGATCTCAGGGAGAGTTTGCTGTGACCACAATTCACTTATTTGCCTCATATCCAAAAGGCCAGGTAGGAGAGAAGGAATATGTAGACACAGAATTAACACAGTTAGCTTGATTACAGTCTATCTTTTCTCTTAAGACATCTGGAGAAGAGAAAGAAGATTCAATGTGTAACATAGAGAAAAATACTCCACACAGAGACACCCTCTGGAGACCAGTTAGTGACAAGGGTTGAGTCAGATCAAACATTAACCAAACCATTAAGAGTTCTGGAAATTCCTCCAAAATTGGGTTTATAACATTAGACAAGTAATTACCTTATATATACATTTGGGCTTGTTCTATAGATATTCCATGTTGGACAAATCCCTGGCTTTCAGTCTGCACTCTGACAACTCCCAGCCTCCTGGTTTAATCTGCATGAGCTGGCACTCACCCCAGCACATCTTCCACGCTTTGCAGTGCAGTACCCATTGAGGCATCAGGGTTTCACTCCCTTTGCCGTGCTTAAGCAAATAAGTGACTTCAGTAAAAAGACCTACAATCCTTAGATGACATTTGGTTACGTACAATTCTTCAGGGTTTCCCACTTGTCCTGGACCCAATCTCAAGTGGCAGAGATAACTTGATCCCTTTTAAAGCAAATGATTCCACTGGCTGAGAGCAGAGGGAAAAGCCAGCATTCTTCGCTTGCTTCCACACATGCCTAAACTACAACAGCTCTGTCCACCCATTCTGTCACAGAAGACCTTCTATTTCGAAAGCAGCACATTAAAAAAAATCCTTCTGTTTTAAATCAGAGTTATGTGCCCACACTTGACAATGAGCTGTTATTCTTAAAGGCAGGAGGCTGAACAGCTAGCTCAAGTTCCACAGGGAGAAAAAAAAAGTTGCTTCATGTTGTTTGTTTCGGAGTTCAAGAGTTGTGACTGAACTCCACTTACCTTACGGCTTCAGCTCCAGAGAGATCCCTTGAGAGTCAAAGCAGGATGACAAGGTTGATTTTTCTTGCATTCAAGTTTCATCTGTCAAAGCATCCAGCTTCTCAGGAGGAACAGCCCCCCCCCTTGCCAAAAGCCAATGAGGAAGCCACATAGCACTTGTGGGCAGAGGTTTCCCTGGATGCCAGTCATAGACTGCACATAGTCTCTGGGACAGAGGTGCCCAGTGAACTTGGCCAGTGCCACACAAAGCTTCCCATTGTGATGTACTGAGCATCTCTGGGGGTGAGGGGAGGAGGAAAAGGGCTTCTAAGAAATTTGTCAATCTGAAGTTTTCTTGCTTTCCTTGGCTGTGCCTTTCATTCGTTGAAAATTAAGAGGAAACATCTTCTGGCAACAGCTTCCCAGGGAACCAGTCAGATTATCGAGATTCCAGCCATATGTGGAGATAAGAAAGAGGGCTTATCTTCTGGAATGGTCTACTGTTTCTGACTAGTAGGAGTGTTTTAAGTTAAAGTCCTGGCTCGTCTCACAATTTAGAATAATGTCCACAACATAAAAGTCACCAGAATACTTCACTGGAAAGAAGTTCATGATTTTGAGTATGTAATGTTGTTTGCTGAGTGTTTCCCACCTACCTGTTCCAAGGGCACAATGATAACTGAATGTATGTGTGATATATATATAATCATTGGGTGAAATTAACAGTGTGTCAAGCTGCTTCATTCCACCAAGGTAGCCAAAAGTCGCTGTGCCTTCTCTCCTGACATAGACGTACAGTGACCAGGAAAAACACAGAGGCTTTAGCTTTCTTATCAATATATCATCTGCCACAATGTTCCATAAGAGTGAAAAAAAAACCCTTAAATCAACATGTTAAGACTCAAGCTATACTAATTCTTTGTGTGGAAAGAAAGACTTCTCATTTCTGGGAAACCAGACTGAAATATATCATCCTGGTGAGCAGCTAGGTGGGGTTGGAAGAAAGAGAGACAGGCAAAACCTGAATAAATAGTTGAGACCTGGATTCGAGAGTCAGCTCTGGTTGCACAAACAATCAATGTTAAGTCTAGAGATGTCTTTACAGTCTCTTCAGGTCTATTTCTCTGTTATTTCTAAGAATACAGGAGTGGGGCTTGCTAGGCGGTGCTCAGGAGAAGTGGAGGTCATGTGACTTATAATAGCTTCCCCAGTTAGAACATTGGTTACATCTTGACAGATCACATATTTTAAAAGGAGAGAAGGATTTAAGTTTTCGTGCAAAAATTTCCTAAATTTTATATGTGAGCAATTTACTCAAAATACTTAAAAACACCACGAATGCCAAATAACCTACATCTGCAGGTTGGGTTTGTCCTGTGGACCCCACTGGGTAGTTTCTCAGCTTTCTGGAAAATAAAGAGCTGAGGTGATTTCAAAATAAATGATCTTCAAGATGCTAAGATGTCAAATGGAGACTTGTGGGCCTCAGCTTCTCAGAACTTTCTCATGTGGCTGACCTTCCTTCAAAGGAGTGGTGTGAGACACGTGATGTCCTTAGCATTCTAAGAATCTTTTGAGCGAGAAAAGACACACACATGGCCGAAGAGAAGAGAAAAATTAACCTCTTCTCTATTGAAATGCACTTGAGTCAGGAAAAACATTGTCAGGGTCTGGACCATCTAGTGACTGTGAACCTTTTTAAAAATATATATATTTTATTAATTTATTCATATTACATCTCAGCTGTTATCCTATCCCTTGTATCCTCCCATTCCTCCCTCCCTCCCATTTTCCCCTTACTTCCCTCCCCTATGACTGTGACTGAGGGAGACCTCCTCCCCCTTTATATGCTCATAGGGTGTCAAGTCTCTTCTTGGTAGCCTGCTATCCTTCCTCTGAGTGCCACCAGGCTTCCCCATCCAGGGGATGTGGTCAAATATGGGGCACCAGAGTTTGTGTGAAAGTTATATCCCACTCTCCACTCTCCACTCAATTATTTTGTGAGGGGGAAGGTTTGTTTTCAGTGAGCAGAAAGAACGCTGACCTGCAGGAAGATCTGGTCCACTAAGCTCCCCACCCCCATGCCCCACCACCCCCCTGCCAAACACATAATGTTCCTTAAACATTTGCCTTGGCCAGTCAACACTGGCAGAGATTGTGGACCCAAATCTGAGACAGGGTCATGAGTGATTGTCCTCCCAACCAATCAACTGTGATCTTGAAGAGTTCAGCCTACCCCTAGCAAAAGACCAATCACAGTTGGTCTTGCTGGTTTGCATTCCACCCCAACCCCTCATAAAGGGACAGAGTACACCATCTACCTACATCTGGCAGCTCTGTACATGGCCTGGGGAAAACGCTAGAATAAATAGAGGCCAGAGAAGACTAAAAGGGGCCCCCATCTAAGGCAGCAATGGGGAGACTGTCATCCCTGCTGGGTAAGGCTTTCCAGGTGCAGTGGGTGCCTCCTTTTGTGACTGTAGCCTTAGGAGAAAGAGTAGACATTGCTTAAGTCCTAGCTCTGGGAAGAATTTTTGCAAGACAGGAAGGTGATGCCTTCAGTCTACCGCAGCTTGACTCCAGTCTGAACCATTTCATTCGAGGATATTTTCCTTAACCTTCCTCATGACTTTCCTTCCTTTCTCCTTTTTCAAACTGCATTTAGATTCTTTGTTAGCCTGTATGTCTATCTCATACAAGAGTAAATTGGCTGGGAGTCTCTGTCTCTTCTGTCCGTCCATCCATCTGTCCATCCGTCTGTCCGTCAGTCTGTCTGTCTGTCTGTCTGTCTGTCTGTCTGTCTGTCTCTCTCTCTCTCTCTCTCTCTCTCTCTGTGTGTGTGTGTGTGTGTGTGTGTGTGTGTGTGTGTGTGTGTGCTCTCCTTTCTCTCTCTTTCTCAACCAACAAACACAATATATACTTGATATATATAAGTAGTTCAGTAAATACTAGTTGAATAAATAATCAACAAAAGGCTAATAGCCAACAGACTTTTGTAGTATTTATGTTACTATAAAGTTAAGTCATTATGGCAATGAGGTGAACCTTTGAAAAAGTAGATCTAAATATATCTTTTTCCAAAAGATAATTCACTTGATTTTGTGGTAATGGGCATGGGGCAGAAGTTGTATGCTCTGTCACAAAGGTGGAGGGAAAAAAGTGTAGGGTGGGTAGAAATAATTGTTTCCATAAAGCTTTGGAGATAACTAAAGAGAGCCACCACCATAAAATTAAAAACAGAGAGCACACAAGATTTTAACCATATTAAGGTTATTTTAATCACAAGCCTCTGTAACTACTTGAGAACATGATAAATATATTCATTGTTTCACAGCAAACTACCCACAAACTTGGTAGCTTAAAATACCTGAGCATGAGGTGAGGTAGTTGGTTCTCTCATTCCATCCTGTGGGTCCTGGGTACCAAACTCAGGTAGTCAGGCTTGGAATCTGGCAGCCTTTACCGGCTGAACCATCTTGCCAGCCTAAAACGGTCTGTTTCATTTACATCCAGACTTTGTGCGGTATTATCCAAAGCCATGGCCATCTGCCAGATGGAGGCCTGGAGGAGTCAACGAGATTCATTGATATGCTTGTGCCTTGGCAGGAATGCCTGAAAAATACACCTAAGAGCCTTAGCGGGACCTCTCCTTCTCTGCACATCATCCTAGGGCCCTCTCTCTTTCCATGTCATCTGTCATAGGAACCAGACTTTCCATCTGGCCACTGTCATCTAAGGAGCATTAAAGACAAACATGTCTACATTCCAGCTTCACATGGTTGATTTGGTGTTTCAGGGGAATGAGCAGAAGGAAAGAAATGAAGGTGCATTTTTTTGTTCAGTTCTTGAGGAAAATCTCTAGGCCTTGTACTTGCCAGGCAAGTACTCTTCTACCAAGCTGCACCCCCTCCCCAGTCCCTGAAAATAGTTTTGACATGAATTTCTGGATGATATGCTTGCAAGTATGGTGTTGGCTCCTGAAAGAGATGAGAGAATAAATTCATTAGAAAAATGTCAAGAACTTTTTAAGCAGAGTTAACTTGTCTCAGGCTTTGGTGGCACACTCCATAATCCCAGCCTGGGATACGTAAAGTCCCAGATGACCTTGGGTTATGAGATGTTTCTCAAATAAGAGCAACAAAAGATAATTGAAAGAAAACGAGATGCATATGATAAACAGCCAGTTAGAAATTCCTGTGACAGAGTATTAAAGATCTCTGACCTGAATCAAGGCAAAAGAAGACTCAGTACATTCCTGAGAATAAAATAATTAGCAGATGGATGAGATTTAATGGGCTTATGACAGGTTATGAGTCAACAGTGGTGGCCAACAGCATCCTTCAAGGAACCCAGTGTCAGTGCCTGACAGATGGGCAAAAGAACTTCTGTTTGATTTCAACACCCAAGCACTTCATTGTCCTTCCCAACCATGGCCTCAGACACAGTGGAGAACCAGCTTCTGTGCTGGTTCCAATTCCTTCCTTGCACCATTCATATGCATAAAAAATGGTCATTGTCGAATGACACCCTTTATTATAGCATAGTGATATATTTTGGATAGTTTGTCATGAAGCAATAGATAAACAGATAACTCCACTACTGCTTTGAAAAATGATTTCAAAGATTAAATCACACAGATTGTATTCCTACCCACTTTGCTTGATCATCAGTAAATATTGGTTCCAAGATTTATGTTGGTAGATATGTCAAGTTGCAATGATGGGAATACCGGTAGGAACAGCAGCCATAGCCGCTGACATATCCAAGGGTGTTTGATGTGCTCAGTCCTTTCAGAGTGCTAGACATATTTAACTCAAATGGTTCTCGGAGGAAACAACAAACCATCACTATCACCGTTACCTCACTGAGGGCTGCAGATCCATAGCAAGGGTCAATCACTAGGCAGTAGTACAAGTCCTATAGGTCAATAGGTCATTGAACCCTGAGGCTCTGACTACAGGCTTCTATACCCTACAGTCACTAAACCCCATAGCTATGAGAGAGTCACACATGGGGCTAGGATACATGACCAGCAGAGGAGAGGAAGAGTTGTATAGAGAACTCACACATACTGAAAAGAAGGAGGAAACATATCTGACCTTATCCTACATGCCTAATATTCACAGACAGAGCAAATTCATGTTTCTCTCCCAGGGGGTTTCCGTACAGACCTTGTAGCAGAGAAGATTACAACCATACCCACATCTGGAGCACAATGTATCTTCAGACAGATCAGTTAGCATTTCTTCTCATAAAGGCCTTTCTCTCAGGAGACCATTCAAGTCTACTGGAAGCGAGAGATCTAATTGTTTCAGGAAACTTCATGCTCCCTGTTAAAGTGAGAGACACAGAAATTCCTTCATTAGAATGGATTCCACAAAAGACCCTAGCACTCTGTTAGCCAGTTGACTGTGAACTCGGTCATTCCATTGTGCATAGAGCAATGGTATGTAGTCAGCTTTCCGTGGCTTCAGACTCTATTCCTAGGGATTCTCCCAACCACGGGTTAGAAATATTCAGAAGATTGCATTTGTACTGCGCACACAGAGAATACTTTCTTTCCACGCTACTGCCCAAACTGTGTATCTGTACAGCTATTAACATGCATTCTATATGGTGCTACATGTTAGGTGCCACCCGGAGATGGTTTATGGTACACAGGAGGGTGTATATAGGCTTTATGCAAGCCCTATATGGCTGTGTATAAAGAGTTGGGGATTTTTATGGTACAAATTGTAGATTTGGATATCTGCCAACTTCTCATGGATACTGAAGGGTGGCCATATTATTAAAGAATTTTGTCTGCAGGTGGATTTTTCCAACTGTAGAAGAGAGAGAATGGACAAAAATAGCAATAAATGGAAAATGGAGGTGACATTCTGCAGGGGACCACTGGCCCGGTGTCAAGAGAGAGGAGTGGGTAGTTCAACACACATATGAAAGAGCTTTGGGAGCCTTGGCTGTACCATAGCTGAAGTGTGGGCTGTGTAAGGCTTGAAAATAGAAAACCTCTTTGGCACGGAAACTCAGTTAGTTTTCCCACTGTGGTTGGGTTTTCTTTGAAAATCCCACCAGGCTTCCAGAATTGTGATTTGGGTGAAGCACGCTTTTCAGTCAATCACCTGGAAGGTAGTGGTCTCAGCCCTTTAACTATAGAATCTTCCTTCATTTCCCACCTCCCAGGCTTTATTTGTCTCCCAGAGTAGCTCAGAAGCTGCCACAAGCAGATTGGTTTTGTTTGTGAGCAGCCAAAGAAAAGGAAATAAATGCTCAGGTCATACTTCTCAGGAAATAGATAAAAACTCGTGTGGATGGATTTTGCTATAGTTACTTGCACTAGGTGACCTGTGGGCAGCCTCTCTGAGGTCTTCCATGAGCCTGGCTCTGGGGTTAAGGTAGAGAGAGGTTACAGAGATGGGCAGATGTGAATGTCATCCTTGTGTTGTCAGCCTGCCAAATAATTATATCTACAGCTCAGGGATGTCGTGGGCACTAAGCAGAGCAATATGGAGTGAGGTCTAGTGTAGCTTGGCAAGTAGAGATTACAAAACAAATTAGAACAAATCTTAAACCATCACCTGCTGTGACTCTCTCTCCTCTCTCTTTGCTTTTCCTTTCTTTTACCTTTTTTCCTGACATCAAAGGACAAATGTCTCATTGGCTCCTTGAAACAGGCTGAGTCTGTAAGTTGATGCTACAGGGGAGCCTTGCCTAGCCCTGTTCTTGATCTCCCCTCTGTACCTCCTCTAGACTTTGCCCTGAGGATGAAGAGACATTTTGTACACTATTGTGTCCCAGGCTCTTGCCCTGAATCAAGCTGCTACTTTGTTCATCTTCCATGTTATATAACCCTTCAGCTGCCAAGACAATCCTAATGAGCCCTGCCTGACTACCAGGACAGCAAGTCAATTTGGAAGCCTTTTTCCCTGGTTTCACCTCCAGGACTTACCCATGATCACCATGGAAACCTCATATGGCCCTGGGACCTCATGTGGTCTGTAATGCTTTTGCCTCACATGGCCAATCCCTAACACAAAGAAATCAAATGGCATATTCTCAGCATATTTCCCCCTTGTCTGATGCTTTCCCAGACCCAACAGCATCCCAGGTGAGAAGATATCAGCTTACAGATGCATAGAACAATGGAAACCTTTTGTACATTTTTAACCAATTAACTCTTATCTATCCTATGAAATATTAGGTTTTCTTTCAACCATTGGGAGTGGTGATTAAAAACACATGCTTGGAAACCCAAGGACTGGCCCTACAGTTAAGGGCAGGATGGATTCTTCCACTGGGATGGTCATAGCCCCACATCCCCAGCTCTGAAATCCTGTGTTAGGATATGAGGACTCGTTCTCACACTCAGCATTGTGGTTAAGCCAGTCAGAAACCTGTTGCTCTTATCTATGTGCTGTATTGAGTTTTCCCTCTGGGTGAGTTCTACTTAATTTAAATTTATTAGTCACAAATATAGCTAACCTCAAAAATAGGAATGCCTCTGTCCCCTGTTCAAGGCCTTTTTGTTTTAATTTTGCATGCATTCCTCACTTTCTCAGAAACCTACTTTAAAAAAAATCTGATTCTACACAGTGTAATTGCATTTAATAGACAACAGCATAAAGGGTGGGCGTTGAGATCTTGTTCTTACATACAACTACAACATGGAAGTGCCTGGGACAGAACTCAGAATTTCATTTGTCTCCTGAAAAAGAAAAAAAGTAACCATCACTGAACACTGGGCAGGGTCCCAAGTGCTTTATAAATGTTAAGCTGTTTGAACAAAGTGACAGCCTACAGATTGGGAAAAGATCTTTACCAACCTACATCTGACAAAGGGCTAATATCCAAAATATATAAAGAACTCAAGAAATTAAACACCACCAAACCAATAACCCAATTAAAAAGTGGGGTACAGAGCTAGAGAATTCTCCACAGAGCAATATCAAATGGTTGAGAAACACGTAAAGAAGTGCTCAATGCCCTTAATCATCAGGGAAATGCAAACCAAAACTACTCTGAGAGTCCATCTTACACCTGTCAGAATGGCTTAGATCAAAAACTCAAGTGACAGCACATGCTGGTGAGGATGTTGATAAAGGGGAGCACTCCATCTTTGCTGGTGGGAGTGCAAACCTGTACAACCACTTTGGAAGTCAATCTGGCAATTTTTCAGAAAATTGGTAATAGTATACCTCAAGTATACTATTGTAGTATACCTCATGACCTAGGTATACCACTCTTGAGAATTTACTCAAAAGATGCTCCACCATGCAAAAAGAACATTTGCTCAACTATGTTAATAGCAGCTTCATTCATAATAGCCAGAATCTGGAAACAACCTAGATATCTCTCAACTGAAGAATGGATAAAGAAACTGGTACATTTACACAATGGAATACTACTCAGCTATTAAAAACAAGGAATTCTTAAAATTTGCAGCAAATGGATGGAGCTAGAAATGATCATCCTGAGTGAGGTAGCCTAGACCCAGGAAGACATGCATAGTATAAACTCACTTATAAGTGGATATTAGCCCAACATAGATGTCCTCTGAGATATTCCACTCAGTGGGGAATCTGGATAGATGCTGGAACTTGCTGGTGGACTCCAGGTGAGAGAGGTATGGAGGAATAGGTGATGGAAAGACCCAGAAGGTTCAGGAGCCCCACAAAGAGACCATTAATGCCAGTGGATCTGGACCCAGCAAGGCCTGCACAAACTGTTACACCAACCAAGGACAATGCATTCAGTAAACCTAGAGGTCCTGTTCAGATCTAGCCAAGGACAGCTAATTCTCCGTGATTGTGGGGAGAGTGGGGACTGCCTCTGACATGAACTCTGGTGCCCCTGATTTGATCACTTCCCCTTAGTGAGGAGGCAGCACACAGAGGAGGGGGAAGCAGACTATCTGGATGAAACTTGATAGGCTGTGTGATCATATGGTGGGGGAAGAGGTCCCCTTCTGTCAGAGGTTTAGGGGAGGTGAATTGGATGGAAGAGGAAAGGAGGGTGAGAATGGGAAGATACAAGCCAGAGGATAGCAATTGGGGTATAATCTGAATAAATTATAATAAATTAAAATTCAAAAAGAAAGAAAACCAACCAGAACCACAATCACCACCACCACCACCAACAACAACAACAAAATTAAGCTGTGTAATCCAAGTAGTTCCATGAGAAGATGCTATGATTGCCTATATTTTCTGCATGAGAAATTGAAGTAGAAAGAAATTAAGTGATTGCATAGTTTACATATGGTAAAGCCTGGGCAGATTTATAACCTTCTTTTCTATAATTATTCATGTGTGTTTCTTTGTGTACATACATGCACACAGACACACACACACACAACCTACTGAGTCCAATTAGTGTACCTCTCATTTGCATGTGTTAAGAGTTGTGTTCTTAGAGTTGAGGATCAAGGATGATAATCCTTGATTAAGCAAAAGGAAGAAAGAAAGAATTGTTTTTCTCTTCCTCAGCATCCATTGACTGCGCACAGTTCTTTGTCTAAGGGTGGAGACTTGTGAAATTTTCCTCTGTCTGTGTTTGGGTGTTAGTTGGTGTGGTCTTTGCAGGTCTTGTAGTCCAGAGAGATCACATCAAAGGGTGGACCTTGGATGGGATTATGGTATTGTCCTCAGTACGTTCCAATGAACACACATTGTCAAAATGTCTCTGGCTTCCTGGCTCCCTGTGTGATCTCTCTCCCATCTTTTCCAACTCTCTTGATGCCTTCTGCCTCATCAAGGGCCAAGCAAATAGAGATCATCCAATCTCAGATTTTCCAGTGTTCCCCACAAGTCATCAACCAAAGAAAGCTTTATTCTTTATGTATTACTCAGCCTCAGAAATTTTGTTACAGCAAAAGAAAACAGCTTAATACAGTATATATCTGACATAGCTGATTAGATGAATAAGCATCAGAGGGTAGAGATGGTGCCAAGGAATTCTCTTCAGGATGTTAGCTTCCCTGTCACTGGAAAAAGGATTTCCCAGACACTTTAGATGGCTGATTTTTCTACTTCTGGGTCTTAATATACTTTCCTACAAAGATATCAAAAAGCATGGCAAACTCTTTGTAGCAAACCTTATAGAAAGCAACAAAAAAACAAACAGTCCTCCCTTAAATTGAAATCCTTCACCTATTACACAGAAACTGTTAAACCCTCTGCAGCTGCCTGTATGAAATTGAATGCTTCATTATGCCATGAGCTGCATGAGTAGGAACAGCTTGGAGTGTCTCTCACTTAGAGCTCAGACTTTCCCATCATTTTTCATAGAGAAAGAATTCAGGAATCTTTCACAGCAGAGATCTTAAAAAACTCTCCAAACCATAAAATTGCATTTCTGTTTTTTCCTGCTTTACATTAGTTTTTTTAAAGTACCCTTTCAGTACCTGGCACCTTAAGCATCCTTCCTTAATGACCTGGAGTGATGGCTCAGTGGTTGAGAGCACTGACTGCTGTTGCAGAGGACCCAGGTTCTTTTTCCACCACCAGCATGGCAGCTTACAGATGTCTGCAACTCCAGTTCTAAGGGAGCCCCCTTCTGGCTTCTGTGAGCACTGCATCCATGTGGAGCACATAAACACATATGTACAGGCAAAACACCCATACCCAGAAGATAGAAATCAGTCTTTGAAAAATCTTGGCTTTAAACGTTTTTAATCAAAAGGGGAGAGACTAGTGACTACTCTCACTGCCCCAAGATAGACTTTCACTCTGGAAAATGAAAGGCACACAAACTAAATTTTTATGTTTTAGTATCCTCTTTTTTGTGTACTTAAAAAAAATTAATCACTTAACAGCTTGACCCCAAGCCTCTCCTTTCTCTCCTCCCAGTCTTACCTTCATGGTCCACTCATGAAATCCCCCCTTCTTCTCAGAGAAGGGGAGGCCCCCAAAGGGTACCAATCCACCCTGGCATCTTAAGTCACAGCAGGACGAAGACTATCTAGGATCCCTCTTGAAGTGAGGTGTTCAAAAAGCTGTGGCTGTGTTCCTTCAGCACTGGCCCCACAGTCTGCTCATCTGCACCAAAAGATCAAGGGAGGCAAGGAATCTCTCCTGAGCTTAAAAATCACTCCTGAGACTCTTCTCCTAGAAAAGTGCATTTGTTTTGCATTCAGCAAGCTGCAGAATTTGATGAGAACTTTATGTCTTTAGACCTAGCACTTTTGAGATTTATAATTTTTTTACAGTGTGTTATACAATTCTTAAGCCTTATATTTTTTATAGCCCATAAGAATCATGATTATTCTACATGCATATATAACAGACAGAGGGTTGTAATGTGTTTGGCTTTTGAGATGAGGTCCTACTATTGTAGCCCTGTCTTTGGCCTGGTATCCTTTATACAACAAAGGCTGGCCTTGAAGTCACAGCAATTCTCCTGCTTTAGTCTCTGGAGTGCTAGTGCTGTATGTTTACACTATCACACCCAAATGATTCTTCTCTGATTAATTTTTGTTTTTCTTTTGTTAGAGACCTCAGAGATTGAAGGATGGAACCTTATTAAAGGACTAGTTGGCACATAACAGGACCTGCCCAAGAAAGGTGTCATGCCTCAAGGCAAACACACATGAACAGTGGTGAGAAAGGCCACCATGTGATGCCTCAGACCAAAGCAGTTTCCTTTGAATTCTATGTTCTAGGGATAATTTGTTTAAATGCCAGGAGCCTTGGTTTATTTGTTTATAAACTATATGTAAAAGTTCTGCCTAAGCCCTAGTGTTGTTGTGGAGGTTGTAAATGATATTGTAAAATATGCAACATTGTGGGTACATTCACCAAAAGGAAGTTTACAATGATATGAGTCATCATGGCCACCTACTGTGGGTGTTCTAGGAGAGAGTATGTTCATGTGCGAGACTGTGGAAATCACAGCTTATAATTCTCTCATTTCCCATGATCATGAAGTCTTGGATCGGCCTATCCATCACTAGAATGCAGATTGGTCCGAGACATCCACGGTGTAGCCTGTAAGCAGTGGATGTCATAAGTAGGACCAGCAGGGATCGGTGTATAAGATCCAAGGTCTTCACCTTGGACTGGTGATCTCTAGCCAAGAACTCACACCCCAAAGCCCATTTTTAATGTGACATCTCAAAAGAGACATCTTTATTTTCCCTGTAAAGTGTCACCCATGCAGGTTTCTTGTGGTATATTCTTCCACCATGAACATGATGACACTCTCTGATGTAACTCTAATTCAAATATGAACTCTGAATAGAATACCAGGCACCTAAAGTCATGCTGATTTTTAAGCTTATTTCCACCTTTGCTTCTTACTGAAAATGAGGAGAGACTATAAACCAATCAAGTTCCGCATTGGTCAAATAATACCATCATCCAGATGTAGAAGGAATCTCTTGTGTATTGTATGAAAGTGACACCTGTCGATGGAAAGACCTATGGCATGTGGTTGAGGCAGGGAATAGTGGGACTTCTGGCAGGTAAAAGGGATTCTGTGATAGAGCCAGGCTCAGGAAGATTCAGCTGCCAAAATGTGATGAAGATGTATGCATGGTGCCTGAGCTCAGGTAACCAGTCATGTGACAGAATGTAGATTAGTGGATTATTTTCATTTATGAGCTGGTCAGAGAAGAGCCTAACTAGGCATAGGTTTATATAATATTTATATGTTATTATATAATTTTTATATAATATATAATATAATATAAATATAATATGTAAAATTTATATAATATTTAATGGATCTCAGGAATTGTTATTCTGGAAACTAAGGGACAGAGAGAAAAACCACTTGCAACATCCAGCTCTAGGCTTGGGGCAGTCAGAGCATCACATAAAAGCCAGAGTAGAGTGTGAGTCTCGCTTTGTCTCTTCTGTAACTCCCATGATTCACTCAGTGCTCACCAGTGGCCTCCAACTTGCTCCCAGTGTCACAAACTGTGAGTCCCAACCCATCTGCCATGCTGGTCCTGTAAATATTGAGCTAAGACATGCCTGCTTCTCTGGGGTTGTGCTTTGTCCCTAATAAGCCTGAAGCCACCTTACTATAAAACTAAACAAATGACTGCTCTAAAAAGTGGTGCATACAATTCTAGCCATACCATCACTGTATGAATAATATTTGATGTGCTCATTCCAGTGCCCCCATCTCACATTTACATGACCCCTCACTGCCTTTCTCTTATATACACTTTTTAATCCTACTTCTGAAAGTGTGAACTAGAAGGTAGATCAGAGTCTATGACACCCATGGTCTCCATACATAGTACCTACATAGTAGGTAATGAATTTTGTAACTCAGGGACCTAGTTGTGTTGGCTTCGATTCTGATATCAACAAAATGCCAAAGATGAAGTCAAAGACATCATACAATTTGCTTATTTATTCAGATGACCTTTCCAATAATAAGAGGTTGTTGCTTTACTGTTTTATTAGCAATAAAAATAGAATTAACACCATTTGTTGAGCACTAACACTTATGGAAATTAGCCATATATTAGGAATATATATTAGGAATTAGGATATATATATATATATATATATATATATATATATATGAACACAGATATAATACAGACACACATGCATGCACATACGCATGCACATGCACACACACACACACACACACACACACACAGACACACACACGCTTACTAGTTCAAGTTAATTTTCTTCCATACCCACTTTGTGGAACAGAAAACAATGATGTTTCTTTTCTGTCCATGTCTGAGGACCAGACCTCTTTGCGTGAGGTAGAAACATTCTCTTTGTCCAAGAATCCTTGTGTAGAACACCATTTTGAATGATGCTTTCAGCAAAGCTCAGTTCCTGTGCACACGACACATGTTAATATACCTAGTTAATACACCAGGAGTTATCAAGCATCAAGAGATGCCACTGAGGAGGGGATATGGTTCTCTAATGTCGTAGGATAGGGACTTCAGTCTTGCTAGTATGACAGGGCTGACGCGGTTGCATTTTGGCTGATCAGGCATGAAATAGGCTTTTGGTTCCTATTGTTAGGCAGTGCCTACATGATAGTGTGGAAAGAAAGAAGATTCCTATCTATTTGTTTATAACATCTGTATCAACCATGGGCATCACAAATACTACAGATAGATCCTTCTTCAAATCACAGCCTGCTGCCCCGGGGAAAGGCTGATTCCTCTTGCTAGGATGTTAAAATAATGTCCTTATGTTTTACACCTTGTAAATTAGGAATGTCTATCTCTAAATCCAAAAATAGTACTGTTTAGAGCTCAGAAGAATGCCAATCACAGTTTTCTGTCATGAGAAGGTGCCTTAGCAATTAAAACATTGTCAGCAATACTCAAATGATGCATGTTCTTCGGTTGCTATTGGTGGGGCAAATTGACTTTTTTCTTGCATTTTACGTTTTATTTTGGAGCATTCCATATACTTCCACCACATATGAAGCCAGGAAGAATGTAAAATCAAGTTGAGCCCAGGCCTGGAATATACTCTGGCAATGATTTCCTTTCCACCCTTCAGGCTGAGAGACTTGTGTGGAGTCCATGGGCCAGTCAGGGCAATGGCAAATGAGCGACTGTCACTGCTGTCCAGCGTTTTCTAACTGGGAATCTTTGCTGTTGTTAAGGAAGAACAGCCCTGCTCTCAGCCAGCTCTCCACAAGAGGCTCCAGAAGCTCCTCTACAGACCCATTCACATCTCAGCAGAGTAGAGTGAGTGAGAACAGCCACTCTAGTGCTGCGACCCTTTAACACAGTTACTCTTGTTGTGGGCCCCCCCACCATAAAATTATTTTCATTGCTACTTTATAGCTGTAATTTTGCTACTGTTAGGAGTAGTAATGTGTCTTACAGTCTGATGGTCTTAGGTTTCTCCTGTTGTGAGAAGGTCATTCAGTCCCCAAAGGTGTCATGACCCACATGTTGAGAACCCCTGCGCCAGAGGAACCATTAGGTTCAGAATAATGCACACAACGGTCTTCCTAAAAAAATATTCTTCAGCGAGAAATTAGAAGAGTGGTAGGGTTTTTTTTTCTTCATATAGTTTGCTGTCTGACCAGTCCTACTCTCTTCAAATCAAACCCAATTCTTTATTTATATTTTTAGAAATATACTTTAACATCATCTCTCTCTCTCTCTCTCTCTCTCTCTCTCTCTCTCTCTCTCTCTCTCATCTATCTATGGCTTTCAGCACATTAACAGTGTTATTTCTCCATTCTCATTAATTTATATTTTTCTCAATCAGAAAGGAAATCCCTTGCACTTTACTTGTTAGCCCCATTCATACCCCAACCCAGCTCCTGGCCTCCACTCACATACTTTGTGTTTTCAGCCATTTGTATATGTTCAGTGAAGAAATTCCCATCACAACCCCCTGTCAGTTCATAAGCTAGATTATTTGTGCTTTTGGTGTTGAATTTAGAAGTTCTTTAAATAGCTATATTTCATATATATGTTTATGTAGATAAACAATTTGCTTATTTTTCCTGTTATCTTTCATATCCTTGATGATTTCCTTTGAAATATTAATACCTTATTCATTAATCAGCTAAATTCTAAGTGTAATATTTTTTAAACTTTTGTCAATTTTAGTATCACAGCTAGGAAATCATTGCCTGGCACAACTTTTCTTTTAAAGATTACACGTTTTCAGTTCCAACTTTTATTCAATTATTGGTTCCATATTCACTTTAATCAATCCATTGATTAACATCAAAGGCAAAACCACCCCCATTATCTTCACAGCTCTCCTTGTCTGAGTTACAGTTGTCCAGGTGGGATGGTCAGACACATTTGTTGGCTGACATCCTGTGTCTCCATTGGCATCCATCTGGTATTTTTCTGTGTCTGTAAAACAAAGATAAAGACAAGAATATCACCCATGGAAACATCTGTATCTTCAAGACATGACTTTGTTTTGGACCAGTTAGCTGGAAATTTGCCTCTGCTTTCCTTTCCATCCATCCTTTGCTTCAGCATACAGTGGTCTCTCCACTGAGCTGCTCTCTCCCTGTGCTGCTTTCCTATTGACAATGAGGACTTCGCAATCTCAACAGGCTGACTCTGTGTAGGAAATGGAAGACTGAGCTAGGAAGGGGGACTGTGAAGGACCCAGCATGCCAGTGATGTGACATACATGGTCTGATTAACTAGAACATTAGCGTTTTAAGCACAGAAAATAATAACAAACATAAAAAAAATAAAAACCCCATAACTTTGAGACCCAGAGAAGGGGTGCTCAAGAGTTTCCACCTCACTTGTGAGGACAGTCAGGGACAAAGCAATTGGGACCATCTCTAAATGGTTTCTTCTCTGTGAGGTTCTCTTCTTCTCCCTCAGTCTCATCCCTAATTTGAGGCTTTTTACTGTAGTGCTTAAAAACACCTCCAGGCCGGTCCATACTCAAGAGCAGTTGAGCAACACAGATTGGACTTTGTGGATTTAAGAGGGAGGGAGAGAGAAGATGAAGTTCAGCAGAGGCAGAACCAGCAGGAGTTGAGGGAAGAGTGGTGAGTATGATCAAAGACGTATGAAATTCTCAGAGAGTTAATAAAATGTTACTTAAAAAGAAAGCAAACCTAGGAGGTACACAACAGGAAGTACACTCTGAGGATTCTGTGACCTTTCATCACATACTAGAAAACTTCCTGGGCTATGTACATTAAGCTTTGAAGTCTCTCAAAATCTTCAGTCAGTGGGTAAACTAATGCAAACTCCACTGTCTATCCTGACACAAAGGAGCAATAGATGAAAAGCATTTCAATAAATAAGTTTTTCCAGGGTCCCCAAGATTGCACCATGCAAAATCTTTTGCTGAAAACAGAGAGGACTAGTGTATATTTCCTCAACCTTAAAAACGAGAGATCTGTATGTATAAGGCTGTAGAACCATCTCTCATAGCATGGGCAGCCTCTTCTGTTCTACATTCCTGATTTAAAAAAAACCCAAAAAACAAAAAAATCAACACTTTCTCCCACAGCAGCCAATAGCACCTCAGATGCAGTAGGACTTCCAGCTTTCCTGGTCCATCCATCCTGCGATTTGGTCTGGCTTGCACTTGCACAGGTCTTGTGCATTCTGTCACAATCGCTGTGAGTTCATATGTGCAACTGCCCTACTGTGTGTGGAAAACACTACTTCCCTGTAGTCACCCACTGTCTCTGGCTCTTATGATCTTTCAGACCCTGCTTCCCTTCTGTGATGGTCAGTGATCCTTGGAAGGGCAGGTGAGATATGAATGTCCCACATGGGGCTAGGTGAGTGAACCTGCTTTGAAAAGCACAGCTCCTACTAGGAGTCATGGTGATTTAGACTTTGTTTTGTTTCTAACTGCTGAGAACTTACTAGTATTTAAGTTCACATTTTCTCTGTTTGAAAACACCTAGTTCCTTTGGTTTAGCCAATATTTATGTAGCATTTATGTTGTTTAATGCCAGAATGCCTCTTTCATTTGGCTTTACCTCTATTTGGAGGAAGTCCATCACTCTTGAGTGCCACTGTTTCTTCTCTCAGCTGCTTGTTTTTCTGTCTGAGAATGTTGGAATGAGGTCCCCAAGCACAGAAGGGTAGGGCTTGCTTCCCTTTCAGGCCTCACAGTCTTCACTTTCTGTTATCCCAGGAACAAACCATCAAAAATTAATGATAAGATGATAAATATCTCAGCTGTTCAAGTCAGTTACAGCAGTAATAATTTTTCATCAACTTCATATATTTGTAAATATGAATTATTCATGAAGTGCCATTTGGGGTAAAAGTCAGCTCAATGATAAATTTGAGCCAGCACCAGAAAAATTGCTAAAGAGAGCTGTAAGAGAGGAGAGCTTCAGGATTTCATCATGCTGATAAAAAATGCCCTTGCTTCTCTATGCTTGATTTCAAATTCTTGAAGTAGGTAAGTTAACATTTCAGAGTGTACCAATTATTTTTTCAAGCTAGCATTGATCCTTTTTGTTGAAGTATTGATGACAGAAGCTTCTAGACATTTGCTAAGAAAGAGTGATGTACATTGGACTTTGTACAATTTCTGGTACTTTGTACAAAAATTAGTTAACTTTTCCTTTCCTAAGCAGAAAAGCAGATAAAAATGGTGAAGCAATCACCCACTTAGCCCACCAGACACACATTTAGCCATATGCCATCTAAGTCAGTGCCATATGGGAATGTTCCCTTGGCCTTACAGAGCAAAGAGATGACTGTCATTCATGCTGTCCTGGAGAGGTTCCCTATTCAGACACTGTCTGCCTAAGAACTCGAATGACCTTGAAACCAGTATCACCAACAAAGGCTCCATATCTCTCAATGTTTCTAAGCTGCAACATGCTGCATAAACCTGGCTTTATGTTTAACTCAGGTCCCTTAAGAGAAGGATGCCAGGCAAAAATGCATTTGAAGATGTGGGGTGACCACAGTTGCTCCTGGTTTATGAGTGCAGAAGCTCTGTCCTGTGCAGATACCAGCACCAGCCATTCACACCTCTCCTCCCATTCTTCAACTCTTGGATTCTTTTCACCTCATCTTTCACAATGTTTCCTGAGCCCTGGGCAGGGGTGTGAGGTTTGGTGGGGTGGTATAGATGTCCCAACATGACTGACCACTGACAGTTGTTTATTTTCATCATTTTGTACTGTTATGTCTCTTCAGTAACAGTAAAGATCAAGGTTGGGAGCAGCGCAGATTGATGGATATAAACATAAATATTTAAAAGTTTGATAACGTAATTATTTAACAAAATAACATTGGTAAGTTCTCCTTTAGGACCTATAGTCTTCCTAGACATGGATTTTATTATGTTTACAATACTAGGCATGAATTCTCTCCTATGAAATAGGCCTCAAATACAATCAGGAGTGTGGTTGGTTTCCCTACCAACAGTTTTGCCACTATTGCACCAGTGGGCACATCTTGCTACACACATGTGCATATGATCAGCATTAATGGGACTTAGTAGGTTATACAAAATAGAAGAAGGATATGAAGGAGACAGAGAGACAGACAGACAGACAGACAGACAGACAGGAGGTAGAAGGAGGGAGGAATGGGTAATGACTGTTACTAAGGCACAGGGATAAAAGTTTCAAAAACTGCAGAGAATTCATAGTAATCTTCTTTTGTCAACATATTGAGTTGGAAATCAGCCTGGGCTGCACAAGACCCCATCTCAAAAAACTAAACAAACAAAAATCATAAATAGATAAATACTTAGGTATTATCTTTATAAATGATTCATAAAGTAAACAAGATTTTCTCTTTATTTTTTACATATACACTTATATTATTACACATATATACAATAAACTACCTACAGTAAGAAGAACCATGAAACAATCAGGAATTATATAAATGTTACATTCATAGTGTTTTGTCTATTTGTATTTGACAACTTTGAAGAAAACATCTTTCCTATCTTGGTGTGTCTAAAATTCTGAATGTAAATCAATATCTATCACATCTCATCTTTATCAACTTAAAACATCTATCCAGACATAAAAACATCTCAACCCCTAAAGAACTAAGCTTAATTGTAAAATTAAACTATCTGGTCTTCAATCCCATCAGAAACTTGAGAAGGAATAAAATTAATTACCTGAATAGACAGGAAGTGCAGATTAGCTTCCAAAAATGAGAAAATGACAGAGACAGTTTGTTGCCTGATCAGACACCCAAAACTCTTTATAACGCTGGAACATCATCTTCAGCCTTCTGGCTCAATATATCTCACAGACATATTTGTGAGGCAGGAACTATTGAGGACTTGCTTACCTTGTTTTGGCAAAGTTTGGTCGTTGACTCTGCCTGTATCCAAGCTTGCCCATTTTTAGGCAGAATTCTGTTTGTGGCTGAAATGAGGACATTTTGCCCAGTGGCTGGTTTGTCACATTTGAAGCCATCTCCATAAGGAGGTTGTTGATGCTCATCATCTTCTTTGAGGTAGGCTGGATGTTGCCAGGAGTTAACCTGTCTTATTGTCAAAGAAGCTTTAAAATAATAACACCATCTTTAAGTGCCATTTGCTGTAGGTCTCTGAGGCACACTTCAAACATTTATAATTTTAGGACTCTATAATGCTTGTGAGAAAGTATATGTTTTCAGGACAAAAGAACCAGACACTGATCCTGGATCAGAGCTGACAGGATTCATTCCTCTCAGCATGCTGGACACTGACATCCTGCATCCTTCATGTTCTAGAACCAAGTGCTTCAGTTGCTATTCTTCAGCAGAACAGGACAGCTCCTAGGACAGCTGCGAAGAAGCTTTCAATCCCAACTGGTACAGCATTTCAGACTGTCTCACACAAGACTTTAATTAAGCCTGGAATTCCTCAACATTTAGAAACTGGGCCACAAATGCTATTCCTGCTTGTTTAACCATTTTCCTCAATTTTATTTGGGTCCCTACAAAGGTATTATTTGTCCCAAATCATCCAGAAGAAACCTTAAGAGAGTGATGCCCCATTAGCCTTAAAGGGAGTTGGGTAGGTTTTTGGTTGCTTTTATGGAGTATAGATGTTTATTTTCATTTGGAGTCAGTCATAAGTTGTTATTGGTCTTGTTCAGAGACAAAACAAGCTTAAACTCAAAGATGTCTCTCTCTTCCTTTATCTTTGTTTCTTAGGTTTGGAGATAGGGATTGAAAAGAGAGATGGGGGAATACAGAAATATATAGGGATGATAGGACAAAAAGTAGATTATTGAATCTACTCCTCAACTTAATGCCTTAATTGTTGCTCACAAGGTTATTTTCAATTCACCGGTATGAAATTTTGTATATTGAGGCAAAATAAGTTTAATTTTTGATACATTGCTCTAGAATTCAAATTTAAGATTATTCTTGACATACATTATATATATTTCTACTCTAATATGAAGTATTGTGCCTATACAATTCAGCTATAACACAAGGCTTACTCCTAATACTTTGAAAGTGCTATTGCAGACTTCTTAGGATAATTAATATAAGTTAATTATTAGTTGATTAAACATGGTCATGTTAATTACTAGTCTGTTTTCATCACATCCTAGGTCTAACAGATAGATATGATGGTGTCTCCCTTTCTGTGTCCTTCCTGGGACAATGGATTTTTCCAGAAGTCCATAGTGAAAATGGTCAGAGATACATGAGAAAATAATTCTTCAGCCAATTGTAGACAACACTTGCTGAGAGGTAAGCATGCGCCCCCCTGGAAACACTGAAAAGGAAATGCAAACAGATGTAAAAGAGGGACAAGTAACTGCCTGGGCAGAAGCCAAGCTTGCCACCCTGGAGCCCCAGCTGATGGACAAAGACAAAGAGCCTTGAAACCCACAGTTTAACAACCAGTGAAGGGGACTGAATTGACTTGAGTTGCAGGGAGGTCCTGCACTAAAAGCTTCAAACAAACCAGGCTCATGTCACAAAGCTGACATCTCATCTCTTGTTCTTTATTTTAAAGTTTGTATACTATTCTTCCAGAAAAAAAATGACTTTGAAATAGGATATTTCAGACTGTCAAAGAATGACCTTTCTAGTAAGACCCTCTTCTGTCCCCGAAAGCACCAAGCATGCATATGGCACACATATAAAAAATGCAGACAAGTGGAGAGTGGGGTCTGACTTTCACACGAACTCTGGTGTCCCATATTTGACCATGTCCCCTGGATGGGGAGGTCTGGTGGCACTCCGAGGAAGGATAGCAGGCTACCAAGAAGAGACCCTATGAGCATATAAAGGGGGAAGAGGTCCCCCTCAGTCACAGTCATAGGGAATGGGAGTAAGGGGAAAGTGGGAGAGAGGGATGAATGGGAGGATACAAGGGATGGGATAACCATTGAGATGTAATAAGAATAAATTAATAAAATAAAAATTGTAAAAATGCAGACAAAGAATCTTTCTCTCTCTGTGTGTCTCTCTGTCTCTGTCTCTCTCTGTCTTTGTCTCCCTCTATATATGTGTGTGTGTGTGTGTGTGTGTGTGTGTGTGTATGTATATATTATATTATATTAATATATAATATTATATTAATAATGAAGAAATCTTTTTAAAAAGTGACAAAAGATGAAAACAGGACTTCCATCAAAGAGAATGACTGAACAGCAGATGTAAAAATCGCTGTGCTGTCACTGATAGGCATTAAACACTTGTAAATTAAGTCCACAATGGGATACCTCAATACAAGGAACAAAATGGCTAAAATAGTGTAGTGGCCACAGCTCTGTAGGGAGAGAAACAATTACTCAGACACCACTGGAGGCCGTAGAAATGGCACAGCCAGTGTAGAAAATTGCTTGTACCTGTCTCATAAAATCAAGTGTGACATGCCAAATCCACTCAGCAGTACCACTCCTACACATTTACCCTGGAGATAGAAAAATAATACCACAGTGTTCACATCAACTCATAGATGAGAATATTGATGGCATCTTTATTCATAGCATCCCCCAAACTGGAAATTTTTCAAATAGCTTTCAAGAAGTGAAGTGTTACATAAATCACGTAAGGCCCACACCATGGAATATTACTGGGCAATAAAAAGGAGACTACAGGCAATGGCATTGATATACACAATGCGGTAGGCAGATGAATGTCCTCATAAACTATATAAGCTCTGCAATTCGTTGGCTCCATGAACACATTGCACTATACAGCTAAAGGTTCTTTCCAACACCAGTAAAGGAAATGGATCTAAAATGGGAAGATGATCCCTTATGAGAGAGAGGAATCCAGTGAGGTCATTTTCTTTCGCTGGAGTTGCACACATTTGGGACATGAAATTCTAGAAGGCTCCTAAGTGTGAAGGGGCTGTATCTGCTGCTGGAGGTGGGCCACCCTGAGTGTGAGGAGAATGCAAAGGCTAGCTTCCTGGTGACCACTGCCAAGAACAGGGACACGTATCCCCTGATGCAAGATGCTGACTCTCACCAAGGGCTCCAGCAAGCTGGAAGCAGTTTTATCAGTGAAGCCTCTGGAAGGTTGGTGCAGGCTTGGAGAGAGCCTAAGAGGACAGGCCAGTTGAGCCACTCTCTACCCAGCATAACTCGTTTATTTCCTTTGGCAGGAAAATAATGCACGCAGCAACTGGGATGGATCCCAAGAGAAGTGCGCCAAGGAGGAAGAACCCGCCTTAAAAGGTTATATACTGAATGAGTCCATTTATTTTATGTTCTTAAATGGCAGAATCATACGGACAGAACACAGATTAATAATGGTTGCTGGAGGATGGGGGTGGGAGGGAGAGAGGGCAGCATAATGATTCCTTGTGCAGAGGAAATTATTCTTGTCACCTGCCTGCATTGGCAGCTGAATGATCCCACATATGTGACAGAGCCGCACACAGGTAACTATGTACACACACCTTTGTACTTACATATATGTACACAAGTGCTCACCAGGGACTGCAGGGTTCCAATTGTTTTCCAATAATTTCCCAATCTCAAGAGCTTCTATTTAATCACACTTGCGCCCTTTGTCTTGTTAGTTAAAGGTGGACATATTTATAGTTTTTAAGATATTGGGATGGGGAGTTTGGGTGGGCTCTCATTTTATAAGATGCACTGTCTTATGATCTTTAGGATGTGTGCTGATGTATGAGGTTGCCACTGTCACCACTTCTGCACAGACTCCAGCCCTGTGTCCCAGGCAGACCGCAAAAAGGCAACAGCTTTATTGTATGTATTGAACATCATCACCAAGTCAAACTGTTTCTGGGTCTGGCCTCTGCACTGGCCTAATTTTTGTCTACTTGACACACAGTACAGCTACTTGGAAAAAAAGAAAGTCAGTTGAGAATTATCCGAATCAGATGGGGCTCAGAGAGTCTCTTGTGGGAGACTTTTTTTTTTCTTTAAATTGCTAGTTGACATAGGAGGGCGCATCTCACTGTAGGAAGCACCCTTCTTAGGTGGGTCTGGGCTTTCATTAGAAAGGTGCCTGAGCAACCAAGGGGAGCAAGTCAGTAAGCAGAGTTCCTCAGTGGTCTTTGCTTCAGTTCCTACCTCCAGGCTTTTGCCCTGAGTTCCTGCCTTTCTTTCCCTCAACAGCACACTGTTACCTGTAAGATAAAAGTAACCCCTTTTCCTGCCCAGGTTGCTTTTGGCCAGAGTTTTATCACCACAACAGACTGCAAACTAGGATCCTTATATATAATTATATGGAAATCTTAGCACTCTTTTTTTTCAGGTTTCAATATGTTGCTTTCCCAACCCTTGAGGTGGGTCCTAGTTGGAAGCCACTGACTTAGACAACCACCATGTCATGAATTCTTACATCTAGACAGACGTACAGAATTTCCAGATTGCTTTTCAGAAAGTCCATTTGGAGCGCTACTGCAAATGTGCCGCAGATGCAGTGACTTCGACAAACTTTCCTTTTTAACAGTTTTAGAACCTGGAAGTCCAAGGTCAAGATGCCACAACTGATTCTGGGATACCATCTTAGAAGAAGAGTGAGGGAGCCCTCTGGGGTCCTCTCCACAGCTGGGCAGGTGGCATGTGCTTTAATCCCAGCACTCAGGAGGCAGAGGTGAATTTCTGTGAGTTCAAGGCCAGTCTGGCCTACACAGCAAGTTTCAAACCAGACTGGTTCAAAACACTGACTAATTTCATCCTTACCACAGAGATATCGAGGATGTCAACCTATTGAAAGCTTATAAGACCAAGACCCAGCCCAGTGCCTAAAACTATTGTAGTTAGAAGTCAAGATGCACAATAAAGAACAGTTGTATTGGGGACAGCAGAGATGGCTCAGTGGTTAAGAACACTGGCTGTTCCTGCAGAGGACCTGGGTTCAATTCCCAGGACCCACGTGGAGGGTTACAACCACCTGTAACTTCAGTCACAGGGGAATCTGACGCCCTCTGCTGGCATCCTCAGGCACTGCATGTACATGGTGCCTATACATACTGGCAGGCAAAAACACTTGTATACAGTAAAAATAAGTGAAAAATTATTTTTAAAGGAAAAGTTGTGCTTTTTCTGAGCATATTTTGAGGTCACAAATAGTTGCAGTGTTTCTACTTTCTTCCCAAGGACGTAGTTCTGCAAAAGATGTTCCTTCTCATTCTGCTCAGAGGTTCCAGAAGACCCAGGCTCATGGTAATTATCAAGTCTTCAGAGCAGCACTAGGAAAAGACTTGAGAACTAGTCTCCTTATGGAGGGAACAGATGCATTCTTAGACAATTATGCAAAGAAAGCATATGTCCACAGGGAACCAGGGAGTACAGACATAATCCACTAAGGATTGCAAAACAGAATATTAGAGGTAGTTTTTGTCCGGCATGCTTGAGTAGGAAAAAAAAAGAGGAAACATAATTACTAAGCATGTGTGGCTGGGCCTCATTTGGAAAGGTGGTTTAAAAGATCTCATGGAGAGATTTGAGGGTGGTGGCAATGTTCTGACACTGCCAATGGCCGACCTGAAAAGAGGGAACCTCAACTGATGATCGGCCTCCATCATGTAGGTGGTGTGAGCCATTTTCTTGCTTGGTGATTGATTAGAAAGGCCCAGTCTCCTGAGCACTGCCACCCCAGGACAGGTGTATGGGGATTTCAAAGGCTAAATACTGGCTCCAAAGATCCGGTTGCAGTTGAGACAAGTACATCCTTATGTGTACCAGTTTTGGTTGTGTAAACTTTGCTGTACCCAATATAAAGTTAGTTGGTTAATTAAAAGGCAAGACATCAAATAGCTGGGCAAAGGAGAAGTAGGTGGAGCTTAGGCTCCTGACCTGGGGTCATATGGAGGCCTCGAGGCGGGAAAGAGTCAGGAGAAGAGGCTGGGTGAGAAGGAAGTGGCCATGGTGCAGTAAGGACCCTGAGCACGTGGGTGGCCACGAGGGCTGGCCTGATGGAGCGGAGGCAGCCCAGGCAGGAGCCATGGTGGCAATAACTTGAGGTGTGTAGTTGCAAAACAGCAGAGGGTTGATATCTGCCCAGCTCTAGTGCTTTAAGGCTGATTATAAATCTAAAAGGTCTCTTTTATTTGGGAACTAAATGGTCTGAAGTGGGGAAGAAAACCTAAGTCGATATTTAGGAGCAAAGTTGAGGTGTAGCAACCCCCTCAGATAGTGATTGCTATACAGGTGGTCCTGGCAGGTATAAGAAAGCAGACTGAGCAAGCCATGAAGAACAAGCGAGTGAGCAGCATTCTCCTGTCATTACAGGAACTGAAAGCAAACTAAAACATGGACTTATTTTAATATTTAACCAAATACTAATTTTGGTGCATGCATTATTCCATGTATTCAATCCATTAGTAGGAAGCATTAATGTTTACCATGTTGGAGAATAAATTGATTAGACCTCCAAATAGTGACACTAGCTTGCTGTGTGTGTGTGTGTGTGTGTGTGTGTGTGTGTGTGTGTGTGTGTGACACATTTCATGTTGTATTTACAAGAACTACATATGCAACCAAATCTCCAAACCAATTTACTTAGCATTGAGGTCACATTACATTAGCAACAGGAAATGGAAAGTAGAATTAATTAACTTGATCACATAAACTAGAATAAACAAATGCTGCTTCAATTATCTGCTTCCTTCAGGTGAAACTTCCGGGGCTTAAATGACCTGAATTACGTTATTGCATTGTTACTGAATTCTACTTTGTCTGATGTGAAAGACAAATATTGCCACATAAAATAGTTTTTTTCTACCTATCATCTTTCAGTCTATCTGTCTGACTGTCTATCTTTATGCCTGTTTGGGCACAGTATTGCTGTGGAGTCCACACCACATTGAATCAGGATGAATATTTTTTACTGTTCTTAGAAAGGTTTTGCTGTTTGCAGCAGTGATGGCTTGAGACTTCCCAACTTGATGGTTTTTGAAAATTTTAGAAAGAGTTTGACTGTAAATACCCAGAACCAATGTTTTTTCAGAAGATTGAGGATACAATCCTCCTTCATTACTCCTGAGGGATTGCTTCTACCTTTGCACCTGTGAAGTTGTATGATGTCCAAGTCTCCTGTATAAAGTATATTTGCATAGGCTCTATACACACCTTGCCAAACACTTTAACTTACTTCCAGATTGCTTGTATGTGTGCAAGCACATGTGTGTGCACGTGTAGGGTGTGTTGTGTGTGATGTATATAAGGGTGTGTTTTGTGTGGTGTGAGTGTAGAGGTGTGTGTGTGTAGAGTGTATTATGTGTATAGGTGTGTAGGTGTGTAGGTGTGTAGGTGTATGTGTGTGTGGATGTGTGGATATGTGTATAGAGGTATATGTGTGTTTGTGCAAGTGCAGGTGTGTGTGTGTGTGTGTGTGTGTGTGTGTGTGTGTGTGTCTAGGGATGCATGTGATTGCCCATGCACGTGCTTGTGGAGACCATAACTCAACAGCGGATGTCTTCCTCTACCATTCTTATCTCTCTTTTGTTTTAAGTCAAGGTCTCTCAGTGAATCTGGACTTTGTTATTTTGGCTAGTCTGGCTGACTAGTAAGTACTGGAATCCTCCTGTCTCTGTTCTCCCAGGAAAGGGGTTGCAGAGCATGTCATCTTGCCCAGTGTTTACGTGGCTGTTGAGAATCTGAGCTCCAGTTTTCATGCTAGTAAAGCAAGTGCTCTTACCCAAACCACCTCCCAGCTCCCAAGGAGTAAAATATAAGGACAATGTATTGTTTAGCGAATAAGGATGAGGGGCTAGTCTGGGCATGCTTGGGACAGACACATAGTTTTTGTTTTTCAAGTATTTTCAATCTGCTGTTGTCTGCATCTGCAGAAATGGAACCCTTGGGTACAGAAAAATGACCCATAACCCAGAAGAAATTCTTCTGCATCTGGCATAATTTATTCTCATTTTTCCATGGGCTTTTGTGTTGGAACTTCTACAGCTGCTGGATTTTAATCTAGTGATATCTATGTAGTGGTCCTTAAGCCTTGGATACAACTGCCTGCTTATAAATGTATAATTCATTTCCATACCTCCATTTTCTGAGTGAGCATGCCTCTGGGTGAGGTGCTGGGGTATGTAGTTTTAAGGGAGCCCACCTTCTTGCTTCCCAGCTGGGGAAGCCAGATATGGCTTTGCACTGGGCAGGGAGATGAGAAGACTCTCAGTTAGTTCCTTACAGTGATTTCTGTCCCCTGCCTTCCTCAGTGCACATGGCTGCTGCAGTTCTCTCCAGTCCTCTGTCCTCTGGGCAGCTAGCGGAGCATCTGTGTCCCCAGCTACTCCCCAGACACGTCAGTCCATTACCCCAGAGAAGAGTTTAGCTGCTAACTAACTTGACCACTGAATCAGCTCTGCAGATAAGGAAATGGTCTTCCTACTGGCTTGTTCCTTCCTCTAGCACATTCTTATGCTGATATTCTTCAGCATGGCTTTCCGACAACATTTCACATAAGGAGGAGGTGTTTTTTTCTCCTTTCTTCGGCTTAGCCTTTCCTATTGGAAGGATGATGGGATTATAAACACTGACATATACAAACCCATGCCATGGCATCTTTGGTACAGGTTTAACACTTTCACATCAAATCTGCAGATGGCCTAGGTGGCCAAGTGGTGGCTACTTTAGCATAAATACAACAACCTTGTGCTTTATTTTGGGGATAATGTACCACCAAGCACATTGTTCATTAAACATTGTTCTCAGTGATGATTTGGGTTGTCAAGATCAAGATAACAAATTAGTGGTTCTCTGTCTCAACAATCAACTGGAAAAAATGCATCTGAGTTCCAGAAAAGCTTATAGGGATAACAAGTAGCAAATCTTGAGCATCTGGGTTCTACCGGGAGTGATGCTGTGGAAAGCCCTAGGTAAGCTGTGTGCTTCGATGTATTTTGACTTCAGGTTGTAATAAAAGGGTTTGTTCCATTATTTCAGCTTTCATGTAGACCTTATAGTGCATGCCCATAGTGCTAAGATAGACTATAAAGATGAAGAGAAATCATCCTGAATTATTCATGGTCTTTCAGGAGAAATGACCATTTCAGCAGTATGCTTTGACTGGGCACATTTTCAGAACAACTTTTTAAAAACCATTTTTTATTCCAGTTATGTTGTCACATGATTGCTTAAAAATACGGAGTTTAAGTTATGAAGGGTATATACTACTCAAGTGCCAGTCACAAACTTGGTGGGCAGCCAGAAATGTCTGATGACAAATGTGCCATTTCATATCAGTGTGAAGAAAATGCTACTCTGCCCTCTAAAGAAAGGCAATATGAAAGACTTCCAGGGGATGTTCACCTGTCTGAGACTCACTTGAGTTCTTTTCCTGATCATTGTTGAGGTTCTGGCCCTTAACCATCCGCACAAGAGCAGACAGCCCCACTAGACTCCCAACTCTGTACCCCGTCAGACAGAGCCAGCTGGCAACACCATGGCCAATAACATCCTTCTGCTTTTTGTTAGACACTCCCTTGGATTTCCATATCACTAAAAATGCCTTCTTCACTTAGCAGAGAACCCTTTATAACCCTCATCAAGTCCAAGAACCCTTAGCCCTCAGTCTTGGCAAATGAGTTCTCCCGTCATGTCAATTGCCTGCAGAAGCCAGGCTCTGACTGATGGCAACATGTGGATCAGTTCAAGTAAAGCATAGGAGACAAGCAAGGAACTCTAGCCTTAAAGCTTCTACACTGCATTCCATAGTGAAAGGGAGGCGTCTTTCACGGCATCTTCCTTGAGTTGCATGCCTGTTTGGTCTCCATCATGACCATTAACTATCAGTTCTTATCCAAAACATAACTTTGGCATAGATCACAATCTGAAATTTTGGATCTCTTAATTCTACAATGGCAGTCTGTATGGATTCCATCTGTACCACTTTCTTTTTAAGGGGCAAGAGATGACCATGAACTTCGTGGGTTGCCATAAGGAAATATCATAGACAACGTGGGTTGAAAACAGTTTCTTTTTCATTTTTAACATTTTTAATTTATTTATTTGTGTCTGTATGAGTGTAGGGCATAGGTGTGTGTAAGTGAGAAGGCCACATGCCCTGGGCTGGAGTTATAGGCAGCTGTGAGACACTTCATGTGGGTTCTGGGAACTGAACTCTGGTCCTCTGGAGTAGTAAATGCTCTTATTGACTGAGCCAGATCTCCAGCCCAAACAGCAGCTTTTTTCTTACTAGGTTTTCTAGTAAAAATGTGTTTTCCTTTGCCTGGAACCTCCAACTGTAAGAGGCTTCTATACAGAAGTTAAAGTGTGTGTTGTGCTAAATAATTAACATAATCTTGTTGACATTTGATTTTGGTGAAGAACATATCTTCTACTCTACACAGACAATGTGACTTTATTAGTTATTGTATAGGTATCAGATTCCCTTAGGGGCTGGGATTCTGAAAGTGAATCAATGCAAAGCAAAGATGACGTGGTGGTGGTCATCTTCCCAGTTTTATTAATGGTTTGATTAAAATATTCTGTGAGATGCCAGATCTCATCAAGATCTCTAGGCACATTTGAACCCACAGAGACTGTGGTAGCATCCACAAGATCAGCACAGGTTCAAACTAGACAAAATCCCAGCAATGAGGAGAAGTAAATGGACACAGATTCCTAGCCCTAACCAAGAAGTCATTTGCAATAGATGACTTCTGGAAAAGGGAAAATCAGTTTCTCTAATGGGGTGACAGTGGAGATATTAACCACACCCCAGGGCCTGTTGGTAGGTAGGGAGGTGGGGAGGATCTGGGAGACATTGAAAGAGGGGAATGGATATGTTCAAAATATATTACATAAAAAATTTAAGCTGGGCATGTGTGGCGGCACATGCCTTTAATCACAGCACCTGGGAGGCAGAGACAGCAGATCTCTAAGTTCAAGGCCAGACTGGTCTACAGAATGAGTTACAGAACATCCAGGGCTACAGAGAAAAACCCTGTCTCAGAAAAAAAAGCTTAAAATAAAAAGATAAGTAAGTCTATTGAGTGTGCTAGCAAAAACAAAACAAAACAAAAAAACAACAAATGACAAACCCTTAAAAATCTCTTGTCAAAATACTTAAAAAAGAATTAATGTTCTTGAAAGATCAAAACAGTTTAGTTCTATGTATTTGTCACAACCTATATCAAGTTGTAATGCCTCAGCTGGAGGAGACTATGAGTGGGGTTGGCACACAGACCTGTACAACACACCCTCAGACCATGCTCCAGGGAGCCTTTAACTTCTGGGCTACTGCAGTGAAACCTGGGAACTCAGTTCCTGATTATGGGGAGGTTGGGTGAACGTGGGAAGAAATCATCTGAAAAATTGAAAACCTCTAAATATAATAAGAGCAATGAAAATAAAAAGAGACGTAGGTACTTCCACAGAGGAGACTCCACCATTTGTCAAGTATAGCACAATCTTCTCATAGCTTTTAATTTACAGTCCACTCCTGGGGTACCCTTATGTAACAGTGCCTCAAGACCCACCTAAAGGGAAGTTGGGAGAAAACAATGACAGAGTATCCTTCTCTCAGTGTGTATTATAGTGTAAAAATGAATCTCTTATACAAATTTCTAAAGCCTAAAGTGCACATTTCAAATTAGCCATGGGTCCATGTCAACTCTTCCTAGACCACAGATCAAATATCCTTATGTGGAAGAGTGGACGTATTGTTCTCAAAAGAAAGTATAATGGTGTCAATAATTTCCAGGAGGCCTTGCCTGCTTGGCGGGACAAAGAAGGTTCGAGAGATAGACTCTGCCCTTGATGTCAGCCCTTGGCCCCAAGCATGAAAAATCTAACTAACTGACTTCCTGGCTTCTCTCTGTCTAGTCCACCCCAAAATGCTGCTAGCCTCGTCCTTCTGGCCTGGGCTTTTCTGGCACAGTTCACCACTGCCACAAGAGAAAGCTGGCTCCTTTACTGATGCACCTTCAGCCTTGTTCAGATGAAAGGCATGCTGCTGGGCCAAGGTGATCTTGTTATCAATCCACCTTGATTTGAAGAGGGGGACTCTGTGGCGGGGCTGTGCTTGAAGTGCCCTCTCTGATGAAAGTCAAGCACCATCAGCTGGTGTGTGACTAGACACTTTCAGTCATGCTAAAGACTGTGCCTTCTCAGTGTGAGAGGCAGGGACTGAAAACAAATAGTGTGCTATCTTGGTAAATGTTGGGGGACTCCACCAATTTGAACCCCTGCACCCACTTCTACTCACAAAACTGAGTTGGTGTTGGTGACCTAGGAGCCATTGGAGATATTGGAGCTAATGTTGATGATTGGTCCAATTTGACTTCAAGGGCATTTGAGGGGAACTGAGCTTTTAAAAGGCAAGGCTATGGAGAGATGAGCCTCTGGGCATCGATCCGTCAGTCTAATGGCCTGAGAAACACTTGCAACATGGCAAGTTGTAGGATGCATTTGCCCATCTCTGCATAACACACAAGCCAGTCCTTCTGGCCCTCCCAGACTTCTTTCTTGTGTCCTCCCCAGGGCCTTTGGGATGTGTAGTAGGTGCCTCTAGCTTTGCTGGATATTATTGCCTGCTTTATAATTATGCATTCATAGTGTGACATTTATTTTGATACAGAAGAGTCAATTTTGCCATTTTAGAAAATCTCTCATCTCAGTAACTGCCTGTACAAGCTAAGAGCTTTAAGCAATAAATGTGTGCTATCTTCCTCACCCACTGTATGTAAGGTGCCTAGTTAACAGCAGCCAGCAGAACATAACCGTATCAATGGTAGGTGGCAGGAGAACAATATTTTACACAGTGTGTTGTCATTCTGCAAAAGACTGATCTTGATGGAATTTGTCTAGTGCATGTTGTGCTCCCCCAACCCCCTGAGAGTTTGCCAACTTGATACACTTGGGAGCAAGGACTCAGTTGAAAAAAAAATGCCTTCATTATATTGGCCTGTAGGCATGACTGTATAGGGTATTTGCTTGGTTGTTGATTAATGTAGGAAGGTCCAGCCCAGTCTGGGTGTTGCCACCCCTAGGCAGGTGGTCCTGGGAGGTATAAGGAAGGGAGGTGAATGTGAGTCTGGAAGCAAGCCTGTAAATAGTGTTTTTCTGTGGCCTCTGCTTCAGCTGCTGCCTCTAGGCGCCTGCCTTGGTATCCCTCTACTACAGAATGTGTGGGGGAAGTAAGTAGAAGTTGAAAGAAACCCTTTCTTTCCCCAGATTGGTTCTGATCAGCTCAGCAACAGAGAAGTTCTGAGTGCAGTGCCCATCACTGTAAAGAGAAAAAATTATAAGGAACAAGATCAACACTCTGTGTTAGCACTTAGACAGTCCCTTCACCCTGTTTTGAAACTAAAGCCCTGTTAGTTCTTCAAATCTAACATAAACGAAATAAATGCATCTTAAGTTCTATAGCCAACAAACAGTAAAACTGAAAATTGTGCCCTGGGAAGTCTGTCTTCAAATGTACTTTGTTGGAAGCTCCATGCTCCCACCCTATTGAAAAGAGAGCCAAAAAAGGGTCCATGCTACCTTCCCCTGACCATCGACACAGGGTGATACACAAATCAGTCTTCATACAAGGACACATTTAAGACTGAAAGAAGGCTTATTAGTGAAAGACTTATCTAAGACCACAGGACGGACTGTCACTCACCAGATCATACCAATCGAAATGAGTTGGCAACATTTTTAGCTTCCTTGGCTCTGATGCATTATAATAATGGTGATGATGATGATGATATGGTGATTGGCACATGTCAATCACACATACATTTCTAGTTGTTGTTGAAAGTGTGATGTCCTTTCTTGTCATAGTTTCTATCTCCTTGACTTCTAAGACACAGCAGCCTCCTACTTAAATCCAGTATGCTTTGTGTGATCTTTACCCAACTTTGAAATAATGGAGCCTCTTGCAGCTTGGTCAGACCTTTCTTCCCCATTCTCTTCATTCTATCTGCCTTCTTCTACTCTCCTCTTCATTTGGAAAAATTTAATTTTTTTCTATATGCTTACTTTAGGAACCTCATCTACCTCAATGACGTTCACAGCCGTTAAGTCAACAACATCAATTTTACAAAGTCCAGAAATTTTTATGGAGGCCAAGGCCAGTTGTGCACTTAATGTTGGATTCTTGAGAGTATTTTTGGAAAATATTTACTTTCATTATTTCCAACCATGTGTCTCTGTCTGTGTTTGGGTATGTGTACGTGAGCGCATGTACCCGTGGAAGCCAGATGCATCAGATCTTACTGGATCTGGAGTTATAGGCTAATATGAGCTGCTTGACACAGATGCTAGGAAACTGGATTTGAAACTGAAGTCAGGCTCTCTGCAAGAGCAGCATAGCATATGATCTCACCTGCAGGACCATCTCCCCAGGTCCACATTACCTCACTCTTAGTCAGCCTAAAGCATGTCCCTTATCCCACCCCAGTACAGCCCAATGTGGGAAGGATTGTAAGCTTTGTCACAAGTGAAAGCAGTCTTGGCGGGCTTTGCCCTTGGACACACCACAGATACTCCCTGAGATTAACCTTGAGATAGACTGGGTGGAGCCATCCTGGGCCTGGAATTCAGGAAGGGGACTGAGGGACTCCACTTGGACTATAGTGTTTCTAATGACCCTCAATGGGAGGTGGAGACCGCCCTTTGCATGTGAGAGACAGACAGGCGGAGAGGAGAGAGGAGCAGCAAGTGCAGACCTGGCTTGAGCGCACATGGATTGGGAAAAGATCAGTGAATAGCCCAGACCAGTGCACAGACCAGAGACATCTAGGGACCCGTCCCGTGGAATGGATATTGGAAGGTTCACTCTTTTTTCCCTTTAACCTTTTTTCCCTCTGGTGTAAGGTAGCTGAGTTGTATAATAAAGTGTAATTGTTAAGAAACAGAGCCAACAGCCCAGTTTCTCCAAATGACCACCAGCTCAGTGAAAGCTCTAACCAAGTGTTGAAGTCAGAAGCATCTGGCTTGACTTCCCTAGACGTGGACAACTACCTGTCTTTATTTCTTCTGCCACCATCTTAGTCTAAACCAGACATTTTGGCCTCAATTATGATAGCCTTTTAACACTCTCTCCTCATTCTCTTTCTGAACCCCTCTTGTTTCAGCTTACTGTTCCCTACATCCCACCCAGCTCTTGCACTGTATTCTCATTTCATTTTCCTTCTTACTTTAAAATCTTACCAATATCATAGTCATCCTTCAGTCTCTGCTTGGACATCTCTTCTTCAGAAAAGCTCTATAGACCTCTGCCAGTGCTCTATGTGTTAAACATGCTCATGGATTTCTATAATCTTGTGAGGTTTGTGTTAACCTTGTTAGTTAGAGTTCATATAATTATTGCCATTTAAGTTATCTGTCGCGAGCAGAGAGTTTACACTCAGAATCCGGAACAAAGGAGGCAGGCCAAGAGCAAGTGGTACGATTAACAAGAGAGGTTTATTAGCAATACAAAGGCAACTACAGCAAAGGGCAGCAGCTAAGGCTCCAAGGCCAAGCCACCAATACCATTAGCAGCCCATTAGCAAGAGAGGTTTATTAGCAATACAAAGGCAACTACAGCAAAGGGCAGCAGCTAAGGCTCCAAGGCCAAACCACCAATACCATTCCATTATACTCTTAAAACTATCTTAATTCTAATAGGAGTAGCATTTAGCATCTTATAATATCAATGTTCTGGGAGCTTATGCCATTAGGGTATACGACCTGATATCGCGAAGTTCTGCCGAACAGGTTCGCCGCTGCGACTTGAATCAGTTCTCGGGTTGTTATCTGACAGCATGTCTGTCTGCTCCGTCTGGGGCTGGCAGCATTTCAGGTAGTCATGGTGACAGCGAGAGAACTGGCTGCTTTTTCTCAGGGTTTTTATACTTAACTTTATCCTCTCTAATTCACACATCTAGCTTTCTGCGTCACTCTTATCAACAACTTGCAGTCGTGGCTGCTCCTAGGTCAGAATTTGCTACTAAGGCTTTATCTATCACTCACACATCTGGTCACACGTCAGCTTTTTGGACTGTCAGCTGCTTTCTACACTGGGCTTTGAAACAAGCCCTGACATGTAGCTGCTTCCTATACTGGGCTTTGAAACAAGCCCTGACATGTTTATTACACCACTCCAGCTTAAATTTAACTTATTTAGTACTTCTTGATGACTGAGTTTTCTCTTGCTTACAACAAGCATGGGCATATTCTTTAAAAACCATATGTTATCTAAATTTGTGTAAGACAATGTAATCCATAAACATAGTAAGAAAGACATTCCTCATCCACTGAAAATATATAACATGATGTACCCTGTCTTCAGTCATTTCTTTAGCAGCCACAAAGAATCCATTATTCACGAAAGCATGAGGGTTTGGGGCAGATTTGCATTTTAAAAGCCACTGAGTGAAGTGTTTATAATGGAATCCCTTTTTATTAGTTTTTATTTTACTATGGTTCTGATAATTGGTCACAAATGCTGAAATCTCAGCCATTAGACTGAGAACTGTCACATTCATTGCGATTGGCTTATTAATGTATTGTTTAAGGCTGAGATGTAATAATCAAATGCCTGTTGCTGGATACTTGATCTCAGTGTGATCTTGGAGATTGTGAACTGTGGGAAAGACTGTAAGCTTTGTCACAGTTGGAAGCAGTCTTGGCAGGCTTACCCTTAGGCACCCCATGAATACCTTGTGACAGACTGAGTGGAGTCATCCTGGGCCTGAAATTCAGAAAGCAGACCTGGGGCTCCACCTGGACTATTGTTTTTCTAATTGACTCTCTGCCGCAAGCAGAGAGTTTACACTCAGGATCCGGAACAAAGGAGGCAGGCCAAGAGCAAGTGGTACGATTTAGCAAGAGAGGTTTATTAGCAATACAAAGGCAACTACAGCAAAAGGTAGCAGCTAAGGCTCCAAGGCCAAGCCACCAATACCATTCCATTATACTCTTAAAACTATCTTAATTCCAATAGGAGTATCATTTAGCATCTTATAATATCAATGTTCTGGGAGCTTATGCCATTAGGGTATACGACCTGATATCGCGATGTTCTGCCGAACAGGTTCGCTGCTGTGACTTGATTCAATTCTCGGGTTGTTATCTGACAGCATGTCTGTCTGCTCTGTCCGGGGAGAGCGCCCCGTCGGCTGGCAGCATTTCAGGTAGTCATGGTGACAGCGAGAGAACTGGCTGCTTCTTCTCAGGGTTTTTATACTTAACTTAACCTTATCCTCTCTAATTCACACATCTAGCTTTCTGCGTCACTCTTATCACCAACTTGCAGTCGTGGCTGCTCCTAGGTCAGAATTTACTACTAAGGTTTTCATCTGGTCACACGTCAGCTTTTTGGACTGTCAGCTGCTTTCTACACTGGGCTTTGAAACAAGCCCTGACATGTTTATTACATATGGGAATTCAGAAAAATGAGAGTGAGCCTATAAAAGATCACTTCAAGAGAGAGTCAAAGTAAAAGTAGGTCTCAATGGAGGGGTTACAACAAACTTTGTACCTTGTAACTTAACAGTACTTTGGCAACTACTGAAATGTGCGCAGGGAAGGCAGGAGATTGTGGCTAAAAAGAGCCCAGGTTGGCTTGCTGCTCTTACAGAAGATCTGGATGGGTTCCCAAAACATACATGGTAGCTTACAACTATCTAACTAGTACTTATATGTCCTCTTCTGTCCTCCTGGGGTATTTCACACCCTGTACATATACATACATGCAGACATATGTTTGGCACACATCTATACATTCAGGAAAACACCCATATGACAGATAGATAGATAGATAGATGAGAGAAAGAGACAGAGAGAGAGAGATTTAAGGAGAATGGAATTTTCCCAAACATACTTATTTATGCCCATACTCTATAAGCACTGGCTTCATATCATCCTCATCCATGTGTATCAATCCCCTTTGTGTTGCTATAAAGAAACACTATAATCAAAGCAACTTATGGGAAAAGGGATTATTTTGACTTATAATTCCAAAATAATCAGAGTCCACCATGGTAGAGACACATAGCGACAATCAGCAGGCATAGAAACTGAAACATCATATCCTTAAGCACAAACATGAGTCTGAGAGCAAACTGGAAGTGGGACTAGGCCATGAACTCTCAGCGCTCATCCCCAGTGACATTCTTTCTCCAACAAGTCTGCACCACTTGCCCAAAAAGTGCTACCAACCAGTTACCAAGTGTTCAAATTCCTGAGCCAATGGAGGACATTTCTCATGCAAACCATCACACCAAATAAAGGCAACAAATCCAACCTACATGAATTCAAAGTGACCTCTTTGTAAAGGTAATGAATTCTCCTGGCTCAGTTGTTCTCTAGGAAGCTTACTGCCTCCTTCTGCTAACCAAGGCTAGTCCTTGAAGTTTCTAGCTTCTGTATAATCTAACATAGGCCTAGAATCTTTTCAGCCTCTGAGACTTACTGCTTAATGAACTCACCCTCACTTGTTCTTTCTGAACTCTAGGCGGCTGGTTCAACTCAACTGTTCTGGCTCAAACTCTTCTCACAACTGACTAATTTAATCTGGCTTCCCTCTTGGCCCAGAATTACTCTGCTTGGCCTCAAACTAACTCAGCAATATACTCTAATCTTCTGGTTTCTTATCATTTTCAGGGTCATTCCATCTTCACCTGAGTTCTCTCTCTGCAACCCATCTCTCTATTACTTTCCTTGTAAAATCGCCTCCTCTCTCTGTAAAACTGCCTCTTAAGTTGCTTCCCTTTCCTCTCTCTTCTCTTGAGAGTTGGGCATGTCCTATTCTGTCAAATCTTCTCTGATTCATCACCTTTTCTGCCACTCAACTAGACATCACTTTCAAACATGGTGCTTCCTTCTACAAACTAACTTTACCTTTGTTTAGAATTAAAGGTGTGTACCACCGTGCCTTAACCTAAGCTTTTCTTTACTTGATACTTGCTCTATACTCAGATCTGTTTGCCTCTGTCTCCTGCATTAAAAGCATGTCTGTAATCCAACCAGATCACACATACCTAGAAAAATATTTGGATGTGATATCTTGCCAGAACAGCCAAGTTCTGAATCAACAATCTTCTATACCTCTTCACTATCATCATCCAAGCTACCTGAGTTCAAAGTGACCTCTTCACTACCATCTTGAAAAACCAAATGTTGTAGAGAATGTCTAATGCATGATCAAAGAAAAGTAAAAAATGTTTGTCAAGCCCAGATTTAATGGGTAATTTCTGTGAATTTTTCACCTGAGAATTGCATCATGGATTTGAGCTGTTGGAAGAGAATGTCTGTTTTCTCCTGAATCATTGAGGACTTCGGGAATTTAGAACAGGCTGAAAGGAGGCAGTGGGGAATGACTGTTGGGAGAAAACCCACCACTCCACAGAGGAAGGTTGATAGATTGTGATTTGTGGGAAATGCCCACTGCAGGATCATGTTTTGCTTTATGGGTTTTTCTTTGCCTGGTGCATTTAACCACTTGTGTCACCACAGAAGCTGAAGGGAAACTGTATAGATCCTAACTCTATATCTCAGAAGTGCAGAGGGGGCAAGTGTGTCACTGCAAGTGATTTGCCTTAATCCATACCATATCTTTGCAAAATGATGTTTAGTTATTATCAACAGCACTTTATCTAGTTTTACTTCAAAGGCTTTTAAAGCTGAAAAGAGTGTTAGACTTCATTGTTAAGGTTATTTTTATATTGTTTTTCTTTCTCAGTTTCTCTTAACCTGGATATCACACAAATAATTGATACTCTATTATATTTGTTTAATAATAAGCTTCACAACACAATAGCTATTCAGTTATCACTCTATTTTTAACCCTCTAAGCTAATTTGGTTTCCTCCAGGCATGCATCCCAGAGATACTTATACTTTGTGGTTTTTCTTGCTGAGCACTCCATCTCTCTCTCTCTCTCTCTCTCTCTCTCTCTCTCTCTCTCTCACACACACACACACACACACACACACACACACACACACACACACACACACTTTCCTGGTCCACCCTGGGCATCTGCCCTTCCTCAGTCCCCTACTTCCTCTTCTAACTCCCCCAACAATACATGGCTGAAAGTCCAGTCCCATTCTCTCTCCTGCTCACCAATTGGCTGTAAGCTGCCTTGTTGGCATATCAGGAGACAATTGGGGAGAGGATGTCCAGAAACCAGCATTTGAATTACACAAAATCTTTTCTCACTATCTTCTCATTTCATAGATAAGCACCTAGGGAATCAGAAAGCTATGAGCCTTGGTGAGAATCACAGTCCCAGCCCTTGGTAAAGTCAGGACTGGATTATAGAACTTTAGACTTAAAGTGATGTCCTTCCATATGGTTTTGTTTGTTTCTTTTTAGTTTGCTTATATATATGAGTGTGTATGTATATATATATATATATATATATATATATATATATATATATATATATATATATATATATTGTGTGTGTGTGTGTGTGTGTGTGTGTGTGTGTGTACAGTACCTACAGAGGGTGTGGGAGAGCATTGGAACCTATGGAGCAGGAGTTAAAGGCAACTATGAAAGATTACGTCTAAGTGCTGGAAATGGCACCCTTTCTTCTGTGAGAGCAGCAAGTACTCTCTAAGTATTGACCCAGGTCATCTCTCCAGTCCACCCTTCCCAGTGTTTTAATACCAACACCAGCTAGACTGCATAAGTGAATATACTTCACTTTCTTTAGTGTCTAATTTTTAGCCTGAAAAAAACTTAAGACTGAAAAAACTAAAATTGACAACAACGGCAACTCAACAAAGCAGTTGTATGCTAAACTTTTTGCTTATAATGAAACTTGGGGCAAAACCAAAAAAGTAAAATGCAAGTTGCTTTTAGATATACAGGGAGTAAAATGATTCAATACTTTGCCCAAAAAATATCAGTTTTCACTAAAAGAACCAGGAAAGGGGTCCAGTAAAAGAAGCAGTTAAAAAGATTTCAATTTCATCTTGGCTTCATCTGAAATATTTATGACCTATTTTAAAATCTCACATTCTATCATTGACTTCCTTATGATTCAACAAGAAATGCACAGTAAGCCATATGTATTTTTTTCATTCCTATTATGAGATTTTATACTACTCTTGGAGCTGAAAAAAAGTAATGCTCACAAATATGCTATAATTACAATAGTTACTTGACTAAAAAATATCCTTCATGCTGTATTTCTGTATACAACACAAGCTATCCATTAACAGGGAATATTGGCTTTCTGTACTCTCCATTTTTATATAAATACACATTTATATCATTTTCTATCTATATTACATCTATCTTAATGTGTGTTAGTAACTTATGCCTGAGTATTTTGCAGCAGTTGTGCCACCAAGTACAACTAGAGATTAATATAATATAATGGAGAGCCTGAAAGCAGAATAGATTTGTAGTTCTCACCTCCTTTGATCTCGAATTTGCTCCTGGATCATGAAGTAGTCAAAACTGTAATCAGAGTTGTTGGGGTTAGAAGTCAGGCTTTGGAAGTTCTAATAAGCTAGAGCCCAGGCATTTGTTCTCAATAGGCCAATCAAAGAGAAAAATAATAGTGAAAAATCAGAGAAAAGTTTATGTCTGTGTGGCCACAATTGCAAAGAGGAACAAGAGATTAGTGACTCCTCCTCCCCCTAAGTCAGCTTGTACACGTGAGGTTTAGGTCTACATAGAGAGAGGTAGTGTCGATCAGTAGTTCTGGCTGAGCTGTGGTCTGGCTCATCATTGACCCATCTCTGTCTTGGCTCCAGTCTATCCCACAGAATGATCTAACAAACGTGTGAAACTGCTTCCTGAGAAACAGGTTCCCCCTGTAGCCAGCTCTAGGCTTCAGGCTTTTCCCTCTCCCAGCACAATGTTCCTGGAGAAATCCCATCATGTTGGGGACCATTGCCTCGATAGCCTAATAGGTAAAGGGAGGGCACAGTGTCTCCTTAGAGTATCATCAGTCCAGTTGGCACCTTCAGGTATGAAAAAGAAGGCTTTTTTAACTTTGTAAAATGGCTCTAGCCTCTTGGGCTGTTTAGTAACTTCGAAAGGCTTGAGTGAGATAATCTCCCTGCAGACAAACACAAAGGCACACTTCAATGCAATTGTTGTATAGTTGTTGTAAACTACAAAAACAAACCTTGATATAAATAGACTTCCACTTAAGTACACTACTGTGGGAACTTGATGCAATGAGTTCCAGTCTTCCTAAACCATCTGTTTTCTCCCATTCAAGTGCTAACCAGGCCTGACCTTGCTTAGGTTCTGGTATCAGTTGTGTTCGAGGACCTGTTTTGTTTTTGTTGTTGTTGTTGTTGTTGTTGTTGTTGTTGTTGTTTTCTCATGTTTAGTGATTTGAAACATAGGTTTAGGGACTCTTGCTGCTGTGACATGTGAAGAGTGGGAGAAGATAGCCTCTACCTGGACAGCTTTGGACACATAAATGTTTGTCTGAACCAGTGCTAGCGTCTAGACGCTCAGTAGCTGTGTACTATCCATGCAAGTCCTCCAAAAACCAACCACATGGCCAAATAAAATGCACTTCTCATGTGTAAGAAATTGTAGAGGAGACATCTTCTCCCCTGTGGTGGACTGAAATATCTATGAAATAATTGGACAATGGCCAGTTACCTGTATCATAATGCTTAATACTGTAAGAATGGAGATGGCACAAATGAAGAGTGAAATCCAAAAGTAAGAAGATTTGAGAACCCTCCAACCAGTGTTGCACAAGGCCAGGAACACTGAGGAAAACAAAACAGAGAGCTTGCAGCTTGAGTGTGGGGAAAAAACTCAGAAGAAAAGAAGGAAGACAACGAAAATCACTGTTGTCAGCAGGTTCTGGCCTGCTCGTGGATCTACATTGGGTTGGGAAGAGACAGAAAAAATGATAGACCAAGCCTTGTATGACCAGGTGATAGAGGAAGGCATGTGGGTCCTCTGTCTACTCTGGAAGGCATACTTTCTGCTTTCTCTCCTCACTTGCTAATAAAACGTTGATTGCTTGCACACTGCCCGTGCCGTAGTATGAATTCTTCCCTGTCAGGCTCACTAGCACTGAGATTGATGCCATGGTTGTGATCAAAGAGAATTTAGTAATTGGCTTTGTAATGCCCAAAATTAACCTGTAAGCCCCCACCTGACAGGGGATCAGGTAACTTCCTGGAATGCTAGGAATTGTAGTTCTTGGAAAAAAGCAACACCTCATGGAAGATACAGTGGCCTATAGGTTTGTCCTTATAAACCCCTGTAGCATGTGGCTTAAGGCCATTCTTAGCTGGGAAATTCCTGGTCAGTATTTAGTATTTAATAAAGCTTGCTTTAAATTTAGCCACAAATGCTGGAAAAGGTTTTTCCAGCAAATTTCAGGATTAATAGGCATATCCCATCATGGGGGTAGGGGTGAGGGGTAGGGGCACAGGTAGAAGACACACACTAAATGATTGAGCAGTCAAGAATACTGACTGTTCTTTCAGAGGCTATGTCAGTGCTAGGAACCAAACCTGGGTCCTGTACACAATGATAACTGCTCTTAAGCACTGAGCTATCTCCCAAGCCTAATTTACCATCATTTCTGCCTATCTTACAGACAGGCAATGCTAAGTAAAATTCCAGCACCATGAAATTCTGAATTTCCTATATAACTGTCTTTCTCGAAAACAGGTTTATCACTTCTTCCCATCATGCCAATGTGGCTCATTATCATTTTGTTCAGTTCTTGGCAATTTGCTGATGGATGATCTCGGCAGAGAGTATTATTATATGACAGGTCCTCCTGTTAAATGGAGCATGTAGAGGGTGGTCATTTGTCAGAAGAAGCACCAATAGTACAACAAGATTGTTGCAAGGTTTTTACAGATTGCACAGAAAGGAGGGTAGGATACAGCTCTGCATCAAGACATTTACACTAAGAGATGACAGCTAAAAGCAATAAGCTTCTAAGGGTAAAGTGGGGGCTTAAGCAAAAGTGTTTTGTTGGTGTTGTTGGTGTTGGTGGGGGGTAGGGGGAGTGGGGCGGTGGTGATTTGTTTACTTGTTACTTTTTATTGATTTTTTTTGTGAGCTTCACATCATGTACACCAGTCCCACTCATCGCTCAGTTTCCTTGTATCTGCCCTCCACCCTTGCAACCTCCCTCCCCGCCAAAAACAAAACAAAAAATATATATATATAAAAACAAAAAATTAACAAAACAGAACAACATATAGAAAATATATCGTCATGAAAGCTGTAGTGTGTCTCACAGTATACTCCTCTGTCCAAACATCTTCACAAGCTGTTTCAAAGAGTGTAAAATGTGTGGTGAGAAAGTTTTCCCAGGACAGCAGCTAGATTGAATGTATTCAAATGAATGCCCTTGGCTACTGTAGCTCTTCAGTATTTCTTGGCAATACTGAAAGACATCTGGCAGTGGGACTGGCTAAATGGGCTATGAATTGTTCATTTCTACATAAGGCAACAATGGAGCCATAATTTTTCTTTCCTTCCTGTGGACTGGTAATGTGGGCTTTTTCCCAACCACATACTGACCTGAAGACGTGTGCTTATGCAGTGGAGCTCATGCTCCTCGTTTTGTCAAGTAGAGTCCCAGTGTTCCCAGCAGGTATCCTGTCATCCTAACTCTCTCTGTGGGCTCACATGCCTTTCTTTTAATAAGATTAGAAATGTGTGTTCAGTATTTGTCATTAATCCCTGGTGTCAGTTCCTTGGGCTGTGTGTGTTCACACAGCTGCTAAGTCCCAAGACACTCACTTGGAACAGGGGCAAAAGTTCTGAATGTCCTTTTTTGTAAATCAGAATATATAGAGAATCCAAACAACAAACATAAATTCAGGGTTTTTAGTTGACAGCCTTGCCAACATAGACAGTGAATAGCTGGGCACACACTGCACAGTGGAAGGATTTTTGTTTCAAACATTCTTTTGAAATCTAAAAGCACTAAGTGGAGTATTCCAGGCATTTGTTCTGGAGTTTTGTGGGAATTCAATATTTAGTACGCAGTTGTTTGTTTGTTTGTTTGTTTGTTTACCTATTTAATTTAAGGGTAACAAAATATGAAATAATCCATTTGTAATAGTGTTGCTATTCTACCTTTGAGAATGTCATACTGATACTGTTCTAGTTATTTTCTTTCTTTTGCTGTGATAAACACTGGCCAAAATCAACTTGAGAAAGAAAGTGCTTATCTGGCTCACACCTCCACATCACAATTCATCACCATGGGAAGACAGGGCAGGAACTGGAGGCAGGAACTACATCTGTCTATCCTTGAAGCAAACCATAAAATCTCAGAGGCTTATCCCAGCTCTTGCTTCTTCCTTTGACTGTCTTCCTGTGACAATTTCCCTTCCTTAAATGCCACTCAGACAGACCGAGGGGAACCTAAACAAACAGGCATTGTCAAACACCACCGCTGCACCCTGTTGGCTATCGTTAGATTATATCCTTTTCCTCCTATTGTACTTCTGCTTGATTGCCCATAAACTCATTTTCCTTTGGTATCTGGGTCTACATGTCTGAAGGCACCCATATTGTCAGGAGCAATGAGCTGTAACCCGAGGACTGAGACCCATGCTGTTTCCTGCAGCAGTCTAAGGAGCTCTATTCTAAGACTCAGTAAAGCAAAGATTTTCTACTTTGCTTCAGACAGGAAGTTCAGGATCATTTAGTATGAAACAGAGTTGGATTATTTTTTTTTATTTTAGTTTTGTGTTTTGCCTGCATGTATGTCTGACGATGCCATATCCCCTAGAATTGGAGCTACAGACAGATGTGAGCTGCCACGTGGGTGCTGGGAATTGAATCCAGCTCCTCTGGAAGAACAGCCAGTGCTCTTAACTGCTGAGCCATCTCTCCAGCCCCACAGGGTTGGATTATTAAAGGACTTTTTAAAACATGATTTTATGATTTTCCAAGATGGCGGCACCGATTGCACACTGATTAGCAGGAAATACAGGACTGCACAGTAACCTAAAGACCAAACTGAGAACTACAAAACACCAGTGCTTCTGATTCTCAGGTGAGAGGGATCCAAATTGTGTGGGGCACGGGTGGGTCCGACCCCTGGCCACTCAGCTAACCCACGGAAAAATCCCTGGGGACAGCCCACATTAGCAGCCATCTTAGGAAGAACTGTGGGAAATCCCTGCAGCACGAGCTACTGTTTGTGGGGCCCCGGACAGGAAAACCGTGGGATATAGTTGCAGCTCCAGACTCTCACTCCCACCCCCCAGGTCCCCAGGCCTCCAACCCCAGTCCTCCTCCACCGCCCCCCCCATCCAGCTCCCGTCCTCTGTTTCTGGATCCAGGATAGGGAGCGAACAGGCAGAGCTTAGTCCTGGCACAGGACACAATCCACATTAGCTCCACATTAGCTGCCTCCTAGGAAAGAGGACGGGGCACCCAAATACCTCTGAGCCCTGAGCTATCTCAGACTCCCAGCTGCTTGCTAGCCTAGACTAGCTAGGTCTCAGAACAGACAAATACACCCCTGCCATCCCAAGAGGGCCTGTGGAACTTATGAGCAGCTTGGAGATCTAATCTCTTGCAACACTCCCAACTGCCTACTAGCTGGGAACAAACCTTGTGGCTGGCAGAGCTGAATCCAGGCTCCAGCCACAGTCCGCATTAACCGCCATCATACGAGCAACTTCAAGTCTCAGTCTGTATATGCAGACCCACCTGAAGCATGCCACTGAGATATAGCTAAGACACAAGGCAAGCCCACTGAACAGAAACCAGCTTGGGCCACAGTATTCAATAACTGCAATCCTGCTAGCAGTGTCTGGGCCCTGATCTCACCCCACCACCTACAGCCTATTGGCCAGATCCACCTGGTTCACAGACCAGAGATTTGTGCAAGCTGCAGCCCACATTCTCTGCTGTTTCCTGAGAAGCTTGGAGCTCTAATCTCTCTCTGTTGGCCTTACTCAAACAGGGCACAGAGAACCATCTGTAACATAGCAGATAGACAGAGCTCTGCCATCTTGAAAAGGACTATAGGGTTCCTCAGTAACTTTGGGCTTAGAAGTATATCAGCTCAATCCTCCCCTGCCCAACCCAACTGGAATACAGTCAGGAAACCCAGCTGAGCTGAGCTGAGCTGAGCTGGGTACAGGCTCTAATACCCACTGTCCAACATCCTAAGGAGGCCTCTGGGGAGCCCTAGCAAACAACCTTTGGCTTGGAGTTCTCTTTACTTGCTCTCAATCTTCCTGGCCAACCTGGGACACAGATAGCGACCTCATTGGAGGAACCCCATGCCTGATAATACCAGAGACAACCAGATGACTAGAGGACAGTGCAAGAAGACAAGCAACAAAACTGAAAACCATATAACAACACAAGAAACTAATGATCCTAACACAGCAAGCCCTGGAGATATGAACACCCACAAAATGCAAAAAGAAGACTTTAAATCTGAGGTGATGAAAGTGATAGAAGCTTTGAAATAGGAAAATAAATCACTCAAAGAAACACAGGAAAATACACTCAATCAGATGCAGGAACTGAATAAGTCCTATAAAAAAAAACTACAGGAAAATACATCCAAAGAGATCAAAGAGATGAAGGAATTGAATAAATCCTATAAAGAATTACAGAAAAATTCAATCAAATGGGAGAAAGAAAGAAAGAAGACTATTCAAGACCTAAAGAGGGAATTAGAAGCAACAAAGAAAGCACAAGCTGAGGCAGTCTTAGAGTTGGAAAACATAGGGAAGAGAACAGGAGCTATGGACACAAGCCACACCAACTGAATACAAGAAATGGAAGTGAGAATCTCAAGTGTGGATGATACGGTTGAAGTTATCAATACATCAGTTAAAGAAAATGTTAAAACTAAAAAGTTCCTGACACAAAACACCCAAGAAATCTGGGACATTATAAAAAGGCCAAATCTAAGAATAATAGGAGTAGAAGAAGGTGAAGACTCCAAGCTCCAGGGCCCAGAAAAATTTTTCAACAAAATCATAGAAGAAAACTTTCCCAACCTAAAGAAAGAAATGCCCATTAGCATACAAGAAGCCTACAGAACTCTAAATAGATTCGACTAGAAAAGAAAATCCTCCTGCCATATAATAATCAAAACATTAAATGTACAGAACAAAGAAATAATATTAAAAGCTGCAAGAGAAAAAGGTCAAGTCACATATAAAGGGAAACTCATCAGAATTACACGTGACTTCTCAGCAGAAACTATGAAAGCTGGCCTGGACCCAGACTACTATACCCAACAAAACTTTCAATCACCATAGATTGGAGAAAATAAGATATTCCATGACAAATCCAAGTTTAATCAGTATATAACCACAAATCTAGCCTTACAGAAGGTACTAGAAGGAAAACACCAATCCAAGAAGGCTAACTGCACCCAGGAAGACAAAAGAAGGTAAATAATTCCACATCCACAAATCCAAAACACAGAAACACACACAGTCTACCACCACCAACATCAAAACAAAAGGAACTAACAAACACTGGTGATTAATATCTCTTAACATCAATGGCCTCAACTTCCCAGTAAAAAGACACAGGCTGACATAATGGATGCGAAAACAGGCTCCATCATTCTGCTGCATACAAGAAACACACCTCGACAATAAAGATAAACATTACCTCAGAGGAAAAGGTTGGAAAACTGTATTCCAAGTAAACAGACCTAAGAAACAAGCTGGAGTAGACATTCTAGTATCTGACAAAATAGACTTTCAACCAAAACTAATCAAAAGAGATGGAGAAGGTCACTACATCCTCATCAAAGGAAAAACACACCAAGATGATTTCTAAATTCTGAGTATCTATACCCCAAATGCAGGAGCACTCACATTTGTAAAAGAAACATTACTAAAACTTAAGCCACACATTGAACACTACACATTAATAGTGGGAAACTTCAATACCCCACTCTCACCAATAGACAGGTCATCAAGACAGAAACTAAATGGAGAGACAAGGAAACTAATAGACATCATGAAACAAATGAACTTAATTGATATCTTCAGAACGTTTCACACAAACACAAAAGATTACACCTTCTTTTTAGCACCTCATAGAACCTTCTCCAAAATTGACCACATACTTGGCCACAAAGCAAACCTCAACAAATACAAGAAAATCAAAATAATCTCTTGCATCTTTTCAGACCACCATGGCTTAAAATGGAGCTCAACAACCAAAGAAACAGCCAAAAGCCTACAAACTCATGGAAACTGAACAACTCCCTACTCAATGACATCTGGGTAAGGGACTAAATAAAAAGAAAAATTAAAAACTTGCTAGAATTCAATGAAACAGAAGGCATAACATACCCAAACCTATGAGATACAATGAAAGCAGTGATAAGAGGAAAGTTCATAGCACTAAGTGCCTTTATAAAGAAACTGGAGAGATGCCATACTAGCAACTTAATAGCACACCTGAAATTTCTAGAACAAAAGAAAGCAGATACACCCAAGAGGAGTAGATGGCTGAAAATCATCAAACTCAGGGTTAAAAATCAATAAATTGGAAACAAAGAAAACACTTCAAAGAATCAATGAAACCAAGAGCTGGTTCTTTAAGAAAATCAACAAGACTGACAAACCTTTAGCCAAACTAACTAAAAGGCAGAGGGAGGGTATTCAAATCAAAAAATCAGAAATGAAAAGGGTGAGATAACAACAGACACTTAGGAAATCCAAAGAATCATCAAGTCTTACTTCAAAAGCCTATATGCCACAAAATTCAAAAACCTAAAACAAATGGAAATTTTTCTTGATAGCTACCAACTACAAAAATTTAATCAAGATCAAATAAACAAATTGGATAGTCCTATCACACCTGAGGAAATAGAGGCAGTCATCAAAAGTCTCCCAACACAAAAATGCCCAGGACTAGATGGATTCAGCACTGAATTCTACCAAACCTTCAGAGAAGAGCTAACACCAATTCTCTTCAAACTATTCGGTAAAATAGAAACAGAAGGGACATTACCAAATTCATTTTATGAAGCCACAGTCAACTTGATACCTAAACCACAGAAGGACTCAACAAAGAAAGAGAATTTCAGACCAATTTCTCTTATGGACATTGATGCAAAAATCCTCAATAAAATACTCGCAAACCAAATTCAAGAACACATCAAAACTATCATTCACCATGACCAAGTAGGCTTCTTCCCAGACATGCAAGGGTGGTTTAATATATGGAAATCCATCAATGGAACTCATCATATCAACAAAATGAAAGGAAAAAAACACATGATCATCTCCTTAGATGCTGAAAAAGCATTGGACAAAATCCAACACCCATTCATGTTAAAAGTCCTGGAGAGAGCAGGGATACAAGGTACATACCTAAACATAATAAAGGCAACATACAACAAGTCAATAGCCAACATCAAGCTAAACGGAGAGAAACTTAAAACAATTCCACTGAAATCATGGACAAGACATGGCTGTCCACGCTCTCCTTGTATCTCTTCAATATAATACTTGAAGTCCTAGCTAGAGCAATAAGACAAGTAAAGGAGATAAAGAGGACATAAATCAAAAAAGAAGGAGTTAAATTATCACTATTTGCAGATGATATGATAGTTTACATAAGTGACCCCAAAAATTCTATCAAGGAACTCCTACAGCTGATAAACATCTTCAGCAAAGTGGCTAGATACAAAATCAATTTTAAAAAATCAATAGCCATCCTGTATACAAGTGACAAAGAGGCTGAGAAAGAAGTTAGGGAAACAACACCCTTCACAATAGCCACAAATAATATAAAGTATCTTGGTATAACTCTAAACAAGAAAGTGAAAGATTTTTATTTTTTAAAAAAACTTCAAATCTCTGAAGAAAGAATTTGAAGATTTCAGAAGATGGAAAGATATTCCATGCTCATGGATCAGGAGAATCAACATGGTAAAAATGGACATCTTACCAAAAGCAACCTACAGATTCAATGCAATTCTCATCAAAATACCCACACAATTCTTTACCGATCCTGAAAGATCAGTTTTCAACTTCATATGGAAAAACAGAAAACCCAGAATAGCTCAAAATGGTCCTGTACAATAAAAGATCTTCTGGAGGAATCTCCATGCCGAATCTCAAGCTATGCTATAGAGCAATAGTAATTTTTAAAAAACAGCATGATACTGCCATAAAAATAGGCTGGTTGATCAATGGAATTGAATCAAAGACCCAGAAATAAATCCACATACCTATGGACACTTGATTTTTGACAAAGAAGCAAAATCCATATAATGGAAAAATGATAGTATCTTCAACAAATGGTGCTGGTCTAACTGAATGGCTACATGTAGAAAAATTAAAATAGATCCATATCTATTACCCTGAAGTCCAAAAGGATTAAAGACCTCAACATAAAAACAGAGACACCAAATCTGTTAGAAGAAAAGGTAGGGAGAAACTTGGGACTCATTGGCACAGGATACAACTTCCTGAACAGAGCACTAACAGCTCAGGTCCTAAGATCAACCATCAATTAATGGGACCTTATGAAACTGAAAACCTTCTGTAAGGCAAAGGACACTGTCAACAGAACAAAATGACAGCCTACAGACTGGGAAAAGATCTTCACCAACTCAGCATCAGACAAAGAACTAATATCCAAAATATATAAAGAACTGAAGAAATTAAACACCACCAAACAAAATAATCCAATTAAAAAATGGGGTACAGAACTAAACAGAGAATTCTCTATAGAGGAATATCAAATGGCCAAGAAACACTTAAAGAAATACTCAACATCTCTTATTATCAGGGAAATGCAACTCAAAACAACTCTGAGATTCCATCTTACACCTATCCTAATGGCTAGGATCAAAAACTCAGGTGACATCACATGCTGGGAAGGAGCAAGGATCAGGAGGGAACGAGGGAGGTGGCTACAATTGGGATGTGAAGAATTTAAATTACAGAACAAGCAGGTAACTTATATTGCTAATTCTACCATATGGGACTAGCTCTGAGAATGGATGAAATGTTGAATGTCTAGGCTTGGACAATGATTCCTGTTTACTTAAAGAATGCCCTATGAATTACTATTAGATGCCATTCTTCATATGGCATGAATGAAGATTTACAGATGTCTTCTTTTCCTGCTCATACAAAAAGCAGAAATCCAGCCTTAATTGTTCCATGCATCACACCTTTTATACACTCATAATTTTAGGACTGTATTATGCTTGTGAGAAATTATATGCTTTCAGAACAAAAGAACCAGACACTGACATTGGCTCAGATCTGACAAGATGCATTCCTCACAGCATACTGGACATTGGCATCCTGTTTGGAGAAAGTGGTTGAAAAGGAAAGGGGGGGGGATATAGAAATGGACATGGAAGATAGAACAAAAAGTAGACTAGTGAATCTACTCTTCAACTTAATGCTTCAACTGTCACTCACAAGATATTTTTAATTCACTGATATAGAATTTTGTATATAGATGCAAAATAAATTCCAGATACAGTGGTATAGAATTAAAATGTAAGACTACTCTTCATGATATATATATATCACTTTTAATGCTTTGAAAGTGCTATCAAGCTGTTTAGGAGAAACAAGTTATACAAATTAAATGTTAGTAGACTAAATCATGGTCATATCAATTACTAGTCTACTTTTGTCACAAGAATATACATCTTAGGTACAGCAGATAGATATGACTCTATAGAAAGACAAGGTCTTCAAAAACCTCAGAGACATGCAGAATATGGCATTTAAAATTTTTATATTACTTTAAAGATTCATCAACAATGAGACAGGCTAACTCCTGGCAACACCCAGCCTACCTCAAAGAAGATGACGAGCATCAGAGAACCTCCTTATGCTTCAAATGTGGCAAACAAGCCACTAGGCAAAAGGTCCTCGTTTCTACCACAAACACAATTCTGCCTAAAAACAGGGGGTGGGGGGTAAAACTTGGATGCAGCCAGAGTTGACAGCAAAACTCTGCCAAGACAGGGTAAGCAAGTCCTAAATAGTTCCTGCCTCACAAATATGTCTGACAGGTATATTGGGCCAGAAGGCTGAAGAAGATGCTCCAATGTTATAGACAGTTTTGAGTGACAATTCAGGTAGAAAACTGTCTCTTTCAACTTTTCATTTGGAAAGCTGCTAACCTACTCTCCCGGCATACTCAAATAATCAAGTTTACTCCTTCTCAAGTCTCTGATGGAGGTGAAGGCGAGGTAGCCTAGTTTTACAATGAAGCTTAATTATAGACTAGACTGTGTTTGTCAAAAATCAGATGTGATCCTGAGATTCATGAAGCTGAATACCCTGAATGAAGGCAAGTCGATCGTCATAATGCTGGTTGGGACGGTTCACTGCAACACAGTCCTGAGGGAGTGAGAAGGGACCCACCCGAACTCATGCCTGAGAACTCATCCAGAAGTCTGAAAGTGCTCAGCTGCATCTGCTCTGATCTAGAAAGAAAAATGATTTAGGAGAAAAGCGGCTCGGCAGGTTCTTACTGAATAAATTAATTACCATGCACAGAGTACAGAACAATAGAAGCTAGTTCGATTTCTAGAACAAGGCGCAGGAGAAAGATGTGTGTGCAGCCAGTGGGGATGGGGCAGGGGCGACATGGATGATGACAGACACACACACGAACATGATGAGTAACCCACAGTCTTTCTTGAGTAGTGGTGACAGTCTAATGGAGTTTAGCAATACCTGAGGAGACAGGGTGGGGAGCTGGCGACATGTTTCTTGAGGTGGCTCTGACTGCATGGTCTTTCTGATCGAAAACTACTTGCCCTAGATTGGTAGTGCACCTTACGATTGCAGCTCTTCCTTATGGCATGAGGAACATTTCTGCAGCTCGATGCCCAGGCAGTTGTTCTCAAGTACCAGAAGATGAACTTCATTCATTGATCATCTGTGCTTATTGTCCCCTCTACAAAAAGGTTCCTGTGTAGCTGAATGTCAGCTGTAGCGAACAGAGTGCTTGACAGGAACCCACGGCTGAAGATAGGTGAGATCTGCATAGTTCAGGGTGTGAGACTAGCCTTCAATTCCTAAGCCTTTGGTTCATTATTTCCCCGTTCCTCTGTATGGGTTTGAGCCTAAGCTGCATAAAAGGAAAAGAAAAAGAAAAGAAAGAAAAAGCAGTTATACACCAGCCTTCACCTATCTGATAAGGAAGGTCTTCCATCCTCCCCTGTTGGCTCCCCTCTCTTCCTCCCTCCATCCTTCCCTCCTTTCCTTCTTCCTTCCTTCCTTCCCTCCCTTTCTTCCTTCCTTCTACTGCCTTTTAAAATCAAATCTAATCCAGGCAAGAAATGTGTGTTTAATAAGCTTCTTGATGTGGCTTCTTCTACGGAGCTAGCAAATGTTAAGCTACACAACACATCATAAGTAATACAAATATACAAATAACCATGGCTGACGGCATTAAAACTTGTCTGAGAGAAACCAAAGACCTGAAGATGATATAGAGATATATAGTATGACTTGGTTTAAGTGGTACTTAAAACTTATAATAAGTAATTCACTTTCCCAGATAGCTATTTCCAGAGAAGGTTAAATACAGACCACACCAGAAGACCTTTTTTGTGTGAGCACAGGGTGACCCTACTGCAAGAGTGCAGGGATGTGAGGATGCTACGGACTCACACAGTGCCATGCCTCACAGAAGCTCAAGGGTGTTGCCGTCTTAAAGGCATGTTTGTGCCAAAGGTTGGCTCCTCCTCAGAGGATGTCAGATGGCTCCCATAGTAAGGTTCTTCTGGATGTTTCTCTCACTATCCAGCCTGGAAACACAGCCTGGCCTCAATATTCTGCACTATTCTGGCAATCAGTATTCAGGACAGAGACATTTTTCTGATAACAAAATCTGTTTCTACCTTTTGAACCAAGCAGTAGAAAATGTTCAAAGGTGTTGCTGATATATTATTAAAAAAATTTTTTTGCTGGTGGTGATGGTGGAGGTGAAGGATTGTTTTTTTTGTTTTTGTTTGTTTGGTTTGGTTTTTCAAGACAGGGTTTTTCTGTATAGCCTTGGCTGTCCTGGTCTCACTTTGTAGACCAGGCTGGCCTCTAACTCACAGTGATCGGCCTGCCTCTGCCTCCTAGAGTGCTAAGATAACAGGCATGGGCCTTTGCAACTGGCAAAGCTCATTTTTTAATTCTTGAACAGTTTCATATACATGTACAACAAAGTGTGGTCCTTCCACTCCCTGTGGTCCTCTTGGTCCCTCTCCTCCTCCTGCTGGAACTGCTCTTCTCAGTAAGTCTCCTCCTATGTCATATCTTTTTTACGTGACCCATTGAATTTACACAAGCACGCTGGCAGGGTATTTACCAGAACAAGAGCAATGCATTAGTGGCTACACTACTTAAGAACAGAGACGCTACCCACAGCGGTCATTAACTGTCACCCCTCCATCTTCCACGAGTCCAGAAGACATCTTTTTAAACACTGCCTATTAGGTTCTTCTTGCTGCTCTTCTGTAATGTTGTCGGCTGAGCCTTGAAGGATGGGCAATACAGCCAGGCTACTTAGGGATGAGGAGCCCTTCACCGTTCCCTAGGCTGGACACTTTGACCAGGTGTGAGTCTCTGCACTAACTACTGCCTATTGCAATAAGCCACCCTGCTGCAGGGCAAGAACAGCGTTATCCTATAGATACTAGCACGAGTGTTTTATCTGTCATGCACCAGTTTGCTTTCTGTTCCTGTTATAAACACCACCACAACTTGGGATCAAGGTTTTGCTTCAACTTACAAATTACAGTCTATCATTAAGGGAAACCCAAGGAGGAACCTGGGGTAGAAAGCATGGAAGAAACTGCTTGCTGGCAGTAAAACTCACTTGTTAGCTTTTTCATTGATTCAGTGACCCACATGGGTTTAAAAAATCCTATCCTAGGGGCTTCCTTAGGATGTCCCATTTTATTTTTTCATTCTCCTTTCTACTTTCTTCCTGGGATTGGGGATTTTCATAAAGAGGTAGTATTTTCAGCTTTCAACAAACAATATAAAGCTTTACACAAGTTGGAAAATATCACAGGCAAGCCCCACAAGGAAGTCATCCTCCTGCTCAAACACCTCAGCTTTCTCTCCACTCCCAAGCATTCCTACTCCTAACAAGCAGGCCACTGTGAGTCGGCTAACTTTTTATTTCAAGCCTGCTGGGTTTTATAAAAGACTACATTTGACTCTGGGCATGGACTCAAAGTCTTTGGAATAAATGGCCTGTTTGTTTAGCTGTCGAATGTGGCCCTCCCTGGCACAGTCATAATCTTCACTGACAAGGAAGTGCCGCCTTTCAAATTCAGCGATAGCCTCAGACCACCGCGGTTGCCTTGCAAACATGGACCCGCCCTCAGAGGAACTAAGGGCATTTATAGTGTCTTTAAATCATGCAGGACAGAGAAAAGGAGGTTTGAAAGTCATGCAGGGAGTTACAGAATTAACTTCCATAAAACTAAGATGCAAAAAAGACCCTTTTGTTCAAGTGCTGGAAAGAATTTTGTCTGCTTTCTTCCTTTGTTGGGATTTCTTTATGTTTTCCTGGTGAGCAAAAATGTTCCTGATGCCTTCGGCTCCTGTGGGGGGAGGCAGGGATTTCATCTGAGGCCAGCCCAGTGGAACGAGGAGCCAGCCCTGCCAAATCAAACAGGAACCAGGGAGTACAATGGAAGATTATGTGAGGGAAAGTGGATCCCCGGAGCACGGAGCACGGCAGGAAAGCCTCAGGGTTAGTCTCGGAACCAGAGACTCTCCCCCGGTCACAATGCCATCCCTCCCACTAGCGCTCTAGGGACTTTGTGGTTTCACCCGAACCTCACCCACAGAAGGGCAGTGGGTGAACTGGAAACTGCATGCCTTTTCTTAGAGCTTCCTGCCTGCCTGTCTCTGGAACTAGACAAGTCTTACTTAGCTACCATGGTGTCCTTTCAGCGACACTAGCCTAAATCACTCCCACCCATGGCTGCTGAGCCAACAAAGGGTCTAGCTGGCAGCCCTCTGCCTGGAACTCTTATGTAACAGCCCAGGATGGACAAACTGACTGCCTTTGACCCAGCTTGTGTCTCGATCTGCACGGGGGTGAGGGGTGGGGGGTGGGGGGTTGGGGGGGCAGGGAAGAACAAAATGTAAAAAGTAAACAAACAAAAAATAGCAGCTGCACTTGAGAGAGCGGGCTCCACACCTTGCCTGGGCAGCACAGAAGAGCTGGCCCTGGTGTCAGAGGCACAGGCAAGGGCTCCTGGGATGCCCAACTCCCACTCCCACCCCCACACTCACCACCTGCTGCTGGTGGGACTGCTGGCCTAGAAGTCCTGAGATGGGGAGAACAGTCCCATCCCTTGCTGGCTGCAGCAGTTGGGATAGCAGGTCCCACAGCTGGACTGGTCAGCACAGTAGAGCTGACTCTGGTAGCGTGGGTGCACGTGAGCCTGCCCAGGCATGAGAGTGGGAGAGCTGGCCCTGGCCCAGCCCCTTGCTGCCTACAGCGTTGGATGAGCTAGCCAGGACAATGCTAGAGAGCCTATCCTAGTGGTATAGAAACAGAAGAGCTGGTGGGCTGACCAACAACTTAGCTACCACCGGGCCCAGATCCAAAGCTTTGAGTTGGCCCACCCCAACATCTGCCCCATCTATGAGCTGTTGGGGAGCCTGAAAGGACTGGTTCTGAAGATCCAAAGCTACAGGATCTCCATGACACAGGGCAACAACAGGAGTCCTGGTGAGAATACAGTATTGATAATATAGCAGAAGCAAGAAAACTTGAACATTTGCAAGTGAAGATGTGTGAAGAAAGCTACATTATGGGAAACACTATGGCTTCCACAGCGAGATTTTTTTTATATTTTGGTTTGTTTATTTTAATTTTTGCTTTGTTTTTTTTTTTTTAACTTTCTTTGGGGGGGGGAGATTGGAACGGAAGAGGGTGAGTACAAAGGAATGGGGAGATGAGAGGGTTGGAGTGCATGATGTGAAATTCACAAAGATTCAATAAAAAGTTAAAAATAAAATACTAGATGGATTTTACCAGCAGCCATCAAAACTCTCATGTGACTGTACTCTTGTTAGCTCTTCCCGAGGACACAGGTCCTAGGGACTGTCACTTTTAAGCCTGGCTAAGCGCCCTGGCAGCACATAAGCAGTCAGCACAGGCTCAGGGTGGGTAGCAGCTCAGAGAAATCACAACTTGCAGTACAGAACAGGTGACAGAATCACTTTTCCTTTTAGCTTTTAGGATCCATTTATTTTTATTTTATATGCAAGGGTGTTTTGCCTACATGTGTGTATGTGCGCCTTGTGTGTACAGTTCTCATGGAGGTCACTAGAGATCATTGGGTCCCTGGAACTGGAGTTAGAGGTGGCTGTGAGCCATGATGTGGTGTTGGGAATTGAACTCGGGTCCTAAGGAAGAGCAGCCAGTTATCTTAACTGCTGAGGCACCTCTCCAGTTTCATGGACTCTTTAAATGTCCAAGTATTTGTAAAATTTGAGATAAGTTTTTAAGTTTTCAATTGTCACTTTTGTAGGTACTGAATTTTTTATAGCTCACTACATGGACTATTTTTACCAGTGAACTGTTCATATTTGAACATAGTATACATCCTCTTAAGTGTTGAGTTCATCATACTATTTTATATCTCTGAATCTTTTCATCTCCTTGATCTGTATAAATTATGTGCATTTCATTATGATTATGTACCTTCAATTCCTCCCTCTAACTGTCCATTTCTGTTCTCTGTATTAGGAAGTTTTACATAGGGTCTTAGAATTTGTAAATTACTGTAGGCTTCTACTGAATTACCTCATTTACTAATTTACTAATGCTGTATACATCTAATAACATCTTTTTCATGTAAAAATAACTTGTGGTTGACAGAACTTTTATCTTGCTCAATTCTGTTGTTGTTGTTGTTGTTGTTATTACTATTTGTTTTGAAGAAGAGTGTCATGACATAGGCCAAGATCACCTTCAACTTTCAATCCTCCTGGTTCAGTCTTCCTAGAACTGGGCTCTTATGTGCATCTACCAACACACCAAGGAAGAATCTTGGATGCCTTTCTTTTTTGTTTTGTCTTTGTGTTGTTGTTGTTGTTGTTTAGGTGTTTTGGTGATTTTGTTTTGGGTGTTTTGTTCTGTTTTGTTTTTTTTTAAGACAAGGTTTCTCTGTGTAGCCTTGACTGTCTTTGTAGACCAGGCTGGCCTTGAACTTAAAGTGATTCCCCCTGCCTCTGCCTCCCAGAGTGTTGGGATTATGGTGTATGTCACCATGCCTGGCTAACCTTGGATGTTTTTATCCTCAACTTTGTTTCCACACATCGTTGTATTACTGCAGTGAGATTTTCATGCGCACGTCTTTTAGTTTTATAGCACGCAGTCATTACTAACAGTGCCATCTGAGCTGGGCTGCTACACCTTTAATCCTAGACTTCAGGAGGCAGACGCAGGCAGATCTTTCAAGGCTGGTCTGGTTTACAAAGTGAGTCCAGGACAGGCAAAGCTACACAGAGAAACCCTGTCTCGAAAAAACGAAAGTGCCATCTGCTTATGCTAGTGTTCAAGTGACCCAAGCCTTCCCTAACACTTTGATTATTAACCTTTCCTTGCTATTTTTCATTAGTCTTCTATATTCTGAATTTAGGTTGTTGTTGGTTTGTTTGTTTTGATTTTGGTTTTGCTTTTGGTTTCAGTCTCTCTCTCTCTCTCTCTCTCTCTCTCTCTCTCTCTCTCCTCTCTCTCTACTCTCTCTCTCTCTCTCTCTCTCTCTCTCTCTCTCTCTCTCTCTCTCTCTCTCTCTCTCTCTCTCTCTCTCTCTCTCTCTCTCTAAATTGCTGGGTTATTTATTTGAGCAAGATGTTTACAATTGGAACTCATTATTTTTGTCTGAATTCATCTATGTTTTACCTCTACTTGTGTATTACTCTTTAGTTCAAAGAAGAATTCAGGTTTTCAGAGAGCGTATTTTTAGCACTCCTGGGTTGTTGTGCTCTGTCCTGGCCTCTGCTATGGCTTAGGAGAGCTCTGTTATTGAATGTGTTCGCTGTTTTCCTTTCTGGATTTGCATAAAAGTCCTTGACTTTGGTTTTTCTTTAACTTCACCATCACACATCTAGATATCTTTCCTCACAGTTGGCAGGCATTGCATTATGGGAGAATTTATGAGCCTGGAAGAGGTAGCTCAGTAGTAACACGTTTGCTGCTCAGACATGAGGAACCAAAGTTGATCTGCAGAGCTCACAAAAAGAGCCAGGCACAGGGGCACGCTCTTGATGGCCCTGCCACAGGAGCCAGAGACAAATGGGTCCCTCGAGCTCCCTGGCTGGCCAGCCCCACCTAACGAGTGACCCCAGAACTCAGTGTCAGACTGTGCCTCGAAGGCACGTTGGAAAAGTTCCTGAGGAACAATAGCCGTGGTCCATGTGTTGGTTAGGTTTTAGTTCGCTTTTATGTTGGCAACTTGACACAAGCCAAGCTCACCTGGACAGAGAAACTTCGAGTGAGAAAAGGCCTCTACAGAAGACACTGTCAACAGAACAAAGTGACAGCCTACAGACTGGGAAAAGATCTTCATCAACCCTACATCTGACAAAGGTCTAATATCCAAAATATATAAAGAGCTCAAGAAATTAAACACCACCAAACCAAATAACCCAATTAAGAAATGGGGCTCAGAATTAAACAGAGAATTCTCAACAGAGAAATATCGAATGGCTGAGAAACACTTAAAGAAACGTTCAACATCCTTAGTCATCAGAGAAACGCAAATCAAAATGACTCTGAGATTCTACCTTACACCCATCAGAATGGCTAAGATAAAAAACTCAAGTGACAGCACATGCTGGTAAGGATGTGGAGAAAGGGAAACACTCCTTCATTGCTGGTAGAAATGCAGACTTGTACAACTACTTTGGAAATGAATCTGGCACTTTCTCAGGAAACTGGAAATAGAGCTACCTCAAGACCCAGCTATTCTGCTCCTTGGAATATACCCAAAAAATGCTCCATCATACAACAAGGAAATTTGCTCAACCATGTTCACAGCAGCCTTATTCATAATAGCCAGAACCTGGAAACAACCTAAATGTCCCTCAGTCAAAGAATGGATAAAGAAACTATGGTACATTTACTCTATGGAATACTACTCAGCCATTAAAAATAAGGAAATCTTGAAATTTGTGGGCAAATGGATGGACATATAAACGATTATACTGAGTGAGTTAACCCAGAAGCAGAAAGACTCACATGGTATATACTCACTTATAATTGGACATTAGCCCAAAAGGGATATCCCATGAAAGTCTTCACTTAGCAGGAGATTGGGATAAATGTGAGGACTTCCCATTGGGACTCTAGGTAAGAGAAGTATGGGAGAATGGGGAAATAGAAGGATCCAGAGGGTCCTAGAAACCTACAAGAAGAACATCATGATGCGTGGATCTGGATCCAGGGGTCTGCTCAAACTACTGCACCAACCAAGGACAATACATGCAGTAAACATTGAACCTCTACTCATATCTAGCCAATAGACAGAACATTCTCTACAGTTGTGTGGAGAGCAGGGACTGACCCTGACATGAACTCTGGTAACCACTTCTCCTTGGTGGGGAGGCCTGGTGGCACTTAGAGAAAGCATAAGCAGGCTACCAAGATGAGACTTGATAGATTGTGACCATACGGTGGGGGAGGAGGTCCCCTTCTGTCACAGACCTAAGGGAGGGGAATAGGGTGAAAGAGGGAGGGAGGGAGGAATGCGAGGATACAGGTGAGGGGATAACAATTGAGTTATAATCTGAATAAATTAATTAAATAAATTTTTTTAAAAAAGAAAAGACCTACAAAACAATTAAGTAGGTATCCTATATTTTCAAAACTTAGAATGCTTCACTCCTCTCAGGGCCACAATGATTGCTTTCTAGAATTCTGGTAGACACATCCCACTGATTCTGTTACAGCCCCTATGTGTCTTAGCTCTGGCTCCCAGTAGTCCCTCTGTATAATACAATGTCTGCAGATATGTTCTTCTAGTTGGGAATCCTCTTTTCAGCCTGAATGCAGTATAACGTATATGTATCTTTATTTTGCTTGCATAGATGTATGTGGTGCATGTATGTGGGTGTATGTGCATAAGGGCACTTGCGTGTGTGTGCATATGCATGTAGAAGCCAGAGATTGACATCTGATGTGCATGCATCCTTCACTCCTCATGTCCCACCTCTATCAATCTCCACATTATATGTTGAGACAGGGTCTCTTGATAAACTCAGAACTGGTAATCTTGGTAGCCTGGGGTATCCTGTCTCTGCCAACAAAGCATAGAGCTTATAGGGAGGCCCAACACACACTCCCAATATTTGCATGGTTTCTAGGAACCTGAATTCTGGTCCTCACTCTTTAGTGCCAAGTACTCAGCTGCCAAGGAATCTCCCTTGCTCCCAACTTAGTTTTTAATTCAATTTTATTTTTCCTCAAAATTGGACTTGACATTTTTAATTGTCCTATTTTAACCCATCTAATTTTAAGATCTTTAGTCCTTTTAAAAGTTTTTGTGTTTTTATGGATCACAGTCAGGCTACCTGGAGATCCACCAACTCCAGATACACCATCGCTTTGTGTTCTAACTCTTTCTAATGGTAACTTTCTTCCGAACTTTGTAAATCTGGGTTGTGAAATCAAACAGAACATACAGGTCTGGACAGAGAAGAGCAGAACTTCGTTGAGTTACCTGTTGGAATACAGTAAATTTTTAGAAGTTTAAGATGTGCATTAGTCCCTTTGCAAAGCACTTTTTCAGATGTGTCACCAAACTGGTGTTTAATTAATAGATTAATTAATAGATTATATCAATGGGCTCTTGCTATTTGGGGAGCATCTACAGCCTCGACCCATGAAGCAGATGTTCAAAATTGAAACTGCATGCCTGTACTTAAAGACTCAACACAAAGAGAGAAGTTTCCTTGTCACCACCATCTTCAGTGGCTATAGTCCCTGGTTTGTCATTTACACCTCTTTACAGACCCTTAAAAGTCCAAGAATTATGAGATTATTAGAGGCTTCAGTTGCACCCCTCCATCTTGAACAACCCCAGGTCTCAACTTCTGAAATTGATACTAACTCCAAACTACTGGTTAGCCCCATCTGCCTAAGTAACGACATCAGGTCATATCTAAACCCTCTGATTTTCCTTTCTTGCAAGCTTTCTCTTTCAATCTTCTGAGCCGTGCCAGGCACTCAAAAGACGTTTTATATTCTTCTAGGTGGATGCTCACTTCATCCAGCCATAGTATTCCTAAGTCAAATCTTCCCTTTCTCTGCAAAAAGTTCTTCCCAAGATCATGGCTGCGGGAAGAAACTAAATATTCCTCCACACCCTCTCCAGAAATTCATACCCTCTGGACAGAGTTTGTGGAAATGACTGCCAAGTGTTAAATCTCAACATCTTTAGAAGAAGCCTGGTGGTGCCACTAACCATGACCTTTTCTGTCCAGAGTTGCTGAACTTCAAGATTCTTGGGCAGAATCAGACCGGGGAGTCCCAGAACACTCAGAGGAAGGACCTGCTAAAGTGTGCTGAGGAGCAGCAGGGCGCCTCGGAGGCTGCCAAGGAACAACTGGGCGTCTTGGATGATGCGAATAGACGTCCAGTCAGAAGAAGATCCTGTTGAATCTCCAGGCTGAGAATTTATGAGTTGCCTGCTTCGTGGCAAGTGATTTCTCAAGAGACTCAACTTTCTTTCATGCTAGGTTAGGACACGGCTGTTCAAGCTTTTTTTCAACCCACTCAGCTGCCTCCTGACTCCACGGAACACTTTCTTCAAAGGGATCCCAGTGGTAAAGCAGGTCAAAGTGATGTGGGACTGGGGAAGGATCTTACCCTCCACTTTTCCCTTCTCCCACCCCCCTGAAACCCATGCTGCACCTCCGCGGGGCGCCCTAGAGGCCAGTACTTTCCCCACTTTTAGGTTTGCCTTGTATGGACTGGAAGTGAGCGGCTTTTGAGTTGTGAAGCCAAACAGCCAGTAAACTATCAGTGAAAATGATTGCATTAAACACCACACCGTTTCCATGAAGACCAAAAGTGCCTTCTAGGTCTCCTAGCAACAGAATCAAGGTCTCCTAGCACAGCAGGAAAAAGAAAGTCTTTGGAACATGAAGAAAAGAAAAAGTGGTTAATTGAATTTAATAGCCATCCTCCAGTCTGGTGGAACAAAAGAAATGACTATACACGGGGAAGAATTTTTCCAGGTCTCTCCACCTCGCAGCCTGCCCCCCTCCGCCCCCAGTCCCCGCCCCCACCCCTGTCATTTGAGTTGCACAGGTTGATCATTCACTCAAAAACAAGAGCAATACATTCCAAATTGGCTAAAAAATGAAAGGAGCTAGCAACATTGTCCGTTCTCAAACAAAATTTTTCTTGAGACAGGAAAAGTACAACAGAGGTGGTCATGTAGGCACTCCCCGCTTTTATCCTACAGGACACAGGAAGTGTTTAGAGTCAAGCTCTGTATAGCTCAAGGATTCAAACTTAGAATAGCTTCGTTTTCCATGTCCATTTTTAATGAACATTACCCACCTGTAGATTAGAAAAATGTATTCAGAAGTTAAGTGACTAAAGCCAAATACTATTAAATGGTAGAGTCAATGCAGGAAAATCAGACCTTTCCTTTTCTTTTTTGTTTTTTAAATTTATCTCACGTGTGTGTGTGTGTGTGTGTGTGTGTGTGTTGTGTGTGTGTATGCAGCACACACATGCTATGACACGTGTAGCAGAGCCTTGGATCTGAGCTTCCACTGTGTTTGACACAGGGACTGCGTTTTCTTCTGTATGTGTCAGGCTTCTGAGGACTCCTGCCTCAGCTTGCCGTCATGCCATGGACTGCTGGGATTACACACTCCCGTGCCATCATCTGCAGCTTTACAAGGGTTCTGGGAATTTGAACTCGGGTCTCCCACTTCCATCGAACACGTCCACTGAGCCCAAGTCAAACTTGTAAAAAGACTAGTGACCCATGCCTGTTAAAGCATTGAATGACAATCAGTGCTGTTGTTAATTGACTGCTGCTTTGCTTTAAGTTCTTGAGGATCTGCAGATCAAACCCCAGCCTGGTTCTCCAACATGCTAGACAAGTGCGTTGCCAGTGCAAATGGCCTGCTAGTGAAACATGTGTGTGCTTGGCAGGGCACAGTTGTTTGGTGCCTACCAAAGTTTCAAAAGAAAAGAAGAGCCAGTTTTCATCAGCTAATCTCCAGGGAATTAAGGTTTTAGTTATTAATTAGAAAACTGACGAGCCATAGTACCAAGTAGAACCAAAAATTAGAGATATGTCAGTAAAAGAAGCAAAGAATAAAAGTTTTGTGTGCATGTGTGCGTGCGTACCTGCGTGCATCTTAGAATCATTTGCTTTGGTCTGGGCAGAGAGAGTTCTTGGGAGAGGACCTGGTGGTTCCTATGCTTTGTGTGTAGTGAGTAGGGAGGGAGCTCGCAGAGGAAGGAAAGGGGCTTAATGGTGGGGTGTGATAGGTCCTCATTACTGATTTTCAAAGCTGCTAGAGAAAGTAGATATAACCTTCATTTGGGTCAAAATGCTTGAAAAAAAACTCCTAAAAATGTAAGCTAAGGATGAAAATACTTCTAAGGACAGTTGCAAGAGACTTTGAAATGTTTTTATTGACATTCTAGCAGCTGAAATCCTTCTTTATAAATATCATTTGCAGAAAGTTACTTGGATGGTGGTAAACCAGGAATATTTCCCCAGTTGGTTCAAGGGATTAAAAAAAATGCAGATTAAAAAAAAAAGAACTTTGATCATTTAATGTGAGCTTAAGCCCTTCTTGGCAAAGATTTAAAAATTAGTGACCCAAGGATGAAAAAAATTCCCATCTCTGTACCCTCTGCTTCACCCCCTACTCCCACGCCCTGTTCCATGCAGGCAGAATTTCTGCCTTGAGCTCAGGAGTGATAATTCAGGAACAAAAGTATTTATAATGAAAAGGTTTGCATTTTAGGTAAAAACTCTTGCTTTAGAATGAAATTTTTTAAACTTAGTTCATATGTTACAGGTCAGTCTTCCCTCATATTTTTCATAAAATCATGGTTATACCACCTGTTTCCATATTTTTTAAAGGCATTACTAATAGGAATTATGTCAAAGGTAAAACTTGGCACATCACCTGCCTCACCAAGTGAGGACCCTGGTCTAAGCAGGACTGGCAAGTGCATGTGCAGAAACGTATTACAAAAAAAGAGTGTGAGTGCCGAATAAAGGAGAAAGCGTTTGTTGTTCTGGTCCGATGACATGACTTTGGTCTCCAGACGTCATGGCAGAGCTGGAATGATGACACATGTGTCTATGATCCCCCTAAACTCACCAGCCATCAAGGCAGCCACATGCAGCGAGCAAGAGCAATCCTGCCTCCAAGCAAGCAGAAAGTGAAGACACTCTGTACCCATTCTTTAAATTGTCTCCTTTAAACAACCATTTAGCCTAGTGATCCATTTTGCTTTCAACTCATAATCGCCTTATTGAAAAATGCTGTATCACCACTGAGCCTCCTGGAGGCTGTTCAGTGGGTTGAAACAGTTGATGTGTTCCATAGATGAGCTGCAGGTCTGAGTCCTACAGGATAAGGTCGTTAGGGTCCAGCCCCCTCTAACTTTTTAATTGGCTTTAACGTACATTTCTTTACCCAAATGTCAACACACTTTTCTCTTTCACAACTCATAAAGTATCTATAATACTGATATATATACATTATTTTCATTATATATACATGCATTATATATACATTATATATATACATTAATTTCACAGCTATCTCTGAAGAACAGACATATGAAACAGGAATGACAAGATGCCATTGTTAAATGTCAAGTTTATGAAGGAATCCCGGAAAAGACCTGGACTGTCCCTGGGGGGGCGGGAACTAAAGATAATATCACTGTGTGATACGGCAGTTCCTCTGCTGGGTACATTCTCCAAAGAGCTGCACATGGAGACATGCTTATATATTCACTGTGGTGATATGGATGAGAGTGTCCCTCATAAGCTCACGTGGTTAATATTTGGTCCCCAATTGGTGGCTGTTCAGGTGGCTTTCAGTGGCCTTGATGGAAAAAGGATGTCAGTGGAGACAGTCTTTGAGGTTTCAAAGGCTTGGGCCATTCTGTTGACGCTTGTGGTTTAAAATGTGAGTCTTCTGCTTCCTGATCCAGCAGCCATGTCTTTATTCAGCCAGCATGGGCTGAACCCTTGGGAATCATATGCCCAGATAAACCGTTCTTCTGCAAGTTACCCTGACCATGGTGTTTAACACAGAACTGGCAAAGTAACTGATACCATCGTGTTCACAGAAGCAACAATTACAATGAAGGCAGAAGCCACTCAAGTGTCTGTAGACACATGAGTAGATACACAGTGTGGTGTGTCTATACCGTGAAATATATAGCAGCTTTTACAAAAGACAGTGAGTATGGATGACCGCTGAAGACAAGTTAGTTCCCACAGACAAACTCCAAAATTTCAGTCTCATGAGGTAACTACAGGTGACACAGGCCCAGACACAGATAGCTGAGTGGCAGTGCATAAGGACTTAGCAAACACTCTTTTTTGAAAAAAATTTAATGTTTACTTCATGTGGGGGGGTACCCACATGTATTACGTACAGCACGTATGTACAGTGTCTACAGAGGCCAGAAGCAGAGGCCTCAGATCCTCTGGAACTGGGGTCACAGATGGGTGTGAGCCACCCTGTGGCTCAAACCTGGGTCTTTTCCATGAGCAGCCAGTGCTTATAACAACAGAGCCGTCTCTCTAGCTCACAAAACAAGTTTTATTACTTGACTATTAGAAAGGACTTGATTCATGTGAAGGAATTGAGTGCTTCTTCCTAGGGAAACACAATTACATGTCTATTTGTTCCGGACACCACACTGATATGACATCAAAGGTAGGGTCCCACTCAAGTTTAGCTCGGTGAGCCAGTTGGTTTGCTGGGTTTCCTTCTCGAGGCTTGAGTGAGGTCACTTCCAGGAACATACCGAATTCAAAGGCTGCTTGCTTCATCACTAAAAAGTCACCCCCCCTCACATGGGTGACAACTGCTTTCCTGGAGCTCCCTCTGCAGCCTGTAGGCAGTTCCACTGAGGACTTTTCTCTCCCACCAACTGCTCACCGCAGTGTGACTCCCACAACTGTGTGGGATGCTTGAGCCGTTCTTAAGTTTCCTTAGCTCTTGAGTCTAATGAGCCCTACCCCCATAAGAAGAAATGATTCAATCAATTGCATAAAGAACTAAAATGCAGCTTTTTAAAGCAAAACTCTTTATCAACTAATCTCAAAGCTGATGGGAGTATGAAGCCATTTGCCTTTGTTGTTTTGTATTGATTTTGTTTGTTATCATTGTTAGCCCAGGCGTCTTGAACTTCATATCTTCTTCTTGCTGCCTCCTGGGTGCTGGGACTGCACGCCTGTCCCACTGTGCTCTGCATGCTTTTGTTGCTTTTTAAGTCAAATCTGCTAATTCTGTTAAATATTTGATAAAACCTCAAACATAGATGACAAAGTAACAGTTCTGTAACCGCAAAGCACAGTACTGCATACATGCAACCTGTAATATGCACAGCATAACATGAATATAAAATACATGTTACACCTGAAATGCACACTAAGAGCACTTTAATTAATGGATGACCATCACTGTAGCAATAGCCTCCTTGGTCAGTCAGAGTTTGATGCTGCCCACAGAGTAGATTTTTACACTTCTTTAATATTCTCCATATATCTCAGGGCAGGAAATTAATTTTGTCTTGTTCCAATGTCATTGCTAGATTAATGAGTGTCATGTGTGGAGCCTGGCTACACAATGTTTCCAGATGCATAGCCATGTGTGGTCTTGAAAAAATGAGCAGAATCATTTTTTTCTGAAGATACAATTACACTGGGATGTCAGGGAGTGCTAACTGTGTTAGGATGACAGCCATGAGATGAGTCCTAGAAACACAAAGATGCCTTCTCTCCATCCATGTCCAGCTAATCCAGGCACAGGTACCACTTTAGTCTGGGAAACTTTATTGAATATCCGGTGGGTAACAAAGGAACTTGAATTACAGTGGAGGTTAAATGCCACCCCCATCTAAAGGCATGGATATCTGCATGCAGCCCACGTAAATAAACATTTTGAACTGTAAATAAGTCTCCAAATTAGCATTTCATTTGTACCTCATAGACAGGTGGCATTCCAGTGAAGAAAGTGTTTATTTAATATAAATTATAAAATGAGACTCCAGCTAATCTTTTTAAACTATATCTTCTTGTCCACAAGACAAGGTGAGATGATGCATGACAATGACAGGCCTTCGCCTCTGGAGACAATGGGCTGACTACATCCCTGCCCTGCTGTGGGATGAAACACTGCAACTCTTGCACACAGAAGAAAAATCCACACTGTAGGGTGAACACAGTCATGCCCTCAGAACAAACTATACACAAACCCCCAAACTTCATCAGAATGCAAAAGTTATTGCATATGTTAATTAAACTTTCTTACAGTGCTAGACACTAAGCGCAGGATTTCACAGATGCCAGGCAAGTGTGAATACTTCCTAGTAGCATTAACAAAATATGACTTCTTTACTTTTTAAATTGTTTGTGTGCGTGTGCGTGTGCGTGTGCGTGCGTGCGTGCATGCGTGTGTGTGTGTGTGTGTGTGTGTGTGTGTGTGTGTGTGATGTGTATGCAGGACCTGTAGAGTCCAGAAGGCATCAGATCCCCTGGAACTGGAGTTACATATGGTGATGAGTCACCACGTGGGTGCTGAGAATTCAATCAGATCCTCAGCAAGAGCGGCCAGTGCTCTTAAATGCTGAGACATCTCTCCAACTTCAGGAGCTATCCTGCCTTTCCACCAAGGGCCTTTTAAGCTCCTCGCCTCACTCCACAATGGTGCTGAACGAAAGGCAAGCTCCTTTGTTTTTAAGCAATTCTTCTCCAATCAACTTTTAATTACCTTAACAGAGGAAAGCACTGGTGCAGATAATCTCTATTTATAATGGATTGCATGATGTCTTTTTTAAAAAAGTGATTTGATTCCCTGTGTTTTGATTGAGTTTATACTAGATTTACTGAGAAGTTCCTTAGCAGAGAGGACAGAGGTTCAGACACTCAAGAGAACCACCATGAGTGGCACACTGCGGTTGGTAGGATTTGACCAAGACCCAATTATTCTAGGGCCTCATATTTTAAACATACTGTACTAAGAAGTTTGAGGTATGTGAGACCAGAGCAGATGGTTAGGGATCAAAATATATGGTCATCAGTCATCACTGAGACTCTATTAGGTGACAGACACTCTTCTACGGACTCACCTACAAGTAGAAGAAAACTCAGTTAGGAAAGGGAAGGTGTGGGTTTTCAGACGTTCCCTACACAGACAAGTTCTCAGTATGAGTCATTTAGCAATGCAGGTGATGCATCATGGATGAGAAATGGGTAGAGAAGATTCAGGAACATTGGCCAGAAAAGCACTGTCTAGGCAAAATACAATGTGAACTATACATGCTTACTTAAGCTTTCTATAGTGCCTTGACAAGGGGAAAGTAAAGATAGAAAACTACTCTCCTCCTCCTCCTCCTTCTCCTCTTCCTCCTCCTCTTTCTTCTTCTTCTTCTTCTTCTTCTTCTTCTTCTTCTTCTTCTTCTTCTTCTTCTTCTTCTCTTCCTTCCCCCTTCTCCTCCTTTTTAATCTGGGTTAGTTTTTATTTTCATCAAGATGGTGTTTCAACTGAGGGATTGCCCAGATCAGTCTGGCCTGTGGTAGTGTTTTCATTGTTGACTCATGATGGCACCGTTCCCTGGGCACGTGGTCCTGCACTGTGTAAGACAGCTGGCTGAGCAAGCCATGGAGAACAAGCAGAGAGCAGCATTCCTCCATTGCTCCTGCCTCTAGGTTCCTCCCCAGAGTTCCTGCCTGGCCTCCCTCGATAATGGATTATGATGTGGACATGAAAGCCACATGAACACTTTCCTTTCCCAGGTTGCTTTCAGTTTTTGGTGCTTATCATAGCAACAGAAAAGTCAACTAGAACACTGCTGTAGACTCATCAAAGTTTATTTTTCAAAGTGTATTAAAAAAACTAGCTCCTATAATTACTGAACATATTCGTCTTAGTTACTTTTCTGTTGCTATGACAAGACACCATGACCAAGGCAACTTATTTTTTTTTAAAGCAATTAATTAGGGGGCTTGCTTACAGGTTCAGAGGGTGAGCCCAGGTTCATCATGGTGAGGAGCATGGCAGCAGGCAGGCAGGTAAAGCGCTGGAGCAGTAGCTGGGAGCTAGCCTCTGATCCACAAGCAGGGGGAAGAAAGAGGGAGACTGGACCTGGTATTAGTGTTTATAAAACAACTTTAAATAATATGTTTTTTTCAGGTCCATAAAATCAAACTATTATTTCTACATGCAATCAATATAAAAATTATATTTTATACTCCTTGACTTCAGGCTAAGACTTCAAAATTTGGTTTGCATTTTATGCTTGAAGCAATTGGGGCTAGTTCATTTTCATTGCTAGATAGGCTAGTATTGTTTAAGGATACCGTACGAGAAGCAGGGCTTCAGAAGCTTGCTTCCTATGGTGTTGTGTAGGGACCTGAGGCTTGGCAGCATCTGGGAAGCCATTACAAATGCAGAGCCCAGGGCTCCGTGTCAGTCATAGCAAACCACAACCTGCATTTTAAGATTCTTGGCCCTGTCCAGTGCATGTCAAATTCTGAAGAGCATCAGTGTAGACAGAGGGGGTTCTGAATGCACATCTGAAGTTGAAATCCTCCACAGACATTTAAGAGCCAGCTAGGATCAGGATCTGTGAGCCATCATAACCGAAGGACAAAGAAGAAATGGGAGTGAACACTCTTGCCAATTTGAGTATTTGTTTCTTAGTCTGCAAAGTGAAGCTAATCTTTTCCATCTTTCAGGATAGTGTTAGGAGTGCAAGCAGTACAAGTAAAGGAACACATGGTGCCTGACTCCGAAAGATGTTGAAGGTTTCACAGAACTCAGTTCATAGAATAGACGTGGCATTCATCACATAAAGCCTTCAGGCATCAAGATTTTAACTATGAGAAACACAAGTGAAACCCAGAGAGAACTGGCCAGAGGGACTTGCAGAGTGCCACTGGTGTTCTGTACACCATTATCCTGTATGTTTTTCGGAAGTTTGTTACTACTGAGAACTAATGTCAGGAGAGTTTTACTCAAGGAAGAACAGAGACTAATATGTGGGTGTAGTCCTACTGAACAGGGACTAGTGCAGACGCTCGGAGTCACATATCAGGATCTTAAGCCTACTGTGGCTCTTCACGTCAAAACAGCCTCATCATCTTGGACAGCTGGTTTGGCAAGGAATTAGCATGATGGGGAACGCAATGGTCCCATGGCCATTTAACATATGGTCTTTTCACTGAGATGGCAAGTTGGGTCAAGACACGTTATTCCAGCTGTCAAACTATGTGATCAAATCTGGGAATATTCATCAGCTGCACGTAACTCGGGGTGATAACTGGAAACCCGCAAGTGTTTTTGTTGGAAGATTAGCCATCTCCACTTCTTCTAAAACCTTTTTGTCAAAAATGTCAAGTACCTCTAGAGAAGAGCTGTGGCTGCACAGACACATGGGTGCATAGAAGGGCTGTGGCTGCACAGATGCATGGGTGCAGGGAAGAGCTGTGGCTGCACAGATGCAGGGGTGCAGAGAAGGGCTGTGGCAGCACAGACGCATGGGTGCAGGGAAGGACTGTGGCTGTACAGATGCATGGGTGCAGGGAAGGGCTGTGACTGCACAGATGCAGAGGTGCAGAGAAAGGCTGTGGCAGCACAGATGCATGGGTGCAGGGAAGGGCTGTGGCTGCATGGGTGCAGGGGTGCAGAGAAAGGCTGTGGTTGCACAGATGCAGGGGTGCAGGGAAGGGCTGTGGCTGCACAGATTCATGGGTTCAGGGAAGGGCTGTGGCTGCACAGATGCAGGGGTGCAGGGAATGGCTGGGGCTGCACAGACACATGGGGCAGAGAAGGGCTGTGGCTGCATAGTTGCATGGGTGCAGGGAAGGGCTGTGGCTGCACAGATGCAGGGGTGCAGGAGGGGCTGTGGCTGCACAGACACATGGGTGCAGAGAAGGGCTGTGGCTGCACAGATTCAAGGGTGCAGAGGACTGTGGCTGCACGGATGCATGGGTGCAAGGAAGGGCTGTGGCTGCACGGATGCATGAGTGCCGGGAAGGGTTGTGGCTGCACAGATGCATGGGTGCAAGAAAAGGGCTGTGGCTGCACAGATGCATGGGTGCAGGGAAGGGCTGTGGCTGCACAGATGCATGGGTGCAAGAAAAGGGCTGTGGCTGCACAGATGCATGGGTTCAGGGGCATCTGCAGCTTTTTAAAGAAAGCCACGAGTCTACAGCTGCTCTGAAGAGGTGATTGTGTAGTAATAGAAAACCCTGGGTTTGTATTGTTCCATCTTATGAAGTTGTTATTTTCTTAACACAGAGGCTTAATGCTGTGCACTGACTGTTTCTGCATCTACGAAACATGGAGCTTTATTTTAACATATAAATCTGCCTGGGAATTTCCAGTTGTGTTTTTATTATTTTATTTTATTATTCACTCAACTAAAATATAAAATGTTGTGTTTATCCATTTGTAAATGTACAGTTCTGTAGCACTAAACACATTCACAGTGTTGTGTCTCCATCACTACTGGCATCCCCAGAACCTTTCCTCTTCCCAAGCTAAAACTTCATTACTGTTTGTTGTCTGTGGCCCTGGCAACTGCTACTCTACTTTGCCTTATGAATTTAATGTCTCTAGGTACTTCATATAATTAAACACATCATAATGAAGAATTTTACTTTTATGCTTGGCTAATATTTAAATAATTATTTTTATTTTATGCATGTGAATGTAAAAGTAACTTTCACTCTGCTGCTTCAATTGTTGTCTAGTAGGCTGACTGCCTCTGTCTGCTAACCTAGGCCTAGTCCTGGAAGCTTCTAGCCTCCATACAATCTAACCTAGGACTAGAATTTTTTCAGCCTCAAAGACTTACTGTGTAGTAAGCTCACCCTTACTTGTTCTTTCTGAGCTCTCGGCTGGCTGGTTCAGCTCAGCTGCTCTGGCTCAAACTCCTCTCCCAGCTGACTGATTTAATCTGGCTTCTCTCTCGGCCCAGAATTGCTCTGCTTGGCCTCAAAGTAACTCAGCAATCTGCTCTAATCTTCTAGTTTCTTCTCATTTTCTGGAACATTCCACCTTCACTTGTGTTCTCTCTCTCTCTGCAACCGACTGCTCTGTCCTGGTAAAACTGCCTCTTCTCTCTCTGTAAAACTGCCTTTTAAGTGGCTTCCCTTTCCTCTCTCTTCTCATAAGGGTGGATGTATCCTTTTCTGCCACTCAACTAGGCATCACTTTCAAACATGAGTGCTTTCTTCTACAAAGTAACTTTACCTTTGTTTGGGATTAAAGCCTAGACCTGATGCTTGCTCTGGACCAGGCTGGCCTTGAACTCAGATCTGTTTGCCTGTGTCTCCTGGATTAAAGGAGTGTTTGTATTCCTGACAGAGCACACAGACCTAGAAGATCTTTGGATGTGATCTTCTGCCAGAGCAGCCATGTTCTGAATTAACATTCCTCTACATGTGTTTTGCCTGAATGTGTGTCTACACACCACCTGTATGCAGTTTCCATAGGTGCCAGAAGAGGGCACCAGGTCCCCTGGAGCTGGAGTTACAGATGTCTGTGGACTACCATGCTAGTGCGAAAGGGTCCTCTGCAAGGGCAGCCAGTGCTTTTAACTTCCGAGCTGCCTCCCCAGCTCCCCACTTTGTGGGGGTTTGTTTTGTTTTGTTTTTAAGATGTATTTATACAGCTTATCTTACTTAACACAGTGCCTTAATGATTCTTTTATGCTATAGCATGACAGAATTTCTTTCCTTCCTAAGGCTGAATAAATAAGTCCATTTTAAGGATTTTTATGTCATTTGTCCATTCATCTGTCAGTGGAAATTAGTTGCGTTCGTCTTTTAGCTGGTATAAATAAAGCTTCTGTGAACCTGGGTACACACTCCCTGCTGGGACTCCTGTCTCTCACATCAGTTCCTAAGTCCACAACCCTGGAAGTGAGCATTAGAACAAGTGACGATTCAGGTTCTTGCTTTTCTGAGACCCACTACACTGATGGGTTCCCATGGAACCACCCCATTTTACATCCCCACAAGCAGAGCACGAGGTTCCAGGGCCTTTATATATTTATTAACATCCATGTGCTTGGTTTCTTTTCACTTGGCTAACAGCTGTCCTCTTGGACATTAGGTGAGAGTCCCATAGCGGGTTTCCATTTGCTTTTCCTTCTTTATTAATGTGCGATTAGCGTTTTCAAGTCGTTAATCCTGAGGAGGATCCTGCATGGCTGTGGAATTTCATACTTCAACTAGCACTACTTGTTCCACTTTCTTCCCAGCACTTGGGGTTGTGAACTGAACCTTGGCCATTCCGACAGGCAAGCAACGGTGTCTCTTTGTTTCAATTTGCAATTCCATAGTGAAAGAGGACATTACTCTATTGACTTAGTGCCCAACTTATATCTTCCTTGAAAATGTATCTGCTCAGAGTTTTTGGGCCATTTTAATGATCTCATCCTTGTGGCTAAGTTTTAAGCATCCATCATACATTTTTGAATACCAGTCCTATGTCAAACACATAAATTATACTACCTGCCCAGGGGTGGCACCACCACAGTAGGCTGGACCCCCCAAAGACTTGTCTACAGGCCAATCTGATGGAGGCCTTTTTTCTCAGCTAAGATATCCTCTTCCCAGATATGTCTGGGTTTGTCTCAAATTGACAAAAGCCAACCAGCACACCAAGGTTACCTAGATTTTTAAAGTTTTCTTCTAGCAGTTGTTTCATTTATTTTTATATAACTGTTTGTTTCTCTTAGTTTATTTCTTAGCCTGGCTATCACAAAAAGCAATTTAGACTGTGCTATGCTTGTTTATAAAGCGTTACTGCACAATCTTGAGCAGCTTAAGTCTATTCTTTTCCCTCTGTGTTATTCTGACTCCATCTTTGCCAAAATTCCCAAGTTACTTGATTTTTAGTTCTTTCTTTGCTCCAGTTAAATTTTTTTATCTCTCCTGCACCTCTGCCTATGCCTGAATCCCCTACTTCCTCTTCTAACTCCTCCTTCCTTGGCTGGCAGGAAGTCCAGCTCTATTCTCTCCCCTGCTCTGCAACTGACTGTAAGATGTTTTATTGACATATCAGAGGGCCAATTGGGGAGCCGTGTTTACACACCATCGAGACATGAAATTCTCAGAACAAGGCCTGCAACCAGGTATGGGGGTGGGGTACAGAAATCAGCATTTGAGTTACCTTATGCCTACAAGGAGTTGTAGGTTCGGTTTTGTTGTTTGTTGTTGTTGTTGTTGTTGTTGTTGTTACTGTTGTTGGTCTGTGTTGTTTTAATTGACAAGTCTTCCTTAGTTACTTTTATGAATGGTACAGGGTCTTTCTAGACTGTTATTTTCTTGGGCAGCCAATTGTTCTCATAGGAAAGTTTTCCCTTTCCATTCAGTTTCGTTCATTCGTTTGTCAGGGTTCAGTTGAGTGTATTTGTATGCATCCACTTAGGGCTTTCTGTCCCAGAATTCATTTCATAGCGATAATTCTGGCTACTTAGTAGATTGTGCTTCATAGAAAGAATGGTGTGATACTGGTAAATTCCTTCATTGTCTTTATTTAGATAAAAATCCCAGAAGTGTCAAACATCTCACAAGTCTCAAGTTCTTAAAAGTGTGCCAGTGCAAAATTCCATTAGCATTTTATGCCACAGCATTTATAACTAAGAAAAAAATGCTTTACAACAGGAACTAGCTTGACAGTGAGTTTTCATTTTTAGGGCAGAAGCTGTCACTCTTGTGGTTATTACTACTGTGACAAACTAGAAGGTAGCTGGATTTGGTTCAGTTTACTCTAAGTCCAAGGACTGTGCTAAGGACAACTGTAATATCGTATGCAAATTATTTAATCAAGAATCCATTTCCATAGAAAATACATGAAAATAATTTTTGCATACAAGTCAAGACTGTATAAATTTAAAATATAAAAGTAAGTCCAGGGGGCCTTTTTAAAAATATGTAAACTCTTGAAATGAACGTTGGGTGCTATGTTAATCAATAGTGAAACTTAGAAAGTATTTTAAACATCAGTTCATTAAGAAGCCAACTATTAAAGCATTATGATATTAAAATCACTAAGAGTGCCTTCCAGAAGAAAGGACATCACAAAATTCCATCCAATTGCATTAAGGATTTTTGCGATAATCCATGGTATACTACATGTAATTTGAATGATTCTTTCTGCATTATTTTTCATCCAGTCTATATTGCTCTTAACTGTATGGAATGTGTCCTAATGGCAGTGTGGTATCCTCTGTCCAGGCAATTCTCAGACTCTCCTAACTTTTGGTTGGGACCTAGTGAGATGGTTCCAATCAGCAGGCCCTTTGGCAGGATGGGAGTTTGCAGGCTCCTCAGACCACACATGAAGACAACCATAGAACCCAGTGCCCCAACCCGAGGAATTGTGCTTTCCAAAGGAGAGGTGTGGTTGGTGAAAAGGGACCTGTACAGAAACACCTGATCTGTACTACTGCGCAGATAGGCAAAAATGGTGAGTTCTAAAGCACGACTCTCTTTAGGCAAAAAACTCATTTCTGACAAAGTTGCCCAAATGCATCTCAGAGGTGTGCAACTTGTTCCCTGAGTTAAAAAACGTCGAGAAACGGTCGTTTCTGCTAGCGCTGTGCTTCTACACATGTCTTTGCTGAACGGTGAAAGGGCACAGTAATGCCCTTTTCTCGCAGCAAATACACTGTTTCTAAGGAAATGGGAACACGCTGAGGAGAGACTTGTGGGAGCTACTGTGACTAAAACTGAGCTTCCCTACGCACAGGGAAGCAAGAGAAATGCTGATTTCATCAAACCCAGTTACATACTCAGAATCTGTACTATTGCGCAAATAGGCAAAACTAGTGCATTCTAAAGCACGTCTCTTAAGGCAAAAAACCCGTTTCTTACGAAGTTGCCCAAATGCATCTGCGAAGTGTGCAACTTGTTCCCAAGTTAGAAAACGTCGTGAAACGGTCGTTTCTGCTAGCGCTGTGCTTCTACACATGTCTCTCCTGAATGGTGAAAAGGCACAGTAAGGCAGTTTTCTCCCAGCAAATACACTCTTTCTAAGGAAATGGGAACACGCTTAGGAGACACTTGTGGGAGCTACTGTGACTAAACTGAGTTTCCCTACGCACAGGGAAGCAAGGGAAATGCTGATTTCATCAAACCCAGTTACATACTCAGAATCTGTACTACTGCGCAAATAGGTAAAACTAGTGCATTCTAAAGCACGTCTCTTTAGGCAAAAAACTCATTTCTTACGAAGTTGCCCAAATGCATCTGCGAAGTGTGCAACTTGTTCCCTGAGTTAGAAAACGTCGAGAAATGGTCATTTCTGCTAGCGCTGTGCTTCTACACATGTCTTTGATGAACGGTGAAAGGGCACAGTAATGCACTTTTCTCCCAGCAAATACACTGTTTCTAAGGAAATGGGAACACGCTGAGGAGACACTTGTGAGATCTACTGTGACTAAAACTGAGCTTCCCTACGCACAGGGAAGCAAGAGAAATGCTGATTTCATCAAACCCAGTTACATACTCAGAATCTGTACTACTGCGCAAATAGGCAAAACTAGTGCGTTCTAAAGCACGTCTCTTTAGGCAAAAAACCCGCTTCTTACGAAGTTGCCCAAATGCATCTGCAAAGTGTGCAACTTGTTCCCTGAGTTAGAAAACGTCGAGAAACGGTCATTTCTGCTAGCGCTGTGCTTCTACACATGTCTTTGATGAACGGTGAAAGGGCACAGTAATGCCCTTTTCTCCCAGCAAATACACTGTTTCTAAGGAAATGGGAACACGCTGAGGAGACACTTGTGGGAGCTACTGTGACTAAAACTGAGCTTCCCTACGCACAGGGAAAGAAGAGAAATGCTGATTTCATCAAACCCAGTTACATACTCAGAATCTGTACTACTGCGCAAATAGGCAAAACTAGTGCGTTCTAAAGCATGTCTCTTTAGGCAAAAAACCCGCTTCTTACGAAGTTGCCCAAGTGCATCTGCGAAGTGTGCAACTTGTTCCCTGAGTTAGAAAAGTCGAGAAACGGTCGTTTCTGCTAGCGCTGTGCTTCTACACATGTCGTTGCTGAACGGTGAAAGGGCACAGTAATGCACTTTTCTCTCAGCAAATACACTGTTTTTAAGGAAATGGGAACACGCTGAGGAGAGACTTGTGGGAGCTACTGTGACTAAAACTGAGCTTCCCTACGCACAGGGAAGCAAGAGAAATGCTGATTTCATCAAACCCAGTTACATACTCAGAATCTGTACTACTGCGCAAATAGGCAAAACTAGTGCATTCTAAAGCACGTCTCTTAAGGCAAATAACCCGTTTCTTACGAAGTTGCCCAAATGCATCTGCGAAGTGTGCAACATGTTCCCAAGTTAGAAAACGTCGAGAAACGGTCGTTTCTGCTAGCGCTGTGCTTCTACACATGTCTTTGATGAACGGTGAAAGGGCACAGTAATGCACTTTTCTCCCAGCAAATACACTGTTTCTAAGGAAATGGGAACACGCTGAGGAGACACTTGTGGGAGCTACTGTGACTAAAACTGAGCTTCCCTACGCACAGGGAAGCAAGAGAAATGCTGATTTCATCAAACCCAGTTACATACTCAGAATCTGTACTACTGCGCAAATAGGCAAAACTAGTGCGTTCTAAAGCACGTCTCTTTAGGCAAAAAACCCGCTTCTTACGAAGTTGCCCAAATGCATCTGCGAAGTGTGCAACTTGTTCCCTGAGTTAGAAAACGTCGAGAAACGGTCATTTCTGCTAGCGCTGTGCTTCTACACATGTCTTTGCTGAACGGTGAAAGGGCACAGTAATGCCCTTTTCTCCCAGCAAATACACTGTTTCTAAGGAAATGGGAACACGCTGAGGAGACACTTGTGGGAGCTACTGTGACTAAAACTGAGCTTCCCTACGCACAGGGAAAGAAGAGAAATGCTGATTTCATCAAACCCAGTTACATACTCAGAATCTGTCCTACTGCGCAAATAGGCAAAACTAGTGCGTTGTAAAGCACGTCTCTTTAGGCAAAAAACCTGCTTCTTACGAAGTTGCTCAAATGCATCTGCGAAGTGTGCAACTTGTTCCCTGAGTTAGAAAAGTCGAGAAACGGTCGTTTCTGCTAGCGCTGTGCTTCTAAACATGTCGTTGCTGAACGGTGAAAGGGCACAGTAATGCACTTTTCTCTCAGCAAATACACTGTTTGTAAGGAAATGGGAACACGCTGAGGAGAGACTTGTGGGAGCTACTGTGACTAAAACAGAGCTTCCCTACGCACAGGGAAGCAAGAGAAATGCTGATTTCATCAACCCCAGTTACATACTCAGAATCTGTACTACTGCGCAAATAGGCAAAACTAGTGCGTTGTAAAGCACGGCTCTTTAGGCAAAAAACCCGCTTCTTACGAAGTTGCCCAAATGCATCTGCGAAGTGTGCAACTTGTTCCCTGAGTTAGAAAACGTCGAGAAACGGTCGTTTCTGCTAGCGCTGTGCTTCTACACATGTCTTTGCTGAACAGTCAAAGGGCACAGTAATGCACTTTTCTCCCAGCAAATACACTGTTTCTAAAGAAATGGGAACACGCTGAGGAGACACTTGTGGGAGCTACTGTGACTAAAACTGAGCTTCCCTACGCACAGGGAAGCAAGAGAAATGCTGATTTCATCAAACCAAGTTACATACTCAGAATCTGTACTACTCCGCAAATAGGCAAAACTAGTGCGTTGTAAAGCACGTCTCTTTAGGCAAAAAACCCGCTTCTTACGAACTTGCCCAAATGCATCTGCGAAGTGTGTAACTTGTACCCTGAGTTAGAAAACGTCGAGAAATGGTCGTTTCTGCTAGCACTGTGCTTCTACACATGTCGTTGCTGAAAGGTGAAAGGGCACAGTAATGAGCTTTTCTCCCAGCAAAAACACTGTTTTTAAGGAAATGGGAACACGCTGAGGAGAGACTTGTGGGGCCTACTATGACTAAAACTGAGCTTCCCTATGCACAGGGAAGCAAGAGAAATGCTGATTTCATCAAACCCAGTTACATACTCAGAATCTGTACTACTGCACAAATAGGCAAAACTAGTGCGTTGTAAAGCACGTCTCTTTAGGCAAAAAACCCGCTTCTTACGAAGTTACCCAAATGCATCTGCGAAGTGTGTAACTTGTACCCTGAGTTAGAAAACGTCGAGAAACGGTCGTTTCTGCTAGCGCTGTGCTTCTACACATGTCTTTGATGAACGGTGAAAGGGCACAGTAATGCACTTTTCTCCCAGCAAATACACTGTTTCTAAGGAAATGGGAACACGCTGAGGAGACACTTGTGGGAGCTACTGTGACTAAAACTGAGCTTCCCTACGCACAGGGAAGCAAGAGAAATGCTGATTTCATCAAACCCAGTTACATACTCAGAATCTGTACTACTGCGCAAATAGGCAAAACTAGTGCGTTCTAAAGCACGTCTCTTTAGGCAAAAAACCCGCTTCTAACGAAGTTGCCCAAATGCATCTGCGAAGTGTGCAACTTGTTCCCTGAGTTAGAAAACGTCGAAAAACGGTCATTTCTGCTAGCGCTGTGCTTCTACACATGTCTTTGCTGAACGGTGAAAGGGCACAGTAATGCCCTTTTCACCCAGCAAATACACTGTTTCTAAGGAAATGGGAACACGCTGAGGAGACACTTGTGGGAGCTACTGTGACTAAAACTGAGCTTCCCTACGCACAGGGAAGCAAGAGAAATGCTGATTTCATCAAACCCAGTTACATACTCAGAATCTGTACTACTGCACAAATAGGCAAAACTAGTGCGTTCTAAAGCACGTCTCTTTAGGCAAAAAACCCGCTTCTTACGAAGTTGCCCAAATGCATCTGCGAAGTGTGCAACTTGTTCCCTGAGTTAGAAAACGTCGAGAAACGGTCATTTCTGCTAGCGCTGTGCTTCTACACATGTCTTTGCTGAACGGTGAAAGGGCACAGTAATGCCCTTTTCTCCCAGCAAATACACTGTTTCTAAGGAAATGGGAACACGCTGAGGAGACACTTGTGGGAGCTACTGTGACTAAAACTGAGCTTCCCTACGCACAGGGAAAGAAGAGAAATGCTGATTTCATCAAACCCAGTTACATACTCAGAATCTGTACTACTGCGCAAATAGGCAAAACTAGTGCGTTGTAAAGCACGGCTCTTTAGGCAAAAAACCCGCTTCTTACGAAGTTGCCCAAATGCATCTGCGAAGTGTGCAACTTGTTCCCTGAGTTAGAAAACGTCGAGAAACGGTCGTTTCTGCTAGCGCTGTGCTTCTACACATGTCTTTGCTGAACAGTCAAAGGGCACAGTAATGCACTTTTCTCCCAGCAAATACACTGTTTCTAAAGAAATGGGAACACGCTGAGGAGACACTTGTGGGAGCTACTGTGACTAAAACTGAGCTTCCCTACGCACAGGGAAGCAAGAGAAATGCTGATTTCATCAAACCAAGTTACATACTCAGAATCTGTACTACTCCGCAAATAGGCAAAACTAGTGCGTTGTAAAGCACGTCTCTTTAGGCAAAAAACCCGCTTCTTACGAACTTGCCCAAATGCATCTGCGAAGTGTGTAACTTGTACCCTGAGTTAGAAAACGTCGAGAAATGGTCGTTTCTGCTAGCACTGTGCTTCTACACATGTCGTTGCTGAAAGGTGAAAGGGCACAGTAATGAGCTTTTCTCCCAGCAAAAACACTGTTTTTAAGGAAATGGGAACACGCTGAGGAGAGACTTGTGGGGCCTACTATGACTAAAACTGAGCTTCCCTATGCACAGGGAAGCAAGAGAAATGCTGATTTCATCAAACCCAGTTACATACTCAGAATCTGTACTACTGCACAAATAGGCAAAACTAGTGCGTTGTAAAGCACGTCTCTTTAGGCAAAAAACCCGCTTCTTACGAAGTTACCCAAATGCATCTGCGAAGTGTGTAACTTGTACCCTGAGTTAGAAAACGTCGAGAAACGGTCGTTTCTGCTAGCGCTGTGCTTCTACACATGTCTTTGATGAACGGTGAAAGGGCACAGTAATGCACTTTTCTCCCAGCAAATACACTGTTTCTAAGGAAATGGGAACACGCTGAGGAGACACTTGTGGGAGCTACTGTGACTAAAACTGAGCTTCCCTACGCACAGGGAAGCAAGAGAAATGCTGATTTCATCAAACCCAGTTACATACTCAGAATCTGTACTACTGCGCAAATAGGCAAAACTAGTGCGTTCTAAAGCACGTCTCTTTAGGCAAAAAACCCGCTTCTAACGAAGTTGCCCAAATGCATCTGCGAAGTGTGCAACTTGTTCCCTGAGTTAGAAAACGTCGAAAAACGGTCATTTCTGCTAGCGCTGTGCTTCTACACATGTCTTTGCTGAACGGTGAAAGGGCACAGTAATGCCCTTTTCTCCCAGCAAATACACTGTTTCTAAGGAAATGGGAACACGCTGAGGAGACACTTGTGGGAGCTACTGTGACTAAAACTGAGCTTCCCTACGCACAGGGAAGCAAGAGAAATGCTGATTTCATCAAACCCAGTTACATACTCAGAATCTGTACTACTGCACAAATAGGCAAAACTAGTGCGTTGTAAAGCACGTCTCTTTAGGCAAAAAACCCGCTTCTTACAAAGTTACCCAAATGCATCTGCGAAGTGTGTAACTTGTACCCTGAGTTAGAAAACGTCGAGAAACGGTCGTTTCTGCTAGCGCTGTGCTTCTACACATGTCTTTGATGAACGGTGAAAGGGCACAGTAATGCACTTTTCTCCCAGCAAATACACTGTTTCTAAGGAAATGGGAACACGCTGAGGAGACACTTGTGGGAGCTACTGTGACTAAAACTGAGCTTCCCTACGCACAGGGAAGCAAGAGAAATGCTGATTTCATCAAACCCAGTTACATACTCAGAATCTGTACTACTGCGCAAATAGGCAAAACTAGTGCGTTCTAAAGCACGTCTCTTTAGGCAAAAAACCCGCTTCTAACGAAGTTGCCCAAATGCATCTGCGAAGTGTGCAACTTGTTCCCTGAGTTAGAAAACGTCGAAAAACGGTCATTTCTGCTAGCGCTGTGCTTCTACACATGTCTTTGCTGAACGGTGAAAGGGCACAGTAATGCCCTTTTCTCCCAGCAAATACACTGTTTCTAAGGAAATGGGAACACGCTGAGGAGACACTTGTGGGAGCTACTGTGACTAAAACTGAGCTTCCCTACGCACAGGGAAGCAAGAGAAATGCTGATTTCATCAAACCCAGTTACATACTCAGAATCTGTACTACTGCACAAATAGGCAAAACTAGTGCGTTGTAAAGCACGTCTCTTTAGGCAAAAAACCCGCTTCTTACGAAGTTACCCAAATGCATCTGCGAAGTGTGTAACTTGTACCCTGAGTTAGAAAACGTCGAGAAACGGTCGTTTCTGCTAGCGCTGTGCTTCTACACATGTCTTTGATGAACGGTGAAAGGGCACAGTAATGCACTTTTCTCCCAGCAAATACACTGTTTCTAAGGAAATGGGAACACGCTGAGGAGACACTTGTGGGAGCTACTGTGACTAAAACTGAGCTTCCCTACGCACAGGGAAGCAAGAGAAATGCTGATTTCATCAAACCCAGTTACATACTCAGAATCTGTACTACTGCGCAAATAGGCAAAACTAGTGCGTTGTAAAGCACGTCTCTTTAGGCAAAAAACCCGCTTCTTACGAAGTTGCCCAACTGCATCTGCGAAGTGTGCAACTTGTTCCCTGAGTTAGAAAACGTCGAGAAACGGTCGTTTCTGCTAGCGTTGTGCTTCTACACATGTCTTTGCTGAACGGTGAAAGGGCACAGGAATGCACTTTTCTCCCAGCAAATCCACTGTTTCTTAGGAAATGGGAACACGCTGAGGAGACACTTGTGGGAGCTACTGTGACTAAACCTGAGCTTCCCTACGCACAGGGAAGCAAGAGAAATGCTGATTTCATCAAACCCCAGTTACATACTCAGAATCTGTACTACTGCGCAAATAGGCAAAACTAGTGCGTTGTAAAGCACGTCTCTTTAGGCAAAAAACGCGCTTCTTACGAAGTTGCCCAAATGCATCTGCGAAGTGTGCAACTTGTTCCCTGAGTTAGAAAACGTCGAGAAACGGTCGTTTCTGCTAGCGCTGTGCTTCTACACATGTCTTTGCTGAACAGTCAAAGGGCACAGTAATGCACTTTTCTCCCAGCAAATACACTGTTTCTAAGGAAATGGGAACACGCTGAGGAGACACTTGTGGGAGCTACTGTGACTAAAACTGAGCTTCCCTACGCACAGGGAAGCAAGAGAAATGCTGATTTCATCAAACCAAGTTACATACTCAGAATCTGTACTACTCCGCAAATAGGCAAAACTAGTGCGTTCTAAAGCACGTCTCTTTAGGCAAAAAACCCGCTTCTTACGAACTTGCCCAAATGCATCTGCGAAGTGTGTAACTTGTACCCTGAGTTAGAAAACGTCGAGAAATGGTCGTTTCTGCTAGCACTGTGCTTCTACACATGTCGTTGCTGAAAGGTGTAAGGGCACAGTAATGAGCTTTTCTCCCAGCAAAAACACTGTTTTTAAGGAAATGGGAACACGATGAGGAGAGACTTGTGGGAGCTACTGTGACTAAAACTGAGCTTCCCTATGCACAGGGAAGCAAGAGAAATGCTGATTTCATCAAACCCAGTTACATACTCAGAATCTGTACTACTGCGCAAATAGGCAAAACTAGTGCGTTCTAAAGCACGTCTCTTTAGGCAAAAAACCCACTTCTTACGAAGTTGCCCAACTGCATCTGCGAAGTGTGCAACTTGTTCCCTGATTTAGAAAACGTCGAGAAACGGTCGTTTCTGCTAGCGCTGTGCTTCTACACATGTCTTTGCTGAACGGTGAAAGGGCACAGTAATGCCCTTTTCTCCCAGCAAATACACTGTTTCTAAGGAAATGGGAACACGCTGAGGAGACACTTGTGGGAGCTACTGTGACTAAAACTGAGCTTCTCTACGCACAGGGAAGCAAGAGAAATGCTGATTTCATCAAACCAAGTTACATACTCAGCATCTGTACTACTGCGCAAATAGGCAAAACTAGCGCTTTCTAAAGCACGTCTCTTTAGGCAAAAAACCCGCTTCTTACGAAGTTGCCTAAATGCATCTGCGAAGTGTGCAACTTGTTCCCTGAGTTAGAAAACGTCGAGAAACAGTCATTTCAACTAGCGCTGTGCTTCTACACATGTCTTTGATGAACGGTGAAAGCGTACAGTAATGCACTTTTCTCCCAGCAAATACACTGTTTCTAAGGAAATGGGAAGACGCTGAGGAGACACTTGTGGGAGCTACTGTGACTAAAACTGAGCTTCCCTACGCACAGGGAAGCACGAGAAATGCTGATTTCATCAACCCCAGTTACATACTCAGAATCTGTACTACTGCGCAAATAGGCAAAACTAGTGCTTTCTAAAGCACGTCTCTTTAGGCAAAAAACCCGCTTCTTAAGAAGTGGCCCAAATGCATCTGCGAAGTGTGCAACTTGTTCCCTGAGTTAGAAAACGTCGAGAAACGGTCGTTTCTGCTAGCGCTGTGCTTCTACACATGTCTTTGCTGAAGGGTCAAAGGGCACAGTAATGCACTTTTCTCCCAGCAAATACACTGTTTCTAAGGAAATGGGAACACGCTGAGGAGACACTTGTGGGAGCTACTGTGACTAAAACTGAGCTTCCCTACGCACAGGGAAGCAAGAGAAATGCTGATTTCATCAAAGCCAGTTACATACTCAGAATCTGTACTACTGCGTAAATAGGCAAAACTAGCGCGTTCTAAAGCACGTCTCTTTAGGCAAAAAACCCGCTTATTACGAAGTTGCCGAAATGCATCTGCGAAGTGTGCAACTTGTTCCCTGAGTTAGAAAACGTCGAGAAACGGTCGTTTCTGCTAGCGCTGTGCTTCTACACATGTCTTTGCTGAACGGTGAAAGGGCACAGTAATGCACTTTTCTCCCAGCAAATACACTGTTTCTAAGGAAATGGGAACACGCTGAGGAGACACTTGTGGGAGCTACTGTGACTAAAACTGAGCTTCCCTACGCACAGGGAAGCAAGAGAAATGCTGATTTCATCAAACCCAGTTACATACTCAGAATCTGTACTACTGTGCAAATAGGCAAAACTAGTGCGTTCTAAAGCACGTCTCTTTAGGCAAAAAACCCGCTTCTTACGAAGTTGCCCAACTGCATCTGCGAAGTGTGCAACTTGTTCCCTGAGTTAGAAAACGTCGAGAAACGGTCGTTTCTGCTAGCGTTGTGCTTCTACACATGTCTTTGCTGAACGGTGAAAGGGCACAGGAATGCACTTTTCTCCCAGCAAATCCACTGTTTCTTAGGAAATGGGAACACGCTGAGGAGACACTTGTGGGAGCTACTGTGACTAAACCTGAGCTTCCCTACGCACAGGGAAGCAAGAGAAATGCTGATTTCATCAAACCCCAGTTACATACTCAGAATCTGTACTACTGCGCAAATAGGCAAAACTAGTGCATTGTAAAGCACGTCTCTTTAGGCAAAAAACGCACTTCTTACGAAGTTGCCCAACTGCATCTGGGAAGTGTGAAACTTGTTCCCTGATTTAGAAAACGTCGAGAAACGGTCGTTTCTGCTAGCGCTGTGCTTCTACACATGTCTTTGCTGAACGGTGAAAGGGCACAGTAATGCCCTTTTCTCCCAGCAAATACACTGTTTCTAAGGAAATGGGAACACGCTGAGGAGACACTTGTGGGAGCTACTGTGACTAAAACTGAGCTTCTCTATGCACAGTTAAGCAAGAGAAATGCTGATTTCATCAAACCCCATTTACATACTCAGCATATGTACTACTGCGCAAATAGGCAAAACTAGCGCGTTCTGAAGCACGTCTCTTTAGGCAAAAAACCCGCTTCTTACGAAGTTGCCGAAATGCATCTGCGAAGTGTGCAACTTGTTCCCTGAGTTAGAAAACGTCGAGAAACGGTCGTTTCTGCTAGCGCTGTGCTTCTACACATGTCTTTGCTGAACGGTCAAAGGGCACAGGAATGCACTTTTCTCCCAGCAAATACACTGTTTCTAAGGAAATGGGAACACGCTGAGGAGACACTTGTGGGAGCTACTGTGACTAAAACTGAGCTTCCGTACGCACAGGGAAGCAAGAGAAATGCTGATTTCATCAAACCCAGTTACATACTCAGATTCTGTACTACTGCGCAAATAGGCAAAACTAGCGCGTTCTAAAGCATGTCTCTTTAGGCAAAAAACCCGCTTCTTACGAAGTTGCTCAAATGCATCTGCGAAGTGTGCAACTTGTTCCCTGAGTTAGAAAACGTCGAGAAACGGTCGTTTCTGCTAGCGCTGTTCTTCTACACATGTCTTTGCTGAAGGGTCAAAGGGCACAGGAATGCACTTTTCTCCCAGCAAATACACTGTTTCTAAGGAAATGGGAACACGCTGAGGAGACACTTGTGGGAGCTACTGTGACTAAAACTGAGCTTCCCTACGCACAGGGAAGCATGAGAAATTCTGATTTCATCAAACCCAGTTACATACTCATAATCTGTACTACTGCGCCAATAGGCAAAACTAGCGCGTTCTGAAGCACGTCTCTTTAGGCAAAAAACCAGCTTCTTACGAAGTTGCTCAAATGCATCTGCGAAGTGTGCAACTTGTTCCCTGAGTTAGAAAACGTCGAGAAACGGTCGTTTCTGCTAGCGCTGTGCTTCTACACATGTCTTTGCTGAACGGTCAAAGGGCACAGTAATGCACATTTCTCCCAGCAAATACACTGTTTCTAAGGAAATGGGAACACGCTGAGGAGACACTTGTGGGAGCTACTGTGACTAAAACTGAGCTTCCGTACGCACAGGGAAGCAAGAGAAATGCTGATTTCATCAAACCCAGTTACATACTCAGATTCTGTACTACTGCGCAAATAGGCAAAACTAGCGCGTTCTAAAGCATGTCTCTTTAGGCAAAAAACCCGCTTCTTACGAAGTTGCTCAAATGCATCTGCGAAGTGTGCAACTTGTTCCCTGAGTTAGAAAACGTCGAGAAACGGTCGTTTCTGCTAGCGCTGTTCTTCTACACATGTCTTTGCTGAAGGGTCAAAGGGCACAGGAATGCACTTTTCTCCCAGCAAATACACTGTTTCTAAGGAAATGGGAACACGCTGAGGAGACACTTGTGGGAGCTACTGTGACTAAAACTGAGCTTCCCTACGCACAGGGAAGCATGAGAAATTCTGATTTCATCAAACCCAGTTACATACTCATAATCTGTACTACTGCGCCAATAGGCAAAACTAGCGCGTTCTGAAGCACGTCTCTTTAGGCAAAAAACCAGCTTCTTACGAAGTTGCTCAAATGCATCTGCGAAGTGTGCAACTTGTTCCCTGAGTTAGAAAACGTCGAGAAACGGTCGTTTCTGCTAGCGCTGTGCTTCTACACATGTCTTTGCTGAACGGTCAAAGGGCACAGTAATGCACATTTCTCCCAGCAAATACACTGTTTCTAAGGAAATGTGAACACGCTGAGGAGACACTTGTGGGAGCTACTGTGACTAAAACTGAGCTTCCGTACGCACAGGGAAGCAAGAGAAATGCTGATTTCATCAAACCCAGTTACATACTCAGAATCTGTACTACTGCGTAAATAGGCAAAACTAGCGCGTTCTAAAGCACGTCTCTTTAGTCTAAAAACCCGCTTCTTACGAAGTTGCCCAAATGCATCTGCGAAGTGTGCAACTTGTTCCCTGATTTAGAAAACGTCGAGAAACGGTCGTTTCTGCTAGCGCTGTGCTTCTACACATGTCTTTGCTGAACGGTCAAAGGGCACAGGAATGCACTTTTCTCCCAGCAAATACACTGTTTCTAAGGAAATGGGAAGACGCTGAGGAGATACTTGTGGGAGCTACTGTGACTAAAACTGAGCTTCCCTACGCACAGGGAAGCAAGAGAAATGCTGATTTCATCAAACCCAGTTACATACTCAGAATCTGTACTACTGCGCAAATAGGCAAAACTAGCGCGTTCTAAAGCACGTCTCTTTAGGCAAAAAACCCGCTTCTTACGAAGTTGCCCAAATGCATCTGCGAAGTGTGCAACTTGTTCCCTGAGTTAGAAAACGTCGAGAAACGGTCGTTTCTGCTAGCGCTGTGCTTCTACACATGTCTTTGCTGAACGGTCAAAGGGCACAGGAATGCACTTTTCTCCCAGCAAATACACTGTTTCTAAGGAAATGGGAACACGCTGAGGAGAGACTTGTGGGAGCTACTGTGACTAAAACTGAGCTTCCCTACGCACAGGGAAGCAAGAGAAATGCTGATTTCATCAAACCCAGTTACATACTCAGAATCTGTACTACTGCGCAAATAGGCAAAACTAGCGCGTTCTAAAGCACGTCTCTTTAGGCAAAAAACCCGCTTCTTACGAAGTTGCCCAAATGCATCTGCGAAGTGTGCAACTTGTTCCCTGAGTTAGAAAACGTCGAGAAACGGTCGTTTCTGCTAGCGCTGTGCTTCTACACATGTCTTTGCTGAACGGTCAAAGGGCACAGGAATGCACTTTTCTCCCAGCAAATACACTGTTTCTAAGGAAATGGGAACACGCTGAGGAGACACTAGTGGGAGCTATTGTGACTAAAACTGAGCTTCCCTACGCACAGGGAAGCAAGAGAAATGCTGATTTCATCAAACCCAGTTACATACTCAGAATCTGTACTACTGCGTAAATAGGCAAAACTAGCGCGTTCTAAAGCACGTCTCTTTAGTAAAAAACCCCGCTTCTTACGAAGTTGCCCAAATGCATCTGCGAAGTGTGCAACTTGTTCCCTGATTTAGAAAACGTCGAGAAACGGTCGTTTCTGCTAGCGCTGTGCTTCTACACATGTCTTTGCTGAACGGTGAAAGGGCACAGGAATGCACTTTTCTCCCAGCAAATACACTGTTTCTAAGGAAATGGGAACACGCTGAGGAGACACTTGTGGGAGCTACTGTGACTAAAACTGAGCTTCCCTACGCACAGGGAAGCAAGAGAAATGCTGATTTCATCAAACCCAGTTACATACTCAGAATCTGTACTACTGCGCAAATAGGCAAAACTAGCGCGTTCTAAAGCACGTCTCTTTAGGCAAAAAATCCGCTTCTTACGAAGTTGCCCAAATGCATCTGCGAAGTGTGCAACTTGTTCCCTGAGTTAGAAAACGTCGAAAAACGGTCGTATCTGCTAGCGCTGTGCTTCTACACATGTCTTTGCTGAACGGTGAAAGGGCACAGGAATGCACTTTTCTCCCAGCAAATACACTGTTTCTAAGGAAATGGGAACACGCTGAGGAGACACTTGTGGGAGCTACTGTGACTAAAACTGAGCTTCCCTACGCACAGGGAAGCAAGAGAAATGCTGATTTCATCAAACCCAGTTACATACTAAGAATCTGTACTACTGCGCAAATAGGCAAAACTAGCGCGTTCTAAAGCACGTCTCTTTAGGCAAAAAACCTGCTTCTTACGAAGTTGCTCAAATGCATCTGCGAAGTGTGCAACTTGTTCCCTGAGTTAGAAAACGTCGAGAAACGGTCGTTTCTGCTAGCGCTGTGCTTCTACACATGTCTTTGCTGAAGGGTCAAAGGGCACAGTAATGCACTTTTCTCCCAGCAAATACACTGTTTCTAAGAAAATGGGAACACGCTGAGGAGACACTTGTGGGAGCTACTGTGACTAAAACTGAGCTTTTCTTGGCACAGGGAAGCAAGAGAAATGCTGATTTCATCAAACCAAGTTACATACTCAGAATCTGTACTACTCCGCAAATAGGCAAAACTAGCGCGTTCTAAAGCACCGGTCTTTAGGCAAAAAACCCGCTTCTTACGAAGTTGCCCAAATGCAACTGCGAAGTGTGCAACTTGTTCCCTGAGTTAGAAAACGTCGAGAAACGGTCGTTTCTGCTAGCGCTGTGCTTCTACACATGTCTTTGCTGAACGGTCAAAGGGCACAGGAATGCACTTTTCTCCCAGCAAATACACTGTTTCTAAGGAAATGGGAACACGCTGAGGAGACACTTGTGGGAGCTACTGTGACTAAAACTGAGCTTCCGTACGCACAGGGAAGCAAGAGAAATGCTGATTTCATCAAACCCAGTTACATACTCAGATTCTGTACTACTGCGCAAATAGGCAAAACTAGCGCGTTCTAAAGCATGTCTCTTTAGGCAAAAAACCCGCTTCTTACGAAGTTGCTCAAATGCATCTGCGAAGTGTGCAACTTGTTCCCTGAGTTAGAAAACGTCGAGAAACGGTCGTTTCTGCTAGCGCTGTTCTTCTACACATGTCTTTGCTGAAGGGTCAAAGGGCACAGTAATGCACTTTTCTCCCAGCAAATACACTGTTTCTAAGGAAATGGGAACACGCTGAGGAGACACTTGTGGGAGCTACTGTGACTAAAACTGAGCTTCCCTACGCACAGGGAAGCAAGAGAAATGCTGATTTCATCAAACCCAGTTACATACTCAGAATCTGTACTACTGCGCAAATTGGCAAAACTAGCGCTTTCTAAAGCACCGGTCTTTAGGCAAAAAACCCGCTTCTTACGAAGTTGCTCAAATGCATCTGTGAAGTATGCAACTTGTTCCCTGAGTTAGAAAATGTCGAGAAACGGTCGTTTCTGCTAGCGCTGTGCTTCTACACATGTCTTTGCTGAAGGGTCAAAGGGCACAGTAATGCACTTTTCTCCCAGCAAATACACTGTTTCTAAGGAAATGGGAACACGCTGAGGAGACACTTGTGGGAGCTACTGTGACTAAAACTGAGCTTCCCTACGCACAGGGAAGCAAGAGAAATGCTGATTTCATCAAAGCCAGTTACATACTCAGAATCTGTACTACTGCGTAAATAGGCAAAACTAGCGCGTTCTAAAGCACGTCTCTTTAGGCAAAAAACCCGCTTCTTACGAAGTTGCCCAAATGCATCTGCGAAGTGTGCAACTTGTTCCCTGAGTTAGAAAACGTCGAGAAACAGTCGTTTCTGCTAGCGCTGTGCTTCTACACATGTCTTTGCTGAAAGGTCAAAGGGCACAGGAATGCACTTTTCTCCCAGCAAATACACTGTTTCTAAGGAAATGGGAACACGCTGAGGAGACACTTGTGGGAGCTACTGTGACTAAAACTGAGCTTCCCTACGCACAGGGAAGCAAGAGAAATGCTGATTTCATCAAACCAAGTTACATACTCAGAATCTGTACTACTCCGCAAATAGGCAAAACTAGCGCGTTCTAAAGCACGTCTCTTTAGGCAAAAAACCAGATTCTTACGAAGTTGCCCAAATGCAACTGCGAAGTGTGCAACTTGTTCCCTGAGTTAGAAAACGTCGAGAAACGGTCGTTTCTGCTAGCGCTGTGCTTCTACACATGTCTTTGCTGAACGGTCAAAGGGCACAGGAATGCACTTTTCTCCCAGCAAATACACTGTTTCTAAGGAAATGGGAACACGCTGAGGAGACACTTGTGGGAGCTACTGTGACTAAAACTGAGCTTCCGTACGCACAGGGAAGCAAGAGAAATGCTGATTTCATCAAACCCAGTTACATACTCAGATTCTGTACTACTGCGCAAATAGGCAAAACTAGCGCGTTCTAAAGCATGTCTCTTTAGGCAAAAAACCCGCTTCTTACGAAGTTGCTCAAATGCATCTGCGAAGTGTGCAACTTGTTCCCTGAGTTAGAAAACGTCGAGAAACGGTCGTTTCTGCTAGCGCTGTTCTTCTACACATGTCTTTGCTGAAGGGTCAAAGGGCACAGTAATGCACTTTTCTCCCAGCAAATACACTGTTTCTAAGGAAATGGGAACACGCTGAGGAGACACTTGTGGGAGCTACTGTGACTAAAACTGAGCTTCCCTACGCACAGGGAAGCATGAGAAATTCTGATTTCATCAAACCCAGTTACATACTCATAATCTGTACTACTGAGCCAATAGGCAAAACTAGCGCGTTCTGAAGCACGTCTCTTTAGGCAAAAAACCCGCTTCTTACGAAGTTGCTCAAATGCATCTGCGAAGTGTGCAACTTGTTCCCTGAGTTAGAAAACGTCGAGAAACGGTCGTTTCTGCTAGCGCTGTGCTTCTACACATGTCTTTGCTGAACGGTCAAAGGGCACAGTAATGCACTTTTCTCCCAGCAAATACACTGTTTCTAAGGAAATGGGAACACGCTGAGGAGACACTAGTGGGAGCTACTGTGACTAAAACTGAGCTTCCCTACGCACAGGGAAGCAAGAGAAATGCTGATTTCATCAAACCCAGTTACATACTCAGAACTGTACTACTGCGTAAATAGGCAAAACTAGCGCGTTCTAAAGCACGTCTCTTTAGTCAAAAAACCCGCTTCTTACGAAGTTGCCCAAATGCATCTGCGAAGTGTGCAACTTGTTCCCTGAGTTAGAAAACGTCGAGAAACGGTCGTTTCTGCTAGCGCTGTGCTTCTACACATGTCTTTGCTGAACGGTCAAAGGGCACAGGAATGCACTTTTCTACCAGCAAATACACTGTTTCTAAGGAAATGGGAACACGCTGAGGAGACACTTGTGGGAGCTACTGTGACTAAAACTGAGCTTCCCTACGCACAGGGAAGCAAGAGAAATGCTGATTTCATCAAACCCAGTTACATACTCAGAATCTGTACTACTGCGCAAATAGGCAAAACTAGCGCGTTCTAAAGCACGTCTCTTTAGGCAAAAAACCCGCTTCTTACGAAGTTGCCCAAATGCATCTGCGAAGTGTGCAACTTGTTCCCTGAGTTAGAAAACGTCGAGAAACGGTCGTTTCTGCTAGCGCTGTGCTTCTACACATGTCTTTGCTGAACGGTGAAAGGGCACAGTAATGCACTTTTCTCCCAGCAAATACACTGTTTCTAAGGAAATGGGAACACGCTGAGGAGACACTTGTGGGAGCTACTGTGACTAAAACTGAGCTTCCCTACGCACAGGGAAGCAAGAGAAATGCTGATTTCATCAAACCCAGTTACATACTCAGAATCTGTACTACTGCGCAAATAGGCAAAACTAGCGCGTTCTAAAGCACGTCTCTTTAGGCAAAAAACCCGCTTCTTACGAAGTTGCTCAAATGCATCTGCGAAGTGTGCAACTTGTTCCCTGAGTTAGAAAACGTCGAGAAACGATCTTTTCTGCTAGCGCTGTGCTTCTACACATGTCTTTGCTGAAGGGTCAAAGGGCACAGTAATGCACTTTTCTCCCAGCAAATACACTGTTTCTAAGGAAATGGGAACACGCTGAAGAGACACTTGTGGGAGCTACTGTGACTAAAACTGAGCTGCCCTACGCACAGGGAAGCAAGAGAAATGCTGATTTCATCAAACCCAGTTACAAACTCAGGATCTGTACTACTGCGCAAATAGGCAAAACTAGCGCGTTCTAAATCACGTCTCTTTAGTCAAAAAACCCGCTTCTTACGAAGTTGCCCAAATGCATCTGCGAAGTGTGCAACTTGTTCCCTGAGTTAGAAAACGTCGAGAAACGGTCGTTTCTGCTAGCGCTGTGCTTCTACACATGTCTTTGCTGAACGGTCAAAGGGCACAGGAATGCACTTTTCTCCCAGCAAATACACTGTTTCTAAGGAAATGGGAACACGCTGAGGAGACACTTGTGGGAGCTACTGTGACTAAAACTGAGCTTCCCTACGCACAGGGAAGCAAGAGAAATGCTGATTTCATCAAACCCAGTTACATACTCAGAATCTGTACTACTGCGCAAATAGGCAAAACTAGCGCGTTCTAAAGCACGTCTCTTTAGGCAAAAAACCCGCTTCTTACGAAGTTGCCCAAATTCATCTGCGAAGTGTGCAACTTGTTCCCTGAGTTAGAAAACGTCGAGAAACGGTCGTTTCTGCTAGCGCTGTGCTTCTACACATGTCTTTGCTGAACGGTGAAAGGGCACAGGAATGCACTTTTCTCCCAGCAAATACACTGTTTCTAAGGAAATGGGAACACGCTGAGGAGACACTTGTGGGAGCTACTGTGACTAAAACTGAGCTTCCCTACGCACAGGGAAGCAAGAGAAATGCTGATTTCATCAAACCCAGTTACATACTCAGAATCTGTACTACTGCGCAAATAGGCAAAAGTAGCGCGTTCTAAAGCACGTCTCTTAAGGCAAAACACCCGCTTCTTACGAAGTTGCTCAAATGCATCTGCGAAGTGTGCAACTTGTTCCCTGAGTTAGAAAACGTCGAGAAACGATCGTTTCTGCTAGCGCTGTGCTTCTACACATGTCTTTGCTGAACGGTCAAAGGGCACAGTAATGCACTTTTCTCCCAGCAAATACACTGTTTCTAAGGAAATGGGAACACGCTGAAGAGACACTTGTGGGAGCTACTGTGACTAAAACTGAGCTTTTCTTGGCACAGGGAAGCAAGAGAAATGCTGATTTCATCAAACACAGTTACATACTGAGAATCCGTACGACTGCGCAAATAGCCAAAACTAGCGCGTTCTAAAGCATGTCTCTTTAGGCAAAAAACCCGCTTCTTACGAAGTTGCCCAAATGCATCTGCGAAGTGTGCAACTTGTTCCCTGAGTTAGAAAACGTCGAGAAACGGTCGTTTCTGCTAGCGCTGTGCTTCTACACATGTCTTTGCTGAACGGTCAAAGGGCACAGGAATGCACTTTTCTCCCAGCAAATACACTGTTTCTAAGGAAATGGGAACACGCTGAGGAGACACTTGTGGGAGCTACTGTGACTAAAACTGAGCTTCCCTACGCACAGGGATGCAAGAGAAATGCTGATTTCATCAAACCCAGTTACATACTCAGAATCTGTACCACTGCGCAAATAGGCAAAACTAGCGCGTTCTAAAGCATGTCTCTTTAGGCAAAAAACCCGCTTCTTACGAAGTTGCTCAAATGCATCTGCGAAGTGTGCAACTTGTTCCCTGAGTTAGAAAACGACGAGAAACGGTCGTTTCTGCTAGCGCTGTGCTTCTACACATGTCTTTGCTGAAGGGTCAAAGGGCACAGTAATGCACTTTTCTCCCAGCAAATACACTGTTTCTAAGGAAATGGGAACACGCTGAGGAGAAAATTGTGGGAGCTACTGTGACTAAAACTGAGCTTTTCTTGGCACAGGGAAGCAAGAGAAATGCTGATTTCATCAAACACAGTTACATACTGAGAATCTGTACGACTGCGCAAATAGGCAAAACTAGCGCGTTCTAAAGCACGTCTCTTTAGGCAAAAAACCTGCTTCTTACGAAGTTGCCCAAATGCATCTGCGAAGTGTGCAACTTGTTCCCTGAGTTAGAAAACGTCGAGAAACGGTCGTTTCTGCTAGCGCTGTGCTTCTACACATGTCTTTGATGAAGGGTCAAAGGGCACAGGAATGCACTTTTCTCCAAGCAAATACACTGTTTCTAAGGAAATGGGAACACGCTGAGGAGACACTTGTGGGAGGTACTGTGACTAAAACTGAGCTTCCCTACGCACAGGGAAGCAAGAGAAATTCTGATTTCATCAAACCCAGTTACATACTCATAATCTGTACTACTGTGCAAATTGGCAAAACTAGTGCGTTCTAATTCACGGATCTTTAGGCAAAAAACCCGCTTCTTACGAAGTTGCCCGAATGTATCTGCGAAGTGTGCAACTTGTTCCCTGAGTTAGAAAACTTCGAGAAAAGGTCGTTTCTGCTGGCGCTGTGTTTCTACACATGTCTTTGCTGAACGGTCAAAGGGCACAGTAATGCACTTTTCTCCCAGCAAATACACTGTTTCTAAGGAAATGGGAACACGCTGAGGAGACACTTGTGGGAGCTACTGTGACTAAAACTGAGCTTCCCTACGCACAGGGAAGCAAGAGAAATTCTGATTTCATCAAACCCAGTTACATACTCATAATCTGTACTACTGCGCCAATAGGCAAAACTAGCGCGTTCTGAAGCACGTCTCTTTAGGCAAAAAACCCGCTTCTTACGAAGTTGCTCAAATGCATCTGCAAAGTGTGCAAGTTGTTCCCTGAGTTAGAAAACGTCGAGAAACGGTCGTTTCTGCTAGCGCTGTGCTTCTACACATGTCTTTGCTGAACGGTCAAAGGGCACAGTAATGCACTTTTCTCCCAGCAAATACACTGTTTCTAAAAAAATGGGAAAACGCTGAGGAGACACTTGTGGGATCTACTGTGACTAAAACTGAGCTTCCCTACGCACAGGAAAGCAAGAGAAATGCTGATTTCATCAAACCCAGTTACATACTCAGAATCTGTACTACTGCGCAAATAGGCAAAACTAGCGCGTTCTAAAGCACGTCTCTTAAGGCAAAACACCCGCTTCTTACGAAGTTGCTCAAATGCATCTGCGAAGTGTGCAACTTGTTCCCTGAGTTAGAAAACGTCGAGAAACGGTCGTTTCTGCTAGCGCTGTGCTTCTACACATGTCTTTGCTGAACGGTCAAAGGGCACAGTAATGCACTTTTCTCCCAGCAAATACACTGTTTCTAAGGAAATGGGAACACGCTGAAGAGACACTTGTGGGAGCTACTGTGACTAAAACTGAGCTTTTCTTGGCACAGGGAAGCAAGAGAAATGCTGATTTCATCAAACACAGTTACATACTGAGAATCCGTACGACTGCGCAAATAGCCAAAACTAGCGCGTTCTAAAGCATGTCTCTTTAGGCAAAAAACCCGCTTCTTACGAAGTTGCCCAAATGCATCTGCGAAGTGTGCAACTTGTTCCCTGAGTTAGAAAACGTCGAGAAACGGTCGTTTCTGCTAGCGCTGTGCTTCTACACATGTCTTTGCTGAACGGTCAAAGGGCACAGGAATGCACTTTTCTCCCAGCAAATACACTGTTTCTAAGGAAATGGGAACACGCTGAGGAGACACTTGTGGGAGCTACTGTGACTAAAACTGAGCTTCCCTACGCACAGGGATGCAAGAGAAATGCTGATTTCATCAAACCCAGTTACATACTCAGAATCTGTACCACTGCGCAAATAGGCAAAACTAGCGCGTTCTAAAGCATGTCTCTTTAGGCAAAAAACCCGCTTCTTACGAAGTTGCTCAAATGCATCTGCGAAGTGTGCAACTTGTTCCCTGAGTTAGAAAACGACGAGAAACGGTCGTTTCTGCTAGCGCTGTGCTTCTACACATGTCTTTGCTGAAGGGTCAAAGGGCACAGTAATGCACTTTTCTCCCAGCAAATACACTGTTTCTAAGGAAATGGGAACACGCTGAGGAGACAATTGTGGGAGCTACTGTGACTAAAACTGAGCTTTTCTTGGCACAGGGAAGCAAGAGAAATGCTGATTTCATCAAACACAGTTACATACTGAGAATCTGTATGACTGCGCAAATAGGCAAAACTAGCGCGTTCTAAAGCACGTCTCTTTAGGCAAAAAACCCGCTTCTTACGAAGTTGCCCAAATGCATCTGCGAAGTGTGCAACTTGTTCCGTGAGTTAGAAAACGTCGAGAAACGGTCGTTTCTGCTAGCGCTGTGCTTCTACACATGTCTTTGCCGAACGGTCAAAGGGCACAGTAATGCACTTTTCTCCTAGCAAATACACTGTTTCTAAGGAAATGGGAACACGCTGAGGAGACACTTGTGGGAGCTACTGTGACTAAAACTGAGCTTCCCTACGCACAGGGAAGCAAGAGAAATGCTGATTTCATCAAACCCAGTTACATACTCAGAATCTGTACTACTGCGCAAATAGGCAAAACTAGCGCGTTCTAAAGGACGTCTCTTTAGGCAAAACACCCGCTTCTTACGAAGTTGCTCAAATGCATCTGCGAAGTGTGCAACTTGTTCCCTGAGTTAGAAAACGTCGAGAAACGGTCGTTTCTGCTAGCGCTGTGCTTCTACACATGTCTTTGCTGAACGGACAAAGGGCACAGGAATGCACTTTTCTCCGAGCAAATACACTGTTTCTAAGGAAATGGGAACACGCTGAGGAGACACTTGTGGGAGCTAATGTGACTAAAACTGAGCTTCCCTACGCACAGGGAAGCAAGAGAAATGCTGATTTCATCAAACCCAGTTACATGCTCAAAATCTGTACTACTGCACAAATAGGCAAAACTAGGGCGTTCTAAAGCACGTCTCCTTAGGCAAAAAACCCGCTTCTTACGAAGTTGCCCAAAGGCATCTGCGAAGTGTGCAACTTGTTCCCTGAGTTAGAAAACGTCGAGAAACGGTCGTTTCTGCTAGCGCTGTGCTTCTACACATGTCTTTGCTGAACGGTCAAAGGGCACAGTAATGCACTTTTCTCCCAGCAAATACACTGTTTCTAAGGAAATGGGAACACGCTGAGGAGACACTTGTGGGAGCTACTGTGACTAAAACTGAGCTTCCCTACGCACAGGGAAGCAAGAGAAATGCTGATTTCATCAAACCCAGTTACATACTCAGAATCTGTACTACTGCGTAAATAGGCAAAACTAGCGCGTTCTAAAGCACGTCTCTTTAGTCAAAAAACCTGCTTCTTACGAAGTTGCCCAAATGCATCTGCGAAGTGTGCAACTTGTTCCCTGAGTTAGAAAACGTCGAGAAACGGTCGTTTCTGCTAGCGCTGTGCTTCTACACATGTCTTTGCTGAACGGTGAAAGGGCACAGTAATGCACTTTTCTCCCAGCAAATACACTGTTTCTAAGGAAATGGGAACACGCTGAGGAGACACTTGTGGGAGCTACTGTGACTAAAACTGAGCTTCCCTACGCACAGGGAAGCAAGAGAAATGCTGATTTCATCAAACCCAGTTACATACTCAGAATCTGTACTACTGCGCAAATAGGCAAAACTAGCGCGTTCTAAAGCACGTCTCTTTAGGCAAAAAACCCGCTTCTTACGAAGTTGCTCAAATGCATCTGCGAAGTGTGCAACTTGTTCCCTGAGTTAGAAAACGTCGAGAAACGATCGTTTCTGCTAGCGCTGTGCTTCTACACATGTCTTTGCTGAACGGTCAAAGGGCACAGTAATGCACTTTTCTCCCAGCAAATACACTGTTTCTAAGGAAATGGGAACACGCTGAAGAGACACTTGTGGGAGCTACTGTGACTAAAACTGAGCTTTTCTTGGCACAGGGAAGCAAGAGAAATGCTGATTTCATCAAACACAGTTACATACTGAGAATCGGTACGACTGCGCAAATAGCCAAAACTAGCGCGTTCTAAAGCATGTCTCTTTAGGCAAAAAACCCGCTTCTTACGAAGTTGCTCAAATGCATCTGCGAAGTGTGCAACTTGTTCCCTGAGTTAGAAAACGTCGAGAAACGGTCGTTTCTGCTAGCGCTGTGCTTCTACACATGTCTTTGCTGAACGGTCAAAGGGCACAGGAATGCACTTTTCTCCCAGCAAATACACTGTTTCTAAGGAAATGGGAACACGCTGAGGAGACACTTGTGGGAACTACTGTGACTAAAACTGAGCTTCCCTACGCACAGGGAAGCAAGAGAAATGCTGATTTCATCAAACCCAGTTACATACTCAGAATCTGTACTACTGCGCAAATTGGCAAAACTAGCGCTTTCTAAAGCACGGGTCTTTAGGCAAAAAACCCGTTTCTTACGAAGTTGCTCAAATGCATCTGCGAAGTGTGCAACTTGTTCCCTGAGTTAGAAAATGTCGAGAAACGGTCGTTTCTGCTAGCGCTGTGCTTCTACACATGTCTTTGCTGAACGGTCAAAGGGCACAGGAATGCACTTTTCTCCCAGCAAATACACTGTTTCTAAGGAAATGGGAACACGCTGAGGAGACACTTTTGGGAGCTACTGTGACTAAAACTGAGCTTCCCTACGCACAGGGAAGCAAGAGAAATGCTGATTTCATCAAAGCCAGTTACATACTCAGAATCTGTACTACTGCGTAAATAGGCAAAACTAGCGCGTTCTAAAGCACGTCTCTTTAGGCAAAAAACCCGCTTCTTACGAAGTTGCCCAAATGCATCTGCGAAGTGTGCAACTTGTTCCCTGAGTTAGAAAACGTCGAGAAACAGTCGTTTCTGCTAGCGCTGTGCTTCTACACATGTCTTTGCTGAAAGGTCAAAGGGCACAGTAATGCACTTTTCTCCCAGCAAATACACTGTTTCTAAGGAAATGGGAACACGCTGAGGAGACACTTGTGGGAGCTACTGTGACTAAAACTGAGCTTCCCTACGCACAGGGAAGCAAGAGAAATGCTGATTTCATCAAACCAAGTTACATACTCAGAATCTGTACTACTCCGCAAATAGGCAAAACTAGCGCGTTCTAAAGCACGTCTCTTTAGGCAAAAAACCCGCTTCTTACGAAGTTGCCCAAATGCATCTGCGAAGTGTGCAACTTGTTCCCTGAGTTAGAAAACGTCGAGAAACGGTCGTTTCTGCTAGCGCTGTGCTTCTACACATGTCTTTGCTGAAGGGTCACAGGGCACAGGAATGCACTTTTCTCCCAGCAAATACACTGTTTCTAAGGAAATGGGAACACGCTGAGGAGACACTTGTGGGAGCTACTGTGACTAAAACTGAGCTTCCCTACGCACAGGGAAGCAAGAGAAATGCTGATTTCATCAAACCCAGTTACATACTCAGATTCTGTACTACTGCGCAAATAGGCAAAACTAGCGCGTTCTAAAGCACGTCTCTTTAGGCAAAAAACCCGCTTCTTACGAAGTTGCCCAAATGCATCTGCGAAGTGTGCAACTTGTTCCCTGAGTTAGAAAACGTCGAGAAACGGTCGTTTCTGCTAGCGCTGTTCTTCTATCCATGTCTTTGCTGAAGGGTCAAAGGGCACAGTAATGCACTTTTCTCCCAGCAAATACACTGTTTCTAAGGAAATGGGAACACGCTGAGGAGACACTTGTGGGAGCTACTGTGACTAAAACTGAGCTTCCCTACGCACAGGGAAGCATGAGAAATTCTGATTTCATCAAACCCAGTTACATACTCATAATCTGTACTACTGAGCCAATAGGCAAAACTAGCGCGTTCTGAAGCACGTCTCTTTAGGCAAAAAACCCGCTTCTTACGAAGTTGCTCAAATGCATCTGCGAAGTGTGCAACTTGTTCCCTGAGTTAGAAAACGTCGAGAAACGGTCGTTTCTGCTAGCGCTGTGCTTCTACACATGTCTTTGCTGAACGGTCAAAGGGCACAGTAATGCACTTTTCTCCCAGCAAATACACTGTTTCTAAGGAAATGGGAACACGCTGAGGAGACACTAGTGGGAGCTACTGTGACTAAAACTGAGCTTCCCTACGCACAGGGAAGCAAGAGAAATGCTGATTTCATCAAACCCAGTTACATACTCAGAATCTGTACTACTGCGCAAATAGGCAAAACTAGCACGTTCTAAAGCACGTCTCTTTAGTCAAAAAACCCGCTTCTTCCGAAGTTGCCCAAATGCATCTGCGAAGTGTGCAACTTGTTCCCTGAGTTAGAAAACGTCGAGAAACGGTCGTTTCTGCTAGCGCTGTGCTTCTACACATGTCTTTGCTGAACGGTCAAAGGGCACAGGAATGCACTTTTCTCCCAGCAAATACACTGTTTCTAAGGAAATGGGAACACGCTGAGGAGACACTTGTGGGAGCTACTGTGACTAAAACTGAGCTTCCCTACGCACAGGGAAGCAAGAGAAATGCTGATTTCATCAAACCCAGTTACATACTCAGAATCTGTACTACTGCGCAAATAGGCAAAACTAGCGCGTTTTAAAGCACGTCTCTTTAGGCAAAAAACCCGCTTCTTACGAAGTTGCCCAAATTCATCTGCGAAGTGTGCAACTTGTTCCCTGAGTTAGAAAACGTCGAGAAACGGTCGTTTCTGTTAGCGCTGTGCTTCTACACATGTCTTTGCTGAACGGTGAAAGGGCACAGTAATGCACTTTTCTCCCAGCAAATACACTGTTTCTAAGGAAATGGGAACACGCTGAGGAGACACTTGTGGGAGCTACTGTGACTAAAACTGAGCTTCCCTACGCACAGGGAAGCAAGAGAAATGCTGATTTCATCAAACCCAGTTACATACTCAGAATCTGTACTACTGCGCAAATAGGCAAAACTAGCGCGTTCTAAAGCATGTCTCTTTAGGCAAAAAACCCGCTTCTTACGAAGTTGCTCAAATGCATCTGCGAAGTGTGCAACTTGTTCCCTGAGTTAGAAAACGTCGAGAAACGGTCGTTTCTGCTAGCGCTGTGCTTCTACACATGTCTTTGCTGAACGGTCAAAGGGCACAGGAATGCACTTTTCTCCCAGCAAATACACTGTTTCTAAATAAATGGGAACACGCTGAGGAGACACTTGTGGGAGCTACTGTGACTAAAACTGAGCTTTTCTTGGCACAGGGAAGCAAGAGAAATGCTGATTTCATCAAACACAGTTACATACTCAGAATCTGTACTACTGCGCAAATAGGCAAAACTAGCGCGTTCTAAAGCACGTCTCTTTAGGCAAAAAACCCGCTTCTTACGAAGTTGCTCAAATGCATCTGCGAAGTGTGCAACTTGTTCCCTGAGTTAGAAAACGTCGAGAAACGATCGTTTCTGCTAGCGCTGTGCTTCTACACATGTCTTTGCTGAAGGGTCAAAGGGCACAGTAATGCACTTTTCTCCCAGCAAATACACTGTTTCTAAGGAAATGGGAACACGCTGAAGAGACACTTGTGGGAGCTACTGTGACTAAAACTGAGCTTTTCTTGGCACAGGGAAGCAAGAGAAATGCTGATTTCATCAAACACAGTTACATACTGAGAATCGGTATGACTGCGCAAATAGCCAAAACTAGCGCGTTCTAAAGCATGTCTCTTTAGGCAAAAAACCCGCTTCTTACGAAGTTGCCCAAATGCATCTGCGAAGTGTGCAACTTGTTCCCTGAGTTAGAAAACGTCGAGAAACGGTCGTTTCTGCTAGCGCTGTGCTTCTACACATGTCTTTGCTGAACGGTCAAAGGGCACAGGAATGCACTTTTCTCCCAGCAAATACACTGTTTCTAAGGAAATGGGAACACGCTGAGGAGACACTTGTGGGAGCTACGGTGACTAAAACTGAGCTTCCCTACGCACAGGGATGCAAGAGAAATGCTGATTTCATCAAACCCAGTTACATACTCAGAATCTGTACCACTGCGCAAATAGGCAAAACTAGCGCGTTCTAAAGCATGTCTCTTTAGGCAAAAAACCCGCTTCTTACGAAGTTGCTCAAATGCATCTGCGAAGTGTGCAACTTGTTCCCTGAGTTAGAAAACGTCGAGAAACGGTCGTTTCTGCTAGCGCTGTGCTTCTACACATGTCTTTGCTGAACGGTCAAAGGGCACAGGAATGCACTTTTCTCCCAGCAAATACACCGTTTCTAAGGAAATGGGAACACGCTGAGGAGACACTTGTGGGAGCTACTGTGACTAAAACTGAGCTTTTCTTGGCACAGGGAAGCAAGAGAAATGCTGATTTCATCAAACACAGTTACATACTGAGAATCTGTACGACTGCGCAAATAGGCAAAACTAGCGCGTTCTAAAGCACGTCTCTTTAGGCAAAAAACCCGCTTCTTACGAAGTTGCCCAAATGCATCTGCGAAGTGTGCAACTTGTTCCCTGAGTTAGAAAACGTCGAGAAACGGTCGTTTCTGCTAGCGCTGTGCTTCTACACATGTCTTTGCTGAACGGACAAAGGGCACAGTAATGCACTTTTCTCCAAGCAAATACACTGTTTCTAAGGAAATGGGAACACGCTGAGGAGACACTTGTGGGAGCTACTGTGACTAAAACTGAGCTTCCCTACGCACAGGGAAGCAAGAGAAATGCTGATTTCATCAAAGCCAGTTACATACTCAGAATCTGTACTACTGCGTAAATAGGCAAAACTAGCGCGTTCTAAAGCACGTCTCTTTAGGCAAAAAACCCGCTTCTTACGAAGTTGCCCAAATGCATCTGCGAAGTGTGCAACTTGTTCCCTGAGTTAGAAAACGTCGAGAAACAGTCGTTTCTGCTAGCGCTGTGCTTCTACACATGTCTTTGCTGAAAGGTCAAAGGGCACAGGAATGCACTTTTCTCCCAGCAAATACACTGTTTCTAAGGAAATGGGAACACGCTGAGGAGACACTTGTGGGAGCTACTGTGACTAAAACTGAGCTTCCCTACGCACAGGGAAGCAAGAGAAATGCTGATTTCATCAAACCAAGTTACATACTCAGAATCTGTACTACTCCGCAAATAGGCAAAACTAGCGCGTTCTAAAGCACGTCTCTTTAGGCAAAACACCCGCTTCTTACGAAGTTGCCCAAATGCATCTGCTAAGTGTGCAACTTGTTCCCTGAGTTAGAAAACGTCGAGAAACGGTCGTTTCTGCTAGCGCTGTGCTTCTACACATGTCTTTGCTGAAGGGTCACAGGGCACAGGAATGCACTTTTCTCCCAGCAAATACACTGTTTCTAAGGAAATGGGAACACGCTGAGGAGACACTTGTGGGAGCTACTGTGAGTAAAACTGAGCTTCCCTACGCACAGGGAAGCAAGAGAAATGCTGATTTCATCAAACCCAGTTACATACTCAGATTCTGTACTACTGCGCAAATAGGCAAAACTAGCGCGTTCTAAAGCACGTCTCTTTAGGCAAAAAACCCGCTTCTTACGAAGTTGCCCAAATGCATCTGCGAAGTGTGCAACTTGTTCCCTGAGTTAGAAAACGTCGAGAAACGGTCGTTTCTGCTAGCGCTGTGCTTCTACACATGTCTTTGCTGAACGGTCAAAGGGCACAGGAATGCACTTTTCTCCCAGCAAATACACTGTTTCTAAGGAAATGGGAACACGCTGAGGAGACACTTTTGGGAGCTACTGTGACTAAAACTGAGCTTCCCTACGCACAGGGAAGCAAGAGAAATGCTGATTTCATCAAACCCAGTTACATACTCAGAATCTGTACTACTGCGCAAATAGGCAAAACTAGCGCGTTCTAAAGCACGTCTCTTTAGGCAAAAAACCCGCTTCTTACGAAGTTGCCCAAATGCATCTGCGAAGTGTGCAACTTGTTCCCTGAGTTAGAAAACGTCGAGAAACAGTCGTTTCTGCTAGCGCTGTGCTTCTACACATGTCTTTGCTGAAAGGTCAAAGGGCACAGGAATGCACTTTTCTCCCAGCAAATACACTGTTTCTAAGGAAATGGGAACACGCTGAGGAGACACTTGTGGGAGCTACTGTGACTAAAACTGAGCTTCCCTACGCACAGGGAAGCAAGAGAAATGCTGATTTCATCAAACCAAGTTACATACTCAGAATCTGTACTACTCCGCAAATAGGCAAAACTAGCGCGTTCTAAAGCACGTCTCTTTAGGCAAAAAACCCGCTTCTTACGAAGTTGCCCAAATGCATCTGCTAAGTGTGCAACTTGTTGCCTGAGTTAGAAAACGTCGAGAAACGGTCGTTTCTGCTAGCGCTGTGCTTCTACACATGTCTTTGCTGAAGGGTCACAGGGCACAGGAATGCACTTTTCTCCCAGCAAATACACTGTTTCTAAGGAAATGGGAACACGCTGAGGAGACACTTGTGGGAGCTACTGTGACTAAAACTGAGCTTTTCTTGGCACAGGGAAGCAAGAGAAATGCTGATTTCATCAAACACAGTTACATACTGAGAATCGGTACGACTGCGCAAATAGCCAAAACTAGCGCGTTCTAAAGCATGTCTCTTTAGGCAAAAAACCCGCTTCTTACGAAGTTGCCCAAATGCATCTGCGAATTGTGCAACTTGTTCCCTGAGTTAGAAAACGTCGAGAAACGGTCGTTTCTGCTAGCGCTGTGCTTCTAAACATGTCTTTGCTGAACGGTCAAAGGGCACAGTAATGCACTTTTCTCCCAGCAAATACACTGTTTCTAAGGAAATGGGAACACGCTGAGGAGACACTTGTGGGAGCTACTGTGACTAAAACTGAGCTTCCCTACGCACAGGGAAGCAAGAGAAATGCTGATTTCATCAAACCCAGTTACATACTCAGAATCTGTACTACTGCGCAAATAGGCAAAACTAGCGCGTTCTAAAGCATGTCTCTTTAGGCAAAAAACCCGCTTCTTACGAAGTTGCTCAAATGCATCTGCGAAGTGTGCAACTTGTTCCCTGAGTTAGAAAACGTCGAGAAACGGTCGTTTCTGCTAGCGCTGTGCTTCTACACATGTCTTTGCTGAACGGTCAAAGGGCACAGTAATGCACTTTTCTCCAAGCAAATACACTGTTTCCAAGGAAATGGGAACACGCTGAGGAGACACTTGTGGGAGCTACTGTGACTAAAACTGAGCTTTTCTTGGCACAGGGAAGCAAGAGAAATGCTGATTTCATCAAACACAGTTACATACTCAGAATCTGTACTACTGCGCAAATAGGCAAAACTAGCGCGTTCTAAAGCACGTCTCTTTAGGCAAAAAACCCGCTTCTTACGAAGTTGCTCAAATGCATCTGCGAAGTGTGCAACTTGTTCCCTGAGTTAGAAAACGTCGAGAAACGATAGTTTCTGCTAGCGCTGTGCTTCTACACATGTCTTTGCTGAAGGGTCAAAGGGCACAGTAATGCACTTTTCTCCCAGCAAATACACTGTTTCTAAGGAAATGGGAACACGCTGAAGAGACACTTGTGGGAGCTACTGTGACTAAAACTGAGCTTTTCTTGGCACAGGGAAGCAAGAGAAATGCTGATTTCATCAAACACAGTTACATACTGAGAATCGGTACGACTGCGCAAATAGCCAAAACTAGCGCGTTCTAAAGCATGTCTCTTTAGGCAAAAAACCCGCTTCTTACGAAGTTGCCCAAATGCATCTGCGAAGTGTGCAACTTGTTCCCTGAGTTAGAAAACGTCGAGAAACGGTCGTTTCTGCTAGCGCTGTGCTTCTACACATGTCTTTGCTGAACGGTCAAAGGGCACAGGAATGCACTTTTCTCCCAGCAAATACACTGTTTCTAAGGAAATGGGAACACGCTGAGGAGACACTTGTGGGAGCTACTGTGACTAAAACTGAGCTTCCCTACGCACAGGGAAGCAAGAGAAATGCTGATTTCATCAAACACAGTTACATACTCATAATCTGTACTACTACGCAAATAGGCAAAACTAGCTCGTTCTAAAGCACCTCTCTTTAGGCAAAAAACCCGCTTCTTACGAAGTTGCTCAAATGCATCTGCGAAGTGTGCAACTTGTTCCCTGAGTTAGAAAACGTCGAGAAACGGTCGTTTCTGCTAGCGCTGTGCTTCTACACATGTCTTTGCTGAACGGACAAAGGGCACAGGAATGCACTTTTCTCCCTGCAAATACACTGTTTCTAAGGAAATGGGAACACGCTGAGGAGACACTTGTGGGAGCTAATGTGACTAAAACTGAGCTTCCCTACGCACAGGGAAGCAAGAGAAATGCTGATTTCATCAAACCCAGTTACATGCTCAAAATCTGTACTACTGCACAAATAGGCAAAACTAGGGCGTTCTAAAGCACGTCTCTTTAGGCAAAAAACCCGCTTCTTACGAAGTTGCCCAAAGGCATCTGCGAAGTGTGCAACTTGATCCCTGAGTTAGAAAACGTCGAGAAACGGTCGTTTCTGCTAGCGCTGTGCTTCTACACATGTCTTTGCTGAACGGTCAAAGGGCACAGTAATGCACTTTTCTCCCAGCAAATACACTGTTTCTAAGGAAATGGGAAAACGCTGAGGAGACACTTGTGGGAGCTACTGTGACTAAAACTGAGCTTCCCTACGCACAGGAAAGGAAGAGAAATGCTGATTTCATCAAACCCAGTTACATACTCAGAATCTGTACTACTGCGCAAATAGGCAAAACTAGCGCGTTCTAAAGCACGTCTCTTTAGGCAAAAAACCCGCTTCTTACGAAGTTGCCCAAATGCATCTGCGAAGTGTGCAACTTGTTCCGTGAGTTAGAAAACGTCGAGAAACGGTCGTATCTGCTAGCGCTGTGCTTCTACACATGTCTTTGCTGAACGGTCAAAGGGCACAGTAATGCACTTTTCTCCCAGCAAATACACTGTTTCTAAGGAAATGGGAACCCGCTGAGGAGACACTTGTGGGAGCTACTGTGACTAAAACTGAGCTTCCCTACGCACAGGGAAGCAAGAGAAATGCTGATTTCATCAACCCAGTTACATACTCAAAATCTGTACTACTGCACAAATAGGCAAAACTAGGGCGTTCTAAAGCACGTCTCTTTAGGCAAAAAACCCGCTTCTTACGAAGTTGCCCAAAGGCATCTGCGAAGTGTGCAACTTGTTCCGTGAGTTAGAAAACGTCGAGAAACGGTCGTTTCTGCTAGCGCTGTGCTTCTACACATGTCTTTGCTGAAGGGTCAAAGGGCACAGTAATGCACTTTTCTCCCAGCAAATACACTGTTTCTAAGGAAATGGGAACACGCTGAAGAGACACTTGTGGGAGCTACTGTGACTAAAACTGAGCTTTTCTTGGCACAGGGAAGCAAGAGAAATGCTGATTTCATCAAACACAGTTACATACTGAGAATCGGTACGACTGCGCAAATAGCCAAAACTAGCGCGTTCTAAAGCATGTCTCTTTAGGCAAAAAACCCGCTTCTTACGAAGTTGCCCAAATGCATCTGCGAAGTGTGCAACTTGTTCCCTGAGTTAGAAAACGTCGAGAAACGGTCGTTTCTGCTAGCGCTGTGCTTCTACACATGTCTTTGCTGAACGGTCAAAGGGCACAGGAATGCACTTTTCTCCCAGCAAATACACTGTTTCTAAGGAAATGGGAACACGCTGAGGAGACACTTGTGGGAGCTACTGTGACTAAAACTGAGCTTCCCTACGCACAGGGAAGCAAGAGAAATGCTGATTTCATCAAACACAGTTACATACTCATAATCTGTACTACTACGCAAATAGGCAAAACTAGCTCGTTCTAAAGCACCTCTCTTTAGGCAAAAAACCCGCTTCTTACGAAGTTGCTCAAATGCATCTGCGAAGTGTGCAACTTGTTCCCTGAGTTAGAAAACGTCGAGAAACGGTCGTTTCTGCTAGCGCTGTGCTTCTACACATGTCTTTGCTGAACGGACAAAGGGCACAGGAATGCACTTTTCTCCCTGCAAATACACTGTTTCTAAGGAAATGGGAACACGCTGAGGAGACACTTGTGGGAGCTAATGTGACTAAAACTGAGCTTCCCTACGCACAGGGAAGCAAGAGAAATGCTGATTTCATCAAACCCAGTTACATGCTCAAAATCTGTACTACTGCACAAATAGGCAAAACTAGGGCGTTCTAAAGCACGTCTCTTTAGGCAAAAAACCCGCTTCTTACGAAGTTGCCCAAAGGCATCTGCGAAGTGTGCAACTTGATCCCTGAGTTAGAAAACGTCGAGAAACGGTCGTTTCTGCTAGCGCTGTGCTTCTACACATGTCTTTGGTGAACGGTCAAAGGGCACAGTAATGCACTTTTCTCCCAGCAAATACACTGTTTCTAAGGAAATGGGAAAACGCTGAGGAGACACTTGTGGGAGCTACTGTGACTAAAACTGAGCTTCCCTACGCACAGGAAAGGAAGAGAAATGCTGATTTCATCAAACCCAGTTACATACTCAGAATCTGTACTACTGCGCAAATAGGCAAAACTAGCGCGTTCTAAAGCACGTCTCTTTAGGCAAAAAACCCGCTTCTTACGAAGTTGCCCAAATGCATCTGCGAAGTGTGCAACTTGTTCCGTGAGTTAGAAAACGTCGAGAAACGGTCGTATCTGCTAGCGCTGTGCTTCTACACATGTCTTTGCTGAACGGTGAAAGGGCACAGTAATGCACTTTTCTCCCAGCAAATACACTGTTTCTAAGGAAATGGGAACCCGCTGAGGAGACACTTGTGGGAGCTACTGTGACTAAAACTGAGCTTCCCTACGCACAGGGAAGCAAGAGAAATGCTGATTTCATCAACCAAGTTACATACTCAAAATCTGTACTACTGCACAAATAGGCAAAACTAGGGCGTTCTAAAGCACGTCTCTTTAGGCAAAAAACCCGCTTCTTACGAAGTTGCCCAAAGGCATCTGCGAAGTGTGCAACTTGTTCCGTGAGTTAGAAAACGTCGAGAAACGGTCGTTTCTGCTAGCGCTGTGCTTCTACACATGTCTTTGCTGAACGGTCAAAGGGCACAGGAATGCACTTTTCTCCCAGCAAATACACTGTTTCTAAGGAAATGGGAACACGCTGAGGAGACACTTGTGGGAGCTACTGTGACTAAAACTGAGCTTCCCTACGCACAGGGAAGCAAGAGAAATGCTGATTTCATCAAACCCAGTTACATACTCAGAATCTGTACTACTGCGCAAATAGGCAAAACTAGCGCGTTCTAAAGCACGTCTCTTTAGGCAAAAAACCCGCTTCTTACGAAGTTGCTCAAATGCATCTGCGAAGTGTGCAACTTGTTCCCTGAGTTAGAAAACGTCGAGAAACGGGCGTTTCTGCTAGCGCTGTGCTTCTACACATGTCTTTGCTGAACGGTCAAAGGGCACAGAAATGCACTTTTCTCCCAGCAAATACACTGTTTCTAAGGAAATGGGAACACGCTGAGGAGACACTTGTGGGAGCTACTGTGACTAAAACTGACCTTCCCTACGCACAGGGAAGCAAGAGAAATGCTGATTTCATCAAACCCAGTTACATACTCAGAATCTGTACTACTGCGCAAATAGGCAAAACTAGCGCGTTCTAAAGCACGTCTCTTTAGGCAAAAAACCCGCTTCTTACGAAGTTGCTCAAATGCATCTGAGAAGTGTGCAACTTGTTCGCTGAGTTAGAAAACGTCGAGAAACGGTCGTTTCTGCTAGCACTGTGCTTCTACACATGTCTTTGCTGAAGGGTCAAAGGGCACAGTAATGCACTTTTCTCCCAGCAAATACACTGTTTCTAAGGAAATGGGAACACGCTGAGGAGACACTTGTGGGAGCTACTGTGACTAAAACTGAGCTTCCCTACGCACAGGGAAGCAAGAGAAATGCTGATTTCATCAAACCCAGTTACATACTCAGAATCTGTACTACTGCACAAATAGGCAAAACTAGCGCGTTCTAAAGCACGTCTCTTTAGGCAAAAAACCCGCTTATTACGAAGTTGCTCAAATGCATCTGCGAAGTGTGCAACTTGTTCCCTGAGTTAGAAAACGTCGAGAAACGGTCGTTTCTGCTAGCGCTGTTCTTCGACACATGTCTTTGCTGAACAGTCAAAGGGCACAGTAATGCACTTTTCTCCCAGCAAATACACTGTTTCTAAGGAAATGGGAACACGCTGAGGAGACACTTGTGGGAGCTACTGTGACTAAAACTGACCTTCCCTACGCACAGGGAAGCAAGAGAAATGCTGATTTCATCAAACCCAGTTACATACTCAGAATCTGTACTACTGCGCAAATAGGCAAAACTTGCGCGTTCTAAAGCTCGTCTCTTTAGGCAAAAAACCCGCTTCTTACGAAGTTGCTCAAATGCATCTGCGAAGTGTGCAACTTGTTCCCTGAGTTAGAAAACGTCGAGAAACGGTCGTTTCTGCTAGCGCTGTGCTTCTACACATGTCTTTGCTGAACGGTCAAAGGGCACAGGAATGCACTTTTCTCCCAGCAAATACACTGTTTCTAAGGAAATGGGAACACGCTGAGGAGACACTTGTGGGAGCTACTGTGACTAAAACTGAGCTTCTCTTGGCACAGGGAAGCAAGAGAAATGCTGATTTCATCAAACACAGTTACATACTCAGAATCTGTACTACTGCGCAAATAGGCAAAACTAGCGCGTTCTAAAGCACGTCTCTTTAGGCAAAAAACCCGCTTCTTTCGAAGTTGCCCAAATGCATCTGCGAAGTGTGCAACTTGTTCCCTGAGTTAGAAAACGTCGAGAAACCGTCGTTTCTGCTAGCGCTGTTCTTCGACACATGTCTTTGCTGAACAGTCAAAGGGCACAGTAATGCACTTTTCTCCCAGCAAATACACTGTTTCTAAGGAAATGGGAACACGCTGAGGAGACACTTGTGGGAGCTACTGTGACTAAAACTGAGCTTCCCTACGCACAGGGAAGCAAGAGAAATGCTGATTTCATCAAACCCAGTTACATACTCAGAATCTGTACTACTGCGCAAATAGGCAAAACTAGCGCGTTCTAAAGCACGTCTCTTTAGGCAAAAAACCCGCTTCTTACGAAGTTGCTCAAATGCATCTGCGAAGTGTGCAACTTGTTCCCTGAGTTAGAAAATGTCGAGAAACGGTCGTTTCTGCTAGCGCTGTGCTTCTACACATGTCTTTGCTGAACGGTCAAAGGGCACAGGAATGCACTTTTCTCCCAGCAAATACACTGTTTCTAAGGAAATGGGAACACGCTGAGGAGACACTTTTGGGAGCTACTGTGACTAAAACTGAGCTTCCCTACGCACAGGGAAGCAAGAGAAATGCTGATTTCATCAAAGCCAGTTACATACTCAGAATCTGTACTACTGCGTAAATAGGCAAAACTAGCGCGTTCTAAAGCACGTCTCTTTAGGCAAAAAACCCGCTTCTTACGAAGTTGCCCAAATGCATCTGCGAAGTGTGCAACTTGTTCTCTGAGTTAGAAAACGTCGAGAAACAGTCGTTTCTGCTAGCGCTGTGCTTCTACACATGTCTTTGCTGAAAGGTCAAAGGGCACAGGAATGCACTTTTCTCCCAGCAAATACACTGTTTCTAAGGAAATGGGAACACGCTGAGGAGACACTTGTGGGAGCTACTGTGACTAAAACTGAGCTTCCCTACGCACAGGGAAGCAAGAGAAATGCTGATTTCATCAAACCAAGTTACATACTCAGAATCTGTACTACTGCGCAAATAGGCAAAACTAGCGCGTTCTAAAGCACGTCTCTTTAGGCAAAAAACCCGCTTCTTACGAAGTTGCCCAAATGCATCTGCTAAGTGTGCAACTTGTTCCCTGAGTTAGAAAACGTCGAGAAACGGTCGTTTCTGCTAGCGCTGTGCTTCTACACATGTCTTTGCTGAAGGGTCACAGGGCACAGGAATGCACTTTTCTCCCAGCAAATACACTGTTTCTAAGGAAATGGGAACACGCTGAGGAGACACTTGTGGGAGCTACTGTGACTAAAACTGAGCTTCCATACGCACAGGGAAGCAAGAGAAATGCTGATTTCATCAAACCCAGTTACATACTCAGATTCTGTACTACTGCGCAAATAGGCAAAACTAGCGCGTTCTAAAGCACGTCTCTTTAGGCAAAAAACCCGCTTCTTACGAAGTTGCCCAAATGCATCTGCGAAGTGTGCAACTTGTTCCGTGAGTTAGAAAACGTCGAGAAACGGTCGTTTCTGCTAGCGCTGTGCTTCTACACATGTCTTTGCTGAACGGTCAAAGGGCACAGGAATGCACTTTTCTCCCAGCAAATACACTGTTTCTAAGGAAATGGGAACACGCTGAGGAGACACTTGTGGGAGCTACTGTGAATAAAACTGAGCTTCCCTACGCACAGGGAAGCAAGAGAAATGCTGATTTCATCAAACCCAGTTACATACTCAGAATCTGTACTACTGCGCAAATAGGCAAAACTAGCGCGTTCTAAAGCACGTCTCTTTAGGCAAAAAACCCGCTTCTTACGAAGTTGCCCAAATGCATCTGCGAAGTGTGCAACTTGTTCCCTGAGTTAGAAAACGTCGAGAAACGGTCGTTTCTGCTAGCGCTGTGCTTCTACACATGTCTTTGCTGAACGGTGAAAGGGCACAGGAATGCACTTTTCTCCCAGCAAATACACTGTTTCTAAGGAAATGGGAACACGCTGAGGAGACACTTGTGGGAGCTACTGTGACTAAAACTGAGCTTCCCTACGCACAGGGAAGTAAGAGAAATGCTGATTTCATCAAACCCAGTTACATACTCAGAATCTGTACTACTGCGCAAATAGGCAAAACTAGCGCGTTCTAAAGCACGTCTCTTTAGGCAAAAAACCCGCTTCTTACGAAGTTGCCCAAATGCATCTGCGAAGTGTGCAACTTGTTCCCTGAGTTAGAAAACGTCGAGAAACGATCGTTTCTGCTAGCGCTGTGCTTCTACACATGTCTTTGCCGAAGGGTCAAAGGGCACAGTAATGCACTTTTCTCCCAGCAAATACACTGTTTCTAAGGAAATGGGAACACGCTGAGGAGACACTTGTGGGAGCTACTGTGACTAAAACTGAGCTTTTCTTGGCACAGGGAAGCAAGAGAAATGCTGATTTCATCAAACACAGTTACATACTGAGAATCGGTACGACTGCGCAAATAGCCAAAACTAGCGCGTTCTAAAGCATGTCTCTTTAGGCAAAAAACCCGCTTCTTACGAAGTTGCCCAAATGCATCTGCGAAGTGTGCAACTTGTTCCCTGAGTTAGAAAACGTCGAGAAACGGTCGTTTCTGCTAGCGCTGTGCTTCTAAACATGTCTTTGCTGAACGGTCAAAGGGCACAGTAATGCACTTTTCTCCCAGCAAATACACTGTTTCTAAGGAAATGGGAACACGCTGAGGAGACACTTGTGGGAGCTACTGTGACTAAAACTGAGCTTCCCTACGCACAGGGATGCAAGAGAAATGCTGATTTCATCAAACCCAGTTACATACTCAGAATCTGTACTACTGCGCAAATAGGCAAAACTAGCGCGTTCTAAAGCATGTCTCTTTAGGCAAAAAACCCGCTTCTTACGAAGTTGCTCAAATGCATCTGCGAAGTGTGCAACTTGTTCCCTGAGTTAGAAAACGTCGAGAAACGTTCGTTTCTGCTAGCGCTGTGCTTCTACACATGTCTTTGCTGAACGGTCAAAGGGCACAGGAATGCACTTTTCTCCCAGCAAATACACTGTTTCTAAGGAAATGGGAACACGCTGAGGAGACACTTGTGGGAGCTACTGTGACTAAAACTGAGCTTTTCTTGGCACAGGGAAGCAAGAGAAATGCTGATTTCATCAAACACAGTTACATACTCAGAATCTGTACTACTGCGCAAATAGGCAAAACTAGCGCGTTCTAAAGCACGTCTCTTTAGGCAAAAAACCCGCTTCTTACGAAGTTGCTCAAATGCATCTGCGAAGTGTGCAACTTGTTCCCTGAGTTAGAAAACGTCGAGAAACGATCGTTTCTGCTAGCGCTGTGCTTCTACACATGTCTTTGCTGAAGGGTCAAAGGGCACAGTAATGCACTTTTCTCCAGCAAATACACTGTTTCTAAGGAAATGGGAACACGCTGAAGAGACACTTGTGGGAGCTACTGTGACTAAAACTGAGCTTTTCTTGGCACAGGGAAGCAAGAGAAATGCTGATTTCATCAAACACAGTTACATACTGAGAATCGGTACGACTGCGCAAATAGCCAAAACTAGCGCGTTCTAAAGCATGTCTCTTTAGGCAAAAAACCCGCTTCTTACGAAGTTGCCCAAATGCATCTGCGAAGTGTGCAACTTGTTCCCTGAGTTAGAAAACGTCGAGAAACGGTCGTTTCTGCTAGCGCTGTGCTTCTACACATGTCTTTGCTGAACGGTCAAAGGGCACAGGAATGCACTTTTCTCCCAGCAAATACACTGTTTCTAAGGAAATGGGAACACGCTGAGGAGACACTTGTGGGAGCTACTGTGACTAAAACTGAGCTTCCCTACGCACAGGGAAGCAAGAGAAATGCTGATTTCATCAAACACAGTTACATACTCATAATCTGTACTACTACGCAAATAGGCAAAACTAGCTCGTTCTAAAGCACCTCTCTTTAGGCAAAAAACCCGCTTCTTACGAAGTTGCTCAAATGCATCTGCGAAGTGTGCAACTTGTTCCCTGAGTTAGAAAACGTCGAGAAACGGTCGTTTCTGCTAGCGCTGTGCTTCTACACATGTCTTTGCTGAACGGACAAAGGGCACAGGAATGCACTTTTCTCCCTGCAAATACACTGTTTCTAAGGAAATGGGAACACGCTGAGGAGACACTTGTGGGAGCTAATGTGACTAAAACTGAGCTTCCCTACGCACAGGGAAGCAAGAGAAATGCTGATTTCATCAAACCCAGTTACATGCTCAAAATCTGTACTACTGCACAAATAGGCAAAACTAGGGCGTTCTAAAGCACGTCTCTTTAGGCAAAAAACCCGCTTCTTACGAAGTTGCCCAAAGGCATCTGCGAAGTGTGCAACGTGATCCCTGAGTTAGAAAACGTCGAGAAACGGTCGTTTCTGCTAGCGCTGTGCTTCTACACATGTCTTTGCTGAACGGTCAAAGGGCACAGTAATGCACTTTTCTCCCAGCAAATACACTGTTTCTAAGGAAATGGGAAAACGCTGAGGAGACACTTGTGGGAGCTACTGTGACTAAAACTGAGCTTCCCTACGCACAGGAAAGGAAGAGAAATGCTGATTTCATCAAACCCAGTTACATACTCAGAATCTGTACTACTGCGCAAATAGGCAAAACTAGCGCGTTCTAAAGCACGTCTCTTTAGGCAAAAAACCCGCTTCTTACGAAGTTGCCCAAATGCATCTGCGAAGTGTGCAACTTGTTCCCTGAGTTAGAAAACGTCGAGAAACGGTCGTTTCTGCTAGCGCTGTGCTTCTACACATGTCTTTGCTGAACGGTCAAAGGGCACAGGAATGCACTTTTCTCCCAGCAAATACACTGTTTCTAAGGAAATGGGAACACGCTGAGGAGACACTTGTGGGAGCTACTGTGACTAAAACTGAGCTTCCCTACGCACAGGGAAGCAAGAGAAATGCTGATTTCATCAAACCCAGTTACATACTCAGAATCTGTACTACTGCGCAAATAGGCAAAACTAGCGCGTTCTAAAGCACGTCTCTTTAGGCAAAAAACCCGCTTCTTACGAAGTTGCTCAAATGCATCTGCGAAGTGTGCAACTTGTTCCCTGAGTTAGAAAACGTCGAGAAACGGTCGTTTCTGCTAGCGCTGTGCTTCTACACATGTCTTTGCTGAACGGTCAAAGGGCACAGAAATGCACTTTTCTCCCAGCAAATACACTGTTTTTAAGGAAATGGGAACACGCTGAGGAGACACTTGTGGGAGCTACTGTGACTAAAACTGAGCTTCCCTACGCACAGGGAAGCAAGAGAAATGCTGATTTCATCAAACCCAGTTACATACTCAGAATCTGTACTACTGCGCAAATAGGCAAAACTAGCGCGTTGTAAAGCACGTCTCTTTAGGCAAAAAACCCGCTTCTTACGAAGTTGCTCAAATGCATCTGCGAAGTGCGCAACTTGTTCCCTGAGTTAGAAAACGTCGAGAAACGGTCGTTTCTGCTAGCGCTGTGCTTCTACACATTTCTTTTCTGAAGGGTCAAAGGGCACAGTAATGTACTTTTCTCCCAGCAAATACACTGTTTCTAAGGAAATGGGAACACGCTGAGGAGACACTTGTGAGAGCTACTGTGACTAAAACTGAGCTTCCCTACGCACAGGGAAGCAAGAGAAATTCTGATTTCATCAAACCCAGTTACATACTCAGAATCTGTACTACTGCGCAAATAGGCAAAACTTGCGCGTTCTAAAGCACGTCGCTTTAGGCAAAAAACCCGCTTCTTACGAAGTTGCTCAAATGCATCTGCGAAGTGTGCAACTTGTTCCCTGAGTTAGAAAACGTCGAGAAACGGTCGTTTCTGCTAGCGCTGTGCTTCTACACATGTCTTTGCTGAACGGTCAAAGGCCACAGTAATGCACTTTTCTCCCAGCAAATACACTGTTTCTAAGGAAATGGGAACACGCTGAGGAGACACTTGTGGGAGCTACTGTGACTAAAACTGAGCTTTTCTTGGCACAGGGAAGCAAGAGAAATGCTGATTTCATCAAACACAGTTACATACTCAGAATCTGTACTACTGCGCAAATAGGCAAAACTAGCGCGTTCTAAAGCACGTCTCTTTAGGCAAAAAACCCGCTTCTTACGAAGTTGCTCAAATGCATCTGCGAAGTGTGCAACTTGTTCCCTGAGTTAGAAAACGTCGAGAAACGATCGTTTCTGCTAGCGCTGTGCTTCTACACATGTCTTTGCTGAAGGGTCAAAGGGCACAGTAATGCACTTTTCTCCCAGCAAATACACTGTTTCCAAGGAAATGGGAACACGCTGAGGAGACACTTGTGGGAGCTACTGTGACTAAAACTGAGCTTCCCTACGCACAGGGAAGCAAGAGAAATGCTGATTTCATCAAACCCAGTTACATACTCAGAATCTGTACTACTGCGCAAATAGGCAAAACTAGCGCGTTCTAAAGCACGTCTCTTTAGGCAAAAAACCCGCTTCTTACGAAGTTGCTCAAATGCATCTGCGAAGTGTGCAACTTGTTCGCTGAGTTAGAAAACGTCGAGAAACGGTCGTTTCTGCTAGCGCTGTGCTTCTACACATGTCTTTGCTGAAGGGTCAAAGGGCACAGTAATGCACTTTTCTCCCAGCAAATACACTGTTTCTAAGGAAATGGGAACACGCTGAGGAGACACTTGTGGGAGCTACTGTGACTAAAACTGAGCTTCCCTACGCACAGGGAAGCAAGAGAAATGCTGATTTCATCAAACCCAGTTACATACTCAGAATCTGTACTACTGCACAAATAGGCAAAACTAGCGCGTTCTAAAGCACGTCTCTTTAGGCAAAAAACCCGCTTATTACGAAGTTGCTCAAATGCATCTGCGAAGTGTGCAACTTGTTCCCTGAGTTAGAAAACGTCGAGAAACGGTCGTTTCTGCTAGCGCTGTTCTTCGACACATGTCTTTGCTGAACAGTCAAAGGGCACAGTAATGCACTTTTCTCCCAGCAAATACACTGTTTCTAAGGAAATGGGAACACGCTGAGGAGACACTTGTGGGAGCTACTGTGACTAAAACTGACCTTCCCTACGCACAGGGAAGCAAGAGAAATGCTGATTTCATCAAACCCAGTTACATACTCAGAATCTGTACTACTGCGCAAATAGGCAAAACTTGCGCGTTCTAAAGCTCGTCTCTTTAGGCAAAAAACCCGCTTCTTACGAAGTTGCTCAAATGCATCTGCGAAGTGTGCAACTTGTTCCCTGAGTTAGAAAACGTCGAGAAACGGTCGTTTCTGCTAGCGCTGTGCTTCTACACATGTCTTTGCTGAACGGTCAAAGGGCACAGGAATGCACTTTTCTCCCAGCAAATACACTGTTTCTAAGGAAATGGGAACACGCTGAGGAGACACTTGTGGGAGCTACTGTGACTAAAACTGAGCTTCCCTACGCACAGGAAAGCAAGAGAAATGCTGATTTCATCAAACCCAGTTACATACTCAGAATCTGTACTACTGCGCAAATAGGCAAAACTAGCGCGTTCTAAAGCACGTCTCTTTAGGCAAAAAACCCGCTTCTTTCGAAGTTGCCCAAATGCATCTGCGAAGTGTGCAACTTGTTCCCTGAGTTAGAAAACGTCGAGAAACGGTCGTTTCTGCTAGCGCTGTTCTTCGACACATGTCTTTGCCAAACAGTCAAAGGGCACAGTAATGCACTTTTCTCCCAGCAAATACACTGTTTCTAAGGAAATGGGAACACGCTGAGGAGACACTTGTGGGAGCTACTGTGACTAAAACTGAGCTTCCCTACGCACAGGGAAGCAAGAGAAATGCTGATTTCATCAAACCCAGTTACATACTCAGAATCTGTACTACTGCGCAAATAGGCAAAACTAGCGCGTTCTAAAGCACGTCTCTTTAGGCAAAAAACCCGCTTCTTACGAAGTTGCTCAAATGCATCTGCGAAGTGTGCAACTTGTTCCCTGAGTTAGAAAACGTCGAGAAACGGTCGTTTCTGCTAGCGCTGTGCTTCGACACATGTCTTTGCTGAACGGTCAAAGGGCACAGGAATGTACTTTTCTCCCAGCAAATACACTGTTTCTAAGGAAATGGGAACACGCTGAGGAGACACTTGTGGGAGCTACTGTGACTAAAACTGAGCTTCCCTACGCACAGGGAAGCAAGAGAAATGCTGATTTCATCAAACCCAGTTACATACTCAGAATCTGTACTACTGCGCAAATAGGCAAAACTAGCGCGTTCTAAAGCACGTCTCTTTAGGCAAAAAACCCGCTTCTTAAGAAGTTGCTCAAATGCCTCTGCGAAGTGTGCAACTTGTTCCCTGAATTAGAAAAAGTCGAGAAACGTTCGTTTCTGCTAGCGCTGTGCTTCTACACATGTATTTGCTGAACGGTGAAAGCGCACTGTAATGCACTTTTCTCCCAGCAAATACACTGTTTCTAAGGAAATGGGAACACGCTGAGGAGACACTTGTGGGAGCTACTGTGACTAAAACTGAGCTTCCCTACGCACAGGGAAACAAGAGAAATGCTGATTTCATCAAACCCAGTTACATACTCAGAATCTGTACTACTGCGCAAATAGGCAAAACTAGCGCGTTCTAAAGCACGTCTCTTTAGGCAAAAAACCCGCTTCTTACGAAGTTGCCCAAATGCATCTGCGAAGTGTGCAACTTGTTCCCTGAGTTAGAAAACGTCGAGAAACGGTCGTTTCTGCTAGCGCTGTGCTTCTACACATGTCTTTGCTGAACGTTCAAAGGGCATAGTAATGCACTTTTCTCCCAGCAAATACACTGTTTCTAAGGAAATGGGAACACGCTGAGGAGACACTTGTGGGAGCTACTGTGACTAAAACTGAGCTTCCCTACGCACAGGGAAGCAAAAGAAATGCTGATTTCATCAAACCCAGTTACATACTCAGAATCTGTACTACTGGGCAGAGAGGCAAAACTAACGCGTTCTAAAGCACGTCTCTTTAGGCAAAGAACCCGCTTCTTACGAAGTTGCTCAAATGCATCTGCGAAGTGTGCAACTTGTTCCCTGAGTTAGAAAACATCGAGAAACGGTCGTTTCTGCTAGCGCTGTGCTTCTACACATGTCTTTGTTGAATGGTCAAAGGGCACAGTAATGCACTTTTCTCCCAGCAAATACACTGTTTCTAAGGAAATGGGAACACGCTGAGGAGACACTTGTGGGAGCTACTGTGACTAAAACTGAGCTTCCCTACGCACAGGGAAGCAAGAGAAATGCTGATTTCATCAAACCCAGTTACATACTCAGAATCTGTACTACTGCGCAAATAGGCAAAACTAGCGCGTTCTAAAGCACGTCTCTTTAGGCAAAAAACCCGCTTCTTACGAAGTTGCCCAAATGCATCTGCGAAGTGTGCAACTTGTTTCCTGAGTTAGAAAACTTCGAGAAACGGTCATTTCTGCTAGCGCTGTGCTTCTACACATGTCTTTGCTGAACGGTCAACGGGCACAGGAATGCACTTTTCTCCCAGCAAATACACTGTTTCTAAGGAAATGGGAACACGCTGAGGAGACACTTGTGGGAGCTACTGTGACTAAAACTGAGCTTCCCTACGCACAGGGAAGCAAGAGAAATGCTGATTTCATCAAACCCAGTTACATACTCAGAATCTGTACTACTGCGCAAATAGGCAAAACTAGCGCGTTCTAAAGCACGTCTCTTTAGGCAAAAAACCCGCTTCTTACGAAGTTGCCCAAATGCATCTGCGAAGTGTGCAACTTGTTTCCTGAGTTAGAAAACTTCGAGAAACGGTCATTTCTGCTAGCGCTGTGCTTCTACACATGTCTTTGCTGAACGGTCAAAGGGCACAGGAATGCACTTTTCTCCCAGCAAATACACTGTTTCTAAGGAAATGGGAACACGCTGAGGAGACACTTGTGGGAGCTACTGTGACTAAAACTGAGCTTCCCTACGCACAGGGAAGCAAGAGAAATGCTGATTTCATCAAACCCAGTTACATACTCAGAATCTGTACTACTGCGCAAATAGGCAAAACTAGCGCGTTCTAAAGCACGTCTCTTTAGGCAAAAAACCCGCTTCTTACGAAGTTGCCCAAATGCATCTGCGAAGTGTGCAACTTGTTCCCTGAGTTAGAAAACGTCGAGAAACGGTCGTTTCTGCTAGCGCTGTGCTTCTACACATGTCTTTGCTGAACGGTCAAAGGGCACAGGAATGCACTTTTCTCCCAGCAAATACACTGTTTCTATGGAAATGGGAACACGCTGAGGAGACACTTGTGGGAGCTACTGTGACTAAAACTGAGCTTTTCTTGGCACAGGGAAGCAAGAAAAATGCTGATTTCATCCAACACAGTTACATACTGAGAATCTGTACGACTGCGCAAATAGGCAAAACTAGCGCGTTCTAAAGCACGTCTCTTTAGGCAAAAAACCCGCTTCTTACGAAGTTGCCCAAATGCATCTGCGAAGTGTGCAACTTGTTCCCTGATTTAGAAAACGTCGAGAAACGGTCGTTTCTGCTAGCGCTGTTCTTCGACACATGTCTTTGCTGAACAGTCAAAGGGCACAGTAATGCACTTTTCTCCCAGCAAATACACTGTTTCTAAGGAAATGGGAACACACTGAGGAGACACTTGTGGGAGCTACTATGACTAAAACTGAGCTTCCCTACGCACAGGGAAGCAAGAGAAATGCTGATTTCATCAAACCCAGTTACATACTCAGAATCTGTACTACTGCGCAAATAGGCAAAACTAGCGCGTTCTAAAGCACGTCTCTTTAGGCAAAAAACCCGCTTCTTACGAAGTTGCCCAAATGCATCTGCGAAGTGTGCAACTTGTTCCCTGAGTTAGAAAACGTCGAGAAACGGTCGTTTCTGCTAGCGCTGTGCTTCTACACATGTCTTTGCTGAACGGTCAAAGGGCACAGGAATGCACTTTTCTCCCAGCAAATACACTGTTTCTAAGGAAATGGGAACACGCTGAGGAGACACTTGTGGGAGCTACTGTGACTAAAACTGAGCTTCCCTAGGCACAGGGAAGCAAGAGAAATGCTGATTTCATCAAACCCAGTTACATACTCAGAATCTGTACTACTGCGCAAATAGGCAAAACTAGCGCGTTCTAAAGCACGTCTCTTTAGGCAAAAAACCCGCTTCTTACGAAGTTGCCCAAATGCATCTGCGAAGTGTGCAACTTGTTTCCTGAGTTAGAAAACTTCGAGAAACGGTCATTTCTGCTAGCGCTGTGCTTCTACACATGTCTTTGCTGAACGGTCAAAGGGCACAGGAATGCACTTTTCTCCCAGCAAATACACTGTTTCTAAGGAAATGGGAACACGCTGAGGAGACACTTGTGGGAGCTACTGTGACTAAAACTGAGCTTCCCTACGCACAGGGAAGCAAGAGAAATGCTGATTTCATCAAACCCAGTTACATACTCAGAATCTGTACTACTGCGCAAATAGGCAAAACTAGCGCGTTCTAAAGCACGTCTCTTTAGGCAAAATACCCGCTTCTTACTAAGTTGCTCAAATGCATCTGCGAAGTGTGCAACTTGTTCCCTGATTTAGAAAACGTCGAGAAACGGTCGTTTCTGCTAGCGCTGTGCTTCTACACATGTCTTTGCTGAACGGTCAAAGGGCACAGGAATGCACTTTTCTCCCAGCAAATACACTGTTTCTAAGGAAATGGGAACACGCTGAGGAGACACTTGTGGGAGCTACTGTGACTAAAACTGAGCTTTTCTTGGCACAGGGAAGCAAGAAAAATGCTGATTTCATCCAACACAGTTACATACTGAGAATCTGTACGACTGCGCAAATAGGCAAAACTAGCGCGTTCTAAAGCACGTCTCTTTAGGCAAAAAACCCGCTTCTTACGAAGTTGCCCAAATGCATCTGCGAAGTGTGCAACTTGTTCCCTGATTTAGAAAACGTCGAGAAACGGTCGTTTCTGCTAGCGCTGTTCTTCGACACATGTCTTTGCTGAACAGTCAAAGGGCACAGTAATGCACTTTTCTCCCAGCAAATACACTGTTTCTAAGGAAATGGGAACACACTGAGGAGACACTTGTGGGAGCTACTGTGACTAAAACTGAGCTTCCCTACGCACAGGGAAGCAAGAGAAATGCTGATTTCATCAAACCCAGTTACATACTCAGAATCTGTACTACTGCGCAAATAGGCAAAACTAGCGCGTTCTATAGCACGTCTCTTTAGGCAAAAAACCCGCTTCTTACGAAGTTGCTCAAATGCATCTGCGAAGTGTGCAACTTGTTCCCTGAGTTAGAAAAAGTCGAGAAACGGTCGTTTCTGCTAGCGCTGTGCTTCTACACATGTCTTTGCTGAACGGTCAAAGGGCACAGGAATGCACTTTTCTCCCAGCAAATACACTGTTTCTAAAGAAATGGGAACACGCTGAGGAGACACTTGTGGGAGCTACTGTGACTAAAACTGAGTTTTCTTGGCACAGGGAAGCAAGAGAAATGCTGATTTCATCAAACACAGTTACATACTGAGAATCTGTACGACTGCGCAAATAGGCAAAACTAGCGCAATGTAAAGCACGTTTCTTTAGGCAAAAAACCCGCTCCTTACGAAGTTGCCCAAATGCATCTGCGAAGTGTGCAACTTGTTCCCTGAGTTAGAAAACGTCGAGAAACGGTCGTTTCTGCTAGCGCTGTTCTTCGACACATGTCTTTGCTGAACAGTCAAAGGGCACAGTAATGCACTTTTCTCCCAGCAAATACACTGTTTCTAAGGAAATGGGAACACGCTGAGGAGACACTTGTGGGAGCTACTGTGACTAAAACTGAGCTTCCCTACGCACAGGGAAGCAAGAGAAATGCTGATTTCATCAAACCCAGTTACATACTCAGAATCTGTACTACTGCGCAAATAGGCAAAACTAGCGCGTTCTAAAGCACGTCTCTTTAGGCAAAAAACCCGCTTATTACGAAGTTGCTCAAATGCATCTGCGAAGTGTGCAACTTGTTCCCTGAGTTAGAAAACGTCGAGAAACGGTCGTTTCTGCTAGCGCTGTGCTTCTACACATGTCTTTGCTGAACGGTCAAAGGGCACAGGAATGCACTTTTCTCCCAGCAAATACACTGTTTCTAAGGAAATGGGAACACGCTGAGGAGACACTTGTGGGAGCTACTGTGACTAAAACTGAGCTTCCCTACGCACAGGGAAGCAAGAGAAATGCTGATTTCATCAAACCCAGTTACATACTCAGAATCTGTACTACTGCGCAAATAGGCAAAACTAGCGCGTTCTATAGCACGTCTCTTTAGGCAAAAAACCCGCTTCTTACGAAGTTGCTCAAATGCATCTGCGAAGTGTGCAACTTGTTCCCTGAGTTAGAAAAAGTCGAGAAACGGTCGTTTCTGCTAGCGCTGTGCTTCTACACATGTCTTTGCTGAACGGTCAAAGGGCACAGGAATGCACTTTTCTCCCAGCAAATACACTGTTTCTAAAGAAATGGGAACACGCTGAGGAGACACTTGTGGGAGCTACTGTGACTAAAACTGAGTTTTCTTGGCACAGGGAAGCAAGAGAAATGCTGATTTCATCAAACACAGTTACATACTGAGAATCTGTACGACTGCGCAAATAGGCAAAACTAGCGCAATGTAAAGCACGTTTCTTTAGGCAAAAAACCCGCTCCTTACGAAGTTGCCCAAATGCATCTGCGAAGTGTGCAACTTGTTCCCTGAGTTAGAAAACGTCGAGAAACGGTCGTTTCTGCTAGCGCTGTTCTTCGACACATGTCTTTGCTGAACAGTCAAAGGGCACAGTAATGCACTTTTCTCCCAGCAAATACACTGTTTCTAAGGAAATGGGAACACGCTGAGGAGACACTTGTGGGAGCTACTGTGACTAAAACTGAGCTTCCCTACGCACAGGGAAGCAAGAGAAATGCTGATTTCATCAAACCCAGTTACATACTCAGAATCTGTACTACTGCGCAAATAGGCAAAACTAGCGCGTTCTAAAGCACGTCTCTTTAGGCAAAAAACCCGCTTCTTACGAAGTTGCTCAAATGGATCTGCGAAGTGTGCAACTTGTTCCCTGAGTTAGAAAACGTCGAGAAACGGTCGTTTCTGCTAGCGCTGTGCTTCTACACATGTCTTTGCTGAACGGTCAAAGGGCACAGGAATGTACTTTTCTCCCAGGAAATACACTGTTTCTAAGGAAATGGGAACACGCTGAGGAGACACTTGTGGGAGCTACTGTGACTAAAACTGAGCTTCCCTACGCACAGGGAAGCAAGAGAAATGCTGATTTCATCAAACCCAGTTACATACTCAGAATCTGTACTACTGCGCAAATAGGCAAAACTAGCGCGTTCTAAAGCACGTCTCTTTAGGCAAAAAACCCGCTTCTTACGAAGTTGCCCAAATGCATCTGCGAAGTGTGCAACTTGTTCCCTGAGTTAGAAAACGTCGAGAAACGGTCGTTTCTGCTAGCGCTGTGCTTCTACACATGTCTTTGCTGAAGGGTCAAAGGGCACAGTAATGCACTTTTCTCCCAGCAAATACACTGTTTCTAAGGAAATGGGAACACACTGAGGAGACACTTGTGGGAGCTACTGTGACTAAAACTGAGCTTCCCTACGCACAGGGAAGCAAGAGAAATGCTGATTTCATCAAACCCAGTTACATACTCAGAATCTGTACTACTGCGCAAATAGGCAAAACTAGCGCGTTCTAAAGCACGTCTCTTTAGGCAAAAAACCCGCTTCTTACGAAGTTGCCCAAATGCATCTGCGAAGTGTGCAACTTGTTCCCTGAGTTAGAAAACGTCGAGAAACGGTCGTTTCTGCTAGCGCTGTGCTTCTACACATGTCTTTGCTGAACGGTCAAAGGGCACAGGAATGCACTTTTCTCCCAGCAAATACACTGTTTCTAAGGAAATGGGAACACGCTGAGGAGACACTTGTGGGAGCTACTGTGACTAAAACTGAGCTTCCCTACGCACAGGGAAGCAAGAGAAATGCTGATTTCATCAAACCCAGTTACATACTCAGAATCTGTACTACTGCGCAAATAGGCAAAACTAGCGCGTTCTATAGCACGTCTCTTTAGGCAAAAAACCCGCTTCTTACGAAGTTGCTCAAATGCATCTGCGAAGTGTGCAACTTGTTCCCTGAGTTAGAAAAAGTCGAGAAACGGTCGTTTCTGCTAGCGCTGTGCTTCTACACATGTCTTTGCTGAACGGTCAAAGGGCACAGGAATGCACTTTTCTCCCAGCAAATACACTGTTTCTAAAGAAATGGGAACACGCTGAGGAGACACTTGTGGGAGCTACTGTGACTAAAACTGAGTTTTCTTGGCACAGGGAAGCAAGAGAAATGCTGATTTCATCAAACACAGTTACATACTGAGAATCTGTACGACTGCGCAAATAGGCAAAACTAGCGCGTTGTAAAGCACGTTTCTTTAGGCAAAAAACCCGCTTCTTACGAAGTTGCCCAAATGCATCTGCGAAGTGTGCAACTTGTTCCCTGAGTTAGAAAACGTCGAGAAACGGTCGTTTCTGCTAGCGCTGTTCTTCGACACATGTCTTTGCTGAACAGTCAAAGGGCACAGGAATGCACTTTTCTCCCAGCAAATACACTGTTTCTAAGGAAATGGGAACACGCTGAGGAGACACTTGTGGGAGCTACTGTGACTAAAACTGAGCTTCCCTACGCACAGGGAAACAAGAGAAATGCTGATTTCATCAAACCCAGTTACATACTCAGAATCTGTACTACTGCGCAAATAGGCAAAACTAGCGCGTTCTAAAGCACGTCTCTTTAGGCAAAAAACCCGCTTCTTACGAAGTTGCCCAAATGCATCTGCGAAGTGTGCAACTTGTTCCCTGAGTTAGAAAACGTCGAGAAACGGTCGTTTCTGCTAGCGCTGTGCTTCTACACATGTCTTTGCTGAACGTTCAAAGGGCATAGTAATGCACTTTTCTCCTAGCAAATACACTGTTTCTAAGGAAATGGGAACACGCTGAGGAGACACTTGTGGGAGCTACTGTGACTAAAACTGAGCTTCCCTACGCACAGGGAAGCAAGAGAAATGCTGATTTCATCAAACCCAGTTACATACTCAGAATCTGTACTACTGCGCAAAGAGGCAAAACTAACGCGTTCTAAAGCACATCACTTTAGGCAAAGAACCCGCTTCTTACGAAGTTGCTCAAATGCATCTGCGAAGTGTGCAACTTGTTCCCTGAGTTAGAAAACATCGAAAAACGGTCGTTTCTGCTAGCGCTGTGCTTCTACACATGTCTTTGCTGAATGGTCAAAGGGCACAGTAATGCACTTTTATCCCAGCAAATACACTGTTTCTAAGGAAATGGGAACACGCTGAGGAGACACTTGTGGGAGCTACTGTGACTAAAACTGAGCTTCCCTACGCACAGGGAAGCAAGAGAAATGCTGATTTCATCAAACCCAGTTACATACTCAGAATCTGTACTACTGCGCAAATAGGCAAAACTAGCGCGTTCTAAAGCACGTCTCTTTAGGCAAAAAACCCGCTTCTTACGAAGTTGCCCAAATGCATCGGCGAAGTGTGCAACTTGTTTCCTGAGTTAGAAAACTTCGAGAAACGGTCATTTCTGCTAGCGCTGTGCTTCTACACATGTCTTTGCTGAACGGTCAAAGGGCACAGGAATGCACTTTTCTCCCAGCAAATACACTGTTTCTAAGGAAATGGGAACACGCTGAGGAGACACTTGTGGGAGCTACTGTGACTAAAACTGAGCTTCCCTACGCACAGGGAAGCAAGAGAAATGCTGATTTCATCAAACCCAGTTACATACTCAGAATCTGTACTACTGCGCAAATAGGCAAAACTAGCGCGTTCTAAAGCATGTCTCTTTAGGCAAAAAACCCGCTTCTTATGAAGTTGCTCAAATGCCTCTGCGAAGTGTGCAACTTGTTCCCTGAGTTAGAAAAAGTCGAGAAACGTTCGTTTCTGCTAGCGCTGTGCTTCTACACATATATTTGCTGAACGGTGAAAGCGCACAGTAATGCACTTTTCTCCCAGCAAATACACTGTTTCTAAGGAAATGGGAACACGCTGAGGAGACACTTGTGGGAGCTACTGTGACTAAAACTGAGCTTCCCTACGCACAGGGAAGCAAGAGAAATGCTGATTTCATCCAACACAGTTACATACTCAGAATCTGTACTACTGCGCAAATAGGCAAAACTAGCGCGTTGTAAAGCACGTCTCTTTAGGCAAAAAACCCGATTCTTACGAAGTTGCCCAAATGCATCTGCGAAGTGTGCAACTTGTTTCCTGAGTTAGAAAACTTCGAGAAACGGTCATTTCTGCTAGCGCTGTGCTTCTACACATGTCTTTGCTGAACGGTCAAAGGGCACAGGAATGCACTTTTCTCCCAGCAAATACACTGTTTCTAAGGAAATGGGAACACGCTGAGGAGACACTTGTGGGAGCTACTGTGACTAAAACTGAGCTTCCCTACGCACAGGGAAGCAAGAGAAATGCTGATTTCATCAAACCCAGTTACATACTCAGAATCTGTACTACTGCGCAAATAGGCAAAACTAGCGCGTTCTAAAGCACGTCTCTTTAGGCAAAAAACCCGCTTCTTACGAAGTTGCTCAAATGCATCTGCGAAGTGTGCAACTTGTTCCCTGATTTAGAAAACGTCGAGAAACGGTCGTTTCTGCTAGCGCTGTGCTTCTACACATGTCTTTGCAGAACGGTCAAAGGGCACAGGAATGCACTTTTCTCCCAGCAAATACACTGTTTCTAAGGAAATGGGAACACGCTGAGGAGACACTTGTGGGAGCTACTGTGACTAAAACTGAGCTTTTCTTGGCACAGGGAAGCAAGAAAAATGCTGATTTCATCCAACACAGTTACATACTGAGAATCTGTACGACTGTGCAAATAGGCAAAACTAGCGCGTTCTAAAGCACGTCTCTTTAGGCAAAAAACCCGCTTCTTACGAAGTTGCCCAAATGCATCTGCGAAGTGTGCAACTTGTTCCCTGATTTAGAAAACGTCGAGAAACGGTCGTTTCTGCTAGCGCTGTTCTTCGACACATGTCTTTGCTGAACAGTCAAAGGGCACAGCAATGCACTTTTCTCCCAGCAAATACACTGTTTCTAAGGAAATGGGAACACGCTGAGGAGACACTTTTGGGAGCTACTGTGACTAAAACTGAGCTTCCCTATGCAAAGGGAAGCAAGAGAAATGCTGATTTCATCAAACCCAGTTACATACTCAGAATCTGTACTACTGCGCAAATAGGCAAAACTAGCGCGTTCTAAAGCACGTCTCTTTAGGCAAAAAACCCGCTTCTTACGAAGTTGCCCAAATGCATCTGCGAAGTGTGCAACTTGTTCCCTGAGTTAGAAAAAGTCGAGAAACGTTCGTTTCTGCTAGCGCTGTGCTTCTACACATGTATTTGCTGAACGGTGAAAGCGCACAGTAATGCACTTTTCTCCCAGCAAATACACTGTTTCTAAGGAAATGGGAACACGCTGAGGAGACACTTGTGGGAGCTACTGTGACTAAAACTGAGCTTCCCTACGCACAGGGAAGCAAGAAAAATGCTGATTTCATCAAACCCAGTTACATACTCAGAATCTGTACTACTGCGCAAATAGGCAAAACTAGCGCGTTCTAAAGCACGTCTCTTTAGGCAAAAAACCCGCTTCTTACGAAGTTGCCCAAATGCATCTGCGAAGTGTGCAACTTGTTCCCTGAGTTAGAAAACGTCGAGAAACGGTCGTTTCTGCTAGCGCTGTGCTTCTACACATGTCTTTGCTGAACGTTCAAAGGGCACAGTAATGCACTTTTCTCCCAGCAAATACACTGTTTCTAAGGAAATGGGAACACGCTGAGGAGACACTTGTGGGAGCTACTGTTACTAAAACTGAGCTTCCCTACGCACAGGGAAGCAAGAGAAATGCTGATTTCATCAAACCCAGTTACATACTCAGAATCTGTACTAATGCGCAAATAGGCAAAACTAGAGCGTTCTAAAGCACGTCTCTTTAGGCAAAAAACCCGATTCTTACGAAGTTGCCCAAATGCATCTGCGAAGTGTGCAACTTGTTCCCTGAGTTCGAAAACGTCGAGAAACTGTCGTTTCGGCTAGCGCTGTGCTTCTACACATGTCTTTACTGAACGGTCAAAGGGCACAGGAATGCACTTTTCTCCCAGCAAATACACTGTTTCTAAGGAAATGGGAACACGCTGAGGAGACACTTGTGGGAGCTACTGTGACTAAAACTGAGCTTCCCTACGCACAGGGAAGCAAGAGAAATGCTGATTTCATCAAACCCAGTTACATACTCAGAATCTGTACTACTGCGCAAATAGGCAAAACTAGCGCGTTCTAAAGCACGTCTCTTTAGGCAAAAAACCCGCTTCTTACGAAGTTGCCCAAATGCATCTGCGAAGTGTGCAACTTGTTTCCTGAGTTAGAAAACTTCGAGAAACGGTCATTTCTGCTAGCGCTGTGCTTCTACACATGTCTTTGCTGAACGGTCAAAGGGCACAGGAATGCACTTTTCTCCCAGCAAATACACTGTTTCTAAGGAAATGGGAACACGCTGAGGAGACACTTGTGGGAGCTACTGTGACTAAAACTGAGCTTCCCTACGCACAGGGAAGCAAGAGAAATGCTGATTTCATCAAACCCAGTTACATACTCAGAATCTGTACTACTGCGCAAATAGGCAAAACTAGCGCGTTCTAAAGCACGTCTCTTTAGGCAAAAAACCCGCTTCTTACGAAGTTGCTCAAATGCAGCTGCGAAGTGTGCAACTTGTTCCCTGATTTAGAAAACGTCGAGAAACGGTCGTTTCTGCTAGCGCTGTGCTTCTACACATGTCTTTGCTGAACGGTCAAAGGGCACAGGAATGCACTTTTCTCCCAGCAAATACACTGTTTCTAAGGAAATGGGAACACGCTGAGGAGACACTTGTGGGAGCTACTGTGACTAAAACTGAGCTTTTCTTGGCACAGGGAAGCAAGAAAAATGCTGATTTCATCCAACACAGTTACATACTGAGAATCTGTACGACTGTGCAAATAGGCAAAACTAGCGCGTTCTAAAGCACGTCTCTTTAGGCAAAAAACCCGCTTCTTACGAAGTTGCCCAAATGCATCTGCGAAGTGTGCAACTTGTTCCCTGATTTAGAAAACGTCGAGAAACGGTCGTTTCTGCTAGCGCTGTTCTTCGACACATGTCTTTGCTGAACAGTCAAAGGGCACAGCAATGCACTTTTCTCCCAGCAAATACACTGTTTCTAAGGAAATGGGAACACGCTGAGGAGACACTTTTGGGAGCTACTGTGACTAAAACTGAGCTTCCCTATGCAAAGGGAAGCAAGAGAAATGCTGATTTCATCAAACCCAGTTACATACTCAGAATCTGTACTACTGCGCAAATAGGCAAAACTAGCGCGTTCTAAAGCACGTCTCTTTAGGCAAAAAACCCGCTTCTTACGAAGTTGCTCAAATGGACCTGCGAAGTGTGCAACTTGTTCCCTGAGTTAGAAAAAGTCGAGAAACGTTCGTTTCTGCTAGCGCTGTGCTTCTACACATGTATTTGCTGAACGGTGAAAGCGCACAGTAATGCACTTTTCTCCCAGCAAATACACTGTTTCTAAGGAAATGGGAACACGCTGAGGAGACACTTGTGGGAGCTACTGTGACTAAAACTGAGCTTCCCTACGCACAGGGAAGCAAGAGAAATGCTGATTTCATCAAACCCAGTTACATACTCAGAATCTGTACTACTGCGCAAATAGGCAAAACTAGCGCGTTCTAAAGCACGTCTCTTTAGGCAAAAAACCCGCTTCTTACGAAGTTGCCCAAATGCATCTGCGAAGTGTGCAACTTGTTCCCTGAGTTAGAAAACGTCGAGAAACGGTCGTTTCTGCTAGCGCTGTGCTTCTACACATGTCTTTGCTGAACGTTCAAAGGGCACAGTAATGCACTTTTCTCCCAGCAAATACACTGTTTCTAAGGAAATGGGAACACGCTGAGGAGACACTTGTGGGAGCTACTGTTACTAAAACTGAGCTTCCCTACGCACAGGGAAGCAAGAGAAATGCTGATTTCATCAAACCCAGTTACATACTCAGAATCTGTACTAATGCGCAAATAGGCAAAACTAGAGCGTTCTAAAGCACGTCTCTTTAGGCAAAAAACACCCTTCTTACGAAGTTGCCCAAATGCATCTGCGAAGTGTGCAACTTGTTCCCTGAGTTCGAAAACGTCGAGAAACTGTCGTTTCGGCTAGCGCTGTGCTTCTACACATGTCTTTACTGAACGGTCAAAGGGCACAGGAATGCACTTTTCTCCCAGCAAATACACTGTTTCTAAGGAAATGGGAACACGCTGAGGAGACACTTGTGGGAGCTACTGTGACTAAAACTGAGCTTCCCTACGCACAGGGAAGCAAGAGAAATGCTGATTTCATCAAACCCAGTTACATACTCAGAATCTGTACTACTGCGCAAATAGGCAAAACTAGCGCGTTCTAAAGCACGTCTCTTTAGGCAAAAAACCCGCTTCTTACGAAGTTGCCCAAATGCATCTGCGAAGTGTGCAACTTGTTTCCTGAGTTAGAAAACTTCGAGAAACGGTCATTTCTGCTAGCGCTGTGCTTCTACACATGTCTTTGCTGAACGGTCAAAGGGCACAGGAATGCACTTTTCTCCCAGCAAATACACTGTTTCTAAGGAAATGGGAACACGCTGAGGAGACACTTGTGGGAGCTACTGTGACTAAAACTGAGCTTCCCTACGCACAGGGAAGCAAGAGAAATGCTGATTTCATCAAACCCAGTTACATACTCAGAATCTGTACTACTGCGCAAATAGGCAAAACTAGCGCGTTCTAAAGCACGTCTCTTTAGGCAAAAAACCCGCTTCTTACGAAGTTGCTCAAATGCAGCTGCGAAGTGTGCAACTTGTTCCCTGATTTAGAAAACGTCGAGAAACGGTCGTTTCTGCTAGCGCTGTGCTTCTACACATGTCTTTGCTGAACGGTCAAAGGGCACAGGAATGCACTTTTCTCCCAGCAAATACACTGTTTCTAAGGAAATGGGAACACGCTGAGGAGACACTTGTGGGAGCTACTGTGACTAAAACTGAGCTTTTCTTGGCACAGGGAAGCAAGAAAAATGCTGATTTCATCCAACACAGTTACATACTGAGAATCTGTACGACTGTGCAAATAGGCAAAACTAGCGCGTTCTAAAGCACGTCTCTTTAGGCAAAAAACCCGCTTCTTACGAAGTTGCCCAAATGCATCTGCGAAGTGTGCAACTTGTTCCCTGATTTAGAAAACGTCGAGAAACGGTCGTTTCTGCTAGCGCTGTTCTTCGACACATGTCTTTGCTGAACAGTCAAAGGGCACAGCAATGCACTTTTCTCCCAGCAAATACACTGTTTCTAAGGAAATGGGAACACGCTGAGGAGACACTTTTGGGAGCTACTGTGACTAAAACTGAGCTTCCCTATGCAAAGGGAAGCAAGAGAAATGCTGATTTCATCAAACCCAGTTACATACTCAGAATCTGTACTACTGCGCAAATAGGCAAAACTAGCGCGTTCTAAAGCACGTCTCTTTAGGCAAAAAACCCGCTTCTTACGAAGTTGCTCAAATGGATCTGCGAAGTGTGCAACTTGTTCCCTGAGTTAGAAAAAGTCGAGAAACGTTCGTTTCTGCTAGCGCTGTGCTTCTACACATGTATTTGCTGAACGGTGAAAGCGCACAGTAATGCACTTTTCTCCCAGCAAATACACTGTTTCTAAGGAAATGGGAACACGCTGAGGAGACACTTGTGGGAGCTACTGTGACTAAAACTGAGCTTCCCTACGCACAGGGAAGCAAGAGAAATGCTGATTTCATCAAACCCAGTTACATACTCAGAATCTGTACTACTGCGCAAATAGGCAAAACTAGCGCGTTCTAAAGCACGTCTCTTTAGGCAAAAAACCCGCTTCTTACGAAGTTGCCCAAATGCATCTGCGAAGTGTGCAACTTGTTCCCTGAGTTAGAAAACGTCGAGAAACGGTCGTTTCTGCTAGCGCTGTGCTTCTACACATGTCTTTGCTGACCGTTCAAAGGGCACAGTAATGCACTTTTCTCCCAGCAAATACACTGTTTCTAAGGAAATGGGAACACGCTGAGGAGACACTTGTGGGAGCTACTGTTACTAAAACTGAGCTTCCCTACGCACAGGGAAGCAAGAGAAATGCTTATTTCATCAAACCCAGTTACATACTCAGAATCTGTACTAATGCACAAATAGGCAAAACTAGAGCGTTCTAAAGCACGTCTCTTTAGGCAAAAAACCCCCTTCTTACGAAGTTGCCCAAATGCATCTGCGAAGTGTGCAACTTGTTCCCTGAGTTCGAAAACGTCGAGAAACTGTCGTTTCGGCTAGCGCTGTGCTTCTACACATGTCTTTACTGAACGGTCAAAGGGCACAGGAATGCACTTTTCTCCCAGCAAATACACTGTTTCTAAGGAAATGGGAACACGCTGAGGAGACACTTGTGGGAGCTACTGTGACTAAAACTGAGCTTCCCTACGCACAGGGAAGCAAGAGAAATGCTGATTTCATCAAACCCAGTTACATACTCAGAATCTGTACTACTGCGCAAATAGGCAAAACTAGCGCGTTCTAAAGCACGTCTCTTTAGGCAAAAAACCCGCTTCTTACGAAGTTGCCCAAATGCATCTGCGAAATGTGCAACTTGTTCCCTGAGTTAGAAAACGTCGAGAAACGGTCGTTTCTGCTAGCGCTGTGCTTCTACACATGTCTTTGCTGAACGTTCAAAGGGCATAGTAATGCACTTTTCTCCCAGCAAATACACTGTTTCTAAGGAAATGGGAACACGCTGAGGAGACACTTGTGGGAGCTACTGTGACTAAAACTGAGCTTCCCTACGCACAGGGAAGCAAGAGAAATGCTGATTTCATCAAACCCAGTTACATACTCAGAATCTGTACTACTGCGCAAATAGGCAAAACTAGAGCGTTCTAAAGCACGTCTCTTTAGGCAAAAAACCCCCTTCTTATGAAGTTGCCCAAATGCATCTGCGAAGTTTGCAACTAGTTCCCTGAGTTAGAAAACGTCGAGAAACGGTCGTTTCTGCTAGCGCTGTGCTTCTACACATGTCTTTGCTGAACGGTCAAAGGGCACAGGAATGCACTTTTCTCCCAGCAAATACACTGTTTCTAAGGAAATGGGAACACGCTGAGGAGACACTTGTGGGAGCTACTGTGACTAAAACTGAGCTTCCCTACGCACAGGGAAGCAAGAGAAATGCTGATTTCATCAAACCCAGTTACATACTCAGAATCTGTACTACTGCGCAAATAGGCAAAACTAGCGCGTTCTAAAGCACGTCTCTTTAGGCAAAAAACCCGCTTCTTACGAAGTTGCTCAAATGCCTCTGCGAAGTGTGCAACTTGTTCCCTGAGTTAGAAAAAGTCGAGAAACGTTCGTTTCTGCTAGCGCTGTGCTTCTACACATGTATTTGCTGAACGGTGAAAGCGCACAGTAATGCACTTTTCTCCCAGCAAATACACTGTTTCTAAGGAAATGGGAACACGCTGAGGAGACACTTGTGGGAGCTACTGTGACTAAAACTGAGCTTCCCTACGCACAGGGAAGCAAGAGAAATGCTGATTTCATCAAACCCAGTTACATACTCAGAATCTGTACTACTGCGCAAATAGGCAAAACTAGCGTGTTCTAAAGCACGTCTCTTTAGGCAAAAAACCCGCTTCTTACGAAGTTGCCCAAATGCATCTGCGAAGTGTGCAACTTGTTCCCTGAGTTAGAAAACGTCGAGAAACGGTCGTTTCTGCTAGCGCTGTGCTTCTACACATGTCTTTGCTGACCGTTCAAAGGGCACAGTAATGCACTTTTCTCCCAGCAAATACACTGTTTCTAAGGAAATGGGAACACGCTGAGGAGACACTTGTGGGAGCTACTGTTACTAAAACTGAGCTTCCCTACGCACAGGGAAGCAAGAGAAATGCTGATTTCATCAAACCCAGTTACATACTCAGAATCTGTACTAATGCGCAAATAGGCAAAACTAGAGCGTTCTAAAGCACGTCTCTTTAGGCAAAAAACCCCCTTCTTACGAAGTTGCCCAAATGCATCTGCGAAGTGTGCAACTTGTTCCCTGAGTTCGAAAACGTCGAGAAACTGTCGTTTCGGCTAGCGCTGTGCTTCTACACATGTCTTTACTGAACGGTCAAAGGGCACAGGAATGCACTTTTCTCCCAGCAAATACACTGTTTCTAAGGAAATGGGAACACGCTGAGGAGACACTTGTGGGAGCTACTGTGACTAAAACTGAGCTTCCCTACGCACAGGGAAGCAAGAAAAATGCTGATTTCATCAAACCCAGTTACATACTCAGAATCTGTACTACTGCGCAAATAGGCAAAACTAGCGCGTTCTAAAGCACGTCTCTTTAGGCAAAAAACCCGCTTCTTACGAAGTTGCCCAAATGCAGCTGCGAAATGTGCAACTTGTTCCCTGAGTTAGAAAACGCCGAGAAACGGTCGTTTCTGCTAGCGCTGTGCTTCTACACATGTCTTTGCTGAACGTTCAAAGGGCATAGTAATGCACTTTTCTCCCAGCAAATACACTGTTTCTAAGGAAATGGGAACACGCTGAGGAGACACTTGTGGGAGCTACTGTGACTAAAACTGAGCTTCCCTACGCACAGGGAAGCAAGAGAAATGCTGATTTCATCAAACCCAGTTACATACTCAGAATCTGTACTACTGCGCAAATAGGCAAAACTAGAGCGTTCTAAAGCACGTCTCTTTAGGCAAAAAACCCCCTTCTTATGAAGTTGCCCAAATGCATCTGCGAAGTTTGCAACTTGTTCCCTGAGTTAGAAAACGTCGAGAAACGGTCGTTTCTGCTAGCGCTGTGCTTCTACACATGTCTTTGCTGAACGGTCAAAGGGCACAGGAATGCACTTTTCTCCCAGCAAATACACTGTTTCTAAGGAAATGGGAACACGCTGAGGAGACACTTGTGGGAGCTACTGTGACTAAAACTGAGCTTCCCTACGCACAGGGAAGCAAGAGAAATGCTGATTTCATCAAACCCAGTTACATACTCAGAATCTGTACTACTGCGCAAATAGGCAAAACTAGCGCGTTCTAAAGCACGTCTCTTTAGGCAAAAAACCCGCTTCTTACGAAGTTGCTCAAATGCCTCTGCGAAGTGTGCAACTTGTTCCCTGAGTTAGAAAAAGTCGAGAAACGTTCGTTTCTGCTAGCGCTGTGCTTCTACACATGTATTTGCTGAACGGTGAAAGCGCACAGTAATGCACTTTTCTCCCAGCAAATACACTGTTTCTAAGGAAATGGGAACACGCTGAGGAGACACTTGTGGGAGCTACTGTGACTAAAACTGAGCTTCCCTACGCACAGGGAAACAAGAGAAATGCTGATTTCATCAAACCTAGTTACATACTCAGAATCTGTACTACTGCGCAAATAGGCAAAACTAGCGCGTTCTAAAGCACGTCTCTTTAGGCAAAAAACCCGCTTCTTACGAAGTTGCCCAAATGCATCTGCGAAGTGTGCAACTTGTTCCCTGAGTTAGAAAACGTCGAGAAACGGTCGTTTCTGCTAGCGCTGTGCTTCTACACATGTCTTTGCTGAACGTTCAAAGGGCATAGTAATGCACGTTTCCCCCAGCAAATACACTGTTTCTAAGGAAATGGGAACACGCTGAGGAGACACTTGTGGGAGCTACTGTGACTAAAACTGAGCTTCCCTACGCACAGGGAAGCAAGAGAAATGCTGATTTCATCAAACCCAGTTACATACTCAGAATCTGTACTAATGCGCAAATAGGCAAAACTAGAGCGTTCTAAAGCACGTCTCTTTAGGCAAAAAACCCCCTTCTTACGAAGTTGCCCAAATGCATCTGCGAAATGTGCAACTTGTTCCCTGAGTTAGAAAACGTCGAGAAACGGTCATTTCTGCTAGCGCTGTGCTTCTACACATGTCTTTGCTGAACGGTCAAAGGGCACAGGAATGCACTTTTCTCCCAGCAAATACACTGTTTCTAAGGAAATGGGAACACGCTGAGGAGACACTTGTGGGAGCTACTGTGACTAAAACTGAGCTTCCCTACGCACAGGGAAGCAAGAGAAATGCTGATTTCATCAAACCCAGTTACATACTCAGAATCTGTACTACTGCGCAAATAGGCAAAACTAGCGCGTTCTAAAACACGTCTCATTAGGCAAAAAACCCGCTTCTTACGAAGTTGCCCAAATGCATCTGCGAAGTGTGCAACTTGTTCCCTGAGTTAGAAAACGTCGAGAAACGGTCGTTTCTGCTAGCGCTGTGCTTCTACACATGTCTTTGCTGAACGGTCAAAGGGCACAGGAATGCACTTTTCTCCCAGCAAATACACTGTTTCTAAGGAAATGGGAACACGCTGAGGAGACACTTGTGGGAGCTACTGTGACTAAAACTGAGCTTCCCTTCGCACAGGGAAGCAAGAGAAATGCTGATTTCATCAAACCCAGTTACATACTCAGAATCTGTACTACTGCGCAAATAGGCAAAACTAGCGCGTTCTAAAGCACGTCTCTTTAGGCAAAAAACCCGCTTCTTACGAAGTTGCTCAAATGCAGCTGCGAAGTGTGCAACTTGTTCCCTGATTTAGAAAACGTCGAGAAACGGTCGTTTCTGCTAGCGCTGTGCTTCTACACATGTCTTTGCTGAACGGTCAAAGGGCACAGGAATGCACTTTTCTCACAGCAAATACACTGTTTCTAAGGAAATGGGAACACGCTGAGGAGACACTTGTGGGAGCTACTGTGACTAAAACTGAGCTTCCCTACGCACAGGGAAGCAAGAGAAATGCTGATTTCATCAAACCCAGTTACATACTCAGAATCTGTACTACTGCGCAAATAGGCAAAACTAGCGCGTTCTAAAGCACGTCTCTTTAGGCAAAAAACCCGCTTCTTACGAAGTTGCTCAAATGCCTCTGCGAAGTGTGCAACTTGTTCCCTGAGTTAGAAAAAGTCGAGAAACGTTCGTTTCTGCTAGCGCTGTGCTTCTACACATGTATTTGCTGAACGGTGAAAGCGCACAGTAATGCACTTTTCTCCCAGCAAATACACTGTTTCTAAGGAAATGGGAACACGCTGAGGAGACACTTGTGGGAGCTACTGTGACTAAAACTGAGCTTCCCTACGCACAGGGAAGCAAGAGAAATGCTGATTTCATCAAACCCAGTTACATACTCAGAATCTGTACTACTGCGCAAATAGGCAAAACTAGCGCGTTCTAAAGCACGTCTCTTTAGGCAAAAAACCCGCTTCTTACGAAGTTGCCCAAATGCATCTGCGAAGTGTGCAACTTGTTCCCTGATTTAGAAAACGTCGAGAAACGGTCGTTTCTGCTAGCGCTGTTCTTCGACACATGTCTTTGCTGAACAGTCAAAGGGCACAGCAATGCACTTTTCTCCCAGCAAATACACTGTTTCTAAGGAAATGGGAACACGCTGAGGAGACACTTGTGGGAGCTACTGTTACTAAAACTGAGCTTCCCTACGCACAGGGAAGCAAGAGAAATGCTGATTTCATCAAACCCAGTTACATACTCAGAATCTGTACTAATGCGCAAATAGGCAAAACTAGAGCGTTCTAAAGCACGTCTCTTTAGGCAAAAAACCCCCTTCTTACGAAGTTGCCCAAATGCATCTGCGAAGTGTGCAACTTGTTCCCTGAGTTCGAAAACGTCGAGAAACTGTCGTTTCGGCTAGCGCTGTGCTTCTACACATGTCTTTACTGAACGGTCAAAGGGCACAGGAATGCACTTTTCTCCCAGCAAATACACTGTTTCTAAGGAAATGGGAACACGCTGAGGAGACACTTGTGGGAGCTACTGTGACTAAAACTGAGCTTCCCTACGCACAGGGAAGCAAGAGAAATGCTGATTTCATCAAACCCAGTTACATACTCAGAATCTGTACTACTGCGCAAATAGGCAAAACTAGCGCGTTCTAAAGCACGTCTCTTTAGGCAAAAAACCCGCTTCTTACGAAGTTGCTCAAATGCCTCTGCGAAGTGTGCAACTTGTTCCCTGAGTTAGAAAAAGTCGAGAAACGTTCGTTTCTGCTAGCGCTGTGCTTCTACACATGTATTTGCTGAACGGTGAAAGCGCACAGTAATGCACTTTTCTCCCAGCAAATACACTGTTTCTAAGGAAATGGGAACACGCTGAGGAGACACTTGTGGGAGCTACTGTGACTAAAACTGAGCTTCCCTACGCACAGGGAAGCAAGAGAAATGCTGATTTCATCAAACCCAGTTACATACTCAGAATCTGTACTACTGCGCAAATAGGCAAAACTAGCGTGTTCTAAAGCACGTCTCTTTAGGCAAAAAACCCGCTTCTTACGAAGTTGCCCAAATGCATCTGCGAAGTGTGCAACTTGTTCCCTGAGTTAGAAAACGTCGAGAAACGGTCGTTTCTGCTAGCGCTGTGCTTCTACACATGTCTTTGCTGACCGTTCAAAGGGCACAGTAATGCACTTTTCTCCCAGCAAATACACTGTTTCTAAGGAAATGGGAACACGCTGAGGAGACACTTGTGGGAGCTACTGTTACTAAAACTGAGCTTCCCTACGCACAGGGAAGCAAGAGAAATGCTGATTTCATCAAACCCAGTTACATACTCAGAATCTGTACTAATGCGCAAATAGGCAAAACTAGAGCGTTCTAAAGCACGTCTCTTTAGGCAAAAAACCCCCTTCTTATGAAGTTGCCCAAATGCATCTGCGAAGTGTGCAACTTGTTCCCTGAGTTCGAAAACGTCGAGAAACTGTCGTTTCGGCTAGCGCTGTGCTTCTACACATGTCTTTACTGAACGGTCAAAGGGCACAGGAATGCACTTTTCTCCCAGCAAATACACTGTTTCTAAGGAAATGGGAACACGCTGAGGAGACACTTGTGGGAGCTACTGTGACTAAAACTGAGCTTCCCTACGCACAGGGAAGCAAGAAAAATGCTGATTTCATCAAACCCAGTTACATACTCAGAATCTGTACTACTGCGCAAATAGGCAAAACTAGCGCGTTCTAAAGCACGTCTCTTTAGGCAAAAAACCCGCTTCTTACGAAGTTGCCCAAATGCATCTGCGAAATGTGCAACTTGTTCCCTGAGTTAGAAAACGCCGAGAAACGGTCGTTTCTGCTAGCGCTGTGCTTCTACACATGTCTTTGCTGAACGTTCAAAGGGCATAGTAATGCACTTTTCTCCCAGCAAATACACTGTTTCTAAGGAAATGGGAACACGCTGAGGAGACACTTGTGGGAGCTACTGTGACTAAAACTGAGCTTCCCTACGCACAGGGAAGCAAGAGAAATGCTGATTTCATCAAACCCAGTTACATACTCAGAATCTGTACTACTGCGCAAATAGGCAAAACTAGAGCGTTCTAAAGCACGTCTCTTTAGGCAAAAAACCCCCTTCTTATGAAGTTGCCCAAATGCATCTGCGAAGTTTGCAACTTGTTCCCTGAGTTAGAAAACGTCGAGAAACGGTCGTTTCTGCTAGCGCTGTGCTTCTACACATGTCTTTGCTGAACGGTCAAAGGGCACAGGAATGCACTTTTCTCCCAGCAAATACACTGTTTCTAAGGAAATGGGAACACGCTGAGGAGACACTTGTGGGAGCTACTGTGACTAAAACTGAGCTTCCCTACGCACAGGGAAGCAAGAGAAATGCTGATTTCATCAAACCCAGTTACATACTCAGAATCTGTACTACTGCGCAAATAGGCAAAACTAGCGCGTTCTAAAGCACGTCTCTTTAGGCAAAAAACCCGCTTCTTACGAAGTTGCTCAAATGCCTCTGCGAAGTGTGCAACTTGTTCCCTGAGTTAGAAAAAGTCGAGAAACGTTCGTTTCTGCTAGCGCTGTGCTTCTACACATGTATTTGCTGAACGGTGAAAGCGCACAGTAATGCACTTTTCTCCCAGCAAATACACTGTTTCTAAGGAAATGGGAACACGCTGAGGAGACACTTGTGGGAGCTACTGTGACTAAAACTGAGCTTCCCTACGCACAGGGAAACAAGAGAAATGCTGATTTCATCAAACCTAGTTACATACTCAGAATCTGTACTACTGCGCAAATAGGCAAAACTAGCGCGTTCTAAAGCACGTCTCTTTAGGCAAAAAACCCGCTTCTTACGAAGTTGCCCAAATGCATCTGCGAAGTGTGCAACTTGTTCCCTGAGTTAGAAAACGTCGAGAAACGGTCGTTTCTGCTAGCGCTGTGCTTCTACACATGTCTTTGCTGAACGTTCAAAGGGCATAGTAATGCACGTTTCCCCCAGCAAATACACTGTTTCTAAGGAAATGGGAACACGCTGAGGAGACACTTGTGGGAGCTACTGTGACTAAAACTGAGCTTCCCTACGCACAGGGAAGCAAGAGAAATGCTGATTTCATCAAACCCAGTTACATACTCAGAATCTGTACTAATGCGCAAATAGGCAAAACTAGAGCGTTCTAAAGCACGTCTCTTTAGGCAAAAAACCCCCTTCTTACGAAGTTGCCCAAATGCATCTGCGAAATGTGCAACTTGTTCCCTGAGTTAGAAAACGTCGAGAAACGGTCATTTCTGCTAGCGCTGTGCTTCTACACATGTCTTTGCTGAACGGTCAAAGGGCACAGGAATGCACTTTTCTCCCAGCAAATACACTGTTTCTAAGGAAATGGGAACACGCTGAGGAGACACTTGTGGGAGCTACTGTGACTAAAACTGAGCTTCCCTACGCACAGGGAAGCAAGAGAAATGCTGATTTCATCAAACCCAGTTACATACTCAGAATCTGTACTACTGCGCAAATAGGCAAAACTAGCGCGTTCTAAAACACGTCTCATTAGGCAAAAAACCCGCTTCTTACGAAGTTGCCCAAATGCATCTGCGAAGTGTGCAACTTGTTCCCTGAGTTAGAAAACGTCGAGAAACGGTCGTTTCTGCTAGCGCTGTGCTTCTACACATGTCTTTGCTGAACGGTCAAAGGGCACAGGAATGCACTTTTCTCCCAGCAAATACACTGTTTCTAAGGAAATGGGAACACGCTGAGGAGACACTTGTGGGAGCTACTGTGACTAAAACTGAGCTTCCCTTCGCACAGGGAAGCAAGAGAAATGCTGATTTCATCAAACCCAGTTACATACTCAGAATCTGTACTACTGCGCAAATAGGCAAAACTAGCGCGTTCTAAAGCACGTCTCTTTAGGCAAAAAACCCGCTTCTTACGAAGTTGCTCAAATGCAGCTGCGAAGTGTGCAACTTGTTCCCTGATTTAGAAAACGTCGAGAAACGGTCGTTTCTGCTAGCGCTGTGCTTCTACACATGTCTTTGCTGAACGGTCAAAGGGCACAGGAATGCACTTTTCTCACAGCAAATACACTGTTTCTAAGGAAATGGGAACACGCTGAGGAGACACTTGTGGGAGCTACTGTGACTAAAACTGAGCTTCCCTACGCACAGGGAAGCAAGAGAAATGCTGATTTCATCAAACCCAGTTACATACTCAGAATCTGTACTACTGCGCAAATAGGCAAAACTAGCGCGTTCTAAAGCACGTCTCTTTAGGCAAAAAACCCGCTTCTTACGAAGTTGCTCAAATGCCTCTGCGAAGTGTGCAACTTGTTCCCTGAGTTAGAAAAAGTCGAGAAACGTTCGTTTCTGCTAGCGCTGTGCTTCTACACATGTATTTGCTGAACGGTGAAAGAGCACAGTAATGCACTTTTCTCCCAGCAAATACACTGTTTCTAAGGAAATGGGAACACGCTGAGGAGACACTTGTGGGAGCTACTGTGACTAAAACTGAGCTTCCCTACGCACAGGGAAGCAAGAGAAATGCTGATTTCATCAAACCCAGTTACATACTCAGAATCTGTACTACTGCGCAAATAGGCAAAACTAGCGCGTTCTAAAGCACGTCTCTTTAGGCAAAAAACCCGCTTCTTACGAAGTTGCCCAAATGCATCTGCGAAGTGTGCAACTTGTTCCCTGATTTAGAAAACGTCGAGAAACGGTCGTTTCTGCTAGCGCTGTTCTTCGACACATGTCTTTGCTGAACAGTCAAAGGGCACAGCAATGCACTTTTCTCCCAGCAAATACACTGTTTCTAAGGAAATGGGAACACGCTGAGGAGACACTTGTGGGAGCTACTGTTACTAAAACTGAGCTTCCCTACGCACAGGGAAGCAAGAGAAATGCTGATTTCATCAAACCCAGTTACATACTCAGAATCTGTACTAATGCGCAAATAGGCAAAACTAGAGCGTTCTAAAGCACGTCTCTTTAGGCAAAAAACCCCCTTCTTACGAAGTTGCCCAAATGCATCTGCGAAGTGTGCAACTTGTTCCCTGAGTTCGAAAACGTCGAGAAACTGTCGTTTCGGCTAGCGCTGTGCTTCTACACATGTCTTTACTGAACGGTCAAAGGGCACAGGAATGCACTTTTCTCCCAGCAAATACACTGTTTCTAAGGAAATGGGAACACGCTGAGGAGACACTTGTGGGAGCTACTGTGACTAAAACTGAGCTTCCCTACGCACAGGGAAGCAAGAGAAATGCTGATTTCATCAAACCCAGTTACATACTCAGAATCTGTACTACTGCGCAAATAGGCAAAACTAGCGCGTTCTAAAGCACGTCTCTTTAGGCAAAAAACCCGCTTCTTACGAAGTTGCCCAAATGCATCTGCGAAATGTGCAACTTGTTCCCTGAGTTAGAAAACGTCGAGAAACGGTCGTTTCTGCTAGCGCTGTGCTTCTACACATGTCTTTGCTGAACGTTCAAAGGGCATAGTAATGCACTTTTCTCCCAGCAAATACACTGTTTCTAAGGAAATGGGAACACGCTGAGGAGACACTTGTGGGAGCTACTGTGACTAAAACTGAGCTTCCCTACGCACAGGGAAGCAAGAGAAATGCTGATTTCATCAAACCCAGTTACATACTCAGAATCTGTACTACTGCGCAAATAGGCAAAACTAGAGCGTTCTAAAGCACGTCTCTTTAGGCAAAAAACCCCCTTCTTATGAAGTTGCCCAAATGCATCTGCGAAGTTTGCAACTTGTTCCCTGAGTTAGAAAACGTCGAGAAACGGTCGTTTCTGCTAGCGCTGTGCTTCTACACATGTCTTTGCTGAACGGTCAAAGGGCACAGGAATGCACTTTTCTCCCAGCAAATACACTGTTTCTAAGGAAATGGGAACACGCTGAGGAGACACTTGTGGGAGCTACTGTGACTAAAACTGAGCTTCCCTACGCACAGGGAAGCAAGAGAAATGCTGATTTCATCAAACCCAGTTACATACTCAGAATCTGTACTAATGCGCAAATAGGCAAAACTAGAGCGTTCTAAAGCACGTCTCTTTAGGCAAAAAACCCCCTTCTTACGAAGTTGCCCAAATGCATCTGCGAAGTGTGCAACTTGTTCCCTGAGTTAGAAAACGTCGAGAAACGGTCATTTCTGCTAGCGCTGTGCTTCTACACATGTCTTTGCTGAACGGTCAAAGGGCACAGGAATGCACTTTTCTCCCAGCAAATACACTGTTTCTAAGGAAATGGGAACACGCTGAGGAGACACTTGTGGGAGCTACTGTGACTAAAACTGAGCTTCCCTACGCACAGGGAAGCAAGAGAAATGCTGATTTCATCAAACCCAGTTACATACTCAGAATCTGTACTACTGCGCAAATAGGCAAAACTAGCGCGTTCTAAAGCACGTCTCTTTAGGCAAAAAACCCGCTTCTTACGAAGTTGCCCAAATGCATCTGCGAAGTGTGCAACTTGTTCCCTGAGTTAGAAAACGTCGCGAAACGGTCGTTTCTGCTAGCGCTGTGCTTCTACACATGTCTTTGCTGAACGTTCAAAGGGCACAGTAATGCACTTTTCTCCCAGCAAATACACTGTTTCTAAGGAAATGGGAACACACTGAGGAGACACTTGTGGGAGCTACTGTGACTAAAACTGAGCTTCCCTACGCACAGGGAAGCAAGAGAAATGCTGATTTCATCAAACCCAGTTACATACTCAGAATCTGTACTAATGCGCAAATAGGCAAAACTAGAGCGTTCTAAAGCACGTCTCTTTAGGCAAAAAACCCCCTTCTTACGAAGTTGCCCAAATGCATCTGCGAAGTGTGCAACTTGTTCCCTGAGTTCGAAAACGTCGAGAAACTGTCGTTTTGGCTAGCGCTGTGCTTCTACACATGTCTTTACTGAACGGTCAAAGGGCACAGGAATGCACTTTTCTCCCAGCAAATACACTGTTTCTAAGGAAATGGGAACACGCTGAGGAGACACTTGTGGGAGCTACTGTGACTAAAACTGAGCTTCCCTACGCACAGGGAAGCAAGAGAAATGCTGATTTCATCAAACCCAGTTACATACTCAGAATCTGTACTACTGCGCAAATAGGCAAAACTAGCGCGTTCTAAAGCACGTCTCTTTAGGCAAAAAACCCGCTTCTTACGAAGTTGCCCAAATGCATCTGCGAAATGTGCAACTTGTTCCCTGAGTTAGAAAACGTCGAGAAACGGTCGTTTCTGCTAGCGCTGTGCTTCTACACATGTCTTTGCTGAACGTTCAAAGGGCATAGTAATGCACTTTTCTCCCAGCAAATACACTGTTTCTAAGGAAATGGGAACACGCTGAGGAGACACTTGTGGGAGCTACTGTGACTAAAACTGAGCTTCCCTTCGCACAGGGAAGCAAGAGAAATGCTGATTTCATCAAACCCAGTTACATACTCAGAATCTGTACTACTGCGCAAATAGGCAAAACTAGAGCGTTCTAAAGCACGTCTCTTTAGGCAAAAAACCCCCTTCTTATGAAGTTGCCCAAATGCATCTGCGAAGTTTGCAACTTGTTCCCTGAGTTAGAAAACGTCGAGAAACGGTCGTTTCTGCTAGCGCTGTGCTTCTACACATGTCTTTGCTGAACGGTCAAAGGGCACAGGAATGCACTTTTCTCCCAGCAAATACACTGTTTCTAAGGAAATGGGAACACGCTGAGGAGACACTTGTGGGAGCTACTGTGACTAAAACTGAGCTTCCCTACGCACAGGGAAGCAAGAGAAATGCTGATTTCATCAAACCCAGTTACATACTCAGAATCTGTACTACTGCCCAAATAGGCAAAACTAGAGCGTTCTAAAGCACGTCTCTTTAGGCAAAAAACCCGCTTCTTACGAAGTTGCCCAAATGCATCTGCGAAGTGTGCAACTTGTTCCCTGAGTTCGAAAACGTCGAGAAACTGTCTTTTCGGCTAGCGCTGTGCTTCTACACATGTCTTTACTGAACGGTCAAAGGGCACAGGAATGCACTTTTCTCCCAGCAAATACACTGTTTCTAAGGAAATGGGAACACGCTGAGGAGACACTTGTGGGAGCTACTGTGACTAAAACTGAGCTACCCTACACACAGGGAAGCAAGAGAAATGCTGATTTCATCAAGCCCAGTTACATATTCAGAATCTGTACTACTGCTCAAATAGGCATGTCTCTTTAGTCAAAAAACTCATTTCTGACAAAGTTGCCCAAATGCATCTCAGAAGTGTGCAACTTGTTCCCTGAGTTAGAAAACGTCGAGAAACGGTCGTTTCTGCTAGCGCTGTGCTTCTACACATGTATTTGCTGAACGGTGAAAGCGCACAGTAATGCACTTTTCTCCCAGCAAATACACTGTTTCTAAGGAAATGGGAACACGCTGAGGAGACACTTGTGGGAGCTACTGTGACTAAAACTGAGCTTCCCTACGCACAGGGAAGCAAGAGAAATGCTGATTTCATCAAACCCAGTTACATACTCAGAATCTGTACTACTGCGCAAATAGGCAAAACTAGCGCGTTCTAAAGCACGTCTCTTTAGGCAAAAAACCCGCTTCTTACGAAGTTGCTCAAATGCCTCTGTGAAGTGTGCAACTTGTTCCCTGAGTTAGAAAAAGTCGAGAAACGTTCGTTTCTGCTAGCGCTGTGCTTCTACACATGTATTTGCTGAACGGTGAAAGCGCACAGTAATGCACTTTTCTCCCAGCAAATACACTGTTTCTAAGGAAATGGGAACACGCTGAGGAGACACTTGTGGGAGCTACTGTGACTAAAACTGAGCTTCCCTACGCACAGGGAAGCAAGAGAAATGCTGATTTCATCAAACCTAGTTACATACTCAGAATCTGTACTACTGCGCAAATAGGCAAAACTAGCGCGTTCTAAAGCACGTCTCTTTAGGCAAAAAACCCGCTTCTTACGAAGTTGCCCAAATGCATCTGCGAAGTGTGCAACTTGTTCCCTGAGTTAGAAAACGTCGAGAAACGGTCGTTTCTGCTAGCGCTGTGCTTCTACACATGTCTTTGCTGAACGTTCAAAGGGCATAGTAATGCACTTTTCCCCCAGCAAATACACTGTTTCTAAGGAAATGGGAACACGCTGAGGAGACACTTGTGGGAGCTACTGTGACTAAAACTGAGCTTCCCTACGCACAGGGAAGCAAGAGAAATGCTGATTTCATCAAACCCAGTTACATACTCAGAATCTGTACTAATGCGCAAATAGGCAAAACTAGAGCGTTCTAAAGCACGTCTCTTTAGGCAAAAAACCCCCTTCTTACGAAGTTGCCCAAATGCATCTGCGAAGTGTGCAACTTGTTCCCTGAGTTAGAAAACGTCGAGAAACGGTCATTTCTGCTAGCGCTGTGCTTCTACACATGTCTTTGCTGAACGGTCAAAGGGCACAGGAATGCACTTTTCTGCCAGCAAATACACTGTTTCTAAGGAAATGGGAACACGCTGAGGAGACACTTGTGGGAGCTACTGTGACTAAAACTGAGCTTCCCTACGCACAGGGAAGCAAGAGAAATGCTGATTTCATCAAACCCAGTTACATACTCAGAATCTGTACTACTGCGCAAATAGGCAAAACTAGCGCGTTCTAAAGCACGTCTCTTTAGGCAAAAAACCCGCTTCTTACGAAGTTGCCCAAATGCATCTGCGAAGTGTGCAACTTGTTCCCTGAGTTAGAAAACGTCGAGAAACGGTCGTTTCTGCTAGCGCTGTGCTTCTACACATGTCTTTGCTGAACGTTCAAAGGGCACAGTAATGCACTTTTCTCCCAGCAAATACACTGTTTCTAAGGAAATGAGAACACGCTGAGGAGACACTTGTGGGAGCTACTGTTACTAAAACTGAGCTTCCCTACGCACAGGGAAGCAAGAGAAATGCTGATTTCATCAAACCCAGTTACATACTCAGAATCTGTACTAATGCGCAAATAGGCAAAACTAGAGCGTTCTAAAGCACGTCTCTTTAGGCAAAAAACCCCCTTCTTACGAAGTTGCCCAAATGCATCTGCGAAGTGTGCAACTTGTTCCCTGAGTTCGAAAACGTCGAGAAACTGTCGTTTTGGCTAGCGCTGTGCTTCTACACATGTCTTTACTGAACGGTCAAAGGGCACAGGAATGCACTTTTCTCCCAGCAAATACACTGTTTCTAAGGAAATGGGAACACGCTGAGGAGACACTTGTGGGAGCTACTGTGACTAAAACTGAGCTTCCCTACGCACAGGGAAGCAAGAGAAATGCTGATTTCATCAAACCCAGTTACATACTCAGAATCTGTACTACTGCGCAAATAGGCAAAACTAGCGCGTTCTAAAGCACGTCTCTTTAGGCAAAAAACCCGCTTCTTACGAAGTTGCCCAAATGCATCTGCGAAATGTGCAACTTGTTCCCTGAGTTAGAAAACGTCGAGAAACGGTCGTTTCTGCTAGCGCTGTGCTTCTACACATGTCTTTGCTGAACGTTCAAAGGGCATAGTAATGCACTTTTCTCCCAGCAAATACACTGTTTCTAAGGAAATGGGAACACGCTGAGGAGACACTTGTGGGAGCTACTGTGACTAAAACTGAGCTTCCCTACGCACAGGGAAGCAAGAGAAATGCTGATTTCATCAAACCCAGTTACATACTCAGAATCTGTACTACTGCGCAAATAGGCAAAAGTAGAGCGTTCTAAAGCACGTCTCTTTAGGCAAAAAACCCCCTTCTTATGAAGTTGCCCAAATGCATCTGCGAAGTTTGCAACTTGTTCCCTGAGTTAGAAAACGTCGAGAAACGGTCGTTTCTGCTAGCGCTGTGCTTCTACACATGTCTTTGCTGAACGGTCAAAGGGCACAGGAATGCACTTTTCTCCCAGCAAATACACTGTTTCTAAGGAAATGGGAACACGCTGAGGAGACACTTGTGGGAGCTACTGTGACTAAAACTGAGCTTCCCTACGCACAGGGAAGCAAGAGAAATGCTGATTTCATCAAACCCAGTTACATACTCAGAATCTGTACTACTGCGCAAATAGGCAAAACTAGAGCGTTCTAAAGCACGTCTCTTTAGGCAAAAAACCCGCTTCTTACGAAGTTGCCCAAATGCATCTGCGAAGTGTGCAACTTGTTCCCTGAGTTCGAAAACGTCGAGAAACTGTCGTTTTGGCTAGCGCTGTGCTTCTACACATGTCTTTACTGAACGGTCAAAGGGCACAGGAATGCACTTTTCTCCCAGCAAATACACTGTTTCTAAGGAAACGGGAACACGCTGAGGAGACACTTGTGGGAGCTACTGTGACTAAAACTGAGCTTCCCTACGCACAGGGAAGCAAGAGAAATGCTGATTTCATCAAACCCAGTTACATACTCAGAATCTGTACTACTGCGCAAATAGGCAAAACTAGCGCGTTCTAAAGCACGTCTCTTTAGGCAAAAAACCCGCTTCTTACGAAGTTGCCCAAATGCATCTGCGAAATGTGCAACTTGTTCCCTGAGTTAGAAAACGTCGAGAAACGGTCGTTTCTGCTAGCGCTGTGCTTCTACACATGTCTTTGCTGAACGTTCAAAGGGCATAGTAATGCACTTTTCTCCCAGCAAATACACTGTTTCTAAGGAAATGGGAACACGCTGAGGAGACACTTGTGGGAGCTACTGTGACTAAAACTGAGCTTCCCTACGCACAGGGAAGCAAGAGAAATGCTGATTTCATCAAACACAGTTACATACTCAGAATCTGTACTACTGCGCAAATAGGCAAAACTAGAGCGTTCTAAAGCACGTCTCTTTAGGCAAAAAACCCCCTTCTTATGAAGTTGCCCAAATGCATCTGCGAAGTGTGCAACTTGTTCCCTGAGTTAGAAAACGTCGAGAAACGGTCGTTTCTGCTAGCGCTGTGCTTCTACACATGTCTTTGCTGAACGGTCAAAGGGCACAGGAATGCACTTTTCTCCCAGCAAATACACTGTTTCTAAGGAAATGGGAACACGCTGAGGAGACACTTGTGGGAGCTACTGTGACTAAAACTGAGCTTCCCTACGCACAGGGAAGCAAGAGAAATGCTGATTTCATCAAACCCAGTTACATACTCAGAATCTGTACTACTGCGCAAATAGGCAAAACTAGCGCGTTCTAAAGCACGTCTCTTTAGGCAAAAAACCCGCTTCTTACGAAGTTGCTCAAATGCCTCTGCGAAGTGTGCAACTTGTTCCCTGAGTTAGAAAAAGTCGAGAAACGTTCGTTTCTGCTAGCGCTGTGCTTCTACACATGTATTTGCTGAACGGTGAAAGCGCACAGTAATGCACTTTTCTCCCAGCAAATACACTGTTTCTAAGGAAATGGGAACACGCTGAGGAGACACTTGTGGGAGCTACTGTGACTAAAACTGAGCTTCCCTACGCACAGGGAAACAAGAGAAATGCTGATTTCATCAAACCTAGTTACATACTCAGAATCTGTACTACTGCGCAAATAGGCAAAACTAGCGCGTTCTAAAGCACGTCTCTTTAGTCAAAAAACCCGCTTCTTACGAAGTTGCCCAAATGCATCTGCGAAGTGTGCAACTTGTTCCCTGAGTTAGAAAACGTCGAGAAACGGTCGTTTCTGCTAGCGCTGTGCTTCTACACATGTCTTTGCTGAACGTTCAAATGGCATAGTAATGCACTTTTCTCCCAGCAAATACACTGTTTCTAAGGAAATGGGAACACGCTGAGGAGACACTTGTGGGAGCTACTGTGACTAAAACTGAGCTTCCCTACGCACAGGGAAGCAAGAGAAATGCTGATTTCATCAAACCCAGTTACATACTCAGAATCTGTACTAATGCGCAAATAGGCAAAACTAGAGCGTTCTAAAGCACGTCTCTTTAGGCAAAAAACCCCCTTCTTACGAAGTTGCCCAAATGAATCTGCGAAGTGTGCAACTTGTTCCCTGAGTTAGAAAACGTCGAGAAACGGTCATTTCTGCTAGCGCTGTGCTCCTACACATGTCTTTGCTGAACGTCAAAGGGCACAGTAATGCACTTTTCTCCCAGCAAATACACTGTTTCTAAGGAAATGGGAACACGCTGAGGAGACACTTGTGGGAGCTACTGTGACTAAAACTGAGCTTCCCTATGCAAAGGGAAGCAAGAGAAATGCTGATTTCATCAAACCCAGTTACATACTCAGAATCTGTACTACTGCGCAAATAGGCAAAACTAGCGCGTTCTAAAGCACGTCTCTTTAGGCAAAAAACCCGCTTCTTACGAAGTTGCTCAAATGCCTCTGCGAAGTGTGCAACTTGTTCCCTGAGTTAGAAAAAGTCGAGAAACGTTCGTTTCTGCTAGCGCTGTGCTTCTACACATGTATTTGCTGAACGGTGAAAGCGCACAGTAATGCACTTTTCTCCCAGCAAATACACTGTTTCTAAGGAAATGGGAACACGCTGAGGAGACACTTGTGGGAGCTACTGTGACTAAAACTGAGCTTCCCTACGCACAGGGAAGCAAGAGAAATGCTGATTTCATCAAACCCAGTTACATACTCAGAATCTGTACTACTGCGCAAATAGGCAAAACTAGCGCGTTCTAAAGCACGTCTCTTTAGGCAAAAAACCCGCTTCTTACGAAGTTGCCCAAATGCATCTGCGAAGTGTGCAACTTGTTCCCTGAGTTAGAAAACGTCGAGAAACGGTCGTTTCTGCTAGCGCTGTGCTTCTACACATGTCTTTGCTGAACGTTCAAAGGGCACAGTAATGCACTTTTCTCCCAGCAAATACACTGTTTCTAAGGAAATGGGAACACGCTGAGGAGACACTTGTGGGAGCTACTGTGACTAAAACTGAGCTTCCCTACGCACAGGGAAGCAAGAGAAATGCTGATTTCATCAAACCCAGTTACATACTCAGAATCTGTACTAATGCGCAAATAGGCAAAACTAGAGCGTTCTAAAGCACGTCTCTTTAGGCAAAAAACCCCCTTCTTACGAAGTTGCCCAAATGCATCTGCGAAGTGTGCAACTTGTTCCCTGAGTTCGAAAACGTCGAGAAACTGTCGTTTCGGCTAGCGCTGTGCTTCTACACATGTCTTTACTGAACGGTCAAAGGGCACAGGAATGCACTTTTCTCCCAGCAAATACACTGTTTCTAAGGAAATGGGAACACGCTGAGGAGACACTTGTGGGAGCTACTGTGACTAAAACTGAGCTTCCCTACGCACAGGGAAGCAAGAGAAATGCTGATTTCATCAAACCCAGTTACATACTCAGAATCTGTACTACTGCGCAAATAGGCAAAACTAGCGCGTTCTAAAGCACGTCTCTTTAGGCAAAAAACCCGCTTCTTTCGAAGTTGCTCAAATGCATCTGCGAAGTGTGCAACTTGTTCCCTGAGTTAGAAAAAGTCGAGAAACGTTTGTTTCTGCTAGCGCTGTGCTTCTACACATGTATTTGCTGAACGGTGAAAGCGCACAGTAATGCGCTTTTCTCCCAGCAAATACACTGTTTCTAAGGAAATGGGAACACGCTGAGGAGACACTTGTGGGAGCTACTGTGACTAAAACTGAGCTTCCCTACGCACAGGGAAACAAGAGAAATGCTGATTTCATCAAACCTAGTTACATACTCAGAATCTGTACTACTGCGCAAATAGGCAAAACTAGCGCGTTCTAAAGCACGTCTCTTTAGGCAAAAAACCCGCTTCTTACGAAGTTGCCCAAATGCATCTGCGAAGTGTGCAACTTGTTCCCTGAGTTAGAAAACGTCGAGAAACGGTCGTTTCTGCTAGCGCTGTGCTTCTACACATGTCTTTGCTGAACGTTCAAAGGGCATAGTAATGCACTTTTCTCCCAGCAAATACACTGTTTCTAAGGAAATGGGAACACGCTGAGGAGACACTTGTGGGAGCTACTGTGACTAAAACTGAGCTTCCCTACGCACAGGGAAGCAAGAGAAATGCTGATTTCATCAAACCCAGTTACATACTCAGAATCTGTACTAATGCGCAAATAGGCAAAACTAGAGCGTTCTAAAGCACGTCTCTTTAGGCAAAAAACCCCCTTCTTACGAAGTTGCCCAAATGCATCTGCGAAGTGTGCAACTTGTTCCCTGAGTTAGAAAACGTCGAGAAACGGTCATTTCTGCTAGCGCTGTGCTTCTACACATGTCTTTGCTGAAGGGTCAAAGGGCACAGGAATGCACTTTTCTCCCAGCAAATACACTGTTTCTAAGGAAATGGGAACACGCTGAGGAGACACTTGTGGGAGCTACTGTGACTAAAACTGAGCTTCCCTACGCACAGGGAAGCAAGAGAAATGCTGATTTCATCAAACCCAGTTACATACTCAGAATCTGTACTACTGCGCAAATAGGCAAAACTAGCGCGTTCTAAAGCACGTCTCTTTAGGCAAAAAACCCGCTTCTTACGAAGTTGCCCAAATGCATCTGCGAAGTGTGCAACTTGTTCCCTGAGTTAGAAAACGTCGAGAAACGGTCGTTTCTGCTAGCGCTGTGCTTCTACACATGTCTTTGCTGAACGGTCAAAGGGCACAGGAATGCACTTTTCTCCCAGCAAATACACTGTTTCTAAGGAAATGGGAACACGCTGAGGAGACACTTGTGGGAGCTACTGTGACTAAAACTGAGCTTCCCTACGCACAGGGAAGCAAGAGAAATGCTGATTTCATCAAACCCAGTTACATACTCAGAATCTGTACTACTGCGCAAATAGGCAAAACTAGCGCGTTCTAAAGCACGTCTCTTTAGGCAAAAAACCCGCTTCTTACGAAGTTGCTCAAATGCCTCTGCGAAGTGTGCAACTTGTTCCCTGAGTTAGAAAAAGTCGAGAAACGTTCGTTTCTGCTAGCGCTGTGCTTCTACACATGTATTTGCTGAACGGTGAAAGCGCACAGTAATGCACTTTTCTCCCAGCAAATACACTGTTTCTAAGGAAATGGGAACACGCTGAGGAGACACTTGTGGGAGCTACTGTGACTAAAACTGAGCTTCCCTACGCACAGGGAAACAAGAGAAATGCTGATTTCATCAAACCTAGTTACATACTCAGAATCTGTACTACTGCGCAAATAGGCAAAACTAGCGCGTTCTAAAGCATGTCTCTTTAGGCAAAAAACCCGCTTCTTACGAAGTTGCCCAAATGCATCTGCGAAGTGTGCAACTTGTTCCCTGAGTTAGAAAACTTCGAGAAACGGTCGTTTCTGCTAGCGCTGTGCTTCTACACATGTCTTTGCTGAACGTTCAAAGGGCATAGTAATGCACTTTTCTCCCAGCAAATACACTGTTTCTAAGGAAATGGGAACACGCTGAGGAGACACTTGTGGGAGCTACTGTGACTAAAACTGAGCTTCCCTACGCACAGGGAAGCAAGAGAAATGCTGATTTCATCAAACCCAGTTACATACTCAGAATCTGTACTAATGCGCAAATAGGCAAAACTAGCGCGTTCTAAAGCACGTCTCTTTAGGCAAAAAACCCCCTTCTTACGAAGTTGCCCAAATGCATCTGCGAAGTGTGCAACTTGTTCCCTGAGTTAGAAAACGTCGAGAAACGGTCATTTCTGCTAGCGCTGTGCTTCTACACATGTCTTTGCTGAACGGTCAAAGGGCACAGGAATGCACTTTTCTCCCAGCAAATACACTGTTTCTAAGGAAATGGGAACACGCTGAGGAGACACTTGTGGGAGCTACTGTGACTAAAACTGAGCTTCCCTACGCACAGGGAAGCAAGAGAAATGCTGATTTCATCAAACCCAGTTACATACTCAGAATCTGTACTACTGCGCAAATAGGCAAAACTAGAGCGTTCTAAAGCACGTCTCTTTAGGCAAAAAACCCCCTTCTTATGAAGTTGCCCAAATGCATCTGCGAAGTGTGCAACTTGTTCCCTGAGTTAGAAAACGTCGAGAAACGGTCGTTTCTGCTAGCGCTGTGCTTCTACACATGTCTTTGCTGAACGGTCAAAGGGCACAGTAATGCACTTTTCTCCCAGCAAATACACTGTTTCTAAGGAAATGGGAACACGCTGAGGAGACACTTGTGGGAGCTACTGTGACTAAAACTGAGCTTCCCTACGCACAGGGAAGCAAGAGAAATGCTGATTTCATCAAACCCAGTTACATACTCAGAATCTGTACTACTGCGCAAATAGGCAAAACTAGCGCGTTCTAAAGCACGTCTCTTTAGGCAAAAAACCCGCTTCTTACGAAGTTGCTCAAATGCCTCTGCGAAGTGGGCAACTTGTTCCCTGAGTTAGAAAAAGTCGAGAAACGTTCGTTTCTGCTAGCGCTGTGCTTCTACACATGTATTTGCTGAACGGTGAAAGCGCACAGTAATGCACTTTTCTCCCAGCAAATACACTGTTTCTAAGGAAATGGGAACACGCTGAGGAGACACTTGTGGGAGCTACTGTGACTAAAACTGAGCTTCCCTACGCACAGGGAAACAAGAGAAATGCTGATTTCATCAAACCCAGTTACATACTCAGAATCTGTACTACTGCGCAAATAGGCAAAACTAGCGCGTTCTAAAGCACGTCTCTTTAGGCAAAAAACCCGCTTCTTACGAAGTTGCTCAAATGCATCTGCGAAGTGTGCAACTTGTTCCCTGAGTTAGAAAACGTCGAGAAACGGTCGTTTCTGCTAGTGCTGTGCTTCTACACATGTCTTTGCTGAACATTCAAAGGGCATAGTAATGCACTTTTCTCGCAGCAAATACACTGTTTCTTAGGAAATGGGAACACGCTGAGGAGACACTTGTGGGAGCTACTGTGACTAAAACTGAGCTTCCCTACGCACAGGGAAGCAAGAGAAATGCTGATTTCATCAAACCCAGTTACATACTCAGAATCTGTACTACTGCGCAAATAGGCAAAACTAACGCGTTCTAAAGCACGTCTCTTTAGGCAAAGAACCCGCTTCTTACGAAGTTGCTCAAATGCATCTGCGAAGTGTGCAACTTGTTCCCTGAGTTAGAAAACTTCGAGAAACGGTCGTTTCTGCTAGCGCTGTGCTTCTACACATGTCTTTGCTGAACGGTCAAAGGGCACAGGAATGCACTTTTCTCCCAGCAAATACACTGTTTCTAAGGAAATGGGAACACGCTGAGGAGACACTTGTGGGAGCTACTGTGACTAAAACTGAGCTTCCCTACGCACAGGGAAGCAAGAGAAATGCTGATTTCATCAAACCCAGTTACATACTCAGAATCTGTACTACTGCGCAAATAGGCAAAACTAGCGCGTTCTAAAGCACGTCTCTTTAGGCAAAAAACCCGCTTCTTACGAAGTTGCCCAAATGCATCTGCGAAGTGTGCAACTTGTTCCCTGAGTTAGAAAACGTCGAGAAACGGTCGTTTCTGCTAGCGCTGTGCTTCTACACATGTCTTTGCTGAACGGTCAAAGGGCACAGGAATGCACTTTTCTCCCAGCAAATACACTGTTTCTAAGGAAATGGGAACACGCCGAGGAGACACTTGTGGGAGCTACTGTGACTAAAACTGAGCTTCCCTACGCACAGGGAAGCAAGAGAAATGCTGATTTCATCAAACCCAGTTACATACTCAGAATCTGTACTACTGCGCAAATAGGCAAAACTAGCGCGTTCTAAAGCACGTCTCTTTAGGCAAAAAACCCGCTTCTTACGAAGTTGCCCAAATGCCTCTGCGAAGTGTGCAACTTGTTCCCTGAGTTAGAAAACATCGAGAAACGGTCGTTTCTGCTAGCGCTGTGCTTCTACACATGTCTTTGCTGAACGGTCAAAGGGCACAGTAATGCACTTTTCTCCCAGCAAATACACTGTTTCTAAGGAAATGGGAACACGCTGAGGAGACACTTGTGGGAGCTACTGTGACTAAAACTGAGCTTCCCTACGCACAGGGAAGCAAGAGAAATGCTGATTTCATCAAACCCAGTTACATACTCAGAATCTGTACTACTGCGCAAATAGGCAAAACTAGCGCGTTCTAAAGCACGTCTCTTTAGGCAAAAAACCCGCTTCTTACGAAGTTGCCCAAATGCATCTGCGAAGTGTGCAACTTGTTCCCTGAGTTAGAAAACGTCGAGAAACGGTCGTTTCTGCTAGCGCTGTGCTTCTACACATGTCTTTGCTGAACGGTCAAAGGGCACAGGAATGCACTTTTCTCCCAGCAAATACACTGTTTCTAAGGAAATGGGAACACGCCGAGGAGACACTTGTGGGAGCTACTGTGACTAAAACTGAGCTTCCCTACGCACAGGGAAGCAAGAGAAATGCTGATTTCATCAAACCCAGTTACATACTCAGAATCTGTACTACTGCGCAAATAGGCAAAACTAGCGCGTTCTAAAGCACGTCTCTTTAGGCAAAAAACCCGCTTCTTACGAAGTTGCCCAAATGCCTCTGCGAAGTGTGCAACTTGTTCCCTGAGTTAGAAAACATCGAGAAACGGTCGTTTCTGCTAGCGCTGTGCTTCTACACATGTCTTTGCTGAACGGTCAAAGGGCACAGTAATGCACTTTTCTCCCAGCAAATACACTGTTTCTAAGGAAATGGGAACACGCTGAGGAGACACTTGTGGGAGCTACTGTGACTAAAACTGAGCTTCCCTACGCACAGGGAAGCAAGAGAAATGCTGATTTCATCAAACCCAGTTACATACTCAGAATCTGTACTACTGCGCAAATAGGCAAAACTAGCGCGTTCTAAAGCACGTCTCTTTAGGCAAAAAACCCGCTTCTTACGAAGTTGCCCAAATGCATCTGCGAAGTGTGCAACTTGTTCCCTGAGTTAGAAAACGTCGAGAAACGGTCGTTTCTGCTAGCGCTGTGCTTCTACACATGTCTTTGCTGAACGGTCAAAGGGCACAGGAATGCACTTTTCTCCCAGCAAATACACTGTTTCTAAGGAAATGGGAACACGCCGAGGAGACACTTGTGGGAGCTACTGTGACTAAAACTGAGCTTCCCTACGCACAGGGAAGCAAGAGAAATGCTGATTTCATCAAACCCAGTTACATACTCAGAATCTGTACTACTGCGCAAATAGGCAAAACTAGCGCGTTCTAAAGCACGTCTCTTTAGGCAAAAAACCCGCTTCTTACGAAGTTGCCCAAATGCCTCTGCGAAGTGTGCAACTTGTTCCCTGAGTTAGAAAACATCGAGAAACGGTCGTTTCTGCTAGCGCTGTGCTTCTACACATGTCTTTGCTGAACGGTCAAAGGGCACAGTAATGCACTTTTCTCCCAGCAAATACACTGTTTCTAAGGAAATGGGAACACGCTGAGGAGACACTTGTGGGAGCTACTGTGACTAAAACTGAGCTTCCCTACGCACAGGGAAGCAAGAGAAATGCTGATTTCATCAAACCCAGTTACATACTCAGAATCTGTACTACTGCGCAAATAGGCAAAACTAGCGCGTTCTAAAGCACGTCTCTTTAGGCAAAAAACCCGCTTCTTACGAAGTTGCCCAAATGCATCTGCGAAGTGTGCAACTTGTTCCCTGAGTTAGAAAACGTCGAGAAACGGTCGTTTCTGCTAGCGCTGTGCTTCTACACATGTCTTTGCTAAACGGTCAAAGGGCACAGGAATGCACTTTTCTCCCAGCAAATACACTGTTTCTAAGGAAATGGGAACACGCTGAGGAGACACTTGTGGGAGCTACTGTGACTAAAACTGAGCTTCCCTACGCACAGGGAAGCAAGAGAAATGCTGATTTCATCAAACCCAGTTACATACTCAGAATCTGTACTACTGCGCAAATAGGCAAAACTAGCGCGTTCTAAAGCACGGGTCTTTAGGCAAAAAACCCGCTTCTTACGAAGTTGCCCAAATGCATCTGCGAAGTGTGCAACTTGTTCCCTGAGTTAGAAAACGTCGAGAAACCGTCGTTTCTACTAGCGCTGTGCTTCTACACATGTCTTTGCTGAACGGTCAAAGGGCACAGGAATGCACTTTTCTCCCAGCAAATACACTGTTTCTAAGGAAATGGGAACACGCTGAGGAGACACTTGTGGGAGCTACTGTGACTAAAACTGAGCTTCCCTACGCACAGGGAAGCAAGAGAAATGCTGATTTCATCAAACCCAGTTACATACTCAGAATCTGTACTACTGCGCAAATAGGCAAAACTAGCGCGTTCTAAAGCACGTCTCTTTAGGCAAAAAACCCGCTTCTTACGAAGTTGCTCAAATGCATCTGCGAAGTGTGCAACTTGTTCCCTGAGTTAGAAAACGTCGAGAAACGGTCGTTTCTGCTAGCGCTGTGCTTCTACACATGTCTTTGCTGAACGGTCAAAGGGCACAGGAATGCACTTTTCTCCCAGCAAATACACTGTTTCTAAGGAAATGGGAACACGCTGAGGAGACACTTGTGGGAGCTACTGTGACTAAAACTGAGCTTCCCTACGCACAGGGAAGCAAGAGAAATGCTGATTTCATCAAACCCAGTTACATACTCAGAATCTGTACTACTGCGCAAATAGGCAAAACTAGAGCGTTCTAAAGCACGTCTCTTTAGGCAAAAAACCCCCTTCTTATGAAGTTGCCCAAATGCATCTGCGAAGTGTGCAACTTGTTCCCTGAGTTAGAAAACGTCGAGAAACGGTCGTTTCTGCTAGCGCTGTGCTTCTACACATGTCTTTGCTGAACGGTCAAAGGGCACAGGAATGCACTTTTCTCCCAGCAAATACATTGTTTCTAAGGAAATGGGAACACGCTGAGGAGACACTTGTGGGAGCTACTGTGACTAAAACTGAGCTTCCCTACGCACAGGGAAGCAAGAGAAATGCTGATTTCATCAAACCCAGTTACATACTCAGAATCTGTACTACTGCGCAAATAGGCAAAACTAGCGCGTTCTAAAGCACGTCTCTTTAGGCAAAAAACCCGCTTCTTACGAAGTTGCTCAAATGCCTCTGCGAAGTGTGCAACTTGTTCCCTGAGTTAGAAAACGTCGAGAAACGTTCGTTTCTGCTAGCGCTGTGCTTCTACACATGTATTTGCTAAACGGTGAAAGCGCACAGTAATGCACTTTTCTCCCAGCAAATACACTGTTTCTAAGGAAATGGGAACACGCTGAGGAGACACTTGTGGGAGCTACTGTGACTAAAACTGAGCTTCCCTACGCACAGGGAAGCAAGAGAAATGCTGATTTCATCAAACCCAGTTACATACTCAGAATCTGTACTACTGCGCAAATAGGCAAAACTAGCGCGTTCTAAAGCACGTCTCTTTAGGCAAAAAACCCGCTTCTTACGAAGTTGCCCAAATACATCTGCGAAGTGTGCAACTTGTTCCCTGAGTTAGAAAACGTCGAGAAACGGTCGTTTCTGCTAGCGCTGTGCTTCTACACATGTCTTTGCTGAACGTTCAAAGGGCATAGTAAGGCACTTTTCTCCCAGCAAATACACTGTTTCTAAGGAAATGGGAACACGCTGAGGAGACACTTGTGGGAGCTACTGTGACTAAAACTGAGCTTCCCTACGCACAGGGAAGCAAGAGAAATGCTGATTTCATCAAACCCAGTTACATACTCAGAATCTGTACTACTGCGCAAAGAGGCAAAACTAACGCGTTCTAAAGCACGTCTCTTTAGGCAAAGAACCCGCTTCTTACGAAGTTGCTCAAATGCATCTGCGAAGTGTGCAACTTGTTCCCTGAGTTAGAAAACATCGAGAAACGGTCGTTTCTGCTAGCGCTGTGCTTCTACACATGTCTTTGCTGAACGGTCAAAGGGCACAGTAATGCACTTTTCTCCCAGCAAATACACTGTTTCTAAGGAAATGGGAACACGCTGAGGAGACACTTGTGGGAGCTACTGTGACTAAAACTGAGCTTCCATACGCACAGGGAAGCAAGAGAAATGCTGATTTCATCAAACCCAGTTACATACTCAGAATCTGTACTACTGCGCAAATAGGCAAAACTAGCGCGTTCTAAAGCACGTCTCTTTAGGCAAAAAACCCGCTTCTTACGAAGTTGCCCAAATGCATCTGCGAAGTGTGCAACTTGTTCCCTGAGTTAGAAAACGTCGAGAAACGGTCGTTTCTGCTAGCGCTGTGCTTCTACACATGTCTTTGCTGAACGGTCAAAGGGCACAGGAATGCACTTTTCTCCCAGCAAATACACTGTTTCTAAGGAAATGGGAACACGCTGAGGAGACACTTGTGGGAGCTACTGTGACTAAAACTGAGCTTCCCTACGCACAGGGAAGCAAGAGAAATGCTGATTTCATCAAAGCCAGTTACATACTCAGAATCTGTACTACTGCGCAAATAGGCAAAACTAGCGCGTTCTAAAGCACGTCTCTTTAGGCAAAAAACCCGCTTCTTACGAAGTTGCTCAAATGCATCTGCGAAGTGTGCAACTTGTTCCCTGAGTTAGAAAACGTCGAGAAACGGTCGTTTCTGCTAGCGCTGTGCTTCTACACATGTCTTTGCTGAAGGGTCAAAGGGCACAGTAATGCACTTTTCTCCCAGCAAATACACTGTTTCTAAGGAAATGGGAACACGCTGAGGAGACACTTGTGGGAGCTACTGTGACTAAAACTGAGCTTTTCTTGGCACAGGGAAGCAAGAAAAATGCTGATTTCATCAAACACAGTTACATACTGAGAATCTGTACGACTGCGCAAATAGGCAAAACTAGCGCGTTCTAAAGCACGTCTCTTTAGGCAAAAAACCCGCTTCTTACGAAGTTGCCCAAATGCATCTGGGAAGTGTGCAACTTGTTCCCTGATTTAGAAAACGTCGAGAAACGGTCGTTTCTGCTAGCGCTGTTCTTCGACACATGTCTTTGCTGAACAGTCAAAGGGCACAGTAATGCACTTTTCTCCCAGCAAATACACTGTTTCTAAGGAAATGGGAACACGCTGAGGAGACACTTTTGGGAGCTACTGTGACTAAAACTGAGCTTCCCTACGCACAGGGAAGCAAGAGAAATGCTGATTTCATCAAACCCAGTTACATACTCAGAATCTGTACTACTGCGCAAATAGGCAAAACTAGCGCGTTCTAAAGCACGTCTCTTTAGGCAAAAAACCCGCTTCTTACGAAGTTGCTCAAATGCATCTGCGAAGTGTGCAACTTGTTCCCTGAGTTAGAAAACGTCGAGAAACGGTCGTTTCTGCTAGCGCTGTGCTTCTACACATGTCTTTGCTGAACGGTCAAAGGGCACAGGAATGCACTTTTCTCCCAGCAAATACACTGTTTCTAAGGAAATGGGAACACGCTGAGGAGACACTTGTGGGAGCTACTGTGACTAAAACTGAGCTTCCCTACGCACAGGGAAGCAAGAGAAATGCTGATTTCATCAAACCCAGTTACATACTCAGAATCTGTACTACTGCGCAATTAGGCAAAACTAGCGCGTTCTAAAGCACGTCTCTTTAGGCAAAAAACCCGCTTCTTACGAAGTTGCTCAAATGCATCTGCGAAGTGTGCAACTTGTTCCCTGAGTTAGAAAACGTCGAGAAACGTTCGTTTCTGCTAGCGCTGTGCTTCTACACATGTATTTGCTGAACGGTGAAAGCGCACAGTAATGCACTTTTCTCCCAGGATATACACTGTGTCTAAGGAAATGGGAACACACTGAGGAGACACTTGTGGGAGCTACTGTGACTAAAACTGAGCTTCCCTACGCACAGGGAAGCAAGAGAAATGCTGATTTCATCAAGCCCAGTTACATACTCAGAATCTGTACCACTGCGCAAATAGGCATGTCTCTTTAGGCAAAAAACTCATTTCTGACAGTTGCCCAAATGCATCTCAGAAGTGTGCAACTTGTTCCCTGAGTTAGAAAACGTCGAGAAACGTTCGTTTCTGCTAGCGCTGTGCTTCTACACATGTATTTGCTGAACGGTGAAAGCGCACAGTAATGCACTTTTCTCCCAGCAAATACACTGTTTCTAAGGAAATGGGAACACACTGAGGAGACACTTGTGGGAGCTTCTGTGACTAAAACTGAGCTTCCCTACGCACAGGGAAGCAAGAGAAATGCTGATTTCATCAAGCCCAGTTACATACTCAGAATCTGTACTACTGCGCAAATAGGCATGTCTCTGTAGGCAAAAAACTCATTTCTGACAAAGTTGCCCAAATGCATCTCAGAAGTGTGCCACCTGTTCCCTGAGTTAGAAAACGTCGAGAAACGGTCCTTTCAGCTAGCGCTGTGCTTCTACACATGTATTTGCTGAACGGTGAATGCGCACCGTGATGCACTTTTCTCCCAGCAAATACACTGTTCCTAAGGAACTGGGAACACACTGAGGAGACACTTGTGGGAGCTACTGTGACTAAAACAGAGCTTCCCTACGCACAGGGAAGCAAGAGAAATGCTGATTTCATCAAGCCCAGTTACATACTCAGAATCTGTACTACTGCGCAAATAGGCATGTCTCTGTAGGCAAAAAACTCATTTTTGAGAAAGTTACCCAAATGCATCTCAGAAGTGTGCAACTTGTTCCCTGAGTTAGAAAACGTCGAGAAACGTTCGTTTCTGCTAGCGCTGTGCTTCTACACATGTATTTGCTGAACGGTGAAAGCGCACAGTGATGCACTTTTCTCCCAGGATATACACTGTGTCTAAGGAAATGGGAACACACTGAGGAGACACTTGTGGGAGCTACTGTGATTAATACTGAGCTTCCCTACGCCCAGGGAAGCAAGAGAAATGCTGATTTCATCAAGCCCAGTTACATACTCAGAATCTGTACTACTGCGCAAATAGGCATGTCTCTTTAGGCAAAAAACTCATTTCTGACAAAGTTGCCCAAATGCATCTCAGAAGTGTGCAACTTGTTCCCTGAGTTAGAAAACGTCGAGAAATGGTCGTTTCTGCTAGCGCTGTGCTTCTACACATGTATTTGCTGAACGGTGAAAGCGCACAGTAATGCACTTTTCTCCCAGCAAATACACTGTTTCTAAGGAAATGGGAACACACTGAGGAGACACTTGTGGGACATACTGTGACTAAAACTGAGCTTCCCTACGCACAGGGAGGCAAGAGAAATGCTGATTTCATCAAGCCCAGTTACATACTCAGAATCTGTACTACTGCGCAAATAGGCATGTCTCTGTAGGCAAAAAACTCATTTCGGACAAAGTTGCCCAAATGCATCTCAGAAGTGTGCAACTTGTTCCCTGAGTTAGAAAACGTAGAGAAACGGTCGTTTCTGCTAGCGCTGTGCTTCTACACATGTATTTGCTGAACGGTGAAAGCGCACAGTAATGCACTTTTCTCCCAGCAAATACACTGTTTCTAAGGAAATGGGAACACACTGAGGAGACACTTGTGGGAGCTACTGTGACTAAAACTGAGCTTCCCTACGCACAGGGAAGCAAGAGAAATGCTGATTTCATCAAGCCCAGTTACATACTCAGAATCTGTACTACTGAGCAAATAGGCATGTCTCTGTAGGCAAAAAACTCATTTCTGACAAAGTTGCCCAAATGCATCTCAGAAGTGTGCAACTTGTTCCCTGAGTTAGAAAACATCGAGAAACGGTCGTTTCTGCTAGCGCTGTGCTTCTACACATGTATTTGCTGAACGGTGAAAGCGCACAGTAATGCACTTTTCTCCCAGCAAATACACTGTTTCTAAGGAAATGGGAACACACTGAGTAGACACTAGTGGGAGCTACTGTGACTAAAACTGAGCTTCCCTACGCACAGGGAAGCAAGAGAAATGCTGATTTCATCCAGCCCAGTTACATACTCAGAATCTGTACTACTGCGCAAATAGACATGTCTCTGTAGGCAAAAAACTCATTTCTGACAAAGTTGCCCAAATGCATCTCCCAAGTGTGCAACTTGTTCCCTGAGTTAGAAAACGTCGAGAAACGGTCTTTCTGCTAGCGCTGTGCTTCTACACATGTATTTGCTGAACGGTGAAAGCGCACAGTAATGCACTTTTCTACCAGGATATACACTGTGTCTAAGGAAATGGGAACACACTGAGGAGACACTTGTGGGAGCTACTGTGACTAAAACTGAGCTTCCCTACGCACAGGGAAGCAAGAGAAATGCTGATTTCATCAAGCCCAGTTACATACTCAGAATCTGTACTACTGCGCAAATAGGCATGTCTCTTTAGGCAAAAAACTCATTTCTGACAGTTGCCCAAATGCATCTCAGAAGTGTGCAACTTGTTCCCTGAGTTAGAAAACGTCGAGAAACGTTCGTTTCTGCTAGCGCTGTGCTTCTACACATGTATTTGCTGAACGGTGAAAGCGCAAAGTAATGCACTTTTCTCCCAGCAAATACACTGTTTCTAAGGAAATGGGAACACACTGAGGAGACACTTGTGGGAGCTTCTGTGACTAAAACTGAGCTTCCCTACGCACAGGGAAGCAAGAGAAATGCTGATTTCATCAAGCCCAGTTGCATACTCAGAATCTGTACTACTGCGCAAATAGGCATGTCTCTGTAGGCAAAAAACTCATTTCTGACAAAGTTGCCCAAATGCATTTCAGAAGTGTGCCACCTGTTCCCTGAGTTAGAAAACGTCGAGAAACGGTCCTTTCAGCTAGTGCCGTGCTTCTACACATGTATTTGCTGAACGGTGAATGCGCACCGTGATGCACTTTTCTCCCAGCAAATACACTGTTCCTAAGGAACTGGGAACACACTGAGGAGACACTTGTGGGAGCTACTGTGACTAAAACAGAGCTTCCCTACGCACAGGGAAGCAAGAGAAATGCTGATTTCATCAAGCCCAGTTACATACTCAGAATCTGTACGACTGCGCAAATAGGCTTGTCTCTGTAGGCAAAAAACTCATTTCTGACAAAGTTGCCCAAATGCATCTCAGAAGTGTGCAACTTGTTCCCTGAGTTAGAAAACGTCGAGGAACGTTCGTTTCTGCTAGCGCTGTGCTTCTACACATGTATTTGCTGAACGGTGAAAGCGCACAGTGATGCACTTTTCTCCCAGTAAATACACTGTTTCTAAGGAACTGGGAACACACTGAGGAGACACTTGTGGGAGCTACTGTGACTAAAATTGAGCTTCCCTACGCACAGGGAAGCAAGAGAAATGCTGATTTCATCAAGCCCAGTTACATACTCAGAATCTGTACTACTGCGCATATAGGCATGTCTCTGTAGGCAAAAAACTCATTTCTGACAAAGTTGCCCAAATGCATCTCAGAAGTGTGCAACTTGTTCCCTGAGTTAGAAAACGTCGAGAAACGTTCGTTTCTGCTAGCGCTGTGCTTCTACACATGTATTTGCTGAACGGTGAAAGCGCACAGTGATGCACTTTTCTCCCAGCAAATACACTGTTTCTAAAGAAATGGGAACACACTGAGGAGACACTTGTGGGAGCTACTGTGACTACAATTGAGCTTCCCTACGCACAGGGAAGCAAGAGAAATGCTGATTTCATCAAGCCCAGGGACATACTCAGAATCTGTACTACTGCGCAAATATGCATGTCTCTGTAGGCAAAAAACTCATTTCTGACAAAGTTGCCCATATGCATCTCAGAAGTGTGCAACTTGTTCCCTGAGTTAGAAAACGTCGAGAAACGTTCATTTCTGCTAGCGCTGTGCTTCTACACATGTATTTGCTGAACGGTCAAAGCGCACAGTAATGCACTTTTCTCCCAGCAAATACACTGTTTCTAAGGAAATGGGAACACACTGAGGACACACTTGTGGGAGCTACGGTGACTAAAACTGAGCTTCCCTACGCACAGGGAAGCAAGAGAAATGCTGATTTCATCAAGCCCAGTTACATACTCAGAATCTGTACTACTGCGCATATAGGCATGTCTCTGTAGGCAAAAAACTCATTTCTGACAAAGTTGCCCAAATGCATCTCAGAAGTGTGCAACTTGTTCCCTGAGTTAGAAAACGTCGAGAAACGGTCGTTTCTGCTAGCGCTGTGCTTCTACACATGTATTTGCTGAACGGTGAAAGCGCACAGTAATGCACTTTTCTCCCAGCAAATACACTGTTTCTAAGGAAATGGGAACACACTGAGTAGACACTAGTGGGAGCTACTGTGACTAAAACTGAGCTTCCCTACGCACAGGGAAGCAAGAGAAATGCTGATTTCATCCAGCCCAGTTACATACTCAGAATCTGTACTACTGCGCAAATAGACATGTCTCTGAGGGCAAAAAACTCATTTCTGACAAAGTTGCCCAAATGCATCTCCGAAGTGTGCAACTTGTTCCCTGAGTTAGAAAACGTCGAGAAACGGTCTTTCTGCTAGCGCTGTGCTTCTACACATGTATTTGCTGAACGGTGAAAGCGCACAGTAATGCACTTTTCTACCAGGATATACACTGTGTCTAAGGAAATGGGAACACACTGAGGAGACACTTGTGGGAGCTACTGTGACTAAAACTGAGCTTCCCTACGCACAGGGAAGCAAGAGAAATGCTGATTTCATCCAGCCCAGTTACATACTCAGAATCTGTACTACTGCGCAAATAGACATGTCTCTGTAGGCAAAAAACTCATTTCTGACAAAGTTGCCCAAATGCATCTCAGAAGTGTGCCACCTGTTCCCTGAGTTAGAAAACGTCGAGAAACGGCCCTTTCAGCTAGCGCTGTGCTTCTACACATGTATTTGCTGAACGGTGAATGCGCACCGTGATGCACTTTTCTCCCAGCAAATACACTGTTCCTAAGGAACTGGGAACACACTGAGGAGACACTTGTGGGAGCTACTGTGACTAAAACAGAGCTTCCCTACGCACAGGGAAGCAAGAGAAATGCTGATTTCATCAAGCCCAGTTACATACTCAGAATCTGTACTACTGCGCAAATAGGCAAGCCTCTGTAGGCAAAAAACTCATTTCAGACAATGTTGCCCAAATGCATCTCAGAAGTGTGCCACTTGTTCCCTGAGTTAGAAAACGTCGAGAAACGTTCGTTTCTGCTAGCGCTGTGCTTCTACACATGTATTTGCTGAACGGTGAAAGCGCACAGTAATGCACTTTTCTCCCAGCAAATACACTGTTTCTACGGAAATGGGAACACACTGAGGAGACACTTGTGGGAGCTACTGTGACTAAAACTGAGCTTTCCTACGCACAGGGAAGCAAGAGAAATGCTGATTTCATCAAGCCCAGTTACATACTCAGAATCTGTACTACTGCGCAAATAGGCATGTCTCTGTAGGCAAAAAACTCATTTCTGAGAAAGTTACCCAAATGCATCTCAGAAGTGTGCCACTTGTTCCCTGAGTTAGAAAACGTCGAGAAACGTTCGTTTCTGCTAGCTCTGTGCTTCTACACATGTATTTGCTGAACCGTGAAAGCGCACAGTGATGCACTTTTCTCCCAGCAAATACACTGTTTCTAAGGAAATGGGAACACACTGAGGAGACACTTGTGGGAGCTACTGTGACTAAAATTGAGCTTCCCTACGCACAGGGAAGCAAGAGAAATGCTGATTTCATCAAGCCCAGGGACATACTCAGAGTCTGTACTACTGCGCAAATAGGCATGTCTCTGTAGGCAAAAAACTCATTTCTGACAAAGTTGCCCAAATGCATCTCAGAAGTGTGCAACTTGTTCCCTGAGTTAGAAAACGTCGAGAAACGTTCGTTTCTGCTAGCGCTGTGCTTCTACACATGTATTTGCTGAACGGTGAAAGCGCACAGTAATGCACTTTTCTCCCAGCAAATACACTGTTTCTAAGGAAATGGGAACACACTGAGGAGACACTTGTGAGAGCTACTGTGACTAAAACTGAGCTTCCCTACGCACAGGGAAGCAAGAGAAATGCTGATTTCATCAAGCCCAGGGACATACTCAGAATATGTACTACTGCGCAAATAGGCATGTCTCTGTAGGCAAAAAACTCATTTCTGAGAAAGTTACCCAAATGCATCTCAGAAGTGTGCCACTTGTTCCCTGAGTTAGAAAACGTCGAGAAACGTTCGTTTCTGCTAGCTCTGTGCTTCTACACATGTATTTGCTGAACGGTGAAAGCGCACAGTGATGCACTTTTCTCCCAGCAAATACACTGTTTCTAAGGAAATGCGAACACACTGAGGAGACAATTGTGGGAGCTACTGTGACTAAAACTGAGCTTCCCTACGCACAGGGAGGCAAGAGAAATGCTGATTTCATCAAGCCCAGTTACATACTCAGAATCTGTACTACTGCGCAAATAGGCATGTCTCTGTAGGCAAAAAACTCATTTCTGAGAAAGTTACCCAAATGCATCTCAGAAGTGTGCCACTTGTTCCCTGAGTTAGAAAACGTCGAGAAACGTTCGTTTCTGCTAGCTCTGTGCTTCTACACATGTATTTGCTGAACGGTGAAAGCGCACAGTGATGCACTTTTCTCCCAGCAAATACACTGTTTCTAAGGAAATGGGAACACACTGAGGAGACAATTGTGGGAGCTACTGTGACTAAAACTGAGCTTCCCTACGCACAGGGAAGCAAGAGAAATGAGGATTTCATCAAGCCCAGGGACATACTCAGAATCTGTACTACTGCGCAAATAGGCATGTCTCTGTAGGCAAAAAACTCATTTCTGATAAAGTTGCCCAAATGCATCTCAGAAGTGTGCAACTTGTTCCCTGAGTTAGAAAACGTCGAGAAACGTTCGTTTCTGCTAGCGCTGTGCTTCTACACATGTATTTGCTGAACGGTGAAAGCGCACAGTAATGCACTTTTCTACCAGCAAATACACTGTTTCTAAGGAAATGGGAACACACTGAGGAGACACTTGTGAGAGCTACTGTGACTAAAACTGAGCTTCCCTACGCACAGGGAAGGAAGAGAAATGCTGATTTCATCAAGCCCAGTTACATACTCAGAATCTGTACTACTGCGCAAATAGGCATGTCTCTGTAGGCAAAAAAACTCATTTCTGACAAAGTTGCCCAAATGCATCTGAGAAGTGTGAAACTTGTTCCCTGAGTTAGAAAACGTCGAGAAACGTTCGTTTCTGCTAGCGCTGGGCTTCTACACATGTATTTGCTGAACGGTAAAAGCGCACAGTGATGCACTTTTCTCCCAGCAAATACACTGTTTCTAAGGAAATGGGAACACACTGAGGAGACACTTGTGGGAGCTACTGTGACTAAAACTGAGCTTCCCTACGCACAGGGAAGCAAGAGAAATGCTGATTTCATCAAGCCCAGTTACATACTCAGAATCTGTACTACTGCGCAAATAGGCATGTCTCTGTAGGCAAAAAACTCATTTCTGAGAAAGTTACCCAAATGCATCTCAGAAGTGTGCCACTTGTTCCCTGAGTTAGAAAACGTCGAGAAACGTTCGTTTCTGCTAGCTCTGTGCTTCTACACATGTATTTGCTGAACGGTGAAAGCGCACAGTGATGCACTTTTCTCCCAGCAAATACACTGTTTCTAAGGAACTGGGAACACACTGAGAAGACACTTGTGGGAGCTACTGTGACTAAAATTGAGCTTCCCTACGCACAGGGAAGCAAGAGAAATGCTGATTTCATCAAGCCCAGGGACATACTCAGAGTCTGTACTACTGCGCAAATAGGCATGTCTCTGTAGGCAAAAAACTCATTTCTGACAAAGTTGCCCAAATGCATCTCAGAAGTGTGCAACTTGTTCCCTGAGTTAGAAAACGTCGAGAAACTTTCATTTCTGCTAGTGCTGTGCTTCTACACATGTATTTGCTGAACGGTGAAAGCGCACAGTAATGCACTTTTCTCCCAGCAAATACACTGTTTCTAAGGAACTGGGAACACACTGAGGAGACACTTGTGGGAGCTACTGTGACTAAAACTGAGCTTCCCTACGCACAGGGAAGCAAGAGAAATGCTGATTTCATCAAGCCCAGTTACATACTCAGAATCTGTACTACTGCGCAAATAGGCATGTCTCTTTAGGCAAAAAACTCATTTCTGACAAAGTTTCCCAAATGCATCTCAGAAGTGTGCCACTTGTTCCCTGAGTTAGAAAACATCGAGAAACGGTCGTTTCAGCTAGCGCTGTGCTTCTACACATGTATTTGCTGAACGGTGAAAGCGCACAGTGATGCACTTTTCTCCCAGCAAATACAGTGTTCCTAAGGAACTGGGAACACACTGAGGAGACACTTGTGGGAGCTACTGTGACTAAAACTGAGCTTCCCTACGCACAGGGAAGCAAGAGAAATGCTGATTTCATCAAGCCCAGTTACATACTCAGAATCTGTACTACTGCGCAAATAGGCATGTCTCTGTAGGCAAAAAACTCATTTTTGAGAAAGTTACCCAAATGCATCTCAGAAGTGTGCCACTTGTTCCCTGAGTTAGAAAACGTCGAGAAACGTTCGTTTCTGCTAGCGCTGTGCTTCTACACATGTATTTGCTGAACGGTGAAAGCGCACAGTAATGCATTTTTCTCCCAGCAAATACACTGTTTCTAAGGAAATGGGAACACACTGAGGAGACACTTGTGGGAGCTACTGTGACTAAAACTGAGCTTCCCTACGCACAGGGAAGCAAGAGAAATGCTGATTTCATCAAGCCCAGTTACATACTCAGAATCTGTACTACTGCGCAAATAGGCATGTCTCTGTAGGCAAAAAACTCATTTCTGACAAAGTTGCCCAAATGCATCTCAGAAGTGTGCAACTTGTTCCCTGAGTTAGAAAACGTCGAGAAACGGTCGTTTCAGCTAGCGCTGTGCTTCTACACATGTATTTGCTGAACGGTGAAAGCGCACAGTGATGCACTTTTCTCCCAGCAAATACACTGTTTCTAAGGAAATGGGAACACACTGAGGAGACACTTGTGGGAGCTACTGTGACTAAAACTGAGCTTCCCTACGCACAGGGAAGCAAGAGAAATGCTGATTTCATCAAGCCCAGTTACATACTCAGAATCTGTACTACTGCGCAAATAGGCATGTCTCTGTAGGCAAAAAACTCATTTCTGACAAAGTTGCCCAAATGCATCTCAGAAGTGTGCAACATGTTCCCTGAGTTAGAAAACGTCGAGAAACGTTCGTTTCTGCTAGCGCTGTGCTTCTACACATGTATTTGCTGAACGGTGAAAGCGCACAGTAATGCACTTTTCGCCCAACAAATACACTGTTTCTAAGGAACTGGGAACACACTGAGGAGACACTACTGGGAGCTACTGTGACTAAAACTGAGCTTCCCTACGCACAGGGAAGCAAGAGAAATGCTGATTTCATCAAGCCCAGTGACATACTCAGAATCTGTACTACTGCGCAATTAGGCATGTCTCTGTAGGCAAAAAACTCATTTTTGAGAAAGTTACCCAAATGCATCTCAGAAGTGTGCAACTTGTTCCCTGAGTTAGAAAACGTCGAGAAACGTTCGTTTCTGCTAGCGCTGTGCTTCTACACATGTATTTGCTGAACGGTGAAAGCGCACAGTAATGCACTTTTCTCCCAGCAAATACACTGTTTCTAAGGAAATGGGAACACACTGAGGAGACACTTGTGGGAGCTACTGGGACTAAAACTGAGCTTCGCTCCGCACAGGGAAGCAAGAGAAATGCTGATTTCATCAAGCCCAGTTACATACTCAGAATCTGTACTACTGCGCAAATAGGCATGTCTCTGTAGGCAAAAAACTCATTTTTGAGAAAGTTACCCAAGCTGGGCGTGGTGGCGCACGCCTTTAATCCCAGCACTCGGGAGGCAGAGGCAGGCGGATCGCTGTGAGTTCGAGGCCAGCCTAGTCTACAAAGTGAGTCCAGAATGGCCAAGGCTACACAGAGAAACCCTGTCTCGAAAAAAAAAAAAAAGAAAAAAAAAAAAAAAGAAAAAAAGAGAAAGTTACCCAAATGCATCTCAGAAGTGTGCCACTTGTTCCCTGAGTTAGAAAACGTCGAGAAACGTTCGTTTCTGCTAGCGCTGTGCTTCTACACATGTTTTTGCTGAACGGTGAAAGCGCACAGAAATGCACTTTTCTCCCAGCAAATACACTGTTTCTAAGGAAATGGGAACACACGGAGGAGACACTTATGGGAGCTACTGTGACTAAAACTGAGCTTCCCTACACACAGGGAAGCAAGAGAAATGCTGATTTCATCAAGCCCAGTTACATACTCAGAATCTGTACTACTGCGCAAATAGGCATGTCTCTTTAGGCAAAAAACTCATTTCTGACAAAGTTGCCCAAATGCATCTCAGAAGTGTGCCACTTGTTCCCTGAGTTAGAAAACGTCGAGAAACGGTCGTTTCAGCTAGCGTTGTGCTTCTACACATGTATTTGCTGAACGGTGAAAGCGCACAGTGATGCACTTTTCTCCCAGCAAATACACTGTTTCTAAGGAAATGGGAACACACTGAGGAGACACTTGTGGGAGCTACTGGGACTAAAACTGAGCTTCGCTCCACACAGGGAAGCAAGAGAAATGCTGATTTCATCAAGCCCAGTTACATACTCAGAATCTGTACTACTGCGCAAATAGGCATGTCTCTGTAGGCAAAAAACTCATTTCTGACAAAGTTGCCCAAATGCATCTCAGAAGTGTGCAACTTGTTCCCTGAGTTAGAAAACGTCGAGAAACGGTCGTTTCAGCTAGCGCTGTGCTTCTACACATGTATTTGCTGAACGGTGAAAGCGCACAGTGATGCACTTTTCTCCCAGCAAATACACTGTTTCTAAGGAACTGGGAACACACAGAGGAGACACTTGTGGGAGGTACTGTGACTAAAACTGAGCTTCCCTACGCACAGGGAAGCAAGAGAAATGCTGATTTCATCAAGCCCAGTTGCATACTCAGAATCTGTACTACTGCGCAAATAGGCATGTCTCTGTAGGCAAAAAACTCATTTCTGACAAAGTTGCCCAAATGCATCTCAGAAGTATGCAACATGTTCCCTGAGTTAGAGAACGTCGAGAAACGTTCGTTTCTGCTAGCGCTGTGCTTCTACACATGTATTTGCTGAACGGTGAAAGCGCACAGTAATGCACTTTTCCCCCTACAAATACACTGTTTCTAAGGAACTGGGAACACACTGAGGAGACACTTGTGGGAGCTACTGTGACTAAAACTGAGCTTCCCTACGCACAGGGAAGCAAGAGAAATGCTGATTTCATCAAGCCCAGTTACATACTCAGAATCTGTACTACTGCGCAAATAGGCATGTCTCTGTAGGCAAAAAACTCATTTCGGACAAAGTTGCCCAAATGCATCTCAGAAGTGTGCAACTTGTTCCCTGAGTTAGAAAACGTCGAGAAACGTTCGTTTCTGCTAGCGCTGTGCTTCTACACATGTCTTTGCTGAACGGTCAAAGGGCACAGGAATGCACTTTTCTCCCAGCAAATACACTGTTTCTAAGGAAATGGGAACACGCTGAGGAGACACTTGTGGGAGCTTCTGTGACTAAAACTGAGCTTCCCTACGCACAGGGAAGCAAGAGAAATGCTGATTTCATCAAACCCAGTTACATACTCAGAATCTGTACTACTGCGCAAATAGGCAAAACTAGCGCGTTCTAAAGCACGGGTCTTTAGGCAAAAAACCCGCTTCTTACGAAGTTGCCCAAATGCATCTGCGAAGTGTGCAACTTGTTCCCTGAGTTAGAAAACGTCGAGAAACGGTCGTTTCTGCTAGCGCTGTGCTTCTACACATGTCTTTGCTGAACGGTCAAAGGGCACAGGAATGCACTTTTCTCCCAGCAAATACACTGTTTCTAAGGAAATGGGAACACGCTGACGAGACACTTGTGGGAGCTACTGTGACTAAAACTGAGCTTCCCTACGCACAGGGAAGCAAGAGAAATGCTGATTTCATCAAACCCAGTTACATACTCAGAATCTGTACTACTGCGCAAATAGGCAAAACTAGCGCGTTCTAAAGCACGTCTCTTTAGGCAAAAAACCCGCTTCTTACGAAGTTGCTCAAATGCATCTGCGAAGTGTGCAACTTGTTCCCTGAGTTAGAAAACGTCGAGAAACGGTCGTTTCTGCTAGCGCTGTGCTTCTACACATGTCTTTGCTGAACGGTCAAAGGGCACAGGAATGCACTTTTCTCCCAGCAAATACACTGTTTCTAAGGAAATGGGAACACGCTGAGGAGACACTTGTGGGAGCTACTGTGACTAAAACTGAGCTTCCCTACGCACAGGGAAGCAAGAGAAATGCTGATTTCATCAAACCCAGTTACATACTCAGAATCTGTACTACTGCGCAAATAGGCAAAACTAGAGCGTTCTAAAGCACGTCTCTTTAGGCAAAAAACCCCCTTCTTATGAAGTTGCCCAAATGCATCTGCGAAGTGTACAACTTGTTCCCTGAGTTAGAAAACGTCGAGAAACGGTCGTTTCTGCTAGCGCTGTGCTTCTACACATGTCTTTGCTGAACGGTCAAAGGGCACAGTAATGCACTTTTCTCCCAGCAAATACATTGTTTCTAAGGAAATGGGAACACGCTGAGGAGACACTTGTGGGAGCTACTGTGACTAAAACTGAGCTTCCCTACGCACAGGGAAGCAAGAGAAATGCTGATTTCATCAAACCCAGTTACATACTCTGAATCTGTACTACTGCGCAAATAGGCAAAACTAGCGCGTTCTAAAGCACGTCTCTTTAGGCAAAAAACCCGTTTCTTACGAAGTTGCTCAAATGCCTCTGCGAAGTGTGCAACTTGTTCCCCGAGTTAGAAAACGTCGAGAAACGTTCGTTTCTGCTAGCGCTGTGCTTCTACACATGTATTTGCTAAACGGTGAAAGCGCACAGTAATGCACTTTTCTCCCAGCAAATACACTGTTTCTAAGGAAATGGGAACACGCTGAGGAGACACTTGTGGGAGCTACTGTGACTAAAACTGAGCTTCCCTACGCACAGGGAAGCAAGAGAAATGCTGATTTCATCAAACCCAGTTACATACTCAGAATCTGTACTACTGCGCAAATAGGCAAAACTAGCGCGTTCTAAAGCACGTCTCTTTAGGCAAAAAACCCGCTGCTTACGAAGTTGCCCAAATGCATCTGCGAAGTGTGCAACTTGTTCCCTGAGTTAGAAAACGTCGAGAAACGGTCGTTTCTGCTAGCGCTGTGCTTCTACACATGTCTTTGCTGAACGTTCAAAGGGCATAGTAAGGCACTTTTCTCCCAGCAAATACACTGTTTCTAAGGAAATGGGAACACGCTGAGGAGACACTTGTGGGAGCTACTGTGACTAAAACTGAGCTTCCCTACGCACAGGGAAGCAAGAGAAATGCTGATTTCATCAAACCCAGTTACATACTCAGAATCTGTACTACTGCGCAAAGAGGCAAAACTAACGCGTTCTAAAGCACGTCTCTTTAGGCAAAGAACCCGCTTCTTACGAAGTTGCTCAAATGCATCTGCGAAGTGTGCAACTTGTTCCCTGAGTTAGAAAACATCGAGAAACGGTCGTTTCTGCTAGCGCTGTGCTTCTACACATGTCTTTGCTGAACGGTCAAAGGGCACAGTAATGCACTTTTCTCCCAGCAAATACACTGTTTCTAAGGAAATGGGAACATGCTGAGGAGACACTTGTGGGAGCTACTGTGACTAAAACTGAGCTTCCCTACGCACAGGGAAGCAAGAGAAATGCTGATTTCATCAAACCCAGTTACATACTCAGAATCTGTACTACTGCGCAAAGAGGCAAAACTAACGCGTTCTAAAGCACGTCTCTTTAGGCAAAGAACCCGCTTCTTACGAAGTTGCCCAAATGCATCTGCGAAGTGTGCTACTTGTTCCCTGAGTTAGAAAACGTCGAGAAACGGTCGTTTCTGCTAGCGCTGTGCTTCTACACATGTCTTTGCTGAACGGTCAAAGGGCACAGTAATGCACTTTTCTCCCAGCAAATACACTGTTTCTAAGGAAATGGGAACATGCTGAGGAGACACTTGTGGGAGCTACTGTGACTAAAACTGAGCTTCCATATGCACAGGGAAGCAAGAGAAATGCTGATTTCATCAAACCCAGTTACATACTCAGAATCTGTACTACTGCGCAAATAGGCAAAACTAGCGCGTTCTAAAGCACGTCTCTTTAGGCAAAAAACCCGCTTCTTACGAAGTTGCCCAAATGCATCTGCGAAGTGTGCTACTTGTTCCCTGAGTTAGAAAACGTCGAGAAACGGTCGTTTCTGCTAGCGCTGTGCTTCTACACATGTCTTTGCTGAACGGTCAAAGGGCACAGGAATGCACTTTTCTCCCAGCAAATACACTGTTTCTAAGGAAATGGGAACACGCTGAGGAGACACTTGTGGGAGCTACTGTGACTAAAACTGAGCTTCCCTACGCACAGGGAAGCAAGAGAAATGCTGATTTCATCAAAGCCAGTTACATACTCAGAATCTGTACGACTGCGCAAATAGGCAAAACTAGCGCGTTCTAAAGCACGTCTCTTTAGGCAAAAAACCCGCTTCTTACGAAGTTGCTCAAATGCATCTGCGAAGTGTGCAACTTGTTCCCTGAGTTAGAAAACGTCGAGAAACGGTCGTTTCTGCTAGCGCTGTGCTTCTACACATGTCTTTGCTGAAGGGTCAAAGGGCACAGTAATGCACTTTTCTCCCAGCAAATACACTGTTTCTAAGGAAATGGGAACACGCTGAGGAGACACTTGTGGGAGCTACTGTGACTAAAACTGAGCTTTTCTTGGCACAGGGAAGCAAGAAAAATGCTGATTTCATCAAACACAGTTACATACTGAGAATCTGTACGACTGCGCAAATAGGCAAAACTAGCGCGTTCTAAAGCACGTCTCTTTAGGCAAAAAACCCGCTTCTTACGAAGTTGCCCAAATGCATCTGTGAAGTGTGCATCTTGTTCCCTGAGTTAGAAAACGTCGAGAAACGGTCGTTTCTGCTAGCGCTGTGCTTCTACACATGTCTTTGCTGAACGGTCAAAGGGCACAGGAATGCACTTTTCTCCCAGCAAATACACTGTTTCTAAGGAAATGGGAACACGCTGAGGAGACACTTGTGGGAGCTACTGTGACTAAAACTGAGCTTCCCTACGCACAGGGAAGCAAGAGAAATGCTGATTTCATCAAGCCCAGTTACATACTCAGAATCTGTACAACTGCGCAAATAGGCATGTCTCTTTAGGCAAAAAACTCATTTCTGACAGTTGCCCAAATGCATCTCAGAAGTGTGCAACTTGTTCCCTGAGTTAGAAAACGTCGAGAAACGTTCGTTTCTGCTAGCGCTGTGCTTCTACACATGTATTTGCTGAACGGTGAAAGCGCACAGTAATGCACTTTTCTCCCAGCAAATACACTGTTTCTAAGGAAATGGGAACACACTGAGGAGACACTTGTGGGAGCTTCTGTGACTAAAACTGAGCTTCCCTACGCACAGGGAAGCAAGAGAAATGCTGATTTCATCAAGCCCAGTTGCATACTTAGAATCTGTACTACTGCGCAAATAGGCATGTCTCTGTAGGCAAAAAACTCATTTCTGACAAAGTTGCCCAAATGCATCTCAGAAGTGTGCCACCTGTTCCCTGAGTTAGAAAACGTCGAGAAACGGTCCTTTCAGCTAGCGCTGTGCTTCTACACATGTATTTGCTGAACGGTGAATGCGCACCGTGATGCACTTTTCTCCCAGCAAATACACTGTTCCTAAGGAACTGGGAACACACTGAGGAGACACTTGTGGGAGCTACTGTGACTAAAACAGAGCTTCCCTACGCACAGGGAAGCAAGAGAAATGCTGATTTCATCAAGCCCAGTTACATACTCAGAATCTGTACTACTGCGCAAATAGGCATGTCTCTGTAGGCAAAAAACTCATTTCTGACAAAGTTGCCCAAATGCATCTCAGAAGTGTGCAACTTGTTCCCTGAGTTAGAAAACGTCGAGGAACGTTCGTTTCTGCTAGCGCTGTGCTTCTACACATGTATTTGCTGAACGGTGAAAGCGCACAGTGATGCACTTTTCTCCCAGTAAATACACTGTTTCTAAGGAACTGGGAACACACTGAGGAGACACTTGTGGGAGCTACTGTGACTAAAATTGAGCTTCCCTACGCACAGGGAAGCAAGAGAAATGCTGATTTCATCAAGCCCAGTTACATACTCAGAATCTGTACTACTGCGCATATAGGCATGTCTCTGTAGGCAAAAAACTCATTTCTGACAAAGTTGCCCAAATGCATCTCAGAAGTGTGCAACTTGTTCCCTGAGTTAGAAAACGTCGAGAAACGTTCGTTTCTGCTAGCGCTGTGCTTCTACACATGTATTTGCTGAACGGTGAAAGCGCACAGTGATGCACTTTTCTCCCAGGATATACACTGTGTCTAAGGAAATGGGAACACACTGAGGAGACACTTGTGGGAGCTACTGTGACTAAAACTGAGCTTCCCTACGCACAGGGAAGCAAGAGAAATGCTGATTTCATAATGCCCAGTTACATACTCAGAATCTGTACTACTGCGCAAATAGGCATGTCTCTTTAGGCAAAAAACTCATTTCTGACAAAGTTGCCCAAATGCATCTCAGAAGTGTGCAACTTGTTCCCTGAGTTAGAAAACGTCGAGAAACGGTCGTTTCTGCTAGCGCTGTGCTTCTACACATGTATTTGCTGAACGGTGAAAGCGCACAGTAATGCACTTTTCTCCCAGCAAATACACTGTTTCTAAGGAAATGGGAACACACTGAGGAGACACTTGTGGGACATACTGTGACTAAAACTGAGCTTCCCTACGCACAGGGAAGCAAGAGAAATGCTGATTTCATCAAGCCCAGTTACATACTCAGAATCTGTACTACTGCGCAAATAGGCATGTCTCTGTAGGCAAAAACTCATTTCGGACAAAGTTGCCCAAATGCATCTCAGAAGTGTGCAACTTGTTCCCTGAGTTAGAAAACGTAGAGAAACGGTCGTTTCTGCTAGCGCTGTGCTTCTACACATGTATTTGCTGAACGGTGAAAGCGCACAGTAATGCACTTTTCTCCCAGCAAATACACTGTTTCTAAGGAAATGGGAACACACTGAGGAGACACTTGTGGGAGCTACTGTGACTAAAACTGAGCTTCCCTACGCACAGGGAAGCAAGAGAAATGCTGATTTCATCAAGCCCAGTTACATACTCAGAATCTGTACTACTGAGCAAATAGGCATGTCTCTGTAGGCAAAAAACTCATTTCTGACAAAGTTGCCCAAATGCATCTCAGAAGTGTGCAACTTGTTCCCTGAGTTAGAAAACGTCGAGAAACGGTCGTTTCTGCTAGCGCTGTGCTTCTACACATGTATTTGCTGAACGGTGAAAGCGCACAGTAATGCACTTTTCTCCCTGCAAATACACTGTTTCTAAGGAAATGGGAACACACTGAGGAGACACTTGTGGGAGCTTCTGTGACTAAAACTGAGCTTCCCTACGCACAGGGAAGCAAGAGAAATGCTGATTTCATCAAGCCCAGTTGCATACTCAGAATCTGTACTACTGCGCAAATAGGCATGTCTCTGTAGGCAAAAAACTCATTTCTGACAAAGTTGCCCAAATGCATCTCAGAAGTGTGCAACTTGTTCCCTGAGTTAGAAAACGTCGAGAAACGGTCCTTTCAGCTAGCGCTGTGCTTCTACACATGTATTTGCTGAACGGTGAATGCGCACCGTGATGCACTTTTCTCCCAGCAAATACACTGTTCCTAAGGAACTGGGAACACACTGAGGAGACACTTGTGGGAGCTACTGTGACTAAAACAGAGCTTCCCTACGCACAGGGAAGCAAGAGAAATGCTGATTTCATCAAGCCCAGTTACATACTCAGAATCTGTACGACTGCGCAAATAGGCATGTCTCTGTAGGCAAAAAACTCATTTCTGACAAAGTTGCCCAAATGCATCTCAGAAGTGTGCAACTTGTTCCCTGAGTTAGAAAACGTCGAGGAACGTTCGTTTCTGCTAGCGCTGTGCTACTACACATGTATTTGCTGAACGGTGAAAGCGCACAGTGATGCACTTTTCTCCCAGCAAATACACTGTTTCTAAGGAACTGGGAACACACTGAGGAGACACTTGTGAGAGCTACTGTGACTAAAATTGAGCTTCCCTACGCACAGGGAAGCAAGAGAAATGCTGATTTCATCAAGCCCAGTTACATACTCAGAATCTGTACTACTGCGCATATAGGCATGTCTCTGTAGGCAAAAAACTCATTTCTGACAAAGTTGCCCAAATGCATCTCAGAAGTGTGCAACTTGTTCCCTGAGTTAGAAAACGTCGAGAAACGTTCGTTTCTGCTAGCGCTGTGCTTCTACACATGTATTTGCTGAACGGTGAAAGCGCACAGTGATGCACTTTTCTCCCAGCAAATAAACTGTTTCTAAAGAAATGGGAACACACTGAGGAGACACTTCTGGGAGCTACTGTGACTACAATTGAGCTTCCCTACGCACAGGGAAGCAAGAGAAATGCTGATTTCATCAAGCCCAGGGACATACTCAGAATCTGTACTACTGCGCAAATATGCATGTCTCTGTAGGCAAAAAACTCATTTCTGACAAAGTTGCCCATATGCATCTCAGAAGTGTGCAACTTGTTCCCTGAGTTAGAAAACGTCGAGAAACGTTCATTTCTGCTAGCGCTGTGCTTCTACACATGTATTTGCTGAACGGTCAAAGCGCACAGTAATGCACTTTTCTCCCAGCAAATACACTGTTTCTAAGGAAATGGGAACACACTGAGGAGACACTTGTGGGAGCTACTGTGACTAAAACTGAGCCTCCCTACGCACAGGGAAGCAAGGAAATGCTGATTTCATCAAGCCCAGTTACATACTCAGAATCTGTACTACTGCGCAAATAGGCATGTCTCTGTAGGCAAAAAACTCATTTCGGACAAAGTTGCCCAAATGCATCTCAGAAGTGTGCAACTTGTTCCCTGAGTTAGAAAACGTCGAGAAACCGTCGTTTCTAATAGCGCTGTGCTTCTACACATGTATTTGCTGAACGGTGAAAGCGCACAGTAATGCACTTTTCTCCCAGCAAATACACTGTTTCTAAGGAAATGGGAACACACTGAGGAGACACTTGTGGGAGCTACTGTGACTAAAACTGAGCTTCCCTACGCACAGGGAAGCAAGAGAAATGCTGATTTCATCAAAGCCAGTTACATACTCAGAATCTGTACTACTGCGCAAATAGGCATGTCTCTGTAGGCAAAAAACTCATTTCTGACAAAGTTGCCCAAATGCATCTCAGAAGTGTGCAACTTGTTCCCTGAGTTAGAAAACGTCGAGAAACGGTCGTTTCAGCTAGCGCTGTGCTTCTACACATGTACTTGCTAAACGGTGAAAGCGCACAGTAATGCACTTTTCGCCCAGCAAATACACTGTTCCTAAGGAACTGGGAACACACTGAGGAGACACTTGTGGGAGCTACTGTGACTAAAACTGAGCTTCCCTACGCACAGGGAAGCAAGAGAAATGCTGATTTCATCAAGCCCAGTTACATACTCAGAATCTGTACTACTGCGCAAATAGGCAAGCCTCTGTAGGCAAAAAACTCATTTCAGACAATGTTGCCCAAATGCATCTCAGAAGTGTGCCACTTGTTCCCTGAGTTAGAAAACGTCGAGAAACGTTCGTTTCTGCTAGCGCTGTGCTTCTACACATGTATTTGCTGAACGGTGAAAGCGCACAGTAATGCACTTTTCTCCCAGCAAATACACTGTTTCTACGGAAATGGGAACACACTGAGGAGACACTTGTGGGAGCTACTGTGACTAAAACTGAGCTTCCCTACGCACAGGGAAGCAAGAGAAATGCTGATTTCATCAAGCCCAGTTACATACTCAGAATCTGTACTACTGCGCATATAGGCATGTCTCTGTAGGCAAAAAACTCATTTCTGACAAAGTTGCCCAAATGCATCTCAGAAGTGTGCAACTTGTTCCCTGAGTTAGAAAACGTCGAGAAACGGTCGTTTCTGCTAGCGCTGTGCTTCTACACATGTATTTGCTGAACGGTGAAAGCGCACAGTAATGCACTTTTCTCCCAGCAAATACACTGTTTCTAAGGAAATGGGAACACACTGAGTAGACACTAGTGGGAGCTACTGTGACTAATACTGAGCTTCCCTACGCACAGGGAAGCAAGAGAAATGCTGATTTCATCCAGCCCAGTTACATACTCAGAATCTGTACTACTGCGCAAATAGACATGTCTCTGTAGGCAAAAAACTCATTTCTGACAAAGTTGCCCAAATGCATCTCCGAAGTGTGCAACTTGTTCCCTGAGTTAGAAAACGTCGAGAAACGGTCTTTCTGCTAGCGCTGTGCTTCTACACATGTATTTGCTGAACGGTGAAAGCGCACAGTAATGCACTTTTCTACCAGGATATACACTGTGTCTAAGGAAATGGGAACACACTGAGGAGACACTTGTGGGAGCTACTGTGACTAAAACTGAGCTTCCCTACGCACAGGGAAGCAAGAGAAATGCTGATTTCATCAAGCCCAGTTACATACTCAGAATCAGTACTACTGCGCAAATAGGCATGTCTCTTTAGGCAAAAAACTCATTTCTGACAGTTGCCCAAATGCATCTCAGAAGTGTGCCACTTGTTCCCTGAGTTAGAAAACGTCGAGAAACCGTCGTTTCTACTAGCGCTGTGCTTCTACACATGTATTTGCTGAACGGTGAAAGCGCACAGTAATGCACTTTTCTCCCAGCAAATACACTGTTTCTAAGGAAATGGGAACACACTGAGTAGACACTAGTGGGAGCTACTGTGACTAAAACTGAGCTTCCCTACGCACAGGGAAGCAAGAGAAATGCTGATTTCATCAAGCCCAGTTACATACTCAGAATCTGTACTACTGCGCATATAGGCATGTCTCTGTAGGCAAAAAACTCATTTCTGACAAAGTTGCCCAAATGCATCTCAGAAGTGTGCAACTTGTTCCCTGAGTTAGAAAACGTCGAGAAACGGTCGTTTCTGCTAGCGCTGTGCTTCTACACATGTATTTGCTGAACGGTGAAAGCGCACAGTAATGCACTTTTCTCCCAGCAAATACACTGTTTCTAAGGAAATGGGAACACACTGAGTAGACACTAGTGGGAGCTACTGTGACTAAAACTGAGCTTCCCTACGCACAGGGAAGCAAGAGAAATGCTGATTTCATCCAGCCCAGTTACATACTCAGAATCTGTACTACTGCGCAAATAGGCATGTCTCTTTAGGCAAAAAACTCATTTCTGACAGTTGCCCAAATGCATCTCAGAAGTGTGCAACTTGTTCCCTGAGTTAGAAAACGTCGAGAAACGTTCGTTTCTGCTAGCGCTGTGCTTCTACACATGTATTTGCTGAACGGTGAAAGCGCAAAGTAATGCACTTTTCTCCCAGCAAATACACTGTTTCTAAGGAAATGGGAACACACTGAGGAGACACTTGTGGGAGCTTCTGTGACTAAAACTGAGCTTCCCTACGCACAGGGAAGCAAGAGAAATGCTGATTTCATCAAGCCCAGTTGCATACTCAGAATCTGTACTACTGCGCAAATAGGCATGTCTCTGTAGGCAAAAAACTCATTTCTGACAAAGTTGCCCAAATGCATCTCAGAAGTGTGCCACCTGTTCCCTGAGTTAGAAAACGTCGAGAAACGGTCCTTTCAGCTAGCGCTGTGCTTCTACACATGTATTTGCTGAACGGTGAATGCGCACCGTGATGCACTTTTCTCCCAGCAAATACACTGTTCCTAAGGAACTGGGAACACACTGAGGAGACACTTGTGGGAGCTACTGTGACTAAAACAGAGCTTCCCTATGCACAGGGAAGCAAGAGAAATGCTGATTTCATCAAAGCCAGTTACATACTCAGAATCTGTACTACTGCGCAAATAGGCATGTCTCTGTAGGCAAAAAACTCATTTCTGACAAAGTTGCCCAAATGCATCTCAGAAGTGTGCAACTTGTTCCCTGAGTTAGAAAACGTCGAGAAACGGTCGTTTCAGCTAGCGCTGTGCTTCTACACATGTACTTGCTAAACGGTGAAAGCGCACAGTAATGCACTTTTCTCCCAGCAAATACACTGTTCCTAAGGAACTGGGAACACACTGAGGAGACACTTGTGGGAGCTACTGTGACTAAAACTGAGCTTCCCTACGCACAGGGAAGCAAGAGAAATGCTGATTTCATCAAGCCCAGTTACATACTCAGAATCTGTACTACTGCGCAAATAGGCAAGCCTCTGTAGGCAAAAAACTCATTTCAGACAATGTTGCCCAAATGCATCTCAGAAGTGTGCCACTTGTTCCCTGAGTTAGAAAACGTCGAGAAACGTTCGTTTCTGCTAGCGCTGTGCTTCTACACATGTATTTGCTGAACGGTGAAAGCGCACAGTAATGCACTTTTCTCCCAGCAAATACACTGTTTCTACGGAAATGGGAACACACTGAGGAGACACTTGTGGGAGCTACTGTGACTAAAACTGAGCTTCCCTACGCACAGGGAAGCAAGAGAAATGCTGATTTCATCAAGCCCAGTTACATACTCAGAATCTGTACTACTGCGCATATAGGCATGTCTCTGTAGGCAAAAAACTCATTTCTGACAAAGTTGCCCAAATGCATCTCAGAAGTGTGCAACTTGTTCCCTGAGTTAGAAAACGTCGAGAAACGGTCGTTTCTGCTAGCGCTGTGCTTCTACACATGTATTTGCTGAACGGTGAAAGCGCACAGTAATGCACTTTTCTCCCAGCAAATACACTGTTTCTAAGGAAATGGGAACACACTGAGTAGACACTAGTGGGAGCTACTGTGACTAAAACTGAGCTTCCCTACGCACAGGGAAGCAAGAGAAATGCTGATTTCATCCAGCCCAGTTACATACTCAGAATCTGTACTACTGCGCAAATAGACATGTCTCTGTAGGCAAAAAACTCATTTCTGACAAAGTTGCCCAAATGCATCTCAGAAGTGTGCAACTTGTTCCCTGAGTTAGAAAACGTCGAGAAACGGTCTTTCTGCTAGCGCTGTGCTTCTACACATGTATTTGCTGAACGGTGAAAGCGCACAGTAATGCACTTTTCTACCAGGATATACACTGTGTCTAAGGAAATGGGAACACACTGAGGAGACACTTGTGGGAGCTACTGTGACTAAAACTGAGCTTCCCTACGCACAGGGAAGCAAGAGAAATGCTGATTTCATCAAGCCCAGTTACATACTCAGAATCTGTACTACTGCGCAAATAGGCATGTCTCTTTAGGCAAAAAACTCATTTCTGACAGTTGCCCAAATGCATCTCAGAAGTGTGCAACTTGTTCCCTGAGTTAGAAAACGTCGAGAAACCGTCGTTTCTACTAGCGCTGTGCTTCTACACATGTATTTGCTGAACGGTGAAAGCGCACAGTAATGCACTTTTCTCCCAGCAAATACACTGTTTCTAAGGAAATGGGAACACACTGAGTAGACACTAGTGGGAGCTACTGTGACTAAAACTGAGCTTCCCTACGCACAGGGAAGCAAGAGAAATGCTGATTTCATCAAGCCCAGTTACATACTCAGAATCTGTACTACTGCGCATATAGGCATGTCTCTGTAGGCAAAAAACTCATTTCTGACAAAGTTACCCAAATGCATCTCAGAAGTGTGCAACTTGTTCCCTGAGTTAGAAAACGTCGAGAAACGGTCGTTTCTGCTAGCGCTGTGCTTCTACACATGTATTTGCTGAACGGTGAAAGCGCACAGTAATGCACTTTTCTCCCAGCAAATACACTGTTTCTAAGGAAATGGGAACACACTGAGTAGACACTAGTGGGAGCTACTGTGACTAAAACTGAGCTTCCCTACGCACAGGGAAGCAAGAGAAATGCTGATTTCATCCAGCCCAGTTACATACTCAGAATCTGTACTACTGCGCAAATAGACATGTCTCTGTAGGCAAAAAACTCATTTCTGACAAAGTTGCCCAAATGCATCTCCGAAGTGTGCAACTTGTTCCCTGAGTTAGAAAACGTCGAGAAACGGTCTTTCTGCTAGCGCTGTGCTTCTACACATGTATTTGCTGAACGGTGAAAGCGCACAGTAATGCACTTTTCTACCAGGATATACACTGTGTCTAAGGAAATGGGAACACACTGAGGAGACACTTGTGGGAGCTACTGTGACTAAAACTGAGCTTCCCTACGCACAGGGAAGCAAGAGAAATGCTGATTTCATCAAGCCCAGTTACATACTCAGAATCTGTACTACTGCGCAAATAGGCATGTCTCTTTAGGCAAAAAACTCATTTCTGACAGTTGCCCAAATGCATCTCAGAAGTGTGCAACTTGTTCCCTGAGTTAGAAAACGTCGAGAAACCGTCGTTTCTACTAGCGCTGTGCTTCTACACATGTATTTGCTGAACGGTGAAAGCGCACAGTAATGCACTTTTCTCCCAGCAAATACACTGTTTCTAAGGAAATGGGAACACACTGAGTAGACACTAGTGGGAGCTACTGTGACTAAAACTGAGCTTCCCTACGCACAGGGAAGCAAGAGAAATGCTGATTTCATCCAGCCCAGTTACATACTCAGAATCTGTACTACTGCGTAAATAGGCATGTCTCTTTAGGCAAAAAACTCATTTCTGACAGTTGCCCAAATGCATCTCAGAAGTGTGCAACTTGTTCCCTGAGTTAGAAAACGTCGAGAAACGTTCGTTTCTGCTAGCGCTGTGCTTCTACACATGTATTTGCTGAACGGTGAAAGCGCAAAGTAATGCACTTTTCTCCCAGCAAATACACTGTTTCTAAGGAAATGGGAACACACTGAGGAGACACTTGTGGGAGCTTCTGTGACTAAAACTGAGCTTCCCTACGCACAGGGAAGCAAGAGAAATGCTGATTTCATCAAGCCCAGTTGCATACTCAGAATCTGTACTACTGCGCAAATAGGCATGTCTCTGTAGGCAAAAAACTCATTTCTGACAAAGTTGCCCAAATGCATCTCAGAAGTGTGCCACCTGTTCCCTGAGTTAGAAAACGTCGAGAAACGGTCCTTTCAGCTAGCGCTGTGCTTCTACACATGTATTTGCTGAACGGTGAATGCGCACCGTGATGCACTTTTCTCCCAGCAAATACACTGTTCCTAAGGAACTGGGAACACACTGAGGAGACACTTGTGGGAGCTACTGTGACTAAAACAGAGCTTCCCTATGCACAGGGAAGCAAGAGAAATGCTGATTTCATCAAGCCCAGTTACATACTCAGAATCTGTACTACTGCGCAAATAGGCAAGCCTCTGTAGGCAAAAAACTCATTTCAGACAATGTTGCCCAAATGCATCTCAGAAGTGTGCCACTTGTTCCCTGAGTTAGAAAACGTCGAGAAACGTTCGTTTCTGCTAGCGCTGTGCTTCTACACATGTATTTGCTGAACGGTGAAAGTGCACAGTAATGCACTTTTCTCCCAGCAAATACACTGTTTCTACGGAAATGGGAACACACTGAGGAGACACTTGTGGGAGCTACTGTGACTAAAACTGAGCTTCCCTACGCACAGGGAAGCAAGAGAAATGCTGATTTCATCAAGCCCAGTTACATACTCAGAATCTGTACTACTGCGCAAATAGGCATGTCTCTGTAGGCAAAAAACTCATTTCTGAGAAAGTTACCCAAATGCATCTCAGAAGTGTGCCACTTGTTCCCTGAGTTAGAAAACGTCGAGAAACGTTCGTTTCTGCTAGCTCTGTGCTTCTACACATGTATTTGCTGAACCGTGAAATCGCACAGTGATGCACTTTTCTCCCAGCAAATACACTGTTTCTAAGGAAATGGGAACACACTGAGGAGACACTTCTGGGAGCTACTGTGACTAAAATTGAGCTTCCCTACGCACAGGGAAGCAAGAGAAATGCTGATTTCATCAAGCCCAGGGACATACTCAGAGTCTGTACTACTGCGCAAATAGGCATGTCTCTGTAGGCAAAAAACTCATTTCTGACAAAGTTGCCCAAATGCATCTCAGAAGTGTGCAACTTGTTCCCTGAGTTAGAAAACGTCGAGAAACGTTCGTTTCTGCTAGCGCTGTGCTTCTACACATGTATTTGCTGAACGGTGAAAGCGCACAGTAATGCACTTTTCTCCCAGCAAATACACTGTTTCTAAGGAAATGGGAACACACTGAGGAGACACTTGTGGGAGCTACTGTGACTAAAACTGAGCTTCCCTACGCACAGGGAATCAAGAAAAATGCTGATTTCATCAAGCCCAGTTACATACTCAGAATCTGTACTACTGCGCAAATAGGCATGTCTCTGTAGGCAAAAAACTCATTTCTGACAAAGTTTCCCAAATGCATCTCAGAAGTGTGCCACTTGTTCCCTGAGTTAGAAAACGTCGAGAAACTTTCGTTTCTGCTAGCGCTGTGCTTCTACACATGTATTTGCTGAACGGTGAAAGCGCACAGTAATGCACTTTTCTCCCAGCAAATACACTGTTTCTAAGGAACTGGGAACACACTGAGGAGACACTTGTGGGAGCTACTGTGACTAAAACTGAGCTTCCCTACGCACAGGGAAGCAAGAGAAATGCTGATTTCATCAAGCCCAGTTACATACTCAGAATCTGTACTACTGCGCAAATAGGCATGTCTCTTTAGGCAAAAAACTCATTTCTGACAAAGTTTCCCAAATGCATCTCAGAAGTGTGCCACTTTTTCCCTGAGTTAGAAAACATCGAGAAACGGTCGTTTCAGCTAGCGCTGTGCTTCTACACATGTATTTGCTGAACGGTGAAAGCGCACAGTGATGCACTTTTCTCCCAGCAAATACAGTGTTCCTAAGGAACTGGGAACACACTGAGGAGACACTTGTGGGAGCTACTGTGACTAAAACTGAGCTTCCCTACGCACAGGGAAGCAAGAGAAATGCTGATTTCATCAAGCCCAGTTACATACTCAGAATCTGTACTACTGCGCAAATAGGCATGTCTCTGTAGGCAAAAAACTCATTTTTGAGAAAGTTACCCAAATGCATCTCAGAAGTGTGCCACTTGTTCCCTGAGTTAGAAAACGTCGAGAAACGTTCGTTTCTGCTAGCGCTGTGCTTCTACACATGTATTTGCTGAACGGTGAAAGCGCACAGTAATGCATTTTTCTCCCAGCAAATACACTGTTTCTAAGGAAATGGAAACACACTGAGGAGACACTTGTGGGAGCTACTGTGACTAAAACTGAGCTTCCCTACGCACAGGGAAGCAAGAGAAATGCTGATTTCATCAAGCCCAGTTACATACTCAGAATCTGTACTACTGCGCAAATAGGCATGTCTCTGTAGGCAAAAAACTCATTTCTGACAAAGTTGCCCAAATGCATCTCAGAAGTGTGCAACTTGTTCCCTGAGTTAGAAAACGTCGAGAAACGTTCGTTTCTGCTAGCGCTGTGCTTCTACACATGTATTTGCTGAACGGTGAAAGCGCAAAGTAATGCACTTTTCTCCCAGCAAATACACTGTTTCTAAGGAAATGGGAACACACTGAGGAGACACTTGTGGGAGCTTCTGTGACTAAAACTGAGCTTCCCTACGCACAGGGAAGCAAGAGAAATGCTGATTTCATCAAGCCCAGTTGCATACTCAGAATCTGTACTACTGCGCAAATAGGCATGTCTCTGTAGGCAAAAAACTCATTTCTGACAAAGTTGCCCAAATGCATCTCAGAAGTGTGCCACCTGTTCCCTGAGTTAGAAAACGTCGAGAAACGGTCCTTTCAGCTAGCGCTGTGCTTCTACACATGTATTTGCTGAACGGTGAATGCGCACCGTGATGCACTTTTCTCCCAGCAAATACACTGTTCCTAAGGAACTGGGAACACACTGAGGAGACACTTGTGGGAGCTACTGTGACTAAAACAGAGCTTCCCTATGCACAGGGAAGCAAGAGAAATGCTGATTTCATCAAGCCCAGTTACATACTCAGAATCTGTACTACTGCGCAAATAGGCAAGCCTCTGTAGGCAAAAAACTCATTTCAGACAATGTTGCCCAAATGCATCTCAGAAGTGTGCCACTTGTTCCCTGAGTTAGAAAACGTCGAGAAACGTTCGTTTCTGCTAGCGCTGTGCTTCTACACATGTATTTGCTGAACGGTGAAAGTGCACAGTAATGCACTTTTCTCCCAGCAAATACACTGTTTCTACGGAAATGGGAACACACTGAGGAGACACTTGTGGGAGCTACTGTGACTAAAACTGAGCTTCCCTACGCACAGGGAAGCAAGAGAAATGCTGATTTCATCAAGCCCAGTTACATACTCAGAATCTGTACTACTGCGCAAATAGGCATGTCTCTGTAGGCAAAAAACTCATTTCTGAGAAAGTTACCCAAATGCATCTCAGAAGTGTGCCACTTGTTCCCTGAGTTAGAAAACGTCGAGAAACGTTCGTTTCTGCTAGCTCTGTGCTTCTACACATGTATTTGCTGAACCGTGAAATCGCACAGTGATGCACTTTTCTCCCAGCAAATACACTGTTTCTAAGGAAATGGGAACACACTGAGGAGACACTTCTGGGAGCTACTGTGACTAAAATTGAGCTTCCCTACGCACAGGGAAGCAAGAGAAATGCTGATTTCATCAAGCCCAGGGACATACTCAGAGTCTGTACTACTGCGCAAATAGGCATGTCTCTGTAGGCAAAAAACTCATTTCTGACAAAGTTGCCCAAATGCATCTCAGAAGTGTGCAACTTGTTCCCTGAGTTAGAAAACGTCGAGAAACGTTCGTTTCTGCTAGCGCTGTGCTTCTACACATGTATTTGCTGAACGGTGAAAGCGCACAGTAATGCACTTTTCTCCCAGCAAATACACTGTTTCTAAGGAAATGGGAACACACTGAGGAGACACTTGTGGGAGCTACTGTGACTAAAACTGAGCTTCCCTACGCACAGGGAATCAAGAGAAATGCTGATTTCATCAAGCCCAGTTACATACTCAGAATCTGTACTACTGCGCAAATAGGCATGTCTCTGTAGGCAAAAAACTCATTTCTGACAAAGTTTCCCAAATGCATCTCAGAAGTGTGCCACTTGTTCCCTGAGTTAGAAAACGTCGAGAAACTTTCGTTTCTGCTAGCGCTGTGCTTCTACACATGTATTTGCTGAACGGTGAAAGCGCACAGTAATGCACTTTTCTCCCAGCAAATACACTGTTTCTAAGGAACTGGGAACACACTGAGGAGACACTTGTGGGAGCTACTGTGACTAAAACTGAGCTTCCCTACGCACAGGGAAGCAAGAGAAATGCTGATTTCATCAAGCCCAGTTACATACTCAGAATCTGTACTACTGCGCAAATAGGCATGTCTCTTTAGGCAAAAAACTCATTTCTGACAAAGTTTCCCAAATGCATCTCAGAAGTGTGCCACTTGTTCCCTGAGTTAGAAAACATCGAGAAACGGTCGTTTCAGCTAGCGCTGTGCTTCTACACATGTATTTGCTGAACGGTGAAAGCGCACAGTGATGCACTTTTCTCCCAGCAAATACAGTGTTCCTAAGGAACTGGGAACACACTGAGGAGACACTTGTGGGAGCTACTGTGACTAAAACTGAGCTTCCCTACGCACAGGGAAGCAAGAGAAATGCTGATTTCATCAAGCCCAGTTACATACTCAGAATCTGTACTACTGCGCAAATAGGCATGTCTCTGTAGGCAAAAAACTCATTTTTGAGAAAGTTACCCAAATGCATCTCAGAAGTGTGCCACTTGTTCCCTGAGTTAGAAAACGTCGAGAAACGTTCGTTTCTGCTAGCGCTGTGCTTCTACACATGTATTTGCTGAACGGTGAAAGCGCACAGTAATGCATTTTTCTCCCAGCAAATACACTGTTTCTAAGGAAATGGAAACACACTGAGGAGACACTTGTGGGAGCTACTGTGACTAAAACTGAGCTTCCCTACGCACAGGGAAGCAAGAGAAATGCTGATTTCATCAAGCCCAGTTACATACTCAGAATCTGTACTACTGCGCAAATAGGCATGTCTCTGTAGGCAAAAAACTCATTTCTGACAAAGTTGCCCAAATGCATCTCAGAAGTGTGCAACTTGTTCCCTGAGTTAGAAAACGTCGAGAAACGGTCGTTTCAGCTAGCGCTGTGCTTCTACACATGTATTTGCTGAACGGTGAAAGCGCACAGTAATGCACTTTTCTCCCAGCAAATACACTGTTTCTAAGGAAATGGGAACACACTGAGGAGACACTTGTGGGAGCTACTGTGACTAAAACTGAGCTTCCCTACGCACAGGGAAGCAAGAGAATGCTGATTTCATCAAGCCCAGTTACCTACTCAAATCTGTACTACTGCGCAAATAGGCATGTCTCTGTAGGCAAAAAACTCATTTCTGACAAAGTTGCCCAAATGCATCTCGGAAGTGTGCAACTTGTTCCCTGAGTTAGAAAACGTCGAGAAACGTTCGTTTCTGCTAACGCTGTGCTTCTACACATGTATTTGCTGAACGGTGAAAGCGCACAGTAATGCACTTTTCTACCAGCAAATACACTGTTTCTAAGGAAATGGGAACACACTGAGGAGACACTTGTGAGAGCTACTGTGACTAAAACTGAGCTTCCCTACGCACAGGGAGGCAAGAGAAATGCTGATTTCATCAAGCCCAGTTACATACTCAGAATCTGTACTACTGCGCAAATAGGCATGTCTCTGTAGGCAAAAAACTCATTTCTGAGAAAGTTACCCAAATGCATCTCAGAAGTGTGCCACTTGTTCCCTGAGTTAGAAAACGTCGAGAAACGTTCGTTTCTGCTAGCTCTGTGCTTCTACACATGTATTTGCTGAACGGTGAAAGCGCACAGTGATGCACTTTTCTCCCAGCAAATACACTGTTTCTAAGGAAATGGGAACACACTGAGGAGACAATTGTGGGAGCTACTGTGACTAAAACTGAGCTTCCCTATGCACAGGGAAGCAAGAGAAATGAGGATTTCATCAAGCCCAGGGACATACTCAGAATCTGTACTACTGCGCAAATAGGCATGTCTCTGTAGGCAAAAAACTCATTTCTGATAAAGTTGCCCAAATGCATCTCAGAAGTGTGCAACTTGTTCCCTGAGTTAGAAAACGTCGAGAAACGTTCGTTTCTGCTAGCGCTGTGCTTCTACACATGTATTTGCTGAACGGTGAAAGCGCACAGTAATGCACTTTTCTACCAGCAAATACACTGTTTCTAAGGAAATGGGAACACACTGAGGAGACACTTGTGGGAGCTACTGTGACTAAAACTGAGCTTCCCTACGCACAGGGAAGCAAGAGAAATGCTGATTTCATCAAGCCCAGTTACATACTCAGAATCTGTACTACTGCGCAAATAGGCATGTCTCTGTAGGCAAAAAACTCATTTCTGAGAAAGTTACCCAAATGCATCTCAGAAGTGTGCCACTTGTTCCCTGAGTTAGAAAACGTCGAGAAACGTTCGTTTCTGCTAGCTCTGTGCTTCTACACATGTATTTGCTGAACGGTGAAAGCGCACAGTGATGCACTTTTCTCCCAGCAAATACAGTGTTCCTAAGGAACTGGGAACACACTGAGGAGACACTTGTGGGAGCTACTGTGACTAAAACTGAGCTTCCCTACGCACAGGGAAGCAAGAGAAATGCTGATTTCATCAAGCCCAGTTACATACTCAGAATCTGTACTACTGCGCAAATAGGCATGTCTCTGTAGGCAAAAAACTCATTTTTGAGAAAGTTACCCAAATGCATCTCAGAAGTGTGCCACTTGTTCCCTGAGTTAGAAAACGTCGAGAAACGTTCGTTTCTGCTAGCGCTGTGCTTCTACACATGTATTTGCTGAACGGTGAAAGCGCACAGTAATGCATTTTTCTCCCAGCAAATACACTGTTTCTAAGGAAATGGAAACACACTGAGGAGACACTTGTGGGAGCTACTGTGACTAAAACTGAGCTTCCCTACGCACAGGGAAGCAAGAGAAATGCTGATTTCATCAAGCCCAGTTACATACTCAGAATCTGTACTACTGCGCAAATAGGCATGTCTCTGTAGGCAAAAAACTCATTTCTGACAAAGTTGCCCAAATGCATCTCAGAAGTGTGCAACTTGTTCCCTGAGTTAGAAAACGTCGAGAAACGGTCGTTTCAGCTAGCGCTGTGCTTCTACACATGTATTTGCTGAACGGTGAAAGCGCACAGTAATGCATTTTTCTCCCAGCAAATACACTGTTTCTAAGGAAATGGAAACACACTGAGGAGACACTTGTGGGAGCTACTGTGACTAAAACTGAGCTTCCCTACGCACAGGGAAGCAAGAGAAATGCTGATTTCATCAAGCCCAGTTACATACTCAGAATCTGTACTACTGCGCAAATAGGCATGTCTCTGTAGGCAAAAAACTCATTTCTGACAAAGTTGCCCAAATGCATCTCAGAAGTGTGCAACTTGTTCCCTGAGTTAGAAAACGTCGAGAAACGGTCGTTTCAGCTAGCGCTGTGCTTCTACACATGTATTTGCTGAACGGTGAAAGCGCACAGTAATGCACTTTTCTCCCAGCAAATACACTGTTTCTAAGGAAATGGGAACACACTGAGGAGACACTTGTGGGAGCTACTGTGACTAAAACTGAGCTTCCCTACGCACAGGGAAGCAAGAGAATGCTGATTTCATCAAGCCCAGTTACCTACTCAAATCTGTACTACTGCGCAAATAGGCATGTCTCTGTAGGCAAAAAACTCATTTCTGACAAAGTTGCCCAAATGCATCTCGGAAGTGTGCAACTTGTTCCCTGAGTTAGAAAACGTCGAGAAACGTTCGTTTCTGCTAACGCTGTGCTTCTACACATGTATTTGCTGAACGGTGAAAGCGCACAGTAATGCACTTTTCTACCAGCAAATACACTGTTTCTAAGGAAATGGGAACACACTGAGGAGACACTTGTGAGAGCTACTGTGACTAAAACTGAGCTTCCCTACGCACAGGGAGGCAAGAGAAATGCTGATTTCATCAAGCCCAGTTACATACTCAGAATCTGTACTACTGCGCAAATAGGCATGTCTCTGTAGGCAAAAAACTCATTTCTGAGAAAGTTACCCAAATGCATCTCAGAAGTGTGCCACTTGTTCCCTGAGTTAGAAAACGTCGAGAAACGTTCGTTTCTGCTAGCTCTGTGCTTCTACACATGTATTTGCTGAACGGTGAAAGCGCACAGTGATGCACTTTTCTCCCAGCAAATACACTGTTTCTAAGGAAATGGGAACACACTGAGGAGACAATTGTGGGAGCTACTGTGACTAAAACTGAGCTTCCCTACGCACAGGGAAGCAAGAGAAATGAGGATTTCATCAAGCCCAGGGACATACTCAGAATCTGTACTACTGCGCAAATAGGCATGTCTCTGTAGGCAAAAAACTCATTTCTGATAAAGTTGCCCAAATGCATCTCAGAAGTGTGCAACTTGTTCCCTGAGTTAGAAAACGTCGAGAAACGTTCGTTTCTGCTAGCGCTGTGCTTCTACACATGTATTTGCTGAACGGTGAAAGCGCACAGTAATGCACTTTTCTACCAGCAAATACACTGTTTCTAAGGAAATGGGAACACACTGAGGAGACACTTGTGGGAGCTACTGTGACTAAAACTGAGCTTCCCTACGCACAGGGAAGCAAGAGAAATGCTGATTTCATCAAGCCCAGTTACATACTCAGAATCTGTACTACTGCGCAAATAGGCATGTCTCTGTAGGCAAAAAACTCATTTCTGAGAAAGTTACCCAAATGCATCTCAGAAGTGTGCCACTTGTTCCCTGAGTTAGAAAACGTCGAGAAACGTTCGTTTCTGCTAGCTCTGTGCTTCTACACATGTATTTGCTGAACGGTGAAAGCGCACAGTGATGCACTTTTCTCCCAGCAAATACAGTGTTCCTAAGGAACTGGGAACACACTGAGGAGACACTTGTGGGAGCTACTGTGACTAAAACTGAGCTTCCCTACGCACAGGGAAGCAAGAGAAATGCTGATTTCATCAAGCCCAGTTACATACTCAGAATCTGTACTACTGCGCAAATAGGCATGTCTCTGTAGGCAAAAAACTCATTTTTGAGAAAGTTACCCAAATGCATCTCAGAAGTGTGCCACTTGTTCCCTGAGTTAGAAAACGTCGAGAAACGTTCGTTTCTGCTAGCGCTGTGCTTCTACACATGTATTTGCTGAACGGTGAAAGCGCACAGTAATGCATTTTTCTCCCAGCAAATACACTGTTTCTAAGGAAATGGAAACACACTGAGGAGACACTTGTGGGAGCTACTGTGACTAAAACTGAGCTTCCCTACGCACAGGGAAGCAAGAGAAATGCTGATTTCATCAAGCCCAGTTACATACTCAGAATCTGTACTACTGCGCAAATAGGCATGTCTCTGTAGGCAAAAAACTCATTTCTGACAAAGTTGCCCAAATGCATCTCAGAAGTGTGCAACTTGTTCCCTGAGTTAGAAAACGTCGAGAAACGGTCGTTTCAGCTAGCGCTGTGCTTCTACACATGTATTTGCTGAACGGTGAAAGCGCACAGTAATGCACTTTTCTCCCAGCAAATACACTGTTTCTAAGGAAATGGGAACACACTGAGGAGACACTTGTGGGAGCTACTGTGACTAAAACTGAGCTTCCCTACGCACAGGGAAGCAAGAGAATGCTGATTTCATCAAGCCCAGTTACCTACTCAAATCTGTACTACTGCGCAAATAGGCATGTCTCTGTAGGCAAAAAACTCATTTCTGACAAAGTTGCCCAAATGCATCTCGGAAGTGTGCAACTTGTTCCCTGAGTTAGAAAACGTCGAGAAACGTTCGTTTCTGCTAACGCTGTGCTTCTACACATGTATTTGCTGAACGGTGAAAGCGCACAGTAATGCACTTTTCTACCAGCAAATACACTGTTTCTAAGGAAATGGGAACACACTGAGGAGACACTTGTGAGAGCTACTGTGACTAAAACTGAGCTTCCCTACGCACAGGGAGGCAAGAGAAATGCTGATTTCATCAAGCCCAGTTACATACTCAGAATCTGTACTACTGCGCAAATAGGCATGTCTCTGTAGGCAAAAAACTCATTTCTGAGAAAGTTACCCAAATGCATCTCAGAAGTGTGCCACTTGTTCCCTGAGTTAGAAAACGTCGAGAAACGTTCGTTTCTGCTAGCTCTGTGCTTCTACACATGTATTTGCTGAACGGTGAAAGCGCACAGTGATGCACTTTTCTCCCAGCAAATACACTGTTTCTAAGGAAATGGGAACACACTGAGGAGACAATTGTGGGAGCTACTGTGACTAAAACTGAGCTTCCCTACGCACAGGGAAGCAAGAGAAATGAGGATTTCATCAAGCCCAGGGACATACTCAGAATCTGTACTACTGCGCAAATAGGCATGTCTCTGTAGGCAAAAAACTCATTTCTGATAAAGTTGCCCAAATGCATCTCAGAAGTGTGCAACTTGTTCCCTGAGTTAGAAAACGTCGAGAAACGTTCGTTTCTGCTAGCGCTGTGCTTCTACACATGTATTTGCTGAACGGTGAAAGCGCACAGTAATGCACTTTTCTACCAGCAAATACACTGTTTCTAAGGAAATGGGAACACACTGAGGAGACACTTGTGGGAGCTACTGTGACTAAAACTGAGCTTCCCTACGCACAGGGAAGCAAGAGAAATGCTGATTTCATCAAGCCCAGTTACATACTCAGAATCTGTACTACTGCGCAAATAGGCATGTCTCTGTAGGCAAAAAACTCATTTCTGAGAAAGTTACCCAAATGCATCTCAGAAGTGTGCCACTTGTTCCCTGAGTTAGAAAACGTCGAGAAACGTTCGTTTCTGCTAGCTCTGTGCTTCTACACATGTATTTGCTGAACGGTGAAAGCGCACAGTGATGCACTTTTCTCCCAGCAAATACAGTGTTCCTAAGGAACTGGGAACACACTGAGGAGACACTTGTGGGAGCTACTGTGACTAAAACTGAGCTTCCCTACGCACAGGGAAGCAAGAGAAATGCTGATTTCATCAAGCCCAGTTACATACTCAGAATCTGTACTACTGCGCAAATAGGCATGTCTCTGTAGGCAAAAAACTCATTTTTGAGAAAGTTACCCAAATGCATCTCAGAAGTGTGCCACTTGTTCCCTGAGTTAGAAAACGTCGAGAAACGTTCGTTTCTGCTAGCGCTGTGCTTCTACACATGTATTTGCTGAACGGTGAAAGCGCACAGTAATGCATTTTTCTCCCAGCAAATACACTGTTTCTAAGGAAATGGGAACACACTGAGGAGACACTTGTGGGAGCTACTGTGACTAAAACTGAGCTTCCCTACGCACAGGGAAGCAAGAGAAATGCTGATTTCATCAAGCCCAGTTACATACTCAGAATCTGTACTACTGCGCAAATAGGCATGTCTCTGTAGGCAAAAAACTCATTTCTGACAAAGTTGCCCAAATGCATCTCAGAAGTGTGCAACTTGTTCCCTGAGTTAGAAAACGTCGAGAAACGGTCGTTTCAGCTAGCGCTGTGCTTCTACACATGTATTTGCTGAACGGTGAAAGCGCACAGTGATGCACTTTTCTCCCAGCAAATACACTGTTTCTAAGGAAATGGGAACACACTGAGGAGACACTTGTGGGAGCTACTGTGACTAAAACTGAGCTTCTCTACGCACAGGGAAGCAAGAGAAATGCTGATTTCATCAAGCCCAGTTACATACTCAGAATCTGTACTACAGCGCAAATAGGCATGTCTCTGTAGGCAAAAAACTCATTTCTGACAAAGTTGCCCAAATGCATCTCAGAAGTGTGCAACATGTTCCCTGAGTTAGAAAACGTCGAGAAACGTTCGTTTCTGCTAGCGCTGTGCTTCTACACATGTATTTGCTGAACGGTGAAAGCGCACAGTAATGCACTTTTCGCCCAGCAAATACACTGTTTCTAAGGAACTGGGAACACACTGAGGAGACACTTGTGGGAGCTACTGTGACTAAAATTGAGCTTCCCTACGCACAGGGAAGCAAGAGAAATGCTGATTTCATCAAGCCCAGTTGCATACTCAGAATCTGTACTACTGCGCAAATAGGCATGTCTCTGTAGGCAAAAAACTCATTTCTGACAAAGTTGCCCAAATGCATCTCAGAAGTATGCAACATGTTCCCTGAGTTAGAGAACGTCGAGAAACGTTCGTTTCTGCTAGCGCTGTGCTTCTACACATGTATTTGCTGAACGGTGAAAGTGCACAGTAATGCACTTTTCCCCCAACAAATACACTGTTTCTAAGGAACTGGGAACACACTGAGGAGACACTTGTGGGAGCTACTGTGACTAAAACTGAGCTTCCCTACGCACAGGGAAGCAAGAGAAATGCTGATTTCATCAAGCCCAGTTACATACTCAGAATCTGTACTACTGCGCAAATAGGCATGTCTCTGTAGGCAAAAAACTCATTTCGGACAAAGTTGCCCAAATGCATCTCAGAAGTGTGCAACTTGTTCCCTGAGTTAGAAAACGTAGAGAAACGTTCGTTTCTGCTAGCGCTGTGCTTCTACACATGTATTTGCTGAACGGTGAAAGCGCACAGTGATGCACTTTTCTCCCAGCAAATACACTGTTTCTAAGGAACCGGGAACACACTGAGGAGACACTTGTGGGAGCTACTGTGACTAAAACTGAGCTTCCCTACGCACAGGGAAGCAAGAGAAATGCTGATTTCATCAAGCCCAGTTACATACTCAGAATCTGTACTACTGCGCAAATAGGCATGTCTCTGTAGGCAAAAAACTCATTTCTGACAAAGTTGCCCAAATGCATCTCAGAAGTGTGCCACTTGTTCCCTGAGTTAGAAAACGTCGAGAAACAGTCGTTTCAGCTAGCGCTGTGCTTCTACACATGTACTTGCTGAACGGTGAAAGCGCACAGTGATGCACTTTTCTACCAGCAAATACACTGTTTCTAAGGAAATGGGAACACACTGAGGAGACACTTGTGAGAGCTACTGTGACTAAAACTGAGCTTCCCTACGCACAGGGAGGCAAGAGAAATGCTGATTTCATCAAGCCCAGTTACATACTCAGAATCTGTACTACTGCGCAAATAGGCATGTCTCTGTAGGCAAAAAACTCATTTCTGAGAAAGTTACCCAAATGCATCTCAGAAGTGTGCCACTTGTTCCCTGAGTTAGAAAACGTCGAGAAACGTTCGTTTCTGCTAGCTCTGTGCTTCTACACATGTATTTGCTGAACGGTGAAAGCGCACAGTGATGCACTTTTCTCCCAGCAAATACACTGTTTCTAAGGAAATGGGAACACACTGAGGAGACAATTGTGGGAGCTACTGTGACTAAAACTGAGCTTCCCTACGCACAGGGAAGCAAGAGAAATGAGGATTTCATCAAGCCCAGGGACATACTCAGAATCTGTACTACTGCGCAAATAGGCATGTCTCTGTAGGCAAAAAACTCATTTCTGATAAAGTTGCCCAAATGCATCTCAGAAGTCTGCAACTTGTTCCCTGAGTTAGAAAACGTCGAGAAACGTTCGTTTCTGCTAGCGCTGTGCTTCTACACATGTATTTGCTGAACGGTGAAAGCGCACAGTAATGCACTTTTCTACCAGCAAATACACTGTTTCTAAGGAAATGGGAACACACTGAGGAGACACTTGTGGGAGCTACTGTGACTAAAACTGAGCTTCCCTACGCACAGGGAAGCAAGAGAAATGCTGATTTCATCAAGCCCAGTTACATACTCAGAATCTGTACTACTGCGCAAATAGGCATGTCTCTGTAGGCAAAAAACTCATTTCGGACAAAGTTGCCCAAATGCATCTCAGAAGTGTGCAACTTGTTCCCTGAGTTAGAAAACGTAGAGAAACGTTCGTTTCTGCTAGCGCTGTGCTTCTACACATGTATTTGCTGAACGGTGAAAGTGCACAGAAATGCACTTTTCTCCCAGCAAATACACTGTTTCTAAGGAAATGGGAACACACTGAGGAGACACTTGTGGGAGCTACTGTGACTAAAACTGAGCTTCCCTACGCACAGGGAAGCAAGAGAAATGCTGATTTCATCAAGCCCAGTTACATACTCAGAATCTGTACTACTGCGCAAATAGGCATGTCTCTGTAGGCAAAAAACTCATTTCTGACAAAGTTGCCCAAATGCATCTCAGAAGTGTGCCACTTGTTCCCTGAGTTAGAAAACGTCGAGAAACAGTCGTTTCAGCTAGCGCTGTGCTTCTACGCATGTACTTGCTGAACGGTGAAAGCGCACAGTGATGCACTTTTCTACCAGCAAATACACTGTTTCTAAGGAAATGGGAACACACTGAGGAGACACTTGTGAGAGCTACTGTGACTAAAACTGAGCTTCCCTACGCACAGGGAGGCAAGAGAAATGCTGATTTCATCAAGCCCAGTTACATACTCAGAATCTGTACTACTGTGCAAATAGGCATGTCTCTGTAGGCAAAAAACTCATTTCTGACAAAGTTGCCCAAATGCATCTCAGAAGTGTGCCACTTGTTCCCTGAGTTAGAAAACGTCGAGAAACAGTCGTTTCAGCTAGCGCTGTGCTTCTACACATGTACTTGCTGAACGGTGAAAGCGCACAGTGATGCACTTTTCTACCAGCAAATACACTGTTTCTAAGGAAATGGGAACACACTGAGGAGACACTTGTGAGAGCTACTGTGACTAAAACTGAGCTTCCCTACGCACAGGGAGGCAAGAGAAATGCTGATTTCATCAAGCCCAGTTACATACTCAGAATCTGTACTACTGCGCAAATAGGCATGTCTCTGTAGGCAAAAAACTCATTTCTGAGAAAGTTACCCAAATGCATCTCAGAAGTGTGCCACTTGTTCCCTGAGTTAGAAAACGTCGAGAAACGTTCGTTTCTGCTAGCTCTGTGCTTCTACACATGTATTTGCTGAACGGTGAAAGCGCACAGTGATGCACTTTTCTCCCAGCAAATACACTGTTTCTAAGGAAATGGGAACACACTGAGGAGACACTTGTGGGAGCTACTGTGACTAAAACTGAGCTTCCCTACGCACAGGGAAGCAAGAGAAATGAGGATTTCATCAAGCCCAGGGACATACTCAGAATCTGTACTACTGCGCAAATAGGCATGTCTCTGTAGGCAAAAAACTCATTTCTGATAAAGTTGCCCAAATGCATCTCAGAAGTGTGCAACTTGTTCCCTGAGTTAGAAAACGTCGAGAAACGTTCGTTTCTGCTAGCGCTGTGCTTCTACACATGTATTTGCTGAACGGTGAAAGCGCACAGTAATGCACTTTTCTACCAGCAAATACACTGTTTCTAAGGAAATGGGAACACACTGAGGAGACACTTGTGGGAGCTACTGTGACTAAAACTGAGCTTCCCTACGCACAGGGAAGCAAGAGAAATGCTGATTTCATCAAGCCCAGTTATATACTCAGAATCTGTACTAATGCGCATATAGGCATGTCTCTGTAGGCAAAAAACTCATTTCTGAGAAAGTTACCCAAATGCATCTCAGAAGTGTGCCACTTGTTCCCTGAGTTAGAAAACGTCGAGAAACGTTCGTTTCTGCTAGCTCTGTGCTTCTACACATGTATTTGCTGAACGGTGAAAGCGCACAGTGATGCACTTTTCTCCCAGCAAATACAGTGTTCCTAAGGAACTGGGAACACACTGAGGAGACACTTGTGGGAGCTACTGTGACTAAAACTGAGCTTCCCTACGCACAGGGAAGCAAGAGAAATGCTGATTTCATCAAGCCCAGTTACATACTCAGAATCTGTACTACTGCGCAAATAGGCATGTCTCTGTAGGCAAAAAACTCATTTTTGAGAAAGTTACCCAAATGCATCTCAGAAGTGTGCCACTTGTTCCCTGAGTTAGAAAACGTCGAGAAACGTTCGTTTCTGCTAGCGCTGTGCTTCTACACATGTATTTGCTGAACGGTGAAAGCGCACAGTAATGCACTTTTCTCCCAGCAAATACACTGTTTCTAAGGAAATGGGAACACACTGAGGAGACACTTGTGGGAGCTACTGTGACTAAAACTGAGCTTCCCTACGCACAGGGAAGCAAGAGAAATGCTGATTTCATCAAGCCCAGTTACATACTCAGAATCTGTACTACTGCGCAAATAGGCATGTCTCTGTAGGCAAAAAACTCATTTCTGACAAAGTTGCCCAAATGCATCTCAGAAGTGTGCAACTTGTTCCCTGAGTTAGAAAACGTCGAGAAACGGTCGTTTCAGCTAGCGCTGTGCTTCTACACATGTATTTGCTGAACGGTGAAAGCGCACAGTGATGCACTTTTCTCCCAGCAAATACACTGTTTCTAAGGAAATGGGAACACACTGAGGAGACACTTGTGGGAGCTACTGTGACTAAAACTGAGCTTCCCTACGCACAGGGAAGCAAGAGAAATGCTGATTTCATCAAGCCCAGTTACATACTCAGAATCTGTACTACTGCGCAAATAGGCATGTCTCTGTAGGCAAAAAACTCATTTCTGACAAAGTTGCCCAAATGCATCTCAGAAGTGTGCAACATGTTCCCTGAGTTAGAAAACGTCGAGAAACGTTCGTTTCTGCTAGCGCTGTGCTTCTACACATGTATTTGCTGAACGGTGAAAGCGCACAGTAATGCACTTTTCGCCCAGCAAATACACTGTTTCTAAGGAACTGGGAACACACTGAGGAGACACTTGTGGGAGCTACTGTGACTAAAACTGAGCTTCCCTACGCACAGGGAAGCAAGAGAAATGCTGATTTCATCAAGCCCAGTTACATACTCAGAATCTGTACTACTGCGCAATTAGGCATGTCTCTGTAGGCAAAAAACTCATTTTTGAGAAAGTTACCCAAATGCATCTCAGAAGTGTGCAACTTGTTCCCTGAGTTAGAAAACGTCGAGAAATGTTCGTTTCTGCTAGCGCTGTGCTTCTACACATGTATTTGCTGAACGGTGAAAGCGCACAGAAATGCACTTTTCTCCCAGCAAATACACTGTTTCTAAGGAAATGGGAACACACTGAGGAGACACTTGTGGGAGCTACTGTGACTAAAACTGAGCTTCGCTCCGCACAGGGAAGCAAGAGAAATGCTGATTTCATCAAGCCCAGTTACATACTCAGAATCTGTACTACTGCGCAAATAGGCATGTCTCTGTAGGCAAAAAACTCATTTTTGAGAAAGTTACCCAAATGCATCTCAGAAGTGTGCAACTTGTTCCCTGAGTTAGAAAACGTCGAGAAACGTTCGTTTCTGCTAGCGCTGTGCTTCTACACATGTATTTGCTGAACGGTGAAAGCGCACAGTGATGCACTTTTCTCCCAGCAAATACACTGTTTCTAAGGAACTGGGAACACACTGAGGAGACACTTGTGGGAGCTACTGGGACTAAAACTGAGCTTCGCTCCACACAGGGAAGCAAGAGAAATGCTGATTTCATCAAGCCCAGTTACATACTCAGAATCTGTACTACTGCGCAAATAGGCATGTCTCTGTAGGCAAAAAACTCATTTCTGACAAAGTTGCCCAAATGCATCTCAGAAGTGTGCAACTTGTTCCCTGAGTTAGAAAACGTCGAGAAACGGTCGTTTCAGCTAGGGCTGTGCTTCTACACATGTATTTGCTGAACGGTGAAATCGCACAGTGATGCACTTTTCTCCCAGCAAATACACTGTTTCTAAGGAACTGGGAACACACTGAGGAGACACTTGTGGGAGGTACTGTGACTAAAACTGAGCTTCCCTACGCACAGGGAAGCAAGAGAAATGCTGATTTCATCAAGCCCAGTTGCATACTCAGAATCTGTACTACTGCGCAAATAGGCATGTCTCTGTAGGCAAAAAACTCATTTCTGACAAAGTTGCCCAAATGCATCTCAGAAGTATGCAACATGTTCCCTGAGTTAGAGAACGTCGAGAAACGTTCGTTTCTGCTAGCGCTGTGCTTCTACACATGTATTTGCTGAACGGTGAAAGTGCACAGTAATGCACTTTTCCCCCAACAAATACACTGTGTCTAAGGAACTGGGAACACACTGAGGAGACACTTGTGGGAGCTACTGTGACTAAAACTGAGCTTCCCTACGCACAGGGAAGCAAGAGAAATGCTGATTTCATCAAGCCCAGTTACATACTCAGAATCTGTACTACTGCGCAAATAGGCATGTCTCTGTAGGCAAAAAACTCATTTCGGACAAAGTTGCCCAAATGCATCTCAGAAGTGTGCAACTTGTTCCCTGAGTTAGAAAACGTAGAGAAACGTTCGTTTCTGCTAGCGCTGTGCTTCTACACATGTATTTGCTGAACGGTGAAAGCGCACAGAAATGCACTTTTCTCCCAGCAAATACACTGTTTCTAAGGAAATGGGAACACACTGAGGAGACACTTATGGGAGCTACTGTGACTAAAACTGAGCTTCCCTACACACAGGGAAGCAAGAGATATGCTGATTTCATCAAGCCCAGTTACATACTCAGAATCTGTACTACTGCGCAAATAGGCATGTCTCTTTAGGCAAAAAACTCATTTCTGACAAAATTTCCCAAATGCATCTCAGAAGTGTGCCACTTGTTCCCTGAGTTAGAAAACGTCGAGAAACGTTCGTTTCTGCTAGCGCTGTGCTTCTACACATGTATTTGCTGAACGGTGAAAGCGCACAGTGATGCACTTTTCTCCCAGCAAATACACTGTTTCTAAGGAACCGGGAACACACTGAGGAGACACTTGTGGGAGCTACTGTGAATAAAACTGAGCTTCCCTACGCACAGGGAAGCAAGAGAAATGCTGATTTCATCAAGCCCAGTTACATACTCAGAATCTGTACTACTGCGCAAATAGGCATGTCTCTGTAGGCAAAAAACTCATTTCTGACAAAGTTGCCCAAATGCATCTCAGAAGTGTGCCACTTGTTCCCTGAGTTAGAAAACGTCGAGAAACAGTCGTTTCAGCTAGCGCTGTGCTTCTACACATGTACTTGCTGAACGGTGAAAGCGCACAGTGATGCACTTTTCTCCCAGCAAATACACTGTTTCTAAGGAACTGGGAACACACTGAGTAGACACTTGTGGGAGCTACTGTGACTAAAACTGAGATTCCCTACGCACAGGGAAGCAAGAGAAATGCTGATTTCATCAAGCCCAGTTACATACTCAGAATCTGTACTACTGCGCAAATAGGCATGTCTCTGTAGGCAAAAAACTCATTTTTGAGAAAGTTACCCAAATGCATCTCAGAAGTGTGCAACTTGTTCCCTGAGTTAGAAAACGTCGAGAAACGTTCGTTTCTGCTAGCGCTGTGCTTCTACACATGTATTTGCTGAACGGTGAAAGCGCACAGTAATGCACTTTTCTCCCAGCAAATACACTGTTTCTAAGGAAATGGGAACACACTGAGGAGACACTTGTGGGAGCTACTGGGACTAAAACTGAGCTTCGCTCCGCACAGGGAAGCAAGAGAAATGCTGATTTCATCAAGCCCAGTTACATACTCAGAATCTGTACGACGGCGCAAATAGGCATGTCTCTGTAGGCAAAAAACTCATTTCTGACAAAGTTGCCCAAATGCATCTCAGAAGTGTGCCACTTGTTCCCTGAGTTAGAAAACGTCGAGAAACAGTCGTTTCAGCTAGCGCTGTGCTTCTACACATGTATTTGCTGAACGGTGAAAGCACACAGTGATGCACTTTTCTCCCAGCAAATACACTGTTTCTAAGGAAATGGGAACACACTGAGGAGACACTTGTGGGAGCTACTGTGACTAAAACTGAGCTTCCCTACGCACAGGGAAGCAAGGAAATGCTGATTTCATCAAGCCAAGTTACATACTCAGAATCTGTACTACTGCGCAAATAGGCATGTCTCTGTAGGCAAAAAACTCATTTCTGACAATGTTGCCCAAATGCATCTCAGAAGTGTGCAACTTGTTTCCGGAGTTAGAAAACGTCGAGAAACGTTCGTTTCTGCTAGCGCTGTGCTTCTACACATGTATTTGCTGAACGGTGAAAGCGCACAGTAATGCACTTTTCTCCCAGCAAATACACTGTTTCTAAGGAACTGGGAACACACTGAGGAGACACTTGTGGGAGCTACTGTGACTAAAACTGTGATTCCCTACGCACAGGGAAGCAAGAGAAATGCTGATTTCATCAAGCCCAGTTACATACTCAGAATCTGTACTACTGCGCAAATAGGCATGTCTCTGTAGGCAAAAAACTCATTTCTGACAAAGTTGCCTGAATGCATCTCAGAAGTGTGCCACTTGTTCTCTGAGTTAGAAAACGTCGAGAAACAGTCGTTTCAGCTAGCGCTGTGCTTCTACACATGTACTTGCTGAACGGTGAAAGCGCACAGTGATGCACTTTTCTCCCAGCAAATATACTGTTTCTAAGGAACTGTGAACACACTGAGGAGACACTTGTGGGAGCTACTGTGACTAAAACTGAGATTCCCTACGCACAGGGAAGCAAGAGAAATGCTGATTTCATCAAGCCCAGTTACATACTCAGAATCTGTACTACTGCGCAAATAGGCATGTCTCTGTAGGCAAAAAACTCATTTTTGAGAAAGTTACCCAAATGCATCTCAGAAGTGTGCAACTTGTTCCCTGAGTTAGAAAACGTCGAGAAACGTTCGTTTCTGCTAGCGCTGTGCTTCTACACATGTATTTGCTGAACGGTGAAAGCGCACAGTAATGCACTTTTCTCCCAGCAAATACACTGTTTCTAAGGAAATGGGAACACACTGAGGAGACACTTGTGGGAGCTACTGGGACTAAAACTGAGCTTCGCTCCGCACAGGGAAGCAAGAGAAATGCTGATTTCATCAAGCCCAGTTACATACTCAGAATCTGTACTACTGCGCAAATAGGCATGTCTCTTTAGGCAAAAAACTCATTTCTGACAAAGTTGCCCAAATGCATCTCAGAAGTGTGCCACTTGTTCCCTGAGTTAGAAAACGTCGAGAAACAGTCGTTTCAGCTAGCGCTGTGCTTCTACACATGTATTTGCTGAATGGTGAATGCACACAGTGATGCACTTTTCTTCCAGCAAATACACTGTTTCTAAGGAAATGGGAACACACTGAGGAGACACTTGTGGGAGCTACTGTGACTAAAACTGAGCTTCCCTACGCACAGGGAAGCAAGGAAATGCTGATTTCATCAAGCCCAGTTACATACTCAGAATCTGTACTACTGCGCAAATAGGCATGTCTCTGTAGGCAAAAAACTCATTTCTGACAAAGTTGCCCAAATGCATCTCAGAAGTGTGCAACTTGTTCCCTGAGTTAGAAAACGTCGAGAAACGGTCGTTTCTGCTAGCGCTGTGCTTCTACACATGTATTTGCTGAACGGTGAAAGCGCACAGTAATGCACTTTTCTCCCAGCAAATACACTGTTTCTAAGGAACTGGGAACACACTGAGGAGACACTTGTGGGAGCTACTGTGACTAAAACTGTGATTCCCTACGCACAGGGAAGCAAGAGAAATGCTGATTTCATCAAGCCCAGTTACATACTCAGAATCTGTACTACTGCGCAAATAGGCATGTCTCTGTAGGCAAAAAACTCATTTCTGACAAAGTTGCCCAAATGCATCTCAGAAGTGTGCCACTTGTTCCCTGAGTTAGAAAACGTCGAGAAACGGTCGTTTCAGCTAGCGCTGTGCTTCTACACATGTATTTGCTGAACGGTGAAAGCGCACAGTGATGTACTTTTCCCCAGCAAATACACTGTTTCTAAGGAAATGGGAACACACTGAGGAGACACTTGTGGGAGCTACTGTGACTAAAACTGAGCTTCCCTACGCACAGGGAAGCAAGAGAAATGCTGATTTCATCAAGCCCAGTTACATACTCAGAATCTGTACTACTGCGCAAATAGGCATGTCTCTGTAGGCAAAAAACTCATTTTTGAGAAAGTTACCCAAATGCATCTCAGAAGTGTGCAACTTGTTCCCTGAGTTAGAAAACGTCGAGAAACGTTCGTTTCTGCTAGCGCTGTGCTTCTACACATGTATTTGCTGAACGGTGAAAGCGCACAGTAATGCACTTTTCTCCCAGCAAATACACTGTTTCTAAGGAAATGGGAACACACTGAGGAGACACTTGTGGGAGCTACTGGGACTAAAACTGAGCTTCGCTCCGCACAGGGAAGCAAGAGAAATGCTGATTTCATCAAGCCCAGTTACATACTCAGAATCTGTACTACTGCGCAAATAGGCATGTCTCTTTAGGCAAAAAACTCATTTCTGACAAAGTTGCCCAAATGCATCTCAGAAGTGTGCCACTTGTTCCCTGAGTTAGAAAACGTCGAGAAACAGTCGTTTCAGCTAGCGCTGTGCTTCTACACATGTATTTGCTGAACGGTGAAAGCACACAGTGATGCACTTTTCTCCCAGCAAATACACTGTTTCTAAGGAAATGGGAACACACTGAGGAGACACTTGTGGGAGCTACTGTGACTAAAACTGAGCTTCCCTACGCACAGGGAAGCAAGGAAATGCTGATTTCATCAAGCCAAGTTACATACTCAGAATCTGTACTACTGCGCAAATAGGCATGTCTCTGTAGGCAAAAACTCATTTCTGACAAAGTTGCCCAAATGCATCTCAGAAGTGTGCAACTTTTTCCCTGAGTTAGAAAACGTCGAGAAACGTTCGTTTCTGCTAGTGCTGTGCTTCTACACATGTATTTGCTGAACGGTGAAAGCGCACAGTAATGCACTTTTCTCCCAGCAAATACACTGTTTCTAAGGAACTGGGAACACACTGAGGAGACACTTGTGGGAGCTACTGTGACTAAAACTGTGATTCCCTACGCACAGGGAAGCAAGAGAAATGCTGATTTCATCAAGCCCAGTTACATACTCAGAATCTGTACTACTGCGCAAATAGGCATGTCTCTGTAGGCAAAAAACTCATTTCTGACAAAGTTGCCCAAATGCATCTCAGAAGTGTGCCACTTGTTCTCTGAGTTAGAAAACGTCGAGAAACAGTCGTTTCAGCTAGCGCTGTGCTTCTACACATGTACTTGCTGAACGGTGAAAGCGCACAGTGATGCACTTTTCTCCCAGCAAATACACTGTTTCTAAGGAACTGTGAACACACTGAGGAGACACTTGTGGGAGCTACTGTGACTAAAACTGAGATTCCCTACGCACAGGGAAGCAAGAGAAATGCTGATTTCATCAAGCCCAGTTACATACTCAGAATCTGTACTACTGCGCAAATAGGCATGTCTCTGTAGGCAAAAAACTCATTTTTGAGAAAGTTACCCAAATGCATCTCAGAAGTGTGCAACTTGTTCCCTGAGTTAGAAAACGTCGAGAAACGTTTGTTTCTGCTAGCGCTGTGCTTCTACACATGTATTTGCTGAACGGTGAAAGCGCACAGTAATGCACTTTTCTCCCAGCAAATACACTGTTTCTAAGGAAATGGGAACACACTGAGGAGACACTTGTGGGAGCTACTGGGACTAAAACTGAGCTTCGCTCCGCACAGGGAAGCAAGAGAAATGCTGATTTCATCAAGCCCAGTTACATACTCAGAATCTGTACTACTGCGCAAATAGGCATGTCTCTTTAGGCAAAAAACTCATTTCTGACAAAGTTGCCCAAATGCATCTCAGAAGTGTGCCACTTGTTCCCTGAGTTAGAAAACGTCGAGAAACAGTCGTTTCAGCTAGCGCTGTGCTTCTACACATGTATTTGCTGAACGGTGAAAGCACACAGTGATGCACTTTTCTCCTAGCAAATACACTGTTTCTAAGGAACTGTGAACACACTGAGGAGACACTTGTGGGAGCTACTGTGACTAAAACTGAGCTTCCCTACGCACAGGGAAGCAAGGAAATGCTGATTTCATCAAGCCCAGTTACATACTCAGAATCTGTACTACTGCGCAAATAGGCATGTCTCTGTAGGCAAAAAACTCATTTCTGACAAAGTTGCCCAAATGCATCTCAGAAGTGTGCAACTTGTTCCCTGAGTTAGAAAACTTCGAGAAACGGTCGTTTCAGCTAGCGCTGAGCTTCTACACATGTATTTGCTGAACGGTGAAAGCGCACAGTGATGCACTTTTCTCCCAGCAAACACACTGTTTCTAAGGAACTGGGAACACACTGAGGAGACACTTGTGGGAGGTACTGTGACTAAAACTGAGCTTCCCTACGCACAGGGAAGCAAGAGAAATGCTGATTTCATCAAGCCCAGTTGCATACTCAGAATCTGTACTACTGCGCAAATAGGCATGTCTCTGTAGGCAAAAAACTCATTTCTGACAAAGTTGCCCAAATGCATCTCAGAAGTATGCAACATGTTCCCTGAGTTAGAGAACGTCGAGAAACGTTCGTTTCTGCTAGCGCTGTGCTTCTACACATGTATTTGCTGAACGGTGAAAGCGCACAGTAATGCACTTTTCCCCCAACAAATACACTGTTTCTAAGGAACTGGGAACACACTGAGGAGACACTTGTGGGAGCTACTGTGACTAAAACTGAGATTCCCTACGCACAGGGAAGCAAGAGAAATGCTGATTTCATCAAGCCCAGTTACATACTCAGAATCTGTACTACTGCGCAAATAGGCATGTCTCTGTAGGCAAAAAACTCATTTCGGACAAAGTTGCCCAAATGCATCTCAGAAGTGTGCAACTTGTTCCCTGAGTTAGAAAACGTAGAGAAACGGTCGTTTCTGCTAGCGCTGTGCTTCTACACATGTATTTGTTGAACGGTGAAAGCGCACAGAAATGCACTTTTCTCCCAGCAAATACACTGTTTCTAAGGAAATGGGAACACACTGAGGAGACACTTATGGGAGCTACTGTGACTAAAACTGAGCTTCCCTACACACAGGGAAGCAAGAGATATGGTGATTTCATCAAGCCCAGTTACATACTCAGAATCTGTACTACTGCGCAAATAGGCATGTCTCTTTAGGCAAAAAACTCATTTCTGACAAAATTGCCCAAATGCATCTCAGAAGTGTGCCACTTGTTCCCTGAGTTAGAAAACGTCGAGAAACGGTCGTTTCAGCTAGCGCTTTGCTTCTACACATGTATTTGCTGAACGGTGAAAGCGCACAGTGATGCACTTTTCTCCCAGCAAATACACTGTTTCTAAGGAACCGGGAACACACTGAGGAGACACTTGTGGGAGCTACTGTGACTAAAACTGAGCTTCCCTACGCACAGGGAAGCAAGAGAAATGCTGATTTCATCAAGCCCAGTTACATACTCAGAATCTGTACTACTGCGCAAATAGGCATGTCTCTTTAGGCAAAAAACTCATTTCTGACAAAGTTGCCCAAATGCATCTCAGAAGTGTGCCACTTGTTCCCTGAGTTAGAAAACGTCGAGAAACAGTCGTTTCAGCTAGCGCTGTGCTTCTACACATGTACTTGCCGAACGGTGAAAGCGCACAGTGATGCACTTTTCTCCCAGCAAATACACTGTTTCTAAGGAACTGGGAACACACTGAGGAGACACTTGTGGGAGCTACTGTGACTAAAACTGAGCTTCCCTACGCACAGGGAAGCAAGGAAATGCTGATTTCATCAAGCCCAGTTACATACTCAGAATCTGTACTACTGCGCAAATAGGCATGTCTCTGTAGGCAAAAAACTCATTTTTGAGAAAGTTACCCAAATGCATCTCAGAAGTGTGCAACTTGTTCCCTGAGTTAGAAAACGTCGAGAAACGTTCGTTTCTGCTAGTGCTGTGCTTCTACACATGTATTTGCTGAACGGTGAAAGCGCACAGTAATGCACTTTTCTCCCAGCAAATACACTGTTTCTAAGGAAATGGGAACACACTGAGGAGACACTTGTGGGAGCTACTGGGACAGAAACTGAGCTTCCCTACGCACAGGGAAGCAAGGAAATGCTGATTTCATCAAGCCCAGTTACATACTCAGAATCTGTACTACTGCGCAAATAGGCATGTCTCTGTAGGCAAAAAACTCATTTCTGACAAAGTTGCCCAAATGCATCTCAGAAGTGTGCAACTTGTTCCCTGAGTTAGAAAACGTCGAGAAACGGTCGTTTCTGCTAGCGCTGTGCTTCTACACATGTATTTGCTGAACGGTGAAAGCGCACAGTAATGCACTTTTCTCCCAGCAAATACACTGTTTCTAAGGAAATGGGAACACACTGAGGAGACACTTGTGGGAGCTACTGTGACTAAAACTGTGATTCCCTACGCACAAGGAAGCAAGAGAAATGCTGATTTCATCAAGCCCAGTTATATACTCAGAATCTGTACTACTGCGCAAATAGGCATGTCTCTGTAGGCAAAAAACTCATTTCTGACAAAGTTGCCCAAATGCATCTCAGAAGTGTGCCACTTGTTCCCTGAGTTAGAAAACGTCGAGAAACGGTCGTTTCAGCTAGCGCTGTGCTTCTACACATGTATTTGCTGAACGGTGAAAGCGCACAGTGATGCACTTTTCTCCCAGCAAATACACTGTTTCTAAGGAACTGGGAACACACTGAGGAGACACTTGTGGGAGCTACTGTGACTAAAACTGAGCTTCCCTACGCACAGGGAAGGAAGAGAAATGCTGATTTCATCAAGCCCAGTTACATACTCAGAATCTGTACTACTGCGCAAATAGGCATGTCTCTGTAGGCAAAAAACTCATTTTTGAGAAAGTTACCCAAATGCATCTCAGAAGTGTGCAACTTGTTCCCTGAGTTAGAAAACGTCGAGAAACGTTCGTTTCTGCTAGCGCTGTGCTTCTACACATGTATTTGCTGAACGGTGAAAGCGCACAGTAATGCAATTTTCTCCCAGCAAATACACTGTTTCTAAGGAAATGGGAACACACTGAGGAGACACTTGTGGGAGCTACTGTGACTAAAACTGAGCTTCCCTACGCACAGGGAAGCAAGAGAAATGCTGATTTCATCAAGCCCAGTTACATACTCAGAATCTGTCCTACTGCGCAAATAGGCATGTCTCTTTAGGCAAAAAACTCATTTCTGACAAAGTTGCCCAAATGCATCTCAGAAGTGTGCCACTTGTTCCCTGAGTTAGAAAACGTCGAGAAACGGTCGTTTCAGCTAGCGCTTTGCTTCTACACATGTATTTGCTGAACGGTGAAAGCGCACAGAAATGCACTTTTCTCCCAGCAAATACACTGTTTCTAAGGAAATGGGAACACACTGAGGAGACACTTATGGGAGCTACTGTGACTAAAACTGAGCTTCCCTACACACAGGGAAGCAAGAGAAATGCTGATTTCATCAAGCCCAGTTACATACTCAGAATCTGTACTACTGCGCAAATAGGCATGTCTCTTTAGGCAAAAAACTCATTTCTGACAAAATTGCCCAAATGCATCTCAGAAGTGTGCCACTTGTTCCCTGAGTTAGAAAACGTCGAGAAACGGTCGTTTCAGCTATCGCTGTGCTTCTACACATGTATTTGCTGAACGGTGAAAGCGCACAGTGATTCACTTTTCTCCCAGCAAATACACTGTTTCTAAGGAACCGGGAACACACTGAGGAGACACTTGTGGGAGCTACTGTGACTAAAACTGAGCTTCCCTACGCACAGGGAAGCAAGAGAAATGCTGATTTCATCAAGCCCAGTTACATACTCAGAATCTGTACTACTGCGCAAATAGGCATGTCTCTTTAGGCAAAAAACTCATTTCTGACAAAGTTGCCCAAATGCATCTCAGAAGTGTGCCACTTGTTCCCTGAGTTAGAAAACGTCGAGAAACAGTCGTTTCAGCTAGCGCTGTGCTTCTACACATGTACTTGCTGAACGGTGAAAGCGCACAGTGATGCACTTTTCTCCCAGCAAATACACTGTTTCTAAGGAACTGGGAACACACTGAGGAGACACTTGTGGGAGCTACTGTGACTAAAACTGAGATTCCCTACGCACAGGGAAGCAAGAGAAATGCTGATTTCATCAAGCCCAGTTACATACTCAGAATCTGTACTACTGCGCAAATAGGCATGTCTCTGTAGGCTAAAAACTCATTTCTGACAAAGTTGCCCAAATGCATCTCAGAAGTGTGCCACTTGTTCCCTGAGTGAGAAAACGTCGAGAAACGGTCGTTTCAGCTAGCAGATGTGCTTCTACACATGTATTTGCTGAACGGTGAAAGCGCACAGTGATGCACTTTTCTCCCAGCAAATACACTGTTTCTAAGGAACTGGGAACACACTGAGGAGACACTTGTGGGAGCTACTGTGACTAAAACTGAGATTCCCTACGCACAGGGAAGCAAGAGAAATGCTGATTTCATCAAGCCCAGTTACATACTCAGAATCTGTACTACTGCGCAAATAGGCATGTCTCTGTAGGCAAAAAACTCATTTCTGACAAAGTTGCCCAAATGCATCTCAGAAGTGTGCCACTTGTTCCCTGAGTGAGAAAACGTCGAGAAACGGTCGTTTCAGCTAGCAGATGTTCTTCTACACATGTATTTGCTGAACGGTGAAAGCGCACAGTGATGCACTTTTCTCCCAGCAAATACACTGTTTCTAAGGAACTGGGAACACACTGAGGAGACACTTGTGGGAGCTACTGTGACTAAAACTGAGATTCCCTACGCACAGGGAAGCAAGAGAAATGCTGATTTCATCAAGCCCAGTTACATACTCAGAATCTGTACTACTGCGCAAATAGGCATGTCTCTGTAGGCAAAAAACTCATTTCTGACAAAGTTGCCCAAATGCATCTCAGAAGTGTGCCACTTGTTCCCTGAGTTAGAAAACGTCGAGAAACGGTCGTTTCAGCTAGCGCTGTGCTTCTACACATGTATTTGCTGAACGGTGAAAGCGCACAGTGATGCACTTTTCTCCCAGCAAATACACTGTTTCTAAGGAACTGGGAACACACTGAGGAGACACTTGTGGGAGCTACTGTGACTAAAACTGAGCTTCCCTACGCACAGGGAAGTAAGAGAAATGCTGATTTCATCAAGCCCAGTTACATACTCAGAATCTGTACTACTGCGCAAATAGGCATGTCTCTGTAGGCAAAAAACTCATTTTTGAGAAAGTTACCCAAATGCATCTCAGAAGTGTGCAACTTGTTCCCTGAGTTAGAAAACGTCGAGAAACGTTCGTTTCTGCTAGCGCTGTGCTTCTACACATGTATTTGCTGAACGGTGAAAGCGCACAGTAATGCACTTTTCTCCCAGCAAATACACTGTTTCTAAGGAACTGGGAACACACTGAGGAGACACTTGTGGGAGCTACTGGGACTAAAACTGAGCTTCCCTACGCACAGGGAAGCAAGAGAAATGCTGATTTCATCAAGCCCAGTTACATACTCAGAATCTGTACTACTGCGCAAATAGGCATGTCTCTTTAGGCAAAAAACTCATTTCTGACAAAGTTGCCCAAATGCATCTCAGAAGTGTGCCACTTGTTCCCTGAGTTAGAAAACGTCGAGAAACGGTCGTTTCAGCTAGCGCTGTGCTTCTACACATGTATTTGCTGAACGGTGATAGCGCACAGTGATGCACTTTTCTCCCAGCAAATACACTGTTTCTAAGGAAATGGGAACACACTGAGGAGACACTTATGGGAGCTACTGTGACTAAAACTGAGCTTCCCTACACACAGGGAAGCAAGAGAAATGCTGATTTCATCAAGCCCAGTTACATACTCAGAATCTGTACTACTGCGCAAATAGGCATGTCTCTTTAGGCAAAAAACTCATTTCTGACAAAATTGCCCAAATGCATCTCAGAAGTGTGCCACTTGTTCCCTGAGTTAGAAAACGTCGAGAAACGGTCGTTTCAGCTAGCGCTGTGCTTCTACACATGTATTTGCTGAACGGTGAAAGCGCACAGTGATGCACTTTTCTCCCAGCAAATACACTGTTTCTAAGGAACCGGGAACACACTGAGGAGACACTTGTGGGAGCTACTGTGACTAAAACTGAGCTTCCCTACGCACAGGGAAGCAAGAGAAATGCTGATTTCATCAAGCCCAGTTACATACTCAGAATCTGTACTACTGCGCAAATAGGCATGTCTCTGTAGGCAAAAAACTCATTTCTGACAAAGTTGCCCAAATGCATCTCAGAAGTGTGCCACTTGTTCCCTGAGTTAGAAAACGTCGAGAAACAGTCGTTTCAGCTAGCGCTGTGCTTCTACACATGTACTTGCTGAACGGTGAAAGCGCACAGTGATGCACTTTTCTCCCAGCAAATACACTGTTTCTAAGGAACTGGGAACACACTGAGGAGACACTTGTGGGAGCTACTGTGACTAAAACTGAGCTTCCCTACGCACAGGGAAGCAAGAGAAATGCTGATTTCATCAAGCCCAGTTACATACTCAGAATCTGTACTACTGCGCAAATAGGCATGTCTCTGTAGGCAAAAAACTCATTTCTGACAAAGTTGCCCAAATGCATCTCAGAAGTGTGCCACTTGTTCCCTGAGTGAGAAAACGTCGAGAAACGGTCGTTTCAGCTAGCAGATGTGCTTCTACACATGTATTTGCTGAACGGTGAAAGCGCACAGTGATGCACTTTTCTCCCAGCAAATACACTGTTTCTAAGGAACTGGGAACACACTGAGGAGACACTTGTGGGAGCTACTGTGACTAAAACTGAGATTCCCTACGCACAGGGAAGCAAGAGAAATGCTGATTTCATCAAGCCCAGTTACATACTCAGAATCTGTACTACTGCGCAAATAGGCATGTCTCTGTAGGCAAAAAACTCATTTCTGACAAAGTTGCCCAAATGCATCTCAGAAGTGTGCCACTTGTTCCCTGAGTGAGAAAACGTCGAGAAACGGTCGTTTCAGCTAGCAGATGTACTTCTACACATGTATTTGCTGAACGGTGAAAGCGCACAGTGATGCACTTTTCTCCCAGCAAATACACTGTTTCTAAGGAACTGGGAACACACTGAGGAGACACTTGTGGGAGCTACTGTGACTAAAACTGAGCTTCCCTATGCACAGGGAAGCAAGAGAAATGCTGATTTCATCAAGCCCAGTTACATACTCAGAATCTGTACTACTGCGCAAATAGGCATGTCTCTGTAGGCAAAAAACTCATTTTTGAGAAAGTTACCCAAATGCATCTCAGAAGGGTGCAACTTGTTCCCTGAGTTAGAAAACGTCGAGAAACGTTCGTTTCTGCTAGCGCTGTGCTTCTACACATGTATTTGCTGAACGGTGAAAGCGCACAGTAATGCACTTTTCTCCCAGCAAATACACTGTTTCTAAGGAAATGGGAACACACTGAGGAGACACTTGTGGGAGCTACTGGGACTAAAACTGAGCTTCCCTACGCACAGGGAAGCAAGAGAAATGCTGATTTCATCAAGCCCAGTTACATACTCAGAATCTGTACTACTGCGCAAATAGGCATGTCTCTGTAGGCAAAAAACTCATTTCTGACAAAGTTGCCCAAATGCATCTCAGAAGTGTGCCACTTGTTCCCTGAGTTAGAAAACGTTGAGAAACGGTCGTTTCAGCTAGAGCTGTGCTTCTACACATGTATTTGCTGAACGGTGAAAGCGCACAGTGATGCACTTTTCTCCCAGCAAATACAATGTTTCTAAGGAACTGGGAACACACTGAGGAGACACTTGTGGGAGCTACTGTGACTAAAACTGAGCTTCCCTACGCACAGGGAAGCAAGAGAAATGCTGATTTCATCAAGCCCAGTTACATACTCAGAATCTGTACTACTGCGCAAATAGGCATGTCTCTGTAGGCAAAAAACTCATTTTTGAGAAAGTTACCCAAATGCATCTCAGAAGTGTGCCACTTGTTCCCTGAGTTAGAAAACGTCGAGAAACGTTCGTTTCTGCTAGCGCTGTGCTTCTACACATGTATTTGCTGAACGGTGAAAGCGCACAGTAATGCACTTTTCTCCCAGCAAATACACTGTTTCTAAGGAAATGGGAACACACTGAGGAGACACTTGTGGGAGCTACTGGGACTAAAACTGAGCTTCCCTACGCACAGGGAAGCAAGAGAAATGCTGATTTCATCAAGCCCAGTTACATACTCAGAATCTGTACTACTGCGCAAATAGGCATGTCTCTGTAGGCAAAAAACTCATTTCTGACAAAGTTGCCCAAATGCATCTCAGAAGTGTGCCATTTGTTCCCTGAGTTAGAAAACGTCGAGAAACGGTCGTTTCTGCTAGCGCTGTGCTTCTACACATGTATTTGCTGAACGGTGAAAGCGCACAGTGATGCACTTTTCTCCCAGCAAATACAATGTTTCTAAGGAACTGGGAACACACTGAGGAGACACTTGTGGGAGCTACTGTGACTAAAACTGAGCTTCCCTACGCACAGGGAAGCAAGAGAAATGCTGATTTCATCAAGCCCAGTTACATACTCAGAATCTGTACTACTGCGCAAATAGGCATGTCTCTGTAGGCAAAAAACTCATTTTTGAGAAAGTTACCGAAATGCATCTCAGAAGTGTGCAACTTGTTCCCTGAGTTAGAAAACGTCGAGAAACGTTCGTTTCTGCTAGCGCTGTGCTTCTACACATGTATTTGCTGAACGGTGAGAGCGCACAGTAATGCACTTTTCTCCCAGCAAATACACTGTTTCTAAGGAAATGGGAACACACTGAGGAGACACTTGTGGGAGCTACTGTGACTAAAATTGAGCTTCCCTACGCACAGGGAAGCAAGAGATATGCTGATTTCATCAAGCCCAGTTACATACTCAGAGTCTGTACTACTGCGCAAATAGGCATGTCTCTGTAGGCAAAAAACTCATTTCTGACAAAATTGCCCAAATGCATCTCAGAAGTGTGCCACTTGTTCCCTGAGTTAGAAAACGTCGAGAAACGGTCGTTTCAGCTAGCGCTGTGCTTCTACACATGTATTTGCTGAACGGTGAAAGCGCACAGTGATGCACTTTTCTCCCAGCAAATACACTGTTTCTAAGGAACCGGGAACACACTGAGGAGACACTTGTGGGAGCTACTGTGACTAAAACTGAGCTTCCCTACGCACAGGGAAGCAAGAGAAATGCTGATTTCATCAAGCCCAGTTAAATACTCAGAATCTGTACTACTGCGCAAATAGGCATGTCTCTTTAGGCAAAAAACTCATTTCTGACAAAGTTGCCCAAAAGCATCTCAGAAGTGTGCCACTTGTTCCCTGAGTTAGAAAACGTCGAGAAACAGTCGTTTCAGCTAGCGCTGTGCTTCTACACATGTACTTGCTGAACGGTGAAAGCGCACAGTGATGCACTTTTCTCCCAGCAAATACACTGTTTCTAAGGAACTGGGAACACACTGAGGAGACACTTGTGGGAGCTACTGTGACTAAAACTGAGATTCCCTACGCACAGGGAAGCAAGAGAAATGCTGATTTCATCAAGCCCAGTTACATACTCAGAATCTGTACTACTGCGCAAATAGGCATGTCTCTTTGGCAAAAAACTCATTTCTGACAAAGTTGCCCAAATGCATCTCAGAAGTGTGCCACTTGTTCCCTGAGTGAGAAAACGTCGAGAAACGGTCGTTTCAGCTAGGAGATGTGCTTCTACACATGTATTTGCTGAACGGTGAAAGCGCACAGTGATGCACTTTTCTCCCAGCAAATACACTGTTTCTAAGGAACTGGGAACACACTGAGGAGACACTTGTGGGAGCTACTGTGACTAAAACTGAGATTCCCTACGCACAGGGAAGCAAGAGAAATGCTGATTTCATCAAGCCCAGTTACATACTCAGAATCTGTACTACTGCGCAAATAGGCATGTCTCTGTAGGCAAAAAACTCATTTCTGACAAAGTTGCCCAAATGCATCTCAGAAGTGTGCCACTTGTTCCCTGAGTTAGAAAACGTCGAGAAACGGTCGTTTCAGCTAGCGCTGTGCTTCTACACATGTATTTGCTGAACGGTGAAAGCGCACAGTGATGCACTTTTCTCCCAGCAAATACACTGTTTCTAAGGAACTGGGAACACACTGAGGAGACACTTGTGGGAGCTACTGTGACTAAAACTGAGCTTCCCTACGCACAGGGAAGCAAGAGAAATGCTGATTTCATCAAGCCCAGTTACATACTCAGAATCTGTACTACTGCGCAAATAGGCATGTCTCTGTAGGCAAAAAACTCATTTTTGAGAAAGTTACCCAAATGCATCTCAGAAGTGTGCAACTTGTTCCCTGAGTTAGAAAACGTCGAGAAACGTTCGTTTCTGCTAGCGCTGTGCTTCTACACATGTATTTGCTGAACGGTGAAAGCGCACAGTAATGCACTTTTCTCCCAGAAAATACACTGTTTCTAAGGAAATGGGAACACACTGAGGAGACACTTGTGGGAGCTACTGGGACTGAAACTGAGCTTCCCTACGCACAGGGAAGCAAGGAAATGCTGATTTCATCAAGCCCAGTTACAAACTCAGAATCTGTACTACTGCGCAAATAGGCATGTCTCTGTAGGCAAAAAACTCATTTCTGACAAAGTTGCCCAAATGCATCTCAGAAGTGTGCAACTTGTTCCCTGAGTTAGAAAACTTCGAGAAACGTTCGTTTCTGCTAGCGCTGTGCTTCTACACATGTATTTGCTGAACGGTGAAAGCGCACAGTAATGCACTTTTCTCCCAGCAAATACACTGTTTCTAAGGAAATGGGAACACACTGAGGAGACACTTGTGGGAGCTACTGTGACTAAAATTGAGCTTCCCTACGCACAGGGAAGCAAGAGATATGCTGATTTCATCAAGCCCAGTTACATACTCAGAATCTGTACTACTGCGCAAATAGGCATGTCTCTGTAGGCAAAAAACTCATTTCTGACAAAGTTGCCCAAATGCATCTCAGAAGTGTGCCACTTGTTCCCTGAGTTAGAAAACGTCGAGAAACGGTCGTTTCAGCTAGCGCTGTGCTTCTACACATGTATTTGCTGAACGGTGAAAGCGCACAGTGATGCACTTTTCTCCCAGCAAATACACTGTTTCTAAGGAACCGGGAACACACTGAGGAGACACTTGTGGGAGCTACTGTGACTAAAACTGAGCTTCCCTACGCACAGGGAAGCAAGAGAAATGCTGATTTCATCAAGCCCAGTTACATACTCAGAATCTGTACTACTGCGCAAATAGGCATGTCTCTGTAGGCAAAAAACTCATTTCTGACAAAGTTGCCCAAATGCATCTCAGAAGTGTGCCACTTGTTCCCTGAGTTAGAAAACGTCGAGAAACAGTCGTTTCAGCTAGCGCTGTGCTTCTACACATGTACTTGCTGAACGGTGAAAGCGCACAGTGATGCACTTTTCTCCCAGCAAATACACTGTTTCTAAGGAACTGGGAACACACTGAGGAGACACTTGTGGGAGCTACTGTGACTAAAACTGAGATTCCCTACGCACAGGGAAGCAAGAGAAATGCTGATTTCATCAAGCCCAGTTACATACTCAGAATCTGTACTACTGCGCAAATAGGCATGTCTCTGTAGGCAAAAAACTCATTTCTGACAAAGTTGCCCAAATGCATCTCAGAAGTGTGCCACTTGTTCCCTGAGTGAGAAAACGTCGAGAAACGGTCGTTTCAGCTAGCAGATGTGCTTCTACACATGTATTTGCTGAACGGTGAAAGCGCACAGTGATGCACTTTTCTCCCAGCAAATACACTGTTTCTAAAGAACTGGGAACACACTGAGGAGACACTTGTGGGAGCTACTGTGACTAAAACTGAGATTCCCTACGCACAGGGAAGCAAGAGAAATGCTGATTTCATCAAGCCCAGTTACATACTCAGAATCTGTACTACTGCGCAAATAGGCATGTCTCTGTAGGCAAAAAACTCATTTCTGACAAAGTTGCCCAAATGCATCTCAGAAGTGTGCCACTTGTTCCCTGAGTGAGAAAACGTCGAGAAACGGTCGTTTCAGCTAGCAGATGTTCTTCTACACATGTATTTGCTGAACGGTGAAAGCGCACAGTGATGCACTTTTCTCCCAGCAAATACACTGTTTCTAAGGAACTGGGAACACACTGAGGAGACACTTGTGGGAGCTACTGTGACTAAAACTGAGCTTCCCTATGCACAGGGAAGCAAGAGAAATGCTGATTTCATCAAGCCCAGTTACATACTCAGAATCTGTACTACTGCGCAAATAGGCATGTCTCTGTAGGCAAAAAACTCATTTTTGAGAAAGTTACCCAAATGCATCTCAGAAGGGTGCAACTTGTTCCCTGAGTTAGAAAACGTTGAGAAACGTTCGTTTCTGCTAGCGCTGTGCTTCTACACATGTATTTGCTGAACGGTGAAAGCGCACAGTAATGCACTTTTCTCCCAGCAAATACACTGTTTCTAAGGAAATGGGAACACACTGAGGAGACACTTGTGGGAGCTACTGGGACTAAAACTGAGCTTCCCTACGCACAGGGAAGCAAGAGAAATGCTGATTTCATCAAGCCCAGTTACATACTCAGAATCTGTACTACTGCGCAAATAGGCATGTCTCTGTAGGCAAAAAACTCATTTCTGACAAAGTTGCCCAAATGCATCTCAGAAGTGTGCCACTTGTTCCCTGAGTTAGAAAACGTCGAGAAACGGTCGTTTCAGCTAGCGCTGTGCTTCTACACATGTATTTGCTGAACGGTGAAAGCGCACAGTGATGCACTTTTCTCCCAGCAAATACAATGTTTCTAAGGAACTGGGAACACACTGAGGAGACACTTGTGGGAGCTACTGTGACTAAAACTGAGCTTCCCTACGCACAGGGAAGCAAGAGAAATGCTGATTTCATCAAGCCCAGTTACATACTCAGAATCTGTACTACTGCGCAAATAGGCATGTCTCTGTAGGCAAAAAACTCATTTTTGAGAAAGTTACCGAAATGCATCTCAGAAGTGTGCAACTTGTTCCCTGAGTTAGAAAACGTCGAGAAACGTTCGTTTCTGCTAGCGCTGTGCTTCTACACATGTATTTGCTGAACGGTGAAAGCGCACAGTAATGCACTTTTCTCCCAGCAAATACACTGTTTCTAAGGAAATGGGAACACACTGAGGAGACACTTGTGGGAGCTACTGGGACTGAAATTGAGCTTCCCTACGCACAGGGAAGCAAGGAAATGCTGATTTCATCAAGCCCAGTTACAAACTCAGAATCTGTACTACTGCGCAAATAGGCATGTCTCTGTAGGCAAAAAACTCATTTCTGACAAAGTTGCCCAAATGCATCTCAGAAGTGTGCAACTTGTTCCCTGAGTTAGAAAACTTCGAGAAACGTTCGTTTCTGCTAGCGCTGTGCTTCTACACATGTATTTGCTGAACGGTGAAAGCGCACAGTAATGCACTTTTCTCCCAGCAAATACACTGTTTCTAAGGAAATGGGAACACACTGAGGAGACACTTGTGGGAGCTACTGTGACTAAAACTGTGATTCCCTACGCACAGGGAAGCAAGAGAAATGCTGATTTCATCAAGCCCAGTTACATACTCAGAATCTGTACTACTGGGCAAATAGGCATGTCTCTGTAGGCAAAAAACTCATTTCTGACAAAGTTGCCCAAATGCATCTCAGAAGTGTGCCACTTGTTCCCTGAGTTAGAAAACGTCGAGAAACGGTCGTTTCAGCTAGCGCTGTGCTTCTACACATGTATTTGCTGAACGGTGAAAGCGCACAGTGATGCACTTTTCTCCCATCAAATACACTGTTTCTAAGGAACTGGGAACACACTGAGGAGACACTTGTGGGAGCTACTGTGACTAAAACTGAGCTTCCCTACGCACAGGGAAGCAAGAGAAATGCTGATTTCATCAAGCCCAGTTACATACTCAGAATCTGTACTACTGCGCAAATAGGCATGTCTCTGTAGGCAAAAAACTCATTTTTGAGAAAGTTACCCAAATGCATCTCAGAAGTGTGCAACTTGTTCCCTGAGTTAGAAAACGTCGAGAAACGTTCGTTTCTGCTAGCGCTGTGCTTCTACACATGTATTTGCTGAACGGTGAAAGCGCACAGTAATGCACTTTTCTCCCAGCAAATACACTGTTTCTAAGGAAATGGGAACACACTGAGGAGACACTTGTGGGAGCTACTGGGACTAAAACTGAGCTTCCCTACGCACAGGGAAGCAAGAGAAATGCTGATTTCATCAAGCCCAGTTACATACTCAGAATCTGTACTACTGCGCAAATAGGCATGTCTCTGTAGGCAAAAAACTCATTTTTGAGAAAGTTACCGAAATGCATCTCAGAAGTGTGCAACTTGTTCCCTGAGTTAGAAAACGTCGAGAAACGTTCGTTTCTGCTAGCGCTGTGCTTCTACACATGTATTTGCTGAACGGTGAGAGCGCACAGTAATGCACTTTTCTCCCAGCAAATACACTGTTTCTAAGTAAATGGGAACACACTGAGGAGACACTTGTGGGAGCTACTGTGACTAAAATTGAGCTTCCCTACGCACAGGGAAGCAAGAGATATGCTGATTTCATCAAGCCCAGTTACATACTCAGAATCTGTACTACTGCGCAAATAGGAATGTCTCTGTAGGCAAAAAACTCATTTCTGACAAAGTTGCCCAAATGCATCTCAGAAGTGTGCACCTTGTTCCCTGAGTTAGAAAACGTCGAGAAACGTTCGTTTCTGCTAGCGCTGTGCTTCTACACATGTATTTGCTGAACGGTGAAAGCGCACAGTAATGCACTTTTCTCCCAGCAAATACACTGTTTCTAAGGAAATGGGAACACACTGAGGAGACACTTGTGGGAGCTACTGGGACTAAAACTGAGCTTCCCTACGCACAGGGAAGCAAGAGAAAGGCTGATTTCATCAAGCCCAGTTACATACTCAGAATCTGTACTACTGCGCAAATAGGCATGTCTCTGTAGGCAAAAAACTCATTTCTGACAAAGTTGCCCAAATGCATCTCAGAAGTGTGCCACTTGTTCCCTGAGTTAGAAAACGTCGAGAAACAGTCGTTTCAGCTAGCGCTGTGCTTCTACACATGTACTTGCTGAACGGTGAAAGCGCACAGTGATGCACTTTTCTCCCAGCAAATACACTGTTTCTAAGGAACTGGGAACACACTGAGGAGACACTTGTGGGAGCTACTGTGACTAAAACTGAGATTCCCTACGCACAGGGAAGCAAGAGAAATGCTGATTTCATCAAGCCCAGTTACATACTCAGAATCTGTACTACTGCGCAAATAGGCATGTCTCTGTAGGCAAAAAACTCATTTCTGACAAAGTTGCCCAAATGCATCTCAGAAGTGTGCCACTTGTTCCCTGAATGAGAAAACGTCGAGAAACGGTCGTTTCAGCTAGCAGATGTGCTTCTACACATGTATTTGCTGAACGGTGAAAGCGCACAGTGATGCACTTTTCTCCCAGCAAATACACTGTTTCTAAGGAACTGGGAACACACTGAGGAGACACTTGTGGGAGCTACTGTGACTAAAACTGAGATTCCCTACGCACAGGGAAGCAAGAGAAATGCTGATTTCATCAAGCCCAGTTACATACTCAGAATCTGTACTACTGCGCAAATAGGCATGTCTCTGTAGGCAAAAAACTCATTTCTGACAAAGTTGCCCAAATGCATCTCAGAAGTGTGCCACTTGTTCCCTGAGTGAGAAAACGTCGAGAAACGGTCGTTTCAGCTAGCAGATGTTCTTCTACACATGTATTTGCTGAACGGTGAAAGCGCACAGTGATGCACTTTTCTCCCAGCAAATACACTGTTTCTAAGGAACTGGGAACACACTGAGGAGACACTTGTGGGAGCTACTGTGACTAAAACTGAGCTTCCCTATGCACAGGGAAGCAAGAGAAATGCTGATTTCATCAAGCCCAGTTACATACTCAGAATCTGTACTACTGCGCAAATAGGCATGTCTCTGTAGGCAAAAAACTCATTTTTGAGAAAGTTACCCAAATGCATCTCAGAAGGGTGCAACTTGTTCCCTGAGTTAGAAAACGTCGAGAAACGTTCGTTTCTGCTAGCGCTGTGCTTCTACACATGTATTTGCTGAACGGTGAAAGCGCACAGTAATGCACTTTTCTCCCAGCAAATACACTGTTTCTAAGGAAACGGGAACACACTGAGGAGACACTTGTGGGAGCTACTGGGACTAAAACTGAGCTTCCCTACGCACAGGGAAGCAAGAGAAATGCTGATTTCATCAAGCCCAGTTACATACTCAGAATCTGTACTACTGCGCAAATAGGCATGTCTCTGTAGGCAAAAAACTCATTTCTGACAAAGTTGCCCAAATGCATCTCAGAAGTGTGCCACTTGTTCCCTGAGTTAGAAAACGTCGAGAAACGGTCGTTTCAGCTAGCGCTGTGCTTCTACACATGTATTTGCTGAACGGTGAAAGCGCACAGTGATGCACTTTTCTCCCAGCAAATACAATGTTTCTAAGGAACTGGGAACACACTGAGGAGACACTTGTGGGAGCTACTGTGACTAAAACTGTGATTCCCTACGCACAGGGAAGCAAGAGAAATGCTGATTTCATCAAGCTCAGTTACATACTCAGAATCTGTACTACTGCGCAAATAGGCATGTCTCTGTAGGCAAAAAACTCATTTTTGAGAAAGTTACCCAAATGCATCTCAGAAGTGTGCAACTTGTTCCCTGAGTTAGAAAACGTCGAGAAACGTTCGTTTCTGCTAGCGCTGTGCTTCTACACATGTATTTGCTGAACGGTGAAAGCGCACAGTAATGCACTTTTCTCCCAGCAAATACACTGTTTCTAAGGAAATGGGAACACACTGAGGAGACACTTGTGGGAGCTACTGTGACTAAAACTGAGCTTCCCTACGCACAGGGAAGCAAGGAAATGCTGATTTCATCAAGCCCAGTTACAAACTCAGAATCTGTACTACTGCGCAAATAGGCATGTCTATGTAGGCAAAAAACTCATTTCTGACAAAGTTGCCCAAATGCATCTCAGAAGTGTGCAACTTGTTCCCTGAGTTAGAAAACGTCGAGAAACGTTCGTTTCTGCTAGCGCTGTGCTTCTACACATGTATTTGCTGAACGGTGAAAGCGCACAGTAATGCACTTTTCTCCCAGCAAATACACTGTTTCTAAGGAAATGGGAACACACTGAGGAGACACTTGTGGGAGCTACTGGGACTGAAACTGAGCTTCCCTACGCACAGGGAAGCAAGGAAATGCTGATTTCATCAAGCCCAGTTACAAACTCAGAATCTGTACTACTGCGCAAATAGGCATGTCTCTGTAGGCAAAAAACTCATTTCTGACAAAGTTGCCCAAATGCATCTCAGAAGTGTGCAACTTGTTCCCTGAGTTAGAAAACGTCGAGAAACGTTCGTTTCTGCTAGCGCTGTGCTTCTACACATGTATTTGCTGAACGGTGAAAGCGCACAGTAATGCACTTTTCTCCCAGCAAATACACTGTTTCTAAGGAAATGGGAACACACTGAGGAGACACTTGTGGGAGCTACTGGGACTAAAACTGAGCTTCCCTATGCACAGGGAAGCAAGAGAAATGCTGATTTCATCAAGCCCAGTTACATACTCAGAATCTGTACTACTGCGCAAATAGGCATGTCCCTTTAGGCAAAAAACTCATTTCTGACAAAGTTGCCCAAATGCATCTCAGAAGTGTGCCCCTTGTTCCCTGAGTTAGAAAACGTCGAGAAACGGTCGTTTCAGCTAGCGCTGTGCTTCTACACATGTATTTGCTGAACGGTGAAAGCGCACAGTGATGGATGCACTTTTCTCCCAGCAAATACACTGTTTCTAAGGAACTGGGAACACACTGAGGAGACACTTGTGGGAGCTACTGTGACTAAAACTGAGCTTCCCTACGCACAGGGAAGCAAGAGAAATGCTGATTTCATCAAGCCCAGTTACATACTCAGAATCTGTACTACTGCGCAAATAGGCATGTCTCTGTAGGCAAAAAACTCATTTCTGACAAAGTTGCCCAAATGCATCTCAGAAGTGTGCCACTTGTTCCCTGAGTGAGAAAACGTCGAGAAACGGTCGTTTCAGCTAGCAGATGTTCTTCTACACATGTATTTGCTGAACGGTGAAAGCGCACAGTGATGCACTTTTCTCCCAGCAAATACACTGTTTCTAAGGAACTGGGAACACACTGAGGAGACACTTGTGGGAGCTACTGTGACTAAAACTGAGCTTCCCTATGCACAGGGAAGCAAGAGAAATGCTGATTTCATCAAGCCCAGTTACATACTCAGAATCTGTACTACTGCGCAAATAGGCATGTCTCTGTAGGCAAAAAACTCATTTTTGAGAAAGTTACCCAAATGCATCTCAGAAGGGTGCAACTTGTTCCCTGAGTTAGAAAACGTCGAGAAACGTTCGTTTCTGCTAGCGCTGTGCTTCTACACATGTATTTGCTGAACGGTGAAAGCGCACAGTAATGCACTTTTCTCCCAGCAAATACACTGTTTCTAAGGAAATGGGAACACACTGAGGAGACACTTGTGGGAGCTACTGGGACTAAAACTGAGCTTCCCTACGCACAGGGAAGCAAGAGAAATGCTGATTTCATCAAGCCCTGTTACATACTCAGAATCTGTACTACTGCGCAAATAGGCATGTCTCTGTAGGCAAAAAACTCATTTCTGACAAAGTTGCCCAAATGCATCTCAGAAGTGTGCCACTTGTTCCCTGAGTTAGAAAACGTCGAGAAACGGTCGTTTCAGCTAGCGCTGTGCTTCTACACATGTATTTGCTGAACGGTGAAAGCGCACAGTGATGCACTTTTCTCCCAGCAAATACAATGTTTCTAAGGAAATGGGAACACACTGAGGAGACACTTGTGGGAGCTACTGTGACTAAAACTGAGCTTCCCTACGCACAGGGAAGCAAGAGAAATGCTGATTTCATCAAGCCCAGTTACATACTCAGAATCTGTACTACTTCGCAAATAGGCATGTCTCTGTAGGCAAAAAACTCATTTTTGAGAAAGTTACCCAAATGCATCTCAGAAGTGTGCAACTTGTTCCCTGAGTTAGAAAACGTCGAGAAACGTTCGTTTCTGCTAGCGCTGTGCTTCTACACATGTATTTGCTGAACGGTGAAAGCGCACAGTAATGCACTTTTCTCCCAGCAAATACACTGTTTCTAAGGAAATGGGAACACACTGAGGAGACACTTGTGGGAGCTACTGGGACTGAAACTGAGCTTCCCTACGCACAGGGAAGCAAGGAAATGCTGATTTCATCAAGCCCAGTTACAAACTCAGAATCTGTACTACTGCGCAAATAGGCATGTCTCTGTAGGCAAAAAACTCATTTCTGACAAAGTTGCCCAAATGCATCTCAGAAGTGTGCAACTTGTTCCCTGAGTTAGAAAACTTCGAGAAACGGTCGTTTCTGCTAGCGCTGTGCTTCTACACATGTATTTGCTGAACGGTGAAAGCGCACAGTAATGCACTTTTCTCCCAGCAAATACACTGTTTCTAAGGAAATGGGAACACACTGAGGAGACACTTGTGGGAGCTACTGTGACTAAAACTGTGATTCCCTACGCACAGGGAAGCAAGAGAAATGCTGATTTCATCAAGCCCAGTTACATACTCAGAATCTGTACTACTGGGCAAATAGGCATGTCTCTGTAGGCAAAAAACTCATTTCTGACAAAGTTGCCCAAATGCATCTCAGAAGTGTGCCACTTGTTCCCTGAGTTAGAAAACGTCGAGAAACGGTCGTTTCAGCTAGCGCTGTGCTTCTACACATGTATTTGCTGAACGGTGAAAGCGCACAGTGATGCACTTTTCTCCCATCAAATACACTGTTTCTAAGGAACTGGGAACACACTGAGGAGACACTTGTGGGAGCTACTGTGACTAAAACTGAGCTTCCCTACGCACAGGGAAGCAAGAGAAATGCTGATTTCATCAAGCCCAGTTACATACTCAGAATCTGTACTACTGCGCAAATAGGCATGTCTCTGTAGGCAAAAAACTCATTTTTGAGAAAGTTACCCAAATGCATCTCAGAAGTGTGCAACTTGTTCCCTGAGTTAGAAAACGTCGAGAAACGTTCGTTTCTGCTAGCGCTGTGCTTCTACACATGTATTTGCTGAACGGTGAAAGCGCACAGTAATGCACTTTTCTCCCAGCAAATACACTGTTTCTAAGGAAATGGGAACACACTGAGGAGACACTTGTGGGAGCTACTGTGACTAAAACTGAGCTTCCCTACGCACAGGGAAGCAAGAGATATGCTGATTTCATCAAGCCCAGTTACATACTCAGAATCTGTACTACTGCGCAAATAGGAATGTCTCTGTAGGCAAAAAACTCATTTCTGACAAAGTTGCCCAAATGCATCTCAGAAGTGTGCAACTTGTTCCCTGAGTTAGAAAACGTCGAGAAACGTTCGTTTCTGCTAGCGCTGTGCTTCTACACATGTATTTGCTGAACGGTGAAAGCGCACAGTAATGCACTTTTCTCCCAGCAAATACACTGTTTCTAAGGAAATGGGAACACACTGAGGAGACACTTGTGGGAGCTACTGTGACTAAAACTGAGCTTCCCTACGCACAGGGAAGCAAGAGAAATGCTGATTTCATCAAGCCCAGTTACATACTCAGAATCTGTACTACTGCGCAAATAGGCATGTCTCTTTAGGCAAAAAACTCATTTCTGACAAAGTTGCCCAAATGCATCTCAGAAGTGTGCCACTTGTTCCCTGAGTTAGAAAACGTCGAGAAACGGTTGTTTCAGCTAGCGCTGTGCTTCTACACATGTATTTGCTGAACGGTGAAAGCGCACAGTGATGCACTTTTCTCCCAGCAAATACAATGTTTCTAAGGAACTGGGAACACACTGAGGAGACACTTGTGGGAGCTACTGTGACTAAAACTGAGCTTCCCTACGCACAGGGAAGCAAGAGAAATGCTGATTTCATCAAGCCCAGTTACATACTCAGAATCTGTACTACTGCGCAAATAGGCATGTCTCTGTAAGCAAAAAACTCATTTTCGAGAAAGTTACCGAAATGCATCTCAGAAGTGTGCAACTTGTTCCCTGAGTTAGAAATCGTCGAGAAACGTTCGTTTCTGCTAGCACTGTGCTTCTACACATGTATTTGCTGAACGGTGAGAGCGCACAGTAATGCACTTTTCTCCCAACAAATACACTGTTTCTAAGGAAATGGGAACACACTGAGGAGACACTTGTGGGAGCTACTGTGACTAAAATTGAGCTTCCCTACGCACAGGGAAGCAAGAGATATGCTGATTTCATCAAGCCCAGTTACATACTCAGAATCTGTACTACTGCGCAATAGGAATGTCTCTGTAGGCAAAAAACTCATTTCTGACAAAGTTGCCCAAATGCATCTCAGAAGTGTGCAACTTGTTCCCTGAGTTAGAAAACGTCGCGAAACGGTCGTTTCTGCTAGCGCTGTGCTTCTACAATGTATTTGCTGAACGGTGAAAGCGCACAGTAATGCACTTTTCTCCCAGCAAATACACTGTTTCTAAGGAAAAGGGAACACACTGAGGAGACACTTATGGGAGCTACTGTGACTAAAACTGAGCTTCCCTACGCACAGGGAAGCAAGAGAAATGCTGATTTCATCAAGCCCAGTTACATACTCAGAATCTGTACTACTGCGCAAATAGGCATGTCTCTTTAGGCAAAAAACTCATTTCTGACAAAGTTGCCCAAATGCATCTCAGAAGTGTGCCACTTGTTCCCTGAGTTAGAAAACGTCGAGAAACGGTCGTTTCAGCTGGCGCTCTGCTTCTACACATGTATTTGCTGAACGGTGAAAGCGCACAGTGATGCACTTTTCTCCCAGCAAATACACTGTTTCTATGGATCTGGGAACACACTGAGGAGACACTTGTGGGAGATACGGTGACTAAAACTGAGCTTCCCTACACACAGGGAAGCAAGAGAAATGCTGATTTCATCAAGCCCAGTTACATACTCAGAATCTGTACTACTGCGCAAATAGGCATGTCTCTGTAGGCAAAAAACTCATTTCTGACAAAGTTGCCCAAATGCATCTCAGAAGTGTGCAACTTGTTCCCTGAGTTAGAAAACGTCGAGAAACGTTTGTTTCTGCTAGCGCTGTGCTTCTACACATGTATTTGCTGAACGGTGAGAGCGCACAGTAATGCACTTTTCTCCCAGCAAATACACTGTTTCTAAGGAAATGGGAACACACTGAGGAGACACTTGTGGGAGCTACTGTGACTAAAATTGAGCTTCCCTACGCACAGGGAAGCAAGAGAAATGCTGATTTCATCAAGCCCAGTTACATACTCAAAATCTGTACTACTGCGCAAATAGGAATGTCTCTGTAGGCAAAAAACTCATTTCTGACAAAGTTTCCCAAATGCATCTCAGAAGTGTGCCACTTGTTCCCTGAGTTAGAAAACGTCGAGAAACGTTCGTTTCTGCTAGCGCTGTGATCTACACATGTATTTGCTGAACGGTGAAAGCGCACGGTAATGCACTTTTCTCCCAGCAAATACACTGTTTCTAAGGAAATGGGAACACACTGAGGAGACACTACTGGGAGCGACTGTGACTAAAACTGAGCTTCCCTACGCACAGGGAAGCAAGAGAAATGCTGATTTCATCAAGCCCAGTTACATACTCAGATTCTGTACTACTGCGCAAATAGGCATGTCTCTGTAGGCAAAAAACTCATTTCTGACAAAGTTGCCCAAATGCATCTCAGAAGTGTGCAACTTGTTCCCTGAGTTAGAAAACGTCGAGAAACGTTCGTTTCTCTAGCGCTGTGCTTCTACACATGTATTTGCTGAACGGTGAAAGCGCACAGTAATGCACTTTTCTCCCAGCAAATACACTGTTTCTAAGGAAATGGGAACACACTGAGGAGACACTTGTGGGAGCTACTGGGACTAAAACTGAGCTTCCCTACGCACAGGGAAGCAAGAGAAATGCTGATTTCATCAAGCCCAGTTACATATTCAGAATCTGTACTACTGTGCAAATAGGCATGTCTCTGTAGGCAAAAAAACTCATTTCTGACAAAGTTGCCCAAATGCATCTCAGAAGTGTGCAACTTGTTCCCTGAGTTAGAAAACGTCGAGAAACGTTCGTTTCTGCTAGCGCTGTGCTTCTACACATGTATTTGCTGAACGGTGAAAGCGCACAGTAATGCACTTTTCTCCCAGCAAATACACTGTTTGTAAGGAACTGGGAACACACTGAGGAGACACTTGTGGGAGCTACTGGGACTAAAACTGAGCTTCCCTACGCACAGGGAAGCAAGAGAAATGCTGATGTCATCAAGCCCAGTTACATATTCAGAATCTGTACTACTGCGCAAATAGGCATGTCTCTGTAGGCAAAAAACTCATTTTTGACAACGTTGCCCAAATGCATCTCAGAAGTGTGCCACTTGTTCCCTGAGTTAGAAAACGTGGAGAAACGTTCGTTTCTGCTAGCGCTGTGCTTCTACACATGTATTTGCTGAACGGTGAAAGCGCACAGTGATGCACTTTTCTCCCAGCAAATACACTGTTTCTAAGGAAATGGGAACACACTGAGGAGACACTTGTGGGAGCTACTGGGACTAAAACTGAGCTTCCCTACGCACAGGGAAGCAAGAGAAACGCTGATTTCATCAAGACCAGTTACATACTCAGAATCTGTACTACGGCACAAATAGGCATGTCTCTGTAGGCAAAAAACTCATTTCTGACAAAGTTGCCCAAATGCATCTCAGAAGTGTGCCACTTGTTCCCTGAGTTAGAAAACGTCGAGAAACGTTCGTTTCTGCTAGAGCTGTGCTTCTACACATGTATGTGTTGAACGGTGAAAGCGCACAGTAATGCACTTTTCTCCCAGCAAATTCACTGTTTCTAAGGAAATGGGAACACACTGAGGAGACACTTGTGGGAGCTACTGGGACTAAAACTGAGCTTCCCTACGCACAGGGAAGCAAGAGAAATGCTGATTTCATCAAGCCCAGTTACATACTCAGAATCTGTACTACTACGCAAATAGGCATGTCTCTGTAGGCAAAAATCTCATTTCTGACAAAGTTGCCCAAATGCATCTCAGAAGTGTGCAACTTGTTCCCTGAGTTAGAAAACGTCGAGAAACGTTCGTTTCTGCTAGCGCTGTGCTTCTACACATGTATTTGCTGAACGGTGAAAGCGCACAGTGATGCACTTTTCTCCCAGCAAATACACTGTTTCTAAGGAAATGGGAACACACTGAGGAGACACTTGTGGGATCTACTGGGACTAAAACTGAGCTTCCCTACGCACAGGGAAGCAAGAGAAATGCTGATTTCATCAAGCCCAGTTACATACTCAGAATCTGTACTACTGCGCAAATAGGCATGTCTCTGTAGGCAAAAAACTCATTTCTGACAACGTTGCCCAAATGCATCTCAGAAGTGTGCCACTTGTTCCCTGAGTTAGAAAACGTGGAGAAACTTTCGTTTCTGCTAGCGCTGTGCTTCTACACATGTATTTGCTGAACGGTGAAAGCGCACAGTAATGCACTTTTCTCCCAGCAAATACACTGTTTCTAAGGAAATGGGAACACACTGAGGAGACACTTGTGGGAGCTACGGTGACTAAAACTGAGCTTCCCTACGCACAGGGAAGCAAGAGAAATGCTGATTTCATCAAGCCCAGTTACATACTCAGAATCTGTACTACTGCGCAAATAGGCATGTCTCTGTTGGCAAAAAACTCATTTCTGACAAAGTTGCCCAAATGCATCTCATAAGTGTGCCACTTGTTCCCTGAGTTAGAAAACTTCGAGAAACGTTCGTTTCTGCTAGCGCTGTGCTTCTACACATGTATTTGCTGAACGGTGAAAGCGCACAGTAATGCACTTTTCTCCCAGCAAATACACTGTTTGTAAGGAACTGGGAACACACTGAGGAGACACTTGTGGGAGCTACTGTGACTAAAACTGAGCTTCCCTACGCACAGGGAAGCAAGAGAAATGCTGATTTCATCAAGCCCAGTTACATACTCAGAGTCTGTACTACTACGCAAATAGGCATGTCTCTGTAGGCAAAAATCTCATTTCTGACAAAGTGGCCCAAATGCATCCCAGAAGTGTGCAACTTGTTCCCTGAGTTAGAAAACGTCGAGAAACGTTCGTTTCTGCTAGCGCTGTGCTTCTACACATGTATTTGCTGAACGGTGAAAGCGCACAGTGATGCACTTTTCTCCCAGCAAATACACTGTTTCTAAGGAAATGGGAACACACTGAGGAGACACTTGTGGGAGCTACTGGGACTAAAACTGAGCTTCCCTACGCACAGGGAAGCAAGAGAAACGCTGATTTCATCAAGACCAGTTACATACTCAGAATCTGTACTACGGCACAAATAGGCATGTCTCTGTAGGCAAAAAACTCATTTCTGACAAAGTTGCCCAAATGCATCTCAGAAGTGTGCCACTTGTTCCCTGAGTTAGAAAACGTCGAGAAACGTTCGTTTCTGCTAGAGCTGTGCTTCTACACATGTATGTGTTGAACGGTGAAAGCGCACAGTAATGCACTTTTCTCCCAGCAAATTCACTGTTTCTAAGGAAATGGGAACACACTGAGGAGACACTAGTGGGAGCTACTGGGACTAAAACTGAGCTTCCCTACGCACAGGGAAGCAAGAGAAATGCTGATTTCATCAAGCCCAGTTACATACTCAGAATCTGTACTACTACGCAAATAGGCATGTCTCTGTAGGCAAAAATCTCATTTCTGACAAAGTTGCCCAAATGCATCTCAGAAGTGTGCAACTTGTTCCCTGAGTTAGAAAACGTCGAGAAACGTTCGTTTCTGCTAGCGCTGTGCTTCTACACATGTATTTGCTGAACGGTGAAAGCGCACAGTGATGCACTTTTCTCCCAGCAAATACACTGTTTCTAAGGAAATGGGAACACACTGAGGAGACACTTGTGGGAGCTACTGGGACTAAAACTGAGCTTCCCTACGCACAGGGAAGCAAGAGAAATGCTGATTTCATCAAGCCCAGTTACATACTCAGAATCTGTACTACTGCGCAAATAGGCATGTCTCTGTAGGCAAAAAACTCATTTCTGACAACGTTGCCCAAATGCATCTCAGAAGTGTGCCACTTGTTCCCTGAGTTAGAAAACGTGGAGAAACTTTCGTTTCTGCTAGCGCTGTGCTTCTACACATGTATTTGCTGAACGGTGAAAGCGCACAGTAATGCACTTTTCTCCCAGCAAATACACTGTTTCTAAGGAAATGGGAACACACTGAGGAGACACTTGTGGGAGCTACGGTGACTAAAACTGAGCTTCCCTACGCACAGGGAAGCAAGAGAAATGCTGATTTCATCAAGCCCAGTTACATACTCAGAATCTGTAGTACTGCGCAAATAGGCATGTCTCTGTTGGCAAAAAACTCATTTCTGACAAAGTTGCCCAAATGCATCTCATAAGTGTGCCACTTGTTCCCTGAGTTAGAAAACTTCGAGAAACGTTCGTTTCTGCTAGCGCTGTGCTTCTACACATGTATTTGCTGAACGGTGAAAGCGCACAGTAATGCACTTTTCTCCCAGCAAATACACTGTTTGTAAGGAACTGGGAACACACTGAGGAGACACTTGTGGGAGCTACTGTGACTAAAACTGAGCTTCCCTACGCACAGGGAAGCAAGAGAAATGCTGATTTCATCAAGCCCAGTTACATACTCAGAATCTGTACTACTACGCAAATAGGCTTGTCTCTGTAGGCAAAAATCTCATTTCTGACAAAGTTGCCCAAATGCATCTCAGAAGTGTGCAACTTGTTCCCTGAGTTAGAAAACGTCGAGAAACGTTCGTTTCTGCTAGCGCTGTGCTTCTACACATGTATTTGCTGAACGGTGAAAGCGTACAGTGATGCACTTTTCTCCCAGCAAATACACTGTTTCTAAGGAAATGGGAACACACTGAGGAGACACTTGTGGGAGCTACTGGGACTAAAACTGAGCTTCCCTACGCACAGGGAAGCAATAGAAATGCTGATTTCATCAAGCCCAGTTACATACTCAGAATCTGTACTACTGCGCAAATAGGCATGTCTCTGTAGGCAAAAAACTCATTTCTGACAACGTTGCCCAAATGCATCTGCGAAGTGTGCAACTTGTTCCCTGAGTTAGAAAACGTGGAGAAACTTTCGTTTCTGCTAGCGCTGTGCTTCTACACATGTATTTGCTGAACGGTGAAAGCGCACAGTACTGCACTTTTCTCCCAGCAAACACACTGTTTCTAAGGAAATGGGAACACACTGAGGAGACACTTGTGGGAGCTACTGGGACTAAAACTGAGCTTCCCTACGCACAGGGAAACAAGAGAAATGCTGATTTCATCAAGCCCAGTTACATACTCAGAATCTGTACTACTGTGCAAATAGGCATGTCTCTGTAGGCAAAAAACTCATTTCTGACAAAGTTGCCCAAATGCATCTCAGAAGTGTGCAACTTGTTCCCTGAGTTAGAAAACGTCGAGAAACGTTCGTTTCTGCTAGCGCTGTGCTTCTACACATGTATTTGCTGAACGGTGAAAGCGCACAGTAATGCACTTTTCTCCCAGCAAATACAATGTTTCTAAGGATATGGGAACACACTGAGGAGACACTTGTGGGAGCTACTGGGACTAAAACTGAGCTTCCCTGCGCACAGGGAAGCAAGAGAAATGCTGATTTCATCAAGCCCAGTTACATACTCAGAATCTGTACTACTGCGCAAATAGGCATGTCTCTGTAGGCAAAAATCTCATTTCTGACAAAGTTGCCCAAATGCATCTCAGAAGTGTGCAACTTGTTCCCTGAGTTAGAAAACGTCGAGAAACGTTCATTTCTGCTAGAGCTGTGCTTCTACACATGTATGTGTTGAATGGTGAAAGCGCACAGTAATGCACTTTTCTCCCAGCCAATACACTGTTTCTAAGGAAATGGGAACGCACTGAGGAGACACTTGTGGGAGCTACTGGGACTGAAACTGAGCTTCCCTACGCACAGGGAAGCAAGAGAAATGCTGATTTCATCAAGCCCAGTTACATAATCAGAATGTGTACTACTTCGCAAATAGGCATGTCTCTGTAGGCAAAAAACTCATTTCTGACAAAGTTGACCAAATGCATCTCAGCAGTGTGCAACTTGTTCCCTGAGTTAGAAAACGTCGAGAAACGTTCGTTTCTGCTAGCGCTGTGCTTCTACACATGTATTTGCTGAACGGTGAAAGCGCACAGTAATGCACTTTTCTCCCAGCAAATACACTGTTTCTAAGGAAATGGGAACACACTGAGGAGACACTTGTGGGAGCTACTGTGACTAAAACTGAGCTTCCCTACGCACAGGGAAGCAAGAGAAATGCTGATTTCATCAAGCCCAGTTACATACTCAGAATCTGTACTACTGCGCAAATAGGCATGTCTCTTTAGGCAAAAAACTCATTTCTGACAAAGTTGCCCAAATGCATCTCAGATGTGTGCAACTTGTTCCCTGAGTTAGAAAACGTCGAGAAACGTTCGTTTCTGCTAGCGCTGTGCTTCTACACATGTATTTGCTGAACGGTGAAAGCGCACAGTGATGCACTTTTCTCCCAGCAAATACACTGTTTCTAAGGAAATGGGAACACACTGAGGAGACACTTGTGGGAGCTACTGGGACTAAAACTGAGCTTCCCTACGCACAGGGAAGCAAGAGAAATGCTGATTTCATCAAGCCCAGTTACATACTCAGAATCTGTACTACTGCACAAATAGGCTTGTCTCTGTAGGCAAAAAAACTCATTTCTGAGAAAGTTGCCCAAATGCATCTCAGAAGTGTGCAACTTGTTCCCTGAGTTAGAAAACGTCGAGAAACGTTCGTTTCTGCTAGCGCTGTGCTTCTACACATGTATTTGCTGAACGGTGAAAGCGCACAGTGATGCACTTTTCTCCCAGCAAATACATTGTTTCTAAGGAAATGGGAACACACTGAGGAGACACTTGTGGGAGCTACGGTGACTAAAACTGAGCTTCCCTACGCACAGGGAAGCAAGAGAAATGCTGATTTCATCAAGCCCAGTTACATACTCAGAATCTGTACTACTGCGCAAATAGGCATGTCTCTGTAGGCAAAAAACTCATTTCTGACAAAGTTGCCCAAATGCATCTCAGAAGTGTGCCACTTGTTCCCTGAGTTAGAAAACGGGGAGAAACTTTCGTTTCTGCTAGCGCTGTGCTTCTACACATGTATTTGCTGAACGGTGAAAGCGCACAGTAATGCACTTTTCTCCCAGCAAATACACTGTTTCTAAGGAACTGGGAACACACTGAGGAGACACTTGTGGGAGCTACTGTGACTAAAACTGAGCTTCCCTACGCACAGGGAAGCAAGAGAAATGCTGATTTCATCAAGCCCAGTTACATATTCAGAATCTGTACTACTGTGCAAATAGGCATGTCTCTGTAGGCAAAAAAACTCATTTCTGACAAAGTTGCCCAAATGCATCTCAGAAGTGTGCAACTTGTTCCCTGAGTTAGAAAACGTCGAGAAACGTTCGTTTCTGCTAGCGCTGTGCTTCTACACATGTATTTGCTGAACGGTGAAAGCGCACTGTAATGCACTTTTCTCCCAGCAAATATACTGTTTCTAAGGAAATGGGAACACACTGAGGAGACACTTGTGAGAGCTACTGGGACTAAAACTGAGCTTCCCTGCGCACAGGGAAGCAAGAGAAATGCTGATTTCATCAAGCCCAGTTACATACTCAGAATCTGTAGTACTGCGCAAATAGGCATGTCTCTGTAGGCAAAAATCTCATTTCTGACAAAGTTGCCCAAATGCATCTCAGAAGTGTGCAACTTGTTCCCTGAGTTAGAAAATGTCGAGAAACGTTCGTTTCTCTAGCGCTGTGCTTCTACACATGTATTTGCTGAACGGTGAAAGCGCACAGTAATGCACTTTTCTCCCAGCAAATACACTGTTTCTAAGGAAATGGGAACACACTGAGGAGACACTTGTGGGAGCTACTGTGACTAAAACTGAGCTTCCCTACGCACAGGGAAGCAAGAGAATGCTGATTTCATCAAGCCCAGTTACCTACTCAGAATCTGTACTACTGCGCAAATAGGCATGTCTCTGTAGGCAAAAAACTCATTTCTGACAAAGTTGCCCAAATGCATCTCGGAAGTGTGCAACTTGTTCCCTGAGTTAGAAAACGTCGAGAAACGTTCGTTTCTGCTAGCGCTGTGCTTCTACACATGTATTTGCTGAATGGTGAAAGCGCACAGTGATGCACTTTTCTCCCAGCAAATACACTGTTTCTAAGGAACTGGGAACACACTGAGGAGACACTTGTGGGAGCTACGGTGACTAAAACTGAGCTTCCTTACGCACAGGGAAGCAAGAGAAATGCTGATTTCATCAAGCCCAGTTACATACTCAGAATCTGTACTACTGCGCAAATAGGCATGTCTCTGTAGGCAAAAAACTCATTTCTGACAAAGTTGCCCAAATGCATCTCAGAAGTGTGCAACTTGTTCCCTGAGTTAGAAAACGTCGAGAAACGTTCGTTTCTGCTAGCGCTGTGCTTCTACACATGTATTTGCTGAACGGTGAAAGCGCACAGTCATGCACTTTTCTCCCAGCAAATACACTGTTTGTAAGGAACTGGGAACACACTGAGGAGACACTTGTGGGAGCTACTGTGACTAAAACTGAGCTTCCCTACGCACAGGGAAGCAAGAGAAATGCTGATGTCATCAAGCCCAGTTACATATTCAGAATCTGTACTACTGCGCAAATAGGCATGTCTCTGTAGGCAAAAAACTCATTTTTGACAACGTTGCCCAAATGCATCTCAGAAGTGTGCAACTTGTTCCCTGAGTTAGAAAACGTCGAGAAACGTTCGTTTCTGCTAGCGCTGTGCTTCTACACATGTATTTGCTGAACGGTGAAAGCGCACAGTGATGCACTTTTCTCCCAGCAAATACACTGTTTCTAAGGAAATGGGAACACACTGAGGAGACACTTGTGGGAGCTACTGGGACTAAAACTGAGCTTCCCTACGCACAGGGAAGCAAGAGAAATGCTGATTTCATCAAGACCAGTTACATACTCAGAATCTGTACTACGGCACAAATAGGCATGTCTCTGTAGGCAAAAAACTCATTTCTGACAAAGTTGCCCAAATGCATCTCAGAAGTGTGCCACTTGTTCCCTGAGTTAGAAAACGTCGAGAAACGTTCGTTTCTGCTAGAGCTGTGCTTCTACACATGTATGTGTTGAACGGTGAAAGCGCACAGTAATGCACTTTTCTCCCAGCAAATACACTGTTTCTAAGGAAATGGGAACACACTGAGGAGACACTTGTGGGAGCTACTGGGACTAAAACTGAGCTTCCCTACCCACAGGGAAGCAAGAGAAATGCTGATTTCATCAAGCCCAGTTACATACTCAGAATCTGTACTACTACGCAAATAGGCATGTCTCTGTAGGCAAAAATCTCATTTCTGACAAAGTTGCCCAAATGCATCTCAGAAGTGTGCAACTTGTTCCCTGAGTTAGAAAACGTCGAGAAACGTTCGTTTCTGCTAGCGCTGTGCTTCTACACATGTATTTGCTGAACGGTGAAAGCGCACAGTGATGCACTTTTCTCCCAGCAAATACACTGTTTCTAAGGAAATGGGAACACACTGAGGAGACAATTGTGGGAGCTACTGGGACTAAAACTGAGCTTCCCTACGCACAGGGAAGCAAGAGAAATGCTGATTTCATCAAGCCCAGTTACATACTCAGAATCTGTACTACTGCGCAAATAGGCATGTCTCTGTAGGCAAAAAACTCATTTCTGACAACGTTGCCCAAATGCATCTCAGAAGTGTGCCACTTGTTCCCTGAGTTAGAAAACGTGGAGAAACTTTCGTTTCTGCTAGCGCTGTGCTTCTACACATGTATTTGCTGAACGGTGAAAGCGCACAGTAATGCACTTTTCTCCCAGCAAATACACTGTTTCTAAGGAAATGGGAACACACTGAGGAGACACTTGTGGGAGCTACGGTGACTAAAACTGTGCTTCCCTACGCACAGGGAAGCAAGAGAAATGCTGATTTCATCAAGCCCAGTTACATACTCAGAATCTGTACTACTGCGCAAATAGGCATGTCTCTGTTGGCAAAAAACTCATTTCTGACAAAGTTGCCCAAATGCATCTCAGAAGTGTGCCACTTGTTCCCTGAGTTAGAAAACTTCGAGAAACGTTCGTTTCTGCTAGCGCTGTGCTTCTACACATGTATTTGCTGAACGGTGAAAGCGCACAGTAATGCACTTTTCTCCCAGCAAATACACTGTTTGTAAGGAAATGGGAACACACTGAGGAGACACTTGTGGGAGCTACTGTGACTAAAACTGAGCTTCCCTACGCACAGGGAAGCAAGAGAAATGCTGATGTCATCAAGCCCAGTTACATATTCAGAATCTGTACTACTGCGCAAATAGGCATGTCTCTGTAGGCAAAAAACTCATTTCTGACAACGTTGCCCAAATGCATCTCAGAAGTGTGCAACTTGTTCCCTGAGTTAGAAAACGTGGAGAAACGTTCGTTTCTGCTAGCGCTGTGCTTCTACACATGTATTTGCTGAACGTTGAAAGCGCACAGTGATGCACTTTTCTTCCAGCAAATACACTGTTTCTAAGGAAATGGGAACACACTGAGGAGACACTTGTGGGAGCTACTGGGACTAAAACTGAGCTTCCCTACGCACAGGGAAGCAAGAGAAACGCTGATTTCATCAAGACCAGTTACATACTCAGAATCTGTACTACGGCACAAATAGGCATGTCTCTGTAGGCAAAAAACTCATTTCTGACAAAGTTGCCCAAATGCATCTCAGAAGTGTGCCACTTGTTCCCTGAGTTAGAAAACGTCGAGAAACGTTCGTTTCTGCTAGAGCTGTGCTTCTACACATGTATGTGTTGAACGGTGAAAGCGCACAGTAATGCACTTTTCTCCCAGCAAATACACTGTTTCTAAGGAAATGGGAACACACTGAGGAGACACTTGTGGGAGCTACTGGGACTAAAACTGAGCTTCCCTACGCACAGAGAAGCAAGAGAAATGCTGATTTCATCAAGCCCAGTTACATTCTCAGAATCTGTACTACTACGCAAATAGGCATGTCTCTGTAGGCAAAAATCTCATTTCTGACAAAGTTGCCCAAATGCATCTCAGAAGTGTGCAACTTGTTCCCTGAGTTAGAAAACGTCGAGAAACGTTCGTTTCTGCTAGCGCTGTGCTTCTACACATGTATTTGCTGAACGGTGAAAGCGCACAGTGATGCACTTTTCTCCCAGCAAATACAGTTTCTAAGGAAATGGGAACACACTGAGGAGACACTTGTGGGAGCTACTGGGACTAAAACTGAGCTTCCCTACGCACAGGGAAGCAAGAGAAATGCTGATTTCATCAAGCCCAGTTACATAGTCAGAATCTGTACTACTGCGCAAATAGGCATGTCTCTGTAGGCAAAAAACTCATTTCTGACAACGTTGCCCAAATGCATCTCAGAAGTGTGCAACTTGTTCCCTGAGTTAGAAAACGTCGAGAAACGGTCGTTTCTGCTAGCGCTGTGCTTCTACACATGTATTTGCTGAACGGTGAAAGCGCACAGTAATGCACTTTTCTCCCAGCAAGTACACTGCTTCTAAGGAAATGGGAACACACTGAGGAGACACTTGTGGGAGCTACTTGGACTAAAACTGAGCTTCCCTACGCACAGGGAAGCAAGAGAAATGCTGATTTCATCAAGCCCAGTTACATACTCAGAATCTGTACTTCTGCGCAAATAGGCATGTCTCTGTAGGCAAAAACTCATTTCTGACAAAGTTGCCCAAATGCATCTCAGAAGTGTGCCACTTGTTCCCTGAGTTAGAAAACGTCGAGAAACGGTCGTTTCTGCTAGCGCTGTGCTTCTACACATGTATTTGCTGAACGGTGAATGCGCACAGTAATGCACTTTTCTCCCAGCAAATACACTGTTTCTAAGGAAACGGAAACACACTGAGGAGACACTTGTGGGAGCTACTGGGACTAAAACTGAGCTTCCCTACGTACAGGGAAGCAAGAGAAATGCTGATTTCATCAAGCCCAGTTACATACTCAGAATCTGTACTACTGCGCAAATAGGCATGTCTCTGTAGGCAAAAATCTCATTTCTGACAAAGTTGCCCAAATGCATCTCAGAAGTGTGCCACTTGTTCCCTGAGTTAGAAAACGTCGAGAAACGGTCGTTTCTGCTGGCGATGTGCTTCTACACATGTATTTGCTGAATGGTGATAGCGCACAGTAATGCACTTTTCTCCCAGCAAATACACTGTTTCTAAGGAAATGGGAACACACTGAGGAGACACTTGTGGGAGCTACTGGGACTAAAACTGAGCTTCCCTACGTACAGGGAAGCAAGAGAAATGCTGATTTCATCAAGCCCAGATACATACTCAGAATCTGTACTACTGCGCAAATAGGCATGTCTCTGTAGGCAAAAAACTCATTTCTGACAAAGTTGCCCAAATGCATCTCAGAAGTGTGCAAGTTGTTCCCTGAGTTAGAAAACGTCGAGAAACGGTCGTTTCTGCTAGCGCTGTGCTTCTACACATGTATTTGCTGAATGGTGATAGCGCACAGTAATGCACTTTTCTCCCAGCAAATACACTGTTTCTAAGGAAACGGAAACACACTGAGGAGACACTTGTGGGAGCTACTGGGACTAAAACTGAGCTTCCCTACGTACAGGGAAGCAAGAGAAATGCTGATTTCATCAAGCCCAGATACATACTCAGAATCTGTACTACTGCGCAAATAGGCATGTCTCTGTAGGCAAAAAACTCATTTCTGACAAAGTTGCCCAAATGCATCTCAGAAGTGTGCCACTTGTTCCCTGAGTTAGAAAACGTCGAGAAACGGTCGTTTCTGCTGGCGCTGTGCTTCTACACATGTATTTGCTGAATGGTGATAGCGCACAGTAATGCACTTTTCTCCCAGCAAATACACTGTTTCTAAGGAAATGGGAACACACTGAGGAGACACTTGTGGGAGCTACTGGGTCTAAAACTCAGCTTCCCTACGCACAGGGAAGCAAGAGAAATGCTGATTTCATCAAGCCCAGTTACATACTCAGAATCTGTACTACTGCGCAAATAGGCATGTCTCTGTAGGCAAAAAACTCATTTCGGACAAAGTTGCCCAAATGCATCTCAGAAGTGTGCAACTTGTTCCCTGCGTTAGAAAACGTCGAGAAACGGTCGTTTCTGCTAGCGCTGTGCTTCTACACATGTATTTGCTGAACGGTGAAAGCACACAGTAATGCACTTTTCTCCCAGCAAATACACTGTTTCTAAGGAAATGGGAACACACTGAGGAGACACTTGTGGGAGCTACTGGGACTAAAACTGAGCTTCCCTACGCACAGGGAAGCAAGAGAAATGCTGATTTCAACAAGCCCAGTTACATACTCAGAATCTGTAGTACTGCGCAAATAGGCATGTCTCTTTAGGCAAAAAACTCATTTCTGACAAAGTTGCCCAAATGCATCTCAGAAGTGTGCAACTTGTTCCCTGAGTTAGAAAACGTCGAGAAACGGTCGTTTCATCTAGCGCTGTGCTTCTACACATGTATTTGCTGAACGGTGAAAGCGCACAGTAATGCACTTTTCTCCCAGCAAATACACTGTTTCTAAGGAACTGGGAACACACTGAGGAGACACTTGTGGGAGCTACTGTGACTAAAACTGAGCTTCCCTACGCACAGGGAAGCAAGAGAAATGCTGATTTCATCAAGCCCAGTTACATACTCAGAATTTGTACTACTGCGCAAATAGGCATGTCTCTGTAGGCAAAAAACTCATTTCGGACAAAGTTGCCCAAATGCATCTCAGAAGTGTGCAACTTGTTCCCTGAGTTAGAAAACGTCGAGAAACGGTCGTTTCTGCTAGCGCTGTGCTTCTACACATGTATTTGCTGAACGGTGAAAGCGCACAGTAATGCACTTTTCTCCCAGCAAATACACTGTTTCTAAGGAAATGGGAACACACTGAGGAGACACTTGTGGGAGCTACTGTGACTAAAACTGAGCTTCCCTACGCACAGGGAAGCAAGAGAAATGCTGATTTCATCAAGCCCAGTTACATACTCAGAATCTGTACTACTGCGCAAATAGGCATGTCTCTTTAGGCAAAAAACTCATTTCTGACAAAGTTGCCCAAATGCATCTCAGAAGTGTGCCACTTGTTCCCTGAGTTAGAAAACGTCGAGAAACGGTCGTTTCAGCTAGCGCTGTGCTTCTACACATGTATTTGCTGAACGGTGAAAGTGCACAGTGATGCACTTTTCTCCCAGCAAATACACTGTTTCTAAGGAACTGGGAACACACTGAGGAGACACTTGTGGGAGCTACTGTGACTAAAACTGAGCTTCCCTACGCACAGGGAAGCAAGAGAAATGCTGATTTCAACAAGCCCAGTTACATACTCAGAATCTGTACTACTGCGCAAATAGGCATGTCTCTGTAGGCAAAAAACTCATTTTTGAGAAAGTTACCGAAATGCATCTCAGAAGTGTGCAACTTGTTCCCTGAGTTAGAAAACGTCGAGAAAAGTTTGTTTCTGCTAGCGCTGTGCTTCTACACATGTATTTGCTGAACGGTGAAAGCGCACAGTAATGCACTTTTCTCCCAGCAAATACACTGTTTCTAAGGAAATGGGAACACACTGAGGAGACACTTGTGGGAGCTACTGTGACTAAAACTGAGCTTCCCTACGCACAGGGAAGCAAGAGAATGCTGATTTCATCAAGCCCAGTTACATACTCAGAATCTGTACTACTGCGCAAATAGGCATGTCTCTGTAGGCAAAAAACTCATTTCTGACAAAGTTGCCCAAATGCATCTCAGAAGTGTGCAACTTGTTCCCTGAGTTAGAAAACGTCGAGAAACGGTCGTTTCTGCTAGCGCTGTGCTTCTACACATGTATTTGCTGAACGGTGAAAGCGCACAGTAATGCACTTTTCTCCCAGCAAATACACTGGTTCTAAGGAACTGAGAAAACACTGAGGAGACACTTGTGGGAGCTACTGTGACTAAAACTGAGCTTCCCTACGCACAGGGAAGCAAGAGAAATGCTGATTTCATCAAGCCCAGTTACATACTCAGAATCTGTACTACTGCGCAAATAGGCATGTCTCTTTAGGCAAAAAACTCATTTCTGACAAAGTTGCCCAAATGCATCTCAGAAGTGTGCAACTTGTTCCCTGAGTTAGAAAACGTCGAGAAACGTTCGTTTCTGCTAGCGCTGTGCTTCTACACATGTATTTGCTGAACGGTGAAAGCGCACAGTAATGCACTTTTCTCCCAGCAAATACACTGTTTCTAAGGAACTGGGAACACACTGAGTAGACACTTGTGGGAGCTACTGTGACTAAAACTGAGCTTCCCTACGCACAGGGAAGCAAGAGAAATGCTGATTTCAACAAGCCCAGTTACATACTCAGAATATGTACTACTGCGCAAATAGGCATGTCTCTGTAGGCAAAAAACTCATTTCTGAGAAAGTTACCGAAATGCATCTCAGAAGTGTGCCACTTGTTCCCTGAGTTAGAAAACGTCGAGAAACGGTCGTTTCATCTAGCGCTGTGCTTCTACACATGTATTTGCTGAACGGTGAAAGCGCACAGTAATGCACTTTTCTCCCAGCAAATACACTGTTTCTCAGGAACTGGGAACACACTGAGGAGACACTTGTGGGAGCTACTGTGACTAAAACTGAGCTTCCCTACGCACAGGGAAGCAAGAGAAACGCTGATTTCATCAAGCCCAGTTACATACTCAGAATCTGTTCTACTGCGCAAATAGGCATGTCTCTGTAGGCAAAAAACTCATTTTTGAGAAAGTTACCCAAATGCATCTCATAAGTGTGCCACTTGTTCCCTGAGTTAGAAAACGTCGAGAAACGGTCGTTTCTGCTAGCGCTGTGCTTCTACACATGTATTTGCTGAACGGTGAAAGCGCACAGTAATGCACTTTTCTCCCAGCAAATACAGTGTTTCTAAGGAAATGGGAACACACTGAGGAGACACTTGTGGGAGCTACTGTGACTAAAACTGAGCTTCCCTACGCACAGGGAAGCAAGAGAAATGCTGATTTCATCAAGCCCAGTTACATACTCAGAATCTGTACTACTGCGCAAATAGGCATGTCTCTTTAGGCAAAAAACTCATTTCTGACAAAGTTGCCCAAATGCATCTCAGAAGTGTGCAACTTGTTCCCTGAGTTAGAAAACGTCGAGAAACGGTCGTTTCAGCTAGCGCTGTGCTTCTACACATGTATTTGCTGAACGGTGAAAGTGCACAGTGATGCACTTTTCTCCATCAAATACACTGTTTCTAAGGAAATGGGAACACACTGAGGAGACACTTGTGGGAGCTACTGTGACTAAAACTGAGCTTCCCTACGCACAGGGAAGCAAGAGAAATGCTGATTTCAACCAGCCCAGTTACATACTCAGAATCTGTACAACTGCGCAAATAGGCATGTCTCTGTAGGCAAAAAACTCATTTCTGACAAAGTTACCGAATTGCATCTCAGAAGTGTGCAACTTGTTCCCTGAGTTAGAAAATGTCGAGAAACGGTCGTTTCATCTAGCGCTGTGCTTCACCACATGTATTTGCTGAACGGTGAAAGCACACAGTAATGCACTTTTCTCCCAGCAAATACACTGTTTCTAAGGAACTGGGAACACACTGAGGAGACACTTGTGGGAGCTACTGTGACTAAAACTGAGCTTCCCTACGCACAGGGAAGCAAGAGAAACGCTGATTTCATCAAGCCCAGTTACATACTCAGAATCTGTACTACTGCGCAAATAGGCATGTCTCTGTAGGCAAAAAACTCATTTTTGAGAAAGTTACCCAAATGCATCTCATAAGTGTGCCACTTGTTCCCTGAGTTAGAAAACGTCGAGAAACTTTCGTTACTGCTAGCGCTGTGCTTCTACACATGTATTTGCTGAACGGTGAAAGCGCACAGTAATGCACTTTTCTCCCAGCAAATACAGTGTTTCTAAGGAAATGGGAACACACTGAGGAGACACTTGTGGGAGCTACTGTGACTAAAACTGAGCTTCCCTACGCACAGGGAAGCAAGAGAAATGCTGATTTCATCAAGCCCAGTTACATACTCAGAATCTGTACTACTGCGCAAATAGGCATGTCTCTTTAGGCAAAAAACTAATTTCTGACAAAGTTGCCCAAATGCATCTCAGAAGTGTGCCACTTGTTCCCTGAGTTAGAAAACGTCGAGAAACGGTCGTTTCAGCTAGCGCTGTGCTTCTACACATGTATTTGCTGAACGGTGAAAGTGCACAGTGATGCACTTTTCTCCATCAAATACACTGTTTCTAAGGAACTGGGAACACACTGAGGAGACACTTGTGGGAGCTACTGTGACTAAAACTGAGCTTCCCTACGCACAGGGAAGCAAGAGAAATGCTGATTTCAACAAGCCCAGTTACATACTCAGAATCTGTACAACTGCGCAAATAGGCATGTCTCTGTAGGCAAAAAACTCATTTTTGAGAAAGTTACCGAATTGCATCTCAGAAGTGTGCAACTTGTTCCCTGAGTTAGAAAACGTCGAGAAACGTTCGTTTCTGCTAGCGCTGTGCTTCACCACATGTATTTGCTGAACGGTGAAAGCACACAGTAATGCACTTTTCTCCCAGCAAATACACTGTTTCTAAGGAACTGGGAACACACTGAGGAGACACTTGTGGGAGCTACTGTGACTAAAACTGAGCTTCCCTACGCACAGGGAAGCAAGAGAAATGCTGATTTCATCAAGCCCAGTTACATACTCAGAATCTGTACTACTGCGCAAATAGGCATGTCTCTGTAGGCAAAAAACTCATTTTTGAGAAAGTTACCCAAATGCATCTCATAAGTGTGCCACTTGTTCCCTAAGTTAGAAAACGTCGAGAAACTTTCGTTACTGCTAGCGCTGTACTTTTACACATGTATTTGCTGAACGGTGAAAGCGCACAGTAATGCACTTTTCTCCCAGCAAATACACTGTTTCTAAGGAAATGGGAACACACTGAGGAGACACTTGTGGGAGCTACTGTGACTAAAACTGAGCTTCCCTACGCACAGGGAAGCATGAGAAATGCTGATTTCATCAAGCCCAGTTACATACTCAGAATCTGTACTACTGCGCAAATAGGCATGTCTCTTTAGGCAAAAAACTAATTTCTGACAAAGTTGCCCAAATGCATCTCAGAAGTGTGCCACTTGTTCCCTGAGTTAGAAAACGTCGAGAAACGGTCGTTTCAGCTAGCGCTGTGCTTCTACACATGTATTTGCTGAACGGTGAAAGTGCACAGTGATGCACTTTTCTCCCAGCCAATACACTGTTTCTAAGGAACTGGGAACACACTGAGGAGACACTTGTGGGAGCTACTGTGACTAAAACTGAGCTTCCTTACGCACAGGGAAGCAAGAGAAATGCTGATTTCATCAAGCCCAGTTACATACTTAGAATCTGTACTACAGCGCAAATAGGCATGTCTCTGTAGGCAAAAAACTCATTTTTGAGAAAGTTACCCAAATGCATCTCATAAGTGTGCAACTTGTTCCCTGAGTTAGAAAACGTCGAGAAACTTTCGTTACTGCTAGCGCTGTGCTTCTACACATGTATTTGCTGAACGGTGAAAGCGCACAGTAATGCACTTTTCTCCCAGCAAATACACTGTTTCTAAGGAACTGGGAACACACTGAGGAGACACTTGTGGGAGCTACTGTGACTAAAACTGAGCTTCCCTACGCACAGGGAAGCAAGAGAAATGCTGATTTCATCAAGCCCAGTTACATACTCAGAATCTGTACTACTGCGCAAATAGGCATGTCTCTTTAGGCAAAAAACTCATTTCTGACAAAGTTGCCCAAATGCATCTCAGAAGTGTGCCACTTGTTCCCTGAGTTAGAAAACGTCGAGAAACGGTCGTTTCATCTAGCGCTGTGCTTCTACACATGTATTTGCTGAACGGTGAAAGCGCACAGTAATGCACTTTTCTCCCAGCAAATACAGTGTTTCTAAGGAAATGGGAACACACTGAGGAGACACTTGTGGGAGCTACTGTGACTAAAACTGAGCTTCCCTACGCACAGGGAAGCAAGAGAAATGCTGATTTCATCAAGCCCAGTTACATACTCAGAATCTGTACTACTGCGCAAATAGGCATGTCTCTTTAGGCAAAAAACTAATTTCTGACAAAGTTGCCCAAATGCATCTCAGAAGTGTGCCACTTGTTCCCTGAGTTAGAAAACGTCGAGAAACGGTCGTTTCAGCTAGCGCTGTGCTTCTACACATGTATTTGCTGAACGGTGAAAGTGCACAGTGATGCACTTTTCTCCATCAAATACACTGTTTCTAAGGAACTGGGAACACACTGAGGAGACACTTGTGGGAGCTACTGTGACTAAAACTGAGCTTCCCTACGCACAGGGAAGCAAGAGAAATGCTGATTTCAACAAGCCCAGTTACATACTCAGAATCTGTACAACTGCGCAAATAGGCATGTCTCTGTAGGCAAAAAACTCATTTTTGAGAAAGTTACCGAATTGCATCTCAGAAGTGTGCAACTTGTTCCCTGAGTTAGAAAACGTCGAGAAACGTTCGTTTCTGCTAGCGCTGTGCTTCACCACATGTATTTGCTGAACGGTGAAAGCACACAGTAATGCACTTTTCTCCCAGCAAATACACTGTTTCTAAGGAACTGGGAACACACTGAGGAGACACTTGTGGGAGCTACTGTGACTAAAACTGAGCTTCCCTACGCACAGGGAAGCAAGAGAGATGCTGATTTCATCAAGCCCAGTTACATACTCAGAATCTGTACTACTGCGCAAATAGGCATGTCTCTGTAGGCAAAAAACTCATTTTTGAGAAAGTTACCCAAATGCATCTCATAAGTGTGCCACTTGTTCCCTAAGTTAGAAAACGTCGAGAAACTTTCGTTACTGCTAGCGCTGTACTTCTACACATGTATTTGCTGAACGGTGAAAGCGCACAGTAATGCACTTTTCTCCCAGCAAATACAGTGTTTCTAAGGAAATGGGAACACACTGAGGAGACACTTGTGGGAGCTACTGTGACTAAAACTGAGCTTCCCTACGCACAGGGAAGCAAGAGAAATGCTGATTTCATCAAGCCCAGTTACATACTCAGAATCTGTACTACTGCGCAAATAGGCATGTCTCTTTAGGCAAAAAACTAATTTCTGACAAAGTTGCCCAAATGCATCTCAGAAGTGTGCCACTTGTTCCCTGAGTTAGAAAACGTCGAGAAACGGTCGTTTCAGCTAGCGCTGTGCTTCTACACATGTATTTGCTGAACGGTGAAAGTGCACAGTGATGCACTTTTCTCCCAGCCAATACACTGTTTCTAAGGAACTGGGAACACACTGAGGAGACACTTGTGGGAGCTACTGTGACTAAAACTGAGCTTCCTTACGCACAGGGAAGCAAGAGAAATGCTGATTTCATCAAGCCCAGTTACATACTTAGAATCTGTACTACAGCGCAAATAGGCATGTCTCTGTAGGCAAAAAACTCATTTTTGAGAAAGTTACCCAAATGCATCTCATAAGTGTGCAACTTGTTCCCTGAGTTAGAAAACGTCGAGAAACTTTCGTTACTGCTAGCGCTGTGCTTCTACACATGTATTTGCTGAACGGTGAAAGCGCACAGTAATGCACTTTTCTCCCAGCAAATACACTGTTTCTAAGGAAATGGGAACACACTGAGGAGACACTTGTGGGAGCTACTGTGACTAAAACTGAGCTTCCCTACACACAGGGAAGCAAGAGAAATGCTGATTTCATCAAGCCCAGTTACATACTCAGAATCTGTACTACTGCGCAAATAGGCATGTCTCTTTAGTCAAAAAACTCATTTCTGACAAAGTTGCCCAAATGCATCTCAGAAGTGTGCCACTTGTTCCCTGAGTTAGAAAACGTCGAGAAACGGTCGTTTCAGCTAGCGCTGTGCTTCTACACATGTATTTGCTGAACGGTGAAAGCGCACAGTAATGCACTTTTCTCCCAGCAAATACACTGTTTCTAAGGAACTGGGAACACACTGAGGAGACACTTGTGGGAGCTACTGTGACTAAAACTGAGCTTCCCTACGCACAGGGAAGCAAGAGAAATGCTGATTTCATCAAGCCCAGTTACATACTCAGAATCTGTACTACTGCGCAAATAGGCATGTCTCTGTAGGCAAAAAACTCATTTTTGAGAAAGTTACCCAAATGCATCTCATAAGTGTGCCACTTGTTCCCTGAGTTAGAAAACGTCGAGAAACTTTCGTTACTGCTAGCGCTGTGCTTCTACACATGTATTTGCTGAACGGTGAAAGCGCACAGTAATGCACTTTTCTCCCAGCAAATACAGTGTTTCTAAGGAAATGGGAACACACTGAGGAGACACTTGTGGGAGCTACTGTGACTAAAACTGAGCTTCCCTACGCACAGGGAAGCAAGAGAAATGCTGATTTCATCAAGCCCAGTTACATACTCAGAATCTGTACTACTGCGCAAATAGGCATGTCTCTGTAGGCAAAAAACTCATTTTTGAGAAAGTTACCCAAATGCATCTCATAAGTGTGCCACTTGTTCCCTGAGTTAAAAAATGTCGAGAAACTTTCGTTACTGCTAGCGCTGTGCTTCTACACATGTATTTGCTGAACGGTGAAAGCGCACAGTAATGCACTTTTCTCCCAGCAAATACAGTGTTTCTAAGGAAATGGGAACACACTGAGGAGACACTTGTGGGAGCTACTGTGACTAAAACTGAGCTTCCCTACGCACAGGGAAGCAAGAGAAATGCTGATTTCATCAAGCCCAGTTACATACTCAGAATCTGTACTACTGCGCAAATAGGCATGTCTCTTTAGGCAAAAAACTAATTTCTGACAAAGTTGCCCAAATGCATCTCAGAAGTGTGCCACTTGTTCCCTGAGTTAGAAAACGTCGAGAAACGGTCGTTTCAGCTAGCGCTGTGCTTCTACACATGTATTTGCTGAACGGTGAAAGTGCACAGTGATGCACTTTTCTCCCAGCAAATACACTGTTTCTAAGGAACTGGGAACACACTGAGGAGACACTTGTGGGAGCTACTGTGACTAAAACTGAGCTTCCCTACGCACAGGGAAGCAAGAGAAATGCTGATTTCATCAAGCCCAGTTACATACTCAGAATCTGTACTACTGCGCAAATAGGCATGTCTCTGTAGGCAAAAAACTCATTTTTGAGAAAGTTACCCAAATGCATCTCATAAGTGTGCAACTTGTTCCCTGAGTTAGAAAACGTCGAGAAACTTTCGTTACTGCTAGCGCTGTGCTTCTACACATGTATTTGCTGAACGGTGAAAGCGCACAGTAATGCACTTTTCTCCCAGCAAATACACTGTTTCTAAGGAAATGGGAACACACTGAGCAGACACTTGTGGGAGCTACTGTGACTAAAACTGAGCTTCCCTACGCACAGGGAAGCAAGAGAAATGCTGATTTCATCAAGCCCAGTTACATACTCAGAATCTGTACTACTGCGCAAATTGGCATGTCTCTTTAGTCAAAAAACTCATTTCTGACAAAGTTGCCCAAATGCATCTCAGAAGTGTGCCACTTGTTCCCTGAGTTAGAAAACGTCGAGAAACGGTCGTTTCAGCTAGCGCTGTGCTTCTACACATGTATTTGCTGAACGGTGAAAGTGCACAGTGATGCACTTTTCTCCATCAAATACACTGTTTCTAAGGAACTGGGAACACACTGAGGAGACACTTGTGGGAGCTACTGTGACTAAAACTGAGCTTCCCTACGCACAGGGAAGCAAGAGAAATGCTGATTTCAACAAGCCCAGTTACATACTCAGAATCTGTACAACTGCGCAAATAGGCATGTCTCTGTAGGCAAAAAACTCATTTTTGAGAAAGTTACCGAATTGCATCTCAGAAGTGTGCAACTTGTTCCCTGAGTTAGAAAACGTCGAGAAACGTTCGTTTCTGCTAGCGCTGTGCTTCACCACATGTATTTGCTGAACGGTGAAAGCACACAGTAATGCACTTTTCTCCCAGCAAATACACTGTTTCTAAGGAACTGGGAACACACTGAGGAGACACTTGTGGGAGCTACTGTGACTAAAACTGAGCTTCCCTACGCACAGGGAAGCAAGAGAAATGCTGATTTCATCAAGCCCAGTTACATACTCAGAATCTGTACTACTGCGCAAATAGGCATGTCTCTGTAGGCAAAAAACTCATTTTTGAGAAAGTTACCCAAATGCATCTCATAAGTGTGCCACTTGTTCCCTAAGTTAGAAAACGTCGAGAAACTTTCGTTACTGCTAGCGCTGTACTTCTACACATGTATTTGCTGAACGGTGAAAGCGCACAGTAATGCACTTTTCTCCCAGCAAATACAGTGTTTCTAAGGAAATGGGAACACACTGAGGAGACACTTGTGGGAGCTACTGTGACTAAAACTGAGCTTCCCTACGCACAGGGAAGCAAGAGAAATGCTGATTTCATCAAGCCCAGTTACATACTCAGAATCTGTACTACTGCGCAAATAGGCATGTCTCTTTAGGCAAAAATCTAATTTCTGACAAAGTTGCCCAAATGCATCTCAGAAGTGTGCCACTTGTTCCCTGAGTTAGAAAACGTCGAGAAACGGTCGTTTCAGCTAGCGCTGTGCTTCTACACATGTATTTGCTGAACGGTGAAAGTGCACAGTGATGCACTTTTCTCCCAGCAAATACACTGTTTCTAAGGAACTGGGAACACACTGAGGAGACACTTGTGGGAGCTACTGTGACTAAAACTGAGCTTCCTTACGCACAGGGAAGCAAGAGAAATGCTGATTTCATCAAGCCCAGTTACATACTTAGAATCTGTACTACTGCGCAAATAGGCATGTCTCTGTAGGCAAAAAACTCATTTTTGAGAAAGTTACCCAAATGCATCTCATAAGTGTGCAACTTGTTCCCTGAGTTAGAAAACGTCGAGAAACGTTCGTTACTGCTAGCGCTGTGCTTCTACACATGTATTTGCTGAACGGTGAAAGCGCACAGTAATGCACTTTTCTCCCAGCAAATACACTGTTTCTAAGGAAATGGGAACACACTGAGGAGACACTTGTGGGAGCTACTGTGACTAAAACTGAGCTTCCCTACGCACAGGGAAGCAAGAGAAATGCTGATTTCATCAAGCCCAGTTACATACTCAGAATCTGTACTACTGCGCAAATAGGCATGTCTCTTTAGGCAAAAAACTCATTTCTGACAAAGTTGCCCAAATGCATCTCAGAAGTGTGCCACTTGTTCCCTGAGTTAGAAAACGTCGAGAAACGGTCGTTTCATCTAGCGCTGTGCTTCTACACATGTATTTGCTGAACGGTGAAAGCGCACAGTAATGCACTTTTCTCCCAGCAAATACACTGTTTCTAAGGAACTGGGAACACACTGAGGAGACACTTGTGGGAGCTACTGTGACTAAAACTGAGCTTCCCTACGCACAGGGAAGCAAGAGAAATGCTGATTTCATCAAGCCCAGTTACATACTCAGAATCTGTACTACTGCGCAAATAGGCATGTCTCTGTAGGCAAAAAACTCATTTTTGAGAAAGTTACCCAAATGCATCTCATAAGTGTGCCACTTGTTCCCTGAGTTAAAAAACGTCGAGAAACTTTCGTTACTGCTAGCGCTGTGCTTCTACACATGTATTTGCTGAACGGTGAAAGCGCACAGTAATGCACTTTTCTCCCAGCAAATACAGTGTTTCTAAGGAAATGGGAACACACTGAGGAGACACTTGTGGGAGCTACTGTGACTAAAACTGAGCTTCCCTACGCACAGGGAAGCAAGAGAAATGCTGATTTCATCAAGCCCAGTTACATACTCAGAATCTGTACTACTGCGCAAATAGGCATGTCTCTTTAGGCAAAAAACTAATTTCTGACAAAGTTGCCCAAATGCATCTCAGAAGTGTGCCACTTGTTCCCTGAGTTAGAAAACGTCGAGAAACGGTCGTTTCAGCTAGCGCTGTGCTTCTACACATGTATTTGCTGAACGGTGAAAGTGCACAGTGATGCACTTTTCTCCCAGCAAATACACTGTTTCTAAGGAAATGGGAACACACTGAGGAGACACTTGTGGGAGCTACTGGGACTAAAACTGAGCTTCCCTACGCACAGGGAAGCAAGAGAAATGCTGATTTCATCAAGCCCAGTTACATACTCAGAATCTGTACTACTGCGCAAATAGGCATGTCTCTGTAGGCAAAAAACTCATTTTTGAGAAAGTTACCCAAATGCATCTCATAAGTGTGCAACTTGTTCCCTCAGTTAGAAAACGTCGAGAAACGTTCGTTACTGCTAGCGCTGTGCTTCTACACATGTATTTGCTGAACGGTGAAAGCGCACAGTAATGCACTTTTCTCCCAGCAAATACACTGTTTCTAAGGAAATGGGAACACACTGAGCAGACACTTGTGGGAGCTACTGTGACTAAAACTGAGCTTCCCTACGCACAGGGAAGCAAGAGAAATGCTGATTTCATCAAGCCCAGTTACATACTCAGAATCTGTACTACTGCGCAAATAGGCATGTCTCTTTAGGCAAAAAACTCATTTCTGACAAAGTTGCCCAAATGCATCTCAGAAGTGTGCCACTTGTTCCCTGAGTTAGAAAACGTCGAGAAACGGTCGTTTCAGCTAGCGCTGTGCTTCTACACATGTATTTGCTGAACGGTGAAAGTGCACAGTGATGCACTTTTCTCCATCAAATACACTGTTTCTAAGGAACTGGGAACACACTGAGGAGACACTTGTGGGAGCTACTGTGACTAAAACTGAGCTTCCCTACGCACAGGGAAGCAAGAGAAATGCTGATTTCAACAAGCCCAGTTACATACTCAGAATCTGTACAACTGCGCAAATAGGCATGTCTCTGTAGGCAAAAAACTCATTTTTGAGAAAGTTACCGAATTGCATCTCAGAAGTGTGCAACTTGTTCCCTGAGTTAGAAAACGTCGAGAAACGTTCGTTTCTGCTAGCGCTGTGCTTCACCACATGTATTTGCTGAACGGTGAAAGCACACAGTAATGCACTTTTCTCCCAGCAAATACACTGTTTCTAAGGAACTGGGAACACACTGAGGAGACACTTGTGGGAGCTACTGTGACTAAAACTGAGCTTCCCTACGCACAGGGAAGCAAGAGAAATGCTGATTTCATCAAGCCCAGTTACATACTCAGAATCTGTACTACTGCGCAAATAGGCATTTCTCTGTAGGCAAAAAACTCATTTTTGAGAAAGTTACCCAAATGCATCTCATAAGTGTGCCACTTGTTCCCTAAGTTAGAAAACGTCGAGAAACTTTCGTTACTGCTAGCGCTGTACTTCTACACATGTATTTGCTGAACGGTGAAAGCGCACAGTAATGCACTTTTCTCCCAGCAAATACAGTGTTTCTAAGGAAATGGGAACACACTGAGGAGACACTTGTGGGAGCTACTGTGACTAAAACTGAGCTTCCCTACGCACAGGGAAGCAAGAGAAATGCTGATTTCATCAAGCCCAGTTACATACTCAGAATCTGTACTACTGCGCAAATAGGCATGTCTCTGTAGGCAAAAAACTCATTTTTGAGAAAGTTACCCAAATGCATCTCATAAGTGTGCCACTTGTTCCCTAAGTTAGAAAACGTCGAGAAACTTTCGTTACTGCTAGCGCTGTACTTCTACACATGTATTTGCTGAACGGTGAAAGCGCACAGTAATGCACTTTTCTCCCAGCAAATACAGTGTTTCTAAGGAAATGGGAACTCACTGAGGAGACACTTGTGGGAGCTACTGTGACTAAAACTGAGCTTCCCTACGCACAGGGAAGCAAGAGAAATGCTGATTTCATCAAGCCCAGTTACATACTCAGAATCTGTACTACTGCGCAAATAGGCATGTCTCTTTAGGCAAAAAACTAATTTCTGACAAAGTTGCCCAAATGCATCTCAGAAGTGTGCCACTTGTTCCCTGAGTTAGAAAACGTCGAGAAACGGTCGTTTCAGCTAGCGCTGTGCTTCTACACATGTATTTGCTGAACGGTGAAAGTGCACAGTGATGCACTTTTCTCCCAGCAAATACACTGTTTCTAAGGAACTGGGAACACACTGAGGAGACACTTGTGGGAGCTACTGTGACTAAAACTGAGCTTCCTTACGCACAGGGAAGCAAGAGAAATGCTGATTTCATCAAGCCCAGTTACATACTTAGAATCTGTACTACTGCGCAAATAGGCATGTCTCTGTAGGCAAAAAACTCATTTTTGAGAAAGTTACCCAAATGCATCTCATAAGTGTGCAACTTGTTCCCTGAGTTAGAAAACGTCGAGAAACGTTCGTTACTGCTAGCGCTGTGCTTCTACACATGTATTTGCTGAACGGTGAAAGCGCACAGTAATGCACTTTTCTCCCAGCAAATACACTGTTTCTAAGGAACTGGGAACACACTGAGGAGACACTTGTGGGAGCTACTGTGACTAAAACTGAGCTTCCCTACGCACAGGGAAGCAAGAGAAATGCTGATTTCATCAAGCCCAGTTACATACTCAGAATCTGTACTACTGCGCAAATAGGCATGTCTCTGTAGGCAAAAAACTCATTTTTGAGAAAGTTACCCAAATGCATCTCATAAGTGTGCCACTTGTTCCCTGAGTTAAAAAACGTGGAGAAACTTTCGTTACTGCTAGCGCTGTGCTTCTACACATGTATTTGCTGAACGGTGAAAGCGCACAGTAATGCACTTTTCTCCCAGCAAATACAGTGTTTCTAAGGAAATGGGAACACACTGAGGAGACACTTGTGGGAGCTACTGTGACTAAAACTGAGCTTCCCTACGCACAGGGAAGCAAGAGAAATGCTGATTTCATCAAGCCCAGTTACATACTCAGAATCTGTACTACTGCGCAAATAGGCATGTCTCTTTAGGCAAAAAACTCATTTCTGACAAAGTTGCCCAAATGCATCTCAGAAGTGTGCCACTTGTTCCCTGAGTTAGAAAACGTCGAGAAACGGTCGTTTCAGCTAGCGCTGTGCTTCTACACATGTATTTGCTGAACGGTGAAAGTGCACAGTGATGCACTTTTCTCCATCAAATACACTGTTTCTAAGGAACTGGGAACACACTGAGGAGACACTTGTGGGAGCTACTGTGACTAAAACTGAGCTTCCCTACGCACAGGGAAGCAAGAGAAATGCTGATTTCAACAAGCCCAGTTACATACTCAGAATCTGTACAACTGCGCAAATAGGCATGTCTCTGTAGGCAAAAAACTCATTTTTGAGAAAGTTACCGAATTGCATCTCAGAAGTGTGCAACTTGTTCCCTGAGTTAGAAAACGTCGAGAAACGTTCGTTTCTGCTAGCGCTGTGCTTCACCACATGTATTTGCTGAACGGTGAAAGCACACAGTAATGCACTTTTCTCCCAGCAAATACACTGTTTCTAAGGAACTGGGAACACACTGAGGAGACACTTGTGGGAGCTACTGTGACTAAAACTGAGCTTCCCTACGCACAGGGAAGCAAGAGAAATGCTGATTTCATCAAGCCCAGTTACATACTCAGAATCTGTACTACTGCGCAAATAGGCATTTCTCTGTAGGCAAAAAACTCATTTTTGAGAAAGTTACCCAAATGCATCTCATAAGTGTGCCACTTGTTCCCTAAGTTAGAAAACGTCGAGAAACTTTCGTTACTGCTAGCGCTGTACTTCTACACATGTATTTGCTGAACGGTGAAAGCGCACAGTAATGCACTTTTCTCCCAGCAAATACAGTGTTTCTAAGGAAATGGGAACACACTGAGGAGACACTTGTGGGAGCTACTGGGACTAAAACTGAGCTTCCCTACGCACAGGGAAGCAAGAGAAATGCTGATTTCATCAAGCCCAGTTACATACTCAGAATCTGTACTACTGCGCAAATAGGCATGTCTCTGTAGGCAAAAAACTCATTTTTGAGAAAGTTACCCAAATGCATCTCATAAGTGTGCCACTTGTTCCCTAAGTTAGAAAACGTCGAGAAACTTTCGTTACTGCTAGCGCTGTACTTCTACACATGTATTTGCTGAACGGTGAAAGCGCACAGTAATGCACTTTTCTCCCAGCAAATACAGTGTTTCTAAGGAAATGGGAACTCACTGAGGAGACACTTGTGGGAGCTACTGTGACTAAAACTGAGCTTCCCTACGCACAGGGAAGCAAGAGAAATGCTGATTTCATCAAGCCCAGTTACATACTCAGAATCTGTACTACTGCGCAAATAGGCATGTCTCTTTAGGCAAAAAACTAATTTCTGACAAAGTTGCCCAAATGCATCTCAGAAGTGTGCCACTTGTTCCCTGAGTTAGAAAACGTCGAGAAACGGTCGTTTCAGCTAGCGCTGTGCTTCTACACATGTATTTGCTGAACGGTGAAAGTGCACAGTGATGCACTTTTCTCCCAGCAAATACACTGTTTCTAAGGAACTGGGAACACACTGAGGAGACACTTGTGGGAGCTACTGTGACTAAAACTGAGCTTCCTTACGCACAGGGAAGCAAGAGAAATGCTGATTTCATCAAGCCCAGTTACATACTTAGAATCTGTACTACTGCGCAAATAGGCATGTCTCTGTAGGCAAAAAACTCATTTTTGAGAAAGTTACCCAAATGCATCTCATAAGTGTGCAACTTGTTCCCTGAGTTAGAAAACGTCGAGAAACGTTCGTTACTGCTAGCGCTGTGCTTCTACACATGTATTTGCTGAACGGTGAAAGCGCACAGTAATGCACTTTTCTCCCAGCAAATACACTGTTTCTAAGGAACTGGGAACACACTGAGGAGACACTTGTGGGAGCTACTGTGACTAAAACTGAGCTTCCCTACGCACAGGGAAGCAAGAGAAATGCTGATTTCATCAAGCCCAGTTACATACTCAGAATCTGTACTACTGCGCAAATAGGCATGTCTCTGTAGGCAAAAAACTCATTTTTGAGAAAGTTACCCAAATGCATCTCATAAGTGTGCCACTTGTTCCCTGAGTTAAAAAACGTGGAGAAACTTTCGTTACTGCTAGCGCTGTGCTTCTACACATGTATTTGCTGAACGGTGAAAGCGCACAGTAATGCACTTTTCTCCCAGCAAATACAGTGTTTCTAAGGAAATGGGAACACACTGAGGAGACACTTGTGGGAGCTACTGTGACTAAAACTGAGCTTCCCTACGCACAGGGAAGCAAGAGAAATGCTGATTTCATCAAGCCCAGTTACATACTCAGAATCTGTACTACTGCGCAAATAGGCATGTCTCTTTAGGCAAAAAACTAATTTCTGACAAAGTTGCCCAAATGCATCTCAGAAGTGTGCAACTTGTTCCCTGAGTTAGAAAACGTCGAGAAACGGTCGTTTCAGCTAGCGCTGTGCTTCACCACATGTATTTGCTGAACGGTGAAAGTGCACAGTAATGCACTTTTCTCCCAGCAAATACACTGTTTCTAAGGAAATGGGAACACACTGAGGAGACACTTGTGGGAGCTACTGGGACTAAAACTGAGCTTCCCTACGCACAGGGAAGCAAGAGAAATGCTGATTTCATCAAGCCCAGTTACATACTCAGAATCTGTACTACTGCGCAAATAGGCATGTCTCTGTAGGCAAAAAACTCATTTTTGAGAAAGTTACCGAATTGCATCTCAGAAGTGTGCAACTTGTTCCCTGAGTTAGAAAACGTCGAGAAACGTTCGTTTCTGCTAGCGCTGTGCTTCACCACATGTATTTGCTGAACGGTGAAAGCACACAGTAATGCACTTTTCTCCCAGCAAATACACTGTTTCTAAGGAACTGGGAACACACTGAGGAGACACTTGTGGGAGCTACTGTGACTAAAACTGAGCTTCCCTACGCACAGGGAAGCAAGAGAAATGCTGATTTCATCAAGCCCAGTTACATACTCAGAATCTGTACTACTGCGCAAATAGGCATTTCTCTGTAGGCAAAAAACTCATTTTTGAGAAAGTTACCCAAATGCATCTCATAAGTGTGCCACTTGTTCCCTAAGTTAGAAAACGTCGAGAAACTTTCGTTACTGCTAGCGCTGTACTTCTACACATGTATTTGCTGAACGGTGAAAGCGCACAGTAATGCACTTTTCTCCCAGCAAATACAGTGTTTCTAAGGAAATGGGAACACACTGAGGAGACACTTGTGGGAGCTACTGTGACTAAAACTGAGCTTCCCTACGCACAGGGAAGCAAGAGAAATGCTGATTTCATCAAGCCCAGTTACATACTCAGAATCTGTACTACTGCGCAAATAGGCATGTCTCTTTAGGCAAAAAACTAATTTCTGACAAAGTTGCCCAAATGCATCTCAGAAGTGTGCAACTTGTTCCCTGAGTTAGAAAACGTCGAGAAACGGTCGTTTCAGCTAGCGCTGTGCTTCTACACATGTATTTGCTGAACGGTGAAAGTGCACAGTGATGCACTTTTCTCCCATCAAATACACTGTTTCTAAGGAACTGGGAACACATTGAGGAGACACTTGTGGGAGCTACTGTGACTAAAACTGAGCTTCCCTACGCACAGGGAAGCAAGAGAAATGCTGATTTCATCAAGCCCAGTTACATACTCAGAATCTGTACTACTGCGCAAATAGGCATGTCTCTTTAGGCAAAAAACTCATTTTTGAGAAAGTTACCCAAATGCATCGCATAAGTGTGCAACTTGTTCCCTGAGTTAGAAAACGTCGAGAAACGTTCGTTACTGCTAGCGCTGTGCTTCTACACATGTATTTGCTGAACGGTGAAAGCGCACAGTAATGCACTTTTCTCCCAGCAAATACACTGTTTCTAAGGAACTGGGAACACACTGAGGAGACACTTGTGGGAGCTACTGTGACTAAAACTGAGCTTCCCTACGCACAGGGAAGCAAGAGAAATGCTGATTTCATCAAGCCCAGTTACATACTCAGAATCTGTACTACTGCGCAAATAGGCATGTCTCTTTAGGCAAAAAACTCATTTCTGACAAAGTTGCCCAAATGCATCTCAGAAGTGGGCCACTTGTTCCCTGAGTTAGAAAACGTCGAGAAACGGTCGTTTCAGCTAGCGCTGTGCTTCTACACATGTATTTGCTGAACGGTGAAAGTGCACAGTGATGCACTTTTCTCCCATCAAATACACTGTTTCTAAGGAACTGGGAACACACTGAGGAGACACTTGTGGGAGCTACTGTGACTAAAACTGAGCTTCCCTATGCACAGGGAAGCAAGAGAAATGCTGATTTCATCAAGCCCAGTTACATACTCAGAATCTGTACTACTGCGCAAATAGGCATGTCTCTTTAGGCAAAAAACTCATTTTTGAGAAAGTTACCCAAATGCATCGCATAAGTGTGCAACTTGTTCCCTGAGTTAGAAAACGTCGAGAAACGTTCGTTACTGCTAGCGCTGTGCTTCTACACATGTATTTGCTGAACGGTGAAAGCGCACAGTAATGCACTTTTCTCCCAGCAAATACACTGTTTCTAAGGAACTGGGAACACACTGAGGAGACACTTGTGGGAGCTACTGTGACTAAAACTGAGCTTCCCTACGCACAGGGAAGCAAGAGAAATGCTGATTTCAACAAGCCCAGTTACATACTCAGAATCTGTACAACTGCGCAAATAGGCATGTCTCTGTAGGCAAAAAACTCATTTTTGAGAAAGTTACCGAATTGCATCTCAGAAGTGTGCAACTTGTTCCCTGAGTTAGAAAACGTCGAGAAACCTTCGTTTCTGCTAGCGCTGTGCTTCACCACATGTATTTGCTGAACGGTGAAAGCACAAAGTAATGCACTTTTCTCCCAGCAAATACACTGTTTCTCAGGAAATGGGAACACACTGAGGAGACACTTGTGGGAGCTACTGTGACTAAAACTGAGCTTCCCTACGCACAGGGAAGCAAGAGAAATGCTGATTTCATCAAGCCCAGTTACATACTCAGAATCTGTACTACTGCGCAAATAGGCATGTCTCTGTAGGCAAAAAACTCATTTCTGACAAAGTTGCCCAAATGCATCCCAGAAGTGTGCCACTTGTTCCCTGAGTTAGAAAACGTCGAGAAACGGTCGTTTCAGCTAGCGCTGTGCTTCTACACATGTATTTGCTGAACGGTGAAAGTGCACAGTGATGCACTTTTCTCCCAGCAAATACACTGTTTCTAAGGAACTGGGAACACACTGAGGAGACACTTGTGGGAGCTACTGTGACTAAAACTGAGCTTCCCTACGCACAGGGAAGCAAGAGAAATGCTGATTTCATCAAGCCCAGTTACATACTCAGAATCTGTACTACAGCGCAAATAGGCATGTCTCTGTAGGCAAAAAACTCATTTCTGACAAAGTTGCCCAAATGCATCTCAGAAGTGTGCCACTTGTTCCCTCAGTTAGAAAACGTCGAGAAACGGTCGTTTCTGCTAGCGCTGTGCTTCTACACATGTATTTGCTGAACGGTGAAAGCGCACAGTAATGCACTTTTCTCCCAGCAAATACACTGTTTCTAAGGAACTGGGAACACACTGAGGAGACACTTGTGGGAGCTACTGTGACTAAAACTGAGCTTCCCTACGCACAGGGAAGCAAGAGAATGCTGATTTCATCAAGCCCAGTTACATACTCAGAATCTGTACTACTGCGCAAATAGGCATGTCTCTGTAGGCAAAAAACTCATTTTTGAGAAAGTTACCGAAATGCATCTCAGAAGTTTGCAACTTGTTCCCTGAGTTAGAAAACGTCGAGAAACGGTCGTTTCTGCTAGCGTTGTGCTTCTACACATGTATATGCTGAACGGTGAAAGCACACAATAATGCACTTTTCTCCCAGCAAATACACTGTTTCTCAGGAAATGGGAACACACTGAGGAGACACTTGTGGGAGCTACTGTGACTAAAACTGAGCTTCCCTACGCACAGGGAAGCAAGAGAAATGCTGATTTCATCAAGCCCAGTTACATACTCAGAATCTGTACTACTGCGCAAATAGGCATGTCTCTTTAAGCAAAAAACTCATTTCTGACAAAGTTGCCCAAATGCATCTCAGAAGTGTGCAACTTGTTGCCTGAGTTCGAAAACGTCGAGTAACGTTCGTTTCTGCTAGCGCTGTGCTTCTACACATGTATTTGCTGAACGGTGAAAGCGCACAGTAATGCACTTTTCTCCCAGCAAATACACTGTTTCTAAGGAACTGCGAACACACTGAGGAGACATTTGTGGGAGCTACTGTGACTAAAACTGAGCTTCCCTACGCACAGGGAAGCAAGAGAAATGCCGACTTCATCAAGCCCAGTTACATACTCAGAATCTGTACTACTGCGCAAATAGGCATGTCTCTGTAGGCAAAAATCTCATTTCTGACAAAGTTGCCCAAATGCATCTCAGAAGTGTGCAACTTGTTCCCTGAGTTAGAAAACGTCGAGAAACGTTCGTTTCTGCTAGCGCTGTGCTTCTACACATGTATTTGCTGAACGGTGAAAGCGCACAGTAATGCACTTTTCTCCCAGCAAATACACTGTTTCTAAGGAACTGGGAACACACTGAGGAGACACTTGTGGGAGCTACTGTGACTAAAACTGAGCTTCCCTACGCACAGGGAAGCAAGAGAAATGCTGATTTCATCCAGCCCAGTTACATACTCAGAATCTGTACTACTGCGCAAATAGGCATGTCTCTGTAGGCAAAAAACTCATTTTTGACAAAGTTGCCCAAATGCATCTCAGAAGTGTGCAACTTGTTCCCTGAGTTAGAAAACGTCGATAAACGTTCGTTGCTGCTAGCGCTGTGCTTCTACACATGTATTTGGTGAACGGTGAAAGCGCACAGTGACGCACTTTTCTCCCAGCAAATACACTGTTTCTAAGGAAATGGGAACACACTGAGGAGACACTTGTGGGAGCTACTGTGTCTAAAACTGAGCTTCCCTACGCACAGGGAAGCAAGAGAAATGCTGATTTCATCAAGCCCAGTTACATACTCAGAATCTGTACTACTGCGCAAATAGGCATGTCTCTTTAGGCAAAAAACTCATTTCTGACAAAGTTGCCCAAATGCATCTCAGAAGTGTGCAACTTGTTGCCTGAGTTAGAAAATGTCGAGAAACGTTCGTTTCTGCTAGCGCTGTGCCTCTACACACGTATTTGCTGAACGGTGAAAGCACACAGTAATGCACTTTTCTCCCGGAAAATACACTGTTTCTAAGGAAATGGAAACACACTGAGGAGACACTTTTGGGAGCTACAGTGACTAAAACTGAGCTTCCCAACGCACAGGGAAGCAAGAGAAATGCTGATTTCATCAAGGACAGTTGCATACTCAGAATCTGTACTACTGTGCAAATAGGCATGTCTCTTTAGGCAAAAAATTCATTTCTGACAAAGTTGCCCAAATGCATCTCAGAAGTGTGCAACTTGTTCCCTGAGTTAGAAAACGTCGAGAAACGGTCGTTTCAGCTAGCGCTGTGCTTCTACACATGTATTTGCTGAACGGTGAAAGCGCACAGTAATTCACTTTTCTCGCAGCAAATACACTGTTTCTAAGGAAATGGGAACACACGGAGGAGACACTTGTGGGAGCTACTGTGACTAAAACTGAGCTTCCCTACGCACAGGGAAGCAAGAGAAATGCTGATTTCATCCAGCCCAGTTACATACTCAGAATCTGTACTATTGCGCAAATAGGCATGTCTCTGTAGGCAAAAAACTCATTTCTGACAAAGTTGCCCAAATGCATCTCAGAAGTGGGCCACTTGTTCCCTGAGTTAGAAAACGTCGAGAAACGGTCGTTTCAGCTAGCGCTGTGCTTCTACACATGTATTTGCTGAACGGTGAAAGTGCACAGTGATGCACTTTTCTCCCATCAAATACACTGTTTCTAAGGAACTGGGAACACACTGAGGAGACACTTGTGGGAGCTACTGTGACTAAAACTGAGCTTCCCTATGCACAGGGAAGCAAGAGAAATGCTGATTTCATCAAGCCCAGTTACATACTCAGAATCTGTACTACTGCGCAAATAGGCATGTCTCTTTAGGCAAAAAACTCATTTTTGAGAAAGTTACCCAAATGCATCGCATAAGTGTGCAACTTGTTCCCTGAGTTAGAAAACGTCGAGAAACGTTCGTTACTGCTAGCGCTGTGCTTCTACACATGTATTTGCTGAACGGTGAAAGCGCACAGTAATGCACTTTTCTCCCAGCAAATACACTGTTTCTAAGGAACTGGGAACACACTGAGGAGACACTTGTGGGAGCTACTGTGACTAAAACTGAGCTTCCCTACGCACAGGGAAGCAAGAGAAATGCTGATTTCAACAAGCCCAGTTACATACTCAGAATCTGTACAACTGCGCAAATAGGCATGTCTCTGTAGGCAAAAAACTCATTTTTGAGAAAGTTACCGAATTGCATCTCAGAAGTGTGCAACTTGTTCCCTGAGTTAGAAAACGTCGAGAAACGTTCGTTTCTGCTAGCGCTGTGCTTCACCACATGTATTTGCTGAACGGTGAAACTACAAAGTAATGCACTTTTCTCCCAGCAAATACACTGTTTCTCAGGAAATGGGAACACACTGAGGAGACACTTGTGGGAGCTACTGTGACTAAAACTGAGCTTCCCTACGCACAGGGAAGCAAGAGAAATGCTGATTTCATCAAGCCCAGTTACATACTCAGAATCTGTACTACTGCGCAAATAGGCATGTCTCTGTAGGCAAAAAACTCATTTCTGACAAAGTTGCCCAAATGCATCCCAGAAGTGTGCCACTTGTTCCCTGAGTTAGAAAACGTCGAGAAACGGTCGTTTCAGCTAGCGCTGTGCTTCTACACATGTATTTGCTGAACGGTGAAAGTGCACAGTGATGCACTTTTCTCCCAGCAAATACACTGTTTCTAAGGAACTGGGAACACACTGAGGAGACACTTGTGGGAGCTACTGTGACTAAAACTGAGCTTCCCTACGCACAGGGAAGCAAGAGAAATGCTGATTTCATCAAGCCCAGTTACATACTCAGAATCTGTACTACAGCGCAAATAGGCATGTCTCTGTAGGCAAAAAACTCATTTCTGACAAAGTTGCCCAAATGCATCTCAGAAGTGTGCCACTTGTTCCCTGAGTTAGAAAACGTCGAGAAACGGTCGTTTCTGCTAGCGCTGTGCTTCTACACATGTATTTGCTGAACGGTGAAAGCGCACAGTAATGCACTTTTCTCCCAGCAAATACACTGTTTCTAAGGAACTGGGAACACACTGAGGAGACACTTGTGGGAGCTACTGTGACTAAAAGTGAGCTTCCCTACGCACAGGGAAGCAAGAGAATGCTGATTTCATCAAGCCCAGTTACATACTCAGAATCTGTACTACTGCGCAAATAGGCATGTCTCTGTAGGCAAAAAACTCATTTTTGAGAAAGTTACCGAAATGCATCTCAGAAGTTTGCAACTTGTTCCCTGAGTTAGAAAACGTCGAGAAACGGTCGTTTCTGCTAGCGTTGTGCTTCTACACATGTATATGCTGAACGGTGAAAGCACACAATAATGCACTTTTCTCCCAGCAAATACACTGTTTCTCAGGAAATGGGAACACACTGAGGAGACACTTGTGGGAGCTACTGTGACTAAAACTGAGCTTCCCTACGCACAGGGAAGCAAGAGAAATGCTGATTTCATCAAGCCCAGTTACATACTCAGAATCTGTACGACTGCGCAAATAGGCATGTCTCTTTAAGCAAAAAACTCATTTCTGACAAAGTTGCCCAAATGCATCTCAGAAGTGTGCAACTTGCTGCCTGAGTTCGAAAACGTCGAGTAACGTTCGTTTCTGCTAGCGCTGTGCTTCTACACATGTATTTGCTGAACGGTGAAAGCGCACAGTAATGCACTTTTCTCCCAGCAAATACACTGTTTCTAAGAACTGCGAACACACTGAGGAGACATTTGTGGGAGCTACTGTGACTAAAACTGAGCTTCCCTACGCACAGGGAAGCAAGAGAAATGCCGACTTCATCAAGCCCAGTTACATACTCAGAATCTGTACTACTGCGCAAATAGGCATGTCTCTGTAGGCAAAAATCTCATTTCTGACAAAGTTGCCCAAATGCATCTCAGAAGTGTGCAACTTGTTCCCTGAGTTAGAAAACGTCGAGAAACGTTCGTTTCTGCTAGCGCTGTGCTTCTACACATGTATTTGCTGAACGGTGAAAGCGCACAGTAATGCACTTTTCTCCCAGCAAATACACTGTTTCTAAGGAACTGGGAACACACTGAGGAGACACTTGTGGGAGCTACTGTGACTAAAACTGAGCTTCCCTACGCACAGGGAAGCAAGAGAAATGCTGATTTCATCCAGCCCAGTTACATACTCAGAATCTGTACTACTGCGCAAATAGGCATGTCTCTGTAGGCAAAAAACTCATTTCTGACAAAGTTGCCCAAATGCATCCCAGAAGTGTGCCACTTGTTCCCTGAGTTAGAAAACGTCGAGAAACGGTCGTTTCAGCTAGCGCTGTGCTTCTACACATGTATTTGCTGAACGGTGAAAGTGCACAGTGATGCACTTTTCTCCCAGCAAATACACTGTTTCTAAGGAACTGGGAACACACTGAGGAGACACTTGTGGGAGCTACTGTGACTAAAACTGAGCTTCCCTACGCACAGGGAAGCAAGAGAAATGCTGATTTCATCAAGCCCAGTTACATACTCAGAATCTGTACTACAGCGCAAATAGGCATGTCTCTGTAGGCAAAAAACTCATTTCTGACAAAGTTGCCCAAATGCATCTCAGAAGTGTGCCACTTGTTCCCTGAGTTAGAAAACGTCGAGAAACGGTCGTTTCTGCTAGCGCTGTGCTTCTACACATGTATTTGCTGAACGGTGAAAGCGCACAGTAATGCACTTTTCTCCCAGCAAATACACTGTTTCTAAGGAACTGGGAACACACTGAGGAGACACTTGTGGGAGCTACTGTGACTAAAAGTGAGCTTCCCTACGCACAGGGAAGCAAGAGAATGCTGATTTCATCAAGCCCAGTTACATACTCAGAATCTGTACTACTGCGCAAATAGGCATGTCTCTGTAGGCAAAAAACTCATTTTTGAGAAAGTTACCGAAATGCATCTCAGAAGTTTGCAACTTGTTCCCTGAGTTAGAAAACGTCGAGAAACGGTCGTTTCTGCTAGCGTTGTGCTTCTACACATGTATATGCTGAACGGTGAAAGCACACAATAATGCACTTTTCTCCCAGCAAATACACTGTTCCTCAGGAAATGGGAACACACTGAGGAGACACTTGTGGGAGCTACTGTGACTAAAACTGAGCTTCCCTACGCACAGGGAAGCAAGAGAAATGCTGATTTCATCAAGCCCAGTTACATACTCAGAATCTGTACTACTGCGCAAATAGGCATGTCTCTTTAAGCAAAAAACTCATTTCTGACAAAGTTGCCCAAATGCATCTCAGAAGTGTGCAACTTGTTGCCTGAGTTCGAAAACGTCGAGTAACGTTCGTTTCTGCTAGCGCTGTGCTTCTACACATGTATTTGCTGAACGGTGAAAGCGCACAGTAATGCACTTTTCTCCCAGCAAATACACTGTTTCTAAGGAACTGCGAACACACTGAGGAGACATTTGTGGGAGCTACTGTGACTAAAACTGAGCTTCCCTACGCACAGGGAAGCAAGAGAAATGCCGACTTCATCAAGCCCAGTTACATACTCAGAATCTGTACTACTGCGCAAATAGGCATGTCTCTGTAGGCAAAAATCTCATTTCTGACAAAGTTGCCCAAATGCATCTCAGAAGTGTGCAACTTGTTCCCTGAGTTAGAAAACGTCGAGAAACGTTCGTTTCTGCTAGCGCTGTGCTTCTACACATGTATTTGCTGAACGGTGAAAGCGCACAGTAATGCACTTTTCTCCCAGCAAATACACTGTTTCTAAGGAACTGGGAACACACTGAGGAGACACTTGTGGGAGCTACTGTGACTAAAACTGAGCTTCCCTACGCACAGGGAAGCAAGAGAAATGCTGATTTCATCCAGCCCAGTTACATACTCAGAATCTGTACTACTGCGCAAATAGGCATGTCTCTGTAGGCAAAAAACTCATTTTTGACAAAGTTGCCCAAATGCATCTCAGAAGTGTGCAACTTGTTCCCTGAGTTAGAAAACGTCGATAAACGTTCGTTGCTGCTAGCGCTGTGCTTCTACACATGTATTTGGTGAACGGTGAAAGCGCACAGTGACGCACTTTTCTCCCAGCAAATACACTGTTTCTAAGGAAATGGGAACACACTGAGGAGACACTTGTGGGAGCTACTGTGTCTAAAACTGAGCTTCCCTACGCACAGGGAAGCAAGAGAAATGCTGATTTCATCAAGCCCAGTTACATACTCAGAATCTGTACTACTGCGCAAATAGGCATGTCTCTTTAGGCAAAAAACTCATTTCTGACAAAGTTGCCCAAATGCATCTCAGAAGTGTGCAACTTGTTCCCTGAGTTAGAAAACGTCGAGAAACGGTCGTTTCAGCTAGCGCTGTGCTTCTACACATGTATTTGCTGAACGGTGAAAGCGCACAGTAATTCACTTTTCTCGCAGCAAATACACTGTTTCTAAGGAAATGGGAACACACGGAGGAGACACTTGTGGGAGCTACTGTGACTAAAACTGAGCTTCCCTACGCACAGGGAAGCAAGAGAAATGCTGATTTCATCCAGCCCAGTTACATACTCAGAATCTGTACTATTGCGCAAATAGGCATGTCTCTGTAGGCAAAAAACTCATTTCTGACAAAGTTGCCCAAATGCATCTCAGAAGTGTGCAACTTGTTCCCTGAGTAGAAAACGTCGAGAAACGGTCTTTTCTGCTAGCGCTGTGCTTCTACACATGTATTTGCTGAACGGTGAAAGCGCACAGTAATGCACTTTTCTCCAAGCAAATACACTGTTTCTAAGGAACTGGGAACACACTGAGGAGACACTTGTGGGAGCTACTGTGACTAAAACTGAGCTTCCCTACGCACAGGGAAGCAAGAGAATGCTGATTTCATCAAGCCCAGTTACATACTCAGAATCTGTACTACTGCGCAAATAGGCATGTCTCTGTAGGCAAAAAACCTCATTTCTGACAAAGTTGCCCAAATGCATCTCAGAAGTGTGCACTTGTTCCCTGAGTTAGAAAACGTCGAGAAACGGTCTTTTCAGCTAGCGCTGTGCTTCTACACATGTATTTGCTGAACGGTGAAAGCGCACAGTGATGCACATTTCTCCCAGCAAAAACAATGTTTCTAAGGAACTGGGAACACACTGAGGAGACACTTGTGAGAGCTACTTGACTAAAACTGAGCTTCCCTACGCACAGGGAAGCAAGAGAAATGCTGATTTCATCCAGCCCAGTTACCTACTCAGAATCTGTACTACTGCGCAAATAGGCATGTCTCTGTAGGCAAAAAACTCATTTCTGACAAAGTTGCCCAAATGCATCTCAGAAGTGTGCCAACTTGTTCCCTGAGTTAGAAAACGTCGAGAAACGGTCGTTTCTGCTAGCGCTGTGCTTCTACACATGTATTTGCTGAACGGTGAAAGCGCACAGTGATGCACTTTTCTCCCAGCAAATACACTGTTTCTAAGGAAATGGGAACACACTGAGGAGACACTTGTGGGAGCTACTGGGACTAAAACTGAGCTTCCCTACGCACAGGGAAGCAAGAGAAATGCTGATTTCATCAAGCCCTGTTACAACTCAGAATCTGTACTACTGTGCAAATAGGCCATGTCTCTGTAGGCAAAAACTCATTTTGAGAAAGTTACCCAAATGCATCTCAGAAGTGTGCAACTTGTTCCCTGAGTTAGAAAAACGTCCAGAAACGTTCATTTCTGCTAGCGCTATTGCTTCTCCACATGTATTGTGCTGAACGGTGAACGCACAGTACTGCACTTTTCTCCCAGCAAATACACTGTATCTAAGGAAATGGGAACACAACTGAGGAGACACGTGTGGGAGCTACTGTGACTAAAACTGAGCTTCCCTACGCACAGGGAAGCAAGAGAAATGCTGATTTCATCAAGGCCCAGTTACATACTCAGAATCTGTACTACTGCGCAAATAGGCATGTCTCTTTAGGCAAAAAACTCATTTCTGACAAAGTTGCCCAAATGCATCTCAGAAGTGTGCAACTTGTTCCCTGAGTTAGAAAACGTCGAGAAACGTTCGTTTCTGCTAGCGCTGTGTTCTACACATGTATTTGCTGAACGGTGAAAGCGCACAGTAATGCACTTTTCTCCCAGCAAATACACTGTTCCTAAGGAAAAGGGAACACACTGAGGAGACACTTGTGGGAGCTACTGTGACAAAAACTGTGCTTCCCTACGCACAGGGAAGCAAGAGAAATGCTGATTTCATCAAGCCCAGTTACATACTCAGAAACTGTACTACTGCGCAAATAGGCATGTCTCTTTAGGCAAAAAACTCATTTCTGACAAAGTTGCCCAAATGCATCTCAGAAGTGTGCAACTTGTTCCCTGAGTTAGAAAACGTCGAGAAACGGTCGTTTCTGCTAGCGCTGTGCTTCTACACATGTATTTGCTGAACGGTGAAAGCGCACAGTAATGCACTTTTCTCCCAGCAAATACACTGTTTCTAAGGAACTGGGAACACACTAAGGAGACACTTGTGGGAGCTACTGTGACTAAAACTGAGCTTCTCTACACACAGGGAAGCAAGAGAATGCTGATTTCATCAAGCCCAGTTACCTACTCAGAATCTGTACTACTGCGCAAATAGGCATGTCTCTGTAGGCAAAAAACTCATTTCTGACAAACTTGCCCAAATGCATCTCAGAAGTGTGCAACTTGTTCCCTGAGTTAGAAAACGTCGAGAAACGTTCGTTTCTGCTAGCGCTGTGCTTCTACACATGTATTTGCTGAACGGTGAAAGCGCACAGTAATGCACTTTTCTCCCAGCAAATACACTGTTCCTAAGGAAAAGGGAACACACTGAGGAGACACTTGTGGGAGCTACTGTGACAAAAACTGTGCTTCCCTACGCACAGGGAAGCAAGAGAAATGCTGATTTCATCAAGCCCAGTTACATACTCAGAAACTGTACTACTGCGCAAATAGGCATGTCTCTTTAGGCAAAAAACTCATTTCTGACAAAGTTGCCCAAATGCATCTCAGAAGTGTGCAACTTGTTCCCTGAGTTAGAAAACGTCGAGAAACGGTCGTTTCTGCTAGCGCTGTGCTTCTACACATGTATTTGCTGAACGGTGAAAGCGCACAGTAATGTACTTTTCTCCCAGCAAATACACTGTTTCTAAGGAACTGGGAACACACTAAGGAGACACTTGTGGGAGCTACTGTGACTAAAACTGAGCTTCCCTACACACAGGGAAGCAAGAGAATGCTGATTTCATCAAGCCCAGTTACCTACTCAGAATCTGTACTACTGCGCAAATAGGCATGTCTCTGTAGGCAAAAAACTCATTTCTGACAAAGTTGCCCAAATGCATCTCAGAAGTGTGCAACTTGTTCCCTGAGTTAGAAAACGTCGAGAAACGTTCGTTTTTGCTAGCGCTGTGCTTCTACACATGTATTTGCTGAACGGTGAAAGCGCACAGTAATGGACTTTTCTCCCAGCAAATACACTGTTTCTAAGGAAATGGGAACACACTGAGGAGACACTTGTGGGAGCTACTGTGACTAAAACTGAGCTTCCCTACGCACAGGGAAGCAAGAGAAATGTTGATTTCATCAAACCGAGTTACATACTCAGAATCTGTACTACTGCGCAAATAGGCATGTCTCTGTAGGCAAAAAACTAATTTTAACAAAGTTGACCAAATGCATCTCAGAAGTGTGCCACTTGTTCCCTGAGTTAGAAAACGTCGAGAAACGGTCGTTTCTGCTAGCACTGTGCTTCTACACATGTATTTGCTGAACGGTGAAAGCGCACAGTAATGCACTTTTTTGCCAGCAAATACACAGTTTCTAAGGAAATGGGAACACACGGAGGAGACACTTGTGGGAGCTACTGTGACTAAAACTGAGCTTCCCTACGCACAGGGAAGCAAGAGAAATGCTGATTTCATCCAGCCCAGTTACATACTCAGAATCTGTACTACTGCGCAAATAGGCATGTCTCTGTAGGAAAAAAACTCATTTCAGACAAAGTTGCCCAAATGCATCTCAGAAGTGTGCAACTTGTTTCCTGAGTTAGAAAACGTCAAGAAACGGTCGTTTCTGCTAGCGTGGTGCTTCTACACATGTATTTGCTGAACGGTGAAAGCGCACAGTAATGCACTTTTCTGCCAGCAAATACACTGTTTCTAAGGAAATGGGAACACACTGAGGAGACACTTGTGGGAGCTACTGTGGCTAAAACTGAGCTTCCCTACGCACAGGGAAGCAAGAGAAATGCTGATTTCATCAAGCCCAGTTACATACTCAGAATCTGTACTACTGCGCAAATAGGCATGTCTCTGTAGGCAAAAAACTCATTTCTGACAAAGTTGCCCAAATGCATCTCAGAAGTGTGCAACTTGTTTCCTGAGTTAGAAAACGTCGAGAAACGGTCGTTTCTGCTAGCGTTGTGCTTCTACACATGTATTTGCTGAACGGTGAAAGCGCACAGTAATGCACTTTTCTGCCAGCAAATACACTGTTTCTAAGGGAATGGGAACACACTGAGGAGACACTTGTGGGAGCTACTGTGACTAAAACTGAGCTTCCCTACGCACAGGGAAGCAAGAGAAATGCTGATTTCATCAAGCCCAGTTACATACTCAGAATCTGTACTACTGCGCAAATAGGCATGTCTCTGTAGGCAAAAAACTCATTTCAGACAAAGTTGCCCAAATGCATCTCAGAAGTGTGCAACTTGTTCCCTGAGTTAGAAAACGTCGAGAAACGGTCGTTTCTGCTAGCGCTGTGCTTCCACACATGTATTTGCTGAACGGTGAAAGCGCACAGTACTGCACTTTTCTCCCAGCAAATACACTGTTTCTAAGGAAATGGGAACACACTGAGGAGACACTTGTGGGAGCTACTGTGACTAAAACTGAGCTTCCCTACGCACAGGGAAGCAAGAGAAATGCTGATTTCATCAAGCCTAGTTACATACTCAGAATCTGTACTACTGCGCAAATAGGCATGTCTCTGTAGGCAAAAAACTCATTTCAGACAAAGTTGCCCAAATGCATCTCAGAAGTGTGCAACTTGTTCCCTGAGTTAGAAAACGTCGAGAAACGGTCGTTTCTGCTAGCGCTGTGCTTCTACACATGTATTTGCTGAACGGTGAAAGCGCACAGTAATGCACTTTTCTCCCAGCAAATACACTGTTTCTAAGGAAATGGGAACACACTGAGGAGACACTTGTGGGAGCTACTGTGACTAAAACTGAGCTTCCCTACGCACAGGGAAGCAAGAGAAATGCTGATTTCATCAAACCGAGTTACATACCCATAATCTGTACTACTGCGCAAATAGGCATGTCTCTGTAGGCAAAAAACTCATTTCTGACAAAGTTGCCCAAATGCATCTCAGATGTGTGCAACTTGTTCCCTGACTTAGAAAACGTCGAGAAACGTTCGTTTCTGCTAGCGCTGTGCCTCTACACATGTATTTGCTGAACGGTGAAAGCGCACAGTAATGGACTTTTCTCCCAGCAAAATCACTGTTTCTAAGGAAATGGGAACACACTGAGGAGACACTTGTGGGAGCTACTGTGACTAAAACTGAGCTTCCCTACGCACAGGGAAGCAAGAGAAATGCTGATTTCATCAAACCGAGTTACATACCCATAATCTGTACTACTCCGCAAATAGGCATGTCTCTGTAGGCAAAAAACTCATTTCTGACAAAGTTGCCCAAATGCATCTCAGAAGTGTGCTACTTGTTCCCTGAGTTAGAAAACGTCGAGAAACATTCGTTTCTGCTAGCACTGTGCTTCTACACATGTATTTGCTGAACGGTGAAAGCGCACAGTAATGCACTTTTCTGCCAGCAAATACACTGTTTCTAAGGAAATGGGAACACACTGAGGAGACACTTGTGGGAGCTACTGTGACTAAAACTGAGCTTCCCTACGCACAGGGAAGCAAGAGAAATGCTGATTTCATCAGGCCCAGTTACATATTCAGAATCTGTACTACTGCGCAAATAGGCATGTCTCTGTAGGCAAAAAACTCATTTCTGACAAAGTTGCCCAAATGCATCTCAGAAGTGTGCAACTTGTTCCCTGAGTTAGAAAACGTCGAGAAACCGTCGTTTCTGCTAGCGTTGTGCTTCTACACATGTATTTGCTGAACGGTGAAAGCGCACAGTAATGCACTTTTCTCCCAGCAAATACACTGTTTCTAAGGAAATGGGAACACACTGAGGAGACACTTGTGGGAGCTACTGGGACTGAAACTGAGCTTCCCTACGCACAGGGAAGCAAGAGAAATGCTGATTTCATCAAGCACAGGTACATAGTCAGAATCTGTACTACTGCGCAAATAGACATGTCTCTGTAGGCAAAAATCTCATTTCTGACAAAGTTGCCCAAATGCATCTCAGAAGTGTGCAACTTGTTCCCTGAGTTAGAAAACGTCGAGAAACGTTCGTTTCTGCTAGCGCTGTGCTTCTACACATGTATTTGCTGAACGGTGAAAGCGCACAGTAATGCAATTTTCTCCCAGCAAATACACTGTTTCTAAGGAAATGGGAACACACTGAGGAGACACTTGTGGGAGCTACTGTGACTAAATCTGAGCTTCCCTACGCACAGGGAAGCAAGAGAAATGCTGATTTCATCAAGCCCAGTTACATACTCAGAATCTGTACTACTGCTCAAATAGGCATGTCTCTGTAGGCAAAAAACTCATTTCTGACAAAGTTGCCCAAATGCATCTCAGAAGTGTGCAACTTGTTCCCTGAGTTAGAAAACATCGAGAAACGGTCTTTTCTGCTAGCGCTGTGCTTCTACACATGTATTTGCTGAACGGTGAAAGCGCACAGTAATGCACATTTCTCCCAGCAAATACACTGTTTCTAAGTAACTGAGAACACACTGAGGAGACACTTGTGGGAGCTACTGTGACTAAAACTGAGCTTCCCTCCGCACAGGGAAGCAAGAGAAATGCTGATTTCATCAAGCCCAGTTACATACTCAGAATCTGTACTACTGCGCAAATAGGCATGTCTCTGTAGGCAAAAAACTCATTTCTGACAAAGTTGCCCAAATGCATCTCAGAAGTGTGCAACTTGTTCCCTGAGTTAGAAAACGTCGAGAAACGTTCGTTTCTGCTAGCGCTGTGCTTCTACACATGTATTTGCTGAACGGAGAAAGCGCAGATTAATGCACTTTTCTCCCAGCAAATACACTGTTTCTAAGGAAATGGGAACACACTGAGGAGACACTTGTGGGAGCTACTGTGACTAAAACTGAGCTTCCCTACGCACAGGGAAGCAAGAGAAATGCTGATTTCATCAAGCCCAGTTACATACTCAGAATCTGTACTACTGCGCAAATAGGCATGTCTCTGTAGGCAAAAAACTCATTTCTGACAAAGTTGCCCAAATGCATCTCAGAAGTGTGCAACTTGTTCCCTGAGTTAGAAAACATCGAGAAACGGTCTTTTCTGCTAGCGCTGTGCTTCTACACATGTATTTGCTGAACGGTGAAAGCGCACAGTAATGCACATTTCTCCCAGCAAATACACTGTTTCTAAGTAACTGAGAACACACTGAGGAGACACTTGTGGGAGCTACTGTGACTAAAACTGAGCTTCCCTACGCACAGGGAAGCAAGAGAAATGCTGATTTCATCAAGCCTAGTTACATACTCAGAATCTGTACTACTGCGCAAATAGGCATGTCTCTGTAGGCAAAAAACTCATTTCAGACAAAGTTGCCCAAATGCATCTCAGAAGTGTGCAACTTGTTCCCTGAGTTAGAAAACGTCGAGAAACGGTCGTTTCTGCTAGCGCTGTGCTTCTACACATGTATTTGCTGAACGGTGAAAGCGCACAGTAATGCACTTTTCTCCCAGCAAATACACTGTTTCTAAGGAAATGGGAACACACTGAGGAGACACTTGTGGGAGCTACTGTGACTAAAACTGAGCTTCCCTACGCACAGGGAAGCAAGAGAAATGCTGATTTCATCAAACCGAGTTACATACCCATAATCTGTACTACTGCGCAAATAGGCATGTCTCTGTAGGCAAAAAACTCATTTCTGACAAAGTTGCCCAAATGCATCTCAGATGTGTGCAACTTGTTCCCTGACTTAGAAAACGTCGAGAAACGCTCGTTTCTGCTAGCGCTGTGCTTCTACACATGTATTTGCTGAACGGTGAAAGCGCACAGTAATGGACTTTTCTCCCAGCAAAATCACTGTTTCTAAGGAAATGGGAACACACTGAGGAGACACTTGTGGGAGCTACTGTGACTAAAACTGAGCTTCCCTACGCACAGGGAAGCAAGAGAAATGCTGATTTCATCAAACCGAGTTACATACCCATAATCTGTACTACTCCGCAAATAGGCATGTCTCTGTAGGCAAAAAACTCATTTCTGACAAAGTTGCCCAAATGCATCTCAGAAGTGTGCTACTTGTTCCCTGAGTTAGAAAACGTCGAGAAACATTCGTTTCTGCTAGCACTGTGCTTCTACACATGTATTTGCTGAACGGTGAAAGCGCACAGTAATGCACTTTTCTGCCAGCAAATACACTGTTTCTAAGGAAATGGGAACACACTGAGGAGACACTTGTGGGAGCTACTGTGACTAAAACTGAGCTTCCCTACGCACAGGGAAGCAAGAGAAATGCTGATTTCATCAAGCCCAGTTACATATTCAGAATCTGTACTACTGCGCAAATAGGCATGTCTCTGTAGGCAAAAAACTCATTTCTGACAAAGTTGCCCAAATGCATCTCAGAAGTGTGCAACTTGTTCCCTGAGTTAGAAAACGTCGAGAAACCGTCGTTTCTGCTAGCGTTGTGCTTCTACACATGTATTTGCTGAACGGTGAAAGCGCACAGTAATGCACTTTTCTCCCAGCAAATACACTGTTTCTAAGGAAATGGGAACACACTGAGGAGACACTTGTGGGAGCTACTGGGACTGAACCTGAGCTTCCCTACGCACAGGGAAGCAAGAGAAATGCTGATTTCATCAAGCACAGGTACATAGTCAGAATCTGTACTACTGCGCAAATAGACATGTCTCTGTAGGCAAAAATCTCATTTCTGACAAAGTTGCCCAAATGCATCTCAGAAGTGTGCAACTTGTTCCCTGAGTTAGAAAACGTCGAGAAACGTTCGTTTCTGCTAGCGCTGTGCTTCTACACATGTATTTGCTGAACGGTGAAAGCGCACAGTAATGCAATTTTCTCCCAGCAAATACACTGTTTCTAAGGAAATGGGAACACACTGAGGAGACACTTGTGGGAGCTACTGTGACTAAAATTGAGCTTCCCTACGCACAGGGAAGCAAGAGAAATGCTGATTTCATCAAGCCCAGTTACATACTCAGAATCTGTACTACTGCGCAAATAGGCATGTCTCTGTAGGCAAAAAACTCATTTCTGACAAAGTTGCCCAAATGCATCTCAGAAGTGTGCAACTTGTTCCCTGAGTTAGAAAACGTCGAGAAACGGTCGTTTCTGCTAGCGCTGTGCTTCTACACATGTATTTGCTGAACGGTGAAAGCGCACAGTAATGCACTTTTCTCCCAGCAAATACACTGTTTCTAAGGAAATGGGAACACACTGAGGAGACACTTGTGGGAGCTACTGTGACTAAAACTGAGCTTCCCTACGCACAGGGAAGCAAGAGAAATGCTGATTTCATCAAGCCCAGTTACATACTCAGAATCTGTACTACTGCGCAAATAGGCATGTCTCTGTAGGCAAAAAACTCATTTCTGACAAAGTTGCCCAAATGCATCTCAGATGTGTGTAACTTGTTCCCTGAGTTAGAAAACGTCGAGAAACGTTCGTTTCTGCTAGCGCTGTGCTTCTACACATGTATTTGCTGAACGGTGAAAGCGCATAGTAATGGACTTTTCTCCCAGCAAATACACTGTTTCTAAGGAAATGGGAACACACTGAGGAGACACTTGTGGGAGCTACTGTGACTAAAACTGAGCTTCCCTACGCACAGGGAAGCAAGAGAAATGCTGATTTCATCAAACCGAGTTACATACACATAATCTGAACTACTCCGCAAATAGGCATGTCTCTGTAGGCAAAAAACTCATTTCTGACAAAGTTGCCCAAATGCATCTCAGAAGTGTGCAACTTGTTCCCTGAGTTAGAAAACGTCGAGAAACGTTCGTTTCTGCTAGCGCTGTGCTTCTACACATGTATTAGCTGAACGGTGAAAGCGCACAGTAATGCAATTTTCTCCCAGCAAATACACTGTTTCTAAGGAACTGAGAACACACTGAGGAGAAACTTGTGGGAGCTACTGTGACTAAAACTGAGCTTCCCTATGCACAGGGAAGCAAGAGAAATGCTTATTTCATCAAGCCCAGTTACATACTCAGAATCTGTACTACTGCGCAAATAGGCATGTCTCTGTAGGCAAAAAACTCATTTCTGACAAAGTTGCCCAAATGCATCTCAGAAGTGTGCAACTTCTTCCCTGAGTTAGAAAACGTCGAGAAACGGTCGTTTCTGCTAGCGCTGTGCTTCTACACATGTATTTGCTGAACGGTGAAAGCGCACAGTAATGCACTTTTCTCCCAGCAAATACACTGTTTCTAAGGAAATGGGAACACACTGAGGAGACACTTGTGGGAGCTACTGTGACTAAAACTGAGCTTCCCTACGCACAGGGAAGCAAGAGAAATGCTGATTTCATCAAGCCCAGTTACATACTCAGAATCTGTACTACTGCGCAAATAGGCATGTCTCTGTAGGCAAAAAACTCATTTCTGACAAAGTTGCCCAAATGCATCTCAGATGTGTGCAACTTGTTCCCTGAGTTAGAAAACGTCGAGAAACGTTCGTTTCTGCTAGCGCTGTGCTTCTACACATGTATTTGCTGAACGGTGAAAGCGCATAGTAATGGACTTTTCTCCCAGCAAATACACTGTTTCTAAGGAAATGGGAACACACTGAGGAGACACTTGTGGGAGCTACTGTGACTAAAACTGAGCTTCCCTACGCACAGGGAAGCAAGAGAAATGCTGATTTCATCAAGCCCAGTTACATACTCAGAATCTGTACTACTGCGCAAATAGGCATGTCTCTGTAGGCAAAAAACTCATTTCTGACAAAGTTGCCCAAATGCATCTCAGAAGTGTGCAACTTGTTCCCTGAGTTAGAAAACGTCGAGAAACGGTCGTTTCAGCTAGCGCTGTGCTTCTACACATGTATTTGCTGAACGGTGAAAGCGCACAGTAATGCACTTTTCTCCCAGCAAATACACTGTTTCTAAGGAAATGGGAACACACTGAGGAGACACTTGTGGGAGCTACTGTGACTAAAACTGAGCTTCCCTACGCACAGGGAAGCAAGAGAAATGCTGATTTCATCAAGCCCAGTTACATACTCAGAATCTGTACTACTGCGCAAATAGGCATGTCTCTTTAGGCAAAAAACTCATTTCTGACAAAGTTGCCCAAATGCGTCTCAGAAGTGTGCAACTTGTTCCCTGAGTTAGAAAACGTCGAGAAACGGTCGTTTCTGCTAGCGCTGTGCTTCTACACATGTATTTGCTGAACGGTGAAAGTGCACAGTAACGCACATTTATCCCAGCTAATACACTGTTTCTAAGGAACTGGGAACACACTGAGGAGACACTTGTGGGAGCTACTGTGACTAAAACTGAGCTTCCCTACGCACAGGGAAGCAAGAGAAATGCTGATTTCATCAAGCCCAGTTACATACTCAGAATCTGTACTACTGCGCAAATAGGCATGTCTCTGTAGGCAAAAAACTCATTACTGACAAAGTTGCCCAAATGCACCTAAGAAGTGTGCAACTTAATCCCTGAGTTAGAAAACATCGAGAAACGGTCTTTTCTGCTAGCGCTGTGCTTCTACACATGTATTTGCTGAACGGTGAAAGCGCACAGTAATGCACATTTCTCCCAGCAAAAACACTGTTTCTAACGAACTGAGAACACACTGAGGAGACACTTGTGGGAGCTACTGTGACTAAAATTGAGCTTCCCTACGCACAGGGAAGCAAGAGAAATGCTGATTTCATCAAGCCCAGTTACATACTCAGAATCTGTACTACTGCACAAATAGGCATGTCTCTGTAGGTAAAAAACTCATTTCTGACAAAGTTGCCCAAATGCATCTCAGAAGTGTGCAACTTGTTCCCTGAGTTAGAAAACGTCGAGAAACGGTCGTTTCTGCTAGCGTTGTGCTTCTACACATGTATTTGCTGAACGGTGAAAGCGCACAGTAATGCACTTTTCTCCCAGCAAATACACTGTTTCTAAGGAAATGGGAACACACTGAGGAGACACTTGTGGGAGCTACTGTGACTAAAACTGAGCTTCCCTACGCACAGGAAAGCAAGAGAAATGCTGATTTCATCAAGCCCAGTTACATACTCAGAATCTGTACTACTGCGCAAATAGGCATGTCTCTGTAGGCAAAAAACTCATTTCTGACAAAGTTGCCCAAATGCATCTCAGAAGTGTGCAACTTGTTCCCTGAGTTAGAAAACGTCGAGAAACGTTCGTTTCTGCTAGCGCTGTGCTTCTACACATGTATTAGCTGAACGGTGAAAGCGCACAGTAATGCAATTTTCTCCCAGCAAATACACTGTTTCTAAGGAACTGAGAACACACTGAGGAGACACTTGTGGGAGCTACTGTGACTAAAACTGAGCTTCCCTACGCACAGGGAAGCAAGGGAAATGCTGATTTCATCAAGCCCAGTTACATACTCAGAATCTGTACTACTGCGCAAATAGGCATGTCTCTGTAGGCAAAAAACTCATTTCTGACAAAGTTGCCCAAATGCATCTTAGAAGTGTGCAACTTGTTCCCTGAGTTAGAAAACGTCGAGAAACGGTCGTTTCTGCTAGCGCTGTGCTTCTACACATGTATTTGCTGAACGGTGAAAGCGCACAGTAATGCACTTTTCTCCCAGCAAATACACTGTTTCTAAGGAAATGGGAACACACTGAGGAGACACTTGTGGGAGCTACTGTGACTAAAATTGAGCTTCCCTACGCACAGGGAAGCAAGAGAAATGCTGATTTCATCAAGCCCAGTTACATACTCAGAATCTGTACTACTGCGCAAATAGGCATGTCTCTGTAGGCAAAAAACTCATTTCTGACAAAGTTGCCCAAATGCATCTCAGAAGTGTGCAACTTGTTCCCTGAGTTAGAAAACGTCGAGAAACGTTCGTTTCTGCTAGCGCTGTGCTTCTACACATGTATTTGCTGAACGGTGAAAGCGCACAGTAATGCACTTTTCTCCCAGCAAAAACACTGTTTCTAAGGAAATGGGAACACACTGAGGAGACACTTGTGGGAGCTACTGTGACTAAAACTGAGCTTCCCTACGCACAGGTAAGCAAGAGAAATGCTGATTTCATCAAACCGAGTTACATACCCATAATGTGTACTACTCCGCAAATAGGCATGTCTCTGTAGGCAAAAAACTCATTTCTGACAAAGTTGCCCAAATGCATCTCAGAAGTGTGCAACTTGTTCCCTGAGTTAGAAAACGTCGAGAAACGTTCGTTTCTGCTAACGCTGTACTTCTACACATGTATTTGCTGAACGGTGAAAGCGCACAGTAATGCAATTTTCTCCCAGCAAATACACTGTTTCTAAGGAAATGGGAACACACTGAGGAGACACTTGTGGGAGCTACTGTGACTAAATCTGAGCTTCCCTATGCACAGGGAAGCAAGAGAAATGCTGATTTCATCAAGCCCAGTTACATACTCAGAATCTGTACTACTGCGCAAATAGGCATGTCTCTGTAGGCAAAAAACTCATTTCTGACAAAGATGCCCAAATGCATCTTAGAAGTGTGCAACTTCTTCCCTGAGTTAGAAAACGTCGAGAAACGGTCGTTTCTGCTAGCGCTGTGCTTCTACACATGTATTTGCTGAACGGTGAAAGCGCACTGTAATGCACTTTTCTCCCAGCAAATACACTGTTTCTAAGGAAATGGGAACACACTGAGGAGACACTTGTGGGAGCTACTGTGACTAAAACTGAGCTTCCCTACGCACAGGGAAGCAAGAGAAATGCTGATTTCATCAAGCCCAGTTACATACTCAGAATCTGTACTACTGCGCAAATAGGCATGTCTCTGTAGGCAAAAAACTCATTTCTGACAAAGTTGCCCAAATGCATCTCAGAAGTGTGCAACTTGTTCCCTGAGTTAGAAAACGTCGAGAAACGGTCGTTTCAGCTAGCGCTGTGCTTCTACACATGTATTTGCTGAACGGTGAAAGCGCACAGTAATGCACTTTTCTCCCAGCAAATACACTGTTTCTAAGGAAATGGGAACACACTGAGGAGACACTTGTGGGAGCTACTGTGACTAAAACTGAGCTTCCCTACGCACAGGGAAGCAAGAGAAATGCTGATTTCATCAAGCCCAGTTACATACTCAGAATCTGTACTACTGCGCAAATAGGCATGTCTCTTTAGGCAAAAAACTCATTTCTGACAAAGTTGCCCAAATGCGTCTCAGAAGTGTGCAACTTGTTCCCTGAGTTAGAAAACGTCGAGAAACGGTCGTTTCTGCTAGCGCTGTGCTTCTACACATGTATTTGCTGAACGGTGAAAGTGCACAGTAACGCACATTTATCCCAGCTAATACACTGTTTCTAAGGAACTGGGAACACACTGAGGAGACACTTGTGGGAGCTACTGTGACTAAAACTGAGCTTCCCTACGCACAGGGAAGCAAGAGAAATGCTGATTTCATCAAGCCCAGTTACATACTCAGAATCTGTACTACTGCGCAAATAGGCATGTCTCTGTAGGCAAAAAACTCATTACTGACAAAGTTGCCCAAATGCACCTAAGAAGTGTGCAACTTAATCCCTGAGTTAGAAAACATCGAGAAACGGTCTTTTCTGCTAGCGCTGTGCTTCTACACATGTATTTGCTGAACGGTGAAAGCGCACAGTAATGCACATTTCTCCCAGCAAAAACACTGTTTCTAACGAACTGAGAACACACTGAGGAGACACTTGTGGGAGCTACTGTGACTAAAACTGAGCTTCCCTACGCACAGGGAAGCAAGAGAAATGCTGATTTCATCAAGCCCAGTTACATACTCAGAATCTGTACTACTGCACAAATAGGCATGTCTCTGTAGGTAAAAAACTCATTTCTGACAAAGTTGCCCAAATGCATCTCAGAAGTGTGCAACTTGTTCCCTGAGTTAGAAAACGTCGAGAAACGGTCGTTTCTGCTAGCGTTGTGCTTCTACACATGTATTTGCTGAACGGTGAAAGCGCACAGTAATGCACTTTTCTCCCAGCAAATACACTGTTTCTAAGGAAATGGGAACACACTGAGGAGACACTTGTGGGAGCTACTGTGACTAAAACTGAGCTTCCCTACGCACAGGAAAGCAAGAGAAATGCTGATTTCATCAAGCCCAGTTACATACTCAGAATCTGTACTACTGCGCAAATAGGCATGTCTCTGTAGGCAAAAAACTCATTTCTGACAAAGTTGCCCAAATGCATCTCAGAAGTGTGCAACTTGTTCCCTGAGTTAGAAAACGTCGAGAAACGTTCGTTTCTACTAGCGCTGTGCTTCTACACATGTATTAGCTGAACGGTGAAAGCGCACAGTAATGCAATTTTCTCCCAGCAAATACACTGTTTCTAAGGAACTGAGAACACACTGAGGAGACACTTGTGGGAGCTACTGTGACTAAAACTGAGCTTCCCTACGCACAGGGAAGCAAGGGAAATGCTGATTTCATCAAGCCCAGTTACATACTCAGAATCTGTACTACTGCGCAAATAGGCATGTCTCTGTAGGCAAAAAACTCATTTCTGACAAAGTTGCCCAAATGCATCTTAGAAGTGTGCAACTTCTTCCCTGAGTTAGAAAACGTCGAGAAACGGTCGTTTCTGCTAGCGCTGTGCTTCTACACATGTATTTGCTGAACGGTGAAAGCGCACAGTAATGCACTTTTCTCCCAGCAAATACACTGTTTCTAAGGAAATGGGAACACACTGAGGAGACACTTGTGGGAGCTACTGTGACTAAAATTGAGCTTCCCTACGCACAGGGAAGCAAGAGAAATGCTGATTTCATCAAGCCCAGTTACATACTCAGAATCTGTACTACTGCGCAAATAGGCATGTCTCTGTAGGCAAAAAACTCATTTCTGACAAAGTTGCCCAAATGCATCTCAGAAGTGTGCAACTTGTTCCCTGAGTTAGAAAACGTCGAGAAACGGTCGTTTCTGCTAGCGCTGTGCTTCTACACATGTATTTGCTGAACGGTGAAAGCGCACAGTAATGCACTTTTCTCCCAGCAAAAACACTGTTTCTAAGGAAATGGGAACACACTGAGGAGACACTTGTGGGAGCTACTGTGACTAAAACTGAGCTTCCCTACGCACAGGTAAGCAAGAGAAATGCTGATTTCATCAAACCGAGTTACATACCCATAATCTGTACTACTCCGCAAATAGGCATGTCTCTGTAGGCAAAAAACTCATTTCTGACAAAGTTGCCCAAATGCATCTCAGAAGTGTGCAACTTGTTCCCTGAGTTAGAAAACGTCGAGAAACGTTCGTTTCTGCTAGAGCTGTACTTCTACACATGTATTTGCTGAACGGTGAAAGCGCACAGTAATGCAATTTTCTCCCAGCAAATACACTGTTTCTAAGGAAATGGGAACACACTGAGGAGACACTTGTGGGAGCTACTGTGACTAAATCTGAGCTTCCCTACGCACAGGGAAGCAAGAGAAATGCTGATTTCATCAAGCCCAGTTACATACTCAGAATCTGTACTACTGCGCAAATAGGCATGTCTCTGTAGGCAAAAAACTCATTTCTGACAAAGATGCCCAAATGCATCTTAGAAGTGTGCAACTTCTTCCCTGAGTTAGAAAACGTCGAGAAACGGTCGTTTCTGCTAGCGCTGTGCTTCTACACATGTATTTGCTGAACGGTGAAAGCGCACTGTAATGCACTTTTCTCCCAGCAAATACACTGTTTCTAAGGAAATGGGAACACACTGAGGAGACACTTGTGGGAGCTACTGTGACTAAAATTGAGCTTCCCTACGCACAGGGAAGCAAGAGAAATGCTGATTTCATCAAGCCCAGTTACATACTCAGAATCTGTACTATTGCGCAAATAGGCATGTCTCTGTAGGCAAAAAACTCATTTCTGACAAAGTTGCCCAAATGCATCTCAGAAGTGTGCAACTTGTTCCCTGAGTTAGAAAACGTCGAGAAACGGTCGTTTCTGCTAGCGCTGTGCTTCTACACATGTATTTGCTGAACGGTGAAAGCGCACAGTAATGCACTTTTCTCCCAGCAAAAACACTGTTTCTAAGGAAATGGGAACACACTGAGGAGACACTTGTGGGAGCTACTGTGACTAAAACTGAGCTTCCCTACGCACAGGGAAGCAAGAGAAATGCTGATTTCATCAAGCCCAGTTACATACTCAGAATCTGTACTACTGCGCAAATAGGCATGTCTCTGTAGGCAAAAAACTCATTTCTGACAAAGTTGCCCAAATGCATCTCAGATGTGTGCAACTTGTTCCCTGAGTTAGAAAACGTCGAGAAACGTTCGTTTCTGCTAGCGCTGTGCTTCTACACATGTATTTGCTGAACGGTGAAAGCGCATAGTAATGTACTTTTCTCCCAGCAAATACACTGTTTCTAAGGAAATGGGAACACACTGAGGAGACACTTGTGGGAGCTACTGTGACTAAAACTGAGCTTCCCTACGCACAGGTAAGCAAGAGAAATGCTGATTTCATCAAACCGAGTTACATACCCATAATCTGTACTACTCCGCAAATAGGCATGTCTCTGTAGGCAAAAAACTCATTTCTGACAAAGTTGCCCAAATGCATCTCAGAAGTGTGCAACTTGTTCCCTGAGTTAGAAAACGTCGAGAAACGTTCGTTTCTGCTAGCGCTGTACTTCTACACATGTATTTGCTGAACGGTGAAAGCGCACAGTAATGCAATTTTCTCCCAGCAAATACACTGTTTCTAAGGAAATGGGAACACACTGAGGAGACACTTGTGGGAGCTACTGTGACTAAATCTGAGCTTCCCTACGCACAGGGAAGCAAGAGAAATGCTGATTTCATCAAGCCCAGTTACATACTCAGAATCTGTACTACTGCGCAAATAGGCATGTCTCTGTAGGCAAAAAACTCATTTCTGACAAAGTTGCCCAAATGCATCTTAGAAGTGTGCAACTTCTTCCCTGAGTTAGAAAACGTCGAGAAACGGTCGTTTCTGCTAGCGCTGTGCTTCTACACATGTATTTGCTGAACGGTGAAAGCGCACTGTAATGCACTTTTCTCCCAGCAAATACACTGTTTCTAAGGAAATGGGAACACACTGAGGAGACACTTGTGGGAGCTACTGTGACTAAAATTGAGCTTCCCTACGCACAGGGAAGCAAGAGAAATGCTGATTTCATCAAGCCCAGTTACATACTCAGAATCTGTACTACTGCGCAAATAGGCATGTCTCTGTAGGCAAAAAACTCATTTCTGACAAAGTTGCCCAAATGCATCTCAGAAGTGTGCAACTTGTTCCCTGAGTTAGAAAACGTCGAGAAACGGTCGTTTCTGCTAGCGCTGTGCTTCTACACATGTATTTGCTGAACGGTGAAAGCGCACAGTAATGCACTTTTCTCCCAGCAAATACACTGTTTCTAAGGAAATGGGAACACACTGAGGAGACACTTGTGGGAGCTACTGTGACTAAAACTGAGCTTCCCTACGCACAGGTAAGCAAGAGAAATGCTGATTTCATCAAGCCCAGTTACATACTCAGAATCTGTACTACTGCGCAAATAGGCATGTCTCTGTAGGCAAAAAACTCATTTCTGACAAAGTTGCCCAAATGCATCTCAGATGTGTGCAACTTGTTCCCTGAGTTAGAAAACGTCGAGAAACGTTCGTTTCTGCTAGCGCTGTGCTTCTACACATGTATTTGCTGAACGGTGAAAGCGCATACTAATGGACTTTTCTCCCAGCAAATACACTGTTTCTAAGGAAATGGGAACACACTGAGGAGACACTTGTGGGAGCTACTGGGACTAAAACTGAGCTTCCCTACGCACAGGGAAGCAAGAGAAATGCTGATTTCATCAAACCGAGTTACATACCCATAATCTGTACTACTGCGCAAATAGGCATGTCTCTGTAGGCAAAAAACTCATTTCTGACAAAGTTGCCCAAATGCATCTCAGAAGTGTGCAACTTGTTCCCTGAGTTAGAAAACGTCGAGAAACGTTCGTTTCTGCTAGCGCTGTGCTTCTACACATGTATTTGCTGAACGGTGAAAGCGCACAGTAATGCAATTTTCTCCCAGCAAATACACTGTTTCTAAGGAAATGGGAACACACTGAGGAGACACTTTGGGAGCTACTGTGACTAAATCTGAGCTTCCCTACGCACAGGGAAGCAAGAGAAATGCTGATTTCATCAAGCCCAGTTACATACTCAGAATCTGTACTACTGCGCAAATAGGCATGTCTCTGTAGGCAAAAAACTCATTTCTGACAAAGTTGCCCAAATGCATCTCAGAAGTGTGCAACTTGTTCCCTGAGTTCGAAAACGTCGAGAAACGGTCGTTTCAGCTAGCGCTGTGCTTCTACACATGTATTTGCTGAACGGTGAAAGCACACAGTAATGCACTTTTCTCCCAGCAAATACACTGTTTCTAAGGAAATGGGAACACACTGAGGAGACACTTGTGGGAGCTACTGTGACTAAAACTGAGCTTCCCTACGCACAGGGAAGCAAGAGAAATGCTGATTTCATCAAGCACAGTTACATACTCAGAATCTGTACTACTGCGCAAATAGGCATGTCTCTTTAGGCAAAAAACTCATTTCTGACAAAGTTGCCCAAATGCATCTCAGAAGTGTGCAACTTGTTCCCTGAGTTAGAAAACGTCGAGAAACGGTCGTTTCAGCTAGCGCTGTGCTTCTACACATGTATTTGCTGAACGGTGAAAGCGCACAGTAACGCACTTTTCTCCCAGCAAATACACTGTTTCTAAGGAAATGGGAACACACTGAGGAGACACTTGTGGGAGCTACTGTGACTAAAACTGAGCTTCCCTACGCACAGGGAAGCAAGAGAAATGCTGATTTCATCAAGCCCAGTTACATACTCAGAATCTGTACTACTGCGCAAATAGGCATGTCTCTGTAGGCAAAAAACTCATTACTGACAAAGTTGCCCAAATGCACCTAAGAAGTGTGCAACTTAATCCCTGAGTTAGAAAACATCGAGAAACGGTCTTTTCTGCTAGCGCTGTGCTTCTACACATGTATTTGCTGAACGGTGAAAGCGCACAGTAATGCACATTTCTCCCAGCAAAAACGCTGTTTCTAACGAACTGAGAACACACTGAGGAGACACTTGTGGGAGCTACTGTGACTAAAACTGAGCTTCCCTACGCACAGGGAAGCAAGAGAAATGCTGATTTCATCAAGCTCAGTTACATACTCAGAATCTGTACTACTGCGCAAATAGGCATGTCTCTGTAGGCAAAAAACTCATTTCTGACAAAGTTGCCCAAATGCATCTCAGAAGTGTGCAACTTGTTCCCTGAGTTAGAAAACGTCGAGAAACGGTCGTTTCTGCTAGCGCTGTGCTTCTACACATGTATTTGCTGAACGGTGAAAGCGCACAGTAATGCACTTTTCTCCGAGCAAATACACTGTTTCTAAAAAAATGGGAACACACTGAGGAGACACTTGTGGGAGCTACTGTGACTAAAACTGAGATTCCCTACGCACAGCGAAGCAAGAGAAATGCTGATTTCATGAAGCACAGGTACATAGTCAGAATCTGTACTACTGCGCAAATAGGCATGTCTCTGTAGGCAAAAAACTCATTTCTGACTAAGTTGCCCAAATGCATCTCAGAAGTGTGCAACTTGTTCCCTGAGTTAGAAAACGTCGAGAAACGGTCGTTTCTGCTAGCGCTGTGCTTCTACACATGTATTTGCTGAACGGTGAAAGCGCAGAGTAATGTACTTTTCTCCCAGCAAATACACTGTTTCTAAGGAAATGGGAACACACTGAGGAGACACTTGTGGGAGCTACTGTGACTAAAACTGAGCTTCCCTACGCACAGGGAAGCAAGAGAAATGCTGATTTCATCAAGCCCAGTTACATACTCAGAATCTGTACTACTGCGCAAATAGGCATGTCTCTTTAGGCAAAAAACTCATTTCTGACAAAGTTGCCCAAATGCGTCTCAGAAGTGTGCAACTTGTTCCCTGAGTTAGAAAACGTCGAGAAACGTTCGTTTCTGCTAGCGCTGTGCTTCTACACATGTTTTTGCTGAACGGTGAAAGCGCACAGTAACGCACTTTTCTCCCAGCTAATACACTGATCTAAGGAACTGGGAACACACTGAGGAGACACTTGTGGGAGCTACTGTGACTAAAACTGAGCTTCCCTACGCACAGGGAAGCAAGAGAAATGCTGATTTCATCAAGCCCAGTTACATACTCAGAATCTGTACTACTGCGCAAATAGGCATGTCTCTGTAGGCAAAAAACTCATTACTGACAAAGTTGCCCAAATGCACCTAAGAAGTGTGCAACTTGATCCCTGAGTTAGAAAACGCCGAGAAAGGGTCGTTTCTGCTAGCGCTGTGCTTCTACACATGTATTTGCTGACCAGGGAAAGCGCACAGTAATGCACTTTTCTCCCAGCAAATACACTGTTTCTAAGGAAATGGGAACACACTGAGCAGACACTTGTGGGAGCTACTGTGACTAAAACTGAGCTTCCCTACGCACAGGGAAGCAAGAGAAATGCTGATTTCATCAAGCCCAGTTACATACTCAGAATCTGTACTACTGCGCAAATAGGCATGTCTCTGTAGGCAAAAAACTCATTTCTGGCAAAGTTGCCCAAATGCATCTCAGAAGTGTGCAACTTGTTCCCGGAGTTAGAAAACGTCGAGAAACGGTCGTTTCTGCTAGCGCTGTGCTTCTACACATGTATTTGCTGAACGGTGAAAGCGCACAGTAATGCACTTTTCTCCCAGCAAATACACTGTTTCTAAGGAAATGGGAACACACTGAGGAGACACTTGTGGGAGCTACTGTGACTAAAACTGAGCTTCCCTACGCACAGGGAAGCAAGAGAAATGCTGATTTCATCAAGCCCAGTTACATACTCAGAATCTGTACTACTGCGCAAATAGGCATGTCTCTGTAGGCAAAAAACTCATTTCTGACAAAGTTGCCCAAATGCATCTCAGATGTGTGCAACTTGTTCCCTGAGTTAGAAAACGTCGAGAAACGTTCGTTTCTGCTAGCGCTGTGCTTCTACACATGTATTTGCTGAACGGTGAAAGCGCATACTAATGGACTTTTCTCCCAGCAAATACACTGTTTCTAAGGAAATGGGAACACACTGAGGAGACACTTGTGGGAGCTACTGGGACTAAAACTGAGCTTCCCTACGCACAGGGAAGCAAGAGAAATGCTGATTTCATCAAGCACAGTTACATACTCAGAATCTGTACTACTGCGCAAATAGGCATGTCTCTTTAGGCAAAATACTCATTTCTGACAAAGTTGCCCAAATGCATCTCAGAAGTGTGCAACTTGTTCCCTGAGTTAGAAAACGTCGAGAAACGGTCGTTTCAGCTAGCGCTGTGCTTCTACACATGTATTTGCTGAACGGTGAAAGCGCACAGTAACGCACTTTTCTCCCAGCAAATACACTGTTTCTAAGGAAATGGGAACACACTGAGGAGACACTTGTGGGAGCTACTGTGACTAAAACTGAGCTTCCCTACGCACAGGGAAGCAAGAGAAATGCTGATTTCATCAAGCCCAGTTACATACTCAGAATCTGTACTACTGCGCAAATAGGCATGTCTCTGTAGGCAAAAAACTCATTACTGACAAAGTTGCCCAAATGCACCTAAGAAGTGTGCAACTTAATCCCTGAGTTAGAAAACATCGAGAAACGGTCTTTTCTGCTAGCGCTGTGCTTCTACACATGTATTTGCTGAACGGTGAATGCGCACAGTAATGCACATTTCTCCCAGCAAAAACGCTGTTTCTAACGAACTGAGAACACACTGAGGAGACACTTGTGGGAGCTACTGTGACTAAAACTGAGCTTCCCTACGCACAGGGAAGCAAGAGAAATGCTGATTTCATCAAGCTCAGTTACATACTCAGAATCTGTACTACTGCGCAAATAGGCATGTCTCTGTAGGCAAAAAACTCATTTCTGACAAAGTTGCCCAAATGCATCTCAGAAGTGTGCAACTTGTTCCCTGAGTTAGAAAACGTCGAGAAACGGTCGTTTCTGCTAGCGCTGTGCTTCTACACATGTATTTGCTGAACGGTGAAAGCGCACAGTAATGCACTTTTCTCCGAGCAAATACACTGTTTCTAAAAAAATGGGAACACACTGAGGAGACACTTGTGGGAGCTACTGTGACTAAAACTGAGATTCCCTACGCACAGCGAAGCAAGAGAAATGCTGATTTCATGAAGCACAGGTACATAGTCAGAATCTGTACTACTGCGCAAATAGGCATGTCTCTGTAGGCAAAAAACTCATTTCTGACTAAGTTGCCCAAATGCATCTCAGAAGTGTGCAACTTGTTCCCTGAGTTAGAAAACGTCGAGAAACGGTCGTTTCTGCTAGCGCTGTGCTTCTACACATGTATTTGCTGAACGGTGAAAGCGCAGAGTAATGTACTTTTCTCCCAGCAAATACACTGTTTCTAAGGAAATGGGAACACACTGAGGAGACACTTGTGGGAGCTACTGTGACTAAAACTGAGCTTCCCTACGCACAGGGAAGCAAGAGAAATGCTGATTTCATCAAGCCCAGTTACATACTCAGAATCTGTACTACTGCGCAAATAGGCATGTCTCTTTAGGCAAAAAACTCATTTCTGACAAAGTTGCCCAAATGCGTCTCAGAAGTGTGCCACTTGTTCCCTGAGTTAGAAAACGTCGAGAAACGTTCGTTTCTGCTAGCGCTGTGCTTCTACACATGTTTTTGCTGAACGGTGAAAGCGCACAGTAACGCACTTTTCTCCCAGCTAATACACTGATCTAAGGAACTGGGAACACACTGAGGAGACACTTGTGGGAGCTACTGTGACTAAAACTGAGCTTCCCTACGCACAGGGAAGCAAGAGAAATGCTGATTTCATCAAGCCCAGTTACATACTCAGAATCTGTACTACTGCGCAAATAGGCATGTCTCTGTAGGCAAAAAACTCATTACTGACAAAGTTGCCCAAATGCACCTAAGAAGTGTGCAACTTGATCCCTGAGTTAGAAAACGCCGAGAAAGGGTCGTTTCTGCTAGCGCTGTGCTTCTACACATGTATTTGCTGACCAGGGAAAGCGCACAGTAATGCACTTTTCTCCCAGCAAATACACTGTTTCTAAGGAAATGGGAACACACTGAGCAGACACTTGTGGGAGCTACTGTGACTAAAACTGAGCTTCCCTACGCACAGGGAAGCAAGAGAAATGCTGATTTCATCAAGCCCAGTTACATACTCAGAATCTGTACTACTGCGCAAATAGGCATGTCTCTGTAGGCAAAAAACTCATTTCTGGCAAAGTTGCCCAAATGCATCTCAGAAGTGTGCAACTTGTTCCCGGAGTTAGAAAACGTCGAGAAACGGTCGTTTCTGCTAGCGCTGTGCTTCTACACATGTATTTGCTGAACGGTGAAAGCGCACAGTAATGCACTTTTCTCCCAGCAAATACACTGTTTCTAAGGAAATGGGAACACACTGAGGAGACACTTGTGGGAGCTACTGTGACTAAAACTGAGCTACCCTACACACAGGGAAGCAAGAGAAATGCTGATTTCATCAAGCCCAGTTACATATTCAGAATCTGTACTACTGCTCAAATAGGCATGTCTCTTTAGTCAAAAAACTCATTTCTGACAAAGTTGCCCAAATGCATCTCAGAAGTGTGCAACTTGTTCCCTGAGTTAGAAAACGTCGAGAAACGGTCGTTTCTGCTAGCGCTGTGCTTCTACACATGTATTGGCTGAACGGTGAAAGCGCACAGTAATGCACTTTTCTCCCAGCAAATACACTGTTTCTAAGGAAATGGGAACACACTGAGGAGACACTTGTGGGAGCTACTGTGACTAAAACTGAGCTTCCCTACGCACAGGGAAGCAAGAGAAATGCTGATTTCATCAAGCCCAGTTACATACTCAGAATCTGTACTACTGCGCAAATAGGCATGTCTCTGTAGGCAAAAAACTCATTTCTGACAAAGTTGCCCAAATGCATCTCAGAAGTGTGCATCTCCTTCCCTGAGTTAGAAACGTTGAGAAATGGTCGTTTCTGCTAGCGCTGTGCTTCTACACATGTAATTGCTGAACGGTGAAAGTGCACAGTAATGCACTTTTCTCCCAGCAAATACACTGTTTCTAAGGAAATGGGAACACACTGAGGAGACACTTGTGGGAGCTGCTGTGACTAAAACTGAGCTTCCCTACGCACAGGGAAGCAAGAGAAATGCTGATTTCATCAAGCCCAGTTACATACTCAGAATCTGTACTACTGCGCAAATAGGCATGTCTCTTTAGGCAAAAAACTCATTTCTGACAAAGTTGCCCAAATGCATCTCAGAAGTGTGCAACTTGTTCCCTGAGTTAGAAAACGTCGAGAAACTGTCGTTTCTGCTAGCGCTGTGCTTCTACACATGTATTTGCTGAACGGTGAAAGCGCACAGTAATGTACTTTTCTCCCAGCAAATACACTGTTTCTAAGGAAATGGTAACACACTGAGGAGACACTTGTGCGAGCTACTGTGACTAAAACTGAGCTTCCCTACGCACAGGGAAGCAAGAGAAATGCTGATTTCATCAAGCCCAGTTACATACTCAGAATCTGTACTACTGCGCAAATAGGCATGTCTCTTTAGGCAAAAAACTCATTTCTGACAAAGTTGCCCAAATGCGTCTCAGAAGTGTGCAACTTGTTCCCTGAGTTAGAAAACGTCGAGAAACGGTCGTTTCTGCTAGCGCTGTGCTTCTACACATGTATTTGCTGAACGGTGAAAGTGCACAGTAACGCACTTTTATCCCAGCTAATACACTGTTTCTAAGGAACTGGGAACACACTGAGGAGACACTTGTGGGAGCTACTGTGACTAAAACTGAGCTTCCCTACGCACAGGGAAGCAAGAGAAATGCTGATTTCATCAAGCCCAGTTACATACTCAGAATCTGTACTACTGCGCAAATAGGCATGTCTCTGTAGGCAAAAAACTCATTACTGACAAAGTTGCCCAAATGCACCTAAGAAGTGTGCAACTTAATCCCTGAGTTAGAAAACATCGAGAAACGGTCTTTTCTGCTAGCGCTGTGCTTCTACACATGTATTTGCTGAACGGTGAAAGCGCACAGTAATGCACATTTCTCCCAGCAAAAACACTGTTTCTAACGAACTGAGAACACACTGAGGAGACACTTGTGGGAGCTACTGTGACTAAAACTGAGCTTCCCTACGCACAGGGAAGTAAGAGAAATGCTGATTTCATCAAGCCCAGTTACATACTCAGAATCTGTACTACAGCACAAATAGGCATGTCTCTGTAGGTAAAAAACTCATTTCTGACAAAGTTGCCCAAATGCATCTCAGAAGTGTGCAACTTGTTCCCTGAGTTAGAAAACGTCGAGAAACGGTCGTTTCTGCTAGCGTTGTGCTTCTACACATGTATTTGCTGAACGGTGAAAGCGCACAGTAATGCACTTTTCTCCCAGCAAATACACTGTTTCTAAGGAAATGGGAACACACTGAGGAGACACTTGTGGGAGCTACTGTGACTAAAACTGAGCTTCCCTACGCACAGGAAAGCAAGAGAAATGCTGATTTCATCAAGCCCAGTTACATACTCAGAATCTGTACTACTGCGCAAATAGGCATGTCTCTGTAGGCAAAAAACTCATTTCTGACAAAGTTGCCCAAATGCATCTCAGAAGTGTGCAACTTGTTCCCTGAGTTAGAAAACGTCGAGAAACGTTCGTTTCTGCTAGCGCTGTGCTTCTACACATGTATTAGCTGAACGGTGAAAGCGCACAGTAATGCAATTTTCTCCCAGCAAATACACTGTTTCTAAGGAACTGAGAACACACTGAGGAGACACTTGTGGGAGCTACTGTGACTAAAACTGAGCTTCCCTACGCACAGGGAAGCAAGAGAAATGCTGATTTCATCAAGCCCAGTTACATACTCAGAATCTGTACTACTGCGCAAATAGGCATGTCTCTGTAGGCAAAAAACTCATTTCTGACAAAGTTGACCAAATACATCTTAGAAGTGTGCAACTTCTTCCCTGAGTTAGAAAACGTCGAGAAACGGTCGTTTCTGCTAGCGCTGTGCTTCTACACATGTATTTGCTGAACGGGGAAAGCGCACTGTAATGCACTTTTCTCCCAGCAAATACACTGTTTCTAAGGAAATGGGAACACACTGAGGAGACACTTGTGGGAGCTACTGTGACTAAAATTGAGCTTCCCTACGCACAGGGAAGCAAGAGAAATGCTGATTTCATCAAGCCCAGTTACATACTCAGAATCTGTACTACTGCGCAAATAGGCATGTCTCTGTAGGCAAAAAACTCATTTCTGACAAAGTTGCCCAAATGCATCTCAGAAGTGTGCAACTTGTTCCCTGAGTTAGAAAACGTCGAGAAACGGTCGTTTCTGCTAGCGCTGTGCTTCTACACATGTATTTGCTGAACGGTGAAAGCGCACAGTAATGCACTTTTCTCCCACCAAAAACACTGTTTCTAAGGAAATGGGAACACACTGAGGAGACACTTGTGGGAGCTACTGTGACTAAAACTGAGCTTCCCTACGCACAGGGAAGCAAGAGAAATGCTGATTTCATCAAGCCCAGTTACATACTCAGAATCTGTACTACTGCGCAAATAGGCATGTCTCTGTAGGCAAAAAACTCATTTCTGACAAAGTTGCCCAAATGCATCTCAGATGTGTGCAACTTGTTCCCTGAGTTAGAAAACGTCGAGAAACGTTCGTTTCTGCTAGCGCTGTGCTTCTACACATGTATTTGCTGAACGGTGAAAGCGCATAGTAATGTACTTTTCTCCCAGCAAATACACTGTTTCTAAGGAAATGGGAACACACTGAGGAGACACTTGTGGGAGCTACTGTGACTAAAACTGAGCTTCCCTACGCACAGGTAAGCAAGAGAAATGCTGATTTCATCAAACCGAGTTACATACCCATAATCTGTACTACTCCGCAAATAGGCATGTCTCTGTAGGCAAAAAACTCATTTCTGACAAAGTTGCCCAAATGCATCTCAGAAGTGTGCAACTTGTTCCCTGAGTTAGAAAACGTCGAGAAACGTTCGTTTCTGCTAGCGCTGTACTTCTACACATGTATTTGCTGAACGGTGAAAGCGCACAGTAATGCAATTTTCTCCCAGCAAATACACTGTTTCTAAGGAAATGGGAACACACTGAGGAGACACTTGTGGGAGCTACTGTGACTAAAACTGAGCTTCCCTACGCACAGGGAAGCAAGAGAAATGCTGATTTCATCAAGCCCAGTTACATACTCAGAATCTGTACTACTGCGCAAATAGGCATGTCTCTGTAGGCAAAAAACTCATTTCTGACAAAGTTGCCCAAATGCATCTCAGATGTGTGCAACTTGTTCCCTGAGTTAGAAAACGTCGAGAAACGTTCGTTTCTGCTAGCGCTGTGCTTCTACACATGTATTTGCTGAACGGTGAAAGCGCATAGTAATGTACTTTTCTCCCAGCAAATACACTGTTTCTAAGGAAATGGGAACACACTGAGGAGACACTTGTGGGAGCTACTGTGACTAAAACTGAGCTTCCCTACGCACAGGTAAGCAAGAGAAATGCTGATTTCATCAAACCGAGTTACATACCCATAATCTGTACTACTCCGCAAATAGGCATGTCTCTGTAGGCAAAAAACTCATTTCTGACAAAGTTGCCCAAATGCATCTCAGAAGTGTGCAACTTGTTCCCTGAGTTAGAAAACGTCGAGAAACGTTCGTTTCTGCTAGCGCTGTACTTCTACACATGTATTTGCTGAACGGTGAAAGCGCACAGTAATGCAATTTTCTCCCAGCAAATACACTGTTTCTAAGGAAATGGGAACACACTGAGGAGACACTTGTGGGAGCTACTGTGACTAAATCTGAGCTTCCCTACGCACAGGGAAGCAAGAGAAATGCTGATTTCATCAAGCCCAGTTACATACTCAGAATCTGTACTACTGCGCAAATAGGCATGTCTCTGTAGGCAAAAAACTCATTTCTGACAAAGTTGCCCAAATGCATCTTAGAAGTGTGCAACTTCTTCCCTGAGTTAGAAAACGTCGAGAAACGGTCGTTTCTGCTAGCGCTGTGCTTCTACACATGTATTTGCTGAACGGTGAAAGCGCACTGTAATGCACTTTTCTCCCAGCAAATACACTGTTTCTAAGGAAATGGGAACACACTGAGGAGACACTTGTGGGAGCTACTGTGACTAAAATTGAGCTTCCCTACGCACAGGGAAGCAAGAGAAATGCTGATTTCATCAAGCCCAGTTACATACTCAGAATCTGTACTACTGCGCAAATAGGCATGTCTCTGTAGGCAAAAAACTCATTTCTGACAAAGTTGCCCAAATGCATCTCAGAAGTGTGCAACTTGTTCCCTGAGTTAGAAAACGTCGAGAAACGGTCGTTTCTGCTAGCGCTGTGCTTCTACACATGTATTTGCTGAACGGTGAAAGCGCACAGTAATGCACTTTTCTCCCAGCAAATACACTGTTTCTAAGGAAATGGGAACACACTGAGGAGACACTTGTGGGAGCTACTGTGACTAAAACTGAGCTTCCCTACGCACAGGGAAGCAAGAGAAATGCTGATTTCATCAAGCCCAGTTACATACTCAGAATCTGTACTACTGCGCAAATAGGCATGTCTCTGTAGGCAAAAAACTCATTTCTGACAAAGTTGCCCAAATGCATCTCAGATGTGTGCAACTTGTTCCCTGAGTTAGAAAACGTCGAGAAACGTTCGTTTCTGCTAGCGCTGTGCTTCTACACATGTATTTGCTGAACGGTGAAAGCGCATAGTAATGTACTTTTCTCCCAGCAAATACACTGTTTATAAGGAAATGGGAACACACTGAGGAGACACTTGTGGGAGCTACTGTGACTAAAACTGAGCTTCCCTACGCACAGGTAAGCAAGAGAAATGCTGATTTCATCAAACCGAGTTACATACCCATAATCTGTACTACTCCGCAAATAGGCATGTCTCTGTAGGCAAAAAACTCATTTCTGACAAAGTTGCCCAAATGCATCTCAGAAGTGTGCAACTTGTTCCCTGAGTTAGAAAACGTCGAGAAACGTTCGTTTCTGCTAGCGCTGTACTTCTACACATGTATTTGCTGAACGGTGAAAGCGCACAGTAATGCAATTTTCTCCCAGCAAATACACTGTTTCTAAGGAAATGGGAACACACTGAGGAGACACTTGTGGGAGCTACTGTGACTAAATCTGAGCTTCCCTACGCACAGGGAAGCAAGAGAAATGCTGATTTCATCAAGCCCAGTTACATACTCAGAATCTGTACTACTGCGCAAATAGGCATGTCTCTGTAGGCAAAAAACTCATTTCTGACAAAGTTGCCCAAATGCATCTTAGAAGTGTGCAACTTCTTCCCTGAGTTAGAAAACGTCGAGAAACGGTCGTTTCTGCTAGCGCTGTGCTTCTACACATGTATTTGCTGAACGGTGAAAGCGCACTGTAATGCACTTTTCTCCCAGCAAATACACTGTTTCTAAGGAAATGGGAACACACTGAGGAGACACTTGTGGGAGCTACTGTGACTAAAATTGAGCTTCCCTACGCACAGGGAAGCAAGAGAAATGCTGATTTCATCAAGCCCAGTTACATACTCAGAATCTGTACTACTGCGCAAATAGGCATGTCTCTGTAGGCAAAAAACTCATTTCTGACAAAGTTGCCCAAATGCATCTCAGAAGTGTGCAACTTGTTCCCTGAGTTAGAAAACGTCGAGAAACGGTCGTTTCTGCTAGCGCTGTGCTTCTACACATGTATTTGCTGAACGGTGAAAGCGCACAGTAATGCACTTTTCTCCCAGCAAATACACTGTTTCTAAGGAAATGGGAACACACTGAGGAGACACTTGTGGGAGCTACTGTGACTAAAACTGAGCTTCCCTACGCACAGGGAAGCAAGAGAAATGCTGATTTCATCAAGCCCAGTTACATACTCAGAATCTGTACTACTGCGCAAATAGGCATGTCTCTGTAGGCAAAAAACTCATTTCTGACAAAGTTGCCCAAATGCATCTCAGATGTGTGCAACTTGTTCCCTGAGTTAGAAAACGTCGAGAAACGTTCGTTTCTGCTAGCGCTGTGCTTCTACACATGTATTTGCTGAACGGTGAAAGCGCATACTAATGGACTTTTCTCCCAGCAAATACACTGTTTCTAAGGAAATGGGAACACACTGAGGAGACACTTGTGGGAGCTACTGGGACTAAAACTGAGCTTCCCTACGCACAGGGAAGCAAGAGAAATGCTGATTTCATCAAACCGAGTTACATACCCATAATCTGTACTACTCCGCAAATAGGCATGTCTCTGTAGGCAAAAAACTCATTTCTGACAAAGTTGCCCAAATGCATCTCAGAAGTGTGCAACTTGTTCCCTGAGTTAGAAAACGTCGAGAAACGTTCGTTTCTGCTAGCGCTGTGCTTCTACACATGTATTTGCTGAACGGTGAAAGCGCACAGTAATGCAATTTTCTCCCAGCAAATACACTGTTTCTAAGGAAATGGGAACACACTGAGGAGACACTTTGGGAGCTACTGTGACTAAATCTGAGCTTCCCTACGCACAGGGAAGCAAGAGAAATGCTGATTTCATCAAGCCCAGTTACATACTCAGAATCTGTACTACTGCGCAAATAGGCATGTCTCTGTAGGCAAAAAACTCATTTCTGACAAAGTTGCCCAAATGCATCTCAGAAGTGTGCAACTTGTTCCCTGAGTTCGAAAACGTCGAGAAACGGTCGTTTCAGCTAGCGCTGTGCTTCTACACATGTATTTGCTGAACGGTGAAAGCACACAGTAATGCACTTTTCTCCCAGCAAATACACTGTTTCTAAGGAAATGGGAACACACTGAGGAGACACTTGTGGGAGCTACTGTGACTAAAACTGAGCTTCCCTACGCACAGGGAAGCAAGAGAAATGCTGATTTCATCAAGCACAGTTACATACTCAGAATCTGTACTACTGCGCAAATAGGCATGTCTCTTTAGGCAAAAAACTCATTTCTGACAAAGTTGCCCAAATGCATCTCAGAAGTGTGCAACTTGTTCCCTGAGTTAGAAAACGTCGAGAAACGGTCGTTTCAGCTAGCGCTGTGCTTCTACACATGTATTTGCTGAACGGTGAAAGCGCACAGTAACGCACTTTTCTCCCAGCAAATACACTGTTTCTAAGGAAATGGGAACACACTGAGGAGACACTTGTGGGAGCTACTGTGACTAAAACTGAGCTTCCCTACGCACAGGGAAGCAAGAGAAATGCTGATTTCATCAAGCCCAGTTACATACTCAGAATCTGTACTACTGCGCAAATAGGCATGTCTCTGTAGGCAAAAAACTCATTACTGACAAAGTTGCCCAAATGCACCTAAGAAGTGTGCAACTTAATCCCTGAGTTAGAAAACATCGAGAAACGGTCTTTTCTGCTAGCGCTGTGCTTCTACACATGTATTTGCTGAACGGTGAAAGCGCACAGTAATGCACATTTCTCCCAGCAAAAACGCTGTTTCTAACGAACTGAGAACACACTGAGGAGACACTTGTGGGAGCTACTGTGACTAAAACTGAGCTTCCCTACGCACAGGGAAGCAAGAGAAATGCTGATTTCATCAAGCTCAGTTACATACTCAGAATCTGTACTCCTGCGCAAATAGGCATGTCTCTGTAGGCAAAAAACTCATTTCTGACAAAGTTGCCCAAATGCATCTCAGAAGTGTGCAACTTGTTCCCTGAGTTAGAAAACGTCGAGAAACGGTCGTTTCTGCTAGCGCTGTGCTTCTACACATGTATTTGCTGAACGGTGAAAGCGCACAGTAATGCACTTTTCTCCGAGCAAATACACTGTTTCTAAAAAAATGGGAACACACTGAGGAGACACTTGTGGGAGCTACTGTGACTAAAACTGAGATTCCCTACGCACAGCGAAGCAAGAGAAATGCTGATTTCATGAAGCACAGGTACATAGTCAGAATCTGTACTACTGCGCAAATAGGCATGTCTCTGTAGGCAAAAAACTCATTTCTGACTAAGTTGCCCAAATGCATCTCAGAAGTGTGCAACTTGTTCCCTGAGTTAGAAAACGTCGAGAAACGGTCGTTTCTGCTAGCGCTGTGCTTCTACACATGAATTTGCTGAACGGTGAAAGCGCAGAGTAATGTACTTTTCTCCCAGCAAATACACTGTTTCTAAGGAAATGGGAACACACTGAGGAGACACTTGTGGGAGCTACTGTGACTAAAACTGAGCTTCCCTACGCACAGGGAAGCAAGAGAAATGCTGATTTCATCAAGCCCAGTTACATACTCAGAATCTGTACTACTGCGCAAATAGGCATGTCTCTTTAGGCAAAAAACTCATTTCTGACAAAGTTGCCCAAATGCGTCTCAGAAGTGTGCAACTTGTTCCCTGAGTTAGAAAACGTCGAGAAACGTTCGTTTCTGCTAGCGCTGTGCTTCTACACATGTTTTTGCTGAACGGTGAAAGCGCACAGTAACGCACTTTTCTCCCAGCTAATACACTGATCTAAGGAACTGGGAACACACTGAGGAGACACTTGTGGGAGCTACTGTGACTAAAACTGAGCTTCCCTACGCACAGGGAAGCAAGAGAAATGCTGATTTCATCAAGCCCAGTTACATACTCAGAATCTGTACTACTGCGCAAATAGGCATGTCTCTGTAGGCAAAAAACTCATTACTGACAAAGTTGCCCAAATGCACCTAAGAAGTGTGCAACTTGATCCCTGAGTTAGAAAACGCCGAGAAAGGGTCGTTTCTGCTAGCGCTGTGCTTCTACACATGTATTTGCTGACCAGGGAAAGCGCACAGTAATGCACTTTTCTCCCAGCAAATACACTGTTTCTAAGGAAATGGGAACACACTGAGCAACACTTGTGGGAGCTACTGTGACTAAAACTGAGCTTCCCTACGCACAGGGAAGCAAGAGAAATGCTGATTTCATCAAGCCCAGTTACATACTCAGAATCTGTACTACTGCGCAAATAGGCATGAATCTGTAGGCAAAAAACTCAGGTCTGGCAAAGTTGCCCAAATGCATCTCAGAAGTGTGCAACTTGTTCCCTGAGTTAGAAAACGTCGAGAAACGGTCGTTTCTGCTAGCGCTGTGCTTCTACACATGTATTTGCTGAACGGTGAAAGCGCACAGTAATGCACTTTTCTCCCAGCAAATACACTGTTTCTAAGGAAATGGGAACACACTGAGGAGACACTTGTGGGAGCTACTGTGACTAAAACTGAGCTACCCTACACACAGGGAAGCAAGAGAAATGCTGATTTCATCAAGCCCAGTTACATATTCAGAATCTGTACTACTGCTCAAATAGGCATGTCTCTTTAGTCAAAAAACTCATTTCTGACAAAGTTGCCCAAATGCATCTCAGAAGTGTGCAACTTGTTCCCTGAGTTAGAAAACGTCGAGAAACGGTCGTTTCTGCTAGCGCTGTGCTTCTACACATGTATTGGCTGAACGGTGAAAGCGCACAGTAATGCACTTTTCTCCCAGCAAATACACTGTTTCTAAGGAAATGGTAACACACTGAGGAGACACTTGTGGGAGCTACTGTGACTAAAACTGAGCTTCCCTACGCACAGGGAAGCAAGAGAAATGCTGATTTCATCAAGCCCAGTTACATACTCAGAATCTGTACTACTGCGCAAATAGGCATGTCTCTGTAGGCAAAAAACTCATTACTGACAAAGTTGCCCAAATGCACCTAAGAAGTGTGCAACTTGATCCCTGAGTTAGAAAACGCCGAGAAAGGGTCGTTTCTGCTAGCGCTGTGCTTCTACACATGTATTTGCTGACCAGGGAAAGCGCACAGTAATGCACTTTTCTCCCAGCAAATACACTGTTTCTAAGGAAATGGGAACACACTGAGCAGACACTTGTGGGAGCTACTGTGACTAAAACTGAGCTTCCCTACGCACAGGGAAGCAAGAGAAATGCTGATTTCATCAAGCCCAGTTACATACTCAGAATCTGTACTACTGCGCAAATAGGCATGTCTCTGTAGGCAAAAAACTCATTTCTGGCAAAGTTGCCCAAATGCATCTCAGAAGTGTGCAACTTGTTCCCTGAGTTAGAAAACGTCGAGAAACGGTCGTTTCTGCTAGCGCTGTGCTTCTACACATGTATTTGCTGAACGGTGAAAGCGCACATTAATGCACTTTTCTCCCAGCAAATACACTGTTTCTAAGGAAATGGGAACACACTGAGGAGACACTTGTGGGAGCTACTGTGACTAAAACTGAGATTCCCTACGCACAGCGAAGCAAGAGAAATGCTGATTTCATGAAGCACAGGTACATAGTCAGAATCTGTACTACTGCGCAAATAGGCATGTCTCTGTAGGCAAAAAACTCATTTCTGACTAAGTTGCCCAAATGCATCTCAGAAGTGTGCAACTTGTTCCCTGAGTTAGAAAACGTCGAGAAACGGTCGTTTCTGCTAGCGCTGTGCTTCTACACATGAATTTGCTGAACGGTGAAAGCGCAGAGTAATGTACTTTTCTCCCAGCAAATACACTGTTTCTAAGGAAATGGGAACACACTGAGGAGACACTTGTGGGAGCTACTGTGACTAAAACTGAGCTTCCCTACGCACAGGGAAGCAAGAGAAATGCTGATTTCATCAAGCCCAGTTACATACTCAGAATCTGTACTACTGCGCAAATAGGCATGTCTCTTTAGGCAAAAAACTCATTTCTGACAAAGTTGCCCAAATGCGTCTCAGAAGTGTGCAACTTGTTCCCTGAGTTAGAAAACGTCGAGAAACGTTCGTTTCTGCTAGCGCTGTGCTTCTACACATGTTTTTGCTGAACGGTGAAAGCGCACAGTAACGCACTTTTCTCCCAGCTAATACACTGATCTAAGGAACTGGGAACACACTGAGGAGACACTTGTGGGAGCTACTGTGACTAAAACTGAGCTTCCCTACGCACAGGGAAGCAAGAGAAATGCTGATTTCATCAAGCCCAGTTACATACTCAGAATCTGTACTACTGCGCAAATAGGCATGTCTCTGTAGGCAAAAAACTCATTACTGACAAAGTTGCCCAAATGCACCTAAGAAGTGTGCAACTTGATCCCTGAGTTAGAAAACGCCGAGAAAGGGTCGTTTCTGCTAGCGCTGTGCTTCTACACATGTATTTGCTGACCAGGGAAAGCGCACAGTAATGCACTTTTCTCCCAGCTAATACACTGTTTCTAAGGAAATGGGAACACACTGAGCAACACTTGTGGGAGCTACTGTGACTAAAACTGAGCTTCCCTACGCACAGGGAAGCAAGAGAAATGCTGATTTCATCAAGCCCAGTTACATACTCAGAATCTGTACTACTGCGCAAATAGGCATGTCTCTGTAGGCAAAAAACTCAGGTCTGGCAAAGTTGCCCAAATGCATCTCAGAAGTGTGCAACTTGTTCCCTGAGTTAGAAAACGTCGAGAAACGGTCGTTTCTGCTAGCGCTGTGCTTCTACACATGTATTTGCTGAACGGTGAAAGCGCACAGTAATGCACTTTTCTCCCAGCAAATACACTGTTTCTAAGGAAATGGGAACACACTGAGGAGACACTTGTGGGAGCTACTGTGACTAAAACTGAGCTACCCTACACACAGGGAAGCAAGAGAAATGCTGATTTCATCAAGCCCAGTTACATATTCAGAATCTGTACTACTGCTCAAATAGGCATGTCTCTTTAGTCAAAAAACTCATTTCTGACAAAGTTGCCCAAATGCATCTCAGAAGTGTGCAACTTGTTCCCTGAGTTAGAAAACGTCGAGAAACGGTCGTTTCTGCTAGCGCTGTGCTTCTACACATGTATTGGCTGAACGGTGAAAGCGCACAGTAATGCACTTTTCTCCCAGCAAATACACTGTTTCTAAGGAAATGGTAACACACTGAGGAGACACTTGTGGGAGCTACTGTGACTAAAACTGAGCTTCCCTACGCACAGGGAAGCAAGAGAAATGCTGATTTCATCAAGCCCAGTTACATACTCAGAATCTGTACTACTGCGCAAATAGGCATGTCTCTGTAGGCAAAAAACTCATTACTGACAAAGTTGCCCAAATGCACCTAAGAAGTGTGCAACTTGATCCCTGAGTTAGAAAACGCCGAGAAAGGGTCGTTTCTGCTAGCGCTGTGCTTCTACACATGTATTTGCTGACCAGGGAAAGCGCACAGTAATGCACTTTTCTCCCAGCAAATACACTGTTTCTAAGGAAATGGGAACACACTGAGCAGACACTTGTGGGAGCTACTGTGACTAAAACTGAGCTTCCCTACGCACAGGGAAGCAAGAGAAATGCTGATTTCATCAAGCCCAGTTACATACTCAGAATCTGTACTACTGCGCAAATAGGCATGTCTCTGTAGGCAAAAAACTCATTTCTGGCAAAGTTGCCCAAATGCATCTCAGAAGTGTGCAACTTGTTCCCTGAGTTAGAAAACGTCGAGAAACGGTCGTTTCTGCTAGCGCTGTGCTTCTACACATGTATTTGCTGAACGGTGAAAGCGCACATTAATGCACTTTTCTCCCAGCAAATACACTGTTTCTAAGGAAATGGGAACACACTGAGGAGACACTTGTGGGAGCTACTGTGACTAAAACTGAGCTACCCTACACACAGGGAAGCAAGAGAAATGCTGATTTCATCAAGCCCAGTTACATATTCAGAATCTGTACTACTGCTCAAATAGGCATGTCTCTTTAGTCAAAAAACTCATTTCTGACAAAGTTGCCCAAATGCATCTCAGAAGTGTGCAACTTGTTCCCTGAGTTAGAAAACGTCGAGAAACGGTCGTTTCTGCTAGCGCTGTGCTTCTACACATGTATTGGCTGAACGGTGAAAGCGCACAGTAATGCACTTTTCTCCCAGCAAATACACTGTTTCTAAGGAAATGGGAACACACTGAGGAGACACTTGTGGGAGCTACTGTGACTAAAACTGAGCTTCCCTACGCACAGGGAAGCAAGAGAAATGCTGATTTCATCAAGCCCAGTTACATACTCAGAATCTGTACTACTGCGCAAATAGGCATGTCTCTGTAGGCAAAAAACTCATTTCTGACAAAGTTGCCCAAATGCATCTCAGAAGTGTGCATCTCCTTCCCTGAGTTAGAAACGTTGAGAAATGGTCGTTTCTGCTAGCGCTGTGCTTCTACACATGTAATTGCTGAACGGTGAAAGTGCACAGTAATGCACTTTTCTCCCAGCAAATACACTGTTTCTAAGGAAATGGGAACACACTGAGGAGACACTTGTGGGAGCTGCTGTGACTAAAACTGAGCTTCCCTACGCACAGGGAAGCAAGAGAAATGCTGATTTCATCAAGCCCAGTTACATACTCAGAATCTGTACTACTGCGCAAATAGGCATGTCTCTTTAGGCAAAAAACTCATTTCTGACAAAGTTGCCCAAATGCATCTCAGAAGTGTGCAACTTGTTCCCTGAGTTAGAAAACGTCGAGAAACTGTCGTTTCTGCTAGCGCTGTGCTTCTACACATGTATTTGCTGAACGGTGAAAGCGCACAGTAATGTACTTTTCTCCCAGCAAATACACTGTTTCTAAGGAAATGGTAACACACTGAGGAGACACTTGTGCGAGCTACTGTGACTAAAACTGAGCTTCCCTACGCACAGGGAAGCAAGAGAAATGCTGATTTCATCAAGCCCAGTTACATACTCAGAATCTGTACTACTGCGCAAATAGGCATGTCTCTTTAGGCAAAAAATTCATTTATGACAAAGTTGCCCAAATGCATCTCAGAAGTGTGCAACTTGTTCTCGGAGTTAGAAAACGTCGAGAAACGGTCGTTTCTGCTAGCGCTGTGCTTCTACACATGTATTTGCTGAACGGTGAAAGCGCACAGTAATGCACTTTTCTCCCAGCAAATACACTGTTTCTAAGTAAATGGGAACACACTGAGGAGACACTTGTGGGAGCTACTGTGACTAAAACTGAGCTTCCCTACGCACAGGGAAGCAAGAGAAATGCTGATTTCATCAAGCCCAGTTACATACTCAGAATCTGTACTACTGCGCAAATAGGCATGTCTCTGTAGGCAAAAAACTCATTTCTGACAAAGTTGCCCAAATGCATCTCAGAAGTGTGCAACTTGTTCCCTGAGTTAGAAAACGTCGAGAAACTGTCATTTCTGCTAGCGCTGTGCTTCTACACATGTATTTGCTGAACGGTGAAAGCGCACAGTAATGTACTTTTCTCCCAGCAAACACACTGTTTCTAAGGAAATGGGAACACACTGAGGAGACACTTGTGGGAGCTACTGTGACTAAAACGGAGCTTCCCTACGCACAGGGAAGCAAGAGAAATGCTGATTTCATCAAGCCCAGTTACATACTCAGAATCTGTACTACTGCGCAAATAGGCATGTCTCTGTAGGCAAAAAACTCATTTCTGACAAAGTTGCTCAAATGCATCTCAGAAGTGTGCAACTTGTTCTCTGAGTTAGAAAACGTTGAGAAACGGTCGTTTCTGCTAGCGCTGTGCTTCTACACATGTACTTGCTGAACGGTGAAAGCGCACAGTAATGCACTTTTCTCCCAGCAAATACACTTTTTCTAATGAAATGGGAACACACTGAGGAGACACTTGTGGGAGCTACTGTGACTAAAACTGAGCTTCCCTATGCACAGGGAAGCAAGAGAAATGCTGATTTCATCAAGCCCAGTTACATACTCAGAATATGCACTACGGCTCAAATAGGCATGTCTCTGTAGGCAAAAAACTCATTTCTGACAAAGTTGCCCAAATGCATCTCAGAAGTGTGCAACTTGTTCCCTGAGTTAGAAAACGTCGAGAAACGTTCGTTTCTGCTAGCGCTGTGCTTCTACACATGTATTTGCTGAACGGTGAAAGCGCACAGTAATGCACTTTTCTCCCAGCAAATACACTGTTTCTACGGAAATGCGAACACTGTGGAGACACATGTGTGAGCTACTGTGACTAAAACTGAGCTTCCCTACGCACAGGGAAGCAAGAGAAATGCTGATTTCATCAAGCCCAGTTACATACTCAGAATCTGTACTACTGCGCAAATAGGCATGTCTCTTTAGGCAAAAAACTCATTTCTGACAAAGTTGCCCAAATGCATCTCAGAAGTGTGCAACTTGTTCCCTGAGTTAGAAAACGTCGAGAAACTGTCGTTTCTGCTAGCGCTGTGCTTCTACACATGTATTTGCTGAAAGGTGAAAGCGCACAGTAATGCACTTTTCTCCCAGCAAATACACTGCTTCTAAGGAAATGGGAACACACTGAGGAGACACTTTTGGGAGCTACTGTGACTAAAACTGAGCTTCCCTACGCACAGGGAAGCAAGAGAAATGCTGATTTCATCAAGCCCAATTACATACTCAGAATCTGTACTACTGCGCAAATAGGCATGTCTCTTTAGGCAAAAAACTCATTTCTGACAAAGTTGCCCAAATGCATCTCAGAAGTGTGCAACTTGTTCCGTGAGTTAGAAAACGTCGAGAAACGGTCGTTTCTGCTAGCGCTGTGCTTCTACAAGTGTACTTGCTGAACGGTGAAAGCGCACAGTAATGCACTTTTCTCCCAGCAAATACACTGTTTCTAAGGAAATGGGAACACACTGAGGAGACACTTGTGGGAGCTACTGTGACTAAAACTGAGCTTCCCTACGCACAGGGAAGCAAGAGAAATGCTGATTTCATCAATCCCAGTTACATACTCAGAATCTGTACTACTGCGCAAATAGGCATGTCTCTTTAGGCAAAAAACTCCTTTCTGACAAAGTTGCCCAAATGCATCTCAGAAGTGTGCAACTTGTTCTCGGAGTTAGAAAACGTCGAGAAACGGTCGTTTCTGCTAGCGCTGTGCTTCTACACATGTATTTGCTGAACGGTGAAAGCGCACAGTAATGCACTTTTCTCCCAGCAAATACACTGTTTCTAAGGAAATGGGAACACACTGAGGAGACACTTGTGGGAGCTACTGTGACTAAAACTGAGCTTCCCTACGCACAGGGAAGCAAGAAAAATGCTGATTTCATCAAGCCCAGTTACATACTCAGAATCTGTACTACTGCGCAAATAGGCATGTCTCTGTAGGCAAAAAACTCATTTCTGACAAAGTTGCCCAAATGCATCTCAGAAGTGTGCAACTTGTTCCCTGAGTTAGAAAACGTCGAGAAACTGTCGTTTCTGCTAGCGCTGTGCTTCTACACATGTATTTGCTGAACGGTGAAAGCGCACAGTAATGTACTTTTCTCCCAGCAAATACACTGTTTCTAAGGAAATGGGAACACACTGAGGAGACACTTGTGGGAGCTACTGTGACTAAAACTGAGCTTCCCTACGCACAGGGAAGCAAGAGAAATGCTGATTTCATCAAGCCCAGTTACATACTCAGATTCTGTACTACTGCGCAAATAGGCATGTCTCTTTAGGCAAAAAACTCATTTCTGACAAAGTTGTCCAAATGCATCTCAGAAGTGTGCGACTTGTTCCCTGAGTTAGAAAACGTCGAGAAACATTAGTTTCTGCTAGCGCTGTGCTTCTACACATGTATTTGCTGAACTGTGAAAGCTCACAGTAATGCACTTTTCTCCCAGCAAATACACTGTTTCTAAGGAAATGGGAACACACTGAGGAGACACTTTTGGGAGCTACTGTGACTAAAACTGAGCTTCCCTACGCACAGGGAAGCAAGAGAAATGGTGATTTCATCAAGCCCAATTACATACTCAGAATCTGTACTACTGCGCAAATAGGCATTCTCTGTAGGCAAAAAACTCATTTCTGACAAAGTTGCCCAAATGCATCTCAGAAGTGTGCAACTTGTTCCCTGAGTTAGAAAACGTCGAGAAACGGTCTTTTCTGCTAGCGCTGTGCTTCTACACATGTATTTGCTGAACGGTGAAAGCGCACAGTAATGCACTTTTCTCCCAGCAAATACACTGTTTCTAAGGAAATGGGAACACACTGAGGAGACACTTGTGGGAGCTACTGTGACTAAAACTGAGTTTCCCTACGCACAGGGAAGCAAGAGAAATGCTGATTTCATCAAGCCCAGTTACATACTCAGAATCTGTACTACTGCGCAAATAGGCATGTCTCTGTAGGCAAAAATCTCATTTCTGACAAAGTTGCCCAAATGCATCTCAGAAGTGTGCAACTTGTTCTCTGAGTTAGAAAACGTCGAGAAACGGTCGTTTCTGCTAGCGCTGTGCTTCTACAAGTGTACTTGCTGAACGGTGAACGCGCACAGTAATGCACTTTTCTCCCAGTAAATACACTGTTTCTAAGGAAATGGGAACACACTGAGGAGATACTTGTGGGAGCTACTGTGACTAAAACTGAGCTTCCCTACGCACAGGGAAGCAAGAGAAATGCTGATTTCATCAAGCTCAGTTACATACTCAGAATCTGTACTACTGCGCAAATAGGCATGTCTCTGTAGGCAAAAAACTCATTTCTGACAAAGTTGCCCAAATGCATCTCAGAAGTGTGCAACTTGTTCTCTGAGTTAGAAAATGTCGAGAAACGTTCGTTTCTGCTAGCGCTGTGCTTCTACACATGTATTTGCTGAACGGTGAAAGCGCACAGTAATGCACTTTTCTCCCAGCAAATACAGTGTTTCTAAGAAAATGGGAACACACTGAGGAGACACATGTGGGAGCTACTGTGACTAAAACTGAGCTTCCCTACGCACAGGGAAGCAAGAGAAATGCTGATTTCATCAAGCCCAGTTACATACTCAGAATCTGTTCCACTGCGCAAATAGTCATGTCTCTTTAGGCAAAAAACTCATTTCTGACAAAGTTGCCCAAATGCATCTCAGAAGTGTGCAACTTGTTCCCTGAGTTAGAAAACGTCGAGAAACTGTCGTTTCTGCTAGCGCTGTGCTTCTACACATGTATTTGCTGAACGGTGAAAGCGCACAGTAATGCACTTTTCTCCCAGCAAATACACTGTTTCTAAGGAAATGGGAACACACTGAGGTGACACTTTTGGGAGCTACTGTGACTAAAACTGAGCTTCCCTACGCACAGGGAAGCAAGAGAAATGGTGATTTCATCAAGCCCAATTACATACTCAGAATCTGTACTACTGCGCAAATAGGCATTCTCTGTAGGCAAAAAACTCATTTCTGACAAAGTTGCCCAAATGCATCTCAGAAGTGTGCAACTTTTTCCGTGAGTTAGAAAACGTCGAGAAACGTTCGTTTCTGCTAGCGCTGTGCTTCTACACATGTATTTGCTGAACGGTGAAAGCGCACAGTAATGCACTTTTCTCCCAGCAAATACACTGTTTCTAAGGAAATGGGAACACACTGAGGAGACACTTGTGGGAGCTACTGTGACTAAAACTGAGCTTACCTACGCACAGGGAAGCAATAGAAATGCTGATTTCATCAAGCCCAGTTACATACTCAGAATCTGTACTACTGCGCAAATAGGCATGTCTCTGTAGGCAAAAAACTCATTTCTGACAAAGTTGCCCAAATACATCTCAGAAGTGTGCAACTTGTTCTCTGAGTTAGAAAACGTCGAGAAACGGTCGTTTCTGCTAGCGCTGTGCTTCTACACATGTACTTGCTGAACGGTGAAAGCGCACAGTAATGCACTTTTCTCCCAGCAAATACACTGTTTCTAAGGAAATGGGAACACACTGAGGAGACACTTGTGGGAGCTACTATGGCTAAAACTGAGCTTCCTTACGCACAGGGAAGCAAGAGAAATGCTGATTTCATCAAGCCCAGTTACATACTCAGAATCTGTACTACTGCGCAAATAGGCATGTCTCTGTAGGCAAAAAACTCATTTCTGACAAAGTTGCCCAAATGCATCTCAGAAGGGTGCAACTTGTTCCCTGAGTTAGAAAACGTCGAGAAACGGTCATTTCTGCTAGCGCTGTGCTTCTACACATGTATTTGCTGAACGGTGAAAGCGCACAGTAATGCACTTTTTTCCCAGCAAATACACTGTTTCTAATGAAATGGGAACACACTGAGGAGACACTTGTGGGAGCTACTGTGACTAAAACTGAGCTTCCCTACGCACAGGGAAGCAAGAGAAATGCTGATTTCATCAAGCCCAGTTACATACTCAGAATCTGTACTACTGCGCAAATAGGCATGTCTCTGTAGGCAAAAAACTCATTTCTGACAAAGTTGCCCAAATGCATCTCAGAAGTGTGCAACTTGTTCCCTGAGTTAGAAAACGTCGAGAAATGTTCGTTTCTGCTAGCGCTGTGCTTCTACACATGTATTTGCTGAACGGTGAAAGCGCACAGTAATGCACTTTTCTCCCAGCAAATACACTGTTTCTAAGGAAATGGGAACACACTGAGGAGACACTTGTGGGAGCTACAGTGACGAAAACTGAGCTTCCCTATGCACAGGGAAGCAAGAGAAATGCTGATTTCATCAAGCCCATTTACATCCTCAGAATCTGTACTACTGTGCAAATAGGCATGTCTCTGTAGGCAAAAAACTCATTTCTGACAAAGTTGCCCAAATGCATCTCAGAAGTGTGCAACTTGTTCCCTGAGTTAGAAAACGTCGAGAAACGGTCTTTTCTGCTAGCGGTGTGCTTCTACACATGTATTTGCTTAACGGTGAAAGCGCACAATAATGCACTTTTCTCCCAGCAAATACACTGTTTCTAAGGAAATGGGAACACACTGAGGAGACACTTGTGGGAGCTACTGTGACTAAAACTGAGCTTCCCTACGCACAGGGAAGCAAGAGAAATGCTGATTTCATCAAGCCCAGTTACATACTCAGAATCTGTACTACTGCGCAATTAGGCACGTCTCTTTAGGCAAAAAAATCATTTCTGACAAATTTGCCAAATGCATCTCAGAAGTGTGCAACTTGTTCCCTGAGTTAGAAAACGTCGATAAACGTTCGTTTCTGCTATCGCTGTGCTTCTACAAATGTATTTGCTGAACGGTGAAAGCGCACAGTAATGCACTTTTCTCCCAGCAAATACACTGTTTCTAAGGAAATGGGAACACACTGAGGAGACACTTGTGGGAGCTACTGTGACTAAAACTGAGCTTCCCTATGCACAGGGAAGCAAGAGAAATGCTGATTTCATCAAGCCCAGTTACATACTCAGAATCTGTACTACTGCGCAAATAGGCATGTCTCTGTAGGCAAAAAACTCATTTCTGACAAAGTTGCCCAAATGCATCTCAGAAGTGTGCAACTTATTCCCTGAGTTAGAAAACGTCGAGAAACGGTCGTTTCTGCTAGCGCTGTGCTTCTACACATGTATTTGCTGAACGGTGAAAGCGCACAGTAATGCACTTTTCTCCCAGCAAATACACTGTTTCTAAGGAAATGGGAACACACTGAGGAGACACTTGTGGGAGCTACTGTGACTAAAACTGAGCTTCCCTACGCACAGGGAAGCAAGAGAAATGCTGATTTCATCAAGCCCAGTTACATACTCAGAATCTGTACTACTGCGCAAATAGGCATGTCTCTGTAGGCAAAAAACTCATTTCTGACAAAGTTGCCCAAATGCATCTCAGAAGTGTGCAGCTTGTTCTCTGAGTTAGAAAACGTCGAGAAACGGTCGTTTCTGCTAGCGCTGTGCTTCTACACATGTACTTGCTGAACGGTGAAAGCGCACAGTAATGCACTTTTCTCCCAGCAAATACACTGTTTCTAAGGAAATGGGAACACACTGAGGAGACACTTGTGGGGGCTACTGTGACTAAAACTGAGCTCCCCTATGCACAGGGAAGCAAGAGAAATGCTGATTTCATCAAGCCCAGTTACATACTGAGATTATGTACTACGGCACAAATAGGCATGTCTCTTTAGGCAAGAAACTCATTTCTGACAAAGTTGCCCAAATGCATCTCAGAAGTGTGCAACTTGTTCCCTGAGTTAGAAAACGTCGAGAAACGTTCGTTTCTGCTAGCGCTGTGCTTCTACACATGTATTTGCTGAACGGTGAAAGCGCACAGTAATGCACTTTTCTCCCAGCAAATACACTGTTTCTAAGGAAATGGGAACACACTGAGGAGACACTTGTGGGAGCTACTGTGACTAAAACTGAGCTTCCCTACGCACAGGGAAGCAAGAGAAATGCTGATTTCATCAAGCCCAGTTACATACTCAGAATCTGTACTACTGCGCAAATAGGCATGTCTCTGTAGGCAAAAAACTCATTTCTGACAAAGTTGCCCAAATGCATCTCAGAAGTGTGCAACTTGTTCTCTGAGTTAGAAAACGTCGAGAAACGGTCGTTTCTGCTAGCGCTGTGCTTCTACACATGTACTTGCTGAACGGTGAAAGCGCACAGTAATGCACTTTTCTCCCAGCAAATACACTGTTTCTAAGGAACTGGGAACACACTGAGGAGACACTTGTGGGAGCTACTGTGACTAAAACTGAGCTTCCCAATGCACAGGGAAGCAAGAGAAATGCTGATTTCATCAAGCCCAGTTACATACTCAGAATATGTACTATGGCAAAAATAGGCATGTCTCTGTAGGCAAAAAACTCATTTCTGACAAAGTTGCCCAAATGCATCTCAGAAGTGTGCAACTTGTTCCCTGAGTTAGAAAACGTCGAGAAACGTTCGTTTCTGCTAGCGCTGTGCTTCTACACATGTATTTGCTGAACGGTGAAAGCGCACAGTAATGCACTTTTCTCCCAGCAAATACACTGTTTCTAAGGAAATGGGAACACACTGAGGAGACACTTGTGACAGCTACTATGACTAAAACTGAGCTTCCCTACGCACAGGGAAGCAAGAGAAATGCTGATTTCATCAAGCCCAGTTACATACTCAGAATCTGTACTACTGCGCAAATAGGCATGTCTCTTTAGGCAAAAAACTCATTTCTGACAAAGTTGCCCAAATGCATCTCAGAAGGGTGCAACTTGTTCCCTGAGTTAGAAAACGTCGAGAAACGGTCTTTTCTGCTAGCGGTGTGCTTCTACACATGTATTTGCTTAACGGTGAAAGCGCACAATAATGCACTTTTCTCCCAGCAAATACACTGTTTCTAAGGAAATGGGAACACACTGAGGAGACACTTGTGGGAGCTACTGTGACTAAAACTGAGCTTCCCTACGCACAGGGAAGCAAGAGAAATGCTGATTTCATCAAGCCCAGTTACATACTCAGAATCTGTACTACTGCGCAATTAGGCACGTCTCTTTAGGCAAAAATATCATTTCTGACAAATTTGCCAAATGCATCTCAGAAGTGTGCAACTTGTTCCCTGAGTTAGAAAACGTCGATAAACGTTCGTTTCTGCTAGCGCTGTGCTTCTACACATGTATTTGCTGAACGGTGAAAGCGCACAGTAATGCACTTTTCTCCCAGCAAATACACTGTTTCTAAGGAAATGGGAACACACTGAGGAGACAGTTGTGGGAGCTACTGTGACTAAAACTGAGCTTCCCTACGCACAGGGAAGCAAGAGAAATGCTGATTTCATCAAGCCCAGTTACATACTCAGAATCTGTACTACTGCGCAAATAGGCATGTCTCTGTAGGCAAAAAACTCATTTCTGACAAAGTTGCCCAAATGCATCTCAGAAGTGTTGAACTTATTCCCTGAGTTAGAAAACGTCGAGAAACGGTCGTTTCTGCTAGCACTGTGCTTCTACACATGTATTTGCTGAACGGTGAAAGCGCACAGTAATGCACTTTTCTCCCAGCAAATACACTGTTTCTAAGGAAATGGGAACACACTGAGGAGACACTTGTGGGAGCTACTGTGACTAAAACTGAGCTTCCCTACGCACAGGGAAGCAAGAGAAATGCTGATTTCATCAAGCCCAGTTACATACTCAGAATCTGTACTACTGCGCAAATAGGCATGTCTCTGTAGGCAAAAAACTCATTTCTGACAAAGTTGCCCAAATGCATCTCAGAAGTGTGCAACTTGTTCCCTGAGTTACAAAACGTCGAGAAACGTTCGTTTCTGCTAGCGCTGTGCTTCTACACATGTATTTGCTGAACGGTGAAAGCGCACAGTAATGCACTTTTCTCCCAGCAAATACACTGTTTCTAAGGAAATGGAAACACACTGAGGAGACACTTGTGGGAGCTACTGTGACTAAAACTGAGCTTCCCTACGCACAGGGAAGCAAGAGAAATGCTGATTTCATCAAGCCCAGTTACATACTCAGAATCTGTACTACTGCGCAAATAGGCATGTCTCTGTAGGCAAAAAACTCATTTCTGACAAAGTTGCCCAAATGCATCTCAGAAGTGTGCAACTTGTTCTCTGAGTTAGAAAACGTCGAGAAACGGTCGTTTCTGCTAGCGCTGTGCTTCTACACATGTACTTGCTGAACGGTGAAAGCGCACAGTAATGCAATTTTCTCCCAGCAGATACACTGTTTCTAAGGAAATGGGAACACACTGAGGAGACACTTGTGGGAGCTACTGTGACTAAAACTGAGCTCCCCTATGCACAGGGAAGCAAGAGAAATGCTGATTTCATCAAGCCCAGTTACATACTCAGAATATGTACTACGGCACAAATAGGCATGTCTCTGTAGGCAAAAAACTCATTTCTGACAAAGTTGCCCAAATGCATCTCAGAAGTGTGCAACTTGTTCCCTGAGTTAGAAAACCTCGAGAAACGTTCGTTTCTGCTAGCGCTGTGCTTCTACACATGTATTTGCTGAACGGTGAAAGCGCACAGTGATGCACTTTTCTCCCAGCAAATACACTGTTTCTAAGGAAATGGGAACACACTGAGGAGACACTTGTGGGAGCTACTGTGACTAAAACTGAGCTTCCCTACGCACAGGGAAGCAAGAGAAATGCTGATTTCATCAAGCCCAGTTACATACTCAGAATCTGTACTACTGCGCAAATAGGCATGTCTCTGTAGGTAAAAAACTCATTTCTGACAAAGTTGCCCAAATGCATCTCAGAAGTGTGCAACTTGTTCTCTGAATTAGAAAACATCGAGAAACGGTCTTTTCTGCTAGCGCTGTGCTTGTACACATGTACTTGCTGAACGGTGAAAGCGCACAGTAATGCACTTTTCTCCCAGCAAATACACTATTTCTAAAGTAATGGGAACACACTGAGGAGACACTTGTGGGAGCTACTGTGACTAAAACTGAGCTTCCCTATGCACAGGGAAGCAAGAGAAATGCTGATTTCATCAAGCCCAGTTACATACTCAGAATCTGTACTACTGCGCAAATAGGCACGTCTCTTTAGGCAAAAATATCATTTCTGACAAATTTGCCAAATGCATCTCAGAAGTGTGCAACTTGTTCCCTGAGTTAGAAAACGTCGATAAACATTCGTTTCTGCTAGCGCTGTGCTTCTACACATGTATTTGCTGAACGGTGAAAGCGCACAGTAATGCACTTTTCTCCCAGCAAATACACTGTTTCTAAGGAAATGGGAACACACTGAGGAGACACTTGTGGGAGCTACTGTGACTAAAACAGAGCTTCCCTTCGCTCAGGGAAGCAAGAGAAATGCTGATTTCACCAAGCCCAGTTACATACTCAGAATTTGTACTACTGCGCAAATAGGCATGTCTCTGTAGGTAAAAAACTCATTTCTGACAAAGTTGCCCAAATGCATCTCAGAAGTGTGCAACTTGTTCTCTGAGTTAGAAAACATCGAGAAACGGTCTTTTCTGCTAGCGCTGTGCTTGTACACATGTACTTGCTGAACGGTGAAAGCGCACAGTAATGCACTTTTCTCCCAGCAAATACACTATTTCTAAAGAAATGGGAACACACTGAGGAGACACTTGTGGGAGCTACTGTGACTAAAACTGAGCTTCCCTACGCACAGGGAAGCAAGAGAAATGCTGATTTCATCAAGCCCAGTTACATACTCAGAATCTGTACTACTGCGCAAATAGGCACGTCTCTTTAGGCAAAAATATCATTTCTGACAAATTTGCCAAATGCTTCTCAGAAGTGTGCAACTTGTTCCCTGAGTTAGAAAACGTCGATAAACGTTCGTTTCTGCTAGCGCTGTGCTTCTACACATGTATTTGCTGAACGGTGAAAGCGCACAGTAATGCACTTTTCTCCCAGCAAATACACTGTTTCTAAGGAAATGGGAACACACTGAGGAGACACTTGTGGGAGCTACTGTGACTAAAACTGAGCTTCCCTACGCACAGGGAAGCAAGAGAAATGCTGATTTCATCAAGCCCAGTTACATACTCAGAATCTGTACTACTGCGCAAATAGGCATGTCTCTGTAGGCAAAAAACTCATTTCTGACAAAGTTGCCCAAATGCATCTCAGAAGTGTGCAACTTGTTCTCTGAGTTAGAAAACGTCGAGAAACGGTCGTTTCTGCTAGCGCTGTGCTTCTACACATGTACTTGCTGAACGGTGAAAGCGCACAGTAATGCACTTTTCTCCCAGCAAATACACTGTTTCTAAGGAAATGGGAACACACTGAGGAGACACTTGTGGGAGCTACTGTGACGAAAACTGAGCTTCCCTACGCACAGGAAAGCAAGAGAAATGCTGATTTCATCAAGCCCAGTTACATCCTCAGAATCTGTACTACTGTGCAAATAGGCATGTCTCTGTAGGCAAAAAACTCATTTCTGACAAAGTTGCCCAAATGCATCTCAGAAGTGTGCAACTTGTTCCCTGAGTTAGAAAACGTTGAGAAACGGTCTTTTCTGCTAGCGCTGTGCTTCTACACATGTATTTGCTTAACGGTGAATGCGCACAATAATGCACTTTTCTCCCAGCAAATACACTGTTTCTAAGGAAATGGGAACACACTGAGGAGACACTTGTGGGAGCTACAGTGACGAAAACTGAGCTTCCCTACGCACAGGGAAGCAAGAGAAATGCTGATTTCATCAAGCCCAGTTACATACTCAGAATCTGTACTACTGCGCAAATAGGCATGTCTCTGTAGGAAAAAAACTCATTTCTGACAAAGTTGCCCACATGCATCTCAGAAGTGTGCAACTTGTTCCCTGAGTTAGAAAACGTCGATAAACGTTCGTTTCTGCTAGCGCTGTGCTTCTACACATGTATTTGCTGAACGGTGAAAGCGCACAGTAATGCACTTTTCTCCCAGCAAATACAGTGTTTCTAAGGAAATGGGAACACACTGAGGAGACACTTGTGGGAGCTACTGTGACTAAAACTGAGCTTCCCTACGCACAGGGAAGCAAGAGAAATGCTGATTTCATCAAGCCCAGTTACATACTCAGAATCTGTACTACTGCGCAAATAGGCATGTCTCTGTAGGTAAAAAACTCATTTCTGACAAAGTTGCCCAAATGCATCTCAGAAGTGTGCAACTTGTTCTCTGAGTTAGAAAACATCGAGAAACGGTCTTTTCTGCTAGCGCTGTGCTTGTACACATGTACTTGCTGAACGGTGAAAGCGCACAGTAATGCACTTTTCTCCCAGCAAATACACTATTTCTAAAGAAATGGGAACACACTGAGGAGACACTTGTGGGAGCTACTGTGACTAAAACTGAGCTTCCCTATGCACAGGGAAGCAAGAGAAATGCTGATTTCATCAAGCCCAGTTACATACTCAGAATCTGTACTACTGCGCAAATAGGCACGTCTCTTTAGGCAAAAATATCATTTCTGACAAATTTGCCAAATGCATCTCAGAAGTGTGCAACTTGTTCCCTGAGTTAGAAAACTTCGATAAACGTTCGTTTCTGATAGCGCTGTGCTTCTACACATGTATTTGCTGAACGGTGAAAGCGCACAGTAATGCACTTTTCTCCCAGCAAATACACTGTTTCTAAGGAAATGGGAACACACTGAGGAGACACTTGTGGGAGCTACTGTGACTAAAACTGAGCTTCCCTACGCACAGGGAAGCAAGAGAAATGCTGATTTCATCAAGCCCAGTTACATACTCAGAATCTGTACTACTGCGCAAATAGGCACGTCTCTTTAGGCAAAAATATCATTTCTGACAAATTTGCCAAATGCATCTCAGAAGTGTGCAACTTGTTCCCTGAGTTAGAAAACTTCGATAAACGTTCGTTTCTGCTAGCGCTGTGCTTCTACACATGTATTTGCTGAACGGTGAAAGCGCACAGTAATGCACTTTTCTCCCAGCAAATACAGTGTTTCTAAGGAAATGGGAACACACTGAGGAGACACTTGTGGGAGCTACTGTGACTAAAACTGAGCTTCCCTACGCACAGGGAAGCAAGAGAAATGCTGATTTCACCAAGCCCAGTTACATACTCAGAATCTGTACTACTGCGCAAATAGGCATGTCTCTGTAGGTAAAAAACTCATTTCTGACAAAGTTGCCCAAATGCATCTCAGAAGTGTGCAACTTGTTCTCTGAGTTAGAAAACATCGAGAAACGGTCTTTTCTGCTAGCGCTGTGCTTGTACACATGTACTTGCTGAACGGTGAAAGCGCACAGTAATGCACTTTTCTCCCAGCAAATACACTATTTCTAAAGAAATGGGAACACACTGAGGAGACACTTGTGGGAGCTACTGTGACTAAAACTGAGCTTCCCTACGCACAGGGAAGCAAGAGAAATGCTGATTTCATCAAGCCCAGTTACATACTCAGAATCTGTACTACTGCGCAAATAGGCATGTCTCTGTAGGTAAAAAACTCATTTCTGACAAAGTTGCCCAAATGCATCTCAGAAGTGTGCAACTTGTTCTCTGAGTTAGAAAACATCGAGAAACGGTCTTTTCTGCTAGCGCTGTGCTTGTACACATGTACTTGCTGAACGGTGAAAGCGCACAGTAATGCACTTTTCTCCCAGCAAATACACTATTTCTAAAGAAATGGGAACACACTGAGGAGACACTTGTGGGAGCTACTGTGACTAAAACTGAGCTTCCCTATGCACAGGGAAGCAAGAGAAATGCTGATTTCATCAAGCCCAGTTACATACTCAGAATCTGTACTACTGCGCAAATAGGCACGTCTCTTTAGGCAAAAATATCATTTCTGACAAATTTGCCAAATGCATCTCAGAAGTGTGCAACTTGTTCCCTGAGTTAGAAAACTTCGATAAACGTTCGTTTCTGCTAGCGCTGTGCTTCTACACATGTATTTGCTGAACGGTGAAAGCGCACAGTAATGCACTTTTCTCCCAGCAAATACACTGTTTCTAAGGAAATGGGAACACACTGAGGAGACACTTGTGGGAGCTACTGTGACTAAAACTGAGCTTCCCTACGCACAGGGAAGCAAGAGAAATGCTGATTTCATCAAGCCCAGTTACATACTCAGAATCTGTACTACTGCGCAAATAGGCATGTCTCTGTAGGCAAAAGACTCATTTCTGACAAAGTTGCCCAAATGCATCTCAGAAGTGTGCAACTTGTTCTCTGAGTTGGAAAACGTCGAGAAACGGTCTTTTCTGCTAGCGCTGTGCTTCTACACATGTATTTGCTGAACGGTGAAAGCGCACAGTAATGCACTTTTCTCCCAGCAAATACAGTGTTTCTAAGGAAATGGGAACACACTGAGGAGACACTTGTGGGAGCTACTGTGACTAAAACTGAGCTTCCCTACGCACAGGGAAGCAAGAGAAATGCTGATTTCACCAAGCCCAGTTACATACTCAGAATCTGTACTACTGCGCAAATAGGCATGTCTCTGTAGGTAAAAAACTCATTTCTGACAAAGTTGCCCAAATGCATCTCAGAAGTGTGCAACTTGTTCTCTGAGTTAGAAAACATCGAGAAACGGTCTTTTCTGCTAGCGCTGTGCTTGTACACATGTACTTGCTGAACGGTGAAAGCGCACAGTAATGCACTTTTCTCCCAGCAAATACACTATTTCTAAAGAAATGGGAACACACTGAGGAGACACTTGTGGGAGCTACTGTGACTAAAACTGAGCTTCCCTACGCACAGGGAAGCAAGAGAAATGCTGATTTCATCAAGCCCAGTTACATACTCAGAATCTGTACTACTGCGCAAATAGGCATGTCTCTGTAGGTAAAAAACTCATTTCTGACAAAGTTGCCCAAATGCATCTCAGAAGTGTGCAACTTGTTCTCTGAGTTAGAAAACATCGAGAAACGGTCTTTTCTGCTAGCGCTGTGCTTGTACACATGTACTTGCTGAACGGTGAAAGCGCACAGTAATGCACTTTTCTCCCAGCAAATACACTATTTCTAAAGAAATGGGAACACACTGAGGAGACACTTGTGGGAGCTACTGTGACTAAAACTGAGCTTCCCTATGCACAGGGAAGCAAGAGAAATGCTGATTTCATCAAGCCCAGTTACATACTCAGAATCTGTACTACTGCGCAAATAGGCACGTCTCTTTAGGCAAAAATATCATTTCTGACAAATTTGCCAAATGCATCTCAGAAGTGTGCAACTTGTTCCCTGAGTTAGAAAACTTCGATAAACGTTCGTTTCTGCTAGCGCTGTGCTTCTACACATGTATTTGCTGAACGGTGAAAGCGCACAGTAATGCACTTTTCTCCCAGCAAATACACTGTTTCTAAGGAAATGGGAACACACTGAGGAGACACTTGTGGGAGCTACTGTGACTAAAACTGAGCTTCCCTACGCACAGGGAAGCAAGAGAAATGCTGATTTCATCAAGCCCAGTTACATACTCAGAATCTGTACTACTGCGCAAATAGGCATGTCTCTGTAGGTAAAAAACTCATTTCTGACAAAGTTGCCCAAATGCATCTCAGAAGCGTGCAACTTGGTCTCTGAGTTAGAAAACATCGAGAAACGGTCTTTTCTGCTAGCGCTGTGCTTCTACACATGTACTTGCTGAGCGGTGAAAGCGCACAGTAATGCACTTTTCTCCCAGCATATACACTATTTCTAAGGAAATGGGAACACACTGAGGAGACACTGGTGGGAGCTACTGTGACTAAAACTGAGCTTCCCTACGCACAGGGAAGCAAGAGAAATGCTGATTACATCAAGCCCAGTTATATACTCAGAATCTGTACTACTGCGCAAATAGGCATGTTTCTGTAGGAAAAAAACTCATTTCTGACAAAGTTGCCCAAATGCATCTCAGAAGTGTGCAACTTGTTCCGTGAGTTAGAAAACGTCGAGAAACGTTCGTTTCTGCTAGCGCTGTGCTTCTACACATGTATTTGCTGAACGGTGAAAGCGCACAGTAATGCACTTTTCTCCTAGCAAATACACTGTTTCTAAGGAAATGGGAACACACTGAGGAGACACTTGTGGGAGCTACTGTGACTAAAACTGAGCTTCCCTACGCACAGGGAAGAAAGAGAAATGCTGATTTCATCAAGCCCAGTTACATACTCAGAATCTGTACTACTGCGCAAATAGGCATGTCTCTTTAGGCAAAAAACTCATTTCTGACAAAGTTGACCAAATGCATCTCAGAAGTGTGCAACTTGTTCCCTGAGTTAGAAAACTTCGAGAAACGGTCTTTTCTGCCAGCGCTGTGCTTCTACACATGTATTTGCTGAACGGTGAAAGCACACAGTAATGCACTTTTCTCCCAGCAAATACACTGTTTCTAAGGAAATGGGAACACACTGAGGAGACACTTGTGGGAGCTACTGTGACTAAAACTGAGCTTCCCTACGCACAGGGAAGCAAGAGAAATGCTGATTTCATCAAGCCCAGTTACATACTCAGAATCTGTACTACTGCGCAAATAGGCATGTCTCTGTAGGCAAAAAACTCATTTCTGACAAAGTTGCCCAAATGCATCTCAGAAGTGTGCAACTTGTTCCCTGAGTTAGAAAACGTCGAGAAACGGTCGTTTCTGCTAGCGCTGTGCTTCTACACATGTATTTGCTGAACGGTGAAAGCGCACAGTAATGCACTTTTCTCCCAGCAAATACACTGTTTCTAAGGAAATGGGAACACACTGAGGAGACACTTGTGGGAGCTACTGGGACTAAAACTGAGCTTCCCTATGCACAGAAAAGCAAGAGAAATGCTGATTTCATCAAGCCCAGTTACATACTCAGAATCTGTACTACTGCGCAAATAGGCATGTCTCTGTAGGCAAAAAACTCATTTCTGACAAAGTTGCCAAATGCATCTCAGAAGTGTGCAACTTGTTCTCTGAGTTAGAAAACGTCGAGAAACTTTCGTTTCTGCTAGCGCTGTGCTTCTACACATGTATTTGCTGAACGGTGAAAGCGCACAGTAATGCACTTTTCTCCCAGCAAATACACTGTTTCTAAGGAAATGGAAACACACTGAGGAGACACTTGTGGGAGCTACTGTGACTAAAACTGAGCTTCCCTACGCACAGGGAAGCAAGAGAAATGCTGATTTCATCAAGTCCAGTTACATACTCAGAATCTGTACTACTGCGCAAATAGGCATGTCTCTTTAAGGCAAAAAACTCATTTCTGACAAAGTTGACCAAATGCATCTCAGAAGTGTGCAACTTGTTCCCTGAGTTAGAAAACGTCGAGAAACGGTCTTTTCTGCTAGCGCTGTGCTTCTACACATGTATTTGCTGAACGGTGAAAGCGCACAATAATGCACTTTTCTCCCAGCAAATACACTGTTTCTAAGGAAATGGGAACACACTGAGGAGACACTTGTGGGAGCTTCTGTGACTAAAACTGAGCTTCCCTACGCACAGGGAAGCAAGAGAAATGCTGATTTCATCAAGCCCAGTTACATACTCAGAATCTGTACTACTGCTCAAATAGGCATGTCTCTGTAGGTAAAAAACTCATTTCTGACAAAGTTGCCCAAATGCATCTCAGAAGTGTGCAACTTGTTCTCTGAGTTAGAAAACATCGAGAAACGGTCTTTTCTGCTAGCGCTGTGCTTCTACACATGTACTTGCTGAACGGTGAAAGTGCACAGTAATGCACTTTTCTACCAGCAAATACACTGTTTCTAAGGAAATGAAAACACACTGAGGAGACACTTGTGGGAGCTACTGTGACTAAAACTGAGCTTCCCTACGCACAGGGAAGCAAGAGAAATGCTGATTACATCAAGCCCAGTTACATACTCAGAATCTGTACTACTGCGCAAATAGGCACGTCTCTTTAGGCAAAAAACTCATTTCTGACAAATTTGCCAAATGCATCTCAGAAGGGTGCAACTTGTTCTCTGAGTTAGAAAACGTCAAGAAACGTTTGTTTCTGCTAGCGCTGTGCTTCTACACATGTATTTGCTGAACGGTGAATGCGCTCAGTAATGCACTTTTCTCCCAGCAAATACACTGTTTCTAAGGAAATGGGAACACACTGAGGAGACACTTGTGGGAGCTACTGTGACTAAAACTGAGCTTCCCTACGCACAGGGAAGCAAGAGAAATGCTGATTTCATCAAGCCCAGTTACATACTCAGAATCTGTACTACTGCGCAAATAGGCATGTCTCTTTAGGCAAAAAACTCATTTCTGACAAAGTTGCCCAAATGCATCTCAGAAGGGTGCAACTTGTTCCCTGAGTTAGAAAACATCGAGAAACGGTCTTTTCTGCCAGCGCTGTGCTTCTACACATGTATTTGCTGAACGGTGAAAGCGCACAGTAATGCACTTTTCTCCCAGCAAATACACTGTTTCTAAGGAAATGGGAACACACTGAGGAGACACTTGTGGGAGCTACTGTGACTAAAACTGAGCTTCCCTACGCACTGGGAAGCAAGAGAAATGCTGATCTCTTCAAGCCCAGTTACATACTCAGAATCTGTACTACTGCGTAAATAGGCACGTCTCTGTAGGCAAAAAACTCATTTCTGACAAAGTTGCCCAAATGCATCTCAGAAGTGTGCAACTTGTTCCCTGAGTTAGAAAACGTGGAGAAACGGTCGTTTCTGCTAGCGCTGTGCTTCTACACATGTATTTGCTGAACGGTGAAAGCGCACAGTAATGCACTTTTCTCCCAGCAAATACACTGGTTCTAAGGAAATGGGAACACACTGAGGAGACACTTGTGGGAGCTACTGTGACTAAAACTGAGCTTCCCTACGCACAGGGAAGCAAGAGAAATGCTGATTTCATCAAGCCCAGTTACATACTCAGAATCTGTACTACTGCGCAAATAGGCATGTCTCTGTAGGCAAAAGACTCATTTCTGACAAAGTTGCCCAAATGCATCTCAGAAGTGTGCAACTTGTTCTCTGAGTTGGAAAACGTCGAGAAACGGTCTTTTCTGCTAGCGCTGTGCTTCTACACATGTATTTGCTGAACGGTGAAAGTGCACAGTAATGCACTTTTACCCCAGCAAATACATTGTTTCTAAGGAAATGGGAACACACTAAGGAGACACTTGTGGGAGCTACTGTGACTAAAACTGAGCTTCCCTACGCACAGGGAAGCAAGAGAAATGCTGATTTCATCAAGCCCAGTTACATACTCAGAATCTGTACTACTGCGCAAATAGGCATGTCTCTGTAGGCAAAAAAGTCATTTCTGACAAAGTTGCCCAAATGCATCTCAGAAGTGTGCAACTTGTTCCCTGAGTTAGAAAACGTCGAGCAACGGTCATATCTTCTAGCGCTGTGCTTCTACACATGTATTTGCTGAACGGTGAAAGCGCACAGTAAAGCACTTTTCTCCCAGCAAATACACTGTTTCTAAGGAAATGGGAACACACTGAGGAGACACTTGTGGGAGCTACTGGGACTAAAACTGAGCTTCCCTACGCACAGGGAAGCAAGGGAAATGCTGATTTCATCAAGCCCAGTTACATACTCAGAATCTGTACTACTGCGCAAATAGGCATGTCTCTATAGGCAAAAAACTCATTTCTGACAAAGTTGCCCAAATGCATCTCAGAAGTGTGCAACTTGTTCCCTGAGTTAGAAAACGTCGAGAAACGTTCGTTTCTGCTAGCGCTGTGCTTCTACACATGTATTTGCTGAACGGTGAAAGCGCACAGTAATGCACTTTTCTCCCAGCAAATACACTGTTTCTAAGGAAATGGGAACACACTGAGGAGACACTTGTGGGAGCTACTGTGACTAAAACTGAGCTTCCCTACGCACAGGGAAGCAAGAGAAATGCTGATTTCATCAAGCCCAGTTACATCCTCAGAATCTGTACTACTGCGCAAATAGGCATGTCTCTGTAGGCAAAAGACTCATTTCTGACAAAGTTGCCCAAATGCATCTCAGAAGTGTGCAACTTGTTCTCTGAGTTGGAAAACGTCGAGAAACGGTCGTTTCTGCTAGCGCTGTGCTTCTACACATGTACTTGCTGAACGGTGAAAGTGCACAGTAATGCACTTTTCCCCCAGCAAATACATTGTTTCTAAGGAAATGGGAACACACTGAGGAGACACTTGTGGGAGCTACTGTGACTAAAACTGAGCTTCCCTACGCACAGGGAAGCAAGAGAAATGCTGATTTCATCAAGCCCAGTTACATACTCAGAATCTGTACTACTGCGCAAATAGGCATGTCTCTGTAGGCAAAAAACTCATTTCTGACAAAGTTGCCCAAATGCATCTCAGAAGTGTGCAACTTGTTCCCTGAGTTAGAAAACGTCGAGAAACGGTCATATCTTCTAGCGCTGTGCTTCTACACATGTATTTGCTGAACGGTGAAAGCGCACAGTAAAGCACTTTTCTCCCAGCAAATACACTGTTTCTAAGGAAATGGGAACACACTGAGGAGACACTTGTGGGAGCTACTGTGACTAAAACTGAGCTTCTCTACGCACAGGGAAGCAAGAGAAATGCTGATTTCATCAAGCCCAGTTACATACACAGAATCTGTACTACTGCGCAAATAGGCATGTCTCTATAGGCAAAAAACTCATTTCTGACAAAGTTGCCCAAATGCATCTCAGAAGTGTGCAACTTGTTCCCTGAGTTAGAAAACGTCGAGAAACGGTCTTTTCTGCTAGCGCTGTGCTTCTACACATGTATTTGCTCAACGGTGAAAGCGCACAGTAATGCACTTTTCTCCCAGCAAATACACTGTTTCTAAGGAAATGGGAACACACTGAGGAGACACTTGTGGGAGTTACTGTGACTAAAACTGAGCTTCCCTACGCACAGGGAAGCAAGAGAAATGCTGATTTCATCAAGCCCAGTTACATACTCAGAATCTGTACTACTGCGCAAATAGGCATGTCTCTGTAGGCAAAAAACTCATTTCTGACAAAGTTGCCCAAATGCATCTCAGAAGTGTGCAACTTGTTCCCTGAGTTAGAAAACGTCGAGAAACGTTCGTTTCTGCTAGCGCTGTGCTTCTACACATGTATTTGCTGAACGGTGAAAGCGCACTGTAATGCACTTTTCTCCCAGCAAATACACTGTTTCTAAGGAAATGGGAACACAGTGAGGAGACACTTGTGGGTGCTACTGTGACTAAAACTGAGCTTTCCTACACACAGGGAAGCAAGAGAAGTGCTGATTTCATCAAGCCCAGTTACATACTCAGAATCTGTACTACTGTGCAAATAGGCATTTCTCTTTAGGCAAAAAACTCATTTCTGACAAAGTTGCCCAAATGCATCTCAGAAGTGTGCAACTTGTTCCCTGAGTTAGAAAACGTCGAGAATCGGTCGTTTCGGCTAGCGCTGTGCTTCTACACATGTATTTGCTGAACGGTGAAAGCTCACAGTAATGCACTTTTCTCCCAGAAAATACACTGTTTCTAAGAAAATGGGAACACATTGAGGAAACACTTGTGGGAGGTACTGTGACTAAAACTGAGCTTCCCTACGCACAGGAAAGCAAGAGAAATGCTGATTTCATCAAGCCCAGTTACATACTCAGAATCTGTACTACTGCGCAAATAGGCACGTCTCTTTAGGCAAAAAACTCATTTCTGACAAATTTGCCAAATGCATCTCAGAAGTGTGCAACTTGTTCCCTGAGTTAGAAAACGTCGAGAAATGTTCGTTTCTGCTAGCACTGTGCATCTACACATGTATTTGCTGAACGGTGAAAGCGCACACTAATGCACATTTCTCCTAGCAAAAACACTGTTTCTAAGGAAATGGGAACACACTGAGGAGACACTTGTGGGAGCTCCTGTAACTAAAAGTGAGCTTCCCTACGCACAGGGAATCAAGAGAAATGCTGATTTCATCAAGCCCAGTTACATACTCAGAATCTGTACTACTGCACAAAAAGGCATGTCTCTTTAGGCAAAAAACTCATTTCTGACAAAGTTGCCCAAATGCATCTCAGAAGTGTGCAACTTGTTCCCTGAGTTAGAAAACGTCGAGAAATGTTCGTTTCTGCTAGCGCTGTGCTTCTATACATGTATTTGCTGAACGGTGAAAGCGCAAAGTAATGCACTTTTCTCCCAGCAAATACACTGTTTCTAAGGAAATGGGAACACACTGAGGAGACACTTGTGGGAGCTACTGTGACTAAAACTGAGCTTCCCTATGCACAGGGAAGCAAGAGAAATGATGATTTCATCAAGCCCAGTTACATACTCAGAATCTGTACTACTGCGCAAATAGGCATGTCTCTGTAGGCAAAAAACTCATTTCTGACAAAGTTGCCCAAATGCATCTCAGAAGTGTGCAACCTTTTCCCTGAGTTAGAAAACGTCGAGAAACGTTCGTTTCTGCTAGCGCTGTGCTTCTACACATGTATTTGCTGAACGGTGAAAGCGCACAGTAATGCACTTTTCTCCCAGCAAATACACTGTTTCTAAGGCACTGGGAACACACTGAGGAGACACTGTGGGAGCTACTGTGACTAAAACTGAGCTTCCCTACGCACAGGGAAGCCAGAGAAATGCTGATTTCATCAAGCCCAGTTACATACTCAGAATCTGTACTACTGCGCAAATAGGCATGTCTCTGTAGGCAAAAAACTCATTTCGGACAAAGTTGCCCAAATGCATCTCAGAAGTGTGCAACTTGTTCCCTGAGTTAGAAAACGTCGAGAAACTTTCGTTTCTGCTAGCGCTGTGCTTCTACACATGTATTTGCTGAACGGTGAAAGCGCACAGTAATGCACTTTTCTCCCAGCAAATACACTGTTTCTAAGGAAATGGGAACACACTGAGGAGACACTTGTGGGAGCTACTGTGACTAAAACTGAGCTTCCCTATGCACAGGGAAGCAAGAGAAATGATGATTTCATCAAGCCCAGTTACATACTCAGAATCTGTACTACTGCGCAAATAGGCATGTCTCTGTAGGCAAAAAACTCATTTCTGACAAAGTTGCCCAAATGCATCTCAGAAGTGTGCAACCTTTTCCCTGAGTTAGAAAACGTCGAGAAACGTTCGTTTCTGCTAGCGCTGTGCTTCTACACATGTATTTGCTGAACGGTGAAAGCGCACAGTAATGCACTTTTCTCCCAGCAAATACACTGTTTCTAAGGCACTGGGAACACACTGAGGAGACACTTGTGGGAGCTACTGTGACTAAAACTGAGCTTCCCTACGCACAGGGAAGCCAGAGAAATGCTGATTTCATCAAGCCCAGTTACATACTCAGAATCTGTACTACTGCGCAAATAGGCATGTCTCTGTAGGCAAAAAACTCATTTCGGACAAAGTTGCCCAAATGCATCTCAGAAGTGTGCAACTTGTTCCCTGAGTTAGAAAACGTCGAGAAACTTTCGTTTCTGCTAGCGCTGTGTTTCTACACATGTATTTGCTGAACGGTGAAAGCGCACAGTAATGCACTTTTCTCCCAGCAAATACACTGTTTCTAAGGAAATGGGAACACACTGAGGAGACACTTGTGGGAGCTACTGTGACTAAAACTGAGCTTCCCTATGCACAGGGAAGCTAGAGAAATGCTGATTTCATCAAGCCCAGTTACATACTCAGAATCTGTTCTACTGCGCAAATAGACATGTCTCTGTAGGCAAAAAACTCATTTCTGACAAAGTTGCCCAAATGCATCTCAGAAGTGTGCAACCTGTTCCCTGAGTTAGAAAACGTCGAGAAACGTTCGTTTCTGCTAGCGCTGTGCTTCTCCACATGTATTTGTTGAACGGTGAAAGCTCACAGTAATGCACTTTTCTCCCAGCAAATACACTGTTTCTAAGGCACTGGGAACACACTGAGGAGACACTTGTGGGAGCTACTGTGACTAAAACTGAGCTTCCCTACGCACAGGGAAGCCAGAGAAATGCTGATTTCATCAAGCCCAGTTACATACTCAGAATCTGTACTACTGCGCAAATAGGCATGTCTCTGTAGGCAAAAAACTCATTTCTGACTAAGTTGCCCAAATGCATCTCAGAAGTGTGCAACTTGTTCCCTGAGTTAGAAAACGTCGAGAAACTTTCGTTTCTGCTAGCGCTGTGCTTCTACACATGTATTTGCTGAACGGTGAAAGCGCACAGTAATGCACTTTTCTTGCAGCAAATACACTGTTTCTAAGGAAATGGGGACACACTGAAGAGACACTTGTGGGAGCTACTGTGACTAAAACTGATCTTCCCTATGAACAGGGAAGCTAGAGAAATGCTGATTTCATCAAGCCCAGTTACATACTCAGAATCTGTTCTACTGCGCAAATAGACATGTCTCTGTAGGCAAAAAACTCATTTCTGACAAAGTTGCCCAAATGCATCTCAGAAGTGTGCAACCTGTTCCCTGAGTTAGAAAACGTCGAGAAACGTTCGTTTCTGCTAGCGCTGTGCTTCTCCACATGTATTTGTTGAACGGTGAAAGCTCACAGTAATGCACTTTTCTCCCCGCAAATACACTGTTTCTAAGGAACTGGGAACACACTGAGGAGACACTTGTGGGAGCTACTGTGACTAAAACTGAGCTTCCCTACGCACAGGGAAGCAAGAGAAATGCTGATTTCATCAAGCCCAGTTACATACTCAGAATCTGTACTACTGCGCAAATAGGCATGTCTCTGTAGGCAAAATACTCATTTCTGACAAAGTTGCCAAAATGCGTCTCAGAAGTGTGCAACTTGTTCCCTGAGTTAGAAAACGTTGAGAAACGTTCGTTTCTGCTAGCGCTGTGCTTCTACACATGTATTTGCTGAACGGTGAAAGCGCACAGTGATGCACTTTTCTCCCAGCAAATACACTGTTTCTAAGGAAATTGGAACACACTGAGGAGACACTTGTGGGAGCTACTGGGACTAAAATTGAGCTTCCCTACGCACAGGGAAGCAAGAGAAATGCTGATTTCATCAAGCCCAGGGACATACTCAGAATCTGTACTACTGCGCAAATAGGCATGTCTCTGTAGGCAAAAAACTCATTTCTGACAAAGTTGCCCAAATGCATCTCAGAAGTGTGCAACTTGTTCCCTGAGTTAGAAAACGTCGAGAAACGTTCGTTTCTGCTAGCGCTGTGCTTCTACACATGTATTTGCTGAACGGTGAAAGCGCACAGTAATGCACTTTTCTCCCAGCAAATACACTGTTTCTAAGGAAATGGGAACAGAGTGAGGAGACACTTGTGGGAGCTCCTGTGACTAAAACTGAGCTTCCCTACACACAGGGAAGCAAGAGAAATGCTGATTTCATCAAGCCCAGTTACATACTCAGAATCTGTGCTACTGCGCTAATAGGCATGTCTCTGTAGGCAAAAAACTCATTTCTGACAAAGTTGCCCAAATGCATCTCAGAAGTGTGCAACTTGTTCCCTGAGTTAGAAAACGTCGAGAAACGTTCGTTTCTGCTAGCGCTGTGCTTCTACACATGTATTTGCTGAACGGTTAAAGCGCACAGTAATGCACTTTTCTCCCAGCAAATACACTGTTTCTAAGGAAATGGGAACACACTGAAGAGACACTTGTGGGAGCTACTGTGACTAAAACTGAGCTTCCCTACGCAAAGGGAAGCAAGAGAAATGCTGATTTCATCAAGCCCAGTTACATACTCAGAATCTGTACTACTGCGCAAATAGGCATGTCTCTGTAGGCAAAAAACTCATTTCTGACAAAGTTGCCCAAATGCATCTCAGAAGTGTGCCACTTGTTCCCTGAGTTAGAAAACGTCGAGAAACGGTCGTTTCTGCTAGCGCTGTGCTTCTACACATGTATTTGCTGAACGGTGAAAGCGCACAGTGATGCACTTTTCTCCCAACAAATACACTGTTTCTAAGGAACTGGGAACACACTGAGGAGACACTTGTGGGAGCTACTGTGACTAAAACTGAGCTTCCCTACGAACAGGGAAGCAAGAGAAATGCTGATTTCATCAAGCCCAGTTATATACTCAGAATCTGTACTACTGCGCAAATAGGCATGTCTCTGTATGCAAAAAACTCATTTCTGACAAAGTTGCCCAACTGCTTCTCAGAAGTGTGCAACTTGTTCCCTGAGTTAGAAAACGTCGAGAACCGTTCGTTTCCGCTAGCGCTGTGCTTCTACACATGTATTTGCTGAACGGTGAAAGCGCACAGTAATGCACTTTTCTCCCAGCAAATACACTGTTTCTAAGGAAATGGGAACACACTGAGGACACACTTGTGGGAGCTACTGGGACTAAAACTGAGCTTCCCTACGCACAGGGAAGAAAGAGAAATGCTGATTTCATCAAGCCCAGTTACATACTCAGAATCTGTACTACTGCGCAAATAGGCATGTCTCTGTAGGCAAAAAACTCATTTCTGACAAAGTTGCCCAAATGCTTCTCAGAAGTGTGCAACTTGTTCCCTGAGTTAGAAAACGTTGAGAAACAGTCGTTTCTGCTAGCGCTGTGCTTCTACACATGTATTTGCTGAACGGTGAAAGCGCACAGTAATGCACTTTTCTCCCAGCAAATACACTGTTTCTAAGGAAATGGGAACACACTGAGGAGACACTTGTGGGAGCTACTGGGACTAAAACTGAGCTTCCCTACGCACAGGGAAGCAAGAGAAATGCTGATTTCATCAAGCCCAGTTACATACTCAGAATCTGTACTACTGCGCAAATAGGCATGTCTCTGTAGGCAAAAAACTCATTTCTGACAAAGTTGCCCAAATGCATCTCAGAAGTGTGCAACTTGTTCCCTGAGTTAGAAAACGTCGAGAAACGTTCGTTTCTGCTAGCGCTGTGCCTCTACACATGTATTTGCTGAACGGTGAAAGCGCACAGTAATGCACTTTTCTCCCAGCAAATACACTGTTTCTAAGGAAATGGGAACACACTGAGGAGACACTTGTTTGAGCTACTGTGACTAAAACTGAGCTTCCCTACGCACAGGGAAGCAAGAGAAATGCTGATTTCATCAAGCCCAGTTACATACTCAGAATCTGTACTACTGCGCAAATAGGCATGTCTCTCTAGGCAAAAAACTCATTTCTGACAAAGTTGCCCAAATGCATCTCAGAAGTGTGCAACTTGTTCCCTGAGTTAGAAAACGTCGAGAAACGGTCGTTTCTGCTAGCGCTGTGCTTCTACACATGTATTTGCTGAACGGTGAAAGCGCACAGTGATGTGCTTTTCTCCCAGAAAATACACTGTTTCTAAGGAAATGGGAACACACTGAGGAGACAATTGTGGGAGCTACTGTGACTAAAACTGAGCTTCCCTACACACAGGGAAGCAAGAGAAATGCTGATTTCATCAAGCCCAGTTACATACTCAGAATCGGTACTACTGCGCAAATAGGCATGTCTCTGTAGGCAAAAAACTCATTTCTGACAAAGTTGCCCAAATGCATCTCAGAAGTGTGCAACTTGTTCCCTGAGTTAGAAAACGTCGAGAAACGTTCGTTTCTGCTAGCGCTGTGCTTCTACACATGTATTTGCTGAACGGTGAAAGCGCACAGTAATGCACTTTTCTCCCAGCAAATACACTGTTTCTAAGGAAATGGGAACACACTGAGGAGACACTTGTGGGAGCTACTGGGACTAAAACTGAGCTTCCGTACGCACAGAGAAGCAAGAGAAATGCTGATTTCATCAAGCCCAGTTACATACTCAGAATCTGTACTACTGCGCAAATAGGCATGTCTCTGTAGGCAAAAAACTCATTTCTGACAAAGTTGCCCAAATGCTTCTCAGAAGTGTGCAACTTGTTTTCTGAGTTAGAAAACGTCGAGAAACGTTCTTTTCTGCTAGCGCTGTGCTTCTACACATGTATTTGCTGAACGGTGAAAGCGCACAGTAATGCACTTTCTCCCAGCAAATACACTGTTTCTAAGGAAATGGGAACACACTGAGGAGACACTTGTGGGAGCTACTGGGACTAAAACTGAGCTTCCCTACACACAGGGAAGCAAGAGAAATGCTGATTTCATCAAGCCCAGTTACATCCTCAGAATCTGTACTACTGCGCAAATAGGCATGTCTCTGTAGGCAAAAAACTCATTTCTGACAAAGTTGCCCAAATGCATCTCAGAAGTGTGCAACTTGTTCCCTGAGTTAGAAAACATCGAGAAACGTTCGTTTCTGCTAGCGCTGTGCTTCTACACATGTATTTGCTGAACGGTGAAAGCGCACAGTAATGCACTTTTCTCCCAGCAAATACACTGTATCTAAGGAAATGGGCACACACTGAGGAGACACTTATGGGAACTACTGTGACTAAAACTGAGCTTCCCTACGCACAGGGAAGCAAGAGAAATGCTGATTTCATCAAGCCCTGTTACATACTCAGAATCTGTACTACTGCGCAAATAGGCATGTCTCTGTAGGCAAAAAACTCATTTCTGACAAAGTTGCCAAATGCATTTCAGAAGTGTGCAACTTGTTCCCTGAGTTAGAAAACGTCGAGAAACGGTCGTTTCAGCTAGCGCTGTGCTTCTACACATGTATTTGCTGAACGGTGAAAGGGCACAGTAATGCACTTTTCTCCCAGCAAATACACTGTTTCTAAGGAAATGGGAACACACTGAGGAGACACTTGTGGGAGCTACTGTGACTAAAACTGAGCTTCCCTACGCACAGGGAAGCAAGAGAAATGCTGATTTCATCAAGCCCAGTTACATACTCAGAATCGGTACTACTGCGCAAATAGGCATGTCTCTGTAGGCAAAAAACTCATTTCTGACAAAGTTGCCCAAATGCATCTCAGAAGTGTGCAACTTGTTCCCTGAGTTAGAAAACGTCGAGAAACGGTCGTTTCTGTTAGCGCTGTGCTTCTACACATGTATTTGCTGAACGGTGAAAGCGCACAGTAATGCACTTTTCTCCCAGCAAATACACTGTTTCTAAGGAAATGGAAACACACTGAGGAGACACTTGTGGGAGCTACTGTGACTAAAACTGAGCTTCCCTACGCACAGGGAAGCAAGAGAAATGCTGATTTCATCAAGCCCAGTTACATACTCAGAATCTGTACTACTGCGCAAATAGGCATGTCTCTGTAGGCAAAAAAATCATTTCTGACAAAGTTGCCCAAATGCATCTCAGAAGTGTGCCACTTGGTCCCTGAGTTAGAAAACGTCGAGAAACGGTCGTTTCAGCTAGCGCTGTGCTTCTACACATGTATTTGCTGAACGGTGAAAGCGCACAGTAATGCACTTTTCTCCCAGCAAATACACTGTTTCTAAGGAAATGGGAACACACTGAGGAGACACTTGTGGGAGCTCCTGTGACTAAAACTGAGCTTCCCTACGCACAGGGAAGCAAGAGAAATGCTGATTTCATCAAGCCCAGTTACATACTCAGAATCTGTACTACTGCGCAAATAGGCATGTCTCTGTAGGCAAAAAACTCATTTCTGACTAAGTTGCCCAAATGCATCTCAGAAGTGTGCAACTTGTTCCCTGAGTTAGAAAACGTCGAGAAACGGTCGTGTCTGTTAGAGCTGTGCTTCTACACATGTATTTGCTGAACGGTGAAAGCGCACAGTAATGCACTTTTCTCCCAGCAAATACACTGTTTCTAAGGAACTGGGAACACACTGAGGAGACACTTGTGGGAGCTACTGTGACTAAAACTGAGCTTCCCTACGCACAGGGAAGCAAGAGAAATGCTGATTTCATCCAGCCCAGTTACATACTCAGAATCTGTACTACTGCGCAAATAGGCATGTCTCTTTAGGCAAAAAATTCATTTCTGACAAAATTGCCCAAATGCATCTCAGAAGTGTGCATCTTGTTCCGTGAGTTAGAAAACATCGAGAAACGGTCGTTTCTGCTAGCGCTGTGCTTCTACACATGTATTTGCTGAACGGTGAAAGCGCACAGTAATGCACTTTTCTCCCAGGAAAAACACTGTTTCTAAGGAAATGGGAACACACTGAGGAGACACTTGTGGGAGCTACAGTGACTAAAACTGAGCTTCCCTACGCACAGGGAAGCAAGAGAAATGCTGATTTCATCAAGCCCAGTTACATACTCAGAATCTGTACTACTGCGCAAATAGGCATGTCTCTGTAGGCAAAAAACTCATTTCTGACAAAGTTGCCAAATGCATTTCAGAAGTGTGCAACTTGTTCCCTGAGTTAGAAAACGTCAAGAAACGGTCGTTTCAGCTAGCGCTGTGCTTCTACACATGTATTTGCTGAACGGTGAAAGCGCACAGTAATGCACTTTTCTCCCAGCAAATACACTGTTTCTAAGGAAATGGGAACACACTGAGGAGACACTTGTGGGAGCTACTGTGACTAAAACTGAGCTTCCCTACGCACAGGGAAGCAAGAGAAATGCTGATTTCATCAAGCCCAGTTACATACTCAGAATCGGTACTACTGCGCAAATAGGCATGTCTCTGTAGGCAAAAAACTCATTTCTGACAAAGTTGCCCAAATGCATCTCAGAAGTGTGCAACTTGTTCTCTGAGTTAGAAAACGTCGAGAAACGGTCGTTTCTGTTAGCGCTGTGCTTCTACACATGTATTTGCTGAACGGTGAAAGCGCATAGTAATGCACTTTTCTCCCAGCAAATACACTGTTTCTAAGGAAATGGAAACACACTGAGGAGACACTTGTGGGAGCTACTGTGACTAAAACTGAGCTTCCCTACGCACAGGGAAGCAAGAGAAATGCTGATTTCATCAAGCCCAGTTACATACTCAGAATCTGTACTACTGCGCAAATAGGCATGTCTCTGTAGGCAAAAAAATCATTTCTGACAAAGTTGCCCAAATGCATCTCAGAAGTGTGCCACTTGGTCCCTGAGTTAGAAAACGTCGAGAAACGGTCGTTTCAGCTAGCGCTGTGCTTCTACACATGTATTTGCTGAACGGTGAAAGCACACAGTAATGCACTTTTCTCCCAGCAAATACACTGTTTCTAAGGAAATGGGAACACACTGAGGAGACACTTGTGGGAGCTCCTGTGACTAAAACTGAGCTTCCCTACGCACAGGGAAGCAAGAGAAATGCTGATTTCATCAAGCCCAGTTACATACTCAGAATCTGTACTACTGCGCAAATAGGCATGTCTCTGTAGGCAAAAAACTCATTTCTGACTAAGTTGCCCAAATGCATCTCAGAAGTGTGCAACTTGTTCCCTGAGTTAGAAAACGTCGAGAAACGGTCGTTTCTGTTAGAGCTGTGCTTCTACACATGTATTTGCTGAACGGTGAAAGCGCACAGTAATGCACTTTTCTCCCAGCAAATACACTGTTTCTAAGGAACTGGGAACACACTGAGGAGACACTTGTGGGAGCTACTGTGACTAAAACTGAGCTTCCCTACGCACAGGGAAGCAAGAGAAATGCTGATTTCATCCAGCACAGTTACATACTCAGAATCTGTACTACTGCGCAAATAGGCATGTCTCTTTAGGCAAAAAATTCATTTCTGACAAAATTGCCCAAATGCATCTCAGAAGTGTGCATCTTGTTCCGTGAGTTAGAAAACATCGAGAAACGGTCGTTTCTGCTAGCGCTGTGCTTCTACACATGTATTTGCTGAACGGTGAAAGCGCACAGTAATGCACTTTTCTCCCAGGAAAAACACTGTTTCTAAGGAAATGGGAACACACTGAGGAGACACTTGTGGGAGCTACAGTGACTAAAACTGAGCTTCCCTACGCACAGGGAAGCAAGAGAAATGCTGATTTCATCAAGCCCAGTTACCTACTCAGAATCTGTACTACTGCGCAAATAGGCATGTCTCTGTAGGCAAAAAACTCATTTCTGACAAAGTTGCCCAAATGCATCTCAGAAGTGTGCAACTTGTTCCCTGAGTTAGACAACGTCGAGAAACGGTCGTTTCTGCTAGCGCTGTGCTTCTACTCATGTACTTGCTGAACGGTGAAAGCGCACAGTAATGCACTTTTCTCCCAGCAAATACACTGTTTCTAAGGAAATGGGAACACACTGAGGAGACACTTGTGGGAGCTACTGTGACTAAAACTGAGCTTCCCTACGCACAGGGAAGCAAGAGAAATGCTGATTTCATCAAGCACAGTTACATACTCAGAATCTGTACTACTGCGCAAATAGGCATGTCTCTGTAGGCAAAAAACTCATTTCTGACAAAGTTGCCCAAATGCATCTCAGAAGTTTGCAACTTGTTCCCTGAGTTAGAAAACGTCGAGAAACGGTCGTTTCTGCTAGCGCTGTGCTTCTACACTTGTATTTGCTGAACGGTGAAAGCGCACAGTAATGCACTTTTCTCCCAGCAAATACACTGTTTCTAAGGAAATGGGAACACACTGAGGAGACACTTGTGGGAGCTACTGTGACTAAAACTGAGCTTCCCTACGCACAGGGAAGCAAGAGAAATGCTGATTTCACCAAGCCCAGTTACATACTCAGAATCTGTACTACTGCGCAAATAGGCATGTCTCTGTAGGCAAAAAACTCATTTCTGACAAAGTTGCCCAAATGCATCTCAGAAGTGTGCAACTTGTTCCCTGAGTTAGAAAACATCGAGAAACGTTCGTTTCTGCTAGCGCTGTGCTTCTACACATGAATTTGCTGAACGGTGAAAGCGCACAGTAAGGCACTTTTCTCCCAGCAAATACACTGTTTCTAAGGAACTGGGCACACACTGAGGAGACACTTGTGGGAGCTACTGTGACTAAAACTGAGCTTCCCTACACACAGGGAAGCAAGAGAAATGCTGATTTCATCAAGCCCAGTTACATACTCAGAATCTGTACTACTGCGCAAATAGGCATGTCTCTGTAGGCAAAAAACTCATTTCTGACAAAGTTGCCCAAATGCATCTCAGAAGTGTGCAACTTGTTCCCTGAGTTAGAAAACGTCGAGAAACGGTCGTTTCTGCTAGCGCTGTGCTTCTACACATGTATTTGCTGAACGGTGAAAGCGCACAGTAATGCACTTTTCTCCCAGCAAATACACTGTTTCTAAGGAAATGGGAACACACTGAGGGTACACTTGTGGGAGCTACTGTGACTAAAACTGAGCTTCCCTACGCACAGGAAAGCAAGAGAAATGCTGATTTCATCAAGCCCAGTTACATACTCAGAATCTGTACTACTGCGCAAATAGGCATGTCTCTTTATTCAAAAAACTCATTTCTGACAAAGTTGCCCAAATGCATCTCAGAAGTGTGCAACTTGTTCCCTGAGTTAGAAAACGTCGAGAAACGGTCGTTTCTGCTAGCGCTGTTCTTCTACACATGTATTTGCTGAACGGTGAAAGCGCACAGTAATGCACTTTTCTCCCAGCAAATACACTGTTACTAAGGAACTGGGAACACACTGAGGAGACACTTGTGGGAGCTACTGTGACTAAAACTGAGCTTCCCTACGCACAGGGAAGCAAGAGAAATGCTGATTTCATCAAGCCCAGTTACATACTCAGAATCTGTACTACTGCGCAAATAGGCATGTCTCTGTAGGCAAAAAAATCATTTCTGACAAAGTTGCCCAAATGCATCTCAGAAGTGTGCCACTTGGTCCCTGAGTTAGAAAACGTCGAGAAACGGTCGTTTCAGCTAGCGCTGTGCTTCTACACATGTATTTGCTGAACGGTGAAAGCGCACAGTAATGCACTTTTCTCCCAGCAAATACACTGTTTCTAAGGAAATGGGAACACACTGAGGAGACACTTGTGGGAGCTCCTGTGACTAAAACTGAGCTTCCCTACGCACAGGGAAGCAAGAGAAATGCTGATTTCATCAAGCCCAGTTACATACTCAGAATCTGTACTACTGCGCAAATAGGCATGTCTCTGTAGGCAAAAAACTCATTTCTGACTAAGTTGCCCAAATGCATCTCAGAAGTGTGCAACTTGTTTTCTGAGTTAGAAAACGTCGAGAAACGGTCGTTTCTGTTAGAGCTGTGCTTCTACACATGTATTTGCTGAACGGTGAAAGCGCACAGTAATGCACTTTTCTCCCAGCAAATACACTGTTTCTAAGGAACTGGGAACACAGTGAGGAGACACTTGTGGGAGCTACTGTGACTAAAACTGAGCTTCCCTACGCACAGGGAAGCAAGAGAAATGCTGATTTCATCCAGCCCAGTTACATACTCAGAATCTGTACTACTGCGCAAATAGGCATGTCTCTTTAGGCAAAAAATTCATTTCTGACAAAATTGCCCAAATGCATCTCAGAAGTGTGCATCTTGTTCCGTGAGTTAGAAAACATCGAGAAACGGTCGTTTCTGCTAGCGCTGTGCTTCTACACATGTATTTGCTGAACGGTGAAAGCGCACAGTAATGCACTTTTCTCCCAGGAAAAACACTGTTTCTAAGGAAATGGGAACACACTGAGGAGACACTTGTGGGAGCTACAGTGACTAAAACTGAGCTTCCCTACGCACAGGGAAGCAAGAGAAATGCTGATTTCATCAAGCCCAGTTACATACTCAGAATCTGTACTACTGCGCAAATAGGCATGTCTCTGTAGGCAAAAAACTCATTTCTGACAAAGTTGCCAAATGCATTTCAGAAGTGTGCAACTTGTTCCCTGAGTTAGAAAACGTCGAGAAACGGTCGTTTCAGCTAGCGCTGTGCTTCTACACATGTATTTGCTGAACGGTGAAAGCGCACAGTAATGCACTTTTCTCCCAGCAAATACACTGTTTCTAAGGAAATGGGAACACACTGAGGAGACACTTGTGGGAGCTACTGTGACTAAAACTGAGCTTCCCTACGCACAGGGAAGCAAGAGAAATGCTGATTTCATCAAGCCCAGTTACATACTCAGAATCGGTACTACTGCGCAAATAGGCATGTCTCTGTAGGCAAAAAACTCATTTCTGACAAAGTTGCCCAAATGCATCTCAGAAGTGTGCAACTTGTTCCCTGAGTTAGAAAACGTCGAGAAACGGTCGTTTCTGTTAGCGCTGTGCTTCTACACATGTATTTGCTGAACGGTGAAAGCGCACAGTAATGCACTTTTCTCCCAGCAAATACACTGTTTCTAAGGAAATGGAAACACACTGAGGAGACACTTGTGGGAGCTACTGTGACTAAAACTGAGCTTCCCTACGCACAGGGAAGCAAGAGAAATGCTGATTTCATCAAGCCCAGTTACATACTCAGAATCTGTACTACTGCGCAAATAGGCATGTCTCTGTAGGCAAAAAAATCATTTCTGACAAAGTTGCCCAATTGCATCTCAGAAGTGTGCCACTTGGTCCCTGAGTTAGAAAACGTCGAGAAACGGTCGTTTCAGCTAGCGCTGTGCTTCTACACATGTATTTGCTGAACGGTGAAAGCGCACAGTAATGCACTTTTCTCCCAGCAAATACACTGTTTCTAAGGAAATGGGAACACACTGAGGAGACACTTGTGGGAGCTCCTGTGACTAAAACTGAGCTTCCCTACGCACAGGGAAGCAAGAGAAATGCTGATTTCATCAAGCCCAGTTACATACTCAGAATCTGTACTACTGCGCAAATAGGCATGTCTCTGTAGGCAAAAAACTCATTTCTGACTAAGTTGCCCAAATGCATCTCAGAAGTGTGCAACTTGTTCCCTGAGTTAGAAAACGTCGAGAAACGGTCGTTTCTGTTAGAGCTGTGCTTCTACACATGTATTTGCTGAACGGTGAAAGCGCACAGTAATGCACTTTTCTCCCAGCAAATACACTGTTTCTAAGGAACTGGGAACACACTGAGGAGACACTTGTGGGAGCTACTGTGACTAAAACTGAGCTTCCCTACGCACAGGGAAGCAAGAGAAATGCTGATTTCATCCAGCCCAGTTACATACTCAGAATCTGTACTACTGCGCAAATAGGCATGTCTCTTTAGGCAAAAAATTCATTTCTGACAAAATTGCCCAAATGCATCTCAGAAGTGTGCATCTTGTTCCGTGAGTTAGAAAACATCGAGAATCGGTCGTTTCTGCTAGCGCTGTGCTTCTACACATGTATTTGCTGAACGGTGAAAGCGCACAGTAATGCACTTTTCTCCCAGGAAAAACACTGTTTCTAAGGAAATGGGAACACACTGAGGAGACACTTGTGGGAGCTACAGTGACTAAAACTGAGCTTCCCTACGCACAGGGAAGCAAGAGAAATGCTGATTTCATCAAGCCCAGTTACCTACTCAGAATCTGTACTACTGCGCAAATAGGCATGTCTCTGTAGGCAAAAAACTCATTTCTGACAAAGTTGCCCAAATGCATCTCAGAAGTGTGCAACTTGTTCCCTGAGTTAGACAACGTCGAGAAACGGTCGTTTCTGCTAGCGCTGTGCTTCTACTCATGTACTTGCTGAACGGTGAAAGCGCACAGTAATGCACTTTTCTCCCAGCAAATACACTGTTTCTAAGGAAATGGGAACACACTGAGGAGACACTTGTGGGAGCTACTGTGACTAAAACTGAGCTTCCCTACGCACAGGGAAGCAAGAGAAATGCTGATTTCATCAAGCACAGTTACATACTCAGAATCTGTACTACTGCGCAAATAGGCATGTCTCTGTAGGCAAAAAACTCATTTCTGACAAAGTTGCCCAAATGCATCTCAGAAGTTTGCAACTTGTTCCCTGAGTTAGAAAACGTCGAGAAACGGTCGTTTCTGCTAGCGCTGTGCTTCTACACTTGTATTTGCTGAACGGTGAAAGCGCACAGTAAGGCACTTTTCTCCCAGCAAATACACTGTTTCTAAGGAAATGGGAACACACTGAGGAGACACTTGTGGGAGCTACTGTGACTAAAACTGAGCTTCCCTACGCACAGGGAAGCAAGAGAAATGCTGATTTCACCAAGCCCAGTTACATACTCAGAAACTGTACTACTGCGCAAATAGGCATGTCTCTGTAGGCAAAAAACTCATTTCTGACAAAGTTGCCCAAATGCATCTCAGAAGTGTGCAACTTGTTCCCTGAGTTAGAAAACATCGAGAAACGTTCGTTTCTGCTAGCGCTGTGCTTCTACACATGAATTTGCTGAACGGTGAAAGCGCACAGTAAGGCACTTTTCTCCCAGCAAATACACTGTTTCTAAGGAACTGGGCACACACTGAGGAGACACTTGTGGGAGCTACTGTGACTAAAACTGAGCTTCCCTACACACAGGGAAGCAAGAGAAATGCTGATTTCATCAAGCCCAGTTACATACTCAGAATCTGTACTACTGCGCAAATAGGCATGTCTCTGTAGGCAAAAAACTCATTTCTGACAAAGTTGCCCAAATGCATCTCAGAAGTGTGCAACTTGTTCCCTGAGTTAGAAAACGTCGAGAAACGGTCGTTTCTGCTAGCGCTGTGCTTCTACACATGTATTTGCTGAACGGGGAAAGCGCACAGTAATGCACTTTTCTCCCAGCAAATACACTGTTTCTAAGGAAATGGGAACACACTGAGGGTACACTTGTGGGAGCTACTGTGACTAAAACTGAGCTTCCCTACGCACAGGAAAGCAAGAGAAATGCTGATTTCATCAAGCCCAGTTACATACTCAGAATCTGTACTACTGCGCAAATAGGCATGTCTCTTTATTCAAAAAACTCATTTCTGACAAAGTTGCCCAAATGCATCTCAGAAGTGTGCAACTTGTTCCCTGAGTTAGAAAACGTCGAGAAACGGTCGTTTCTGCTAGCGCTGTTCTTCTACACATGTATTTGCTGAACGGTGAAAGCGCACAGTAATGCACTTTTCTCCCAGCAAATACACTGTTTCTAAGGAAATGGGAACACACTGAGGAGACACCTGTGGGAGCTACTGTGACTAAAACTGAGCTTCCCTACGCACAGGGAAGCAAGAGAAATGCTGATTTCATCAAGCCCAGTTACATACTCAGAATCTGTACTACTGTGCAAATAGGCATGTCTCTGTAGGCAAAAAACTCATTTCTGACAAAGTTGCCCAAATGCATCTCAGAAGTTTGCAACTTGTTCCATGAGTTAGAAAACGTCGAGAAACGTTCGTTTCTGCTAGCGCTGTGCTTCTACACATGTATTTGCTGAACGGTGAAAGCGCACAGTAATGCACTTTTCTCCCAGCAAATACACTGTTTCTAAGGAAATGGGAACACACTGAGGAGACACTTGTGGGAGCTACTGTGACTAAAACTGAGCTTCCCTACGCACAGGGAAGCAAGAGAAATGCTGATTTCATCAAGCCCAGTTACATACTCAGAATCTGTACTACTGCGCAAATAGGCATGTCTCTGTAGGCAAAAAACTCATTTCTGACAAAGTTGCCAAATGCATTTCAGAAGTGTGCAACTTGTTCCCTGAGTTAGAAAACGTCGAGAAACGGTCGTTTCAGCTAGCGCTGTGCTTCTACACATGTATTTGCTGAACGGTGAAAGCGCACAGTAATGCACTTTTCTCCCAGCAAATACACAGTTTCTAAGGAAATGGGAACACACTGAGGAGACACTTGTGGGAGCTACTGTGACTAAAACTGAGCTTCCCTACGCACAGGGAAGCAAGAGAAATGCTGATTTCATCAAGCCCAGTTACATACTCAGAATCGGTACTACTGCGCAAATAGGCATGTCTCTGTAGGCAAAAAACTCATTTCTGACAAAGTTGCCCAAATGCATCTCAGAAGTGTGCAACTTGTTCCCTGAGTTAGAAAACGTCGAGAAACGGTCGTTTCTGTTAGCGCTGTGCTTCTACACATGTATTTGCTGAACGGTGAAAGCGCACAGTAATGCACTTTTCTCCCAGCAAATACACTGTTTCTAAGGAAATGGAAACACACTGAGGAGACACTTGTGGGAGCTACTGTGACTAAAACTGAGCTTCCCTACGCACAGGGAAGCAAGAGAAATGCTGATTTCATCAAGCCCAGTTACATACTCAGAATCTGTACTACTGCGCAAATAGGCATGTCTCTGTAGGCAAAAAAATCATTTCTGACAAAGTTGCCCAAATGCATCTCAGAAGTGTGCCACTTGGTCCCTGAGTTAGAAAACGTCGAGAAACGGTCGTTTCAGCTAGCGCTGTGCTTCTACACATGTATTTGCTGAACGGTGAAAGCGCACAGTAATGCACTTTTCTCCCAGCAAATACACTGTTTCTAAGGAAATGGGAACACACTGAGGAGACACTTGTGGGAGCTCCTGTGACTAAAACTGAGCTTCCCTATGCACAGGGAAGCAAGAGAAATGCTGATTTCATCAAGCCCAGTTACATACTCAGAATCTGTACTACTGCGCAAATAGGCATGTCTCTGTAGGCAAAAAACTCATTTCTGACTAAGTTGCCCAAATGCATCTCAGAAGTGTGCAACTTGTTCCCTGAGTTAGAAAACGTCGAGAAACGGTCGTTTCTGTTAGAGCTGTGCTTCTACACATGTATTTGCTGAACGGTGAAAGCGCACAGTAATGCACTTTTCTCCCAGCAAATACACTGTTTCTAAGGAACTGGGAACACACTGAGGAGACACTTGTGGGAGCTACTGTGACTAAAACTGAGCTTCCCTACGCACAGGGAAGCAAGAGAAATGCTGATTTCATCCAGCCCAGTTACATACTCAGAATCTGTACTACTGCGCAAATAGGCATGTCTCTTTAGGCAAAAAATTCATTTCTGACAAAATTGCCCAAATGCATCTCAGAAGTGTGCATCTTGTTCCGTGAGTTAGAAAACATCGAGAAACGGTCGTTTCTGCTAGCGCTGTGCTTCTACACATGTATTTGCTGAACGGTGAAAGCGCACAGTAATGCACTTTTTTCCCAGGAAAAACACTGAATCTAAGGAAATGGGAACACACTGAGGAGACACTTGTGGGAGCTACAGTGACTAAAACTGAGCTTCCCTACGCACAGGGAAGCAAGAGAAATGCTGATTTCATCAAGCCCAGTTACCTACTCACAATCTGTACTACTGCGCAAATAGGCATGTCTCTGTAGGCAAAAAACTCATTTCTGACAAAGTTGCCCAAATGCATCTCAGAAGTGTGCAACTTGTTCCCTGAGTTAGACAACGTCGAGAAACGGTCGTTTCTGCTAGCGCTGTGCTTCTACTCATGTACTTGCTGAACGGTGAAAGCGCACAGTAATGCACTTTTCTCCCAGCAAATACACTGTTTCTAAGGAAATGGGAACACACTGAGGAGACACTTGTGGGAGCTACTGTGACTAAAACTGAGCTTCCCTACGCACAGGGAAGCAAGAGAAATGCTGATTTCATCAAGCACAGTTACATACTCAGAATCTGTACTACTGCGCAAATAGGCATGTCTCTGTAGGCAAAAAACTCATTTCTGACAAAGTTGCCCAAATGCATCTCAGAAGTTTGCAACTTGTTCCCTGAGTTAGAAAACGTCGAGAAACGGTCTTTTCTGCTAGCGCTGTGCTTCTACACTTGTATTTGCTGAACGGTGAAAGCGCACAGTAAGGCACTTTTCTCCCAGCAAATACACTGTTTCTAAGGAAATGGGAACACACTGAGGAGACACTTGTGGGAGCTACTGTGACTAAAACTGAGCTTCCCTACGCACAGGGAAGCAAGAGAAATGCTGATTTCACCAAGCCCAGTTACATACTCAGAATCTGTACTACTGCGCAAGTAGGCATGTCTCTGTAGGCAAAAAACTCATTTCTGACAAAGTTGCCCAAATGCATCTCAGAAGTGTGCAACTTGTTCCCTGAGTTAGAAAACATCGAGAAACGTTCGTTTCTGCTAGCGCTGTGCTTCTACACATGAATTTGCTGAACGGTGAAAGCGCACAGTAAGGCACTTTTCTCCCAGCAAATACACTGTTTCTAAGGAACTGGGCACACACTGAGGAGACACTTGTGGGAGCTACTGTGACTAAAACTGAGCTTCCCTACACACAGGGAAGCAAGAGAAATGCTGATTTCATCAAGCCCAGTTACATACTCAGAATCTGTACTACTGCGCAAATAGGCATGTCTCTGTAGGCAAAAAACTCATTTCTGACAAAGTTGCCCAAATGCATCTCAGAAGTGTGCAACTTGTTCCCTGAGTTAGAAAACGTCGAGAAACGGTCGTTTCTGCTAGCGCTGTGCTTCTACACATGTATTTGCTGAACGGTGAAAGCGCACAGTAATGCACTTTTCTCCCAGCAAATACACTGTTTCTAAGGAAATGGGAACACACTGAGGGTACACTTGTGGGAGCTACTGTGACTAAAACTGAGCTTCCCTATGCACAGGAAAGCAAGAGAAATGCTGATTTCATCAAGCCCAGTTACATACTCAGAATCTGTACTACTGCGCAAATAGGCATGTCTCTTTATTCAAAAAACTCATTTCTGACAAAGTTGCCCAAATGCATCTCAGAAGTGTGCAACTTGTTCCCTGAGTTAGAAAACGTCGAGAAACGGTCGTTTCTGCTAGCGCTGTTCTTCTACACATGTATTTGCTGAACGGTGAAAGCGCACAGTAATGCACTTTTCTCCCAGCAAATACACTGTTTCTAAGGAAATGGGAACACACTGAGGAGACACTTGTGGGAGCTACTGTGACTAAAACTGAGCTTCCCTACGCACAGGGAAGCAAGAGAAATGCTGATTTCATCAAGCCCAGTTACATACTCAGAATCTGTACTACTGTGCAAATAGGCATGTCTCTGTAGGCAAAAAACTCATTTCTGACAAAGTTGCCCAAATGCATCTCAGAAGTTTGCAACTTGTTCCATGAGTTAGAAAACGTCGAGAAACGGTCGTTTCTGCTAGCGCTGTGCTTCTACACATGTATTTGCTGAACGGTGAAAGCGCACAGTAATGCACTTTTCTCCCAGCAAATACACTGTTTCTAAGGAAATGGGAACACACTGAGGAGACACTTGTGGGAGCTACTGTGACTAAAACTGAGCTTCCCTACGCACAGGGAAGAAAGAGAAATGCTGATTTCATCAAGCCCAGTTACATACTCAGAATCTGTACTACTGCGCAAATAGGCATGTCTCTGTAGGCAAAAAACTCATTTCTGACAAAGTTGCCCAAATGCATCTCAGAAGTGTGCAACTTGTTCCCTGAGTTAGAAAACGTCGAGAAACGGTCGTTTCTGCTAGCGCTGTTCTTCTACACATGTATTTGCTGAACGGTGAAAGCGCACAGTAATGCACTTTTCTCCCAGCAAATACACTGTTTCTAAGGAAATGGGAACACACTGAGGAGACACTTGTGGGAGCTACTGTGACTAAAACTGAGCTTCCCTACGCACAGGGAAGCAAGAGAAATGCTGATTTCATCAAGCCCAGTTACATACTCAGAATCTGTACTACTGTGCAAATAGGCATGTCTCTGTAGGCAAAAAACTCATTTCTGACAAAGTTGCCCAAATGCATCTCAGAAGTTTGCAACTTGTTCCATGAGTTAGAAAACGTCGAGAAACGGTCGTTTCTGCTAGCGCTGTGCTTCTACACTTGTATTTGCTGAACGGTGAAAGCGCACAGTAAGGCACTTTTCTCCCAGCAAATACACTGTTTCTAAGGAAATGGGAACACACTGAGGAGACACTTGTGGGAGCTACTGTGACTAAAACTGAGCTTCCCTACGCACAGGGAAGCAAGAGAAATGCTGATTTCATCAAGCCCAGTTACATACTCAGAATCTGTACTACTGCGCAAATAGGCATGTCTCTGTAGGCAAAAAACTCATTTCTGACAAAGTTGCCCAAATGCATCTCAGAAGTGTGCAACTTGTTCCTTGAGTTAGAAAACATCGAGAAACGTTCGTTTCTGCTAGCGCTGTGCTTCTACACATGAATTTGCTGAACGGTGAAAGCGCACAGTAAGGCACTTTTCTCCCAGCAAATACACTGTTTCTAAGGAACTGGGAACACACTGAGGAGACACTTGTGGGAGCTACTGTGACTAAAACTGAGCTTCCCTACGCACAGGGAAGCAAGAGAAATGCTGATTTCATCAAGCCCAGTTACATACTCAGAATCTGTACTACTGCGCAAATAGGCATGTCTCTGTAGGCAAAAAACTCATTTCTGACAAAGTTGCCCAAATGCATCTCAGAAGTGTGCAACTTGTTCCCTGTGTTAGAAAACGTCGAGAAACGGTGGTTTCTGCTAGCGTTGTGCTTCTACACATGTATTTGCTGAACGGTGAAAGCGCACAGTAATGCACTTTTCTCCCAGCAAATACACTGTTTCTAAGGAAATGGAAACACACTGAGGAGACACTTGTGGGATCTACTGTGACTAAAACTGAGCTTCCCTACGCACAGGGAAGCAAGAGAAATGCTGATTTCATCAAGCCCAGTTACATACTCAGAATCTGTACTACTGCGCAAATAGGCATGTCTCTGTAGGCAAAAAACTCATTTCTGACAAAGTTGCCCAAATGCATCTCAGAAGTGTGCCACTTGGTCCCTGAGTTAGAAAACGTCGAGAAACGGTCGTTTCAGCTAGCGCTGTGCTTCTACACATGTATTTGCTGAACGGTGAAAGCGCACAGTAATGCACTTTTCTCCCAGCAAATACACTGTTTCTAAGGAAATGGGAACACACTGAGGGGACACTTGTGGGAGCTACTGTGACTAAAACTGAGCTTCCCTACGCACAGGAAAGCAAGAGAAATGCTGATTTCATCAAGCCCAGTTACATACTCAGAATCTGTACTACTGCGCAAATAGGCATGTCTCTGTAGGCAAAAAACTCATTTCTGACAAATTTGCCCAAATGCATCTCAGAAGTGTGCAACTTGTTCCCTGAGTTAGAAAATGTCGAGAAACGGTCGTTTCTGCTAGCGCTGTGCTTCTACACATGTATTTGCTGAACGGTGAAAGCGCACAGTAATGCACTTTTCTCCCAGCAAATACACTGTTTCTAAGAACTGGAAACACACTGAGGAGACACTTGTGAGAGCTACTGTGACTAAAACTGAGCTTCCCTACGCACAGGGAAGCAAGAGAATGCTGATTTCATCAAGCCCAGTTACATACTCAGAATCTGTACTACTGCGCAAATAGGCATGTCTCTGTAGGCAAAAAACTCATTTCTGACAAAGTTGCCCAAATGCATCTCAGAAGTGTGCAACTTGTTCCCTGAGTTAGAAAACGTCGAGAAACGGTCGTTTCTGCTAGCGCTGTGCTTCTACACATGTATTTGCTGAACGGTGAAAGCGCACAGTAATGCACTTTTCTCCCAGCAAATACACTGTTTCTAAGGAAATGGGAACACACTGAGGGGACACTTGTGGGAGCTACTGTGACTAAAACTGAGCTTCCCTACGCACAGGAAAGCAAGAGAAATGCTGATTTCATCAAGACCAGTTCCATACTCAGAATCTGTACTACTGCGCAAATAGGCATGTCTCTGTAGGCAAAAAACTCATTTCTGACAAAGTTGCCCAAATGCATCTCAGAAGTGTGCAACTTGTTCCCTGAGTTAGAAAACGTCGAGAAACGGTCGTTTCTGCTAGCGCTGTGCTTCTACACATGTATTTGCTGAACGGTGAAAGCGCACAGTAATGCACTTTTCTCCCAGCAAATACACTGTTTCTAGGAACCGGAAACACACTGAGGAGACACTTGTGAGAGCTACTGTGACTAAAACTGAGCTTCCCTACGCACAGGGAAGCAAGAGAATGCTGATTTTATCAAGCCCAGTTACCTACTCAGAATCTGTACTACTGCGCAAATAGGCATGTCTCTGTAGGCAAAAAACTCATTTCTGACAAAGTTGCCCAAATGCATCTCAGAAGTGTGGAACTTGTTCCCTGAGTTAGAAAACGTCGAGAAACGTTCGTTTCTGCTAGCGCTGTGCTTCTACACATGTATTTGCTGAACGGTGAAAGCGCACAGTAATGCACTTTTCTCCCAGCAAATACACTGTTTCTAAGGAAATGGGAACACACTGAGGGGACACTTGTGGGAGCTACTGTGACTAAAACTGAGCTTCCCTACGCACAGGAAAGCAAGAGAAATGCTGATTTCATCAAGCCCAGTTACATACTCAGAATCTGTACTACTGCGCAAATAGGCATGTCTCTGTAGGCAAAAAACTCATTTCTGACAAATTTGCCCAAATGCATCTCACAAGTGTGCAACTTGTTCCCTGAGTTAGAAAACGTCGAGAAACGGTCGTTTCTGCTAGCGCTGTGCTTCTACACATGTATTTGCTGAACGGTGAAAGCGCACAGTAATGCACTTTTCTCCCAGCAAATACACTGTTTCTAAGAACTGGGAACACACTGAGGAGACACTTGTGAGAGCTACTGTGACTAAAACTGAGCTTCCCTACGCACAGGGAAGCAAGAGAATGCTGATTTTATCAAGCCCAGTTACCTACTCAGAATCTGTACTACTGCGCAAATAGGCATGTCTCTGTAGGCAAAAAACTCATTTCTGACAAAGTTGCCCAAATGCATCTCAGAAGTGTGCAACTTGTTCCCTGAGTTAGAAAACGTCGAGAAACGTTCGTTTCTGCTAGCGCTGTGCTTCTACACATGTATTTGCTGAACGGTGAAAGCGCACAGTAATGCACTTTTCTCCCAGCAAATACACTGTTTCTAAGGAAATGGGAACACACTGAGGAGACACTTGTGGGAGCTACTGTGACTAAAACTGAGCTTCCCTACGCACAGGGAAGCAAGAGAAATGCTGATTTCATCAAGCCCAGTTACCTACTCAGAATCTGTACTACTGCGCAAATAGGCATGTCTCTGTAGGCAAAAAACTCATTTCTGACAAAGTTGCCCAAATGCATCTCAGAAGTGTGCAACTTGTTCCCTGAGTTAGAAAACATCGAGAAACGTTCGTTTCTGCTAGCGCTGTGCTTCTACACATGAATTTGCTGAACGGTGAAAGCGCACAGTAAGGCACTTTTCTCCCAGCAAATACACTGTTTCTAAAGAAATGGGAACACACTGAGGAGACACTTGTGGGAGCTACTGTGACTAAAACTGAGCTTCCCTACGCACAGGGAAGCAAGAGAAATGCTGATTTCATCAAGCCCAGTTACATACTCAGAATCTGTACTACTGCGCAAATAGGCATGTCTCTGTAGGCAAAAAACTCATTTCTGACAAAGTTGCCCAAATGCATCTCAGAAGTGTGCAACTTGTTCCCTGAGTTAGACAACGTCGAGAAACGGTCGTTTCTGCCAGCGTTGTGCTTCTACACATGTATTTGCTGAACGGTGAAAGCGCACAGTAATGCACTTTTCTCCCAGCAAATACACTGTTTCTAAGGAAATGGGAACACACTGAGGAGACACTTGTGGGAGCTACTGTGACTAAAACTGAGCTTTCCAACGCACAGGGAAGAAAGAGAAATGCTGATTTCATCAAGCCCAGTTACCTACTCAGAATCTGTACTACTGCGCAAATAGGCATGTCTCTTTAGTCAAAAAACTCATTTCTGACAAAGTTGCCCAAATGCATCTCAGAAGTGTGCAACTTGTTCCCTGAGTTAGAAAACGTCGAGAAACGGTCGTTTCTGCTAGCGCTGTGCTTTTACACATGTATTTGCTGAACGGTGAAAGCGCACAGTAATGCACTTTTCTCCCAGCAAATACACTGTTTCTAAGGAAATGGGAACACACTGAGGGGACACTTGTGGGAGCTACTGTAACTAAAACTGAGCTTCCCTACGCACAGGGAAGCAAGAGAAATGCTGATTTCATCAAGCCCAGTTACCTACTCAGAATCAGTACTACTGCGCAAATAGGCATGTCTCTGTAGGCAAAAAACTCATTTCTGACAAATTTGCCCAAATGCATCTCAGAAGTGTGCAACTTGTTCCCTGAGTTAGAAAACGTCGAGAAACGTTCGTTTCTGCTAGCGCTGTGCTTCTACACATGTATTTGCTGAACGGTGAAAGCGCACAGTAAAGCACTTTTCTCCCAGCAAATACACTGTTTCTAAGGAAATGGGAACACACTGAGGAGACACTTGTGGGAGCTACTGTGACTAAAACTGAGCTTCCCTACGCACAGGGAAGCAAGAGAAATGCTGATTTCATCAAGCCCAGTTACCTACTCAGAATCTGTACTACTGCGCAAATAGGCATGTCTCTGTAGGCAAAAAACTCATTTCTGACAAAGTTGCCCAAATGCATCTCAGAAGTGTGCAACTTGTTCCCTGAGTTAGAAAACATCGAGAAACGTTCGTTTCTGCTAGCGCTGTGCTTCTACACATGAATTTGCTGAACGGTGAAAGCGCACAGTAAGGCACTTTTCTCCCAGCAAATACACTGTTTCTAAGGAACTGGGAACACACTGAGGAGACACTTGTGGGAGCTACTGTGACTAAAACTGAGCTTCCCTACGCACAGGGAAGCAAGAGAAATGCTGATTTCATCAAGCCCAGTTACATACTCAGAATCTGTACTACTGCGCAAATAGGCATGTCTCTGTAGGCAAAAAACTCATTTCTGACAAAGTTGCCCAAATGCATCTCAGAAGTGTGCAACTTGTTCCCTGAGTTAGAAAACATCGAGAAACGTTCGTTTCTGCTAGCGCTGTGCTTCTACACATGAATTTGCTGAACGGTGAAAGCGCACAGTAAGGCACTTTTCTCCCAGCAAATACACTGTTTCTAAGGAACTGGGAACACACTGAGGAGACACTTTTGGGAGCTACTGTGACAAAAACTGAGCTTCCCTACGCACAGGGAAGCAAGAGAAATGCTGATTTCATCAAGCCCAGTTACATACGCAGAATCTGTACTACTGCGCAAATAGGCATGTCTCTGTAGGCAAAAAACTCATTTCTGACAAAGTTGCCCAAATGCATCTCAGAAGTGTGCAACTTGTTCCCTGAGTTAGAAAACGTCGAGAAACGGTGGTTTCTGCTAGCGTTGTGCTTCTACACATGTATTTGCTGAACGGTGAAAGCGCACAGTAATGCACTTTTCTCCCAGCAAATACACTGTTTCTAAGGAAATGGAAACACACTGAGGAGACACTTGTGGGAGCTACTGGGACTAAAACTGAGCTTCCCTACGCACAGGGAAGCAAGAGAAATGCTGATTTCATCAAGCCCAGTTACATACTCAGAATCTGTACTACTGCGCAAATAGGCATGTCTCTGTAGGCAAAAAACTCATTTATGACAAAGTTGCCCAAATGCATCTCAGAAGTGTGCAACTTGTTCCCTGAGTTAGAAAACGTCGAGAAACGGTCGTTTCTGCTAGCGCTGTGCTTCTACACATGTATTTGCTGAACGGTGAAAGCGCACAGTAATGCACTTTTCTCCCAGCAAATACACTGTTTCTAAGGAAATGGGAACACACTGAGGGGACACTTGTGGGAGCTACTGTGACTAAAACTGAGCTTCCCTACGCACAGGAAAGCAAGAGAAATGCTGATTTCATCAAGCCCAGTTACCTACTCAGAATCTGTACTACTGCGCAAATAGGCATGTCTCTGTAGGCAAAAAACTCATTTCTGACAAATTTGCCCAAATGCATCTCAGAAGTGTGCAACTTGTTCCCTGAGTTAGAAAACGTCGAGAAACGGTCGTTTCTGCTAGCACTGTGCTTCTACACATGTATTTGCTGAACGGTGAAAGCGCACAGTAATGCACTTTTCTCCCAGCAAATACACTGTTTCTAAGAACTGGGAACACACTGAGGAGACACTTGTGAGAGCTACTGTGACTAAAACTGAGCTTCCCTACGCACAGGAAAGCAAGAGAATGCTGATTTTATCAAGCCCAGTTACCTACTCAGAATCTGTACTACTGCGCAAATAGGCATGTCTCTGTAGGCAAAAAACTCATTTCTGAAAAAGTTGCCCAAATGCATCTCAGAAGTGTGCAACTTGTTCCCTGAGTTAGAAAACGTCGAGAAACGTTCGTTTCTGCTAGCGCTGTGCTTCTACACATGTATTTGCTGAACGGTGAAAGCGCACAGTAATGCACTTTTCTCCCAGCAAATACACTGTTTCTAAGGAAATGGGAACACACTAGGAGACACTTGTGGGAGCTACTGTGACTAAAACTGAGCTTCCCTACGCACAGGGAAGCAAGAGAAATGCTGATTTCATCAAGCCCAGTTACATACTCAGAATCTGTACTACTGCGCAAATAGGCATGTCTCTGTAGGCAAAAAACTCATTTCTGACAAAGTTGCCCAAATGCATCTCAGAAGTGTGCAACTTGTTCCCTGAGTTAGAAAACATCGAGAAACGTTCGTTTCTGCTAGCGCTGTGCTTCTACACATGAATTTGCTGAACGGTGAAAGCACACAGTAAGGCACTTTTCTCCCAGCAAATACACTGTTTCTAAGGAACTGGGAACACACTGAGGAGACACTTTTGGGAGCTACTGTGACTAAAACTGAGCTTCCCTACGCACAGGGAAGCAAGAGAAATGCTGATTTCATCAAGCCCAGTTACATACGCAGAATCTGTACTACTGCGCAAATAGGCATGTCTCTGTAGGCAAAAAACTCATTTCTGACAAAGTTGCCCAAATGCTTCTCAGAAGTGTGCAACTTGTTCCCTGAGTTAGAAAACATCGAGAAACGTTCGTTTCTGCTAGCGCTGTGCTTCTACACATGAATTTGCTGAACGGTGAAAGCGCACAGTAAGGCACTTTTCTCCCAGAAAATACACTGTTTCTAAGGAACTGGGAACACACTGAGGAGACACTTTTGGGAGCTACTGTGACTAAAACTGAGCTTCCCTACGCACAGGGAAGCAAGAGAAATGCTGATTTCATCAAGCCCAGTTACATACTCAGAATCTGTACTACTGCGCAAATAGGCATGTCTCTGTAGGCAAAAAACTCATTTCTGACAAAGTTGCCCAAATGCATCTCAGAAGTGTGCAACTTGTTCCCTGAGTTAGACAACGTCGAGAAACGGTGGTTTCTGCTAGCGTTGTGCTTCTACACATGTATTTGCTGAACGGTGAAAGCGCACAGTAATGCACTTTTCTCCCAGCAAATACACTGTTTCTAAGGAAATGGAAACACACTGAGGAGACACTTGTGGGAGCTACTGGGACTAAAACTGAGCTTCCCTACGCACAGGGAAGCAAGAGAAATGCTGATTTCATCAAGCCCAGTTACATACTCAGAATCTGTACTACTGCGCAAATAGGCATGTCTCTGTAGGCAAAAAACTCATTTCTGACAAAGTTGCCCAAATGCATCTCAGAAGTGTGCAACTTGTTCCCTGAGTTAGAAAACGTCGAGAAACATTCGTTTCTGCTAGCGCTGTGCTTCTACACATGTATTTGCTGAACGGTGAAAGCGCACAGTAATGCACTTTTCTCCCAGCAAATACACTGTTTCTAAGGAAATGGGAACACACTGAGGAGACACTTGTGGGAGCTACTGTGACTAAAACTGAGCTTCCCTACGCACAGGGAAGCAAGAGAAATGCTGATTTCATCAAGCCCAGTTACATACTCAGAATCTGTACTACTGCGCAAATAGGCATGTCTCTTTAGGCAAAAAACTCATTTCTGACAAAGTTGCCCAAATGCATCTCAGAAGTGTGCAACTTGTTCCCTGAGTTAGAAAACGTCGAGAAACGGTCGTTTCTGCTAGCGCTGTGCTTATACACATGTATTTGCTGAACGGTGAAAGCGCACAGTAATGCACTTTTCTCCCAGCTAATACACTGTTTCTAAGGAAATGGGAACACACTGAGGGGACACTTGTGGGAGCTACTGTGACTAAAACTGAGCTTCCCTACGCACAGGAAAGCAAGAGAAATGCTGATTTCATCAAGCCCAGTTACATACTCAGAATCTCTACTACTGCGCAAATAGGCATGTCTCTGTAGGAAAAAACTCATTTCTGACAAATTTGCCCAAATGCATCTCAGAAGTGTGCAACTTGTTCCCTGAGTTAGAAAACGTCGAGAAACGGTCGTTTCTGCTAGCGCTGTGCTTCTACGCATGTATTTGCTGAACGGTGAAAGCGCACAGTAATGCACTTTTCTCCCAGCAAATACACTGTTTCTAAGAACTGGAAACACACTGAGGAGACACTTGTGAGAGCTACTGTGACTAAAACTGAGCTTCCCTACGCACAGGGAAGCAAGAGAATGCTGATTTTATCAAGCCCAGTTACCTACTCAGAATCTGTACTACTGCGCAAATAGGCATGTCTCTTTCGTCAAAAAACTCATTTCTGACAAAGTTGCCCAAATGCATCTCAGAAGTGTGCAACTTGTTCCCTGAGTTAGAAAACGTCGAGAAACGTTTGTTTCTGCTAGCGCTGTGCTTCTACACATGTATTTGCTGAACGGTGAAAGCGCACAGTAATGCACTTTTCTCCCAGCAAATACACTGTTTCTAAGGAAATGGGAACACACTGAGGAGACACTTGTGGGAGCTACTGTGACTAAAACTGAGGTTCCCTACGCACAGGGAAGCAAGAGAAATGCTGATTTCATCAAACCCAGTTACATACTCAGAATCTGTACTAGTGCGCAAATAGGCATGTCTCTTTAGGCAAAAAACTCATTTCTGACAAAGTTGCCCAAATGCATCTCAGAAGTGTGCAACTTGTTCCCTGAGTTAGAAAACGTCGAGAAACGGTCGTTTCTGCTAGCACTGTGCTTCTACACATGTATTTGCTGAACGGTGAAAGCGCACAGTAATGCACTTTTCTCCCAGCAAATACACTGTTTCTAAGGAAATGGGAACACACTGAGGGGACACTTGTGGGAGCTACTGTGACTAAAACTGAGCTTCCCTACGCACAGGAAAGCAAGAGAAATGCTGATTTCATCAAGACCAGTTACCTACTCAGAATCTGTACTACTGCGCAAATAGGCATGTCTCTGTAGGCAAAAAACTCATTTCTGACAAATTTGCCCAAATGCATCTCAGAAGTGTGCAACTTGTTCCCTGAGTTAGAAAACGTCGAGAAACGGTCGTTTCTGCTAGCACTGTGCTTCTACACATGTATTTGCTGAACGGTGAAAGCGCACAGTAATGCACTTTTCTCCCAGCAAATACACTGTTTCTAAGAACTGGGAACACACTGAGGAGACACTTGTGAGAGCTACTGTGACTAAAACTGAGCTTCCCTACGCACAGGGAAGCAAGAGAATGCTGATTTTATCAAGCCCAGTTACCTACTCAGAATCTGTACTACTGCGCAAATAGGCATGTCTCTGTAGGCAAAAAACTCATTTCTGAAAAAGTTGCCCAAATGCATCTCAGAAGTGTGCAACTTGTTCCCTGAGTTAGAAAACGTCGAGAAACGTTCGTTTCTGCTAGCGCTGTGCTTCTACACATGTATTTGCTGAACGGTGAAAGCGCACAGTAATGCACTTTTCTCCCAGCAAATACACTGTTTCTAAGGAAATGGGAACACACTGAGGAGACACTTGTGGGAGCTACTGTGACTAAAACTGAGCTTCCCTACGCACAGGGAAGCAAGAGAAATGCTGATTTCATCAAGCCCAGTTACATACTCAGAATCTGTACTACTGCGCAAATAGGCATGTCTCTGTAGGCAAAAAACTCATTTCTGACAAAGTTGCCCAAATGCATCTCAGAAGTGTGCAACTTGTTCCCTGAGTTAGAAAACATCGAGAAACGTTCGTTTCTGCTAGCGCTGTGCTTCTACACATGAATTTGCTGAACGGTGAAAGCGCACAGTAAGGCACTTTTCTCCCAGCAAATACACTGTTTCTAAGGAACTGGGAACACACTGAGGAGACACTTGTGGGAGCTACTGTGACTAAAACTGAGCTTCCCTACGCACAGGGAAGCAAGAGAAATGCTGATTTCATCACGCCCAGTTACATACTCAGAATCTGTACTACTGCGCAAATAGGCATGTCTCTGTAGGCAAAAAACTCATTTCTGACAAAGTTGCCCAAATGCATCTCAGAAGTGTGCAACTTGTTCCCTGAGTTAGAAAACGTTGAGAAACGGTCATTTCTGCTAGCGCTGTGCTTCTACACATGTATTTGCTGAACGGTGAAAGCGCACAGTAATGCACTTTTCTCCCAGCAAATACACTGTTTCTAAGGAAATGGGAACACACTGAGGGGACACTTGTGGGAGCTACTGTGACTAAAACTGAGCTTCCCTACGCACAGGAAAGCAAGAGAAATGCTGATTTCATCAAGCCCAGTTACATACTCAGAATCTGTACTACTGCGCAAATAGGCATGTCTCTGTAGGCAAAAAACTCATTTCTGACAAATTTGCCCAAATGCATCTCAGAAGTGTGCAACTTGTTCCCTGAGTTAGAAAACGTCGAGAAACGGTCGTTTCTGCTAGCGCTGTGCTTCTACACATGTATTTGCTGAACGGTGAAAGCGCACAGTAATGCACTTTTCTCCCAGCAAATACACTGTTTCTAAGGAAATGGGAACACACTGAGGAGACACTTGTGGGTGCTACTGTGACTAAAACTGAGCTTCCCTACGCACAGGGAAGCAAGAGAAATGCTGATTTCATCAAGCCCAGTTACATACTCAGAATCTGTACTACTGCGCAAATAGGCATGTCTCTGTAGGCAAAAAACTCATTTCTGACAAAGTTGCCCAAATGCATCTCAGAAGTCTGCAACTTGTTCCCTGAGATAGAAAACGTCGAGAAACGGTCGTTTCTGCTAGCGCTGTGCTTCTACACATGTATTTGCTGAACGGTGAAAGCACACAGTAATGCACTTTTCTCCCAGCAAATACACTGTTTCTAAGGAAATGGGAACAAACTGAGGGGACACTTGTGGGAGCTACTGTGACTAAAACTGAGCTTCCCTACGCACAGGAAAGCAAGAGAAATGCTGATTTCATCAAGCCCAGTTACATACTCAGAATCTGTACTACTGCGCAAATAGGCATGTCTCTGTAGGCAAAAAACTCATTTCTGACAAATTTGCCCAAATGCATCTCAGAAGTGTGCAACTTGTTCCCTGAGTTAGAAAACGTCGAGAAACGGTCGTTTCTGCTAGCGCTGTGCTTCTACCCATGTATTTGCTGAACGGTGAAAGCGCACAGTAATGCACTTTTCTCCCAGCAAATACACTGTTTCTAAGGAAATGGGAACACACTGAGGAGACACTTGTGGGAGCTACTGTGACTAAAACTGAGCTTCCCTACGCACAGGGAAGCAAGAGAAATGCTGATTTCATCAAGCCCAGTTACATACTCAGAATCTGTACTATTGCGCAAATAGGCATGTCTCTGTAGGCAAAAAACTCTTTTCTGACAAAGTTGCCCAAATGCATCTCAGAAGTGTGCAACTTGTTCCCTGAGTTAGAAAACATCGAGAAACGTTCGTTTCTGCTAGCGCTGTGCTTCTACACATGAATTTGCTGAACGGTGAAAGCGCACAGTAAGGCACTTTTCTCCCAGCAAATACACTGTTTCTAAGGAACTGGGAACACACTGAGGAGACACTTGTGGGCGCTACTGTGACTAAAACTGAGCTTCCCTACGCACAGGGAAGCAAGAGAAATGCTGATTTCATCAAGCCCAGTTACATACTCAGAATCTGTACTACTGCGCAAATAGGCATGTCTCTGTAGGCAAAAAACTCATTTCTGACAAAGTTGCCCAAATGCATCTCAGAAGTGTGCAACTTGTTCCCTGAGTTAGAAAACGTCGAGAAACGGTCGTTTCTGCTAGCGTTGTGCTTCTACACATGTATTTGCTGAACGGTGAAAGCGCACAGTAATGCACTTTTCTCCCAGCAAATACACTGTTTCTAAGGAAATGGGAACACACCGAGGAGACACTTGTGGGAGCTACTGTGACTAAAACTGAGCTTCCCTACGCACAGGGAAGAAAGAGAAATGCTGATTTCATCAAACCGAGTTACATACTCAGAATCTGTACTACTGCGCAAATAGGCATGTCTCTGTAGGCAAAAAACTCATTTCTGACAAAGTTGCCCAAATGCATCTCAGAAGTGTGCAACTTGTTCCCTGAGTTAGAAAACGTCGAGAAACATTCGTTTCTGCTAGCGCTGTGCTTCTACACATGTATTTGCTGAACGGTGAAAGCCTACAGTAATGCACTTTTCTCCTAGCAAATACACTGTTTCTAAGGAACTGGGAACACACTGAGGAGACACTTGTGGGAGCTATTGTGACTAAAACTGAGCTTCCCTACGCACAGGGAAGCAAGAGAAATGCTGATTTCATCAAGCCCAGTTACATACTCAGAATCTGTACTACTGCGCAAATAGGCATTTCTCTGTAGGCAAAATACTCATTTCTGACAAAGTTGCCCAAATGCATCTCAGAAGTGTGCAACTTGTTCCCTGAGTTAGAAAACGTCGAGAAACTGTCGTTTCTGCTAGCGCTGTGCTTCTACACATGTATTTGCTGAACGGTGAAAGCGCACAGTAATGCACTTTTCTCCCAGCAAATACACTGTTTCTAAGGAAATGGGAACATACTGAGGAGACACTTGTGGGAGCTACTGTGACTAAAACTGAGCTTCCCTACGCACAGGGAAGCAAGAGAATGCTGATTTCATCAAGCCCAGTTACCTACTAAGAATCTGTACTACTGCGCAAATAGGCATGTCTCTGTAGGCAAAAAACTCATTTCTGACAAAGTTGCCCAAATGCATCTCAGAAGTGTGCTACTTGTTCCCTGATTTAGAAAACGTCGAGAAACGGTCGTTTCTGCTAGCGCTGTGCTTCTACACATGTATTTGCTGAACGGTGAAAGCGCACAGTAATGCACTTTTCTCCCAGCAAATACACTGTTTCTAAGGAACTGGGAACACACTGAGGAGACACTTGTGGGAGCTACTGTGACTAAAACTGAGCTTCCCTACGCACAGGGAAGCAAGAGAAATGCTGATTTCATCAAGCCCAGTTACATACTCAGAATCTGTACTACTGCGCAAATAGGCATGTCTCTGTAGGCAAAAAACTCATTTCTGACAAAGTTGCCCAAATGCATCTCAGAAGTGTGCAACTTGTTCCCTGAGTTAGAAAACGTCGAGAAACATTCGTTTCTGCTAGCGCTGTGCTTCTACACATGTATTTGCTGAACGGTGAAAGCGCACAGTAATGCACTTTTCTCCCAGCAAATACACTGTGTCTAAGGAAATGGGAACACACTGAGGAGACACTTGTGGGAGCTACTGTGACTAAAACTGAGCTTCCCTACGCATGGGAAGCAAGAGAAATGTTGATTTCATCAAGCCCAGTTACATACTCAGAATCTGTACTACTGCGCAAATAGGCATGTCTCTTTCGTCAAAAAACTCATTTCTGACAAAGTTGCCCAAATGCATCTCAGAAGTGTGCAACTTGTTCCCTGAGTTAGAAAACGTCGACAAACGGTCTTTCTGCTAGCGCTGTGCTTCTACACATGTATTTGCTGAATGGTGAAAGCGCGCAATAATGCACTTTTCTCCCAGCAAATACAGTTTCTAAGGAAAAGGGAGCACACTGAGGAGACACTTGTGGGAGCTACTGTGACTAAAACTGAGCTTCCCTACGCATAGGGAAGCAAGAGAAATGCTGATTTCATCAAGCCCAGTTACATACTCAGAATCTGTACTACTGCGCAAATAGGCATGTCTCTTTAGGCAAAAAACTCATTTCTGACAAAGTTGCCCAAATGCATCTCAGAAGTGTGCAAGTTGTTCCCTGAGTTAGAAAACGTCGAGAAACGGTCGTTTCTGCTAGCACTGTGCTTCTACACATGTATTTGCTGAACGGTGAAAGCGCACAGTAATGCACTTTTCTCCCAGCAAATACACTGTTTCTAAGGAAATGGGAACACACTGAGGAGACACTTGTGGGAGCTACTGAGACTAAAACTGAGCTTCCCTACGCACAGGGAAGCAAGAGAAATGCTGATTTCATCAAGCCCAGTTACATACTCAGAATCTGTACTACTGCGCAAATAGGCATGTCTCTTTAGGCAAAAAACTCATTTCTGACAAAGTTGCCCAAATGCATCTCAGAAGTGTGCAACTTGTTCCCTGAGTTAGAAAACATCGAGAAACGTTCGTTTCTGCTAGCGCTGTGCTTCTACACATGTTGCTGAACGGTGAAAGCGCACAGTAATTCACTTTTCTCCTAGCAAATACACTGTTTCTAAGGAAATGGGAACACACTGAGGAGAAACTTGTGGGAGCTACTGTGACTAAAACTGAGCTTCACTACGCACAGGGAAGCAAGAGAAATGCTGATTTCATCAAGCCCAGTTACATACTCAGAATCTGTACTACTGCGCAAATAGGCATGTCTCTTTAGGCAAAAAACTCATTTCTGACAAAGTTGCCCAAATGCATCTCAGAAGTGTGCAACTTGTTCCCTGAGTTAGAAAACGTCGAGAAACGGTCGTTTCTGCTAGCGCTGTGCTTCTACACATGTATTTGCTGAACGGTGAAAGCGCACAGTAATGCACTTTTCTCCCAGCAAATACACTGTGTCTAAGGAAATGGGAACACACTGAGGAGACACTTGTGGGAGCTACTGTGACTAAAACTGAGCTTCCCTACGCACAGGGAAGCAAGAGAAATGCTGATTTCATCAAGCCCAGTTACCTACTCAGAATCTGTACTACTGCGCAAATAGGCATGTCTCTGTAGGCAAAATACTCATTTCTGACAAAGTTGCCCAAATGCATCTCAGAAGTGTGCAACTTGTTCCCTGAGTTAGAAAACGTCGAGAAACTGTCGTTTCTGCTAGCGCTGTGCTTCTACACATGTATTTGCTGAACGGTGAAAGCGCACAGTAATGCACTTTTCTCCCAGCAAATACACTGTTTCTAAGGAAATGGGAACATACTGAGGAGACACTTGTGGGAGCTACTGTGACTAAAACTGAGCTCCCCTACGCACAGGGAAGCAAGAGAATGCTGATTTCATCAAGCCCAGTTACCTACTCAGAATCTGTACTACTGCGCAAATAGGCATGTGTCTGTAGGCAAAAAACTCATTTCTGACAAAGTTGCCCAAATGCATCTCAGAAGTGTGCTACTTGTTCCCTGATTTAGAAAACGTCGATAAACGTTCGTTTCTGCTAGCGCTGTGCTTCTACACATGTATTTGCTGAACGGTGAAAGCGCACAGTAATGCACTTTTCTCCCAGCAAATACACTGTTTCTAAGGAACTGGGAACACACTGAGGAGACACTTGTGGGAGCTACTGTGACTAAAACTGAGCTTCCCTACGCACAGGGAAGCAAGAGAAATGCTGATTTCATCAAGCCCAGTTACATACTCAGAATCTGTACTACTGCGCAAATAGGCATGTCTCTGTAGGCAAAAAACTCATTTCTGACAAAGTTGCCCAAATGCATCTCAGAAGTGTGCAACTTGTTCCCTGAGTTAGAAAACGTCGAGAAACATTCGTTTCTGCTAGCGCTGTGCTTCTACACATGTATTTGCTGAACGGTGAAAGCGCACAGTAATGCACTTTTCTCCCAGCAAATACACTGTGTCTAAGGAAATGGGAACACACTGAGGAGACACTTGTGGGAGCTACTGTGACTAAAACTGAGCTTCCCTACGCATGGGAAGCAAGAGAAATGTTGATTTCATCAAGCCCAGTTACATACTCAGAATCTGTACTACTGCGCAAATAGGCATGTCTCTTTAGTCAAAAAACTCATTTCTGACAAAGTTGCCCAAATGCATCTCAGAAGTGTGCAACTTGTTCCCTGAGTTAGAAAACGTCGACAAACGGTCTTTCTGCTAGCGCTGTGCTTCTACACATGTATTTGCTGAATGGTGAAAGCGCGCAATAATGCACTTTTCTCCCAGCAAATACAGTTTCTAAGGAAATGGGAACACACTGAGGAGACACTTGTGGGAGCTACTGTGACTAAATCTGAGCTTCCCTACGCATAGGGAAGCAAGAGAAATGCTGATTTCATCAAGCCCAGTTACATACTCAGAATCTGTACTACTGCGCAAATAGGCATGTCTCTTTAGGCAAAAAACTCATTTCTGACAAAGTTGCCCAAATGCATCTCAGAAGTGTGCAAGTTGTTCCCTGAGTTAGAAAACGTCGAGAAACGGTCGTTTCTGCTAGCGCTGTGCTTCTACACATGTATTTGCTGAACGGTGAAAGCGCACAGTAATGCACTTTTCTCCCAGCAAATACACTGTTTCTAAGGAAATGGGAACACACTGAGGAGACACTTGTGGGAGCTACTGAGACTAAAACTGAGCTTCCCTACGCACAGGGAAGCAAGAGAAATGCTGATTTCATCAAGCCCAGTTACATACTCAGAATCTGTACTACTGCGCAAATAGGCATGTCTCTTTAGGCAAAAAACTCATTTCTGACAAAGTTGCCCAAATGCATCTCAGAAGTGTGCAACTTGTTCCCTGAGTTAGACATTCTCGAGAAACGTTCGTTTCTGCTAGCGCTGTGCTTCTACACATGTTGCTGAACGGTGAAAGCGCACAGTAATGCACTTTTCTCCTAGCAAATACACTGTTTCTAAGGAAATGGGAACACACTGAGGAGACACTTGTGGGAGCTACTGTGACTAAAACTGAGCTTCACTACGCACAGGGAAGCAAGAGAAATGCTGATTTCATCAAGCCCAGTTACATACTCAGAATCTGTACTACTGCGCAAATAGGCATGTCTCTTTAGGCAAAAAACTCATTTCTGACAAAGTTGCCCAAATGCATCTCAGAAGTGTGCACCTTGTTCCCTGAGTTAGAAAACGTCGAGAAACGGTCGTTTCTGCTAGCGCTGTGCTTCTACACATGTATTTGCTGAACGGTGAAAGCGCACAGTAATGCACTTTTCTCCCAGCAAATACACTGTGTCTAAGGAAATGGGAACACACTGAGGAGACACTTGTGGGAGCTACTGTGACTAAAACTGAGGTTCCCTACGCACAGGGAAGCAAGAGAAATGCTGATTTCATCAAGCCCAGTTACATACTCAGAATATGTACTACTGCGCAAATAGGCATGTCTCTGTAGGCAAAAAACTCATTTCTGACAAAGTTGCCCAAATGCATCTCAGAAGTGTGCAACTTGTTCCCTGAGTTAGAAAACGTCGAGAAACGTTCGTTTCTGCTAGCGCTGTGCTTCTACACATGTATTTGCTGAACAGTGAAAGCGCACCGTAATGCACTTTTCTCCCAGCAAATACACTGTTTCTAAGGAAATGGGAACACACTGAGGAGACACTTGTGGGAGCTACTGAGACTAAAACTGAGCTTCCCTACGCACAGGGAAGCAAGAGAAATGCTGATTTCATCAAGCCCAGTTACATACTCAGAATCTGTACTACTGCGCAAATAGGCATATCTCTTTAGGCAAAAAACTCATTTCTGACAAAGTTGCCCAAATGCATTTCAGAAGTGTGCAACTTGTTCCCTGAGTTAGAAAATGTCGAGAAACGATCGTTTCTGCTAGCGCTGTGCTTCTACACATGTTGCTGAACGGTGAAAGCGCACAGTAACACACTTTTCTCCCAGCAAATACACTGTTTCTAGGAAATGGGAACACACTGAGGAGACACTTGTGGGAGCTACTGTGACTAAAACTGAGCTTCCCTACGCACAGGGAAGCAAGAGAAATGCTGATTTCATCAAGCCCAGTTACATACTCAGAATCTGTACTACTGCGCAAATAGGCATGTCTCTGCAGGCAAAAAACTCATTTCTGACAAAGTTGCACAAATGCATCTCAGAAGTGTGCAACTTGTTCCCTGAGTTAGAAAACGTGGAGAAACGGTCGTTTCTGCTAGCGCTGTGCTTCTACACATGTATTTGCTGAACGGTGAAAGCGCACAGTAATGCACTTTTCTCCCAGCAAATACACTGTTTCTAAGGAAATGGGAACACACTGAGGAGACACTTGTGGGACCTACTGTGACTAAAACTGAGGTTCCTTACGCACAGGGAAGCAAGAGAAATGCTGATTTCATCAAGCCCAGTTACATACTCAGAATCTGTACTACTGCGCAAATAGGCATGTCTCTGTAGGCAAAAAACTCATTTCTGACAAAGTTGCCCAAATGCATCTCAGAAGTGTGCAACTTGTTCCCTGAGTTAAAAAACGTCGAGAAACGTTCGTTTCTGCTAGCGCTGTGCTTCTACACATGTATTTGCTGAACGGTGAAAGCGCACAGTAATGCACTTTTCTCCCAGCAAATACACTGTTTCTAAGGAAATGGGAACACACTGAGGAGACACTTGTGGGAGCTACTGGGACTAAAACTGAGCTTCCCTACGCACAGGGAAGCAAGAGAAATGCTGATTTCATCAAGCCCAGTTACATACTCAGAATCTGTACTACTGCGCAAAAAGGCATGTCTCTTTAGGCAAAAAACTCATTTCTGACAAAGTATCCCAAATGCATCTCAGAAGTGTGCAACCTGTTCCCTGAGTTAGAAAACGTCGAGAAACGTTCCTTTCTGCAAGCGCTGTGCTTCTACACATGTATTTGCTGAACGGTGAAAGCGCACAGTAATACACTTTTCTCCCAGCAAATACACTGTTTCTAAGGAAATGGGAACACACTGAGGAGACACTTGTGGGAGCTACTGTGACTAAAACTGAGCTTCCCTACGCACAGGGAAGCAAGAGAAATGCTGATTTCATCAAGCCCAGTTACGTGCTCAGAATCTGTACTACTGCGCAAATAGGCATGTCTCTGTAGGCAAAAAACTCATTTCTGACAAAGTTGCCCAAATGCATCTCAGAAGTGTGCAACTTGTTCCCTGAGTTAGAAAACGTCGAGAAACGTTCGTTTCTGCTAGCGCTGTGCTTCTACACATGTATTTGCTGAACGGTGAAAGCGCACAGTAATGCACTCTTCTCCCAGCAAATACACTGTTTCTAAGGAAATGGGAACACACTGAGGAGACACATGTGGGAGCTACTGTGACGAAAACTGAGCTTCCCTACGCACAGGGAAGCAAGAGAAATGCTGATTTCATCAAGCCCAGTTACATACTCAGAATCTGTACTACTGCGCAAATAGGCATGTCTCTTTAGGCAAAAAACTCATTTCTGACAAAGTTGCCCAAATGCATCTCAGAAGTGTGCAACTTGTTCCCTGAGTTAGAAAACGTCGAGAAACGTTCGTTTCTGCTAGCGCTGTGCTTCTACACATGTATTTGCTGAACGGTGAAAGCGCACAGTAATGCACTTTTCTCCCAGCAAATACACTGTGTCTAAGGAAATGGGAACACACTGAGGAGACACTTGTGGGAGCTACTGTGACTAAAACTGAGCTTCCCTACGCACAGGGAAGCAAGAGAAATGTTGATTTCATCAAGCCCAGTTACATACTCAGAATCTGTACTACTGCGCAAATAGGCATGTCTCTGTAGTCAAAAAACTCATTTCTGACAAAGTTGCCCAAATGCATCTCAGAAGTGTGCAACTTGTTCCCTGAGTTAGAAAACGTCGAGAAACGGTCGTTTCTGCTAGCGCTGTGCTTCTACACATGTATTTGCTGAACGGTGAATGCGCGCAATAATGCACTTTTCTCCCAGCAAATACAGTTTCTAAGGAAATGGGAACACACTGAGGAGACACTTGTGGGAGCTACTGAGACTAAAACTGAGCTTCCCTACGCACAGGGAAGCAAGAGAAATGCTGATTTCATCAAGCCCAGTTACATACTCAGAATCTGTACTACTGCGCAAATAGGCATGTCTCTTTAGGCAAAAAACTCATTTCTGACAAAGTTGCCCAAATGCATCTCAGAAGTGTGCAACTTGTTCCCTGAGTTAGAAATTGTCGAGAAACGTTCGTTTCTGCTAGCGCTGTGCTTCTACACATGTTGCTGAACGGTGAAAGCGCACAGTAATGCACTTTTCTCCCAGCAAATACACTGTTTCTAAGGAAATGGGAACACACTGAGGAGACACTAGTGGGAGCTACTGTGACTAAAACTGAGCTTCCCTACGCACAGGGAAGCAAGAGAAATGCTGATTTCATCAAGCCCAGTTACATACTCAGAATCTGTACTAGTGCGCAAATAGGCATGTCTCTGCAGGCAAAAAACTCATTTCTGACAAAGTTGCCTAAATGCATTTTAGAAGTGTGCAACTTGTTCCCTGAGTTAGAAAACGTCGAGAAACGTTCGTTTCTGCTAGCGCTGTGCTTCTGCACATGTATTTGCTGAACGGTGAAAGCGCACAGTAATGCACTTTTCTCCCAGCAAATACACTGTTTCTAAAGAAATGGGAACACACTGAGGAGACACTTGTGGGAGCTACTGGGACTAAAACTGAGCTTCCCTACGCACAGGGAAGCAAGATAAATGCTGATTTCATCAAGCCCAGTTACATATTCAGAATCTGTACTACTGCGCAAATAGGCATGTCTCTGTAGGCAAAAAACTCATTTCTGACAAAGTTGCCCAAATGCATCTCAGAAGTGTGCAACTTGTTCCCTGAGTTAGAAAACGTCGAGAAACTGTCGTTTCTGCTAGCGCTGTGCTTCTACACATGTATTTGCTGAACGGTGAAAGCGCACAGTAATGCACTTTTCTCCCAGAAAATACACTGTTTCTAAGGAAATGGGAACACACTGAGGAGACACTTGTGGGAGCTACTGTGACTAAAACTGAGCTTCCCTACGCACAGGGAAGCAAGAGAAATGCTGATTTCATCAAGCCCAGTTACATACTCAGAATCTGTACTACTGCGCAAATAGGCATGTCTCTGTAGGCAAAAAACTCATTTCTGACAAAGTTGCCCAAATGCATCTCAGAAGTGTGCAACTTGTTCCCTGAGTTAGAAAACGTCGAGAAACGGTCGTGTCTGCTAGCGCTGTGCTTCTACACATGTATTTGCTGAACGGTGAAAGCGGACAGTAATGCACTTTTCTCCCATCAAATACACTGTTTCTAAGGAAATGGGAACACACTGAGGAGACACTTGTGGGAGCTACTGTGACTTAAACTGAGCTTCCCTACGCACAGGGAAGCAAGAGAAATGCTGATTTCATCAAGCCCAGTTACATACTCAGAATCTGTACTACTGCGCAAATAGGCATGTCTCTTTAGGCAAAAAACTCATTTCTGACAAAGTTGCCCAAATGCATCTCAGAAGTGTGCAACTTGTTCCCTGAGTTAGAAAACGTCGAGAAACGGTCGTTTCTGCTAGCGCTGTGCTTCTACATATGTATTTGCTGAACGGTGAAAGCGCACAGTAATGCACTTTTCTCCCAGCAAATACACTGTTTCTAAGGAAATGGGAACACACTGAGGAGGCACTTGTGGGAGCTACTGTGACTAAAACTGAGCTTTTCTACGCACAGGGAAGCAAGAGAAATGTTGATTTCATCAAGCCCAGTTATATACTCAGAATCTGTACTACTGCGCAAATAGGCATGTCTCTTTAGTCAAAAAACTCATTTCTGACAAAGTTGCCCAAATGCATCTCAGAAGTGTGCAACTTGTTCCCTGAGTTAGAAAACGTCGAGAAACGGTCTTTCTGCTAGCGCTGTGCTTCTACACATGTATTTGCTGAACGGTGAAACCGCGCAATAATGCACTTCTCTTCCAGCAAATACAGTTTCTAAGGAAATGGGAACACACTGAGGAGACACTTGTGGGAGCTACTGTGACTAAAACTGAGCTTCCCTATGCACAGGGAAGCAAGAGAAATGCTGATTTCATCAAGCCCAGTTACATACTCAGAATCTGTACTACTGCGCAAATAGGCATGTCTCTGTAGGCAAAAAACTCATTTCTGACAAAGTTTCCCAAATGCATCTCAGAAGTGTGCAACTTGTTCCCTGAGTTAGAAAACGTCGAGAAACGTTCGTTTCTGCTAGCGCTGTGCTTCTACACATGTATTTGCTGAACGGTGAAAGCGCACAGTAATGCACTTTTCTCCCAGCAAATACACTGTGTCTAAGGAAATGGGAACACACTGAGGAGACACTTGTGGGAGCTACTGTGACTAAAACTGAGCTTCCCTACGCACAGGGAAGCAAGAGAAATGCTGATTTCATCAAGCCCAGTTACATACTCAGAATCTGTACTACTGCGCAAATAGGCATGTCTCTGTAGGCAAAAAACTCATTTCTGACAAAGTTGCCCAAATGCATCTCAGAAGTGTGCAACTTGATCCCTGAGTTAGAAAACGTCGAGAAACGTTCGTTTCTGCTAGCGCTGTGCTTCTACACATGTATTTGCTGAACGGTGAAAGCGCACAGTAATGCACTTTTCTCCCAGCAAATACACTGTTTCTAAGGAAATGGGAACACACTGAGGAGACACTTGTGGGAGCTACTGGACTAAAACTGAGCTTCCCTACGCACAGGGAAGCAAGAGAAATGCTGATTTCATCAAGCCCAGTTACATACTCAGAATCTGTACTACTGCGCAAATAGGCATGTCTCTGTAGGCAAAAAACTCATTTCTGACAAAGTTGCCCAAATGCATCTCAGAAGTGTGCAACTTGTTCCCTGAGTTAGAAAACCGCGAGAAACGGTCGTTTCTGCTAGCGCTGTGCTTCTACACATGTATTTGCTGAACGGTGAAAGCGCACAGTAATGCACTTTTCTCCCAGCAAATACACTGTTTCTAAGGAAATGGGAACACACTGAGGAGATACTTGTGGGAGCTACTGGACTAAAACTGAGCTTCCCTACGCACAGGGAAGCAAGAGAAATGCTGATTTCATCAAGCCCAGTTACATACTCAGAATCTGTACTACTGCGCAAATAGGCATGTCTCTGTAGGCAAAAAACTCATTTCTGACAAAGTTGCCCAAATGCATCTCAGAAGTGTGCAACTTGTTCCCTGAGTTAGAAAACCGCGAGAAACGGTCGTTTCTGCTAGCGCTGTGCTTCTACACATGTATTTGCTGAACATTGAAAGTGCACAGTAATGCACTTTTCTCCCAGCAAATACACTGTTTCTAAGGAAATGGGAACACACTGAGGAGACACTTGTGGGAGCTACTGTGACTAAAACTGAGCTTCCCTACGCACAGGGAAGCAAGAGAAATGCTGATTTCATCAAGCCCAGTTACATACTCAGAATCTGTACTACTGCGCAAATAGGCATGTCTCTGTAGGCAAAAAACTCATTTCTGACAAAGTTGCCCAAATGCATCTCAGAAGTGTGCAACTTGTTCCCTGAGTTAGAAAACGTCTAGAAACGTTCGTTTCTGCTAGCGCTGTGCTTCTACACATGTATTTGCTGAACGGTGAAAGCGCACAGTAATGCACTTTTGTCCCAGCAAATACACTGTTTCTAAGGAAATGGGAACACACTGAGGAGACACTTGTGGGAGCTACTGTGACTTAAACTGAGCTTCCCTACGCACAGGGAAGCAAGAGAAATGCTGATTTCATCAAGCCCAGTTACATACTCAGAATCTGTACTACTGCGCAAATAGGCATGTCTCTTTAGGCAAAAACCTCATTTCTGACAAGTTGCCCAAATGCATCTCAGAAGTGTGCAACTTGTTCCCTGAGTTAGAAAACGTCTAGAAACGTTCGTTTCTGCTAGCGCTGTGCTTCTACACATGTATTTGCTGAACGGTGAAAGCGCACAGTAATGCACTTTTGTCCCAGCAAATACACTGTTTCTAAGGAAATGGGAACACACTGAGGAGACACTTGTGGGAGCTACTGTGACTTAAACTGAGCTTCCCTACGCACAGGGAAGCAAGAGAAATGCTGATTTCATCAAGCCCAGTTACATACTCAGAATCTGTACTACTGCGCAAATAGGCATGTCTCTTTAGGCAAAAACCTCATTTCTGACAAGTTGCCCAAATGCATCTCAGAAGTGTGCAACTTGTTCCCTGAGTTAGAAAACGTCGAGAAACGGTCGTTTCTGCTAGTGCTGTGCTTCTACACATGTATTTGCTGAACGGTGAAAGTGCACAGTAATGCACTTTTCTCCCAGCAAATACACTGTTTCTAAGGAAATGGGAACACACTGAGGAGACACTTGTGGGAGCTACTGTGACTAAAACTGAGCTTCCCTACGCACAGGGAAGCTAGAGAAATGCTGATTTCATCAAGCCCAGTTACATACTCAGAATCTGTACTACTGCGCAAATAGGCATGTCTCTTTAGGCAAAAAACTCATTTCTGACAAAGTTGCCCAAATGCATCTCAGAAGTGTGCAACTTGTTCCCTGATTTAGAAAACGTCGAGAAACCGTCGTTTCTGCTAGCGCTGTGCTTCTACACATGTATTTGCTGAACAGTGAAAGCGCACAGTAATGCACTTTTCTCCCAGCAAATACACTGTTTCTAAGGAAATGGGAACACACTGAGGAGACACTTGTGGGAGCTACTGTGACTAAAACTGAGCTTCCCTACGCACAGGGAAGCAAGAGAAATGCTGATTTCATCAAGCCTAGTTACATACTCTGAATCTGTACTACTGCGCAAATAGGCATGTCTCTTTAGGCAAAAAACTCATTTCTGACAAAGTTGCCCAAATGCATCTCAGAAGTGTACAACTTGTTCCCTGAGTTAGAAAACGTCGAGAAACGGTCGTTTCTTCTAGCGCTGTGCTTCTACACATGTATTTGCTGAACGGTGAAAGCACACAGTAATGCACTTTTCTCCCAGCAAATACACTGTTTCTAAGGAAATGGGAACACACTGAGGAGACACTTGTGGGAGCTACTGTGACTAAAACTGAGCTTCCCTACGCACAGGGAAGCAAGAGAAATGCTGATTTCATCAAGACCAGTTACATACTCAGAATCTGTACTACTGCGCAAATAGGCATGTCTCTTTAGGCAAAAAACTCATTTCTGACAAAGTTGCCCAAATGCATCTCAGAAGTGTGCAACTTGTTCCCTGAGTTAGAAAACGTCGAGAAACGGTCGTTTCTGCTAGCGCTGTGCTTCTACCCATGTATTTGCTGAACGGTGAAAGCGCACAGTAATGCACTTTTCTCCCAGAAAATACACTGTTTCTAAGGAAATGGGAACACACTGAGGAGACACTTGTGGGAGCTACTGTGACTAAAACTGAGCTTCCCTACACACACGGAAGCAAGAGAAATGCTGATTTCATCAAGCCCAGTTACATACTCAGAATCTGTACTACTGCGCAAATAGGCATGTCTCTTTAGGCAAAAAACTCATTTCTGACACAGTTGCCCAAATGCATCTCAGAAGTGTGCAACTTGTTCCCTGAGTTAGAAAACGTCGAGAAACGGTCGTTTCTGATAGTGCTGTGCTTCTACACATGTATTTGCTGAACGGTGAAAGCGCACAGTAATGCACTTTTCTCCCAGCAAATACAATGTTTCTAAGGAAATGGGAACACACTGAGGAGACACTTGTGGGAGCTACTGTGACTAAAACTGAGCTTCCCTACGCACAGGGAAGCAAGAGAAATGCTGATTTCATCAAGCCCAGTTACATACTCAGACTCTGTACTACTGCGCAAATAGGCATGTCTCTTTAGGCAAAAAACTCATTTCTGACAAAGTTGCCCAAATGCATCTCAGAAGTGTGCAACTTGTTCCCTGAGTTAGAAAACGTCGAGAAACGTTCGTTTCTGATAGCGCTGTGCTTCTACACATGTTGCTGAATGGTGAAAGCCCACAGTAATGCACTTTTCTCCCAGCAAATACACTGTGTCTAAGGAAATGGAACACACTGAGGAGACACTTGTGGGAGCTCCTCTAACTAAAACTGAGCTTCCCTACGCACAGGGAAGCAAGAGAAATGCTGATTTCATCAAGCCCAGTTACATACTCAGAATCTGTACTACTGCGCAAATAGGCATGTCTCTGTAGGCAAAAAACTCATTTCTGACAAAGTTGCCCAAATGCATCTCAGAAGTGTGCAACTTGTTCCCTGAGTTAGAAAACCTCGAGAAACGTTCGTTTCTGCTAGCGCTGTGCTTCTACACATGTATTTGCTGAACGGTGAAAGCGCACAGTAATGCACTTTTCTCCCAGCAAATACACTGTTTCTAAGGAAATGGGAACACACTGAGGAGGCACTTGTGGGAGCTACTGTGACTAAAACTGAGCTTCCCTACGCACAGGGAAGCAAGAGAAATGTTGATTTCATCAAGCCCAGTTACATACTCAGAATCTGTACTACTGCGCAAATAGGCATGTCTCTTTAGTCAAAAAACTCATTTCTGACAAAGTTGCCCAAATGCATCTCAGAAGTGTGCAACTTGTTCCCTGAGTTAGAAAACGTCGAGAAACGTTCGTTTCTGATAGCGCTGTGCTTCTACACATGTTGCTGAATGGTGAAAGCCCACAGTAATGCACTTTTCTCCCAGCAAATACACTGTGTCTAAGGAAATGGAACACACTGAGGAGACACTTGTGGGAGCTCCTCTGACTAAAACTGAGCTTCCCTACGCACAGGGAAGCAAGAGAAATGCTGATTTCATCAAGCCCAGTTACATACTCAGAATCTGTACTACTGAGCAAATAGGCATGTCTCTGTAGGCAAAAAACTCATTTCTGACAAAGTTGCCCAAATGCATCTCAGAAGTGTGCAACTTGTTCCCTGAGTTAGAAAACCTCGAGAAACGTTCGTTTCTGCTAGCGCTGTGCTTCTACACATGTATTTGCTGAACGGTGAAAGCGCACAGTAATGCACTTTTGTCCCAGCAAATACACTGTTTCTAAGGAAATGGGAACACACTGAGGAGACACTTGTGGGAGCTACTGTGACTAAAACTGAGCTTCCCTACGCACAGGGAAGCAAGAGAAATGCTGATTTCATCAAGCCCAGTTACATACTCAGAATCTCTACTACTGCGCAAATAGGCATGTCTCTTTAGGCAAAAAACTCATATCTGACAAAGTTGCCCAAATGCATCTCAGAAGTGTGCAACTTGTTCCCTGAGTTAGAAAACGTCGAGAAATGGTCGTTTCTGCTAGCTCTGTGCTTCTACACATGTATTTGCTGAACGGTGAAAGCGCACAGTAATGCACTTTTCTCCCAGCAAATACACTGTTTCTAAGGAAATGGGAACACACTGAGGAGACACTTGTGGGAGCTACTGTGACTAAAACTGAGCTTCCCTACGCACAGGGAAGCAAGAGAAATGCTGATTTCATCAAGCCCAGTTACATACTCAGAATCTGTACTACTGCGCAAATAGGCATGTCTCTGTAGGCAAAAAACTCATTTCTGACACAGTTGCCCAAATGCATCTCAGAAGTGTGCATCTTGTTCCCTGAGTTAGAAAACGTCGAGAAACGGTCGTTTCTGCTAGCGCTGTGCTTCTACACATGTATTTGCTGAACGATGAAAGCGCACAGTAATGCACTTTTCTCCCAGCAAATACACTGTTTCTAAGGAAATGGGAACACACTGAGGAGACACTTGTGGGAGCTACTGTGACTAAAACTGAGCTTCCCTACGCACAGGGAAGCAAGAGAAATGCTGATTTCATCAAGCCCAGTTACATACTCAGAATCTGTACTACTGCGCAAATAGGCATGTCTCTGTAGGCAAAAAACTCATTTCTGACAAAGTTGCCCAAATGCATCTCAGAAGTGTGCAACTTGTTCCCTGAGTTAGAAAACGTCGAGAAACGTTCGTTTCTGCTAGCGCTGTGCTTCTACACATGTATTTGCTGAACGGTGAAAGCGCACAGTAATGCACTTTTCTCCCAGCAAATACACTGTTTCTAAGGAAATTGGAACACACTGAGGAGACACTTGTGGGAGCTACTGTGACTAAAACTGAGCTTCCCAATGCACAGGGAAGCAAGAGAAATGCTGATTTCATCAAGCCCAGTTACATACTCAGAATCTGGACTACTGCGCAAATAGGCATGTCTCATTAGGCAAAAAACTCATTTCTGACAAAGTTGCCCAAATGCATCTCAGAAGTGTGCAACTTGTTCCCTGAGTTAGAAAACGTCGAGAAACGGTCGTTTCTGCTAGCGCTGTGCTTCTACACATGTATTTGCTGAACGGTGAAAGCGCTCAGTAATGCACTTTTCTCCCAGCAAATACACTGTTCCTAAGGAAATGGGAACACACTGAGGAGACACTTGTGGGAGCTACTGTGACTAAAACTGAGCTTCCCTACGCACAGGGAAGCAAGAGAAATGCTGATTTCATTAAGCCCAGTTACATACTCAGAATCTGTACTACTGCGCAAATAGGCATGTCTCTGTAGGCAAAAAACTCATTTCTGACAAAGTTGCCCAAATGCATCTCAGAAGTGTGCAACTTGTTCCCTGAGTTAGAAAACCTCGAGAAACGTTCGTTTCTGCTAGCGCTGTGCTTCTACACATGTATTTGCTGAACGGTGAAAGCGCACAGTAATGCACTTTTGTCCCAGCAAATACACTGTTTCTAAGGAAATGGGAACACACTGAGGAGACACTTGTGGGAGCTACTGTGACTAAAACTGAGCTTCCCTACACACAGGGAAGCAAGAGAAATGCTGATTTCATCAAGCCCAGTTACATACTCAGAATCTGTACTACTGCGCAAATAGGCATGTCTCTGTAGGCAAAAAACTCATTTCTGACAAAGTTGCCCAAATACATCTCAGAAGTGTGCAACTTGTTCCCTGAGTTAGAAAACGTCGAGAAACGGTCGTTTCTGCTAGTGCTGTGCTTCTACACATGTATTTGCTGAACGGTGAAAGCGCACAGTAATGTACTTTTCTCCCAGCAAATACACTGTTTCTAAGGAAATGGGAACACATTGAGGAGACACTTGTGGGAGCTACTGTGACTAAAACTGAGCTTACCTACGCACAGGGAAGCAAGAGAAATGCTGATTTCATCAAGCCCAGTTACATACTCAGAATCTGTACTAGTGCGCAAATAGGCATGTCTCTTTAGGCAAAAAACTCATTTCGGACAAAGTTGCCAAAATGCATCTCAGAAGTGTGCAACTTGTTCCCTGAGTTAGAAAACGTCGAGAAACGGTCGTTTCTGCCAGCGCTGATCTTCTACACATGTATTTGCCGAACGGTGAAAGCGCACAGTAATGCACTTTTCTCCCAGCAAATACAATGTTTCAAAGGAAATGGGAACACACTGAGGAGACACTTGTGGGAGCTACTGTGACTAAAACTGAGCTTCCCTACGCACAGGGAAGCAAGAGAAATGCTGATTTCATCAAGCCCAGTTACATACTCAGAATCTGTACTACTGCGCAAATAGGCATGTCTCTTTAGGCAAAAAACTCATTTCTGACAAGGTTGCCCAAATGCATCTCAGAAGTGTGCAACTTGTTCCCTGAGTTAGAAAACGTCGAGAAACGGTCGTTTCTGCTAGCGCTGTGCTTCTACACATGTATTTGCTGAACGGTGAAAGCGCACAGTAATGCACTTTTCTCCCAGCAAATACACTATTTCTAAGGAAATGGGAACACACTGAGGAGACACATGTGGGAGCTACTGTGACTAAAACTGAGGTTCCCTATGCACAGGGAAGCAAGAGAAATGCTGATTTCATCAAGCCCAGTTACATACTCAGAATCTGTACTACTGCGCAAATAGGCATGTCTCTTTGGGCAAAAAACTCATTTCTGACAAAGTTGCCCAAATGCATCTCAGAAGTGTGCAACTTGTTCCCTGAGTTAGAAAACGTCGAGAAACGTTCGTTTCTGATAGCGCTGTGCTTCTACACATGTTGCTGAATGGTGAAAGCCCACAGTAATGCACTTTTCTCCCAGCAAATACGCTGTGTCTAAGGAAATGGAACACACTGAGGAGACACTTGTGGGAGCTCCTCTGACTAAAACTGAGCTTCCCTATGCACAGGGAAGCAAGAGAAATGCTGATTTCATCAAGCCCAGTTACATACTCAGAATCTGTACTACTGCGCAAATAGGCATGTCTCTGTAGGCAAAAAACTCATTTCTGACAAAGTTGCCCAAATGCATCTCAGAAGTGTGCAACTTGTTCCCTGAGTTAGAAAACCTCGAGAAACGTTCGTTTCTGCTAGCGCTGTGCTTCTACACATGTATTTGCTGAACGGTGAAAGCGCACAGTAATGCACTTTTGTCCCAGCAAATACACTGTTTCTAAGGAAATGGGAACACACTGAGGAGACACTTGTGGGAGCTACTGTGACTAAAACTGAGCTTCCCTACGCACAGGGAAGCAAGAGAAATGCTGATTTCATCAAGCCCAGTTACATACTCAGAATCTGTACTACTGCGCAAATAGGCATGTCTCTTTAGGCAAAAAACTCATTTCTGACAAAGTTGCCCAAATGCATCTCAGAAGTGTGCAACTTGTTCCCTGAGTTAGAAAACGTCGAGAAATGGTCGTTTCTGCTAGCTCTGTGCTTCTACACATGTATTTGCTGAACGGTGAAAGCGCACAGTAATGCACTTTTCTCCCAGCAAATACACTGTTTCTAAGGAAATGGGAACACACTGAGGAGACACTTGTGGGAGCTACTGTGACTAAAACTGAGCTTCCCTACGCACAGGGAAGCAAGAGAAATGCTGATTTCATCCAGCCCAGTTACATACTCAGAATCTGTACTACTGCGCAAATAGGCATGTCTCTGTAGGCAAAAAACTCATTTCTGACAAAGTTGCCCAAATTCATCTTAGAAGTGTGCAACTTGTTCCCTGAGTTAGAAAACGTCGAGAAACTGTCATATCGGCTAGCGCTGTGCTTCTACACATGTATTTGGTGAACGGTGAAAGCGCACAGTAATGCACTTTTCTCCCAGCAAATACACTGTTTTTAAGGAAATGGGAACACACTGAGGAGACACTTGTGGGAGCTACTGTGACTAAAACTGAGCTTCCCTACACACAGGGAAGCAAGAGAAATGCTGATTTCATCAAGCCCAGTTACATACTCAGAATCTGTACTACTGCGCAAATAGGCATGTCTCTGTAGGCAAAAAACTCATTTCTGACAAAGTTGCCCAAATGCATCTCAGAAGTGTGCAACTTGTTCCCTGAGTTAGAAAACGTCCAGAAACGGTCGTTTCTGCTAGCGCTGTGCTTCTACACATGTATTTGCTGAACGGTGAAAGCGCACTGTAATGCACTTTTCTCACAGCAAATATACTCTTTCTAAGGAAATGGGAACACACTGAGGAGACAATTGTGGGAGCTACTGTGACTAAAACTGAGCTTCCCTACGCACAGGGAAGCAAGAGAAATGCTGATTTCATCAAGCCCCGTTACATACTCAGAATCTGTACTACTGCGCAAATAGGCATGTCTCTGTAGGCAAAAAACTCATTTCTGACAAAGTTGCCCAAATGCATCTCAGAAGTGTGCAACTTGTTCCCTGAGTTAGAAAACGTCCAGAAACGGTCGTTTCTGCTAGCGCTGTGCTTCTACACATGTATTTGCTGAACGGTGAAAGCGCACAGTAATGCACTTTTCTCCCAGCAAATTCACTGTTTCTAAGGAAATGGGAACACACTGAGGAGACACTTGTGGGAGCTACTGTGACTAAAACTGAGCTTCCCTACACACAGGGAAGCAAGAGAAATGCTGATTTCATCAAGCCCAGTTACATACTCAGAATCTGTACTACTGCGCAAATAGGCATGTCTTTGTAGGCAAAAAACTCATTTCTGACAATGTTGCCCAAATGCATCTCAGAAGTGTGCAACTTGTTCCCTGAGTTAGAAAACGTCGAGAAACGGTCGTTTCTGCTAGCGCTGTGCTTCTACACATGTATTTGCTGAACGGTGAAAGCGCACAGTAATGCACTTTTCTCCCAGCAAATACACTGTTTCTAAGGAACTGGGAACACACTGAGGAGACACTTGTGGGAGCTACTGTGACTAAAACTGAGCTTCCCTACGCACAGGGAAGCAAGAGAAATGCTGATTTCATCAAGCCCAGTTACATACTCAGAATCTGTACTACTGCGCAAATAGGCATGAATCTGTAGGCAAAAAACTCATTTCTGACAAAGTTGCCCAAATGCTTCTCAGAAGTGTGCAACTTGTTCCCTGAGTTAGAAAACGTCGAGAAACGTTCGTTTCTGCTAGCGCTGTGCTTCTACACATGTATTTGCTGAACGGTGAAAGCGCACAGTAATGCACTTTTCTCCCAGCAAATACACTGTTTCTAAAGAAATGGGAACACACTGAGGAGACACTTGTGGGAGCTACTGTGACTAAAACTGAGCTTACCTACGCACAGGGAAGCAAGAGAAATGCTAATTTCATCCAGCTCAGTTACATACTCAGAATCTGTACTACTGCGCAAATAGGCATGTCTCTGTAGGCAAAAAACTCATTTCTGACAAAGTTGCCCAAATGCATCTCAGAAGTGTGCAACTTGTTCCCTAGTTAGAAAACGTCGAGAAACGGTCGTATCTGCTAACGCTGTGCTTCTACACATGTATTTGCTGAACGGTGAAAGCGCACAGTAATGCACTTTTCTCCCAGCAAATACACTGTTTCTAAGGAAATGGGAACACACTGAGGAGACACTTGTGGGAGCTACTGTGACTAAAACTGAGCTTCCGTACGCACAGGGAAGCAAGAGAAATGCTGATTTCATCACGCCCAGTTACATACTCAGAATCTGTACTACTGCGCAAATAGGCATGTCTGTGTAGGCAAAAAACTCATTTCTGACAAAGTTGCCCAAATGCATCTCAGAAGTGTGCAACTTGTTCCCTGAGTTAGAAAACGTCCAGAAACGGTCGTTTCTGCTAGCGCTGTGCTTCTACACATGTATTTGCTGAACGGTGAAAGCGCACTGTAATGCACTTTTCTCACAGCAAATATACTCTTTCTAAGGAAATGGGAACACACTGAGGAGACACTTGTGGGAGCTACTGTGACTAAAACTGAGCTTCCCTACGCACAGGGAAGCAAGAGAAATGCTGATTTCATCAAGCCCAGTTACATACTCAGAATCTGTACTACTGCGCAAATAGGCATGTCTCTGTAGGCAAAAAACTCATTTCTGACAAAGTTGCCCAAATGCTTCTCAGAAGTGTGCAACTTGTTCCCTGAGTTAGAAAACGTCGAGAAACGTTCGTTTCTGCTAGCGCTGTGCTTCTACACATGTATTTGCTGAACGGTGAAAGTGCACAGTATTGCACGTTTGTCCCAGCAAATACACTGTTTCTAAGGAAATGGGAACACACTGAGGAAACACTTGTGGGAGCTACTGTGACTAAAACTGAGCTTCCCTACGCACAGGGAAGCAAGAGAAATGCTAATTTCATCCAGCTCAGTTACATACTCAGAATCTGTACTACTGCGCAAATAGGCATGTCTCTGTAGGCAAAAAACTCATTTCTGACAAAGTTGCCCAAATGCATCTCAGCAGTGTGCAACTTGTTCCCTAGTTAGAAAACGTCGAGAAACGGTCATATCTGCTAACGCTGTGCTTCTACACATGTATTTGCTGAACGGTGAAAGCGCACAGTAATGCACTTTTCTCCCAGCAAATACACTGTGTCTAAGGAAATGGGAACACACTGAGCAGACACTTGTGGGAGCTACTGTGACTAAAACTGAGCTTCCCTACGCACAGGGAAGCAAGAGAAATGCTGATTTCATCACGCCCAGTTACATACTCAGAATCTGTACTACTGCGCAAATAGGCATGTCTTTGTAGGCAAAAAACTCATTTCTGACAATGTTGCCCAAATGCATCTCAGAAGTGTGCAACTTGTTCCCTGAGTTAGAAAACGTCGAGAAACGTTCGTTTCTGCTAGCGCTGTGCTTCTACACATGTATTTGCTGAACGGTGAAAGCGCACAGTAATGCACTTTTCTCCCAGCAAATACACTGTTTCTAAGGAAATGGGAACACACTGAGGAGACACTTGTGGGAGCTACTGTGACTAAAACTGAGCTTCCCTACGCACAGGGAAGCAAGAGAAATGCTGATTTCATCAAGCCCAGTTACATACTCAGAATCTGTACTACTGCGCAAATAGGCATGTCACTTTAGGCAAAAATCTCATTTCTGACAAAGTTGCCCAAATGCATCTCAGAAGTGTGCAACTTGTTCCCTGAGTTAGAAAACGTCGAGCAACGTTCGTTTCTGATAGCGCTGTGCTTCTACACATGTTGCTGAATGGTGAAAGCCCACAGTAATACACTTTTCTCCCAGCAAATACACTGTTTCTAAGGAAATGGGAACACACTGAGGAGACACTAGTGGGAGCTACTGTGACTAAAACTGAGCTTCCCTACGCACAGGGAAGCAAGAGAAATGCTGATTTCATCAAGCCCAGTTACATACTCAGAATCTGTACTACTGCGCAAATAGGCATGTCTCTTTAGGCAAAAATCTCATTTCTGACACAGTTGCCCAAATGCATCTCAGAAGTGTGCAACTTGTTCCCTAAGTTAGAAAACGTGGTGAATCGGTCGTTTCTGCTAGTGCTGTGCTTCTACACATGTATTTGCTGAACGGTGAAAGCGCACAGTAATGCACTTTTCTCCCAGCAAATACACTGTTTCTAAGGAAATGGGAACACACTGAGGAGACACTTGTGGGAGCTACTGTGACTAAAACTGAGCTTCCCTACGCACAGGGAAGCAAGAGAAATGCTGATTTCATCAAGCCCAGTTACATACTCAGAATCTGTACTACTGCGCAAATAGGCATGTCTCTGTAGGCAAAAAACTCATTTCTGAAAAAGTTGCCCAAATGCATCTCAGAAGTGTGCAACTTGTTCCCTGAGTTAGAAAACGTCGAGAAACGGTCGTTTCTGCTAGCGCTGTGCTTCCACACATGTATTTGCTGAACGGTGAAAGCGCACAGTAATGCACTTTTCTCCCAGCAAATACACTGTTTCTAAGGAAATGGGAACACACTGAGGAGACACTTGTGGGAGCTACTGTGACTAAAACTGAGCTTCCCTACGCACAGGGAAGCAAGAGAAATGCTGATTTCATCCAGCCCAGTTACATACTCAGAATCTGTACTACTGCGCAAATAGGCATATCTCTGTAGGCAAAAAACTCATTTCTGACAAAGTTGCCCAAATGCATCTCAGAAGTGTGCAACTTGTTCCCTGAGTTAGAAAACGTCGAGAAACGGTCGTTTCTGCTAGCGCTGTGCTTCTACACATGTATTTGCTGAACGGTGAAAGCGCACAGTAATGCACTTTTCTCCCAGCAAATACACTGTTTCTAAGGAAATGGGAACACACTGAGGAGACACTTGTGGGAGCTACTGTGACTAAAACTGAGCTTCCCTACGCACAGGGAAGCAAGAGAAATGCTGATTTCATCCAGCCCAGTTACATACTCAGAATCTGTACTACTTCGCAAATAGGCATGTCTCTGTAGGCAAAAAACTCATTTCTGACAAAGTTGCCCAAATGCATCTCAGAAGTATGCAACTTGTTCCCTGAGTTAGAAAACGTCGAGAAACGTTCGTTTCTGCTAGCGCTGTGCTTCTACACATGTATTTGCTGAACGGTGAAAGCGCACAGTAATGCACTTTTCTCCCAGCAAATACACTGTTTCTAAGGAAATGGGAACACACTGAGGAGACACTTGTGGGAGCTACTGTGACTAAAACTGAGCTTCCCTACGCACAGGGAAGCAAGAGAAATGCTGATTTCATCAAGCCCAGTTACATACTCAGAATCTGTACTACTGCGCAAATAGGCATGAATCTGTAGGCAAAAAACTCATTTCTGACAAAGTTGCCCAAATGCATCTCAGAAGTGTGCAACTTGTTCCCTGAGTTAGAAAACGTCGAGAAACGTTCGTTTCTGCTAGCGCTGTGCTTCCACACATGTATTTGCTGAACGGTGAAAGCGCACAGTAATGCACTTTTCTCCCAGCAAATACACTGTTTCTAAGGAAATGGGAACACACTGAGGAGACACTTGTGGGAGCTACTGTGACTAAAACTGAGCTTCCCTACGCACAGGGAAGCAAGAGAAATGCTGATTTCATCAAGCCCAATTACATACTCAGAATCTGTACTACTGCGCAAATAGGCATGTCTCTGTAGGCAAAAAACTCATTTCTGACAAAGTTGCCCAAATGCATCTCAGAAGTGTGCAACTTGTTCCCTGTGTTAGAAAACGTTGAAAAACGTTCGTTTCTGCTAGCGCTGTGCTTCTACACATGTATTTGCTGAACGGTGAAAGCGCACAGTAATGCACTTTTCTCCCAGCAAATACACTGTTTCTAAGGAAATGGGAACACATTGAGGAGACACTTGTGGGAGCTACTGTGACTAAAACTGAGCTTCCCTACGCACAGGGAAGCAAGAGAAATGCTGATTTCCTCAAGCCCAGTTACATACTCAGAATCTGTACTACTGCGAAAATAGGCATGTCTCTTTAGGCAAAAAACTCATTTCTGACAAAGTTGCCCACATGCATCTCAGAAGTGTGCAACTTGTTCCCTGAGTTAGAAAACGTCGAGAAACGGTCGTTTCTGCTAGCGCTGTGCTTCTACACATGTATTTGCTGAACGGTGAATGCGCACAGTAATGCACTTTTCTCCCAGCAAATACACTGTTTCTAAGGAAATGGGAACACACTGAGGAGACACTTGTGGGAGCTATTGTGACTAAAACTGAGCTTCCCAATGCACAGGGAAGCAAGAGAAATGCTGATTTCATCAAGCCCAGTTACATACTCAGAATCTGTACTACTGCGCAAATAGGCATGTCTCTTTAGGCAAAAAACTCATTTCTGACAAAGTTGACAAATTGCATCTCAGAAGTGTGGAACTTCTTCCCTGAGTTAGAAAACGTCGAGAAATGGTCGTTTCTGCTAGCGCTGATCTTCTACACATGTATTTGCCGAACGGTGAAAGCGCACAGTAATGCACTTTTCTCCCAGCAAATACACTGTTTCTAAGGAAATGGGAACACACTGAGGAGACACTTGTGGGAGCTACTGTGACTAAAACTGAGCTTCCCTACGCACAGGGAAGCAAGAGAAATGCTGATTTCATCAAGCCCAGTTACATACTCAGAATCTGTACTACTGCGCAAATAGGCATGAATCTGTAGGCAAAAAACTCATTTCTGACAAAGTTGCCCAAATGCATCTCAGAAGTGTGCAACTTGTTCCCTGAGTTAGAAAACGTCGAGAAACGTTCGTTTCTGCTAGCGCTGTGCTTCCACACATGTATTTGCTGAACGGTGAAAGCGCACAGTAATGCACTTTTCTCCCAGCAAATACACTGTTTCTAAGGAAATGGGAACACACTGAGGAGACACTTGTGGGAGCTACTGTGACTAAAACTGAGCTTCCCTACGCACAGGGAAGCAAGAGAAATGCTGATTTCATCAAGCCCAGTTACATACTCAGAATCTGTACTACTGCGCAAATAGGCATGTCTCTGTAGGCAAAAAACTCATTTCTGACAAAGTTGCCCAAATGCATCTCAGAAGTGTGCAACTTGTTCCCTGAGTTAGAAAACGTCGAGAAACGTTCGTTTCTGCTAGCGCTGTGCTTCTACACATGTATTTGCTGAACAGTGAAAGCGCACAGTAATGCACTTTTCTCCCAGCAAATACACTGTTTCTAAGGAAATGGGAACACACTGAGGAGACACTTGTGGGAGCTACAGTGACTAAAACTGAGCTTCCCTACGCACAGGGAAGCAAGAGAAATGCTGATTTCATCAAGCCCAGTTACATACTCAGAATCTGTACTACTGCGCAAATAGGCATGTCTCTGTAGGCAAAAAACTCATTTCTGACAAAGTTGCCCAAATGCATCTCAGAAGTGTGCAACTTGTTCCCTGAGTTAGAAAACGTCGAGAAACAGTCGTTTCTGCTAGCGCTGTGCTTCTACACATGTATTTGCTGAACGGTGAAAGCGCACAGTAATGCACTTTTCTCCCAGCAAATACACTGTTTCTAAGGAAATGGGAACACACTGAGAAACTTGTGGGAGCTACTGTGACTAAAACTGAGCTTCCCTACGCACAGGGAAGCAAGAGAAATGCTGATTTCATCAAGCCCAGTTACATACTCAGAATCTGTACTACTGCGCAAATAGGCATGTCTCTGTAGGCAAAAAACTCATTTCTGACAAAGTTGCCCAAATGCATCTCAGAAGTGTGCAACTTGTTCCCTGAGTTAGAAAACGTCGAGAAACGGTCGTTTCTGTTAGCGCTGTGCTTCTACACATGTATTTGCTGAACCGTGAAAGCGCACAGTAATGCACTTTTCTCCCAGCAAATACACTGTTTCTAAGGAAATGGGAACACACTGAGGAGACACTTGTGGGAGCTACTGTGACTAAAACTGAGCTTCCCTATGCACAGGGAAGCAGGAGAAATGCTGATTTCATCAAGCCCATTACATACTCAGAATCTGTACTACTGCGCAAATAGGCATGTCTCTGTAGGCAAAAAACTCATTTCTGACAAAGTTGCCCAAATGCATCTCAGAAGTGTGCAACTTGTTCCCTGAGTTAGAAAACGTCGAGAAACGGTCGTTTCTGCTAGCGCTGTGCTTCCACACATGTATTTGCTGAACGGTGAAAGCGCACAGTAATGCACTTTTCTCTCAGCAAATACACTGTTTCTAAGGAAATGGGAACACACTGAGGAGACACTTGTGGGAGCTACTGTGACTAAAACTGAGCTTCCCTCCGCACAGGGAAGCAAGAGAAATGCTGATTTCATCAAGCCCAGTTACATACTCAGAATCTGTACTACTGCGCAAATAGGCATGTCTCTGTAGGCAAAAAACTCATTTCTGACAAAGTTGCCCAAATGCATCTCAGAAGTGTGCAACTTGTTCCCTGAGTTAGAAAACGTCGAGAAACTGTCATATCGGCTAGCGCTGTGCTTCTACACATGTATTTGCTGTACGGTGAAAGCGCACAGTAATGCACTTTTCTCCCAGCAAATACACTGTTTCTAAGGAAATGGGAACACACTGAGGAGACACTTGTGGGAGCTACTGTGACTAAAACTGAGCTTCCCTACGCACAGGGAAGCAAGAGAATGCTGATTTCATCAAGCCCATTACATACTCAGAATCTGTACTACTGCGCAAATAGGCATGTCTCTGTAGGCAAAAAACTCATTTCTGACAAAGTTGCCCAAATGCATCTCAGAAGTGTGCAACTTGTTCCCTGAGTTAGAAAACGTCGAGAAACGGTCGTTTCTGCTAGCGCTGTGCTTCTACACATGTATTTGCTGAACGGTGAAAGCGCACAGTAATGCACTTTTCTCCCAGCAAATACACTGTTTCTAAGGAAATGGGAACACACTGAGGAGACACTTGTGGGAGCTACTGTGACTAAAACTGAGCTTCCCTACGCACAGGGAAGCAAGAGAAATGCTGATTTCATCCAGCCCAGTTACATACTCAGAATCTGTACTACTGCGCAAATAGGCATGTCTCTGTAGGCAAAAAACTCATTTCTGACAAAGTTGCCCAAATGCATCTCAGAAGTGTGCAACTTGTTCCCTGAGTTAGAAAACGTCGAGAAACGGTCGTTTCTGCTAGCGCTGTGCTTCCACACATGTATTTGCTGAACGGTGAAAGCGCACAGTAATGCACTTTTCTCCCAGCAAATACACTGTTTCTAAGGAAATGGGAACACACTGAGGAGACACTTGTGGGAGCTACTGTGACTAAAACTGAGCTTCCCTACGCACAGGGAAGCAAGAGAAATGCTGATTTCATCCAGCCCAGTTACATACTCAGAATCTGTACTACTGCGCAAATAGGCATGTCTCTGTAGGCAAAAAACTCATTTCTGACAAAGTTGCCCAAATGCATCTCAGAAGTGTGCAACTTGTTCCCTGAGTTAGAAAACGTCGAGAAACGGTCGTTTCTGCTAGCGCTGTGCTTCTACACATGTATTTGCTGAACGGTGAAAGCGCACAGTAATGCACTTTTCTCCCAGCAAATACACTGTTTCTAAGGAAATGGGAACACACTGAGGAGACACTTGTGGGAGCTACTGTGACTAAAACTGAGCTTCCCTACGCACAGGGAAGCAAGAGAAATGCTGATTTCATCCAGCCCAGTTACATACTCAGAATCTGTACTACTTCGCAAATAGGCATGTCTCTGTAGGCAAAAAACTCATTTCTGACAAAGTTGCCCAAATGCATCTCAGAAGTATGCAACTTGTTCCCTGAGTTAGAAAACGTCGAGAAACGTTCGTTTCTGCTAGCGCTGTGCTTCTACACATGTATTTGCTGAACGGTGAAAGCGCACAGTAATGCACTTTTCTCCCAGCAAATACACTGTTTCTAAGGAAATGGGAACACACTGAGGAGACACTTGTGGGAGCTACTGTGACTAAAACTGAGCTTCCCTACGCACAGGGAAGCAAGAGAAATGCTGATTTCATCAAGCCCAGTTACATACTCAGAATCTGTACTACTGCGCAAATAGGCATGAATCTGTAGGCAAAAAACTCATTTCTGACAAACTTGCCCTAATGCATCTCAGAAGTGTGCAACTTGTTCCCTGAGTTAGAAAACGTCGATAAACGTTCGTTTCTGCTAGCGCTGTGCTTCCACACATGTATTTGCTGAACGGTGAAAGCGCACAGTAATGCACTTTTCTCCCAGCAAATACACTGTTTCTAAGGAAATGGGAACACACTGAGGAGACACTTGTGGGAGCTACTGTGACTAAAACTGAGCTTCCCTACGCACAGGGAAGCAAGAGAAATGCTGATTTCATCAAGCCCAATTACATACTCAGAATCTGTACTACTGCGCAAATAGGCATGTCTCTGTAGGCAAAAAACTCATTTCTGACAAAGTTGCCCAAATGCATCTCAGAAGTGTGCAACTTGTTCCCTGTGTTAGAAAACGTTGAAAAACGTTCGTTTCTGCTAGCGCTGTGCTTCTACACATGTATTTGCTGAACGGTGAAAGCGCACAGTAATGCACTTTTCTCCCAGCAAATACACTGTTTCTAAGGAAATGGGAACACATTGAGGAGACACTTGTGGGAGCTACTGTGACTAAAACTGAGCTTCCCTACGCACAGGGAAGCAAGAGAAATGCTGATTTCCTCAAGCCCAGATACATACTCAGAATCTGTACTACTGCGAAAATAGGCATGTCTCTTTAGGCAAAAAACTCATTTTTGACAAAGTTGCCCAAATGCATCTCAGAAGTGTGCAACTTGTTCCCTGAGTTAGAAAACGTCGAGAAACGGTCGTTTCTGCTAGCGCTGTGCTTCTACACATGTATTTGCTGAACGGTGAATGTGCACAGTAATGCACTTTTCTCCCAGCAAATACACTGTTTCTAAGGAAATGGGAACACACTGAGGAGACACTTGTGGGAGCTATTGTGACTAAAACTGAGCTTCCCAATGCACAGGGAAGCAAGAGAAATGCTGATTTCATCAAGCCCAGTTACATACTCAGAATCTGTACTACTGCGCAAATAGGCATGTCTCTTTAGGCAAAAAACTCATTTCTGACAAAGTTGACAAATTGCATCTCAGAAGTGTGGAACTTCTTCCCTGAGTTAGAAAACGTCGAGAAATGGTCGTTTCTGCTAGCGCTGATCTTCTACACATGTATTTGCCGAACGGTGAAAGCGCACAGTAATGCACTTTTCTCCCAGCAAATACACTGTTTCTAAGGAAATGGGAACACACTGAGGAGACACTTTTGGGAGCTACTGTGACTAAAACTGAGCTTCCCTACGCACAGGGAAGCAAGAGAAATGCTGATTTCATCCAGCCCAGTTACATACTCAGAATCTGTACTACTGCGCAAATAGGCATGAATCTGTAGGCAAAAAACTCATTTCTGACAAAGTTGCCCAAATGCATCTCAGAAGTGTGCAACTTGTTCCCTGAGTTAGAAAACGTCGAGAAACGTTCGTTTCTGCTAGCGCTGTGCTTCCACACATGTATTTGCTGAACGGTGAAAGCGCACAGTAATGCACTTTTCTCCCAGCAAATACACTGTTTCTAAGGAAATGGGAACACACTGAGGAGACACTTGTGGGAGCTACTGTGACTAAAACTGAGCTTCCCTACGCACAGGGAAGCAAGAGAAATGCTGATTTCATCAAGCCCAGTTACATACTCAGAATCTGTACTACTGCGCAAATAGGCATGTCTCTGTAGGCAAAAAACTCATTTCTGACAAAGTTGCCCAAATGCATCTCAGAAGTGTGCAACTTGTTCCCTGAGTTAGAAAACGTCGAGAAACGTTCGTTTCTGCTAGCGCTGTGCTTCTACACATGTATTTGCTGAACGGTGAAAGCGCACAGTAATGCACTTTTCTCCCAGCAAATACACTGTTTCTAAGGAAATGGGAACACACTGAGGAGACACTTGTGGGAGCTACAGTGACTAAAACTGAGCTTCCCTACGCACAGGGAAGCAAGAGAAATGCTGATTTCATCAAGCCCAGTTACATACTCAGAATCTGTACTACTGCGCAAATAGGCATGTCTCTGTAGGCAAAAAACTCATTTCTGACAAAGTTGCCCAAATGCATCTCAGAAGTGTGCAACTTGTTCCCTGAGTTAGAAAACGTCGAGAAACAGTCGTTTCTGCTAGCGCTGTGCTTCTACACATGTATTTGCTGAACGGTGAAAGCGCACAGTAATGCACTTTTCTCCCAGCAAATACACTGTTTCTAAGGAAATGGGAATACACTGAGAAACTTGTGGGAGCTACTGTGACTAAAACTGAGCTTCCCTACGCACAGGGAAGCAAGAGAAATGCTGATTTCATCAAGCCCAGTTACATACTCAGAATCTGTACTAATGCGCAAATAGGCATGTCTCTGTAGGCAAAAAACTCATTTCTGACAAAGTTGCCCAAATGCATCTCAGAAGTGTGCAACTTGTTCCCTGAGTTAGAAAACGTCGAGAAACGGTCGTTTCTGTTAGCGCTGTGCTTCTACACATGTATTTGCTGAACCGTGAAAGCGCACAGTAATGCACTTTTCTCCCAGCAAATACACTGTTTCTAAGGAAATGGGAACACACTGAGGAGACACTTGTGGGAGCTACTGTGACTAAAACTGAGCTTCCCTATGCACAGGGAAGCAGGAGAAATGCTGATTTCATCAAGCCCATTACATACTCAGAATCTGTACTACTGCGCAAATAGGCATGTCTCTGTAGGCAAAAAACTCATTTCTGACAAAGTTGCCCAAATGCATCTCAGAAGTGTGCAACTTGTTCCCTGAGTTAGAAAACGTCGAGAAACGGTCGTTTCTGCTAGCGCTGTGCTTCCACACATGTATTTGCTGAACGGTGAAAGCGCACAGTAATGCACTTTTCTCTCAGCAAATACACTGTTTCTAAGGAAATGGGAACACACTGAGGAGACACTTGTGGGAGCTACTGTGACTAAAACTGAGCTTCCCTCCGCACAGGGAAGCAAGAGAAATGCTGATTTCATCAAGCCCAGTTACATACTCAGAATCTGTACTACTGCGCAAATAGGCATGTCTCTATAGGCAAAAAACTCATTTCTGACAAAGTTGCCCAAATGCATCTCAGAAGTGTGCAACTTGTTCCCTGAGTTAGAAAACGTCGAGAAACTGTCATATCGGCTAGCGCTGTGCTTCTACACATGTATTTGCTGAACGGTGAAAGCGCACAGTAATGCACTTTTCTCCCAGCAAATACACTGTTTCTAAGGAAATGGGAACACACTGAGGAGACACTTGTGGGAGCTACTGTGACTAAAACTGAGCTTCCCTACGCACAGGGAAGCAAGAGAATGCTGATTTCATCAAGCCCATTACATACTCAGAATCTGTACTACTGCGCAAATAGGCATGTCTCTGTAGGCAAAAAACTCATTTCTGACAAAGTTGCCCAAATGCATCTCAGAAGTGTGCAACTTGTTCCCTGAGTTAGAAAAGGTCGAGAAACGGTCGTTACTGCTAGCGCTGTGCTTCTACACATGTATTTGCTGAACGGTGAAAGCGCACAGTAATGCACTTTTCTCCCAGCAAATACACTGTTTCTAAGGAAATGGGAACACACTGAGGAGACACTTGTGGGAGCTACTGTGACTAAAACTGAGCTTCCCTACGCACAGGGAAGCAAGAGAAATGCTGATTTCATCCAGCCCAGTTACATACTCAGAATCTGTACTACTGCGCAAATAGGCATGTCTCTGTAGGCAAAAAACTCATTTCTGACAAAGTTGCCCAAATGGATCTCAGAATGTGCAACTTGTTCCCTGAGTTAGAAAACGTCGAGAAAAGTTCGTTTCGGCTAGCGCTGTGCTTCTACACATGTATTTGCTGAACAGTGAAAGCGCACAGTAATGCACTTTTCTCCCAGCAAATACACTGTTTCTAAGGAAATGGGAACACACTGAGGAGACACTTGTGGGAGCTACTGTGACTTAAACTGAGCTTCCCAACGCACAGGGAAGCAAGAGAAACGCTAATTTCATCAAGCCCAGTTACATACTCAGAATCTGTACTACTACGCAAAAAGGCATGTCTCTGTAGGCAAAAAACTCATTTCTGACAAAGTTGCCCAAATGCATCTCAGAAGTGTGCAACTTGCTCCCTGAGTTAGAAAACGTCGAGAAAACTTCGTTTCTGCTAGCGCTGTGCTTCTACACATGTATTTGCTGAACGGTGAAAGCGCACAGTAATGCACTTTTCTCCCAGCAAATACACTGTTTCTAAGGAAATGGGAACACACTGAGGAGACACTTGTGGGAGCTACTGTGACTAAAACTGAGGTTCCCTACGCACAGGGAAGCAAGAGAAATGCTGATTTTATCAAGCCCAGTTACATACTCAGAATCTGTACTACTGCGCAAATAGGCATGTCTCTTTAGGCCAAAAACTCATTTCTGACAAAGTTGCCCAAATGCATCTCAGAAGTGTGCAACTTGTTCCCTGAGTTAGAAAACGTCGAGAAACGGTCGTTTCTGTTAGCGCTGTGCTTCTACACATGTATTTGCTGAACGGTGAAAGCGCACAGTAATGCACTTTTCTCCCAGCAAATACACTGTTTCTAAGGAACTGGGAACACACTGAGGAGACACTTGTGGGAGCTACTGTGACTAAAACTGAGCTTCCCTATGCACAGGGAAGCAAGAGAAATGCTGATTTCATCCAGCCCAGTTACATACTCAGAATCTGTACTACTGCGCAAATAGGCATGTCTCTTTAGGCAAAAAACTCATTTCTGACAAAGTTGCCCAAATGCATCTCAGAAGTGTGCAACTTGTTCCCTGAGTGAGAAAACGTCGAGAAACGGTCGTTTCTGTTAGCGCTGTGCTTCTACACATGTATTTGCTGAACGGTGAAAGCGCACAGTAATTCACTTTTCTCCCAGCAAATACACTGTTTCTAAGGAAATGGGAACACACTGAGGAGACACTTGTGGGAGCTACTGTGACTAAAACTGAGCTTCCCTACGCACAGGGAAGCAAGAGAAATGCTGATTTCATCAAGCCCAGTTACATACTCAGAATCTGTACTACTGCGCAAATAGGCATGTCTCTGTAGGCAAAAAACTCATTTCTGACAAAGTTGCCCAAATGCATCTCAGAAGTGTGCAACTTGTTCCCTGAGTTAGAAAACGTCGAGAAACAGTCATTTCTGCTAGCGCTGTGCTTCTACACATGTATTTGCTGAACGGTGAAAGCGCACAGTAATGCACTTTTCTCCCAGCAAATACACTGTTTCTAAGGAAATGGGAACACACTGAGGAGACACTTGTGGGAGCTACTGTGACTAAAACTGAGCTTCCCTACGCACAGGGAAGCAAGAGAAATGCTGATTTCATCCAGCCCAGTTACATACTCAGAATCTGTACTACTGCGCAAATAGGCATGTCTCTGTAGGCAAAAAACTCATTTCTGACAAAGTTGCCCAAATGCATCTCAGAAGTGTGCAACTTGTTCCCTGAGTTAGAAAACGTCGAGAAACGGTCGTTTCTGTTAGCGCTGTGCTTCTACACATGTATTTGCTGAACCATGAAAGCGCACAGTAATGCACTTTTCTCCCAGCAAAAACACTGTTTCTAAGGAAATGGGAACACACTGAGGAGACACTTGTGGGAGCTACTGTGACTAAAACTGAGCTTCCCTACGCACAGGGAAGCAGAAGAAATGCTGATTTCATCAAGCCCATTACATACTCAGAATCTGTACTACTGCGCAAATAGGCATGTCTCTGTAGGCAAAAAACTCATTTCTGACAAAGTTGCCCAAATGCATCTCAGAAGTGTGCAACTTGCTCCCTGAGTTAGAAAACGTCGAGAAACGGTCATATCTGCTAGTGCTGTACATCTACACATGTATTTGCTGAACGGTGAAAGCGCAGAGTAATGCACTTTTCTCCCAGCAAATACACTGTTTCTAAGGAAATGGGAACACACTGAGGAGACACTTGTGGGAGCTACTGTGACTAAAACTGAGCTTCCCTACACACAGGGAAGCAAGAGAAATGCTGATTTCATCAAGCCCAGTTACATACTCAGAATCTGTACTACTGCGCAAATAGGCATGTCTCTGTAGGCAAAAAACTCATTTCTGACAAAGTTGCCCAAGTGCATCTCAGAAGTGTGCAACTTGTTCCCTGAGTTAGAAAACGTCGAGAAAAGTTCGTTTCTGCTAGCGCTGTGCTTCTACACATGTATTTGCTGAACAGTGAAAGCGCACAGTAATGCACTTTTCTCCCAGCAAATACACTGTTTCTAAGGAACTGGGAACACACTGAGGAGCCACTTGTGGGAGCTACTGTGACTTAAACTGAGCTTCCCAACGCACAGGGAAGCAAGAGAAACGCTAATTTCATCAAGCCCAGTTACATACTCAGAATCTGTACTACTACGCAAAAAGGCATGTCTCTGTAGGCAAAAAACTCATTTCTGACAAAGTTGCCCAAATGCATCTCAGAAGTGTGCAACTTGTTCCCTGAGTTAGAAAACGTCGAGAAACCTTCGTTTCTGCTAGCGCTGTGCTTCTACACATGTATTTGCTGAACGGTGAAAGCGCACAGTAATGCACTTTTCTCCCAGCAAATACACTGTTTCTAAGGAAATGGGAACACACTGAGGAGACACTTGTGGGAGCTACTGTGACTAAAACTGAGGTTCCCTACACACAGGGAAGCAAGAGAAATGCTGATTTCATCCAGCCCAGTTACATACTCAGAATCTGTACTACTGCGCAAATAGGCATGTCTCTTTAGGCAAAAAACTCATTTCTGACAAAGTTGCCCAAATGCATCTCAGAAGTGTGCAACTTGTTCCCTGAGTGAGAAAACGTCGAGAAACGGTCGTTTGTGTTAGCGCTGTGCTTCTACACATGTATTTGCTGAACGGTGAAAGCGCACAGTAATGCACTTTTCTCCCAGCAAATACACTGTTTCTAAGGAAATGGGAACACACTGAGGAGACACTTGTGGGAGCTACTGTGACTAAAACTGAGCTTCCCTATGCACAGGGAAGCAAGAGAAATGCTGATTTCATCAAGCCCAGTTACATACTCAGAATCTGTACTACTGCGCAAATAGGCATGTCTCTGTAGGCAAAAAACTCATTTCTGACAAAGTTGCCCAAGTGCATCTCAGAAGTGTGCAACTTGTTCCCTGAGTTAGAAAACGTCGAGAAAAGTTCGTTTCTGCTAGCGCTGTGCTTCTACACATGTATTTGCTGAACAGTGAAAGCGCACAGTAATGCACTTTTCTCCCAGCAAATACACTGTTTCTAAGGAACTGGGAACACACTGAGGAGCCACTTGTGGGAGCTACTGTGACTTAAACTGAGCTTCCCAACGCACAGGGAAGCAAGAGAAACGCTAATTTCATCAAGCCCAGTTACATACTCAGAATCTGTACTACTACGCAAAAAGGCATGTCTCTGTAGGCAAAAAACTCATTTCTGACAAAGTTGCCCAAATGCATCTCAGAAGTGTGCAACTTGTTCCCTGAGTTAGAAAACGTCGAGAAACCTTCGTTTCTGCTAGCGCTGTGCTTCTACACATGTATTTGCTGAACGGTGAAAGCGCACAGTAATGCACTTTTCTCCCAGCAAATACACTGTTTCTAAGGAAATGGGAACACACTGAGGAGACACTTGTGGGAGCTACTGTGACTAAAACTGAGGTTCCCTACACACAGGGAAGCAAGAGAAATGCTGATTTCATCAAGCCCAGTTACATACTCAGAATCTGTACTACTGCGCAAATAGGCATGTCTCTGTAGGCAAAAAACTCATTTCTGACAAAGTTGCCCAAGTGCATCTCAGAAGTGTGCAACTTGTTCCCTGAGTTAGAAAACGTCGAGAAACGGTCGTTTCTGTTAGCGCTGTGCTTCTACACATGTATTTGCTGAACGGTGAAAGCGCACAGTAATGCACTTTTCTCCCAGCAAATACACTGTTTCTAAGGAAATGGGAACACACTGAGGAGACACTTGTGGGAGCTACTGTGACTAAAACTGAGCTTCCCTACGCACAGGGAAGCAAGAGAAATGCTGATTTCATCCAGCCCAGTTACATACTCAGAATCTGTACTACTGCACAAATAGGCATGTCTCTGTAGGCAAAAAACTCATTTCTGACAAAGTTGCCCAAATGGATCTCAGAATGTGCAAATTGTTCCCTGAGTTAGAAAACGTCGAGAAAAGTTCGTTTCTGCTAGCGCTGTGCTTCTACACATGTATTTGCTGAACGGTGAAAGCGCACAGTAATGCACTTTTCTCCCAGCAAATACACTGTTTCTAAGGAACTGGGAACACACTGAGGAGCCACTTGTGGGAGCTACTGTGACTTAAACTGAGCTTCCCAACGCACAGGGAAGCAAGAGAAACGCTAATTTCATCAAGCCCAGTTACATACTCAGAATCTGTACTACTACGCAAAAAGGCATGTCTCTGTAGGCAAAAAACTCATTGCTGACAAAGTTGCCCAAATGCATCTCAGAAGTGTGCAACTTGTTCCCTGAGTTAGAAAACGTCGAGAAACCTTCGTTTCTGCTAGCGCTGTGCTTCTACACATGTATTTGCTGAACGGTGAAAGCGCACAGTAATGCACTTTTCTCCCAGCAAATACACTGTTTCTAAGGAAATGGGAACACACTGAGGAGACACTTGTGGGAGCTACTGTGACTAAAACTGAGCTTCCCTACGCACAGGGAAGCAAGAGAAATGCTGATTTCATCAAGCCCAGTTACATACTCAGAATCTGTACTACTGCGCAAATAGGCATGTCTCTTTAGGCAAAAAACTCATTTCTGACAAAGTTGCCCAAATGCATCTCAGAAGTGTGCAACTTGTTCCCTGAGTTAGAAATCGTCGAGAAACGGTCGTTTCTATTAGCGCTGTGCTTCTACACATGTATTTGCTGAACGGTGAAAGCGCACAGTAATGCACTTTTCTCCCAGCAAATACACTGTTTCTAAGGAAATGGGAACACACTGAGGAGACACTTGTGGGAGCTACTGTGACTAAAACTGAGCTTCCCTACGCACAGGGAAGCAAGAGAAATGCTGATTTCATCCAGCCCAGTTACATACTCAGAATCTGTACTACTGCGCAAATAGGCATGTCTCTTTAGGCAAAAAACTCATTTCTGACAAAGTTGCCCAAATGCATCTCAGATGTGTGCAACTTGTTCCCTGAGTTAGAAAACGTCGAGAAACGTTCGTTTCTGCTAGCGCTGTGCTTCTACACATGTATTTGCTGAACGGTGAAAGCGCTCAGTAATGCACTTTTCTCCCAGCAAATACACTGTTTCTAAGGAAATGGGAACACACTGAGGAGACACTTGTGGGAGCTACTGTGACTGAAACTGAGCTTCCCTACGCACAGGGAAGCAAGAGAATGCTGATTTCATCAAGCCCATTACATACTCAGAATCTGTACTACTGCGCAAATAGGCATGTCTCTGTAGGCAAAAAACTCATTTCTGACAAAGTTGCCCAAATGCATCCCAGAAGTGTGCAACTTGTTCCCTGAGTTAGAAAACGTCGAGAAACCTTCGTTTCTGCTAGCGCTGTGCTTCTACACATGTATTTGCTGAACGGTGAAAGCGCACAGTAATGCACTTTTCTCCCAGCAAATACACTGTTTCTAAGGAAATGGGAACACACTGAGGAGACACTTGTGGGAGCTACTGTGACTAAAACTGAGCTTCCCTACGCACAGGGAAGCAAGAGAAATGCTGATTTCATCCAGCCCAGTTACATACTCAGAATCTGTACTACTGCGCAAATAGGCATGTCTCTGTAGGCAAAAAACTCATTTCTGACAAAGTTGCCCAAATGCATATCAGAAGTGTGCAACTTGTTCCCTGAGTTAGAAAACGTCGAGAAACGGTCGTTTCTGCTAGTGCTGTGCTTTTACACATGTATTTGCTGAACGGTGAAAGCGCACAGTAATGCACTTTTTTACCAGCAAATACACTGTTTCTTAGGAAGTGGGAACACACTGAGGAGACACTTGTGGGAGCTACTGTGACTAAAACTGAGCTTCCCTATGCACAGGGAAGCAAGAGAATGCTGATTTCATCAAGCCCATTACATACTCAGAATCTGTACTACTGCGCAAATAGGCATGTCTCTGTAGGCAAAAAACTCATTTCTGACAAAGTTGCCCAAATGCATCTCAGAAGTGTGCAACTTGTTCCCTGAGTTAGAAAACGTCGAAAAACGGTCATTTCTGCTAGCGCCGTGCTTCTACACATGTATTTGCTGAACGGGGAAAGCGCAGAGTAATGCACTTTTCTCCCAGCAAATACACTGTTTCTAAGGAAATGGGAAAACACTGAGGAGACACTTGTGGGAGCTACTGTGACTAAAACTGAGCTTCCCTACGCACAGGGAAGCAAGAGAAATGCTGATTTCATCCAGCCCAGTTACATACTCAGAATCTGTACTACTGCGCAAATAGGCATGTCTCTGTAGGCAAAAAACTCATTTCTGACAAAGTTGCCAAAATGCATCTCAGAAGTGTGCAACTTGTTCCCTGAGTTAGAAAACGTCGAGAAACGTTCGTTTCTGCTAGTGCTGTGATTCTACACATGTATTTGCTGAACGGTGAAAGCGCACATTAATGCACTTTTCTCCCAGCAAATACACTGTTTCTAAGGAAATGGGAACACACTGAGAAACTTGTGGGAGCTACTGTGACTAAAACTGAGCTTCCCTACGCACAGGGAAGCAAGAGAAATGCTGATTTCATCCAGCCCAGTTACATACTCAGAATCTGTACTACTGCGCAAATAGGCATGTCTCTGTAGGCAAAAAACTCATTTCTGACAAAGTTGCCCAAATGCACCTCAGAAGTGTGCAACTTGTTCCCTGAGTTAGAAAACGTCAAGAAACGGTCGTATCTGCCAGCGCTGTGCTTCTACACATGTATTTGCTGAACGGTGAAAGCGTACAGTAATGCACTTTTCTCCCAGCAAATACACTGTTTCTAAGGAAGTGAGAACACACTGAGGAGACACTTGTGGGAGCTACTGTGACTAAAACTGAGCTTCCCTACGCACAGGGACGCAAGAGAATGCTGATTTCATCAAGCCCATTACATACTCAGAATCTGTACTACTGCGCAAATAGGCATGTCTCTGTAGGCAAAAAACTCATTTCTGACAAAGTTGCCCAAATGCATCTCAGAAGTGTGCAACTTGTTCCCTGAGTTAGAAAACGTCGAGAAACGTTCGTTTCTGCTAGCGCTGTGCTTCTACACATGTATTTGCTGAACGGTGAAAGCGCACAGTAATGTACTTTTCTCCCAGCAAATACACTGTTTCTAAGGAAATGGGAACACACTGAGGAGACATTTGTGGGAGCTACTGTGACTAAAACTGAGCTTCCCTACGCACAGGGAAGCAAGAGAAATGCTGATTTCATCGAGCCCAGTTACATACTCAGAATCTGTACTACTGCGCGAATAGGCATGTCTCTGTAGGCAAAAAACTCATTTCTGACAAAGTTGCCCAAATGCATCTCAGAAGTGTGCAACTTGTTCCCTGAGTTAGAAAACGTCGAGAAACGGTCGTTTCTGCTAGCGTTGTGCTTCTACACATGTATTTGCTGAACGGTGAAAGCGCACAGTAATGCACTTTTCTCCCAGCAAATACACTGTTTCTAAGGAAATGGGAACACACTGAGGAGACACTTGTGGGAGCTACTGTGACTAAAACTGAGCTTCCCTACGCACAGGGAAGCAAGAGAAATGCTGATTTCATCAAGCCCAGTTACATACTCAGAATCTGTACTACTGCGCAAATAGGCATGTCTCTGTAGGCAAAAAACTCATTTCTGACAAATTTGCCCAAATGCATCTCAGAAGTGTGCAACTTGTTCCCTGAGTTAGAAAACGTCGAGAAACGGTCTTTTCTGCTAGCGCTGTGCTTCTACACATGTATTTGCTGAACGGTGAAAGCGCACAGTAATGCACTTTTCTCCCAGCAAATACACTGTTTCTAAGGAAATGGGAACACACTGAGGAGACACTTGTGGGAGCTACTGTGACTAAAACTGAGCTTCCCTACGCACAGGGAAGCAAGAGAAATGCTGATTTCATCAAGCCCAGTTACATACTCAGAATCTGTACTACTGCGCAAATAGGCATGTCTCTGTAGGCAAAAAACTCATTTCTGTCAAAGTTGCCCAAATGCATCTCAGAAGTGTGCAAATTGTTCCCTGAGTTAGACAACATTGAGAAACGGTCGTTTCTGCTAGCGCTGTGCTTCTACACATGTATTTGCTGAACGGTGAAAGCGCACAGTAATGCACTTTTCTCCCAGCAAATACACTGTTCCTAAGGAAATGGGAACACACTGAGGAGACACTTGTGGGAGCTACTGTGACTAAAACTGAGCTTCCCTACGCACAGGGAAGCAAGAGAAATGCTGATTTCATCAAGCCCAGTTACATACTCAGAATCTGTACTACTGCGCAAATAGGATTTGTGTCTGTAGGCAAAAAACTCATTTCTGACAAAGTTGCCCAAATGCATCCCAGAAGTGTGCAACTTGTTCCCTGAGTTAGAAAACGTTGAGAAACGGTCGTATCTGCTAGCGCTGTGCTTCTACACATGTATTTGCTGAACGGTGAAAGCGCACAGTAATGCACTCTTCTCCCAGCAAATACACTGTTTCTAAGGAAATGGGAACACACTGAGGAGACACTTGTGGGAGCTACTGTGACTAAAACTGAGCTTCCCTACGCACAGGGAAGCAAGAGAAATGCTGATTTCATCCAGCCCAGTTACATACTCAGAATCTGTACTACTGGGCAAATAGGCATGTCTCTGTAGGCAAAAAACTCATTTCTGACAAAGATGCCCAAATGCATCTCAGAAGTGTGCAACTTGTTCCCTGAGTTAGAAAACGTCGAGAAACGGTCGTATCTGCTAACGCTGTGCTTCTTCACATGTATTTGCTGAACAGTGAAAGCGCACAGTAATGTACTTTTCTCCCAGCAAATACACTGTTTCTAAGGAAATGGGAACACACTGAGGAGACACTTGTGGGAGCTACTGTGACTAAAACTGAGCTTCCCTACGCACAGGGAAGCAAGAGAAATGCTGATTTCATCCAGCCCAGTTACATACTCAGAATCTGTACTACTGCGCAAATAGGCATGAATCTGTAGTCAAAAAACTCATTTCTGACAAAGTTGCCCAAATGCATCTCAGATGTGTGCAACTTGTTCCCTGAGATAGAAAACTTCGAGAAACGTTCATTTCTGCTAGCGCAGTGCTTCTACACATGTATTTGCTGAACGGTGAAAGCGCACAGTAATGCACTTTTCTCCCAGCAAATACACTGTTCCTAAGGAAATGGGAACACACTGAGGAGACACTTGTGGGAGCTACTGTGACTAAAACTGAGCTTCCTTACGCACAGTGAAGCAAGGGAAATGCTGATTTTATCAAGCCCAGTTACATACTCAGAATCTGTACTACTGCGCAAATAGGCATGTCTCTGTAGGCAAAAAACCCATTTCTGCCAAAGTTGCCCAAATGCATCTCAGAAGTGTGCAACTTGTTCCCTGAGTTAGACAACGTCGAGAAACGTTCGTTTCTGCTAGCGCTGTGCTTCTACACATGTATTTGCTGAACGGTGAAAGCGCACAGTAATGCACTTTTCTCCCAGCAAATACACTGTTTCTAAGGAAATGGGAACACACTGAGGAGACACTTGTGGTAGCTACTGTTACTGAAACTGAGCTTCCCTACGCACAGGGAAGCAAGAGAAATGCTGATTTCATCAAGCCCAGTTACATACTCAGAATCTGTACTACTGCGCAAATAGGCATGTCTCTGTAGGCAAAAAACTCATTTCTGACAAAGTTGCCCAAATGCATCTCAGAAGTGTGCAACTTGTTCTCTGAGTTAGAAAATGTCGAGAAACGGTCGTATCGGCTAGCGCTGTACTTCTTCACATGTATTTGCTGAACAGTGAAAGCGCACAGTAATGTACTTTTCTCCCAGCAAATACACTGTTTCTAAAGAAATGGGAACACACTGAGGAGACACTTGTGGGAGCTACAGTGACTAAAACTGAGCTTCCCTACGCACAGGGAAGCAAGAGAAATGCTGATTTCATCCAGCCCAGTTACATACTCAGAATCTGTACTACTGCGCAAATAGGCATGTCTCTGTAGGCAAAAAACTCATTTCTGACAAAGTTGCCAAAATGCATCTCAGAAGTGTGCAACTTGTTCCCTGAGATAGAAAACGTCGAGAAACGGTCTTTTCTGCTAGCGCTGTGCTTCTACACATGTATTTGCTGAACGGTGAAAGCGCACAGTAATGCACTTTTCTCCCAGCAAATACACTGTTTCTAAGGAAATGGGAGCACACTGAGGAGACACTTGTGGGAGCTACTGTGACTAAAACTGAGCTTCCCTATGCACAGGGAAGCAAGAGAAATGCTGATTTCATCAAGCCCAGTTACATACTCAGAATCTGTAGTCCTGCGCAAATAGGATTTGTCTCTGTAGGCAAAAAACTCATTTCTGACAAAGTTGCCCAAATGCATCTCAGAAGTGTGCAACTTGTTCCCTGAGTTAGAAAACGTCGAGAAACGGTCGTATCTGCTAGCGCTGTGCTTCTACACATGTATTTGCTGAACGGTGAAAGCGCACAGTAATGCACTTTTCTCCCAGCAAATACACTGTTTCTAAGGAAATGGGAACACACTGAGGAGACACTTGTGGGAGCTACTGTGACTAAAACTGAGCTTCCCTACGCACAGGGAAGCAAGAGAAATGCTGATTTCATCAAGCCCAGTTACATACTCAGAATCTGTACTACTGGGCAAATAGGCATGTCTCTGTAGGCAAAAAACTCTTTCTGACAAAGATGCCCAAATGCATCTCAGAAGTGTGCAACTTTTTCCCTGAGTTAGAAAACGTCGAGAAACGGTCGTATCTGCTAACGCTGTGCTTCTTCACATGTATTTGCTGAACAGTGAAAGCGCACAGTAATGTACTTTTCTCCCAGCAAATACACTGTTTCTAAGGAAATGGGAACACACTGAGGAGACACTTGTGGGAGCTACAGTGACTAAAACTGAGCTTTCCTACGCACAGGGAGGCAAGAGAAATGCTGATTTCATCCAGCCCAGTTACATACTCAGAATCTGTACTACTGCGCAAATAGGCATGAATCTGTAGGCAAAAAACTCATTTCTGACAAAGTTGCCAAAATGCATCTCAGAAGTGTGCAACTTGTTCCCTGAGATAGAAAACGTCGAGAAACGGTCTTTTCTGCTAGCGCTGTGCTTCTACACATGTATTTCCTGAACGGTGAAAGCGCACAGTAATGCACTTTTCTCCAAGCAAATACACTGTTTCTAAGGAAATGGGAACACACTGAGGAGACACTTGTGGGAGCTACTGTGACTAAAACTGAGCTTCCCTATGCACAGGGAAGCAAGAGAAATGCTGATTTCATCAAGCCCAGTTACATACTCAGAATCTGTACTACTGCGCAAATAGGATTTGTCTCTGTAGGCAAAAACCTCATTTCTGACAAAGTTGCCCAAATGCATCTCAGAAGTGTGCAACTTGTTCCCTGAGTTAGAAAACGTCGAGAAACGGTCGTATCTGCTAACGCTGTGCTTCTTCACATGTATTTGCTGAACAGTGAAAGCGCACAGTAATGTACTTTTCTCCCAGCAAATACACTGTTTCTAAGGAAATGGGAACACACTGAGGAGACACTTGTGGGAGCTACAGTGACTAAAACTGAGCTTTCCTACGCACAGGGAGGCAAGAGAAATGCTGATTTCATCCAGCCCAGTTACATACTCAGAATCTGTACTACTGCGCAAATAGGCATGAATCTGTAGGCAAAAAACTCATTTCTGACAAAGTTGCCAAAATGCATCTCAGAAGTGTGCAACTTGTTCCCTGAGATAGAAAACGTCGAGAAACGGTCTTTTCTGCTAGCGCTGTGCTTCTACACATGTATTTCCTGAACGGTGAAAGCGCACAGTAATGCACTTTTCTCCAAGCAAATACACTGTTTCTAAGGAAATGGGAACACACTGAGGAGACACTTGTGGGAGCTACTGTGACTAAAACTGAGCTTCCCTATGCACAGGGAAGCAAGAGAAATGCTGATTTCATCAAGCCCAGTTACATACTCAGAATCTGTACTACTGCGCAAATAGGATTTGTCTCTGTAGGCAAAAACCTCATTTCTGACAAAGTTGCCCAAATGCATCTCAGAAGTGTGCAACTTGTTCCCTGAGTTAGAAAACGTCGAGAAACGGTCGTATCTGCTAACGCTGTGCTTCTTCACATGTATTTGCTGAACAGTGAAAGCGCACAGTAATGTACTTTTCTCCCAGCAAATACACTGTTTCTAAGGAAATGGGAACACACTGAGGAGACACTTGTGGGAGCTACTGTGACTAAAACTGAGCTTCCCTACGCACAGGGAAGCAAGAGAAATGCTGATTTCATCCAGCCCAGTTACATACTCAGAATCTGTACTACTGCGCAAATAGGCATGAATCTGTAGTCAAAAAACTCATTTCTGACAAAGTTGCCCAAATGCATCTCAGATGTGTGCAACTTGTTCCCTGAGATAGAAAACTTCGAGAAACGTTCATTTCTGCTAGCGCAGTGCTTCTACACATGTATTTGCTGAACGGTGAAAGCGGACAGTAATGCACTTTTCTCCCAGCAAATACACTGTTCCTAAGGAAATGGGAACACACTGAGGAGACACTTGTGGGAGCTACTGTGACTAAAACTGAGCTTCCTTACGCACAGTGAAGCAAGGGAAATGCTGATTTTATCAAGCCCAGTTACATACTCAGAATCTGTACTACTGCGCAAATAGGCATGTCTCTGTAGGCAAAAAACCCATTTCTGCCAAAGTTGCCCAAATGCATCTCAGAAGTGTGCAACTTGTTCCCTGAGTTAGACAACGTCGAGAAACGTTCGTTTCTGCTAGCGCTGTGCTTCTACACATGTATTTGCTGAACGGTGAAAGCGCACAGTAATGCACTTTTCTCCCAGCAAATACTCTGTTTCTAAGGAAATGGGAACACACTGAGGAGACACTTGTGGTAGCTACTGTTACTGAAACTGAGCTTCCCTACGCACAGGGAAGCAAGAGAAATGCTGATTTCATCAAGCCCAGTTACATACTCAGAATCTGTACTACTGCGCAAATAGGCATGTCTCTGTAGGCAAAAAACCCATTTCTGACAAAGTTGCCCAAATCTATCTCAGAAGTGTGCAACTTGTTCCCTAAGTTAGAAAACGTCGAGAAACGTTCGTTTCTGCTAGCGCTGTGCTTCTACACATGTATTTGCTGAACGGTGAAAGCGCACAGTAATGCACTTTTCTCCCAGCAAATACACTGTTTCTAAGGAAATGGGAACACACTGAGGAGACACTTGTGGGAGCTACTGTGACTGAAACTGAGCTTCCCTACGCACAGGGAAGCAAGAGAAATGCTGATTTCATCAAGCCCAGTTACATACTCAGAATCTGTACTACTGCGCAAATAGGCATGTCTCTGTAGGCAAAAAACTCATTTCTGTCAAAGTTGCCCAAATGCATCTCAGAAGTGTGCAAATTGTTCCCTGAGTTAGACAACATTGAGAAACGGTCGTTTCTGCTAGCGCTGTGCTTCTACACATGTATTTGCTGAACGGTGAAAGCGCACAGTAATGCACTTTTCTCCCAGCAAATACACTGTTCCTAAGGAAATGGGAACACACTGAGGAGACACTTGTGGGAGCTACTGTGACTAAAACTGAGCTTCCCTACGCACAGGGAAGCAAGAGAAATGCTGATTTCATCAAGCCCAGTTACATACTCAGAATCTGTACTACTGCGCAAATAGGATTTGTGTCTGTAGGCAAAAAACTCATTTCTGACAAAGTTGCCCAAATGCATCCCAGAAGTGTGCAACTTGTTCCCTGAGTTAGAAAACGTTGAGAAACGGTCGTATCTGCTAGCGCTGTGCTTCTACACATGTATTTGCTGAACGGTGAAAGCGCACAGTAATGCACTCTTCTCCCAGCAAATACACTGTTTCTAAGGAAATGGGAACACACTGAGGAGACACTTGTGGGAGCTACTGTGACTAAAACTGAGCTTCCCTACGCACAGGGAAGCAAGAGAAATGCTGATTTCATCCAGCCCAGTTACATACTCAGAATCTGTACTACTGGGCAAATAGGCATGTCTCTGTAGGCAAAAAACTCATTTCTGACAAAGATGCCCAAATGCATCTCAGAAGTGTGCAACTTGTTCCCTGAGTTAGAAAACGTCGAGAAACGGTCGTATCTGCTAACGCTGTGCTTCTTCACATGTATTTGCTGAACAGTGAAAGCGCACAGTAATGTACTTTTCTCCCAGCAAATACACTGTTTCTAAGGAAATGGGAACACACTGAGGAGACACTTGTGGGAGCTACAGTGACTAAAACTGAGCTTTCCTACGCACAGGGAGGCAAGAGAAATGCTGATTTCATCCAGCCCAGTTACATACTCAGAATCTGTACTACTGCGCAAATAGGCATGAATCTGTAGGCAAAAAACTCATTTCTGACAAAGTTGCCAAAATGCATCTCAGAAGTGTGCAACTTGTTCCCTGAGATAGAAAATGTCGAGAAACGGTCTTTTCTGCTAGCGCTGTGCTTCTACACATGTATTTCCTGAACGGTGAAAGCGCACAGTAATGCACTTTTCTCCAAGCAAATACACTGTTTCTAAGGAAATGGGAACACACTGAGGAGACACTTGTGGGAGCTACTGTGACTAAAACTGAGCTTCCCTATGCACAGGGAAGCAAGAGAAATGCTGATTTCATCAAGCCCAGTTACATACTCAGAATCTGTACTACTTCGCAAATAGGATTTGTCTCTGTAGGCAAAAACCTCATTTCTGACAAAGTTGCCCAAATGCATCTCAGAAGTGTGCAACTTGTTCCCTGAGTTAGAAAACGTCGAGAAACGGTCGTATCTGCTAACGCTGTGCTTCTTCACATGTATTTGCTGAACAGTGAAAGCGCACAGTAATGCACTTTTCTCCCAGCAAATACACTGTTTCTAAGGAAATGGGAACACACTGAGGAGACACTTGTGGGAGCTACTGTGACTAAAACTGAGCTTCCCTACGCACAGGGAAGCAAGAGAAATGCTGATTTCATCCAGCCCAGTTACATACTCAGAATCTGTACTACTGCGCAAATAGGCATGAATCTGTAGTCAAAAAACTCATTTCTGACAAAGTTGCCCAAATGCATCTCAGATGTGTGCAACTTGTTCCCTGAGATAGAAAACTTCGAGAAACGTTCATTTCTGCTAGCGCAGTGCTTCTACACATGTATTTGCTGAACGGTGAAAGCGCACAGTAATGCACTTTTCTCCCAGCAAATACACTGTTCCTAAGGAAATGGGAACACACTGAGGAGACACTTGTGGGAGCTACTGTGACTAAAACTGAGCTTCCTTACGCACAGTGAAGCAAGGGAAATGCTGATTTTATCAAGCCCAGTTACATACTCAGAATCTGTACTACTGCGCAAATAGGCATGTCTCTGTAGGCAAAAAACCCATTTCTGCCAAAGTTGCCCAAATGCATCTCAGAAGTGTGCAACTTGTTCCCTGAGTTAGACAACGTCGAGAAACGTTCGTTTCTGCTAGCGCTGTGCTTCTACACATGTATTTGCTGAACGGTGAAAGCGCACAGTAATGCACTTTTCTCCCAGCAAATACACTGTTTCTAAGGAAATGGGAACACACTGAGGAGACACTTGTGGTAGCTACTGTTACTGAAACTGAGCTTCCCTACGCACAGGGAAGCAAGAGAAATGCTGATTTCATCAAGCCCAGTTACATACTCAGAATCTGTACTACTGCGCAAATAGGCATGTCTCGGTAGGCAAAAAACTCATTTCTGACAAAGTTGCCCAAATGCATCTCAGAAGTGTGCAACTTGTTCTCTGAGTTAGAAAATGTCGAGAAACGGTCGTATCGGCTAGCGCTGTACTTCTTCACATGTATTTGCTGAACAGTGAAAGCGCACAGTAATGTACTTTTCTCCCAGCAAATACACTGTTTCTAAAGAAATGGGAACACACTGAGGAGACACTTGTGGGAGCTACAGTGACTAAAACTGAGCTTCCCTACGCACAGGGAAGCAAGAGAAATGCTGATTTCATCCAGCCCAGTTACATACTCAGAATCTGTACTACTGCGCAAATAGGCATGTCTCTGTAGGCAAAAAACTCATTTCTGACAAAGTTGCCAAAATGCATCTCAGAAGTGTGCAACTTGTTCCCTGAGATAGAAAACGTCGAGAAACGGTCTTTTCTGCTAGCGCTGTGCTTCTACACATGTATTTGCTGAACGGTGAAAGCGCACAGTAATGCACTTTTCTCCCAGCAAATACACTGTTTCTAAGGAAATGGGAGCACACTGAGGAGACACTTGTGGGAGCTACTGTGACTAAAACTGAGCTTCCCTATGCACAGGGAAGCAAGAGAAATGCTGATTTCATCAAGCCCAGTTACATACTCAGAATCTGTACTACTGCGCAAATAGGATTTGTCTCTGTAGGCAAAAAACTCATTTCTGACAAAGTTGCCCAAATGCATCTCAGAAGTGTGCAACTTGTTCCCTGAGTTAGAAAACGTCGAGAAACGGTCGTATCTGCTAGCGCTGTGCTTCTACACATGTATTTGCTGAACGGTGAAAGCGCACAGTAATGCACTTTTCTCCCAGCAAATACACTGTTTCTAAGGAAATGGGAACACACTGAGGAGACACTTGTGGGAGCTACTGTGACTAAAACTGAGCTTCCCTACGCACAGGGAAGCAAGAGAAATGCTGATTTCATCAAGCCCAGTTACATACTCAGAATCTGTACTACTGGGCAAATAGGCATGTCTCTGTAGGCAAAAAACTCTTTCTGACAAAGATGCCCAAATGCATCTCAGAAGTGTGCAACTTTTTCCCTGAGTTAGAAAACGTCGAGAAACGGTCGTATCTGCTAACGCTGTGCTTCTTCACATGTATTTGCTGAACAGTGAAAGCGCACAGTAATGTACTTTTCTCCCAGCAAATACACTGTTTCTAAGGAAATGGGAACACACTGAGGAGACACTTGTGGGAGCTACAGTGACTAAAACTGAGCTTTCCTACGCACAGGGAGGCAAGAGAAATGCTGATTTCATCCAGCCCAGTTACATACTCAGAATCTGTACTACTGCGCAAATAGGCATGAATCTGTAGGCAAAAAACTCATTTCTGACAAAGTTGCCAAAATGCATCTCAGAAGTGTGCAACTTGTTCCCTGAGATAGAAAACGTCGAGAATCGGTCTTTTCTGCTAGCGCTGTGCTTCTACACATGTATTTCCTGAACGGTGAAAGCGCACAGTAATGCACTTTTCTCCAAGCAAATACACTGTTTCTAAGGAAATGGGAACACACTGAGGAGACACTTGTGGGAGCTACTGTGACTAAAACTGAGCTTCCCTATGCACAGGGAAGCAAGAGAAATGCTGATTTCATCAAGCCCAGTTACATACTCAGAATCTGTACTACTGCGCAAATAGGATTTGTCTCTGTAGGCAAAAACCTCATTTCTGACAAAGTTGCCCAAATGCATCTCAGAAGTGTGCAACTTGTTCCCTGAGTTAGAAAACGTCGAGAAACGGTCGTATCTGCTAACGCTGTGCTTCTTCACATGTATTTGCTGAACAGTGAAAGCGCACAGTAATGTACTTTTCTCCCAGCAAATACACTGTTTCTAAGGAAATGGGAACACACTGAGGAGACACTTGTGGGAGCTACTGTGACTAAAACTGAGCTTCCCTACGCACAGGGAAGCAAGAGAAATGCTGATTTCATCCAGCCCAGTTACATACTCAGAATCTGTACTACTGCGCAAATAGGCATGAATCTGTAGTCAAAAAACTCATTTCTGACAAAGTTGCCCAAATGCATCTCAGATGTGTGCAACTTGTTCCCTGAGATAGAAAACTTCGAGAAACGTTCATTTCTGCTAGCGCAGTGCTTCTACACATGTATTTGCTGAACGGTGAAAGCGCACAGTAATGCACTTTTCTCCCAGCAAATACACTGTTCCTAAGGAAATGGGACCACACTGAGGAGACACTTGTGGGAGCTACTGTGACTAAAACTGAGCTTCCTTACGCACAGTGAAGCAAGGGAAATGCTGATTTTATCAAGCCCAGTTACATACTCAGAATCTGTACTACTGCGCAAATAGGCATGTCTCTGTAGGCAAAAAACCCATTTCTGCCAAAGTTGCCCAAATGCATCTCAGAAGTGTGCAACTTGTTCCCTGAGTTAGACAACGTCGAGAAACGTTCGTTTCTGCTAGCGCTGTGCTTCTACACATGTATTTGCTGAACGGTGAAAGCGCACAGTAATGCACTTTTCTCCCAGCAAATACACTGTTTCTAAGGAAATGGGAACACACTGAGGAGACACTTGTGGTAGCTACTGTTACTGAAACTGAGCTTCCCTACGCACAGGGAAGCAAGAGAAATGCTGATTTCATCAAGCCCAGTTACATACTCAGAATCTGTACTACTGCGCAAATAGGCATGTCTCTGTAGGCAAAAAACCCATTTCTGACAAAGTTGCCCAAATCTATCTCAGAAGTGTGCAACTTGTTCCCTAAGTTAGAAAACGTCGAGAAACGTTCGTTTCTGCTAGCGCTGTGCTTCTACACATGTATTTGCTGAACGGTGAAAGCGCACAGTAATGCACTTTTCTCCCAGCAAATACACTGTTTCTAAGGAAATGGGAACACACTGAGGAGACACTTGTGGTAGCTACTGTGACTGAAACTGAGCTTCCCTACGCACAGGGAAGCAAGAGAAATGCTGATTTCATCAAGCCCAGTTACATACTCAGAATCTGTACTACTGTGCAAATAGGCATGTCTCTTTAGGCAAAAAACTCATTTCTGACAAAGTTGCCCAAATGCATCTCAGAAGTGTGCAACTTGTTCCCTGAGTTAGAAAACGTCGAGAAAGGTCGTATCGGCTAGCGCTGTGCTTCTGCACATGTATTTGCTGAACGGTGAAAGCGCACAGTAATGCACTTTTCTCCCAGCAAATACACTGTTTCTAAGGAAATGGGAACACACTGAGGAAACACTTGTGGGAGCTACTGTGACTAAAACTGAGCTTCCCTACGCACAGCGAAGCAAGAGAAATGCTGATTTCATCAAGCCCAGTTACATACTCAGAATCTTTACTACTGCGCAAATAGGCATGAATCTGTAGTCAAAAAACTCATTTCTGACAAAGTTGCCCAAATGCATCTCAGAAGTGTGCAACTTATTCCCTGAGTTAGAAAACATCGAGAAACGTTAGTTTCTGCTAGCGCTGTGCTTCTACACATGTATTAGCTGAACGGTGAAAGCACACAGTAATGCACTTTTCTCCCAGCAAATACACTGTTTCTAAGGAAATGGGAACACACTGAGGAGACACTTGTGGGAGCTACTGTGACTAAAACTGAAATTCCCTACGCACAGGGAAGCAAGAGAAATGCTGATTTCATCAAGCCCAGTTACATACTCAGAATCTGTACTACTGCGCAAATAGGCATGTCTCTGTAGGCAAAAAACTCATTTCTGACAAAGTTGCCCAAATGCATCTCAGAAGTGTGCAACTTGTTCCCTGAGTTAGAAAACGTCGAGAAACGGTCGTATCGGCTAGCGCTGTGCTTCTACACATGTATTTGCTGAACGGTGAAAGCGCACAGTAATGCACTTTTCTTCCAGCAAATACACTGTTTCTAAGGAAATGGGAACACACTGAGGAGACACTTGTGGGAGCTACTGTGACTAAAACTGAGCTTCCCTATGCACAGGGAAGCAAAAGAAATGCTGATTTCATCAAGCCCAGTTACATACTCAGAATCTGTACTACTGCGCAAATAGGCATGTCTCTGTAGGCAAAAAACTCATTTCTGACAAAGTTGCCCAAATGCATCTCAGAAGTGTGCAACTTGTTCCCTGAGTTAGAAAACGTCGAGAAACAGTCGTATCGGCTAGCGCTGTGCTTCTACACATGTATTTGCTGAACGGTGAAAGCGCACAGTAATGCACTTTTCTCCCAGCAAATACACTGTTTCTAAGGAACTGGGAACACACTGAGGAGACACTTGTGGGAGCTACTGTGACTAAAACTGAGCTTCCCTACGCACAGGGAAGCAAGAGAAATGCTGATTTCATCAAGCCCAGTTACATACTCAGAATCTGTACTACTGCGCAAATAGGCATGTCTCTGTAGGCAAAAAACTCATTTCTGACAAAGTTGCCCAAATGCATCTCAGAAGTGTGCAACTTGTTCCCTGAGTTAGAAAACGTCGAGAAACGGTCGTTTCTGCTAGCACTGTGCTTCTACACATGTATTTGCTGAACGGTGAAAGCGCACAGTAATGCACTTTTCTCGCAGCAAATACACTGTTTCTAAGGAAATGGGAACACACTGAGGAGACACTTGTGGGAGCTACTGTGACTGAAACTGAGCTTCCCTACGCACAGGGAAGCAAGAGAAATGCTGATTTCATCAAGCCCAGTTACATACTCAGAATCTGTACTACTGCGCAAATAGGCATGTCTCTTTAGGCAAAAAACTCATTTCTGACAAAGTTGCCCAAATGCATCTCAGAAGTGTGCAACCAGTTCCCTGAGTTAGAAAACGTCGAGAAACGGTCGTTTCTGCTAGCGGTGTGCTTCTACACATGTATTTGCTGAACGGTGAAAGCGCAAAGTAATGCACTTTTCTCCCAGCAAATACACTGTTTCTAAGGAAATGGGAACACACTGAGGAGACACTTGTGGGAGCTACTGTGACTACAACTGAGCTTCCCTACGCACAGGGAAGCAAGAGAAATGCTGATTTCATCAAGCCCAGTTACATACTCAGAATCTGTACTACTGCGCAAATAGGCATGTCTCTTTAGGCAAAAAACTCATTTCTGACAAAGTTGCCCAAATGCATCTCAGAAGTGTGCAACTTGTTCCCTGAGTTAGAAAACGTCGAGAAACTATCGTATCGGCTAGCGCTGTGCTTCTACACATGTATTTGCTGAACGGTGAAAGCGCACAGTAATGCACTTTTCTCCCAGCAAATACACTGTTTCTAAGGAAATGTGAACACACTGAGGAGACACTTGTGGGAGCTACTGTGACTAAAACTGAGCTTCCCTACGCACAGGGAAGCAAGAGAAATGCTGATTTCATCAAGCCCAGTTACATACTCAGAATCTGTACTACTGCGCAAATAGGCATGTCTCTTTAGGCAAAAAACTCATTTCTGACAAAGTTGCCCAAATGCATCTCAGAAGTGTGCAACTTGTTCCCTGAGTTAGAAAACGTCGAGAAACGGTCGTTTCTGCTAGCACTGTGCTTCTACACATGTATTTGCTGAACGGTGAAAGCGCACAGTAATGCACTTTTCTCGCAGCAAATACACTGTTTCTAAGGAAATGGGAACACACTGAGGAGACACTTGTGGGAGCTACTGTGACTGAAACTGAGCTTCCCTACGCACAGGGAAGCAAGAGAAATGCTGATTTCATCAAGCCCAGTTACATACTCAGAATCTGTACTACTGCGCAAATAGGCATGTCTCTTTAGGCAAAAAACTCATTTCTGACAAAGTTGCCCAAATGCATCTCAGAAGTGTGCAACCAGTTCCCTGAGTTAGAAAACGTCGAGAAACGGTCGTTTCTGCTAGCGGTGTGCTTCTACACATGTATTTGCTGAACGGTGAAAGCGCAAAGTAATGCACTTTTCTCCCAGCAAATACACTGTTTCTAAGGAAATGGGAACACACTGAGGAGACACTTGTGGGAGCTACTGTGACTACAACTGAGCTTCCCTACGCACAGGGAAGCAAGAGAAATGCTGATTTCATCAAGCCCAGTTACATACTCAGAATCTGTACTACTGCGCAAATAGGCATGTCTCTTTAGGCAAAAAACTCATTTCTGACAAAGTTGCCCAAATGCATCTCGGAAGTGTGCAACTTGTTCCCTGAGTTAGAAAACGTCGAGAAACTATCGTATCGGCTAGCGCTGTGCTTCTACACATGTATTTGCTGAACGGTGAAAGCGCACAGTAATGCACTTTTCTCCCAGCAAATACACTGTTTCTAAGGAAATGTGAACACACTGAGGAGACACTTGTGGGAGCTACTGTGACTAAAACTGAGCTTCCCTACGCACAGGGAAGCAAGAGAAATGCTGATTTCATCAAGCCCAGTTACATACTCAGAATCTGTACTACTGCGCAAATAGGCATGTCTCTTTAGGCAAAAAACTCATTTCTGACAAAGTTGCCCAAATGCATCTCAGAAGTGTGCAACTTGTTCCCTGAGTTAGAAAACGTCGAGAAACGGTCGTTTCTGCTAGCACTGTGCTTCTACACATGTATTTGCTGAACGGTGAAAGCGCACAGTAATGCACTTTTCTCGCAGCAAATACACTGTTTCTAAGGAAATGGGAACACACTGAGGAGACACTTGTGGGAGCTACTGTGACTGAAACTGAGCTTCCCTACGCACAGGGAAGCAAGAGAAATGCTGATTTCATCAAGCCCAGTTACATACTCAGAATCTGTACTACTGCGCAAATAGGCATGTCTCTTTAGGCAAAAAACTCATTTCTGACAAAGTTGTCCAAATGCATCTCAGAAGTGTGCAACTTGGTCCCTGAGTTAGAAAACGTCGAGAAACCGTCGTTTCTGCTAGCGCTGTGCTTCTACACATGTATTTGCTGAACGGTGAAAGCGCACAGTAATGCACTTTTCTCCCAGCAAATACTCTGTTTCTAAGGAAATGGGAACACACTGAGGAGAAACTTGTGGGAGCTACTGTGACTAAAACTGAGCTTCCCTACGCACAGGGAAGCAAGAGAAATGCTGATTTCATCAAGCCCAGTTACATACTCAGAATCTGTACTACTGCGCAAATAGGCATGTCTCTTCAGGCAAAAAACTCATTTCTGACAAAGTTGCCCAAATGCATCTCAGAAGTGTGCAACCTGTTCCCTGAGTAAGAAAACGTCGAGAAACGGTCATTTCTGCTAGCGCTGTGCTTCTACACATGTATTTGCTGAACGGTGAAAGCGCACAGTAATGCACTTTTCTCCCAGCAAATACACTGTTTCTAAGGAAATGGGAACACACTGAGGAGACACTTGTGGGAGCTACTGTGACTAAAACTGAGCTTCCCTACGCACAGGGAAGCAAGAGAAATGCTGATTTCATCAAGCCCAGTTACATACTCAGAATCTGTACTACTGCGCAAATAGGCATATCTCTGTAGGCAAAAAACTCATTTCTGACAAAGTTGCCCAAATGCTTCTCAGAAGTTTGCAACTTGTTCCCTGAGTTAGAAAACGTCGAGAAACGTTCGTTTCTGCTAGCGCTGTGCTTCTACACATGAATTTGCTGAACGGTGAAAGCGCACAGTAATGCACTTTTCTCCCAGCAAATACACTGTTTCTAAGTAAATGGGAACACACTGAGACACTTGTGGGAGCTACAGTGACTAAAACTGAGCTTCCCTACGCACAGGGAAGCAAGAAAAATGCTGACTTCATCAAGCCCAGTTACATACTCAGAATCTGTACTACTGCGCAAATAGGCATGTCTCTGTAGGCAAAAAACTCATTTCTGACAAAGTTGCCCAAATGCATCTCAGGAGTGTGCAACTTGTTCCCTGAGTTAGAAAACGTCGAGAAACCGTCGTTTCTGCTAGCGCTGTGCTTCTACACATGTATTTGCTGAACGGTGAAAGCGTACAGTAATGCACTTTTCTCCCAGCAAATACACTGTTTCTAAGGAAATGGGAACACACTGAGGAGACACTTGTGGGAGCTACTGTGACTAAAACTGAGCTTCCCTACGCAAAGGGAAGCAAGAGAAATGCTGATTTCATCAAGCCCAGTTACATACTCAGAATCTGTACTACTGCGCAAATAGGCATGTCTCTTTAGACAAAAAACTTATTTCTGACAAAGTTGCCCAAATGCATCTCAGAAGTGTGCAACTTGTTCCCTGTGTTAGAAAACGTCGAGAAACGGTCGTTTCTGCTAGCGCTGTGCTTCTACACATGTATTTGCTGAACGGTGAAAGCGCACAGTAATGCACTTTTCTCCCAGCAAATACACAGTTTCTAAGGAAATGGGAACACACTGAGGAGACACTTGTGGGAGCTACTGTGACTAAAACTGAGCTTCCCTACGCACAGGGAAGCAAGAGAAATGCTGATTTCATCAAGCCCAGTTACATACTCAGAATCTGTACTACTGCGCAAATAGGCATGTCTCTGTAGGCAAAAAACTCATTTCTGACAAAGTTGCCCAAATGCATCTCAGAAGTGTGCAACTTGTTCCCTGAGTTAGAAAACGTCGAGAAACGGTCGTTTCTGCTTGCGCTGTGCTTCTACACATGTATTTGCTGAACGGTGAAAGCGCACAGTAATGCACTTTTCTCCCAGCAAATACACTGTTTCTAAGGAAATGGGAACACACTGAGGAGACACTTGTGGGAGCTACTGTGACTAAAACTGAGCTTCCCTACGCAAAGGGAAGCAAGAGAAATGCTGATTTCATCAAGCCCAGTTACATACTCAGAATCTGTACTACTGCGCAAATAGGCATGTCTCTTTAGGCAAAAAACTCATTTCTGACAAAGTTGCCCAAATGCATCTCAGAAGTGTGCAACTTGTTCCCTGAGTTAGAAAACGTCGAGAAACGGTAGTTTCTGCTTGCGCTGTGCTTCTACACATGTATTTGCTGAACGGTGAAAGCGCACAGTAATGCACTTTTCTCCGAGCAAATACACTGTTTCTAAGGAAATGGGAACACACTGAGGAGACACTTGTGGGAGCTACTGTGACTAAAACTGAGCTTCCCTACGCACAGGGAAGCAAGAGAAATGCTGATTTCATCAAGCCCAGTTACATACTCAGAATCTGTACTACTGCGCATATAGGCATGAATCTGTAGGCAAAAAACTCATTTCTGACAAAGTTGCTCAAATGCATCTCAGAAGTGTGTGCAACTTGTTCCCTGAGTTAGAAAACGTCGAGAAACGGTCGTTTCTGCTAGCGCTGTGTTTCTACACATGTATTTGCTGAACGGTGAAAGCGCACAGTAATGCACTTTTCTCCCAGCAAATACACAGTTTCTAAGGAAATGGGAACAAACTGAGGAGACACTTGTGGGAGCTACTGTGACTAAAACTGAGCTTCCCTACGTACACGGAAGCAAGAGAAATGCGGATTTCATCAAGCCCAGTTACATACTCAGAATCTGTACTACTGCGCAAATAGTCATGTCTCTTTAGGCAAAAAACTCATTTCTGACAAAGTTGCCCAAATGCATCTCAGAAGTGTGCAACTTGTTCCCTGAGTTAGAATACGTCGAGAAACGTTCGTTTCTGCTAGCGCTGTGCTTCTACACATGTATTTGCTGAACGGTGAATGGGCACAGTAATGCACTTTTCTCCCAGCAAATACACAGTTTCTAAGGAAATGGGAACACACTGAGGAGACACTTGTGGGAGCTACTGTGACTAAAACTGAGCTTCCCTACGCACAGGGAAGCAAGAGAAATGCTGATTTCATCAAGCCCAGTTACATACTCAGAATCTGTACTACTGCGCAAATAGGCATGTCTCTGTAGGCAAAAAACTCATTTCTGACAAAGTTGCCCAAATGCTTCTCAGAAGTTTGCAACTTGTTCCCTGAGTTAGAAAACGTCGAGAAACGTTCGTTTCTGCTAGCGCTGTGCTTCTACACATGTATTTGCTGAACGGTGAAAGCGCACAGTAATGCACTTTTCTCCCAGCAAATACACTGTTTCTAAGTAAATGGGAACACACTGAGACACTTGTGGGAGCTACAGTGACTAAAACTGAGCTTCCCTACGCACAGGGAAGCAAGAAAAATGCTGATTTCATCAAGCCCAGTTACATACTCAGAATCTGTACTACTGCGCAAATAGGCGTGTCTCTTTAGGCAAAAAACTCATTTCTGACAAAGTTGCCCAAATGCATCTCAGAAGTGTGCAACTTGTTCCCTGAGTTAGAAAACGTCGAGAAACCGTCGTTTCTGCTAGCGCTGTGCTTCTACACATGTATTTGCTGAACGGTGAAAGCGTACAGTAATGCACTTTTCTCCCAGCAAATACACTGTTTCTAAGGAAATGGGAACACACTGAGGAGACACTTGTGGGAGCTACTGTGACTAAAACTGAGCTTCCCTACGCAAAGGGAAGCAAGAGAAATGCTGATTTCATCAAGCCCAGTTACATACTCAGAATCTGTACTATTGCGCAAATAGGCATGTCTCTTTAGGCAAAAAACTCATTTCTGACAAAGTTGCCCAAATGCATCTCAGAAGTGTGCAACTTGTTCCCTGTGTTAGAAAACGTCGAGAAACGGTCGTTTCTGCTAGCGCTGTGCTTCTACACATGTATTTGCTGAACGGTGAAAGCGCACAGTAATGCACTTTTCTCCCAGCAAATACACAGTTTCTAAGGAAATGGGAACACACTGAGGAGACACTTGTGGGAGCTACTGTGACTAAAACTGAGCTTCCCTACGCACAGGGAAGCAAGAGAAATGCTGATTTCATCAAGCCCAGTTACATACTCAGAATCTGTACTACTGCGCAAATAGGCATGTCTCTGTAGGCAAAAAACTCATTTCTGACAAAGTTGCCCAAATGCATCTCAGAAGTGTGCAACTTGTTCCCTGAGTTAGAAAACGTCGAGAAACGGTCGTTTCTGCTAGCGCTGTGCTTCTACACATGTATTTGCTGAACGGTGAAAGCGTACAGTAATGCACTTTTCTCCCAGCAAATGCACTGTTTCTAAGGAACTGGGAACACACTGAGGAGACACTTGTGGGAGCTACTGTGACTAAAACTGAGCTTCCCTACGCAAAGGGAAGCAAGAGAAATGCTGATTTCATCAAGCCCAGTTACATACTCAGAATCTGTACTACTGCGCAAATAGGCATGTCTCTTTAGGCAAAAAACTCATTTCTGACAAAGTTGCCCAAATGCATCTCAGAAGTGTGCAACTTGTTCCCTGAGTTAGAAAACGTCGAGAAACGGTAGTTTCTGCTTGCGCTGTGCTTCTACACATGTATTTGCTGAACGGTGAAAGCGCACAGTAATGCACTTTTCTCCGAGCAAATACACTGTTTCTAAGGAAATCGGAACACACTGAGGAGACACTTGTGGGAGCTACTGTGACTAAAACTGAGCTTCCCTACGCACAGGGAAGCAAGAGAAATGCTGATTTCATCAAGCCCAGTTACATACTCAGAATCTGTACTACTGCGCATATAGGCATTAATCTGTAGGCAAAAAACTCATTTCTGACAAAGTTGCCCAAATGCATCTCAGAAGTGTGCAACTTGTTCCCTGAGTTAGAAAACGTCGAAAAACATTCGTTTCTGCTAGCGCTGTGCTTCTACACATGTATTTGCTGAACGGTGAAAGCGCACAGTAATGCACTTTTCTCCCAGCAAATACACTGTTTCTAAAGAAATGGCAACACACTGAGGAGACACTTGTGGGAGCTACTGTGACTAAAACTGAGCTTCCCTACGCACAGGGAATCAAGAGAAATGCTGATTTCATCAAGCCCAGTTACATACTCAGAATCTGTACTACTGCGCAAATAGGCATGTCTCTGTAGGCAAAAAACTCATTTCTGACAAAGTTGCCCAAATGCATCTCAGAAGTGTGCAACTTGTTCCTTGAGTTAGAAAACGTTGAGAAACGTTCGTTTCTGCTAGCGCTGTGCTTCTACACATGTATTTGCTGAACGGTGAAAGCGCACAGTAATGCACTTTTCTCCCAGCAAATACACTGTTTCTAAGGAAATGGGAACACACTGAGGAGACACTTGTGGGAGCTACTGTGACTAAAACTGAGCTTCCCTACGCACAGGGAAGCAAGAGAAATGCTGATTTCATCAAGCCCAGTTACATACTCAGAATCTGTACTACTGCGCAAATAGGCATGTCTCTGTAGGCAAAAAACTCATTTTTGAGAAAGTTACCGAAATGCACCTCAGAAGTGTGTGCAACTTGTTCCCTGAGTTAGAAAACGTCGAGAAACGGTCATTTCTGCTAGCGCTGTGTTTCTACACATGTATTTGCTGAACGGTGAAAGCGCACAGTAATGCACTTTTCTCCCAGCAAATACACAGTTTCTAAGGAAATGGGAACAAACTGAGGAGACACTTGTGGGAGCTACTGTGACTAAAACTGAGCTTCCCTACGTACACGGAAGCAAGAGAAATGCTGATTTCATCAAGCCCAGTTACATACTCAGAATCTGTACTACTGCGCAAATAGGCATGTCTCTGTAGGCAAAAAACTCATTTCTGACAAAGTTGCCCAAATGCATCTCAGAAGTGTGCAACTTGTTCCCTGAGTTAGAATACGTCGAGAAACGTTCGTTTCTGCTAGCGCTGTGCTTCTACACATGTATTTGCTGAACGGTGAATGGGCACAGTAATGCACTTTTCTCCCAGCAAATACACAGTTTCTAAGGAAATGGGAACACACTGAGGAGACACTTGTGGGAGCTACTGTGACTAAAACTGAGCTTCCCTACGCACAGGGAAGCAAGAGAAATGCTGATTTCATCAAGCCCAGTTACATACTCAGAATCTGTACTACTGCGCAAATAGGCATGTCTCTGTAGGCAAAAAACTCATTTCTGACAAAGTTGCCCAAATGCATCTCAGAAGTGTGCAACTTGTTCCCTGAGTTAGAAAACGTCGAGAAACGGTCGTTTCTGCTAGCGCTGTGCTTCTACACATGTATTTGCTGAACGGTGAAAGCGCACAGTAATGTGCACTTTTCTCCCAGCAAATACACTGTTTCTAAGGAAATGGGAACACACTGAGACACTTGTGGGAGCTACAGTGACTAAAACTGAGCTTCCCTATGCACAGGGATGCAAGAGAAATGCTGATTTCATCCAGCCCAGTTACATACTCAGAATCTGTACTACTGCGCAAATAGGCATGTCTCTGTAGGCAAAAAACTCATTTCTAACAAAGTTGCCCAAATGCATCTCAGAAGTGTGCAACTTGTTCCCTGAGTTAGAAAACGTCGAGAAACGGTCGTATCTTCTAGCGCTGTGCTTCTATACATGTATTTGCTGAACGGTGAAAGCGCACAGTAATGCACTTTTCTCCCAGCAAATAGACTGTTTCTAAGGAAATGGGAACACACTGAGGAGACACTTGTGGGAGCTACTGTGACTAAAACTGAGCTTCCCTACGCACATGGAAGCAAGAGAAATGCTGATTTCATCCAGCCCAGTTACATACTCAGAATCTGTACTACTGCGCAAATAGGCATGTCTCTGTATGCAAAAAACTCATTTCTGACAAAGTTGCCCAAATGCATCTCAGAAGTGTTCAACCTGTTCCCTGAGTTAGAAAACATCGAGAAACGGTCTTTTATGCTAGCGCTGTGCTTCTACACATGTATTTGCTGAACGGTGAAAGCGCACAGTAATGCACTTTTCTCCCAGCAAATACACTGTTTCTAAGGAAATGGGAACACACTGAGGAGACACTTGTGGGAGCTACTGTGACTAAAACTGAGCTTCCCTACGCAAAGGGAAGCAAGAGAAATGCTGATTTCATCAAGCCCAGTTACATACTCAGAATCTGTACTACTGCGCAAATAGGCATGTCTCTTTAGGCAAAAAACTCATTTCTGACAAAGTTGCCCAAATGCATCTCAGAAGTGTGCAACTTGTTCCCTGAGTAAGAAAACGTCGAGAAACGGTAGTTTCTGCTTGCGCTGTGCTTCTACACATGTATTTGCTGAACGGTGAAAGCGCACAGTAATGCACTTTTCTCCGAGCAAATACACTGTTTCTAAGGAAATGGGAACACACTGAGGAGACACTTGTGGGAGCTACTGTGACTAAAACTGAGCTTCCCTACGCACAGGGAAGCAAGAGAAATGCTGATTTCATCAAGCCCAGTTACATACTCAGAATCTGTACTACTGCGCATATAGGCATGAATCTGTAGGCAAAAAACTCATTTCTGACAAAGTTGCTCAAATGCATCTCAGAAGTGTGCAACTTGTTCCCTGAGTTAGAAAACGTCGAAAAACATTCGTTTCTGCTAGCGCTGTGCTTCTACACATGTATTTGCTGAACGGTGAAAGCGCACAGTAATGCACTTTTCTCCCAGCAAATACACTGTTTCTAAAGAAATGGCAACACACTGAGGAGACACTTGTGGGAGCTACTGTGACTAAAACTGAGCTTCCCTACGCACAGGGAAGCAAGAGAAATGCTGATTTCATCAAGCCCAGTTACATACTCAGAATCTGTACTACTGCGCAAATAGGCATGTCTCTGTAGGCAAAAAACTCATTTCTGACAAAGTTGCCCAAATGCATCTCAGAAGTGTGCAACTTGTTCCTTGAGTTAGAAAACGTTGAGAAACGTTCGTTTCTGCTAGCGCTGTGCTTCTACACATGTATTTGCTGAACGGTGAAAGCGCACAGTAATGCACTTTTCTCCCAGCAAATACACTGTTTCTAAGGAAATGGGAACACACTGAGGAGACACTTGTGGGAGCTACTGTGACTAAAACTGAGCTTCCCTACGCACAGGGAAGCAAGAGAAATGCTGATTTCATCAAGCCCAGTTACATACTCAGAATCTGTACTACTGCGCAAATAGGCATGTCTCTGTAGGCAAAAAACTCATTTTTGAGAAAGTTACCGAAATGCATCTCAGAAGTGTGTGCAACTTGTTCCCTGAGTTAGAAAACGTCGAGAAACGGTCGTTTCTGCTAGCGCTGTGTTTCTACACATGTATTTGCTGAACGGTGAAAGCGCACAGTAATGCACTTTTCTCCCAGCAAATACACAGTTTCTAAGGAAATGGGAACAAACTGAGGAGACACTTGTGGGAGCTACTGTGACTAAAACTGAGCTTCCCTGCGTACACGGAAGCAAGAGAAATGCTGATTTCATCAAGCCCAGTTACATACTCAGAATCTGTACTACTGCGCAAATAGTCATGTCTCTGTAGGCAAAAAACTCATTTCTGACAAAGTTGCCCAAATGCATCTCAGAAGTGTGTGCAACTTGTTCCCTGAGTTAGAAAACGTCGAGAAACGGTCGTTTCTGCTAGCGCTGTGTTTCTACACATGTATTTGCTGAACGGTGAAAGCGCACAGTAATGCACTTTTCTCCCAGCAAATACACAGTTTCTAAGGAAATGGGAACAAACTGAGGAGACACTTGTGGGAGCTACTGTGACTAAAACTGAGCTTCCCTACGTACACGGAAGCAAGAGAAATGCTGATTTCATCAAGCCCAGTTACATACTCAGAATCTGTACTACTGCGCAAATAGGCATGTCTCTGTAGGCAAAAAACTCATTTCTGACAAAGTTGCCCAAATGCATCTCAGAAGTGTGCAACTTGTTCCTTGAGTTAGAAAACGTTGAGAAACGTTCGTTTCTGCTAGCGCTGTGCTTCTACACATGTATTTGCTGAACGGTGAAAGCGCACAGTAATGCACTTTTCTCCCAGCAAATACACTGTTTCTAAGGAAATGGGAACACACTGAGGAGACACTTGTGGGAGCTACTGTGACTAAAACTGAGCTTCCCTACGCACAGGGAAGCAAGAGAAATGCTGATTTCATCAAGCCCAGTTACATACTCAGAATCTGTACTACTGCGCAAATAGGCATGTCTCTGTAGGCAAAAAACTCATTTTTGAGAAAGTTACCGAAATGCATCTCAGAAGTGTGTGCAACTTGTTCCCTGAGTTAGAATACGTCGAGAAACGTTCGTTTCTGCTAGCGCTGTGCTTCTACACATGTATTTGCTGAACGGTGAATGGGCACAGTAATGCACTTTTCTCCCAGCAAATACACAGTTTCTAAGGAAATGGGAACACACTGAGGAGACACTTGTGGGAGCTACTGTGACTAAAACTGAGCTTCCCTACGCACAGGGAAGCAAGAGAAATGCTGATTTCATCAAGCCCAGTTACATACTCAGAATCTGTACTACTGCGCAAATAGGCATGTCTCTGTAGGCAAAAAACTCATTTCTGACAAAGTTGCCCAAATGCTTCTCAGAAGTTTGCAACTTGTTCCCTGAGTTAGAAAACGTCGAGAAACGTTCGTTTCTGCTAGCGCTGTGCTTCTACACATGAATTTGCTGAACGGTGAAAGCGCACAGTAATGCACTTTTCTCCCAGCAAATACACTGTTTCTAAGTAAATGGGAACACACTGAGACACTTGTGGGAGCTACAGTGACTAAAACTGAGCTTCCCTACGCACAGGGAAGCAAGAAAAATGCTGATTTCATCAAGCCCAGTTACATACTCAGAATCTGTACTACTGCGCAAATAGGCATGTCTCTGTAGGCAAAAAACTCATTTCTGACAAAGTTGCCCAAATGCATCTCAGAAGTGTGCAACTTGTTCCCTGAGTTAGAAAACGTCGAGAAACCGTCGTTTCTGCTAGCGCTGTGCTTCTACACATGTATTTGCTGAACGGTGAAAGCGTACAGTAATGCACTTTTCTCCCAGCAAATACACTGTTTCTAAGGAAATGGGAACACACTGAGGAGACACTTGTGGGAGCTACTGTGACTAAAACTGAGCTTCCCTACGCAAAGGGAAGCAAGAGAAATGCTGATTTCATCAAGCCCAGTTACATACTCAGAATCTGTACTATTGCGCAAATAGGCATGTCTCTTTAGGCAAAAAACTCATTTCTGACAAAGTTGCCCAAATGCATCTCAGAAGTGTGCAACTTGTTCCCTGTGTTAGAAAACGTCGAGAAACGGTCGTTTCTGCTAGCGCTGTGCTTCTACACATGTATTTGCTGAACGGTGAAAGCGCACAGTAATGCACTTTTCTCCCAGCAAATACACAGTTTCTAAGGAAATGGGAACACACTGAGGAGACACTTGTGGGAGCTACTGTGACTAAAACTGAGCTTCCCTACGCACAGGGAAGCAAGAGAAATGCTGATTTCATCAAGCCCAGTTACATACTCAGAATCTGTACTACTGCGCAAATAGGCATGTCTCTGTAGGCAAAAAACTCATTTCTGACAAAGTTGCCCAAATGCATCTCAGAAGTGTGCAACTTGTTCCCTGAGTTAGAAAACGTCGAGAAACGGTCGTTTCTGCTAGCGCTGTGCTTCTACACATGTATTTGCTGAACGGTGAAAGCGTACAGTAATGCACTTTTCTCCCAGCAAATGCACTGTTTCTAAGGAAATGGGAACACACTGAGGAGACACTTGTGGGAGCTACTGTGACTAAAACTGAGCTTCCCTACGCAAAGGGAAGCAAGAGAAATGCTGATTTCATCAAGCCCAGTTACATACTCAGAATCTGTACTACTGCGGAAATAGGCATGTCTCTTTAGGCAAAAAACTCATTTCTGACAAAGTTGCCCAAATGCATCTCAGAAGTGTGCAACTTGTTCCCTGAGTTAGAAAACGTCGAGAAACGGTAGTTTCTGCTTGCGCTGTGCTTCTACACATGTATTTGCTGAACGGTGAAAGCGCACAGTAATGCACTTTTCTCCGAGCAAATACACTGTTTCTAAGGAAATGGGAACACACTGAGGAGACACTTGTGGGAGCTACTGTGACTAAAACTGAGCTTCCCTACGCACAGGGAAGCAAGAGAAATGCTGATTTCATCAAGCCCAGTTACATACTCAGAATCTGTACTACTGCGCATATAGGCATTAATCTGTAGGCAAAAAACTCATTTCTGACAAAGTTGCCCAAATGCATCTCAGAAGTGTGCAACTTGTTCCCTGAGTTAGAAAACGTCGAAAAACATTCGTTTCTGCTAGCGCTGTGCTTCTACACATGTATTTGCTGAACGGTGAAAGCGCACAGTAATGTGCACTTTTCTCCCAGCAAATACACTGTTTCTAAGGAAATGGGAACACACTGAGGAGACACTTGTGGGAGCTACTGTGACTAAAACTGAGCTTCCCTACGCACAGGGAAGCAAGAGAATGCTGATTTCATCAAGCCCAGTTACATATTCAGAATCTGTAGTACTGTGCAAATAGTCATGTCTCTGTAGGCAAAAAACTCATTTCTGACAAAGGTGCCCAAATGCATCTAAGAAGTGTGCAACTTGTTCCCTGAGTTAGAAAACGTCGAGAAACGTTCGTTTCTGCTAGCGCTGTGCTTCTACACATGTATTTGCTGAACGGTGAAAGCCACAGTAATGCACTTTTCTCCCAGCAAATACACTGTTTCTAAGGAAATGGGAACACACTGAGGAGACACTTGTGGGAGCTACTGTGACTAAAACTGAGCTTCCCTACGCACAGGGAAGCAAGAGAAATGCTGATTTCATCAAGCCCAGTTACATACTCAGAATCTGTACTACTGCGCAAATAGGCATATCTCTGTAGGCAAAAAACTCATTTCTGACAAAGTTGCCCAAATGCATCTCAGAAGTGTGCAACTTGTTCCCTGAGTTAGAAAACGTCGAGAAACGGTCATATCTGCTAACGCTGTGCTTCTACACATGTATTTGCTGAACGGTGAAAGCGCACAGTAATGCACTTTTCTCCCAGCAAATACACTGTTTCTAAGGAAATGGGAACACACTGAGACACTTGTGGGAGCTACAGTGACTAAAACTGAGCTTCCCTATGCACAGGGATGCAAGAGAAATGCTGATTTCATCCAGCCCAGTTACATACTCAGAATCTGTACTACTGCGCAAATAGGCATGTCTCTGTAGGCAAAAAACTCATTTCTAACAAAGTTGCCCAAATGCATCTCAGAAGTGTGCAACTTGTTCCCTGAGTTAGAAAACGTCGAGAAACGGTCGTATCTTCTAGCGCTGTGCTTCTACACATGTATTTGCTGAACGGTGAAAGCGCACAGTAATGCACTTTTCTCCCAGCAAATAGACTGTTTCTAAGGAAATGGGAACACACTGAGGAGACACTTGTGGGAGCTACTGTGACTAAAACTGAGCTTCCCTACGCACATGGAAGCAAGAGAAATGCTGATTTCATCCAGCCCAGTTACATACTCAGAATCTGTACTACTGCGCAAATAGGCATGTCTCTGTAGGCAAAAAACTCATTTCTGACAAAGTTGCCCAAATGCATCTCAGAAGTGTTCAACCTGTTCCCTGAGTTAGAAAACATCGAGAAACGGTCTTTTATGCTAGCGCTGTGCTTCTACACATGTATTTGCTGAACTGTGAAAGCGCACAGTAATGCACTTTTCTCCCAGCAAATACACTGTGTCTAAGGAAATGGGAACACACTGAGGAGACACTTGTGGGAGCTACTGTGACTAAAACTGAGCTTCCCTACGCACAGGGAAGCAGGAGAAATGCTGATTTCATCAAGCCCAGTTACATACTCAGAATCTGTTCTACTGCGCAAATAGGCATATCTCTGTAGGCAAAAAACTCATTTCTGACAAAGTTGCCCAAATGCATCTCAGAAGTGTGCAACTTGTTCCCTGAGTTAGAAAACGTCGAGAAACGGTCATATCTGCTAACGCTGTGCTTCTACACATGTATTTGCTGAACGGTGAAAGCGCACAGTAATGCACTTTTCTCCCAGCAAATACACTGTTTCTAAGGAAATGGGAACACATTGAGACACTTGTGGGAGCTACAGTGACTAAAACTGAGCTTCCCTATGCACAGGGATGCAAGAGAAATGCTGATTTCATCCAGCCCAGTTACATACTCAGAATCTGTACTACTGCGCAAATAGGCATGTCTCTGTAGGGAAAAAACTCATTTCTAACAAAGTTGCCCAAATGCATCTCAGAAGTGTGCAACTTGTTCCCTGAGTTAGAAAACGTCGAGAAACGGTCGTATCTTCTAGCGCTGTGCTTCTACACATGTATTTGCTGAACGGTGAAAGCGCACAGTAATGCACTTTTCTCCCAGCAAATACACTGTTTCTAAGGAAATGGGAACATACTGAGGAGACACTTGTGGGAGCTACTGTGACTAAAACTGAGCTTCCCTACGCACAGGGAAGCAATAGAAATGCTGATTTCATCCAGCCCAGTTACATACTCAGAATCTGTACTACTGCGCAAATAGGCATGTCTCTTTAGGCAAAAAACTCATTTCTGACAAAGTTGCCCAAATGCATCTCAGAAGTGTTCAACCTGTTCCCTGAGATAGAAAACATCGAGAAACGGTCTTTTATGCTAGCGCTGTGCTTCTACACATGTATTTGCTGAACGGTGAAAGCGCACAGTAATGCACTTTTCTCCCAGCAAATACACTGTGTCTAAGGAAATGGGAACACACTGAGGAGACACTTGTGGGAGCTACTGTGACTAAAACTGAGCTTCCCTACGCACAGGGAAGCAGGAGAAATGCTGATTTCATCAAGCCCAGTTACATACTCAGAATCTGTACTACTGCGCAAATAGGCATGTCTCTTTAGGCAAAAAACTCATTTCTGACAAAGTTGACCAAATGCATCTCAGAAGTGTGCAACTTGTTCCCTGAGTTAGAAAACGTCGAGAAACGTTCGTTTCTGCTAGCGCTGTGCTTCTACACATGTATTTGCTGAACGGTGAAAGCCACAGTAATGCACTTTTCTCCCAGCAAATACACTGTTTCTAAGGAAATGGGAACACACTGAGGAGACACTTGTGGGAGCTACTGTGACTAAAACTGAGCTTCCCTACGCACAGGGAAGCAAGAGAAATGCTGATTTCATCAAGCCCAGTTACATACTCAGAATCTGTACTACTGCGCAAATAGGCATATCTCTGTAGGCAAAAAACTCATTTCTGACAAAGTTGCCCAAATGCATCTCAGAAGTGTGCAACTTGTTCCCTGAGTTAGAAAACGTCGAGAAACGGTCATATCTGCTAACGCTGTGCTTCTACACATGTATTTGCTGAACGGTGAAAGCGCACAGTAATGCACTTTTCTCCCAGCAAATACACTGTTTCTAAGGAAATGGGAGCACACTGAGGAGACACTTGTGGGAGCTACTGTGACTAAAACTGAGCTTCCCTACGCACAGGGAAGCAAGAGAAATGCTGATTTCATCCAGCCCAGTTACATACTCAGAATCTGTACTACTGGGCAAATAGGCAACTCTGTAGGCAAAAAACTCATTTCTGACAAAGTTGCCCAAATGCATCTCAGAAGTGTGCAACTTGTTCTCTGAGTTAGAAAACGTCGAGAAACGGTCTTTTGTGCAAGCGCTGTGCTTCTACACATGTACTTGCTGAACGGTGAAAGCGCACAGTAATGCACTTTTCTCCCAGCAAATACACTGTTTCTAAGAAATGGGAACACACTGAGGAGACACTTGTGGGAGCTACTGTGACTAAAACTGAGCTTCCCTACGCACAGGGAAGCAAGAGAAATGCTGATTTCATCAAGCCCAGTTACATACTCAGAATCTGTACTACTGCACAAATAGGCATGTCTCTTTAGGCAAAAAACTCATTTCTCACAAAGTTGCCCAAATGCATCTCAGAAGTGTGCAACTTGTTCCCTGAGTTAGATAACGTCGAGAAACGGTCGTTTCTGCTAGCGCTGTGCTTCTACACATGTACTAGCTGAACGGTGACACCGCACAGTAATGCACTTTTCTCCCAGCAAATACACTGTTTCTAAGAAAATGGGAACACACTGAGGAGACACTTGTGGGAGCTACTGTGACTAAAACTGAGCTTCCCTACACACAGGGAAGCAAGAGAAATGCTGATTTCATCAAGCCCAGTTACATACTCAGAATCTGTACTACTGCGCAAATAGGCATGTCTCTGAAGGCAAAAAACTCATTTCTGACAAAGTTGACCAAATGCATCTCAGAAGTGTGCAACTTGCTCCCTGAGTTAGAAAACCTCGAGAAACGTTCGTTTCTGCTAGCGCTGTGCTTCTACACATGTATTTGCTGAACGGTGAAAGCGCAGAGTAATGCATTTTTCTCCCAGCAAATACAATGTTTCTAAGGAAATGGGAACACACTGAGGAGACACTTGTGGGAGCTACTGTGACTAAAACTGAGCTTCCCTACGCACAGGGAAGCAAGAGAAATGCTGATATCATCAAGACCAGTTACATACTCAGAATCTGTACTACTGCGCAAATAGGCATGTCTCTTTAAGCAAAAAACTCATTTCTGACAAAGTTGCCCAAATGCATCTCAGAAGTGTGCAACTTGTTCCCTGAGTTAGAAAACGTCGAGAAACGGTCGTTTCTGCTAGCGCTGTGCTTCTACACATGTATTTGCTGAACGGTGAAAGCGCACAGTAATGCACTTTTCTCCCAGCAAATACACTGTGTCTAAGGAAATGGGAACACACTGAGGAGACACTTGTGGGAGCTACTGTGACTAAAACTGAGCTTCCCTACGCACAGGGAAGCAGGAGAAATGCTGATTTCATCAAGCACAGTTACATACTCAGAATCTGTACTACTGCGCAAATAGGCATGTCTCTTTAGGCAAAAAACTCATTTCTCACAAAGTTGACCAAATGCATCTCAGAAGTGTGCAACTTGTTCCCTGAGTTAGAAAATGTCGAGAAACGTTCGTTTCTGCTAGCGCTGTGCTTCTACACATGTATTTGCTGAACGGTGAAAGCCACAGTAATGCACTTTTCTCCCAGCAAATACACTGTTTCTAAGGAAATGGGAACACACTGAGGAGACACTTGTCGAGCTACTGTGACTAAAACTGAGCTTCCCTACGCACAGGGAAGCAAGAGAAATGCTGATTTCATCCAGCCCAGTTACATACTCAGAATCTGTACTACTGCGCAAATAGGCAACTCTGTAGGCAAAAAACTCATTTCTGACAAAGTTGCCCAAATGCATCTCAGAAGTGTGCAACTTGTTCTCTGAGTTAGAAAACGTCGAGAAACGGTCTTTTGTGCAAGCGCTGTGCTTCTACACATGTACTTGCTGAACGGTGAAAGCGCACAGTAATGCACTTTTCTCCCAGCAAATACACTGTTTCTAAGGAAATGGGAACACACTGAGGAGACACTTGTGGGAGCTACTGTGACTAAAACTGAGCTTCCCTACGCACAGGGAAGCAAGAGAAATGCTGATTTCATCAAGCCCAGTTACATACTCAGAATCTGTACTACTGCGCAAATAGGCATGTCTCTTTAGGCAAAAAACTCATTTCTCACAAAGTTGCCCAAATGCATCTCAGAAGTGTGCAACTTGTTCCCTGAGTTAGATAACGTCGAGAAACGGTCGTTTCTGCTAGCGCTGTGCTTCTGCACATGTACTTGCTGAACGGTGACACCGCACAGTAATGCACTTTTCTCCCAGCAAATACACTGTTTCTAAGAAAATGGGAACACACTGAGGAGACACTTGTGGGAGCTACTGTGACTAAAACTGAGCTTTCCTACACACAGGGAAGCAAGAGAAATGCTGATTTCATCAAGCCCAGTTACATACTCAGAATCTGTACTACTGCGCAAATAGGCATGTCTCTGAAGGCAAAAAACTCATTTCTGACAAAGTTGACCAAATGCATCTCAGAAGTGTGCAACTTGTTCCCTGAGTTAGAAAACCTCGAGAAACGTTCGTTTCTGCTAGCGCTGTGCTTCTACACATGTATTTGCTGAACGGTGAAAGCGCACAGTAATGCATTTTTCTCCCAGCAAATACAATGTTTCTAAGGAAATGGGAACACACTGAGGAGACACTTGTGGGAGCTACTGTGACTAAAACTGAGCTTCCCTACGCACAGGGAAGCAAGAGAAATGCTGATATCATCAAGACCAGTTACATACTCAGAATCTGTACTACTGCGCAAATAGGCATGTCTCTTTAAGCAAAAAACTCATTTCTGACAAAGTTGCCCAAATGCATCTCAGAAGTGTGCAACTTGGTCCCTGAGTTAGAAAACGTCAAGAAACCGTCATTTCTGCTAGCGCTGTGCTTCTACACATGTATTTGCTGAACGGTGAAAGCGCACAGTAATGCACTTTTCTCCCAGCAAATACACTGTGTCTAAGGAAATGGGAACACACTGAGGAGACACTTGTGGGAGCTACTGTGACTAAAACTGAGCTTCCCTACGCACAGGGAAGCAGGAGAAATGCTGATTTCATCAAGCACAGTTACATACTCAGAATCTGTACTACTGCGCAAATAGGCATGTCTCTTTAGGCAAAAAACTCATTTCTCACAAAGTTGACCAAATGCATCTCAGAAGTGTGCAACTTGTTCCCTGAGTTAGAAAATGTCGAGAAACGTTCGTTTCTGCTAGCGCTGTGCTTCTACACATGTATTTGCTGAACGGTGAAAGCCACAGTAATGCACTTTTCTCCCAGCAAATACACTGTTTCTAAGGAAATGGGAACACACTGAGGAGACACTTGTGGGAGCTACTGTGACTAAAACTGAGCTTCCCTACGCACAGGGAAGCAAGAGAAATGCTGATTTCATCCAGCCCAGTTACATACTCAGAATCTGTACTACTGCGCAAATAGGCAACTCTGTAGGCAAAAAACTCGTTTCTGACAAAGTTGCCCAAATGCATCTCAGAAGTGTGCAACTTGTTCTCTGAGTTAGAAAACGTCGAGAAACGGTCTTTTGTGCAAGCGCTGTGCTTCTACACATGTACTTGCTGAACGGTGAAAGCACACAGTAATGCACTTTTCTCCCAGCAAATACACTGTTTCTAAGGAAATGGGAACACACTGAGGAGACACTTGTGGGAGCTACTGTGACTAAAACTGAGCTTCCCTACGCACAGGGAAGCAAGAGAAATGCTGATTTCATCAAGCCCAGTTACATACTCAGAATCTGTACTACTGCGCAAATAGGCATGTCTCTTTAGGCAAAAAACTCATTTCTCACAAAGTTGCCCAAATGCATCTCAGAAGTGTGCAACTTGTTCCCTGAGTTAGATAACGTCGAGAAATGGTCGTTTCTGCTAGCGCTGTGCTTCTGCACATGTACTTGCTGAACGGTGACACCGCACAGTAATGCACTTTTCTCCCAGCAAATACACTGTTTCTAAGAAAATGGGAACACACTGAGGAGACACTTGTGGGAGCTACTGTGACTAAAACTGAGCTTTCCAACACACAGGGAAGCAAGAGAAATGCTGATTTCATCAAGCCCAGTTACATACTCAGAATCTGTACTACTGCGCAAATAGGCATGTCTCTGAAGGCAAAAAACTCATTTCTGACAAAGTTGACCAAATGCATCTCAGAAGTGTGCAACTTGTTCCCTGAGTTAGAAAACCTCGAGAAACGTTCGTTTCTGCTAGCGCTGTGCTTCTACACATGTATTTGCTGAACGGTGAAAGCGCACAGTAATGCATTTTTCTCCCAGCAAATACAATGTTTCTAAGGAAATGGGAACACACTGAGGAGACACTTGTGGGAGATACTGTGACTAAAACTGAGCTTCCCTACGCACAGGGAAGCAAGAGAAATGCTGATTTCATCAAGCCCAGTTACATACTCAGAAACTGTACTACTGCGCAAATAGGCATGTCTCTTTAGGCAAAAAACTCATTTCTGACAAAGTTGTCCAAATGCATCTCAGAAGTGTGCAACTTGTTCCCTGAGTTAGAAAACGTCGAGAAACTGTCATATCTGCTAACGCTGTGCTTCTACACATGTATTTGCTGAACGGTGAAAGCACACAGTAATGCACTTTTCTCCCAGCAAATACATTGTTTCTAAGGAAATGGGAACACACTGAGGAGACACTTGTGGGAGCTACTGTGACTAAAACTGAGCTTCCCTACGCACAGGGAAGCAAGAGAAATGTTGATTTCATCAAGCCCAGTTACATACTCAGAATCTGTACTACTGCGCAAATAGGCATGTCTCTTTAAGCAAAAAACTCATTTCTGACAAATTTGCCCAAATGCATCTAAGAAGTGTGCAACTTGGTCCCTGAGTTAGAAAACGTCAAGAAACCGTCATTTCTGCTAGCGCTGTGCTTCTACACATGTATTTGCTGAACGGTGAAAGCGCACAGTAATGCACTTTTCTCCCAGCAAATACTCTGTTTCTAAGGAAATGGGAACACACTGAGGAGACACTTGTGGGAGCTACTGTGACTAAAACTGAGCTTCCCTACACACAGGGAAGAAAGAGAAATGCTGATTTCATCAAGCCCAGTTACATACTCAGAATCTGTACTGCTGCGCAAATAGGCATGTCTCTTTAAGCAAAAAACTCATTTCTGACAAACTTGCCCAAATGCATCTCAGAAGTGTGCAACTTATTCCCTGAGTTAGAAAACGTCGAGAAACGGTCGTTTCTGCTAGAGCTGTGCTTCTACACATGTATTTGCTGAACGGTGAAAGCGCACAGTAATGCACTTTTCTCCCAGCAAATACACTGTGTCTAAGGAAATGGGAACACACTGAGGAGACACTTGTGGGAGCTACTGTGACTAAAACTGAGCTTCGCTACGCACAGGGAAGCAAGAGAAATGCTGATTTCATCAAGCCCAGTTACATACTCAGAATCCGTACTGCTGCGCAAATAGGCATGTCTCTTTAGGCAAAAAACTCATTTCTGACAAAGTTGCCCAAATGCATCTCAGAAGTGGGCAACTTATTCCCTGAGTTAGAAAACGTCGAGAAACGGTCGTTTCTGCTAGCGCGGTGCTTCTACACATGTATTTGCTGAACGGTGAAAGCACACAGTAATGCACTTTTCTCCCAGCAAATACATTGTTTCTAAGGAAATGGGAACACACTGAGGAGACACTTGTGGGAGCTACTGTGACTAAAACTGAGCTTCCCTACGCACAGGAAAGCAAGAGAAATGCTGATTTCATCAAGCCCAGTTACATACTCAGAATCTGTACTACTGCGCAAATAGGCATGTCTCTTTAAGCAAAAAACTCATTTCTGACAAAGTTGCCCAAATGCATCTCAGAAGTGTGCAACTTGGTCCCTGAGTTAGAAAACGTCGAGAAACCGTCGTTTCTGCTAGCGCTGTGCTTCTACACATGTATTTGCTGAACGGTGAAAGCACACAGTAATGCACTTTTCTCCCAGCAAATACTCTGTTTCTAAGGAAATGGGAACACACTGAGGAGACACTTGTGGGAGCTACTGTGACTAAAACTGAGCTTCCCTACGCACAGGGAAGCAAGAGAAATGCTGATTTCATCAAGCCCAGTTACATACTCAGAATCTGTACTACTACGCAAATAGGCATGTCTCTGTAGGCAAAAAACTCATTTCTGACAAAGTTGCCCAAATGCATCTCAGAAGTGTGCAAGTTGTTCCCTGAGTTAGAAAACGTCGAGAAACGGTCGTTTCTGCTAGCGCTGTGCTTCTACACATGTATTTGCTGAACGGTGAAAGCGCACAGTAATGCACTTTTCTCCCAGCAAATACACTGTTTCTAACGAAATGGGAACACACTGAGGAGACACTGGTGGGAGCTACTGTGACTAAAACTGAGTTTCCCTACGCACAGGGAATCAAGAGATATGCTGATTTCATCAAGCCCAGTTACATACTCAGAATCTGTACTGCTGCGCAAATAGGCATGTCTCTTTAGGCAAAAAACTCATTTCTGACAAAGTTGCCCAAATCCACCTCAGAAGTGGGCAACTTATTCCCTGAGTTAGAAAACGTCGAGAAACGGTCGTTTCTGCTAGCGCTGTGCTTCTACACATGTATTTGCTGAACGGTGAAATCACACAGTAATGCACTTTTCTCCCAGCAAATACATTGTTTCTAAGGAAATGGGAACACACTGAGGAGACACTTGTGGGAGCTACTGTGACTAAAACTGAGCTTCGCTACGCACAGGGAAGCAAGAGAAATGCTGATTTCATCAAGCCCAGTTACATACTCAGAATCTGTACTACTGCGCAAATAGGCATGTCTCTTTAAGCAAAAAACTCATTTCTGACAAAGTTGCCCAAATGCATCTCAGAAGTGTGCAACTTGGTCCCTGAGTTAGAAAACGTCGAGAAACCGTCGTTTCTGCTAGCGCTGTGCTTCTACACATGTATTTGCTGAACGGTGAAAGCGCACAGTAATGCACTTTTCTCCCAGCAAATACTCTGTTTCATTGGAAATGGGAACACACTGAGGAGACACTTGTGGGAGCTACTGTGACTAAAACTGAGCTTCCCTACACACAGGGAAGCAAGAGAAATGCTGATTTCATCAAGCCCAGTTACATACTCAGAATCTGTACTACTGCGCAAATAGGCATGTCTCTGTAGGCAAAAAACTCATTTCTGACAAAGTTGCCCAAATGCATCTCAGAAGTGTGCAACTTGTTCCCTGAGTTAGAAAACGTCGAGAAACGGTCGTATCTTCTAGCACTGTGCTTCTACACATGTATTTGCTGAACGGTGAAAGCGCACAGTAATGCACTTTTCTCCCAGCAAATACACAGTTTCTAAGAAAATGGGAACACACTGAGACACTTGTTGGAGCTACAGTGACTAAAACGGAGCTTCCCTACGCACAGGGAAGCAAGAGAAATGCTAATTTCATCAAGCCCAGTTACATACTCAGAATCTGTACTACTGCGCAAATAGGCATGTCTCTGTAGGCAAAAAACTCATTTCTGACAAAGTTGCCCAAATGCATCTCAGAAGTGTGCAACTTGTTCACTGACTTAGAAAACGTCGAGAAACGTTCGTTTCTGCTAGCGCTGTGCTTCTACACATGTATTTGCTGAACGGTGAAAGCACACTGTAATGCACTTTTCTCCCAGCAAATACACTGTTTCTAAGGAAATGGGAACACACTGAGGAGACACTTGTGGGAGCTACTGTGACTAAAACTGAGCTTCCCTACGCACAGGGAAGCAAGAGAATGCTGATTTCATCAAGCCCAGTTACATATTCAGAATCTGTAGTACTGTGCAAATAGTCATGTCTCTGTAGGCAAAAAACTCATTTCTGACAAAGGTGCCCAAATGCATCTAAGAAGTGTGCAACTTGTTCCCTGAGTTAGAAAACGTCGAGAAACGTTGGTTTCTGCTAGCGCTGTGCTTCTACACATGTATTTGCTGAACGGTGAAAGCCACAGTAATGCACTTTTCTCCCAGCAAATACACTGTTTCTAAGGAAATGGGAACACACTGAGGAGACACTTGTGGGAGCTACTGTGACTAAAACTGAGCTTCCCTATGCACAGGGAAGCAAGAGAAATGCTGATTTCATCAAGCCCAGTTACATACTCAGAATCTGTACTCCTGCGCAAATAGGCATATCTCTGTAGGCAAAAAACTCATTTCTGACAAAGTTGCCCAAATGCATCTCAGAAGTGTGCAACTTGTTCCCTGAGTTAGAAAACGTCGAGAAATGGTCATATCTGCTAACGCTGTGCTTCTACACATGTATTTGCTGAACGGTGAAAGCGCACAGTAATGCACTTTTCTCCCAGCAAATACACTGTTTCTAAGGAAATGGGAACACACTGAGGAGACACTTGTGGGAGCTACTGTGACTAAAACTGAGCTTCCCTACGCACAGGGAAGCAAGAGAAATGCTGATTTCATCAAGCCCAGTTACATACTTAGAATCTGTACTACTGCGCAAATAGGCATGTCTCTTTAGGCAAAAAACTCATTTCTGACAAAGTTGCCCAAATGCATCTCAGAAGTGTTCAACCTGTTCCCTGAGTTAGAAAACATCGAGAAACGGTCTTTTATGCTAGCGCTGTGCTTCTAAACATGTATTTGCTGAACGGTGAAAGCGCACAGTAATGCACTTTTCTCCCAGCAAATACACTGTGTCTAAGGAAATGGGAACACACTGAGGAGACACTTGTGGGACCTACTGTCACTAAAACTGAGCTTCCCTACGCACAGGGAAGCAGGAGAAATGCTGATTTCATCAAGCCCAGTTACATACTCAGAATCTGTACTACTGCGCAAATAGGCATGTCTCTTTAGGCAAAAAACTCATTTCTGACAAAGTTGACCAAATGCATCTCAGAAGTGTGCAACTTGTTCCCTGAGTTAGAAAACGTCGAGAAACGTTCGTTTCTGCTAGCGCTGTGCTTCTACACATGTATTTGCTGAACGGTGAAAGCCACAGTAATGCACTTTTCTCCCAGCAAATACACTGTTTCTAAGGAAATGGGAACACACTGAGGAGACACTTGTGGGAGCTACAGTGACTAAAACTGAGCTTCGCTACGCACAGGGAAGCAAGAGAAATGCTGATTTCATCAAGCCCAGTTACATACTCAGAATCTGTACTACTGCGCAAATAGGCATGTCTCTGTAGGCAAAAAACTCATTTCTGACAAAGTTGCCCAAATGCATCTCAGAAGTGTGCAACTTGTTCCCTGAGTTAGAAAACGTCGAGAAACGGTCATATCTGCTAACGCTGTGCTTCTACACATGTATTTTTTGAACGGTGAAAGCGCACAGTAATGCACTTTTCTCCCAGCAAATACACTGTTTCTAAGGAAATGGGAACACACTGAGGAGACACTTGTGGGAGCTACTGTGACTAAAACTGAGCTTCCCTACGCACAGGGAAGCAAGAGAAATGCTGACTTCATCCAGCCCAGTTACATACTCAGAATCTGTACTACTGCGCAAATAGGCAACTCTGTAGGCAAAAAACTCATTTCTGACAAAGTTGCCCAAATGCATCTCAGAAGTGTGCAACTTGTTCTCTGAGTTAGAAAACGTCGAGAAACGGTCTTTTCTGCCAGCGCTGTGCTTCTACACATGTACTTGCTGAACGGTGAAAGCGCACAGTAATGCACTTTTCTCCCAGCAAATACATTGTTTCTAAGGAAATGGGAACACACTGAGGAGACACTTGTGGGAGCTACTGTGACTAAAACTGAGCTTCCCTACGCACAGGGAAGCAAGAGAAATGCTGATTTCATCAAGCCCAGTTACATACTCAGAATCTGTACTACTGCGCAAATAGGCATGTCTCTTTAAGCAAAAAACTCATTTCTGACAAAGTTGCCCAAATGCATCTCAGAAGTGTGCAACTTGGTCCCTGAGTTAGAAAACGTCGAGAAACGGTCGTTTCTGCTAGCGCTGTGCTTCTACACATGTATTTGCTGAACGGTGAAAGCGCACAGTAATGCACTTTTCTCCCAGCAAATACTCTGTTTCTAAGGAAATGGGAACACACTGAGGAGACACTTGTGGGAGGTACTGTGACTAAAACTGAGCTTCCCTACACACAGGGAAGAAAGAGAAATGCTGATTTCATCAAGCCCAGTTACATACTCAGAATCTGTACTACTGCGCAAATAGGCATGTCTCTTTAGGCAAAAAACTCATTTCTGACAAAGTTGCCCAAATGCATCTCAGAAGTGTGCAACCTGTTCCCTGAGTAAGAAAACGTCGAGAAACGGTCGTTTCTGCTAGCGCTGTGCTTCTACACATGTATTTGCTGAACGGTGAAAGCACACAGTAATGCACTTTTCTCCCAGCAAATACATTGTTTCTAAGGAAATGGGAACACACTGAGGAGACACTTGTGGGAGCTACTGTGACTAAAACTGAGCTTCCCTACGCACAGGGAAGCAAGAGAAATGCTGATTTCATCAAGCCCAGTTACATACTCAGAATCTGTACTACTGCGCAAATAGGCATGTCTCTTTAGGCAAAAAACTCATTTCTGACAAAGTTGCCCAAATGCATCTCAGAAGTGTGCAACTTGGTCCCTGAGTTAGAAAACGTCGAGAAACCGTCGTTTCTGCTAGCGCTGTGCTTCTACACATGTATTTGCTGAACGGTGAAAGCACACAGTAATGCACTTTTCTCCCAGCAAATACTCTGTTTCTAAGGAAATGGGAACACACTGAGGAGACACTTGTGGGAGCTACTGTGACTAAAACTGAGCTTCCCTACGCACAGGGAAGCAAGAGAAATGCTGATTTCATCAAGCCCAGTTACATACTCAGAATCTGTACTACTACGCAAATAGGCATGTCTCTGTAGGCAAAAAACTCATTTCTGACAAAGTTGCCCAAATGCATCTCAGAAGTGTGCAACTTGTTCCCTGAGTTAGAAAACGTCGAGAAACGGTCGTTTCTGCTAGCGCTGTGCTTCTACACATGTATTTGCTGAACGGTGAAAGCGCACAGTAATGCACTTTTCTCCCAGCAAATACACTGTTTCTAACGAAATGGGAACACACTGAGGAGACACTGGTGGGAGCTACTGTGACTAAAACTGAGTTTCCCTATGCACAGGGAATCAAGAGATATGCTGATTTCATCAAGCCCAGTTACATACTCAGAATCTGTACTGCTGCGCAAATAGGCATGTCTCTTTAGGCAAAAAACTCATTTCTGACAAAGTTGCCCAAATGCACCTCAGAAGTGGGCAACTTATTCCCTGAGTTAGAAAACGTCGAGAAACGGTCGTTTCTGCTAGTGCTGTGCTTCTACACATGTATTTGCTGAACGGTGAAAGCGCACAGTAATGCACTTTTCTCCCAGCAAATACACTGTGTCTAAGGAAATGGGAACACACTGAGGAGACACTTGTGGGAGCTACTGTGACTAAAACTGAGCTTCCCTACGCACAGGGAAGCAAGAGAAATGCTGATTTCATCAAGCCCAGTTACATACTCAGAATCTGTACTGCTGCGCAAATAGGCATGTCTCTTTAGGCAAAAAACTCATTTCTGACAAAGTTGCCCAAATGCATCTCAGAAGTGGGCAACTTATTCCCTGAGTTAGAAAACGTCGAGAAACGGTCGTTTCTGCTAGCGCTGAGCTTCTACACATGTATTTGCTGAACGGTGAAAGCACACAGTAATGCACTTTTCTCCCAGCAAATACATTGTTTCTAAGGAAATGGGAACACATTGAGGAGACACTTGTGGGAGCTACTGTGACTAAAACTGAGCTTCCCTACGCACAGGGAAGCAAGAGAAATGCTGATTTCATCAAGCCCAGTTACATACTCAGAATCTGTACTACTGCGCAAATAGGCATGTCTCTTTAAGCAAAAAACTCATTTCTGACAAAGTTGCCCAAATGCATCTCAGAAGTGTGCAACTTGGTCCCTGAGTTAGAAAACGTCGAGAAACCGTCGTTTCTGCTAGCGCTGTGCTTCTACACATGTATTTGCTGAATGGTGAAAGCACACAGTAATGCACTTTTCTCCCAGCAAATACTCTGTTTCTAAGGAAATGGGAACACACTGAGGAGACACTTGTGGGAGCTACTGTGACTAAAACTGAGCTTCCCTACGCACAGGGAAGCAAGAGAAATGCTGATTTCATCAAGCCCAGTTACATACTCAGAATCTGTACTACTACGCAAATAGGCATGTCTCTGTAGGCAAAAAACTCATTTCTGACAAAGTTGCCCAAATGCATCTCAGAAGTGTGCAACTTGGTCCCTGAGTTAGAAAACGTCGAGAAACGGTCGTTTCTGCTAGCGCTGTGCTTCTACACATGTATTTGCTGAACGGTGAAAGCGCACAGTAATGCACTTTTCTCCCAGCAAATACACTGTTTCTAACGAAATGGGAACACACTGAGGAGACACTGGTGGGAGCTACTGTGACTAAAACTGAGTTTCCCTACGCACAGGGAATCAAGAGATATGCTGATTTCATCAAGCCCAGTTACATACTCAGAATCTGTACTGCTGCGCAAATAGGCATGTCTCTTTAGGCAAAAAACTCATTTCTGACAAAGTTGCCCAAATGCACCTCAGAAGTGGGCAACTTATTCCCTGAGTTAGAAAACGTCGAGAAACGGTCGTTTCTGCTAGCGCTGTGCTTCTACACATGTATTTGCTGAACGGTGAAAGCACAGAGTAATGCACTTTTCTCCCAGCAAAAAACATTGTTTCTAAGGAAATGGGAACACACTGAGGAGACACTTGTGGGAGCTACTGTGACTAAAACTGAGCTTCCCTACGCACAGGGAACCAAGAGAAATGCTGATTTCATCAAGCCCAGTTACATACTCAGAATCTGTACTACTGCGCAAATAGGCATGTCTCTTTAAGCAAAAAACTCATTTCTGACAAAGTTGCCCAAATGCATCTCAGAAGTGTGCAACTTGGTCCCTGAGTTAGAAAATGTCGAGAAACCGTCGTTTCTGCTAGCGCTGTGCTTCTACACATGTATTTGGTGAACGGTGAAAGCGCACAGTAATGCACTTTTCTCCCAGCAAATACAATGTTTCTAAGGAAATGGGAACACACTGAGGAGACACTTGTGGGAGCTACTGTGACTAAAACTGAGCTTCCCTACGCACAGGGAAGCAAGAGAAATGCTGATTTCATCAAGCCCAGTTACATACTCAGAATCTGTACTACTGCGCAAATAGGCATGTCTCTTTAGGCAAAAAACTCATTTCTGACAAAGTTGCCAAATGCATCTGAGAAGTGTGCAACTTGTTCCCTGAGTTAGAAAACGTCGAGAAGCTGTCATATCTGCTAACGCTGTGCTTCTACACATGTATTTGCAGAACGGTGAAAGCACACAGTAATGCACTTTTCTCCCAGCAAATACATTGTTTCTAAGGAAATGGGAACACACTGAGGAGACACTTGTGGGAGCTACTGTGACTAAAACTGAGCTTCCCTACGCACAGGGAAGCAAGAGAAATGCTGATTTCATCAAGCCCAGTTACATACTCAGAATCTGTACTACTGCGCAAATAGGCATGTCTCTTTAAGCAAAAAACTCATTTCTGACAAAGTTGCCCAAATGCATCTCAGAAGTGTGCAACCTGTTCCCTGAGTAAGAAAACGTCGAGAAACGGTCGTTTCTGCTAGCACTGTGCTTCTACACATGTATTTGCTGAACGGTGAAAGCGCACAGTAATGTACTTTTCTCCCAGCAAATACACTGTGTCTAAGGAAATGGGAACACACTGAGGAGACACTTGTGGGAGCTACTGTGACTAAAACTAAGCTTCCCTACGCACAGGGAAGCAAGAGAAATGCTGATTTCATCAAGCCCAGTTACATACTCAGAATCTGTACTACTGCGCAAATAGGCATGTCTCTTTAGGCAAAAAACTCATTTCTGACAAAGTTGCCCGAATGCATCTCAGAAGTGTGCAACCTGTTCCCTGAGTAAGAAAACGTCGAGAAACGGTCATTTCTGCTAGCGCTGTGCTTCTACACATGTATTTGCTGAACGGTGAAAGCGCACAGTAATGTACTTTTCTCCCAGCAAATACACTGTGTCTAAGGAAATGGGAACACACTGAGGAGACCCTTGTGGGAGCTACTGTGACTAAAACTGAGCTTCCCTACGCACAGGGAAGCAAGAGAAATGCTGATTTCATCAAGCCCAGTTACATATTCAGAATCTGTACTACTGCGCAAATAGGCATGTCTCTTTGGGCAAAAAACTCATTTCTGACAAAGTTGCCCAAATGCATCTCAGAAGTATGCAACTTGTTACCTGAGTTAGAAAACGTCGAGAAACGGTCGTTTCTGCTAGCGCTGTGCTTCTACACATGTATTTGCTGAACGATGAAAGCGCACAGTAATGCACTTTTCTCCCAGCAAATACACTGTTTCTAACGAAATGGGAACACACTGAGGAGACACTGGTGGGAGCTACTGTGACTAAAACTGAGTTTCCCTACGCACAGGGAAGCAAGAGATATGCTGATTTCATCAAGCACAGTTACATACTCAGAATCTGTACTGCTGCGCAAATAGGCATGTCTCTTTAGGCAAAAAACTCATTTCTGACAAACTTGCCCAAATGCATCTCAGAAGTGTGCAACTTATTCCCTGAGTTAGAAAACGTCGAGAAACGGTCGTTTCTGCTAGCGCTGTGCTTCTACACATGTATTTGCTGAACGGTGAAAGCGCACAGTAATGCACTTTTCTCCCAGCAAATACACTGTGTCTAAGGAAATGGGAACACACTGAGGAGACACTTGTGGGAGCTACTGTGACTAAAACTGAGCTTCCCTACGCACAGGGAAGCAAGAGAAATGCTGATTTCATCAAGCCCAGTTACATACTCAGAATCTGTACTGCTGCGCAAATAGGCATGTCTCTTTAGGCAAAAAACTCATTTCTGACAAAGTTGCCCAAATGCATCTCAGAAGTGGGCAACTTATTCCCTGAGTTAGAAAACGTCGAGAAACGGTCGTTTCTGCTAGCGCTGAGCTTCTACACATGTATTTGCTGAACGGTGAAAGCACACAGTAATGCACTTTTCTCCCAGCAAATACATTGTTTCTAAGGAAATGGGAACACATTGAGGAGACACTTGTGGGAGCTACTGTGACTAAAACTGAGCTTCCCTACGCACAGGGAAGCAAGAGAAATGCTGATTTCATCAAGCCCAGTTACATACTCAGAATCTGTACTACTGCGCAAATAGGCATGTCTCTTTAAGCAAAAAACTCATTTCTGACAAAGTTGCCCAAATGCATCTCAGAAGTGTGCAACTTGGTCCCTGAGTTAGAAAACGTCGAGAAACCGTCGTTTCTGCTAGCGCTGTGCTTCTACACATGTATTTGCTGAATGGTGAAAGCACACAGTAATGCACTTTTCTCCCAGCAAATACTCTGTTTCTAAGGAAATGGGAACACACTGAGGAGACACTTGTGGGAGCTACTGTGACTAAAACTGAGCTTCCCTACGCACAGGGAAGCAAGAGAAATGCTGATTTCATCAAGCCCAGTTACATACTCAGAATCTGTACTACTACGCAAATAGGCATGTCTCTGTAGGCAAAAAACTCATTTCTGACAAAGTTGCCCAAATGCATCTCAGAAGTGTGCAACTTGGTCCCTGAGTTAGAAAACGTCGAGAAACGGTCGTTTCTGCTAGCGCTGTGCTTCTACACATGTATTTGCTGAACGGTGAAAGCGCACAGTAATGCACTTTTCTCCCAGCAAATACACTGTTTCTAACGAAATGGGAACACACTGAGGAGACACTGGTGGGAGCTACTGTGACTAAAACTGAGTTTCCCTACGCACAGGGAATCAAGAGATATGCTGATTTCATCAAGCCCAGTTACATACTCAGAATCTGTACTGCTGCGCAAATAGGCATGTCTCTTTAGGCAAAAAACTCATTTCTGACAAAGTTGCCCAAATGCACCTCAGAAGTGGGCAACTTATTCCCTGAGTTAGAAAACGTCGAGAAACGGTCGTTTCTGCTAGCGCTGTGCTTCTACACATGTATTTGCTGAACGGTGAAAGCACAGAGTAATGCACTTTTCTCCCAGCAAAAAACATTGTTTCTAAGGAAATGGGAACACACTGAGGAGACACTTGTGGGAGCTACTGTGACTAAAACTGAGCTTCCCTACGCACAGGGAACCAAGAGAAATGCTGATTTCATCAAGCCCAGTTACATACTCAGAATCTGTACTACTGCGCAAATAGGCATGTCTCTTTAAGCAAAAAACTCATTTCTGACAAAGTTGCCCAAATGCATCTCAGAAGTGTGCAACTTGGTCCCTGAGTTAGAAAATGTCGAGAAACCGTCGTTTCTGCTAGCGCTGTGCTTCTACACATGTATTTGGTGAACGGTGAAAGCGCACAGTAATGCACTTTTCTCCCAGCAAATACAATGTTTCTAAGGAAATGGGAACACACTGAGGAGACACTTGTGGGAGCTACTGTGACTAAAACTGAGCTTCCCTACGCACAGGGAAGCAAGAGAAATGCTGATTTCATCAAGCCCAGTTACATACTCAGAATCTGTACTACTGCGCAAATAGGCATGTCTCTTTAGGCAAAAAACTCATTTCTGACAAAGTTGCCAAATGCATCTGAGAAGTGTGCAACTTGTTCCCTGAGTTAGAAAACGTCGAGAAGCTGTCATATCTGCTAACGCTGTGCTTCTACACATGTATTTGCTGAACGGTGAAAGCACACAGTAATGCACTTTTCTCCCAGCAAATACATTGTTTCTAAGGAAATGGGAACACACTGAGGAGACACTTGTGGGAGCTACTGTGACTAAAACTGAGCTTCCCTACGCACAGGGAAGCAAGAGAAATGCTGATTTCATCAAGCCCAGTTACATACTCAGAATCTGTACTACTGCGCAAATAGGCATGTCTCTTTAAGCAAAAAACTCATTTCTGACAAAGTTGCCCAAATGCATCTCAGAAGTGTGCAACCTGTTCCCTGAGTAAGAAAACGTCGAGAAACGGTCGTTTCTGCTAGCACTGTGCTTCTACACATGTATTTGCTGAACGGTGAAAGCGCACAGTAATGTACTTTTCTCCCAGCAAATACACTGTGTCTAAGGAAATGGGAACACACTGAGGAGACACTTGTGGGAGCTACTGTGACTAAAACTAAGCTTCCCTACGCACAGGGAAGCAAGAGAAATGCTGATTTCATCAAGCCCAGTTACATACTCAGAATCTGTACTACTGCGCAAATAGGCATGTCTCTTTAGGCAAAAAACTCATTTCTGACAAAGTTGCCCAAATGCATCTCAGAAGTGGGCAACTTATTCCCTGAGTTAGAAAACGTCGAGAAACGGTCGTTTCTGCTAGCGCTGTGCTTCTACACATGTATTTGCTGAACGGTGAAAGCACACAGTAATGCACTTTTCTCCCAGCAAATACATTGTTTCTAAGGAAATGGGAACACACTGAGGAGACACTTGTGGGAGCTACTGTGACTAAAACTGAGCTTCCCTACGCACAGGGAACCAAGAGAAATGCTGATTTCATCAAGCCCAGTTACATACTCAGAATCTGTACTACTGCGCAAATAGGCATGTCTCTTTAAGCAAAAAACTCATTTCTGACAAAGTTGCCCAAATGCATCTCAGAAGTGTGCAACTTGGTCCCTGAGTTAGAAAATGTCGAGAAACCGTCGTTTCTGCTAGCGCTGTGCTTCTACACATGTATTTGCTGAACGGTGAAAGCGCACAGTAATGCACTTTTCTCCCAGCAAATACTCTGTTTCTAAGGAAATGGGAACACACTGAGGAGACACTTGTGGGAGCTACTGTGACTAAAACTGAGCTTCCCTACACACAGGGAAGCAAGAGAAATGCTGATTTCATCAAGCCCAGTTACATACTCAGAATCTGTACTACTGCGCAAATAGGCATGTCTCTTTAAGCAAAACACTCATTTCTGACAAAGTTGCCCAAATGCATCTCAGAAGTGTGCAACCTGTTCCCTGAGTAAGAAAACGTCGAGAAACGGTCATTTCTGCTATCGCTGTGCTTCTACACATGTATTTGCTGAACGGTGAAAGTGCACAGTAACGTACTTTTCTCCCAGCAAATACACTGTGTCTAAGGAAATGGGAACACACTGAGGAGACACTTGTGGGAGCTACTGTGACTAAAACTGAGCTTTCCTACACACAGGGAAGCAAGAGAAATGCTGATTTCATCAAGCCCAGTTACATACTCAGAATCTGTACTACTGCGCAAATAGGCATGTCTCTTTGGGCAAAAAACTCATTTCTGACAAAGTTGCCCAAATGCATCTCAGAAGTGTGCAACTTGGTCCCTGAGTTAGAAAACGTCGAGAAACCGTCGTTTCTGCTAGCGCTGTGCTTCTACACATGTATTTGCTGAACGGTGAAAGCGCACAGTAATGCACTTTTCTCCCAGCAAATACTCTGTTTCTAAGGAAATGGGAACACACTGAGGAGACACTTGTGGGAGCTACTGTGACTAAAACTGAGCTTCCCTACACACAGGGAAGAAAGAGAAATGCTGATTTCATCAAGCCCAGTTACATACTCAGAATCTGTACTACGGCGCAAATAGGCATGTCTCTGTAGGCAAAAAACTCATTTCTGACAAAGTTGCCCAAATGCATCTCAGAAGTGTGCAACTTGTTACCTGAGTTAGAAAACGTCGAGAAACGGTCGTTTCTGCTAGCGCTGTGCTTCTACACATGTATTTGCTGAACGGTGAAAGCGCACAGTAATGCACTTTTCTCCCAGCAAATACACTGTTTCTAACGAAATGGGAACACACTGAGGAGACACTGGTGGGAGCTACTGTGACTAAAACTGTGTTTCCCTACGCACAGGGAATCAAGAGATATGCTGATTTCATCAAGCCCAGTTACATACTCACAATCTGTACTGCTGCGCAAATAGGCATGTCTCTTTAGGCAAAAAACTCATTTCTGACAAAGTTGCCCAAATGCACCTCAGAAGTGGGCAACTTATTCCCTGAGTTAGAAAACGTCGAGAAACGGTCGTTTCTGCTAGCGCTGAGCTTCTACACATGTATTTGCTGAACGGTGAAAGCACACAGTAATGCACTTTTCTCCCAGCAAATACATTGTTTCTAAGGAAATGGGAACACACTGAGGAGACACTTGTGGGAGCTACTGTGACTAAAACTGAGCTTCCCTACGCACAGGGAAGCAAGAGAAATGCTGATTTCATCAAGCCCAGTTACATACTCAGAATCTGTACTACTGCGCAAATAGGCATGTCTCTTTAAGCAAAAAACTCATTTCTGACAAAGTTGCCCAAATGCATCTCAGAAGTGTGCAACTTGGTCCCTGAGTTAGAAAACGTCGAGAAACCGTCGTTTCTGCTAGCGCTGTGCTTCTACACATGTATTTGCTGAACGGTGAAAGCACACAGTAATGCACTTTTCTCCCAGCAAATACTCTGTTTCTAAGGAAATGGGAACACACTGAGGAGACACTTGTGGGAGCTACTGTGACTAAAACTGAGCTTCCCTACGCACAGGGAAGCAAGAGAAATGCTGATTTCATCAAGCCCAGTTACATACTCAGAATCTGTACTACTACGCAAATAGGCATGTCTCTGTAGGCAAAAAACTCATTTCTGACAAAGTTGCCCAAATGCATCTCAGAAGTGTGCAACTTGTTCCCTGAGTTAGAAAACGTCGAGAAACGGTCGTTTCTGCTAGCGCTGTGCTTCTACACATGTATATGCTGAACGGTGAAAGCGCACAGTAATGCACTTTTCTCCCAGCAAATACACTGTTTCTAACGAAATGGGAACACACTGAGGAGACACTGGTGGGAGCTACTGTGACTAAAACTGAGTTTCCCTACGCACAGGGAATCAAGAGATATGCTGATTTCATCAAGCCCAGTTACATACTCAGAATCTGTACTGCTGCGCAAATAGGCATGTCTCTTTAGGCAAAAAACTCATTTCTGACAAAGTTGCCCAAATGCACCTCAGAAGTGGGCAACTTATTCCCTGAGTTAGAAAACGTCGAGAAACGGTCGTTTCTGCTAGCGCTGTGCTTCTACACATGTATTTGCTGAACGGTGAAAGCACAGAGTAATGCACTTTTCTCCCAGCAAAAACATTGTTTCTAAGGAAATGGGAACACACTGAGGAGACACTTGTGGGAGCTACTGTGACTAAAACTGAGCTTCCCTACGCACAGGGAACCAAAAGAAATGCTGATTTCATCAAGCCCAGTTACATACTCAGAATCTGTACTACTGCGCAAATAGGCATGTCTCTTTAAGCAAAAAACTCATTTCTGACAAAGTTGCCCAAATGCATCTCAGAAGTGTGCAACTTGGTCCCTGAGTTAGAAAATGTCGAGAAACCGTCGTTTCTGCTAGCGCTGTGCTTCTACACATGTATTTGGTGAACGGTGAAAGCGCACAGTAATGCACTTTTCTCCCAGCAAATACTCTGTTTCTAAAAAAATGGGAACACACTGAGGAGACACTTGTGGGAGCTACTGTGACTAAAACTGAGCTTCCCTACACACAGGGAAGCAAGAGAAATGCTGATTTCATCAAGCCCATTACATACTCAGAATCTGTACTACTGCGCAAATAGGCATGTCTCTTTAAGCAAAAAACTCATTTCTGACAAAGTTGCCCAAATGCATCTCAGAAGTGTGCAACTTGTTCCCTGAGTTAGAAAACGTCGAGAAACGGTCGTTTCTGCTTGCGCTGTGCTTCTACACATGTATTTGCTGAACGGTGAAAGCGCACAGTAATGCACTTTTCTCCCAGCAAATACACTGTTTCTAACGAAATGGGAACACACTGTGGAGACACTGGTGGGAGCTACTGTGACTAAAACTGAGTTTCCCTACGCACAGGGAAGCAAGAGATATGCTGATTTCATCAAGCACAGTTACATACTCAGAATCTGTACTGCTGCGCAAATAGGCATGTCTCTTTAGGCAAAAAACTCATTTCTGACAAAGTTGCCCAAATGCATCTCAGAAGTGGGCAACTTATTCCCTGAGTTAGAAAACGTCGAGAAACGGTCGTTTCTGCTAGCGCTGTGCTTCTACACATGTATTTGCTGAACGGTGAAAGCGCACAGTAATGCACTTTTCTCCCAGCAAATACACTGTGTCTAAGGAAATGGGAACACACTGAGGAGACACTTGTGGGAGCTACTGTGACTAAAACTGAGCTTCCCTACGCACAGGGAAGCAAGAGAAATGCTGATTTCATCAAGCCCAGTTACATACTCAGAATCTGTACTACTGCGCAAAAATAGGCATGTCTCTTTAGGCAAAAAACTCATTTCTGACAAGGTTGCCCAAATGCATCTCAGAAGTGTGCAACTTGTTCCCTGAGTTAGAAAACGTCGAGAAACGGTCGTTTCTGCTAGCGCTGTGCTTCTACACATGTATTTGGTGAACGGTGAAAGCGCACAGTAATGCACTTTTCTCCCAGCAAATACACTGTTTCTAACGAAATGGGAACACACTGAGGAGACACTGGTGGGAGCTACTGTGACTAAAACTGAGCTTCCCTACACACAGGGAAGCAAGAGATATGCTGATTTCATCAAGCCCAGTTAAATACTCAGAATCTGTACTGCTGCGCAAATAGGCATGTCTCTTTAGGCAAAAAACTCATTTCTGACAAAGTTGCCCAAATGCATCTAAGAAGTGTGCAACTTATTCCCTGAGTTAGAAAACGTCGAGAAACAGTTGTTTCTACTAGCGCTGTGCTTCTACACATGTATTTGCTGAACGGTGAAAGCGCACAGTAATGCACATTTCTCCCAGCAAATACACTGTTTCTAAGGAAATGGGAACACACTGAGGAGACACTTGTGGGAGCTACTGTGACTAAAACTGAGCTTCCCTACGCACAGGGAAGCAAGAGAAATGCTAATTTCATCAAGCCCAGTTACATACTCAGAATCTGTACTACTGCGCAAATAGGCATGTCTCTTTAGGCAAAAAACTCATTTCTGACAAAGTTGCCCAAATGCATCTCAGAAGTGTGCAACTTGTTCCCTGAGTTAGATAACGTCGAGAAACGGTCGTTTCTGCTAGCGCTGTGCTTCTACACATGTATTTGCTGAACGGTGAAAGCGCACAGTAATGCACTTTTCCCCAGCAAATACACTGTTTCTAAGGAAATGGGAACACACTGAGGAGACACTTGTGGGAGCTACTGTGACTAAAACTGAGCTTCCCTACGCACAGGGAAGCAAGAGAAATGCTGATTTCATCAAGCCCAGTTACATACTCAGAATCTGTACTACTGCGCAAATAGGCATGTCTCTTTAGGCAAAAAACTCATTTCTGACAAAGTTGCCCAAATGCATCTCAGAAGTGTGCAACTTGTTCCCTGAGTTAGAAAACGTCGAGAAACGGTCGTTTCTGCTAGCGCTGTGCTTCTACACATGTATTTGCTGAACGGTGAAAGCGCACAGTAATGCACTTTTCTCCCAGCAAATACACTGTTTCTAACGAAATGGGAACACACTGAGGAGACACTGGTGGGAGCTACTGTGACTAAAACTGAGCTTCCCTACGCACAGGGAAGCAAGAGAAATGCTGATTTCATCAAGCCCAGTTACATACTCAGAATCTGTACTACTGCGCAAATAGGCATGTCTCTTTAGGCAAAAAACTCATTTCTGACAAAGTTACCCAATGCATCTCAGAAGTGTACAACTTGTTCCCTGAGTTAGAAAACGTCAAGAAACGTTCGTTTCTGCTAGCGCTGTGCTTCTACACATGTATTTGCTGAACGGTGAAAGCACACAGTAATGCACTTTTCTCCCAGCAAATACACTGTTTCTAAGGAAATGGGAACACACTGAGGAGACACTAGTGGGAGCTACTGTGACTAAAACTGAGCTGCCCTACGCACAGGGAAGCAAGAGAAATGCTGATTTCATCAAGCCCAGTTACATACTCAGAATCTGTACTACTGCGCAAATAGGCATGTCTCTGTAGGCAAAAAACTCATTTCTGACAAAGTTGCCCAAATGCATCTCAGAAGTGTGCAACTTGTTCCCTGAGTTAGAAAACGTCGAGAAACTGTCGTTTCTGCTAGCGCTGTGCTTCTACACATGCATTTGCTGAACAGTGAAAGCGCACAGTAATGCACTTTTCTCCCAGCAAATACAATGTTTCTAAGGAAATGGGAACACACTGAGGAGACACTTGTGGGAGCTACTGTGACTAAAACTGAGCTTCCCTACGCACAGGGAAGCAAGAGAAATGCTGATTTCATCAAGCCCAGTTACATACTCAGAATCTGTACTACTGCGCAAATAGGCATGTCTCTTTAGGCAAAAAACTCATTTCTGACAAAGTTGTCAAATGCATCTCAGAAGTGTGCAACTTGTTCCCTGAGTTAGAAAAGTCGAGAAACTGTCATATCTGCTAACGCTGTGCTTCTACACATGTATTTGCTGAACGGTGAAAGCACACAGTAATGCACTTTTCTCCCAGCAAATACACTGTTTCTAAGGAAATGGGAACACACTGAGGAGACACTGGTGGGAGCTACTGTGACTAAAACTGAGCTTCCCTACGCACAGGGAAGCAAGAGAAATGCTGATTTCATCAAGCCCAGTTACATACTCAGAATCTGTACTACTGCGCAAATAGGCATGTCTCTTTAAGCAAAAAACTCATTTTTGACAAAGTTGCCCAAATGCATCTCAGAAGTGTGCAACTTGGTCCCTGAGTTAGAAAACGTCGAGAAACGGTCGTTTCTGCTAGCGCTGTGCTTCTACACATGTATTTGCTGAACGGTGAAAGCGCACAGTAATGCACTTTTCTCCCAGCAAATACACTGTGTCTAAGGAAATGGGAACACACTGAGGAGACACTTGTGGGAGCTACTGTGACTAAAACTGAGCTTCCCTACGCACAGGGAAGCAAGAGAAATGCTGATTTCATCAAGCCCAGTTACATACTCAGAATCTGTACTACTGCGCAAATAGGCATGTCTCTTTAGGCAAAAAACTCATTTCTGACAAAGTTGCCCAAATGCATCTCAGAAGTGTGCAACTTGTTCCCTGAGTTAGAAAACGTCGAGAAACATTCGTTTCTACTAGCGCTGTGCTTCTACACATTTATTTGCTGAACTGTGAAAGCGCACAGTAATGCACTTTTCTCCCAGCAAATACAGTTTCTAAGGAAATGGGAACACACTGAGGAGACACTTGTGGGAGCTACTGTGACTAAAAGTGAGCTTCCCTACGCACAGGGAAGCAAGAGAAATGCTGATTTCATCAAGCCCAGTTACATACTCAGAATCTGTACTACGGCGCAAATAGGCATGTCTCTTTAGGCACAAAACTCATTTCTGACAAAGTTGCCCAAATGCATCTCAGAAGTGTGCAACTTGTTCCCTGAGTTAGAAAACGTCGAGAAACGGTCGTTTCTGCTAGCGCTGTGCTTCTACACATGTATTTGGTGAACGGTGAAAGCGCACAATAATGCACTTTTCTCCCAGCAAATACACTGTGTCTAAGGAAATGGGAACACACTGAAAAGACACTTGTGGGAGCTACTGTGACTAAAACTGAGCTTCGCTACGCACAGGGAAGCAAGAGAAATGCTGATTTCATCAAGCCCAGTTACATACTCAGAATCTGTACTACTACGCAAATAGGCATGTCTCTGTAGGCAAAAAACTCATTTCTGACAAAGTTGCCCAAATGCATCTCAGAAGTGTGCAACTTGGTCCCTGAGTTAGAAAACGTCGAGAAACCGTCGTTTCTGCTAGCGCTGTGCTTCTACACATGTATTTGCTGAACGGTGAAAGCGCAGAGTAATGCACTTTTCTCCCAGCAAATACACTGTTTCTAACGAAATGGGAACACACTGAGGAGACACTGGTGGGAGCTACTGTGACTAAAACTGAGTTTCCCTACGCACAGGGAATCAAGAGATATGCTGATTTCATCAAGCCCAGTTACATACTCAGAATCTGTACTGCTGCGCAAATAGGCATGTCTCTTTAGGCAAAAAACTCATTTCTGACAAAGTTGCCCAAATGCTTCTCAGAAGTGTGCAACTTATTGCCTGAGTTAGAAAACGTCGAGAAACGGTCGTTTCTGCTAGCGCTGTGCTTCTACACATGTATTTGCTGAACGGTGAAAGCGCACAGTAATGCACTTTTCTCCCAGCAAATACACTGTGTCTAAGGAAATGGGAACACACTGAGGAGACACTTGTGGGAGCTACTGTGACTAAAACTGAGCTTCCCTACGCACAGGGAAGCAAGAGAAATGCTGATTTCATCAAGCCCAGTTACATACTCAGAATCTGTACTACTGCGCAAATAGGCATGTCTCTTTAGGCAAAAAACTCATTTCTGACAAAGTTGCCCAAATGCATCTCAGAAGTGTGCAACTAGTTCCCTGAGTTAGAAAACGTCGATAAACGTTCGTTTCTGCTAGCGCTGTGCTTCTACACATGTATTTGCTGAACGGTGAAAGCACACAGTAATGTACTTTTCTCCCAGCAAATACACTGTTTCTAAGGAAATGGGAACACACTGAGGAGACACTTGTGGGAGCTACTGTGACTAAAACTGAGCTTCCCTACGCACAGGGAAGCAAGAGAAATGCTGATTTCATCAAGCCCAGTTACATACTCAGAATCTGTACTACTACGCAAATAGGCATGTCTCTGTAGACAAAAACTCATTTCTGACAAAGTTGCCCAAATGCATCTCAGAAGTGTGCAACTTGTTCCCTGAGTTAGAAAACGTCGATAAACGGTCGTTTCTGCTAGGGCTGTGCTTCTACACATGTATTTGCTGAACGGTGAAAGCGCACAGTAATGAACTTTTCTCCCAGCAAATACACTGTGTCTTAGGAAATGGGAACACACTGAGGAGACACTTGTGGGAGCTACTGTGACTAAAACTGAGCTTCCCTACGCACAGGGAAGCAAGAGAAATGCTGATTTCATCAAGCCCAGTTACATACTCAGAATCTGTACTACTGCGCAAATAGGCATGTCTCTGTAGGCAACAAACTCATTTCTGACAAAGTTGCCCAAATGCATCTCAGAAGTGTGCAACTTGTTCCCTGATTTAGAAAACGTCGAGAAACGTTCGTTTCTGCTAGCGCTGTGCTTCTACACATGTATTTGCTGAACGGTGAAAGCGCAGAGTAATGCACTTTTCTCCCAGCAAATACACTGTTTCTAAGGAAATGGGAACACACTGAGGAGACACTTGTGGGAGCTACTGTGACTAAAACTGAGCTTCCCTAGGCACAGGGAAGCAAGAGAAATGCTGATTTCATCAAGCCCAGTTACATACTCAGAATCTGTACTACTGCGCAAATAGGCATGTCTCTTTAGGCAAAAAACTCATTTCTGACAAAGTTGCCCAAATGCATCTCAGAAGTGTGCAACTTGTTCCCTGAGTTAGAAAACGTCGAGAAACGGTCGTTTCTGCTAGCGCTGTGCTTCTACACATGTATTTGGTGAACGGTGAAAGCGCACAGTAATGCACTTTTCTCCCAGCAAATACACTGTCTCTAAGGAAATAGGAACACACTGAGGAGACTCTTGTGGGAGCTACTGTGACTAAAACTGAGCTTCCCTACACACAGGGAAGCAAGAGAAATGCTGATTTCATCAAGCCCAGTTACATACTCAGAATCTGTACTACTGCGCAAATAGGCATGTCTCTTTAGGCAAAAAACTCATTTCTGACAAAGTTGCCCAAATGCATCTCAGAAGTGTGCAAGTTGTTCCCTGAGTTAGAAAACGTCGAGAAACGGTCGTTTCTGCTAGCGCTGTGCTTCTACACATGTATTTGCTGAACGGTGAAAGCGCACAGTAATGCACTTTTCTCCCAGCAAATACACTGTTTCTAAAGAAATGGGAACACACTGAGGAGACACTGGTGGGAGCTACTGTGACTAAAAATGAGCTTCCCTACGCACAGGGAAGCAAGAGAAATGCTGATTTCATCAAGCCCAGTTACATACTCAGAATCTGTACTACTGCGCAAATAGGCATGTCTCTTTAGGCAAAAAACTCATTTCTGACAAAGTTGCCCAATGCATCTCAGAAGTGTACAACTTGTTCCCTGAGTTAGAAAACGTCGAGAAACGTTCATTTCTGCTAGCGCTGTGCTTCTACATATGTATTTGCTGAACGGTGAAAGCGCACAGTAATGCACTTTTCTCCCAGCAAATACACTGTTTCTAAGGAAATGGGAACACACTGAGGAGACACTATTGGGAGCTACTGTGACTAAAACTGAGCTTCCCTACGCACACGGAAGCAAGAGAAATGCTGATTTCATCAAGCCCAGGTACATACTCAGAATCTGTACTACTGCGCAAATAGGCATGTCTCTGTAGGCAAAAAACTCATTTCTGACAAAGTTGCCCAAATGCATCTCAGAAGTGTGCAACTTGTTCCCTGAGTTAGAAAACGTCGAGAAACGGTCGTTTCTGCTAGCGCTGTGCTTCTACACATGTATTTGCTGAACGGTGAAAGCGCACAGTAATGCACTTTTCTCCCAGCAAATACACTGTTTCTAAGGAAATGGGAACACACTGAGGAGACACTTGTGGGAGCTACTGTGACTAAAACTGAGCTTCCCTACGCACAGGGAAGCAAGAGAAATGCTGATTTCATCAAGCCCAGTTACATACTCAGAATCTGTACTACTGCGCAAATAGGCATGTCTCTTTAGGCAAAAAACTCATTTCTGACAAAGTTGCCCAAATGCATCTCAGAAGTGTGCAACTTGTTCCCGGAGTAAGAAAACGTCGAGAAACGTTCGTTTCTGCTAGCGCTGTGCTTCTACACATGTATTTGCTGAACGGTGAATGCGCACAGTAATGCACTTTTCTCCTAGCAAATACACTGTTTCTAAGGAACTGGGAACACACTGAGGAGACACTAGTGGGAGCTACTGTGACTAAAACTGAGCTTCCCTAAGCACAGGGAAGCAAGAGAAATGCTGATTTCATCAAGCCAAGTTACATACTCAGAATCTGTACTACTGCGCAAATAGGCATTTCTCTTTAGGCAAAAAACTCATTTCTGACAAAGTTGCCCAAATGCATCTCAGAAGTGTGCAACTTGTTACCTGAGTTAGATAACGTTGAGAAACGGTCGTTTCTGCTAGCGCTGTGCTTCTACACATGTATTTGCTGAACGGTGAAAGCGCACAGTAATGCACTTTTCTCCTAGCAAATACACTGTCTCTAAGGAAATGGGAACACACTGAGGAGACACTTGTGGGAGCTACTGTGACTAAAACTGAGCTTCCCTACGCACAGGGAAGCAAGAGAAATGCTGATTTCATCAAGCCCAGTTACATACTCAGAATCTGTACTACTGCGCAAATAGGCATGTCTCTGTAGGCAAAAAACTCATTTCTGACAAAGTTGACCAAATGCATCTCAGAAGTGTGCAACTTTTTCCCTGAGTTAGAAAACGTCGAGAAACGTTCGTTTCTGCTAGCGCTGTGCTTCTACACATATATTTGCTGAATGGTGAAAGCGCACAGTAATGCACTTTTCTCCCAGCAAATACACTGTTTCTAAGGAAATGGGAACACACTGAGGAGACACTTGTGGGAGCTACTGTGACTAAAACTGAGCTTCCCTACGCACAGGGAAGCAAGAGAGATGCTGATTTCATCAAGCCCAGTTACATACTCAGAATCTGTACTACTGCGCAAATAGGCATGTCTCTGTAGGCAAAAAACTCATTTCTGACAAAGTTGCCCAAATGCATCTCAGAAGTGTGCAACTTGTTCCCTGAGTTAGAAAACGTCGAGAAACGTTCGTTTCTGCTAGCGCTGTGCTTTTACACTTGTATTTGCTGAACGGTGAAAGCGCACAGTAATGCACTTTTCTCCCAGCAAATACACTGTTTCTAAGGAAATAGGAACACACTGAGGAGACACTTGTGGGAGCTACTGTGACTAAAACTGAGCTTCCCTACGCACAGGGAAGCAAGAGAAATGCTGATTTCATCAAACCGAGTTACATACTCAGAATCTGTACTACTGCGCAAATAGGCATGTCTCTGTAGGCAAAAAACTCATTTCTGACAAAGTTGCCCAAATGCATCTCAGAAGTGTGCAACTTGTTCCCTGAGCTAGAAAACGTCCAGAAACCGTCGTTTCTGCTAGCGCTGTGCTTCTACACATGTATTTGGTGAACGGTGAAAGCACATAGTAATGCACTTTTCTCCCAGCAAATACACTGTTTCTAAGGAAATGGGAACACACTGAGGAGACACTTGTGGGAGCTACTGTGACTAAAACTGAGCTTCCCTATGCACAGGGAAGCAAGAGAAATGCTGATTTCATCAAGCCCAGTTACATACTCAGAATCTGTACTACTGCGCAAATAGGCATGTCTCTGTAGGCAAAAAACTTATTTCTGACAAAGTTGCCCAAATGCATCTCAGAAGTGTGCAACTTGTTCCCTGAGTTAGAAAACGTCGAGAAACGTTCGTTTCTGCTAGCGCTGTGCTTCTACACATGTATTTGCTGAACGGTGAAAGCGCACAGTAATGCACTCTTCACCCAGCAAATACACTGTTTCTAAGGAAATGGGAACACACTGAGGAGACACTTGTGGAAGCTACTGTGACTAAAACTGAGCTTCCCTACGCACAGGGAAGCAAGAGAAATGCTGATTTCATCAAGCCCAGTTATATACTCAGAATCTGTACTACTGCGCAAATAGTCATGTCTCTTTAGGCAAAAAACTCATTTCTGACAAAGTTGCCCAAATGCATCTCAGAAGTGTGCAAATTATTCCCTGAGTTAGAAAACGTCGAGAAACGTTCGTTTCTGCTAGCGCTGTGCTTCTACACATGTATTTGCTGAACGGTGAATGCGCACAGTAATGCACTTTTCTCCCAGCAAATACACTGTTTCTAAGGAAATGGGAACACACTGAGGAGACACTGGTGGGAGCTACTGTGACTAAAACTGCGCTTCCCTACGCACAGGGAAGCAAGAGAAATGCTGATTTCATCAAGCGCAGTTACATACTCTGAATGTGTACTACTGCGCAAATAGGCATGTCTCTGTAGGCAAAAAACTCATTTCTGACAAAGTTGCCCAAATGCATCTCAGAAGTGTGCAACTTGTTCCCTGAGTTAGAAAACGTCGAGAAACGTTCGTTTCTGTTAGCGCTGTGCTTCTACACATGTATTTGCTGAACGGTGAAAGCGCACAGTAATGCACTTTTCTCCCAGCAAATACACTGTTTCTAAGGAAATGGGAACACACTGAGGAGACACTTGTGGGAACTACTGTGACTAAAACTGAGCTTCCCTACGCACAGGGAAGCAAGAGAAATGCTGATTTCATCAAGCCCAGGTACATACTCAGAATCTGTACTACTGCGCAAATAGGCATGTCTCTGTAGGCAACAAACTCATTTCTGACAAAGTTGCCCAAATGCATATCAGAAGTGTGCAACTTGTTCCCTGAGTTAGAAATGGTCGAGAAACGGTCGTTTCTGCTTGCGCTGTGCTTCTACACATGTATTTGCTGAACGGTGAAAGCGCACAGTAATGCACTTTTCTCCCAGCAAATACACTGTTTCTAAGGAAATGGGAACACACTGAGGAGACACTTGTGAAAGCTACTGTGACTAAAACTGAGCTTCCCTACGCACAGGGAAGCAAGAGAAATGCTGATTTCATCAAGCCCAGTTACATACTCAGAATCTGTACTACTGCGCAAATAGGCATGTCTCTGTAGGCAAAAAACTCATTTCTGACAAAGTTGCCCAAATGCATCTCAGAAGTGTGCAACTTGTTCCCTGAGTTAGAAAACGTCGAGAACCGGTCGTTTCTGCTAGCGCTGTGCTTCTACACATGTATTTGCTGAACGGTGAAAGCGCACAGTAATGCACTTTTCTCCCAGCAAATACACTGTTTCTAAGGAACTGGGAACACACTGAGAAGACACTTGTGGGAGCTACTGTGACTAAAACTGAGCTTCCCTACGCACAGGGAAGCTAGAGAAATGCTGATTTCATCAAGCCCAGTTACATACTCAGAATCTGTACTACTGCGCAAATAGGCATTTCTCTGTAGGCAAAAAACTCATTTCTGACAAAGTTGCCCAAATGCATCTCAGAAGTGTGCAACTTGTTCCCTGAGTTAGAAAACGTCGAGAAACGGTCGTTTCTGCTAGCACTGTGCTTCTACACATGTATTTGCAGAACAGTGAAAGCGCGCAGTAATGCACTTTTCTAACAGCAAATACACTGTTTCTAAGGAAATGGGAACACACTGAGGAGACACTGGTGGGAGCTACTGTGACTAAAACTGCGCTTCCCTACGCACAGGGAAGCAAGAGAAATGCTGATTTCATCAAGCGCAGTTACATACTCTGAATGTGTACTACTGCGCAAATAGGCATGTCTCTGTAGGCAAAAAACTCATTTCTGACAAAGTTGCCCAAATGCATCTCAGAAGTGTGCAACTTGTTCCCTGAGTTAGAAAACGTCGAGAAACGTTCGTTTCTGCTAGCGCTGTGCTTCTACACATGTATTTGCTGAACGGTGAAAGCGCACAGTAATGCACTTTTCTCCCAGCAAATACACTGTTTCTAAGGAAATGGGAACACACTGAGGAGACACTTGTGGGAACTACTGTGACTAAAACTGAGCTTCCCTACGCACAGGGAAGCAAGAGAAATGCTGATTTCATCAAACCGAGTTACATACTCAGAATCTGTACTACTGCGCAAATAGGCATGTCTCTGTAGGCAACAAACTCATTTCTGACAAAGTTGCCCAAATGCATCTCAGAAGTGTGCAACTTGTTCCCTGAGTTAGAAAACGTCGAGAAACGGTCGTTTCTGCTAGCGCTGTGCTTCTACACATGTATTTGCTGAACGGTGAAAGCGCACAGTAATGCACTTTTCTCCCAGCAAATACACTGTTTCTAAGGAAATGGGAACACACTGAGGAGACACTTGTGAAAGCTACTGTGACTAAAACTGAGCTTCCCTACGCACAGGGAAGCAAGAGAAATGCTGATTTCATCAAGCCCAGTTACATACTCAGAATCTGTACTACTGCGTAAATAGGCATGTCTCTGTAGGCAAAAAACTCATTTCTGACAAAGTTGCCCAAATGCATCTCAGAAGTGTGCAACTTGTTCCCTGAGTTAGAAAACGTCGAGAACCGGTCGTTTCTGCTAGCGCTGTGCTTCTACACATGTATTTGCTGAACGGTGAAAGCGCACAGTAATGCACTTTTCTCCCAGCAAATACACTGTTTCTAAGGAACTGGGAACACAATGAGGAGACACTTGTGGGAGCTACTGTGACTAAAACTGAGCTTCCCTACGCACAGGGAAGCAAGAGAAATGCTGATTTCATCAAGCCCTGTTACATACTCAGAATCTGTACTACTGCGCACATAGGCATGTCTCTGTAGGCAAAAAACTCATTTCTGATAAAGTTGCCCAAATGCATCTCAGAAGTGTGCCACTTGTTCCCTGAGTTAGAAAACGTCGAGAAACGGTCGTTTCTGCTAGCGCTGTGCTTCTACACATGTATTTGCTGAACGGTGAAAGCGCACAGTAAGGAACTTTTCTCCCAGCAAATACACTGTGTCTTAGGAAATGGGAACACACTGAGGAGACACTTGTGGGAGCTACTGTGACTAAAACTGAGCTTCCCTACGCACAGGGAAGCAAGAGAAATGCTGATTTCATCAAGCCCAGTTACATACTCAGAATCTGTACTACTACGCAAAGAGGCATGTCTCTGTAGGCAAAAAACTCATTTCTGACAAAGTTGCCCAAATGCATCTCAGAAGTGTGCAACTTGTTCCCTGAGTTAGAAAACGTCGAGAAACGTTCGTTTCTTCTAGCGCTGTGCTTCTACACATGTATTTGCTGATCGGTGAAAGCGCACAGTAATGCACTTTTCTCCCAGCAAATACACTGTTTCTAAGGAAATGGGAACACACTGAGGAGACACTTGTGGGAGCTACTGTGACTAAAACTGAGTTTCCCTACGCACAGGGAAGCAAGAGATATGCTGATTTCATCAAGCCCAGTTACATACCCAGAATCTGTACTGCTGCGCAAATAGGCATGTCTCTTTAGGCAAAAAACTCATTTCTGACAAAGTTGCCCAAATGCTTCTAAGAAGTGTGCAACTTATTCCCTGAGTTAGAAAACGTCGAGAAACGGTCGTTTCTACTAGCGCTGTGCTTCTACACATGTATTTGCTGAACGGTGAAAGCGCACAGTAATGCACATTTCTCCCAGCAAATACACTGTTTCTAAGGAAATGGGAACACACTGAGGAGACACTGGTGGGAGCTACTGTGACTAAAACTGAGCTTCCCTACGCACAGGGAAGCAAGAGAAATGCTGATTTCATCAAGCCCAGTTACATACTCAGAATCTGTACTACTACGCAAAGAGGCATGTCTCTGTAGGCAAAAAACTCATTTCTGACAAAGTTGCCCAAATGCATCTCAGAAGTGTGCAAGTTGTTCCCTGAGTTAGAAAACGTCGAGAAACGGTCGTTTCTGCTAGCGCTGTGCTTCTACACATGTATTTGCTGAACGGTGAAAGCGCACAGTAATGCACTTTTCTCCCAGCAAATACACTGTTTCTAAGGAAATGGGAACACACTGTGGAGACAGTTGTGGGAGCTACTGTGACTAAAACTGAGCTTCCCTACGCACAGGGAAGCAAGAGAAATGCTGATTTCATCAAGCCCAGTTACATACTCAGAATCTGTACTACTGCGCAAATAGGCATGTCTCTTTAGGCAAAAAACTCATTTCTGACAAAGTTGCCCAAATGCATCTCAGAAGTGTGCAACTTGTTCCCTGAGTTAGAAAACGTCGAGAAACGTTCGTTTCTTCTAGCGCTGTGCTTCTACACATGTATTTGCTGAACGGTGAAAGCGCACAGTAATGCACTTTTCTCCCAGCAAATACACTGTTTCTAAGGAAATGGGAACACACTGAGGAGACACTTGTGGGAGCTACTGTGACTAAAACTGAGCTTCCCTACGCACAGGGAAGCAAGAGAAATGCTGATTTCATCAAGCCCAGTTACATACTCAGAATCTGTACTACTGCGCAAATAGGCATGTCTCTTTAGGCAAAAAACTCATTTCTGACAAAGTTGCCCAAATGCATCTCAGAAGTGTGCAACTTGTTCCCTGAGTTAGAAAACGTCGAGAAACGGTCGTTTCTTCTAGCGCTGTGCTTCTACACATGTATTTGCTGATCGGTGAAAGCGCACAGTAATGCACTTTTCTCCCAGCAAATACACTGTTTCTAAGGAAATGGGAACACACTGAGGAGACACTTGTGGGAGCTACTGTGACTAAAACTGAGTTTCCCTACGCACAGGGAAGCAAGAGATATGCTGATTTCATCAAGCCCAGTTACATACCCAGAATCTGTACTGCTGCGCAAATAGGCATGTCTCTTTAGGCAAAAAACTCATTTCTGACAAAGTTGCCCAAATGCTTCTAAGAAGTGTGCAACTTATTCCCTGAGTTAGAAAACGTCGAGAAACGGTCGTTTCTACTAGCGCTGTCCTTCTACACATGTATTTGCTGAACGGTGAAAGCGCACAGTAATGCACATTTCTCCCAGCAAATACACTGTTTCTAAGGAAATGGGAACACACTGAGGAGACACTGGTGGGAGCTACTGTGACTAAAACTGAGCTTCCCTACGCACAGGGAAGCAAGAGAAATGCTGATTTCATCAAGCCCAGTTACATACTCAGAATCTGTACTACTACGCAAAGAGGCATGTCTCTGTAGGCAAAAAACTCATTTCTGACAAAGTTGCCCAAATGCATCTCAGAAGTGTGCAAGTTGTTCCCTGAGTTAGAAAACGTCGAGAAACGGTCGTTTCTGCTAGCGCTGTGCTTCTACACATGTATTTGCTGAACGGTGAAAGCGCACAGTAATGCACTTTTCTCCCAGCAAATACACTGTTTCTAAGGAAATGGGAACACACTGAGGAGACACTTGTGGGAGCTACTGTGACTAAAACTGAGCTTCCCTACGCACAGGGAAGCAAGAGAAATGCTGATTTCATCAAGCCCAGTTACATACTCAGAATCTGTACTACTGCGCAAATAGGCATGTCTCTTTAGGCAAAAAACTCATTTCTGACAAAGTTGCCCAAATGCATCTCAGAAGTGTGCAACTTGTTCCCTGAGTTAGAAAACGTCGAGAAACGTTCGTTTCTGCTAGCGCTGTGCTTCTACACATGTATTTGGTGAACGGTGAAAGCGCACAGTAATGCACTTTTCTCCCAGCAAATACACTGTTTCTAATGAAATGGGAACACACTGAGGAGACACTGGTGGGAGCTACTGTGACTAAAACTGAGCTTCCCTACGCACAGGGAAGCAAGAGATATGCTGATTTCATCAAGCCCAGTTACATACCCAGAATCTGTACTGCTGCGCAAATAGGCATGTCTCTTTAGGCAAAAAACTCATTTCTGACAAAGTTGCCCAAATGCATCTAAGAAGTGTGCAACTTATTCCCTGAGTTAGAAAACGTAGAGAAACGGTCGTTTCTACTAGCGCTGTGCTTCTACACATGTATTTGCTGAACGGTGAAAGCGCAGATTAATGCACATTTCTCCCAGCAAATACACTGTCTCTAAGGAAATGGGAACACACTGAGGAGACACTTGTGGGAGCTACTGTGACTAAAACTGAGCTTCCCTACGCACAGGGAAGCAAGAGAAATGCTGATTTCATCAAGCCCAGTTACATACTCAGAATCTGTAGTACTGCGCAAATAGGCATGTCTCTTTAGGCAAAAAACTCATTTCTGACAAAGTTTCCCAAATGCATCTCAGAAGTGTGCAACTTGTTCCCTGAGTTAGAAAACGTCGAGAAACGGTCGTTTCTGCTAGCGCTGTGCTTCTACACATGTATTTGCTGAACGGTGAAAGCGCACAGTAATGCACTTTTCTCCCAGCAAATACACTGTTTCTAACGAAATGGGAACACACTGAGGAGACACTGGTGGGAGCTACTGTGACTAAAAATGAGCTTCCCTACGCACAGGGAAGCAAGAGAAATGCTGATTTCATCAAGCCCAGTTACATACTCAGAATCTGTACTACTGGGCAAATAGGCATGTCTCTTTAGGCAAAAAACTCATTTCTGACAAAGTTGCCCAATGCATCTCAGAAGTGTACAACTTGTTCCCTGAGTTAGAAAACGTCGAGAAACGTTCGTTTCTGCTAGCGCTGTGCTTCTACACATGTATTTGCTGAACGGTGAAAGCGCACAGTAATGCACTTTTCTCCCAGCAAATACACTGTTTCTAAGGAAATGGGAACACACTGAGGAGACACTAGTGGGAGCTACTGTGACTAAAACTGAGCTTCCCTACGCACAGGGAAGCAAGAGAAATGCTGATTTCATCAAGCCCAGTTACATACTCAGAATCTGTACTACTGCACAAATAGGCATGTCTCTGTAGGCAAAAAACTCATTTCTGACAAAGTTGCCCAAATGCATCTCAGAAGTGTGCAACTTGTTCCCTGAGTTAGAAAACGTCGAGAAACGGTCGTTTCTTCTAGCGCTGTGCTTCTACACATGTATTTGCTGAACGGTGAAAGCTCACAGTAATGCACTTTTCTCCCAGCAAATACACTGTGTCTAGGGAAATGGGAAAACACTGAGGAGACACTTGTGGGAGCTACTGTGAATAAAACTGAGCTTCCCTACGCACAGGGAAGCAAGAGAAATGCTGATTTCATCAAGCCCAGTTACATACTCAGAATCTGTACTACTGCGCAAATAGGCATGTCTCTTTAGGCAAAAAACTCATTTAGGACAAAGTTGCCCAAATGCATCTCAGAAGTGTGCAACTTGTTCCCTGAGTTAGAAAACGTCGAGAAACGTTCGTTTCTGCTAGCGCTGTGCTTCTACACATGTATTTGCTGAACGGTGAAAGCGCACAGTAATGCACTTTTCTCCCAGCAAATACACTGTTTCTAAGGAAATGGGAACACACTGAGGAGACACTTGTGGGAGCTACTGTGACTAAAACTGAGCTTCCCTACGCACAGGGAAGCAAGAGAAATGCTGATTTCATCAAGCCCAGTTACATACTCAGAATCTGTACTACTGCGCAAATAGGCATGTCTCTTTAGGCAAAAAACTCATTTCTGACAAAGTTGCCCAAATGCATCTCAGAAGTGTGCAACTTCTTCCCTGAGTTAGAAAACTTCGAGAAACGGTCGTTTCTGCTAGCGCTGTGCTTCTACACATGTATTTGGTGAACGGTGAAAGCGCACAGTAATGCACTTTTCTCCCAGCAAATACACTGTTTCTAACGAAATGGGAACACACTGAGGAGACACTGGTGGGAGCTACTGTGACTAAAACTGAGCTTCCCTACGCACAGGGAAGCAAGAGATATGCTGAGTTCATCAAGCCCAGTTACATACTCAGAATCTGTACTACTGCGCAAATAGGCATGTCTCTTTAGGCAAAAAACTCATTTCTGACAAAGTTGCCCAAATGCATCTCAGAAGTGTGCAACTTGTTCCCTGAGTTAGAAAACATCGAGAAACGTTCGTTTCTGCTAGCGCAGTGCTTCTACACATGTATTTGCTGAACGGTGAAAGCGCACAGTAATGCACTTTTCTCCCAGCAAATACACTGTTTCTAAGGAAATGGGAACACACTGAGGAGACACTTGTGGGAGCTACTGTGACTAAAACTGAGCTTCCCTACGCACAGGGAAGCAAGAGAAATGCTGATTTCATCAAGCCCAGTTACATACTCAGAATCTGTACTACTGCGCAAATAGGCATGTCTCTTTAGGCAAAAAACTCATTTCTGGCAAAGTTGCCCAAATGCATCTCAGAAGTGTGCAACTTGTTCCCTGAGTTAGAAAACGTCGAGAAACGTTCGTTTCTGCTAGCGCTGTGCTTCTACACATGTATTTGGTGAACGGTGAAAGCGCACAGTAATGCACTTTTCTCCCAGCAAATACACTGTTTCTAACGAAATGGGAACACACTGAGGAGACACTGGTGGGAGCTACTGTGACTAAAACTGAGCTTCCCTACGCACAGGGAAGCAAGAGAAATGCTGATTTCATCAAGCCCAGTTACATACTCAGAATCTGTACTACTGCGCAAATAGGCATGTCTCTTTAGGCAAAAAACTCATTTCTGACAAAGTTGCCCAAATGCATCTCAGAAGTGTGCAACTTGTTCCCGGAGTAAGAAAACGTCAAGAAAAGGTCGTTTCTGCTAGCGCTGTGCTTCTACACATGTATTTGCTGAACGGTGAAAGTGCACAGTAATGCACTTTTCTCCTAGCAAATACACTGTTTCTAAGGAAATGGGAACACACTGAGGAGACACTAGTGGGAGCTACTGTGACTAAAACTGAGCTTCCCTACGCACAGGGAACCAAGAGAAATGCTGATTTCATCAAGCCCAGTTACATACTCAGAATCTGTACTACTGCGCGAATAGGCATGTCTCTTTAGGCAAAAAACTCATCTTTGACAAAGTTGCCCAAATGCATCTCAGAAGTGTGCAACTTGTTCCCTGAGTGAGAAAACGTCGAGAAACGGTCATTTCTGCTAGCGCTGTGCTTCTACACATGTATTTGCTGAACGGTGAAAGCGCACAGTAATGCACTTTTCTCCCAGCAAATACACTGTTTCTAAGGAAATGGGAACACACTGAGGAGACACTTGTGGGAGCTACTGTGACTAAAACTGAGCTTCCCTACGCACAGGGAAGCAAGAGAAATGCTGATTTTATCAAGCCCAGTTACATACTCAGAATCTGTACTACTGCGCAAATAGGCATGTCTCTGTAGGCAAAAAATTCATTTCTGACAAAGTTGCCCAAATGCATCTCAGAAGTGTGCAACTTGTTCCCTGAGTTAGAAAACGTCGAGAAACGTTCGTTTTTGCTAGCGCTGTGCTTCTACACATGTATTTGCTGAACGTTGAAAGCGCACAGTAATGCACTTTTCTCCCAGCAAATACACTGTTTTTAAGGAAATGGGAACACACTGAGGAGACACTTGTGGGAGCTACAGTGACTAAAACTGAGCTTCCCTACACACAGGGAAGCAAGAGAAATGCTGATTTCATCAAGCCCAGTTACATACTCAGAATCTGTACTACTGCGCAAATAGGCATGTCTCTGTAGGCAAAAAACTCATTTCTGACAAAGTTGCCCAAATGCATCTCAGAATTTTGCCACTTGTTCCCTGAGTTAGAAAATGTCGAGAAACGGTAGTTTCAGCTAGCGCTGTGCTTCTACACATGTATTTGCTGAACGGTGAAAGCACATAGTAATGCACTTTTCTCCCAGCAAATACACTGTTTCTAAGGAAATGGGAACACACTGAGGAGACACTTGTGGGAGCTACTGTGACTAAAACTGAGCTTCCCTACGCACAGGGAAGCAAGAGAAATGCTGATTTCATCAAGCCCAGTTACATACTCAGAATCTGTACTACTGCGCAAATAGGCATGTCTCTTTAAGCAAAAAACTCATTTCTGACAAAGTTGCCCAAATGCATCTCAGAAGTGTGCAACTTGTTCTCTGAGTTAGAAAACGTCGAGAAACGTTCGTTTCTGCTAGCGCTGTGCTTCTACACATTTATTTGCTGAATGGTGAAAGCGCACAGTAATGGACTTTTCTCCCAGCAAATACACTGTTTCTAAGGAAATGGGAACACACTGAGGAGACACTTGTGGGAGCTACTGTGACTAAAACTGAGCTTCCCTACGCACAGGGAAGCAAGAGAGATGCTGATTTCATCAAGCCCAGTTACATACTCAGAATCTGTACTACTGCGCAAATAGGCATGTCTCTGTAGGCAAAAAACTCATTTCTGACAAAGTTGCCCAAATGCATCTCAGAAGTGTGCAACTTGTTCCCTGACTTAGAAAACGTCGAGAAACGTTCGTTTCTGCTAGCGCTGTGCTTCTACACTTGTATTTGCTGAACGGTGAAAGCGCACAGTAATGCACTTTTCTCCCAGCAAATACACTGTTTCTAAGGAAATGGGAACACACTGAGGAGACACTTGTGGGAGCTACTGTGACTAAAACTGAGCTTCCCTACGCACAGGGAAGCAAGAGAAATGCTGATTTCATCAAACCGAGTTACATACTCAGAATCTGTACTACTGCGCAAATAGGCATGTCTCTGTAGGCAAAAAACTCATTTCTGACAAAGTTGCCCAAATGCATCTCAGAAGTGTGCAACTTGTTCCCTGAGCTAGAAAACGTCCAGAAACCGTCGTTTCTGCTAGCGCTGTGCTTCTACACATGTATTTGGTGAACAGTGAAAGCGCACAGTAATGCACTTTTCTCCCAGCAAATACACTGTTTCTAAGGAAATGGGAACACACTGAGGAGACACTTGTGGGAGCTACTGTGACTAAAACTGAGCTTCCCTATGCACAGGGAAGCAAGAGAAATGCTGATTTCATCAAGCCCAGTTACATACTCAGAATCCGTACTACTGCGCAAATAGGCATGTCTCTGTAGGCAAAAAACTCATTTCTGACAAAGTTGCCCAAATGCATCTCAGAAGTGTGCAACTTGTTCCCTGAGTTAGAAAAAGTCGAGAAACGTTCGTTTCTGCTAGCGCTGTGCTTCTACACATGTATTTGCTGAACGGTGAAAGCGCACAGTAATGCACTTTTCTCCCAGCAAATAAACTGTTTCTAAGGAAATGGGAACACACTGAGTAGACACTTGTGGGAGCTACTGTGACTAAAACTGAGCTTCCCTACGCACAGGGAAGCAAGAGAAATGCTGATTTCATCAAGCCCAGTTACATACTCAGAATCTGTACTACTGCGCAAATAGGCATGTATCTGTAGGCAAAAAACTCATTTCTGACAAAGTTGCCCAAATGCATCTCAGAAGTGTGCAACTTGTTCCCTGAGTTAGAAAACGTCGAGAAACGGTCTTTTCTGCTAGCGCAGTGCTTCTACACATGTATTTGCCGAACGGTGAAAGAGCACAGTATTGCACTTTTCTCCCAGCAAATACACTGTTTCTAAGGAAATGGGAACACACTGAGGAGACACTTGTGGGAGCTACTGTGACTAAAACTGAGCTTCCCTACGCACAGGGAAGCAAGGGAAATGCTGATTTCATCAAGCCCAGTTACATACTCCGAATCTGTACTACTGCGCAAATAGGCATGTCTCTGTAGGCAAAAAACTCATTTCTGACAAAGTTGCCCAAATGCATCTCAGAAGTGTGCAACTTGTTCCCAGAGTTAGAAAACGTCGAGAAACGGTCGTTTCTGCTAGCGCTGTGCTTCTACACATGTATTTGCTGAACGGTGAAAGCGCACAGTAATTCACTTTTCTCCCAGCAAATACACTGTTTCTAAGGAACTGGGAACACACTGAGGAGACACTTGTGGGAGCTACTGTGACTAAAACTGAGCTTCCCTACGCACAGGGAAGCTAGAGAAATGCTGATTTCATCAAGCCCAGTTACATACTCAGAATCTGTACTACTGCGCAAATAGGCATGTCTCTGTAGGCAAAAAACTCATTTCTGACAAAGTTGACCAAATGCATCTCAGAAGTGTGCAACTTGTTCCCTGAGCTAGAAAACGTCCAGAAACCGTCGTTTCTGCTAGCGCTGTGCTTCTACACATGTATTTGGTGAACGGTGAAAGCGCACAGTAATGCACTTTTCTCCCAGCAAATACACTGTTTCTAAGGAAATGGGAACACACTGAGGAGACACTTGTGGGAGCTACTGTGACTAAAACTGAGCTTCCCTATGCACAGGGAAGCAAGAGAAATGCTGATTTCATCAAGCCCAGTTACATACTCAGAATCTGTACTACTGCGCAAATAGGCATGTCTCTTTAGGCAAAAAACTCATTTCTGACAAAGTTGCCCAAATGCATCTCAGAAGTGTGCAACTTGTTCCCTGAGTTAGAAAACATCGAGAAACGTTCGTTTCTGCTAGCCGTGTGCTTCTACACATGTATTTGCTGAACGGTGAAAGCGCACAGTAATGTACTTTTCTCCCAGCAAATACACTGTCTCTAAGGAAAGGGGAACACACTGAGGAGACACTTGTGGGAGCTACTGTGACTAAAACTGAGCTTCCCTACGCACAGAGAAGCAAGAGAAATGCTGATTTCATCAAGCCCAGTTACATACTCAGAATCTGTACTACTGGGCAAATAGGCATGTCTCTGTAGGCAAAAAACTCATTTCTGACAAAGTTGACCAAATGCATCTCAGAAGTGTGCAACTTGTTCTCTGAGTTAGAAAACGTCGAGAAACGTTCGTTTCTGCTAGCGCTGTGCTTCTACACATTTATTTGCTGAATGGTGAAAGCGCACAGTAATGCACTTTTCTCCCAGCAAATACACTGTTTCTAAGGAAATGGGAACACACTGAGGAGACACTTGTGAGAGCTACTGTGACTAAAACAGAGCTTCCCTACGCACAGGGAAGCAAGAGAGATGCTGATTTCATCAAGCCCAGTTACATACTCAGAATCTGTACTACTGCGCAAATAGGCATGTCTCTGTAGGCAAAAAACTCATTTCTGACAAAGTTGCCCAAATGCATCTCAGAAGTGTGCAACTTGTTCCCTGACTTAGAAAACGTCGAGAAACGTTCGTTTCTGCTAGCGCTGTGCTTCTACACTTGTATTTGCTGAACGGTGAAAGCGCACAGTAATGCACTTTTCTCCCAGCAAATACACTGTTTCTAAGGAAATGGGAACACACTGAGGAGACACTTGTGGGAGCTACTGTGACTAAAACTGAGCTTCCCTACGCACAGGGAAGCAAGAGAAATGCTGATTTCATCAAACCGAGTTACATACTCAGAATCTGTACTACTGCGCAAATAGGCATGTCTCTGTAGGCAAAAAACTCATTTCTGACAAAGTTGCCCAAATGCATCTCAGAAGTGTGCAACTTGTTCCCTGAGCTAGAAAACGTCCAGAAACCGTCGTTTCTGCTAGCGCTGTCCTTCTACACATGTATTTGGTGAACAGTGAAAGCGCACAGTAATGCACTTTTCTCCCAGCAAATACACTGTTTCTAAGGAAATGGGAACACACTGAGGAGACACTTGTGGGAGCTACTGTGACTAAAACTGAGCTTCCCTATGCACAGGGAAGCAAGAGAAATGCTGATTTCATCAAGCCCAGTTACATACTCAGAATCTGTACTACTGCGCAAATAGGCATGTCTCTGTAGGCAAAAAACTCATTTCGGACAAAGTTGCCCAAATGCATCTCAGAAGTGTGCAACTTGTTCCCTGATTTAGAAAACGTCGAGAAACGGTCTTTTCTGCTAGCGCAGTGCTTCTACACATGTATTTGCCTAACGGTGAAAGAGCACAGTAATGCACTTTTCTCCCAGCAAATACACTGTTTCTAAGGAAATGGGAACACACTGAGGAGACACTTGTGGGAGCTACTGTGACTAAAACTGAGCTTCCCTACGCACAGGGAAGCAAGGGAAATGCTGATTTCATCAAGCCCAGTTACATACTCAGAATCTGTACTACTGCGCAAATAGGCATGTCTCTGTAGGCAAAAAACTCATTTCGGACAAAGTTGCCCAAATGCATCTCAGAAGTGTGCAACTTGTTCCCTGAGTTAGAAAACGTCGAGAAACGGTCGTTTCTGCTAGCGCTGTGCTTCTACACATGTATTTGCTGAACGGTGAAAGCGCACAGTAATTCACTTTTCTCCCAGCAAATACACTGTTTCTAAGGAACTGGGAACACACTGAGGAGACACTTGTGGGAGCTACTGTGACTAAAACTGAGCTTCCCTACGCACAGGGAAGCTAGAGAAATGCTGATTTCATCAAGCCCAGTTACATACTCAGAATCTGTAATACTGCGCAAATAGGCATGTCTCTGTAGGCAAAAAACTCATTTCTGACAAAGTTGCCCAAATGCATCTCAGAAGTGTGCAACTTGTTCCCTGAGTTAGAAAACGTCGAGAAACGGTCGTTTCTGCTAGCACTGTGCTTCTACACATGTATTTGCAGAACGCTGAAAGCGCACAGAAATGCACTTTTCTAACAGCAAATACACTGTTTCTAAGGAAATGAGAACACAATGAGGAGACACTTGTGGGAGCTACTGTGACTAAAACTGAGCTTCCCTACTCACAGGGAAGCAAGAGAAATGCTGATTTCATCAAGCCCAGTTACATACTCAGAATCTGTACTACTGCGCAAATAGGCATGTCTCTGTAGGCAAAAAACTCATTTCTGACAAAGTTGCCCAAATGCATCTCAGAAGTGTGCAACTTGTTCCCTGAGTTAGAAAACGTCGAGAAACGGTCGTTTCTGCTAGCACTGTGCTTCTACACTTGTATTTGCTGAACGTTGAAAGCGCACAGTAATGCACTTTTCTCCCAGCAAATACACTGTTTCTAAGGAAATGGGAACACACTGAGGAGACACTTGTGGGAGCTACTGTGACTAAAACTGAGCTTCCCTACCCACAGGGAAGCAAGAGAAATGCTGATTTCATCAAACCGAGTTACATACTCAGAATCTGTACTACTGCGCAAAAAGGCATGTCTCTGTAGGCAAAAAACTCATTTCTGACAAAGTTGCCCAAATGCATCTCAGAAGTGTGCAACTTGTTCCCTGAGCTAGAAAACGTCCAGAAACCGTCGTTTCTGCTAGCGCTGTGCTTCTACACATGTATTTGGTGAACGGTGAAAGCGCACAGTAATGCACTTTTCTCCCAGCAAATACACTGTTTCTAAGGAAATGGGAACACACTGAGGAGACACTTGTGGGAGCTACTGTGACTAAAACTGAGCTTCCCTACACACAGGGAAGCAAGAGAAATGCTGATTTCATCAAGCGCAGTTACATACTCTGAATGTGTACTACTGCGCAAATAGGCATGTCTCTGTAGGCAAAAAACTCATTTCTGACAAAGTTGCCCAAATGCATCTCAGAAGTGTGCAACTTGTTCCCTGAGTTAGAAAACGTCGAGAAATGTTCATTTCTGCTAGCGCTGTGCTTCTACACATGTATTTGCTGAACGGTGAAAGCGCACAGTAATGCACTTTTCTCCCAGCAAATACACTGTTTCTAAGGAACTGGGAACACACTGAGGAGACACTTGTGGGAGCTACTGTGACTAAAACTGAGCTTCCCTACGCACTGGGAAGCAAGAGAAATGCTGATTTCATCAAGCCCAGTTACATACTCAGAATCTGTACTACTGCGCAAATAGGCATGTCTCTGTAGGCAAAAAACTCATTTCTGACAAAGTTGCCCAAATGCATCTCAGAAGTGTGCAACTTGTTCCCTGAGTTAGAAAACGTCGAGAAACGGTCGTTTCTGCTAGCACTGTGCTTCTACACATGTATTTTTTGAACGGTGAAAGCGCACAGTAATGCACTTTTCTCCCAGCAAATACACTGTTTCTAAGGAAATGGGAACACACTGAGGAGACACTTGTGGGAGCTACTGTGACTAAAACTGAGCTGTCCTACGCACAGGGAAGCAAGAGAAATGCTGATTTCATCAAGCCCAGTTACATACTCAGAATCTGTACTACTGCGCAAATAGGCATGTCTCTGTAGGCAAAAAACTCATTTCTGACAAAGTTGCCCAAATGCATCTCAGAAGTGTGCAACTTGTTCCCGGAGTAAGAAAACGTCGAGACACGGTCGTTTCTGCTAGCGTTGTGCTTCTACACATGTATTTGCTGAATGGTAAAAGCGCACAGTAATGCACTTTTCTCCAAGCAAATACACTGTTTCTAAGGAAATGGGAACACACTGAGGAGACACTTGTGGGAGCTACTGTGACTAAAACTGAGCTTCCCTATGCACAGGGAAGCAAGAGAAATGCTGATTTCATCAAGCCCAGTTACATACTCAGAATCTGTACTACTGCGCAAATAGGCATGTCTCTGTAGGCAAAAAACTCATTTCTGACAAAGTTGCCCAAATGCATCTCAAAGTGTGCAACTTGTTCCCTGAGTTAGAAAACGTCGAGAAACATTCGTTTCTGCTAGCGCTGTGCTTCTACACATGTATTTGCTGAACGGTGAAAGCGCACAGTAATGCACTTTTCTCCCAGCAAATACACTGTTTCTAAGGAACTGGGAACACACTGAGGAGACACTTGTGGGAGCTACTGTGACTAAAACTGAGCTTCCCTACGCACAGGGAAGCTAGAGAAATGCTGATTTCATCAAGCACAGTTACATACTCAGAATCTGTACTACTGCGCAAATAGGCATGTCTCTGTAGGCAAAAAACTCATTTCTGACAAAGTTGCCCAAATGCATCTCAGAAGTGTGCAACTTGTTCCCTGAGTGAGAAAACGTCGAGACACGGTCGTTTCTGCTAGCGCTGTGCTTCTACACATGTATTTGCAGAACGGTGAAAGCGCACAGTAATGCACTTTTCTCCCAGCAAATACCCTGTTTCTAAGGAAATGGGAACACACTGAGGAGACACTTGTGGGAGCTACTGTGACTAAAACTGAGCTTCCCTACGAACAGGGAAGCAAGAGAAATGCTGATTTCATCAAGCCCAGTTACATACTCAGAATCTGTACTACTGCGCAAATAGGCATGTCTCTGTAGGCAAAAAACTCATTTCTGACAAAGTTGCCCAAATGCATCTCAGAAGTGTGCAACTTGTTCCCTGAGTTAGAAAACGTCGAGAAACGGTCGTTTCTGCTAGCGCTGTGCTTCAACACATGTATTTGCTGAACGGTGAAAGCGCACAGTAATGCACTTTTCTCCCAGCAAATACACTGTTTCTAAGGAAATGGGAACACACTGAGGAGACACTTGTGGGAGCTACTGTGACTAAAACTGAGCTTCCCTATGCACAGGGAAGCAAGAGAAATGCTGATTTCATAAAGCCCAGTTACATACTCAGAATCTGTACTACTGCGCAAATAGGCATGTCTCTTTAGGCAAAAAACTCATTTCTGACAAAGTTGCCCAAAACCATCTCAGAAGTGTGCAACTTGTTCCCTGAGTTAGAAAACGTTGAGAAACGGTCGTATCGGCTAGCGCTGTGCTTCTACACATGTATTTGCTGAACGGTGAAAGCGCACAGTAATGCACTTTTCTCCCAGCAAATACATTGTTTCTAAGGAAATGGGAACACACTGAGGAAACACTTGTGGGAGCTACTGTGACTAAAACTGAGCTTCCCTACGCACAGGGAAGCAAGAGAAATGCTGATTTCATCAAGCCCAGTTACATACTCAGAATCTGTACTACTGCGCAAATAGGCATGTCTCTGTAGGCAAAAAACTCATTTCTGACAAAGTTGCCCAAATGCATCTCAGAAGTGTGCAACTTGTTCCCTGAGTTAGAAAACGTCGAGAAACGTTCGTTTCTGCTAGCGCAGTGCTTCTACACATGTATTTGCTGAACGGTGAAAGCGCACAGTAATGCACTTTTCTCCCAGCAAATACCCTGTTTCTAAGGAAATGGGAACACACTGAGGAGACTCTTGTGGGAGCTACTGTGACTAAAACTGAGCTTCCCTACGAACAGGGAAGCAAGAGAAATGCTGATTTCATCAAGCCCAGTTACATACTCAGAATCTGTACTACTGCGCAAATAGGCATGTCTCTGTAGGCAAAAAACTCATTTCTGACAAAGTTGCCCAAATGCATCTCAGAAGTGTGCAACTTGTTCCCTGAGTTAGAAAACGTCGAGAAACGGTCGTTTCTGCTAGCGCTGTGCTTCAACACATGTATTTGCTGAACGGTGAAAGCGCACAGTAATGCACTTTTCTCCCAGCAAATACACTGTTTCTAAGGAAATGGGAACACACTGAGGAGACACTTGTGGGAGCTACTGTGACTAAAACTGAGCTTCCCTATGCACAGGGAAGCAAGAGAAATGCTGATTTCATAAAGCCCAGTTACATACTCAGAATCTGTACTACTGCGCAAATAGGCATGTCTCTGTAGGCAAAAAACTCATTTCTGACAAAGTTGCCCAAAACCATCTCAGAAGTGTGCAACTTGTTCCCTGAGTTCGAAAACGTCGAGAAACGGTCGTATCGGCTAGCGCTGTGCTTCTACACATGTATTTGCTGAACGGTGAAAGCGCACAGTAATGCACTTTTCTCCCAGCAAATACATTGTTTCTAAGGAACTGGGAACACACTGAGGAAACACTTGTGGGAGCTACTGTGACTAAAACTGAGCTTCCCTACGCACAGGGAAGCAAGAGAAATGCTGATTTCATCAAGCCCAGTTACATACTCAGAATCTGTACTACTGCGCAAATAGGCATGTCTCTGTAGGCAAAAAACTCATTTCTGACAAAGTTGCCCAAATGCATCTCAGAAGTGTGCAACTTTTTCCCTGAGTTAGAAAACGTCGAGAAATGGTGGTATCGGCTAGCGCTGTGCTTCTACACATGTATTTGCTGAACGGTGAAAGCACACAGTAATGCACTTTTCTCCCAGCAAGTACACTGTTTCTAAGGAAATAGGAACACACTGAGGAGATACTTCTGGGAGCTACTGTGACTAAAACTGAGCTTCCCTACGCACAGGGAAGCAAGAGAAATGCTGATTTCATCAAGCCCGTTTACATACTCAGAATCTGTACTACTGCGCAAATAGGCATGTCTCTGTAGGCAAAAACCTCATTTCTGACAAAGTTGCCCAAATGCATCTCAGAAGTGTGCAACTTGTTCCCTGAGCTAGAAAACGTCCAGAAACCGTCGTTTCTGCTAGCGCTGTGCTTCTACACATGTATTCGGTGAACGGTGAAAGCGCACAATAATTCACTTTTCTCCCAGCAAATACACTGTTTCTAAGGAAATGGGAACACACTGAGGAGATACTTGTGGGAGCTACTGTGACTAAAACTGAGCTTCCCTATGCACAGGGAAGCAAGAGAAATGCTGATTTCATCAAGCCCAGTTACATACTCAGAATCTGTACTATTGCGCAAATAGGCATGTTTCTGTAGGCAAAAAACTCATTTCTGACAAAGTTGTCCAAATGCATCTCAGAAGTGTGCAACTTGTTCCCTGAGATAGAAAACGTCGAGAAACGCTCGTTTCTGCTAGCGCTGTGCTTCTACACATGTATTTGCTGAACGGTGAAAGCGCACAGTAATGCACTTTTCTCCCAGCAAATACACTGTTTCTAAGGAAATGGGAACACACTGAGGAGACACTTGTGGGAGCTACTGTGACTAAAACTGAGCTTCCCTACGCACAGGGAAGCAAGAGAAATGCTGATTTCATCAAGCCCAGTTACATACTCAGAATCTGTACTACTGCGCAAATAGGCATGTCTCTAGGCAAAAAACTCATTTCTGACAAAGTTGCCCAAATGCATCTCAGAAGTGTGCAACTTGTTCCCTGAGTTAGAAAACGTCGAGAAATGGTCGCTTCTGCTAGCGCTGTGCTTCTACACATGTATTTGCTGAATGGTGAAAGCGCACAGTAATGCACTTTTCTCCCAGCAAATACACTGTTTCTAAGGAAATGGGAACACACTGAGGAGACATTTGTGGGAGCTACTGTGACTAAAACTGAGCTTCCCTACGCACAGGGAAGCAAGAGAAATGCTGATTTCATCCAGCCCAGTTACATACTCAGAATCTGTACTACTGCGCAAATAGGCATGTTTCTGTAGGCAAAAAACTCATTTCTGACAAAGTTGCCCAAATGCATCTCAGAAGTGTGCAACTTGTTCCCTGAGATAGAAAACGTCGAGAAACGGTCGTTTCTGCTAGCTCTGTGCTTCTACACATGTATTTGCTGAACGGTGAAAGCGCACAGTAATGCACTTTTCTCCCAGCAAATACACTGTTTCTAAAGAAATGGGAACACACTGAGACACTTGTGGGAGCTACAGTGACTAAAACTGAGCTTCCCTACGCACAGGGAAGCAAGAGAAATGCTGATTTCATCAAGCCCAGTTACATACTCAGAATCTGTACTACTGCGCAAATAGGCATGTCTCTGTAGGCAAAAAACTCATTTCTGACAAAGTTGCCCAAATGCATCTCAGAAGTGTGCAACTTGTTCCCTGAGTTAGAAAACGTCGAGAAACGGTCGTTTCTGCTAGCGCTGTGCTTCTACACATGTATTTGCTGAACGGTGAAAGCGCACAGTAATGCACTTTTCTCCCAGCAAATACACTGTCTCTAAGGAAATGGGAACACACTGAGGAGACACTTGTGGGAGCTACTGTGACTAAAACTGAGCTTCCCTACGCACAGGGAAGCAAGAGAAATGCTGATTTCATCAAGCCCAGTTACATACACAGAATCTGTACTACTGCGCAAATAGGCATGTCTCTGTAGGCAAAAAACTCATTTCTGACAAAGTTGCCCAAATGCATCTCGGAAGTGTGCAACTTGTTCCCTGAGTTAGAAAACGTCGAGAAACGGTCGTTTCTGCTAGCACTGTGCTTCTACACATGTATTTGCTGAACGGTGAAAGCGCACAGTAATGCACTTTTCTCCCAGCAAATACACTGTTTCTAAGGAAATGGGAACACACTGAGGAGACACTTGTGGGAGCTACTGTGACTAAAACTGAGCTTCCCTACGCACAGGGAAGCAAGAGAAATGCTGATTTCATCAAGCCCAGTTACATACTCAGAATATGTACTACTGCGCAAATAGGCATGTCTCTGTAGGCAAAAAACTCATTTCTGACAAAGTTGCCCAAATGCATCTCAGAAGAGTGCACCTTGTTCACTGAGTTAGAAAATGTCGAGAAACGGTCGTTTCTGCTAGCGCTGTGCTTCTACACATGTATTTGCTGAACGGTGAAAGCGCACAGTAATGCACTTTTCTCCCAGCAAATACACTGTTTCTAAGGAAATGGGAACACAATGAGGAAACACTTGTGGGAGCTACTGGGACTAAAACTGAGCTTCCCTATGCACAGGGAAGCAAGAGAAAAGCTGATTTCATCAAGCCCAGTTACATACTCAGAATCTGTACTACTGCCCAAATAGGCATGAATCTGTAGGCAAAAAACTCATTTCTGACAAAGTTGCCCAAATGCATCTCAGAAGTGTGCAACTTGTTCCCTGAGTTAGAAAACGTCGAGAAACATTCGTTTCTGCTAGCGCTGTGCTTCTACACATGTATTTGCTGAACGGTGAAAGCGCACAGTAATGCACTTTTCTCCCAGCAAATACACTGTTTCTAAGGAAATGGGAACACACTGAAGAGACACTTGTGGGAGCTACTGTGACTAAAACTGAGCTTCCCTACGCACAGGGAAGCAAGAGAAATGCTGATTTCATCAAGCCCAGTTACATACTCAGAATCTGTACTACTGCGCAAATAGGCATGTCTCTGTATGCAAAAAACTCATTTCTGACAAAGTTGCCCAAATGCATCTCAGAAGTTTGCAACTTGTTCCCTGAGTTAGAAAACGTCGAGAAACGGTTGTTTCAGCTAGCGCTGTGCTTCTACACATGTATTTGCTGAACGGTGAAAGCGCACAGTAATGCACTTTTCTCCCAGCAAATACACTGTTTCTAAGGAAATGGGAACACACTGAGGAGACACTTGTGGGAGCTACTATGACCAAAACTGAGCTTCCCTACGCACAGGGAAGCAAGAGAAATGCTGATTTCATCAAGCCCAGTTACATACTCAGAATCTGTACTACTGCGCAAATAGGCATGTCTCTGTAGGCAAAAAACTCATTTCTGACAAAGTTGCCCAAATGCATCTCAGAAGTGTGCAACTTGTTCCCTGAGTTAGAAAACGTTGAGAAACTGTCGTATCGGCTAGCGCTGTGCTTCTACACATGTATTTGCTGAACGGTGAAAGTGCACAGTAATGCACTTTTCTCCCAGCAAGTACACTGTTTCTAAGGAAATGGGAACACACTGAGGAGATACTTCTGGGAGCTACTGTGACTAAAACTGAGCTTCCCTACGCACAGGGAAGCAAGAGCAATGCTGATTTCATCAAGCCCATTTACATACTCAGAATCTGTACTACTGCGCAAATAGGCATGTCTCTGTAGGCAAAAACCTCATTTCTGACAAAGTTGCCCAAATGCATCTCAGAAGTGTGCAACTTGTTCCCTGAGTTAGAAAACGTCGAGAAACGGTCGTTTCTGCTAGCGCTGTGCTTCTACACATGTATTTGCTGAACGGTGAAAGCGCACAATAATGCACTTTTCTCCCAGCAAATACACTGTTTCTTAGGAAATGGGAACACACGGAGGAGATACTTGTGGGAGCTACTGTGACTAAAACTGAGCTTCCCTACGCACAGGGAAGCAAGAGAAATGCTGATTTCATCAAGCCCAGTTACATACTCAGAATCTGTACTATTGCGCAAATAGGCATGTCTCTGTAGGCAAAAAACTCATTTCTGACAAAGTTGACCAAATGCATCTCAGAAGTGTGCAACTTGTTCCCTGAGTCAGAAAACGTCGAGAAACGTTCGTTTCTGCTAGCGCTGTGCTTCTACACATTTATTTGCTGAACGGTGAAAGCGCACAGTAAGGCACTTTTCTCCCAGCAAATACACTGTTTCTAAGGAAATGGGAACACACTGAGGAGACACTTGTGGGAGCTACTGTGACTAAAACTGAGCTTCCCTACGCACAGGGAAGCAAGAGAAATGCTGATTTCATCAAGCCCAGTTACATACTCAGAATCTGTACTACTGCGCAAATAGGCATGTCTCTGTAGGCAAAAAACTCATTTCTGACAAAGTTGCCCAAATGCATCTCAGAAGTGTGCAACTTGTTCCCTGAGTTAGAAAACGTCGAGAAACGGTCATTTCTGCTAGCGCTGTGCTTCTACACATGTATTTGCTGAACGGTGAAAGCGCACAGTAATACACTTTTCTCCTAGCAAATACACTGTTTCTAGGGAAATGGGAACACACTGTGGAGACACTTGTGGGAGCTACAGTGACTAAAACTGAGCTTCCCTACGCACAGGGAAGCAAGAGAAATGCTGATTTCATCAAGCCCAGTTACATACTCAGAATGTGTACTACTGCGCAAATAGGCATGTCTCTGTAGGCAAAAAACTCATTTTTGAGAAAGTTACTGAAATGCATCTCAGAACTGTGCAACTTGTTCCCTGAGTTCGAAAAGGTCGAGAAACCTTCGTTTCTGCTAGCGCTGTGCTTCTACACATGTATTTGCTGAACGGTGAAAGCGCACAGTAATGCACTTTTCTCCCAACAAATACACTGTTTCTAAGGAAATGGGAACACACTGAGGAGACACTTGTGGGAGCTACTGTGACTAAAACTGAGCTTCCCTACACACAGGGAAGCAAGAGCAATGCTGATTTCATCAAGCCCAGTTACATACTCAGAATCTGTACTACTGCGCAAATGGGCATGTCTCTGTAGGCAAAAAACTCATTTCTGACAAAGTTGCCCAAATGCATCTCAGAAGTGTGCAACTTGTTCCCTGAGTTAGAAAACGTCGAGAAACGGTCGTTTCTGCTAGCGTTGTGCTTGTACACATGTATTTGCTGAACGGTGAAAGCGCACAGTAATGCACTTTTCTCCCAGCAGATACACTGTTTCTAAGGAAATGGGAACACACTGAGGAGACACTTGTGGGAGCTACTGTGACTAAAACTGAGCTTCCCTACGCACAGGGAAGCAAGAGAAATGCTGATTTCATCAAGCCCAGTTACATACTCAGAATCTGTACTACTGCGCAAATAGGCATGTCTCTGTAGGCAAAAAACTCATTTCTGACAAAGTTGCCCAAATGCATCTCAGAAGTGTGCAACTTGTTCCCTGAGTTAGAAAACGTCGAGAAACGGTCGTTTCTGCTAGCGTTCTGCTTGTAGACATGTATTTGCTGAACGGTGAAAGCGCACAGTAATGCACTTTTCTCCCAGCAAATACATTGTTTCTAAGGAAATGGGAACACACTGAGGAGACACTTGTGGGAGCTACTGTGACTAAAACTGAGCTTCCCTACGCACAGGGAAGCAAGAGAAATGCTGATTTCATCAAGCCCAGTTACATACTCAGAATCTGTATTACTGCGCAAATAGGCATGTCTCTGTAGGCAAAAAACTCATTTCTGACAAAGTTGCCCAAATGCATCTCAGAAGTGTGCAACTTGTTCCCTGGGTTAGAAAACGTCGAGAAACTGTCGTTTCTGCTAGCGCTGTGCTTCTACACATGTATTTGCTGAACGGTGAAAGCGCACAGTAATGTACTTTTCTCCCAGCAAATACACTGTTTCTAAGGAAATGGGAACACACTGAGGAGACACTTGTGGGAGCTACTGGGACTAAAACTGAGCTTCCCTACGCACAGGGAAGCAAGAGAAATGCTGATTTCATCAAACCGAGTTACATACTCAGAATCTGTACTACTGCGCAAACAGGCATGTCTCTGTAGGCAAAAAACTCATTTCTGACAAAGTTGCCCAAATGCATCTCAGAAGTGTGCAACTTGTTCCCTGAGTTAGAAAACGTGGAGAAACGTTCATTTCTGCTAGCGCTGTGCTTCTACACAGGTATTTGCTGAACGGTGAAAGCGCACAGTAATGCACTTTTCTCCCAGCAAATACACTGTTTTTAAGGAAATGGGAACACACTGAGGAGACACTTGTGGGAGCTACTGTGACTAAAACTGAGCTTCCCTACGCACAGGGAAGCAAGAGAAATGCTGATTTCATCAAGCCCAGTTACATACTCAGAATCTGTACTACTGCGCAAATAGGCATGTCTCTTTAAGCAAAAAACTCATTTCTGACAAAGTTGCCCAAATGCATCTCAGAAGTGTGCAACTTGTTCCCTGAGTTAGAAAACGTCGAGAAACGGTCGATTCTGCTAGAGCTGTGCTTCTACACATGTATTTGCTGAACGGTGAAAGCGCACAGTAATGCACTTTTCTCCCAGAAAATACACTGTTTCTTAGGAACTGGGAACACACTGAGGAGACACTTGTGGGAGCTACTGTGACTAAAAGTGCGCTTCCCTACGCAAAGGGAAGCAAGAGAAATGCTGATTTCATCAAGCCCAGTTACATACTCAGAATCTGTACTACTGCGCAAATAGGCATGTCTCTGTAGGCAAAAAACTCATTTCTGACAAAGTTGCCCAAATGCATCTCAGAAGTGTGCAACTTGTTCCCTGAGTTAGAAAACGTCGAGAAACGGTCGTTTCTGCTAGCGCTGTGCTTCTACACATGTATTTGCTGAACGGTGAAAGCGCACAGTAATGCACTTTTCTCCCAGCAAATACACTGTCTCTAAGGAAATGGGAACACACTGAGGAGACACTTGTGGGAGCTACTGTGACTAAAACTGAGCTTCCCTACGCACAGGGAAGCAAGAGAAATGCTGATTTCATCAAGCCCAGTTACATACACAGAATCTGTACTACTGCGCAAATAGGCATGTCTCTGTAGGCAAAAAACTCATTTCTGACAAAGTTGCCCAAATGCATCTCGGAAGTGTGCAACTTGTTCCCTGAGTTAGAAAACGTCGAGAAACGGTCGTTTCTGCTAGCACTGTGCTTCTACACATGTATTTGCTGAACGGTGAAAGCGCACAGTAATGCACTTTTCTCCCAGCAAATACACTGTTTCTAAGGAAATGGGAACACACTGAGGAGACACTTGTGGGAGCTACTGTGACTAAAACTGAGCTTCCCTACGCACAGGGAAGCAAGAGAAATGCTGATTTCATCAAGCCCAGTTACATACTCAGAATATGTACTACTGCGCAAATAGGCATGTCTCTGTAGGCAAAAAACTCATTTCTGACAAAGTTGCCCAAATGCATCTCAGAAGAGTGCACCTTGTTCACTGAGTTAGAAAATGTCGAGAAACGGTCGTTTCTGCTAGCGCTGTGCTTCTACACATGTATTTGCTGAACGGTGAAAGCGCACAGTAATGCACTTTTCTCCCAGCAAATACACTGTTTCTAAGGAAATGGGAACACAATGAGGAAACACTTGTGGGAGCTACTGTGACTAAAACTGAGCTTCCCTATGCACAGGGAAGCAAGAGAAAAGCTGATTTCATCAAGCCCAGTTACATACTCAGAATCTGTACTACTGCCCAAATAGGCATGAATCTGTAGGCAAAAAACTCATTTCTGACAAAGTTGCCCAAATGCATCTCAGAAGTGTGCAACTTGTTCCCTGAGTTAGAAAACGTCAAGAAACATTCGTTTCTGCTAGCGCTGTGCTTCTACACATGTATTTGCTGAACGGTGAAAGCGCACAGTAATGCACTTTTCTCCCAGCAAATACACTGTTTCTAAGGAAATGGGAACACACTGAGGAGACACTTGTGGGAGCTAATGTGACTAAAACTGAGCTTCCCTACGCACAGGGAAGCAAGAGAAATGCTGATTTCATCAAGCCCAGTTACATACTCAGAATCTGTACTACTGCGCAAATAGGCATGTCTCTGTAGGCAAAAAACTCATTTTTGAGAAAGTTACTGAAATGCATCTCAGAACTGTGCAACTTGTTCCCTGAGTTCGAAAAGGTCGAGAAACGTTCGTTTCTGCTAGCGCTGTGCTTCTACACATGTATTTGCTGAACGGTGAAAGCGCACAGTAATGCACTTTTCTCCCAGCAAATACACTGTTTCTAAGGAAATGGGAACACACTGAGGAGACACTTGTGGGAGCTACTGTGACTAAAACTGAGCTTCCCTACGCACAGGGAAGCAAGAGCAATGCTGATTTCATCAAGCCCAGTTACATACTCAGAATCTGTACTACTGCGCAAATAGGCATGTCTCTGTAGGCAAAAACCTCATTTCTGACAAAGTTGCCCAAATGCATCTCAGAAGTGTGCAACTTGTTCCCTGAGTTAGAAAACGTCGAGAAACGGTCGTTTCTGCTAGCGTTGTGCTTGTACACATGTATTTGCTGAACGGTGAAAGCGCACAGTAATGCACTTTTCTCCCAGCAGATACACTGTTTCTAAGGAAATGGGAACACACTGAGGAGACACTTGTGGGAGCTACTGTGACTAAACCTGAGCTTCCCTACGCACAGGGAAGCAAGAGAAATGCTGATTTCATCAAGCCCAGTTACATACTCAGAATCTGTACTACTGCGCAAATAGGCATGTCTCTGTAGGCAAAAAACTCATTTCTGACAAAGTTGCCCAAATGCATCTCAGAAGTGTGCAACTTGTTCCCTGAGTTAGAAAACGTCGAGAAACGGTCGTTTCTGCTAGCGTTCTGCTTGTAGACATGTATTTGCTGAACGGTGAAAGCGCACAGTAATGCACTTTTCTCCCAGCAAATACATTGTTTCTAAGGAAATGGGAACACACTGAGGAGACACTTGTGGGAGCTACTGTGACTAAAACTGAGCTTCCCTACGCACAGGGAAGCAAGAGAAATGCTGATTTCATCAAGCCCAGTTACATACTCAGAATCTTTACTACTGCACAAATAGGCATGTCTCTGTAGGCAAAAAACTCATTTCTGACAAAGTTGCCCAAATGCATCTCAGAAGTGTGCAACTTGTTCCCTGGGTTAGAAAACGTCGAGAAACTGTCGTTTCTGCTAGCGCTGTGCTTCTACACATGTATTTGCTGAACGGTGAAAGCGCACAGTAATGTACTTTTCTCCCAGCAAATACACTGTTTCTAAGGACATGGGAACACACTGAGGAGACACTTGTGGGAGCTACTGTGACTAAAACTGAGCTTCCCTACGCACAGGGAAGCACGAGAAATGCTGATTTCATCAAACAGAGTTACATACTCAGAATCTGTACTACTGCGCAAACAGGCATGTCTCTGTAGGCAAAAAACTCATTTCTGACAAAGTTGCCCAAATGCATCTCAGAAGTGTGCAACTTGTTCCCTGAGTTAGAAAACGTGGAGAAACGTTCATTTCTGCTAGCGCTGTGCTTCTACACAGGTATTTGCTGAACGGTGAAAGCGCACAGTAATGCACTTTTCTCCCAGCAAATACACTGTTTCTAAAGAAATGGGAACACACTAAGACACTTGTGGGAGCTACAGTGACTAAAACTGAGCTTCCCTACGCACAGGGAAGCAAGAGAAATGCTGATTTCATCAAGCCCAGTTACATACTCAGAATCTGTACTACTGCGCAAATAGGCATGTCTCTGTAGGCAAAAAACTCATTTCTGACAAAGTTGCCCAAATGCATCTCAGAAGTGTGCAACTTGTTCCCTGAGTTAGAAAACGTCTAGAAACGGTCATTTATGCTAGCGCTGTGCTTCTACACATGTATTTGCTGAACGGTGAAAGCGCACAGTAATACACTTTTCTCCCAGCAAATACACTGTTTCTAGGGAAATGGGAACACACTGTGGAGACACTTGTGGGAGCTACTGTGACTAAAACTGAGCTTCCCTACGCACAGGGAAGCAAGAGAAATGCTGATTTCATCAAGCCCAGTTACATACTCAGAATGTGTACTACTGCGCAAATAGGCATGTCTCTGTAGGCAAAAAACTCATTTTTGAGAAAGTTACTGAAATGCATCTCAGAACTGTGCAACTTGTTCCCTGAGTTCGAAAAGGTCGAGAAACCTTCGTTTCTGCTAGCGCTGTGCTTCTACACATGTATTTGCTGAACGGTGAAAGCGCACAGTAATGCACTTTTCTCCCAGCAAATACACTCTTTCTAAGGAAATGGGAACACACTGAGGAGACACTTGTGGGAGCTACTGTGACTAAAACTGAGCTTCCCTACGCACAGGGAAGCAAGAGAAATGCTGATTTCATCAAGCCCAGTTACATACTCAGAATCTGTACTACTGCGCAAATAGGCATGTCTCTGTAGGCAAAAAACTCATTTCTGACAAAGTTGCCCAAATGCATCTCAGAAGTGTGCAACTTGTTCCCTGAGTTAGAAAACGTCGAGAAACGGTCGTTTCTGCTAGCGTTCTGCTTGTAGACATGTATTTGCTGAACGGTGAAAGCGCACAGTAATGCACTTTTCTCCCAGCAAATACATTGTTTCTAAGGAAATGGGAACACACTGAGGAGACACTTGTGGGAGCTACTGTGACTAAAACTGAGCTTCCCTACGCACAGGGAAGCAAGAGAAATGCTGATTTCATCAAGCCCAGTTACATACTCAGAATCTTTACTACTGCGCAAATAGGCATGTCTCTGTAGGCAAAAAACTCATTTCTGACAAAGTTGCCCAAATGCATCTCAGAAGTGTGCAACTTGTTCCCTGGGTTAGAAAACGTCGAGAAACTGTCGTTTCTGCTAGCGCTGTGCTTCTACACATGTATTTGCTGAACGGTGAAAGCGCACAGTAATGTACTTTTCTCCCAGCAAATACACGGTTTCTAAGGAAATGGGAACACACTGAGGAGACACTTGTGGGAGCTACTGGGACTAAAACTGAGCTTCCCTACGCACAGGGAAGCAAGAGAAATGCTGATTTCATCAAACCGAGTTACATACTCAGAATCTGTACTACTGCGCAAACAGGCATGTCTCTGTAGGCAAAAAACTCATTTCTGACAAAGTTGCCCAAATGCATCTCAGAAGTGTGCAACTTGTTCCCTGAGTTAGAAAACGTGGAGAAACGTTCATTTCTGCTAGCGCTGTGCTTCTACACAGGTATTTGCTGAACGGTGAAAGCGCACAGTAATGCACTTTTCTCCCAGCAAATACACTGTTTTTAAGGAAATGGGAACACACTGAGGAGACACTTGTGGGAGCTACTGTGACTAAAACTGAGCTTCCCTATGCACAGGGAAGCAAGAGAAATGCTGATTTCATCAAGCCCAGTTACATACTCAGAATATATACTACTGAGCAAATAGGCATGTCTCTGTAGGAAAAAAACTCATTTCTGACAAAGTTGCCCAAATGCATCTCAGAAGTGTGCAACTTGTTCCCTGAGTTAGAAAACGTCGAGAAACGGTCGTTTCTGCTAGCGCTGTGCTTCTACACATGTATTTGCTGAACGGTGAAAGCGCACAGTAATGCACTTTTCTCCCAGCAAATACACTGTTTCTAAGGAAACGGGAACACACTGAGGAGACACTTGTGGGAGCTATTGTGACTAAAATTGAGCTTCCCTACGCACAGGGAAGCAAGAGAAATGCTGATTTCATCAAACCGAGTTACATACTCAGAATCTGTACGACTGCGCAAATAGGCATGTCTCTGTAGGCAAAAAACTCATTTCTGACAAAGTTGCCCAAATGCATCTCGGAAGTGTGCAACTTGTTCTCTGAGTTAGAAAACGTCGAGAAACGGTCGTTTCTGCTAGCACTGTGCTTCTACACACGTATTTGCCGAACTGTGAAAGCGCACAGTAATGTACTTTTCTCCCAGCAAATACACTGTTTCTAAGGAAATGGGAACACACTGAGGAGACACTTGTGGGAGCTACTGTGACTAAAACTGAGCTTCCCTACGCACAGGGAAGCAAGAGAAATGCTGATTTCATCAAGCCCAGTTACATACTCAGAATCTGTACTACTGCGCAAATAGGCATGTCTCTTTAAGCAAAAAACTCATTTCTGACAAAGTTGCCCAAATGCATCTCAGAAGTGTGCAACTTGTTCCCTGAGTTAGAAAACGTCGAGAAACGGTCGATTCTGCTAGAGCTGTGCTTCTACACATGTATTTGCTGAACGGTGAAAGCGCACAGTAATGCACTTTTCTCCCAGAAAATACACTGTTTCTTAGGAACTGGGAACACACTGAGGAGACACTTGTGGGAGCTACTGTGACTAAAAGTGCGCTTCCCTACGCAAAGGGAAGCAAGAGAAATGCTGATTTCATCAAGCCCAGTTACATACTCAGAATCTGTACTACTGCGCAAATAGGCATGTCTCTGTAGGCAAAAAACTCATTTCTGACAAAGTTGCCCAAATGCATCTCAGAAGTGTGCAACTTGTTTCCTGAGTTAGAAAACGTCGAGAAACGGTCGTTTCTGCTAGCGCTGTGCTTCTACACATGTATTTGCTGAACGGTGAAAGCGCACAGTAATGCACTTTTCTCCCAGCAAATACACTGTCTCTAAGGAAATGGGAACACACTGAGGAGACACTTGTGGGAGCTACTGTGACTAAAACTGAGCTTCCCTACGCACAGGGAAGCAAGAGAAATGCTGATTTCATCAAGCCCAGTTACATACACAGAATCTGTACTACTGCGCAAATAGGCATGTCTCTGTAGGCAAAAAACTCATTTCTGACAAAGTTGCCCAAATGCATCTCGGAAGTGTGCAACTTGTTCCCTGAGTTAGAAAACGTCGAGAAACGGTCGTTTCTGCTAGCACTGTGCTTCTACACATGTATTTGCTGAACGGTGAAAGCGCACAGTAATGCACTTTTCTCCCAGCAAATACACTGTTTCTAAGGAAATGGGAACACACTGAGGACACACTTGTGGGAGCTACTGGGACTAAAACTGAGCTTCCCTACGCACAGGGAAGCAAGAGAAATGCTGATTTCATCAAGCCCAGTTACATACTCAGAATCTGTACTACTGCGCAAATAGGCATGTCTCTGTAGGCAAAAAACTCATTTCTGACAAAGTTGCCCAAATGCATGTCAGAAGTGTGCAACTTGTTCCCTGAGTTAGAAAACGTCGAGAAACGGTCGTTTCTGCTAGGGCTGTGCTTCTACACATGTATTTGCTGAACGGTGAAAGCGCACAGTAATGCACTTTTCTCCCAGCAAATACACTGTTTCTAAGGAAATGGGAACACACTGAGGAGACACTTGTGGGAGCTATTGTGACTAAAACTGAGCTTCCCTACGCACAGGGAAGCAAGAGAAATGCTGATTTCATCAAAACGAGTTACATACTCAGAATCTGTACGACGGCACAAATAGGCATGTCTCTGTAGGCAAAAAACTCATTTCTGACAAAGTTGCCCAAGTGCATCTCGGAAGTGTGCAACTTGTTCCCTGAGTTAGAAAACGTTGAGAAACGGTCGTTTCTGCTAGCACTGTGCTTCTACACATGTATTTGCTGAACGGTGAAAGCGCACAGTAATGCACTTTCTCCCAGCAAATACACTGTTTCTAAGGAAATGGGAACACACTGAGGAGACACTTGTGGGAGCTACTGTGACTAAAACTGAGCTTCCCTACGCACAGGGAAGCAAGAGAAATGCTGATTTCATCAAGCCCAGTTACATACTCAGAATATGTACTACTGAGCAAATAGGCATGTCTCTGTAGGCAAAAAACTCATTTCTGACAAAGTTGCCCAAATGCATCTCAGAAGTGTGCAACTTGTTCCCTGAGTTAGAAAACGTCGAGAAACGGTCGTTTCTGCTAGGGCTGTGCTTCTACATATGTATTTGCTGAACGGTGAAAGCGCACAGTAATGCACTTTTCTCCCAGCAAATACACTGTTTCTAAGGAAATGGGAACACACTGAGGAGACACCTGTGGGAGCTATTGTGACTAAAACTGAGCTTCCCTACGCACAGGGAAGCAAGAGAAATGCTGATTTCATCAAACCGAGTTACATACTCAGAATCTGTACGACGGCGCAAATAGGCATGTCTCTGTAGGCAAAAAATTCATTTCTGACAAAGTTGCCCAAATGCATCTCGGAAGTGTGCAACTTGTTCCCTGAGTTAGAAAACGTCGAGAAACGGTCGTTTCTGCTAGCACTGTGCTTCTACACATGTATTTGCCGAACGGTGAAAGCGCACAGTAATGCACTTTTCTCCCAGCAAATACACTGTTTCTAAGGAAATGGGAACACACTGAGGAGACACTTGTGGGAGCTACTGTGACTAAAACTGAGCTTCCCTACGCACAGGGAAGCAAGAGAAATGCTGATTTCATCAAGCCCAGTTACATACTCAGAATATGTACTACTGAGCAAATAGGCATGTCTCTGTAGGCAAAAAACTCATTTCTGACAAAGTTGCCCAAATGCATCTCAGAAGTGTGCAACTTGTTCCCTGAGTTAGAAAACGTCGAGAAACGGTCGTTTCTGCTAGGGCTGTGCTTCTACACATGTATTTGCTGAACGGTGAAAGCGCACAGTAATGCACTTTTCTCCCAGCAAATACACTGTTTCTAAGGAAATGGGAACACACTGAGGAGACACTTGTGGGAGCTATTGTGACTAAAACTGAGCTTCCCTACGCACAGGGAAGCAAGAGAAATGCTGATTTCATCAAGCCGAGCTACATACTCAGAATCTGTACGACGGCGCAAATAGGCATGTCTCTGTAGGCAAAAAACTCATTTCTGACAAAGTTGCCCAAATGCATCTCGGAAGTGTGCAACTTGTTCCCTGAGTTAGAAAACGTCGAGAAACGGTCGTTTCTGCTAGCACTGTGCTTCTACACATGTATTTGCTGAACTGTGAAAGCGCACAGTAATGTACTTTTCTCCCAGCAAATACACTGTTTCTAAGGAAATGGGAACACACTGAGGAGACACTTGTGGGAGCTACTGTGACTAAAACTGAGCTTCCCTACGCACAGGGAAGCAAGAGAAATGCTGATTTCATCAAGCCCAGTTACATACTCAGAATCTGTACTACTGCGCAAATAGGCATGTCTCTGTAGGCAAAAAACTCATTTCTGACAAAGTTGCCCAAATGCATCTCAGAAGTGTGCAACTTGTTCCCTGAGTTAGAAAACATCGAGAAATGGTCGTTTCTGCTAGCGCTGTGCTTCTACACATGTATTTGCTGAACGGTGAAAGCGCACAGTAATGCACTTTTCTCCCAGCAAATACACTGTTTCTAAGGAAATGGGAACACACTGAGGAGACACTTGTAGGAGCTACTGTGACTAAAACTGAGCTTCCCTACGCACAGGGAAGCAAGAGAAATGCTGATTTCATCAATCCCAGTTACATACTCAGAATCTGTACTACTGTGCAAATAGGCATGTCTCTGTAGGCAAAAAACTCATTTCGGATAAAGTTGCCCAAATGCATCTCAGAAGTGTGCAACTTGTTCCCTGAGTTAGAAAACGTCGAGAAACGGTCGATTCTGCTAGAGCTGTGCTTCTACACATGTATTTGCTGAACGGTGAAAGCGCACAGTAATGCACATTTCTCCCAGCAAAAACACTGTTTCTAAGGAAATGGGAACACACTGAGGAGACACTTGTGGGAGCTACTGTGACTAAAACTGAGCTTCCCTACGCACAGGGAAGCAAGAGAAATGCTGATTTCATCAAGCCCAGTTACATACTCAGAATCTGTACTACTGCGCAAATAGGCATGTCTCTGTAGGCAAAAAACTCATTTCTGACAAAGTTGCCCAAATGCATCTCAGAAGTGTGCAACTTGTTCCCTGAGTTAGAAAACTTTGAGAAACGGTCGTTTCTGCTAGCGCTGTGCTTCTACACATGTATTTGCTGAATGGTGAAAGCGCACAGTAATGCACTTTTCTCCCAGCAAATACACTGTTTCTAAGGAACTGGGAACACACTGAGGAGACACTTGTGGGAGCTACTGTGACTAAAGCTGAGCTTCCGTATGCACAGGGAAGCAAGAGAAATGCTGATTTGATCAAGCCCAGTTACATACTCAGAATCTGTACTACTGCGCAAATAGGCATGTCTCTGTAGGCAAAAAACTCATTTCTGACAAAGTTGCCCAAATGCATCTCAGAAGTGTGCAACTTGTTCCCTGAGTTAGAAAACGTCGAGAAACGGTCGTTTCTGCTAGCGTTGTGCTTGTACACATGTATTTGCTGAACGGTGAAAGCTCACAGTAATGCACTTTTCTCCCAGCAAATACACTGTGTCTAAGGAAATGGGAACACACTGAGGAGACACTTGTGGGAGCTACTGTGACTAAAACTGAGCTTCCCTACGCACAGGGAAGCAAGAGAAATGCTGATTTCATCAAGCCCAGTTACATACTCAGAATCTGTACTACTGCGCAAATAGGCATGTCTCTGTAGGCAAAAAAATCATTTCTGACAAAGTTGCCCAAATGCATCTCAGAAGTATGCAACTTGTTCCCTGGGTTAGAAATCGTCGAGAAACTGTCGTTTCTGCTAGCGCTGTGCTTCTACACATGTATTTGCTGAACGGTGAATGCGCACAGTAATGCACTTTTCTCCCAGTAAATACACTGTTTCTAAGGAAATGGGAACACACTGAGGAGACACTTGTGGGAGCTACTGTGACTAAAACTGAGCTTCCCTACACACAGGGAAGCAAGAGAAATGCTGATTTCATCAAGCCCAGTTACATACTCAGAATCTGTACTACTGCGCAAATAGGCATGTCTCTGTAGGCAAAAAACTCATTTCTGACAAAGTTGCCCAAATGCATCTCAGAAGTGTGCAACTTGTTCCCTGAGTTAGAAAACATCGAGAAACAGTCGTTTCTGCTAGCGCTGTGCTTCTACACATGTATTTGCTGAACGGTGAAAGCACACAGTAATGCACTTTTCTCCCAGCAAATACACTGTTTCTAAGGAAATGGGAACACACTGAGGAGATACTTGTGGGAGCTACTGTGACTAAAACTGAGCTTCCCTATGCACAGGGAAGCAAGAGAAATGCTGATTTCATCAAGCCCAGTTACATACTCAGAATCTGTACTATTGCGCAAATAGGCATGTTTCTGTAGGCAAAAAACTCATTTCTGACAAAGTTGTCCAAATGCATCTCAGAAGTGTGCAACTTGTTCCCTGAGTTAGAAAACGTCAAGAAACGCTCGTTTCTGCTAGCGCTGTGCTTCCACACATGTATTTGCTGAACGGTGAAAGCGCACAGTAATGCACTTTTCTCCCAGCAAATACACTGTTTCTAAGGAAATGGGAACACACTGAGGAGACACTTGTGGGAGCTACTGTGACTAAAACTGAGCTTCCCTATGCACAGGGAAGCAAGAGAAATGCTGATTTCATCAAGCCCAGTTACATACTCAGAATCTGTTCTACTGCGCAAATAGGCATGTCTCTAGGCAAAAAACTCATTTCTGACAAAGTTGCCCAAATGCATCTCAGAAGTGTGCAACTTGTTCCCTGAGTTAGAAAACGTCGAGAAACGGTCGCTTCTGCTAGCGCTGTGCTTCTACACATGTATTTGCTGAACGGTGAAAGCGCACAGTAATGCACTTTTCTCCCAGCAAATACACTGTTTCTAAGGAAATGGGAACACACTGAGGAGACATTTGTGGGAGCTACTGTGACTAAAACTGAGCTTCCCTACGCACAGGGAAGCAAGAGAAATGCTGATTTCATCAAGCCCAGTTACATACTCAGAATCTGTACTACTGCGCAAATAGGCATGTCTCTGTAGGCAAAAAACTCATTTCTGACAAAGTTGCCCAAATGCATCTCAGAAGTGTGCAACTTTTTCCCTGAGTTAGAAAACGTCGAGAAATGGTCGTATCGGCTAGCGCTGTGCTTCTACACATGTATTTGCTGAACGGTGAAAGCGCACAGTAATGCACTTTTCTCCCAGCAAATACACTGTTTCTAAGCAAATGGGAACACACTGAGGAAACACTTGTGGGAGCTACTGTGACTAAAACTGAGCTTCCCTACGCACAGGGAAGCAAGAGAAATGCTGATTTCATCAAGCCCAGTTACATACTCAGAATCTGTACTACTGCGCAAATAGGCATGTCTCTGTAGGCAAAAAACTCATTTCTGACAAAGTTGCCCAAATGCATCTCAGAAGTGTGCAACTTGTTCCCTGAGTTAGAAAACGTTGAGAAACTGTCGTATCGGCTAGCGCTGTGCTTCTACACATGTATTTGCTGAACGGTGAAAGCACACAGTAATGCACTTTTCTCCCAGCAAGTACACTGTTTCTAAGGAAATAGGAACACACTGAGGAGATACTTCTGGGAGCTACTGTGACTAAAACTGAGCTTCCCTACGCACAGGGAAGAAAGAGAAATGCTGATTTCATCAAGCCCGTTTACATACTCAGAATCTGTACTACTGCGCAAATAGGCATGTCTCTGTAGGCAAAAACCTCATTTCTGACAAAGTTGCCCAAATGCATCTCAGAAGTGTGCAACTTGTTCCCTGAGTTAGAAAACGTCGAGAAACATTCGTTTCTGCTAGCGCTGTGCTTCTACACATGTATTTGCTGAACGGTGAAAGCGCACAGTAATGCACTTTTCTCCCAGCAAATACACTGTTTCTAAGGAAATGGGAACACACTGAGGAGACACTTGTGGGAGCTACTGTGACTAAAACTGAGCTTCCCTATGCACAGGGAAGCAAGAGAAATGCTGATTTCATCAAGCCCAGTTACATACTCAGAATCTGTACTACTGCGCAAATAGGCATGTCTCTAGGCAAAAAACTCATTTCTGACAAAGTTGCCCAAATGCATCTCAGAAGTGTGCAACTTGTTCCCTGAGTTAGAAAACGTCGAGAAACGGTCGCTTCTGCTAGCGCTGTGTTTCTACACATGTATTTGCTGAACGGTGAAAGCGCACAGTAATGCACTTTTCTCCCAGCAAATACACTGTTTCTAAGGAAATGGGAACACACTGAGGAGACATTTGTGGGAGCTACTGTGACTAAAACTGAGCTTCCCTACGCACAGGGAAGCAAGAGAAATGCTGATTTCATCCAGCCCAGTTACATACTCAGAATCTGTACTACTGCGCAAATAGGCATGTCTCTGTAGGCAAAAAACTCATTTCTGACAAAGTTGCCCAAATGCATCTCAGAAGTGTGCAACTTGTTCCCTGAGTTAGAAAACGTCGAGAAACGGTCGTTTCTGCTAGCACTGATCTTCTACACATGTATTTGTTAAACGGTGAAAGCGCACAGTAATGCACTTTTCTCGCAGCAAATACACTGTTTCTAAGGAAATGGGAACACATTGAGGAGACACTTGTGGGAGCTACTTTGACTGAAACTGAGCTTCCCCACGCACAGGGAAGCAAGAGAAATGCTGATTTCATCAAGCCCAGTTACATACTCAGAATCTGTATTACTGCGCAAATAGGCATGTCTCTGTAGGCAAAAAACTCATTTCTGACAAAGTTGCCCAAATGCATCTCAGAAGTGTGCAACTTGTTCCCTGAGATAGAAAACGTCGAGAAACGGTCGTTTCTGCTAGCGCTGTGCTTCTACACATGTATTTGCTGAACGGTGAAAGCGCACAGTAATGCACTTTTCTCCCAGCAAATACACTGTTTCTAAAGAAATGGGAACACACTGAGACACTTGTGGGAGCTACAGTGACTAAAACTGAGCTTCCCTACGCACAGGGAAGCAAGAGAAATGCTGATTTCATCAAGCCCAGTTACATACTCAGAATCTGTACTACTGCGCAAATAGGCATGTCTCTGTAGGCAAAAAACTCATTTCTGACAAAGTTGCCCAAATGCATCTCAGAAGTGTGCAACTTGTTCCCTGAGTTAGAAAACGTCGAGAAACGGTCGTTTCTGCTAGCGCTGTGCTTCTACACATGTATTTGCTGAACGGTGAAAGCGCACAGTAATGCACTTTTCTCCCAGCAAATACACTGTTTCTAAGGAAATGGGAACACACTGAGGAGACACTTGTGGGAGCTACTGTGACTAAAACTGAGCTTCCCTATGCACAGGGAAGCAAGAGAAATGCTGATTTCATAAAGCCCAGTTACATACTCAGAATCTGTACTACTGCGCAAATAGGCATGTCTCTGTAGGCAAAAAACTCATTTCTGACAAAGTTGCCCAAAACCATCTCAGAAGTGTGCAACTTGTTTCCTGCGTTAGAAAACGTTGAGAAACGGTCGTATCGGCTAGCGCTGTGCTTCTACACATGTATTTGCTGAACGGTGAAAGCGCACAGTAATGCACTTTTCTCCCAGCAAATACATTGTTTCTAAGGAACTGGGAACACACTGAGGAAACACTTGTGGGAGCTACTGTGACTAAAACTGAGCTTCCCTACGCACAGGGAAGCAAGAGAAATGCTGATTTCATCAAGCCCAGTTACATACTCAGAATCTGTACTACTGCGCAAATAGGCATGTCTCTGTAGGCAAAAAACTCATTTCTGACAAAGTTGCCCAAATGCATCTCAGAAGAGTGCACCTTGTTCACTGAGATAGAAAATGTCGAGAAACGGTCGTTTCTGCTAGCGCTGTGCTTCTACACATGTATTTGCTGAACGGTGAAAGCGCACAGTAATGCACTTTTCTCCCAGCAAATACACTGTTTCTAAGGAAATGGGAACACAATGAGGAAACACTTGTGGGAGCTACTGTGACTAAAACTGAGCTTCCCTATGCACAGGGAAGCAAGAGAAAAGCTGATTTCATCAAGCCCAGTTACATACTCAGAATCTGTACTACTGCCCAAATAGGCATGAATCTGTAGGCAAAAAACTCATTTCTGACAAAGTTGCCCAAATGCATCTCAGAAGTGTGCAACTTGTTCCCTGAGTTAGAAAACGTCGAGAAACATTCGTTTCTGCTAGCGCTGTGCTTCTACACATGTATTTGCTGAACGGTGAAAGCGCACAGTAATGCACTTTTCTCCCAGCAAATACACTGTTTCTAAGGAAATGGGAACACACTGAGGAGACACTTGTGGGAGCTACTGTGACTAAAACTGAGCTTCCCTACGCACAGGGAAGCAAGAGAAATGCTGATTTCATCAAGCCCAGTTACATACTCAGAATCTGTACTACTGTGCAAATAGGCATGTCTCTGTAGGCAAAAAACTCATTTCTGACAAAGTTGCCCAAATGCATCTCAGAAGTGTGCAACTTGTTCCCTGAGTTAGAAAACGTTGAGAAACTGTCGTATCGGCTAGCGCTGTGCTTCTACACATGTATTTGCTGAACGGTGAAAGTGCACAGTAATGCACTTTTCTCCCAGCAAGTACACTGTTTCTAAGGAAATGGGAACACACTGAGGAGATACTTCTGGGAGCTACTGTGACTAAAACTGAGCTTCCCTACGCACAGGGAAGCAAGAGCAATGCTGATTTCATCAAGCCCATTTACATACTCAGAATCTGTACTACTGCTCAAATAGGCATGTCTCTTTAGGCAAAAACCTCATTTCTGACAAAGTTGCCCAAATGCATCTCAGAAGTGTGCAACTTGTTCCCTGAGTTAGAAAACGTCGAGAAACGATCGTTTCTGCTAGCGCTGTGCTTCTACACATGTATTTGCTGAACGGTGAAAGCGCACAATAATGCACTTTTCTCCCAGCAAATACACTGTTTCTAAGGAAATGGGAACACACGGAGGAGATACTTGTGGGAGCTACTCTGACTAAAACTGAGCTTCCCTACGCACAGGGAAGCAAGAGAAATGCTGATTTCATCAAGCCCAGTTACATACTCAGAATCTGTACTATTGCGCAAATAGGCATGTTTCTGTAGGCAAAAAACTCATTTCTGACAAAGTTGACCAAATGCATCTCAGAAGTGTGCAACTTGTTCCCTGAGTCAGAAAACGTCGAGAAACGTTCGTTTCTGCTAGCACTGTGCTTCTACACATTTATTTGCTGAACGGTGAAAGCGCACAGTAATGCACTTTTCTCCCAGCAAATACACTGTTTCTAAGGAAATGGGAACACACTGAGGAGACACTTGTGGGAGCTACTGTGACTAAAACTGAGCTTCCCTACGCACAGGGAAGCAAGAGAAATGCTGATTTCATCAACCCCAGTTACATACTCAGAATCTGTACTACTGCGCAAATAGGCATGTCTCTAGGCAAAAAACTCATTTCTGACAAAGTTGCCCAAATGCATCTCAGAAGTGTGCAACTTGTTCCCTGAGTTAGAAAACGTCGAGAAACGGTCGCTTCTGCTAGCGCTGTGCTTCTACACATGTATTTGCTGAACGGTGAAAGCGCACAGTAATGCACTTTTCTCCCAGCAAATACACTGTTTCTAAGGAAATGGGAACACACTGAGGAGACATTTGTGGGAGCTACTGTGACTAAAACTGAGCTTCCCTACGCACAGGGAAGCAAGAGAAATGCTGATTTCATCAAGCCCAGTTACATACTCAGAATCTGTACTACTGCGCAAATAGGCATGTCTCTGTAGGCAAAAAACTCATTTCTGACAAAGTTGCCCAAATGCATCTCAGAAGTGTGCAACTTGTTCCCTGAGTTAGAAAACGTCGAGAAACGGTCGTTTCTGCTAGCGCTGTGCTTCTACACATGTATTTGCTGAACGGTGAAAGCGCACAGTAATGCACTTTTCTCGCAGCAAATACACTGTTTCTAAGGAAATGGGAACACATTGAGGAGACACTTGTGGGAGCTACTTTGACTGAAACTGAGCTTCCCTTCGCACAGGGAAGCAAGAGAAATGCTAATTTCATCAAGCCCAGTTACATACTCAGAATCTGTATTACTGCGCAAATAGGCATGTCTCTTTAGGCAAAAAACTCATTTCTGACAAAGTTGCCCAAATGCATCTCAGAAGTGTGCAAATTGTTCCCTGAGATAGAAAACGTCGAGAAACGGTCGTTTCTGCTAGCGCTGTGCTTCTACACATGTATTTGCTGAACGGTGAAAGCGCACAGTAATGCACTTTTCTCCCAGCAAATACACTGTTTCTAAAGAAATGGGATCACACTGAGGAGACACTTGTGGGAGCTACAGTGACTATAACTGAGCTTCCCTACGCACAGGGAAGCAAGAGAAATGCTGATTTCATCAAGCCCAGTTACATACTCAGAATCTGTACTACTGCGCAAATAGGCATGTCTCTGTAGGCAAAAAACTCATTTCTGACAAAGTTGCCCAAATGCATCTCAGAAGTGTGCAACTTGTTCCCTGAGTTAGAAAACGTCGAGAAACGGTCGTTTCTGCTAGCGCTGTGCTTCTACACATGTATTTGCTGAACGGTGAAAGCGTACAGTAATGCACTTTTCTCCCAGCAAATACACTGTTTCTAAGGAAATGGGAACACACTGAGGAGACACTTGTGGGAGCTACTGTGACTAAAACTGAGCTTCCCTACGCACAGGGAAGCAAGAGAATGCTGATTTCATCAAGCTCAGTTACATACTCAGAATCTGTACTACTGCGCAAATAGGCATGTCTCTGTATGCAAAAAACTCATTTCTGACAAAGTTGCCCAAATGCATCTCAGAAGTTTGCAATTTGTTCCCTGAGTTAGAAAACATCGAGAAACGGTTGTTTCAGCTAGCGCTGTGCTTCTACACATGTATTTGCTGAACGGTGAAAGCACACAGTAATGCACTTTTCTCCCAGCAAATACACTGTTTCTAAGGAAATGGGAACACACTGAGGAGACACTTGTGGGAGCTACTGTGACTAAAACTGAGCTTCCCTACGCACAGGGAAGCAAGAGAAATGCTGATTTCATCAAGCCCAGTTACATACTCAGAATCTGTACTACTGCGCAAATAGGCATGTCTCTGTATGCAAAAAACTCATTTCTGACAAAGTTGCCCAAATGCATCTCAGAAGTTTGCAATTTGTTCCCTGAGTTAGAAAACGTCGAGAAACGGTTGTTTCAGCTAGCGCTGTGCTTCTACACATGTATTTGCTGAACGGTAAAAGCGCACAGTAATGCACTTTTCTCCCAGCAAATACACTGTTTCTAAGGAAATGGGAACATACTGAGGAGACACTTTTGGGAGCTACTGTGACCAAAACTGAGCTTCCCTACACACAGGGAAGCAGGAGAAATGCTGATTTCATCCAGCCCAGTTACATACTCAGAATCTGTACTACTGCGCAAATAGGCATGTCTCTGTAGGCAAAAAACTCATTTCTGACAAAGTTGCCCAAATGCATCTCAGAAGTGTGCAACTTGTTCCCTGAGTTAGAAAACGTCGAGAAATGGTCGTTTCTGCTAGCGCTGTGCTTCTACACATGTATTTGCTGAACGGTGAAAGCGCACAGTAATGCACTTTTCTCCCAGCAAATACACTGTTTCTAAGGAAATGGGAACACAATGAGGAAACACTTGTGGGAGCTACAGTGACTAAAACTGAGCTTCCCTACGCACAGGGAAGCAAGAGAAATGCTGATTTCATCAACCCCAGTTACATACTCAGAATCTGTACTACTGCGCAAATAGGCATGTCTCTAGGCAAAAAACTCATTTCTGACAAAGTTGCCCAAATGCATCTCAGAAGTGTGCAACTTGTTCCCTGAGTTAGAAAACGTCGAGAAACGGTCGCTTCTGCTAGCGCTGTGCTTCTACACATGTATTTGCTGAACGGTGAAAGCGCACAGTAATGCACTTTTCTCCCAGCAAATACACTGTTTCTAAGGAAATGGGAACACACTGAGGAGACATTTGTGGGAGCTACTGTGACTAAAACTGAGCTTCCCTACGCACAGGGAAGCAAGAGAAATGCTGATTTCATCAAGCCCAGTTACATACTCAGAATCTGTACTACTGCGCAAATAGGCATGTCTCTGTAGGCAAAAAACTCATTTCTGACAAAGTTGCCCAAATGCATCTCAGAAGTGTGCAACTTGTTCCCTGAGTTAGAAAACGTCGAGAAACGGTCGTTTCTGCTAGCGCTGTGCTTCTACACATGTATTTGCTGAACGGTGAAAGCGCACAGTAATGCACTTTTCTCGCAGCAAATACACTGTTTCTAAGGAAATGGGAACACATTGAGGAGACACTTGTGGGAGCTACTTTGACTGAAACTGAGCTTCCCTTCGCACAGGGAAGCAAGAGAAATGCTAATTTCATCAAGCCCAGTTACATACTCAGAATCTGTATTACTGCGCAAATAGGCATGTCTCTTTAGGCAAAAAACTCATTTCTGACAAAGTTGCCCAAATGCATCTCAGAAGTGTGCAAATTGTTCCCTGAGATAGAAAACGTCGAGAAACGGTCGTTTCTGCTAGCGCTGTGCTTCTACACATGTATTTGCTGAACGGTGAAAGCGCACAGTAATGCACTTTTCTCCCAGCAAATACACTGTTTCTAAAGAAATGGGATCACACTGAGGAGACACTTGTGGGAGCTACAGTGACTATAACTGAGCTTCCCTACGCACAGGGAAGCAAGAGAAATGCTGATTTCATCAAGCCCAGTTACATACTCAGAATCTGTACTACTGCGCAAATAGGCATGTCTCTGTAGGCAAAAAACTCATTTCTGACAAAGTTGCCCAAATGCATCTCAGAAGTGTGCAACTTGTTCCCTGAGTTAGAAAACGTCGAGAAACGGTCGTTTCTGCTAGCGCTGTGCTTCTACACATGTATTTGCTGAACGGTGAAAGCGTACAGTAATGCACTTTTCTCCCAGCAAATACACTGTTTCTAAGGAAATGGGAACACACTGAGGAGACACTTGTGGGAGCTACTGTGACTAAAACTGAGCTTCCCTACGCACAGGGAAGCAAGAGAATGCTGATTTCATCAAGCTCAGTTACATACTCAGAATCTGTACTACTGCGCAAATAGGCATGTCTCTGTATGCAAAAAACTCATTTCTGACAAAGTTGCCCAAATGCATCTCAGAAGTTTGCAATTTGTTCCCTGAGTTAGAAAACATCGAGAAACGGTTGTTTCAGCTAGCGCTGTGCTTCTACACATGTATTTGCTGAACGGTGAAAGCACACAGTAATGCACTTTTCTCCCAGCAAATACACTGTTTCTAAGGAAATGGGAACACACTGAGGAGACACTTGTGGGAGCTACTGTGACTAAAACTGAGCTTCCCTACGCACAGGGAAGCAAGAGAAATGCTGATTTCATCAAGCCCAGTTACATACTCAGAATCTGTACTACTGCGCAAATAGGCATGTCTCTGTATGCAAAAAACTCATTTCTGACAAAGTTGCCCAAATGCATCTCAGAAGTTTGCAATTTGTTCCCTGAGTTAGAAAACGTCGAGAAACGGTTGTTTCAGCTAGCGCTGTGCTTCTACACATGTATTTGCTGAACGGTAAAAGCGCACAGTAATGCACTTTTCTCCCAGCAAATACACTGTTTCTAAGGAAATGGGAACATACTGAGGAGACACTTGTGGGAGCTACTGTGACCAAAACTGAGCTTCCCTACACACAGGGAAGCAGGAGAAATGCTGATTTCATCCAGCCCAGTTACATACTCAGAATCTGTACTACTGCGCAAATAGGCATGTCTCTGTAGGCAAAAAACTCATTTCTGACAAAGTTGCCCAAATGCATCTCAGAAGTGTGCAACTTGTTCCCTGAGTTAGAAAACGTCGAGAAATGGTCGTTTCTGCTAGCGCTGTGCTTCTACACATGTATTTGCTGAACGGTGAAAGCGCACAGTAATGCACTTTTCTCCCAGCAAATACACTGTTTCTAAGGAAATGGGAACACAATGAGGAAACACTTGTGGGAGCTACAGTGACTAAAACTGAGCTTCCCTATGCACAGGGAAGCAAGAGAAATGCTGATTTCATCAAGCCCAGTTACATACTCAGAATCTGTACTACTGCCCAAATAGGCATGAATCTGTAGGCAAAAAACTCATTTCTGACAAAGTTGCCCAAATGCATCTCAGAAGTGTGCAACTTGTTCCCTGAGTTAGAAAACTTCGAGAAACGGTCGTTTCTGCTAGCGCTGTGCTTCTACACATGTATTTGCTGAACGGTGAAAGCGCACAGTAATGCACTTTAATCCCAGCAAATACACTGTTTCTAAGGAAATGGGAACACACTGAGGAGACACTTGTGGGAGCTACTGTGACTAAAACTGAGCTTCCCTACGCACAGGGAAGCAAGAGAAATGCTGATTTCATCAAGCCCAGTTACATACTCAGAATCTGTACTACTGCGCAAATAGGCATGTCTCTGTATGCAAAAAACTCATTTCTGACAAAGTTGCCCAAATGCATCTCAGAAGTTTGCAACTTGTTCCCTGAGTTCGAAAAGGTCGAGAAACGTTCGTTTCTGCTAGCGCTGTGCTTCTACACATGTATTTGCTGAACGGTGAAAGCGCACAGTAATGCACTTTTCTCCCAGCAAATACACTGTTTCTAAGGAAATGGGAACACACTGAGGAGACACTTGTGGGAGCTACTGTGACTAAAACTGAGCTTCCCTACGCACAGGGAAGCAAGAGCAATGCTGATTTCATCAAGCCCAGTTACATACTCAGAATATGTACTACTGCGCAAATAGGCATGTCTCTGTAGGCAAAAAACTCATTTCTGACAAAGTTGCCCAAATGCATCTCAGAAGTTTGCAATTTGTTCCCTGAGTTAGAAAACGTCGAGAAACGGTCGTTTCTGCTAGCGGTGTGCTTCTACACTTGTACTTGCTGAACGGTGAAAGCGCACAGTAATGCACTTTTCTCCCAGCAAATACACTGTTTCTAAGGAAATGGGAACACACTGAGGAGACACTTGTGGGAGCTACTGTGACTAAAACTGAGCTTCCCTACGCACAGGGAAGCAAGAGAAATGCTGATTTCATCAAGCCCAGTTACATACTCAGAATCTGTACTACTGCGCAAATAGGCATGTCTCTGTAGGAAAAAAACTCATTTCTGACAAAGTTGCCCAAATGCATCTCAGAAGTGTGCAACTTGTTCCCTGAGTTAGAAAACGTCGAGAAACGGTCGTTTCTGCTAGCGTTGTGCTTGTACACATGTATTTGCTGAACGGTGAAAGCGCACAGTAATGCACTTTTCTCCCAGCAGATACACTGTTTCTAAGGAAATGGGAACACACTGAGGAGACACTTGTGGGAGCTACTGTGACTAAAACTGAGCTTCCCTACGCACAGGGAAGCAAGAGAAATGCTGATTTCATCAAGCCCAGTTACATACTCAGAATCTGTACTACTGCGCAAACAGGCATGTCTCTGTAGGCAAAAAACTCATTTCTGACAAAGTTGCCCAAATGCATCTCAGAAGTGTGCAACTTGTTCCCTGAGTTAGAAAACGTGGAGAAACGTTCATTTCTGCTAGCGCTGTGCTTCTACACAGGTATTTGCTGAACGGTGAAAGCGCACAGTAATGCACTTTTCTCCCAGCAAATACACTGTTTTTAAGGAAATGGGAACACACTGAGGAGACACTTGTGGGAGCTACTGTGACTAAAACTGAGCTTCCCTATGCACAGGGAAGCAAGAGAAATGCTGATTTCATCAAGCCCAGTTACATACTCAGAATATGTACTACTGAGCAAATAGGCATGTCTCTGTAGGCAAAAAACTCATTTCTGACAAAGTTGCCCAAATGCATCTCAGAAGTGTGCAACTTGTTCCCTGAGTTAGAAAACGTCGAGAAACGGTCGTTTCTGCTAGCGCTGTGCTTCTACACATGTATTTGCTGAACGGTGAAAGCGCACAGTAATGCACTTTTCTCCCAGCAAATACACTGTTTCTAAGGAAACGGGAACACACTGAGGAGACACTTGTGGGAGCTATTGTGACTAAAATTGAGCTTCCCTACAAACAGGGAAGCAAGAGAAATGCTGATTTCATCAAACCGAGTTACATACTCAGAATCTGTACGACTGCGCAAATAGGCATGTCTCTGTAGGCAAAAAACTCATTTCTGACAAAGTTGCCCAAATGCATCTCGGAAGTGTGCAACTTGTTCCCTGAGTTAGAAAACGTCGAGAAACGGTCGTTTCTGCTAGCACTGTGCTTCTACACATGTATTTGCTGAACGGTGAAAGCGCACAGTAATGTACTTTTCTCCCAGCAAATACACTGTTTCTAAGGAAATGGGAACACACTGAGGAGACACTTGTGGGAGCTATTGTGACTAAAACTGAGCTTCCCTACGCACAGGGAAGCAAGAGAAATGCTGATTTCATCAAACCGAGTTACATACTCAGAATCTGTACGACTGCGCAAATAGGCATGTCTCTGTAGGCAAAAAACTCATTTCTGACAAAGTTGCCCAAATGCATCTCGGAAGTGTGCAACTTGTTCTCTGAGTTAGAAAACGTCGAGAAACGGTCCTTTCTGCTAGCACTGTGCTTCTACACACGTATTTGCTGAACTGTGAAAGCGCACAGTAATGTACTTTTCTCCCAGCAAATACACTGTTTCTAAGGAAATGGGAACACACTGAGGAGACACTTGTGGGAGCTACTGTGACTAAAACTGAGCTTCCCTACACACAGGGAAGCAAGAGAAATGCTGATTTCATCAAGCCCAGTTACATACTCAGAATCTGTACTACTGCGCAAATAGGCATGTCTCTGTAGGCAAAAAACTCATTTCTGACAAAGTTGCCCAAATGCATCTCAGAAGTGTGCAACTTGTTCCCTGAGTTAGAAAACGTCGAGAAACGGTCGATTCTGCTAGAGCTGTGCTTCTACACATGTATTTGCTGAACGGTGAAAGCGCACAGTAATGCACTTTTCTCCCAGAAAATACACTGTTTCTTAGGAACTGGGAACACACTGAGGAGACACTTGTGGGAGCTACTGTGACTAAAAGTGCGCTTCCCTACGCAAAGGGAAGCAAGAGAAATGCTGATTTCATCAAGCCCAGTTACATACTCAGAATCTGTACTACTGCGCAAATAGGCATGTCTCTGTAGGCAAAAAACTTATTTCTGACAAAGTTGCCCAAATGCATCTCAGAAGTGTGCAACTTGTTCCCTGAGTTAGAAAACGTCGAGAAACCGTCGTTTCTGCTAGGGCTGTGCTTCTACACATGTATTTGCTGAACGGTGAAAGCGCACAGTAATGCACTTTTCTCCCAGCAAATACACTGTTTCTAAGGAAATGGGAACACACTGAGGAGACACTTGTGGGAGCTATTGTGACTAAAACTGAGCTTCCCTACGCACAGGGAAGCAAGAGAAATGCTGATTTCATTAAAGCGAGTTACATACTCAGAATCTGTACGACGGCGCAAATAGGCATGTCTCTGTAGGCAAAAAACTCATTTCTGACAAAGTTGCCCAAATGCATCTCGGAAGTGTGCAACTTGTTCCCTGAGTTAGAAAACGTCGAGAAACGGTCGTTTCTGCTAGCACTGTGCTTCTACACATGTATTTGCTGAACGGTGAAAGCGCACAGTAATGCACTTTTCTCCCAGCAAATACACTGTTTCTAAGGAAATGGGAACACACTGAGGAGACACTTGTGGGAGCTACTGTGACTAAAACTGAGCTTCCCTACGCACAGGGAAGCAAGAGCAATGCTGATTTCATCAAGCCCAGTTACATACTCAGAATATGTACTACTGCGCAAATAGGCATGTCTCTGTAGGCAAAAAACTCATTTCTGACAAAGTTGCCCAAATGCATCTCAGAAGTGTGCAACTTGTTCCCTGAGTTAGAAAACGTCGAGAAACGGTCGTTTCTGCTAGCGGTGTGCTTCTACACATGTACTTGCTGAACGGTGAAAGCGCACAGTAATGCACTTTTCTCCCAGCAAATACACTGTTTCTAAGGAAATGGGAACACACTGAGGAGACACTTGTGGGAGCTACTGTGACTAAAACTGAGCTTCCCTACGCACAGGGAAGCAAGAGAAATGCTGATTTCATCAAGCCCAGTTACATACTCAGAATCTGTACTACTGCGCAAATAGGCATGTCTCTGTAGGAAAAAAACTCATTTCTGACAAAGTTGCCCAAATGCATCTCAGAAGTGTGCAACTTGTTCCCTGAGTTAGAAAACGTCGAGAAACTGTCGTTTCTGCTAGCGTTGTGCTTGTACACATGTATTTGCTGAACGGTGAAAGCGCACAGTAATGCACTTTTCTCCCAGCAGATACACTGTTTCTAAGGAAATGGGAACACACTGAGGAGACACTTGTGTGAGCTACTGTGACTAAAACTGAGCTTCCCTACGCACAGGGAAGCAAGAGAAATGCTGATTTCATCAAACCGAGTTACATACTCAGAATCTGTACTACTGCGCAAACAGGCATGTCTCTGTAGGCAAAAAACTCATTTCTGACAAAGTTGCCCAAATGCATCTCAGAAGTGTGCAACTTGTTCCCTGAGTTAGAAAACGTGGAGAAACGTTCATTTCTGCTAGCGCTGTGCTTCTACACAGGTATTTGCTGAACGGTGAAAGCGCACAGTAATGCACTTTTCTCCCAGCAAATACACTGTTTTTAAGGAAATGGGAACACACTGAGGAGACACTTGTGGGAGCTACTGTGACTAAAACTGAGCTTCCCTATGCACAGGGAAGCAAGAGAAATGCTGATTTCATCAAGCCCAGTTACATACTCAGAATATGTACTACTGAGCAAATAGGCATGTCTCTGTAGGCAAAAAACTCATTTCTGACAAAGTTGCCCAAATGCATCTCAGAAGTGTGCAACTTGTTCCCTGAGTTAGAAAACGTCGAGAAACGGTCGTTTCTGCTAGCGCTGTGCTTCTACACATGTATTTGCTGAACGGTGAAAGCGCACAGTAATGCACTTTTCTCCCAGCAAATACACTGTTTCTAAGGAAACGGGAACACACTGAGGAGACACTTGTGGGAGCTATTGTGACTAAAATTGAGCTTCCCTACAAACAGGGAAGCAAGAGAAATGCTGATTTCATCAAACCGAGTTACATACTCAGAATCTGTACGACTGCGCAAATAGGCATGTCTCTGTAGGCAAAAAACTCATTTCTGACAAAGTTGCCCAAATGCATCTCGGAAGTGTGCAACTTGTTCCCTGAGTTAGAAAACGTCGAGAAACGGTCGTTTCTGCTAGCACTGTGCTTCTACACATGTATTTGCTGAACGGTGAAAGCGCACAGTAATGTACTTTTCTCCCAGCAAATACACTGTTTCTAAGGAAATGGGAACACACTGAGGAGACACTTGTGGGAGCTATTGTGACTAAAACTGAGCTTCCCTACGCACAGGGAAGCAAGAGAAATGCTGATTTCATCAAACCGAGTTACATACTCAGAATCTGTACGACTGCGCAAATAGGCATGTCTCTGTAGGCAAAAAACTCATTTCTGACAAAGTTGCCCAAATGCATCTCGGAAGTGTGCAACTTGTTCTCTGAGTTAGAAAACGTCGAGAAACGGTCCTTTCTGCTAGCACTGTGCTTCTACACACGTATTTGCTGAACTGTGAAAGCGCACAGTAATGTACTTTTCTCCCAGCAAATACACTGTTTCTAAGGAAATGGGAACACACTGAGGAGACACTTGTGGGAGCTACTGTGACTAAAACTGAGCTTCCCTACACACAGGGAAGCAAGAGAAATGCTGATTTCATCAAGCCCAGTTACATACTCAGAATCTGTACTACTGCGCAAATAGGCATGTCTCTGTAGGCAAAAAACTCATTTCTGACAAAGTTGCCCAAATGCATCTCAGAAGTGTGCAACTTGTTCCCTGAGTTAGAAAACGTCGAGAAACGGTCGATTCTGCTAGAGCTGTGCTTCTACACATGTATTTGCTGAACGGTGAAAGCGCACAGTAATGCACTTTTCTCCCAGAAAATACACTGTTTCTTAGGAACTGGGAACACACTGAGGAGACACTTGTGGGAGCTACTGTGACTAAAAGTGCGCTTCCCTACGCAAAGGGAAGCAAGAGAAATGCTGATTTCATCAAGCCCAGTTACATACTCAGAATCTGTACTACTGCGCAAATAGGCATGTCTCTGTAGGCAAAAAACTTATTTCTGACAAAGTTGCCCAAATGCATCTCAGAAGTGTGCAACTTGTTCCCTGAGTTAGAAAACGTCGAGAAACCGTCGTTTCTGCTAGGGCTGTGCTTCTACACATGTATTTGCTGAACGGTGAAAGCGCACAGTAATGCACTTTTCTCCCAGCAAATACACTGTTTCTAAGGAAATGGGAACACACTGAGGAGACACTTGTGGGAGCTATTGTGACTAAAACTGAGCTTCCCTACGCACAGGGAAGCAAGAGAAATGCTGATTTCATTAAAGCGAGTTACATACTCAGAATCTGTACGACGGCGCAAATAGGCATGTCTCTGTAGGCAAAAAACTCATTTCTGACAAAGTTGCCCAAATGCATCTCGGAAGTGTGCAACTTGTTCCCTGAGTTAGAAAACGTCGAGAAACGGTCGTTTCTGCTAGCACTGTGCTTCTACACATGTATTTGCTGAACGGTGAAAGCGCACAGTAATGCACTTTTCTCCCAGCAAATACACTGTTTCTAAGGAAATGGGAACACACTGAGGAGACACTTGTGGGAGCTACTGTGACTAAAACTGAGCTTCCCTACGCACAGGGAAGCAAGAGCAATGCTGATTTCATCAAGCCCAGTTACATACTCAGAATATGTACTACTGCGCAAATAGGCATGTCTCTGTAGGCAAAAAACTCATTTCTGACAAAGTTGCCCAAATGCATCTCAGAAGTGTGCAACTTGTTCCCTGAGTTAGAAAACGTCGAGAAACGGTCGTTTCTGCTAGCGGTGTGCTTCTACACATGTACTTGCTGAACGGTGAAAGCGCACAGTAATGCACTTTTCTCCCAGCAAATACACTGTTTCTAAGGAAATGGGAACACACTGAGGAGACACTTGTGGGAGCTACTGTGACTAAAACTGAGCTTCCCTACGCACAGGGAAGCAAGAGAAATGCTGATTTCATCAAGCCCAGTTACATACTCAGAATCTGTACTACTGCGCAAATAGGCATGTCTCTGTAGGAAAAAAACTCATTTCTGACAAAGTTGCCCAAATGCATCTCAGAAGTGTGCAACTTGTTCCCTGAGTTAGAAAACGTCGAGAAACGGTCGTTTCTGCTAGCGTTGTGCTTGTACACATGTATTTGCTGAACGGTGAAAGCGCACAGTAATGCACTTTTCTCCCAGCAGATACACTGTTTCTAAGGAAATGGGAACACACTGAGGAGACACTTGTGGGAGCTACTGTGACTAAAACTGAGCTTCCCTACGCACAGGGAAGCAAGAGAAATGCTGATTTCATCAAACCGAGTTACATACTCAGAATCTGTACTACTGCGCAAACAGGCATGTCTCTGTAGGCAAAAAACTCATTTCTGACAAAGTTGCCCAAATGCATCTCAGAAGTGTGCAACTTGTTCCCTGAGTTAGAAAACGTCGAGAAACCGTCGTTTCTGCTAGGGCTGTGCTTCTACACATGTATTTGCTGAACGGTGAAAGCGCACAGTAATGCACTTTTCTCCCAGCAAATACACTGTTTCTAAGGAAATGGGAACACACTGAGGAGACACTTGTGGGAGCTATTGTGACTAAAACTGAGCTTCCCTACGCACAGGGAAGCAAGAGAAATGCTGATTTCATTAAAGCGAGTTACATACTCAGAATCTGTACGACGGCGCAAATAGGCATGTCTCTGTAGGCAAAAAACTCATTTCTGACAAAGTTGCCCAAATGCATCTCGGAAGTGTGCAACTTGTTCCCTGAGTTAGAAAACGTCGAGAAACGGTCGTTTCTGCTAGCACTGTGCTTCTACACATGTATTTGCTGAACGGTGAAAGCGCACAGTAATGCACTTTTCTCCCAGCAAATACACTGTTTCTAAGGAAATGGGAACACACTGAGGAGACACTTGTGGGAGCTACTGTGACTAAAACTGAGCTTCCCTACGCACAGGGAAGCAAGAGCAATGCTGATTTCATCAAGCCCAGTTACATACTCAGAATATGTACTACTGCGCAAATAGGCATGTCTCTGTAGGCAAAAAACTCATTTCTGACAAAGTTGCCCAAATGCATCTCAGAAGTGTGCAACTTGTTCCCTGAGTTAGAAAACGTCGAGAAACGGTCGTTTCTGCTAGCGGTGTGCTTCTACACATGTACTTGCTGAACGGTGAAAGCGCACAGTAATGCACTTTTCTCCCAGCAAATACACTGTTTCTAAGGAAATGGGAACACACTGAGGAGACACTTGTGGGAGCTACTGTGACTAAAACTGAGCTTCCCTACGCACAGGGAAGCAAGAGAAATGCTGATTTCATCAAGCCCAGTTACATACTCAGAATCTGTACTACTGCGCAAATAGGCATGTCTCTGTAGGAAAAAAACTCATTTCTGACAAAGTTGCCCAAATGCATCTCAGAAGTGTGCAACTTGTTCCCTGAGTTAGAAAACGTCGAGAAACGGTCGTTTCTGCTAGCGTTGTGCTTGTACACATGTATTTGCTGAACGGTGAAAGCGCACAGTAATGCACTTTTCTCCCAGCAGATACACTGTTTCTAAGGAAATGGGAACACACTGAGGAGACACTTGTGGGAGCTACTGTGACTAAAACTGAGCTTCCCTACGCACAGGGAAGCAAGAGAAATGCTGATTTCATCAAACCGAGTTACATACTCAGAATCTGTACTACTGCGCAAACAGGCATGTCTCTGTAGGCAAAAAACTCATTTCTGACAAAGTTGCCCAAATGCATCTCAGAAGTGTGCAACTTGTTCCCTGAGTTAGAAAACGTGGAGAAACGTTCATTTCTGCTAGCGCTGTGCTTCTACACAGGTATTTGCTGAACGGTGAAAGCGCACAGTAATGCACTTTTCTCCCAGCAAATACACTGTTTTTAAGGAAATGGGAACACACTGAGGAGACACTTGTGGGAGCTACTGTGACTAAAACTGAGCTTCCCTATGCACAGGGAAGCAAGAGAAATGCTGATTTCATCAAGCCCAGTTACATACTCAGAATATGTACTACTGAGCAAATAGGCATGTCTCTGTAGGCAAAAAACTCATTTCTGACAAAGTTGCCCAAATGCATCTCAGAAGTGTGCAACTTGTTCCCTGAGTTAGAAAACGTCGAGAAACGGTCGTTTCTGCTAGCGCTGTGCTTCTACACATGTATTTGCTGAACGGTGAAAGCGCACAGTAATGCACTTTTCTCCCAGCAAATACACTGTTTCTAAGGAAACGGGAACACACTGAGGAGACACTTGTGGGAGCTATTGTGACTAAAATTGAGCTTCCCTACAAACAGGGAAGCAAGAGAAATGCTGATTTCATCAAACCGAGTTACATACTCAGAATCTGTACGACTGCGCAAATAGGCATGTCTCTGTAGGCAAAAAACTCATTTCTGACAAAGTTGCCCAAATGCATCTCGGAAGTGTGCAACTTGTTCCCTGAGTTAGAAAACGTCGAGAAACGGTCGTTTCTGCTAGCACTGTGCTTCTACACATGTATTTGCTGAACGGTGAAAGCGCACAGTAATGTACTTTTCTCCCAGCAAATACACTGTTTCTAAGGAAATGGGAACACACTGAGGAGACACTTGTGGGAGCTATTGTGACTAAAACTGAGCTTCCCTACGCACAGGGAAGCAAGAGAAATGCTGATTTCATCAAACCGAGTTACATACTCAGAATCTGTACGACTGCGCAAATAGGCATGTCTCTGTAGGCAAAAAACTCATTTCTGACAAAGTTGCCCAAATTCATCTCGGAAGTGTGCAACTTGTTCTCTGAGTTAGAAAACGTCGAGAAACGGTCGTTTCTGCTAGCACTGTGCTTCTACACACGTATTTGCTGAACTGTGAAAGCGCACAGTAATGTACTTTTCTCCCAGCAAATACACTGTTTCTAAGGAAATGGGAACACACTGAGGAGACACTTGTGGGAGCTACTGTGACTAAAACTGAGCTTCCCTACACACAGGGAAGCAAGAGAAATGCTGATTTCATCAAGCCCAGTTACATACTCAGAATCTATACTACTGCGCAAATAGGCATGTCTCTGTAGGCAAAAAACTCATTTCTGACAAAGTTGCCCAAATGCATCTCAGAAGTGTGCAACTTGTTCCCTGAGTTAGAAAACGTCGAGAAACGGTCGATTCTGCTAGAGCTGTGCTTCTACACATGTATTTGCTGAACGGTGAAAGCGCACAGTAATGCACTTTTCTCCCAGAAAATACACTGTTTCTTAGGAACTGGGAACACACTGAGGAGACACTTGTGGGAGCTACTGTGACTAAAAGTGCGCTTCCCTACGCAAAGGGAAGAAAGAGAAATGCTGATTTCATCAAGCCCAGTTACATACTCAGAATCTGTACTACTGCGCAAATAGGCATGTCTCTGTAGGCAAAAAACTTATTTCTGACAAAGTTGCCCAAATGCATCTCGGAAGTGTGCAACTTGTTCCCTGAGTTAGAAAACGTCGAGAAACGGTCGTTTCTGCTAGCACTGTGCTTCTACACATGTATTTGCTGAACGGTGAAAGCGCACAGTAATGCACTTTTCTCCCAGCAAATACACTGTTTCTAAGGAAATGGGAACACACTGATGAGACACTTGTGGGAGCTACTGTGACTAAAACTGAGCTTCCCTATGCACAGGGAAGCAAGAGAAATGCTGATTTCATCAAGCCCAGTTACATACTCAGAATATGTACTACTGAGCAAATAGGCATGTCTCTGTAGGCAAAAAACTCATTTCTGACAAAGTTGCCCAAATGCATCTCAGAAGTGTGCAACTTGTTCCCTGAGTTAGAAAACGTCGAGAAACGGTCGTTTCTGCTAGGGCTGTGCTTCTACACATGTATTTGCTGAACGGTGAAAGCGCACAGTAATGCACTTTTCTCCCAGCAAATACACTGTTTCTAAGGAAATGGGAACACACTGAGGAGACACTTGTGGGAGCTATTGTGACTAAAACTGAGCTTCCCTACGCACAGGGAAGCAAGAGAAATGCTGATTTCATCAAAACGAGTTACATACTCAGAATCTGTACGACGGCGCAAATAGGCATGTCTCTGTAGGCAAAAAACTCATTTCTGACAAAGTTGCCCAAATGCATCTCGGAAGTGTGCAACTTGTTCTCTGAGTTAGAAAACGTCGAGAAACGGTCGTTTCTGCTAGCACTGTGCTTCTACACATGTATTTGCTGAACGGTGAAAGCGCACAGTAATGCACTTTTCTCCCAGCAAATACACTGTTTCTAAGGAAATGGGAACACACTGAGGAGACACTTGTGGGAGCTACTGTGACTAAAACTGAGCTTCCCTACGCACAGGGAAGCAAGAGAAATGCTGATTTCATCAAGCCCAGTTACATACTCAGAATATGTACTACTGAGCAAATAGGCATGTCTCTGTAGGCAAAAAACTCATTTCTGACAAAGTTGCCCAAATGCATCTCAGAAGTGTGCAACTTGTTCCCTGAGTTAGAAAACGTCGAGAAACGGTCGTTTCTGCTAGGGCTGTGCTTCTACACATGTATTTGCTGAACGGTGAAAGAGCACAGTAATGCACTTTTCTCCCAGCAAATACACTGTTTCTAAGGAAATGGGAACACACTGAGGAGACACTTGTGGGAGCTATTGTGACTAAAACTGAGCTTCCCTACGCACAGAGAAGCAAGAGAAATGCTGATTTCATCAAACCGAGTTACATACTCAGAATCTGTACGACGGCGCAAATAGGCATGTCTCTGTAGGCAAAAAATTCATTTCTGACAAAGTTGCCCAAATGCATCTCGGAAGTGTTCAACTTGTTCCCTGAGTTAGAAAACGTCGAGAAACGGTCGTTTCTGCCAGCACTGTGCTTCTACACATGTATTTGCTGAACGGTGAAAGCGCACAGTAATGCACTTTTCTCCCAGCAAATACACTGTTTCTAAGGAAATGGGAACACACTGAGGAGACACTTGTGGGAGCTACTGTGACTAAAACTGAGCTTCCCTACGCAGAGGGAAGCAAGAGAAATGCTGATTTCATCAAGCCCAGTTACATACTCAGAATATGTACTACTGAGCAAATAGGCATGTCTCTGTAGGCAAAAAACTCATTTCTGACAAAGTTGCCCAAATGCATCTCAGAAGTGTGCAACTTGTTCCCTGAGTTAGAAAACTTTGAGAAACGGTCGTTTCTGCTAGGGCTGTGCTTCTACACATGTATTTGCTGAACGGTGAAAGCGCACAGTAATGCACTTTTCTCCCAGCAAATACACTGTTTCTAAGGAAATGGGAACACACTGAGGAGACACTTGTGGGAGCTATTGTGACTAAAACTGAGCTTCCCTACGCACAGGGAAGCAAGAGAAATGCTGATTTCATCAAAACGAGTTACATACTCAGAATCTGTACGACGGCGCAAATAGGCATGTCTCTGTAGGCAAAAAACTCATTTCTGACAAAGTTGCCCAAATGCATCTCGGAAGTGTGCAACTTGTTCCCTGAGTTAGAAAACGTCGAGAAACGGTCGTTTCTGCTAGCACTGTGCTTCTACACATGTATTTGCTGAACTGTGAAAGCGCACAGTAATGTACTTTTCTCCCAGCAAATACACTGTTTCTAAGGAAATGGGAACACACTGAGGAGACACTTGTGGGAGCTACTGTGACTAAAACTGAGCTTCCCTACGCACAGGGAAGCAAGAGAAATGCTGATTTCATCAAGCCCAGTTACATACTCAGAATCTGTACTACTGCGCAAATAGGCATGTCTCTGTAGGCAAAAAACTCATTTCTGACAAAGTTGCCCAAATGCATCTCAGAAGTGTGCAACTTGTTCCCTGAGTTAGAAAACATCGAGAAATGGTCGTTTCTGCTAGCGCTGTGCTTCTACACATGTATTTGCTGAACGGTGAAAGCGCACAGTAATGCACTTTTCTCCCAGCAAATACACTGTTTCTAAGGAAATGGGAACACACTGAGGAGACACTTGTAGGAGCTACTGTGACTAAAACTGAGCTTCCCTACGCACAGGGAAGCAAGAGAAATGCTGATTTCATCAATCCCAGTTACATACTCAGAATCTGTACTACTGTGCAAATAGGCATGTCTCTGTAGGCAAAAAACTCATTTCGGATAAAGTTGCCCAAATGCATCTCAGAAGTGTGCAACTTGTTCCCTGAGTTAGAAAACGTCGAGAAACGGTCGATTCTGCTAGAGCTGTGCTTCTACACATGTATTTGCTGAACGGTGAAAGCGCACAGTAATGCACATTTCTCCCAGCAAAAACACTGTTTCTAAGGAAATGGGAACACACTGAGGAGACACTTGTGGGAGCTACTGTGACTAAAACTGAGCTTCCCTACACACAGGGAAGCAAGAGAAATGCTGATTTCATCAAGCCCAGTTACATACTCAGAATCTGTACTACTGCGCAAATAGGCATGTCTCTGTAGGCAAAAAACTCATTTCTGACAAAGTTGCCCAAATGCATCTCAGAAGTGTGCAACTTGTTCCCTGAGTTAGAAAACGTCGAGAAACGGTCGTTTCTGCTAGCGTTGTGCTTCTACACATGTATTTGCTGAACGGTGAAAGCGCACAGTAATGCACTTTTCTCCCAGCAAATACACTGTTTCTAAGGAAATGGGAACACACTGAGGAGACACTTGTGGGAGCTACTGTGACTAAAACTGAGCTTCCCTACGCACAGGGAAGCAAGAGAAATGCTGATTTCATCAAGCCCAGTTACATACTCAGAATCTGTACTACTGCGCAAATAGGCATGTCTCTGTAGGCAAAAAACTCATTTCTGACAAAGTTGCCCAAATGCATCTCAGAAGTGTGCAACTTGTTCCCTGAGTTAGAAAACTTCGAGAAACGGTCGTTTCTGCTAGCACTGTGCTTCTACACATGTATTTGCTGAATTGTGAAAGCGCACAGTAATGCACTTTTCTCCCAGCAAATACACTGTTTCTAAGGAACTGGGAACACACTGAGGAGACACTTGTGGGAGCTACTGTGACTAAAACTGAGCTTCCCTATGCACAGGGAAGCAAGAGAAATGCTGATTTCATCAAGCCCAGTTACATACTCAGAATCTGTACTACTGCGCAAATAGGCATGTCTCTGTAGGCAAAAAACTCATTTCGGAAAAGTTGCCCAAATGCATCTCAGAAGTGTGCACCTTGTTCCCTGAGTTAGAAAACGTCGAGAAACGGTCTTTTCTGCTAGCGCTGTGCTTCTACACATGTATTTGCTGAACAGTGAAAGCGCACAGTAATGCACATTTCTCCCAGCAAAAACACTGTTTCTAAGGAAATGGGAACACACTGAGGAGACACTTGTGGGAGCTACTGTGACTAAAACTGAGCTTCCCTACGCACAGGGAAGCAAGAGAAATGCTGATTTCATCAAGCCCAGTTACATACTCAGAATCTGTACTACTGTGCAAATAGGCTTGTCTCTTTAGGCAAAAAACTCATTTCTGACAAAGTTGCCCAAATGCATCTCAGAAGTGTGCAACTTGTTCCCTGAGTTAGAAAACGTCGAGAAACGGTCGTTTCTTCTAGCACTGTGCTTCTACACATGTATTTGCTGAACGGTGAAAGCGCACAGTAATGCACTTTTCTCCCAGCAAATACACTGTTTCTAAGGAAATGGGAACACACTGAGGAGACACTTGTGGGAGCTACTGTGACTAAAACTGAGCTTCCCTACGCACAGGGAAGCAAGAGAAATGCTGATTTCTTCAAGCCCAGTTACATACTCAGAATATGTACTACTGAGCAAATAGGCATGTCTCTGTAGGCAAAAAACTCATTTCTGACAAAGTTGCCCAAATGCATCTCAGAAGTGTGCAACTTGTTCCCTGAGTTAGAAAACGTCGAGAAACGGTCGTTTCTGCTAGGGCTGTGCTTCTACACATGTATTTGCTGAACGGTGAAAGCGCACAGTAATGCACTTTTCTCCCAGCAAATACACTGTTTCTAAGGAAATGGGAACACACTGAGGAGACACTTGTGGGAGCTATTGTGACTAAAACTGAGCTTCCCTACGCACAGGGAAGCAAGAGAAATGCTGATTTCATCAAAACGAGTTAAATACTCAGAATCTGTACGACGGCGCAAATAGGCATGTCTCTGTAGGCAAAAAACTCATTTCTGACAAAGTTGCCCAAATGTATCTCGGAAGTGTGCAACTTGTTCCCTGAGTTAGAAAACGTCGAGAAACGGTCGTTTCTGCTAGCACTGTGCTTCTACACATGTATTTGCTGAACGGTGAAAGCGCACAGTAATGCACTTTTCTCCCAGCAAATACACTGTTTCTAAGGAAATGGGAACACACTGAGGAGACACTTGTGGGAGCTACTGTGACTAAAACTGAGCTTCCCTACGCACAGGGAAGCAAGAGAAATGCTGATTTCATCAAGCCCAGTTACATACTCAGAATATGTACTACTGAGCAAATAGGCATGTCTCTGTAGGCAAAAAACCATTTCTGACAAAGTTGCCCAAATGCATCTCAGAAGTGTGCAACTTGTTCCCTGAGTTAGAAAACGTCGAGAAACGGTCGTTTCTGCTAGGGCTGTGCTTCTACACATGTATTTGCTGAACGGTGAAAGCGCACAGTAATGCACTTTTCTCCCAGCAAATACACTGTTTCTAAGGAAATGGGAACACACTGAGGAGACACTTGTGGGAGCTATTGTGACTAAAACTGAGCTTCCCTACGCGCAGGGAAGCAAGAGAAATGCTGATTTCATCAAAACGAGTTACATACTCAGAATCTGTACGACGGCGCAAATAGGCATGTCTCTGTAGGCAAAAAACTCATTTCTGACAAAGTTGCCCAAATGCATCTCGGAAGTGTGCAACTTGTTCCCTGAGTTAGAAAACGTCGAGAAACGGTCGTTTCTGCTAGCACTGTGCTTCTACACATGTATTTGCTGAACGGTGAAAGCGCACAGTAATGCACTTTTCTCCCAGCAAATACACTGTTTCTAAGGAAATGGGAACACACTGAGGAGACACTTGTGGGAGCTACTGTGACTAAAACTGAGCTTCCCTACGCACAGGGAAGCAAGAGAAATGCTGATTTCATCAAGCCCAGTTACATACTCAGAATATGTACTACTGAGCAAATAGGCATGTCTCTGTAGGCAAAAAACTCATTTCTGACAAAGTTGCCCAAATGCATCTCAGAAGTGTGCAACTTGTTCCCTGAGTTAGAAAACGTCGAGAAACGGTCGTTTCTGCTAGGGCTGTGCTTCTACACATGTATTTGCTGAACGGTGAAAGCGCACAGTAATGCACTTTTCTCCCAGCAAATACACTGTTTCTAAGGAAATGGGAACACACTGAGGAGACACTTGTGGGAGCTATTGTGACTAAAACTGAGCTTCCCTACGCACAGGGAAGCAAGAGAAATGCTGATTTCATCAAAACGAGTTACATACTCAGAATCTGTACGACGGCGCAAATAGGCATGTCTCTGTAGGCAAAAAACTCATTTCTGACAAAGTTGCCCAAATGCATCTCGGAAGTGTGCAACTTGTTCCCTGAGTTAGAAAACGTCGAGAAACGGTCGTTTCTGCTAGCACTGTGCTTCTACACATGTATTTGCTGAACTGTGAAAGCGCACAGTAATGTACTTTTCTCCCAGCAAATACACTGTTTCTAAGGAAATGGGAACACACTGAGGAGACACTTGTGGGAGCTACTGTGACTAAAACTGAGCTTCCCTACGCACAGGGAAGCAAGAGAAATGCTGATTTCATCAAGCCCAGTTACATACTCAGAATCTGTACTACTGCGCAAATAGGCATGTCTCTGTAGGCAAAAAACTCATTTCTGACAAAGTTGCCCAAATGCATCTCAGAAGTGTGCAACTTGTTCCCTGAGTTAGAAAACATCGAGAAATGGTCGTTTCTGCTAGCGCTGTGCTTCTACACATGTATTTGCTGAACGGTGAAAGCGCACAGTAATGCACTTTTCTCCCAGCAAATACACTGTTTCTAAGGAAATGGGAACACACTGAGGAGACACTTGTGGGAGCTACTGTGACTAAAACTGAGCTTCCCTATGCACAGGGAAGCAAGAGAAATGCTGATTTCATCAAGCCCAGTTACATACTCAGAATCTGTACTACTGCGCAAATAGGCATGTCTCTGTAGGCAAAAAACTCATTTCTGACAAAGTTGCCCAAATGCATCTCAGAAGTGTGCAACTTGTTCCCTGAGTTAGAAAACGTCGAGAAACGGTCGTTTCTGCTAGCGTTGTGCTTCTACACATGTATTTGCTGAACGGTGAAAGCGCACAGTAATGCACTTTTCTCCCAGCAAATACACTGTTTCTAAGGAAATGGGAACACACTGAGGAGACACTTGTGGGAGCTACTGTGACTAAAACTGAGCTTCCCTACGCACAGGGAAGCAAGAGAAATGCTGATTTCATCAAGCCCAGTTACATACTCAGAATCTGTACTACTGCGCAAATAGGCATGTCTCTGTAGGCAAAAAACTCATTTCTGACAAAGTTGCCCAAATGCATCTCAGAAGTGTGCAACTTGTTCCCTGAGTTAGAAAACTTCGAGAAACGGTCGTTTCTGCTAGCACTGTGCTTCTACACATGTATTTGCTGAATTGTGAAAGCGCACAGTAATGCACTTTTCTCCCAGCAAATACACTGTTTCTAAGGAACTGGGAACACACTGAGGAGACACTTGTGGGAGCTACTGTGACTAAAACTGAGCTTCCCTATGCACAGGGAAGCAAGAGAAATGCTGATTTCATCAAGCCCAGTTACATACTCAGAATCTATACTACTGCGCAAATAGGCATGTCTCTGTAGGCAAAAAACTCATTTCGGACAAAGTTGCCCAAATGCATCTCAGAAGTGTGCACCTTGTTCCCTGAGTTAGAAAACGTCGAGAAACGGTCTTTTCTGCTAGCGCTGTGCTTCTACACATGTATTTGCTGAACAGTGAAAGCGCACAGTAATGCACATTTCTCCCAGCAAAAACACTGTTTCTAAGGAAATGGGAACACACTGAGGAGACACTTGTGGGAGCTACTGTGACTAAAACTGAGCTTCCCTACGCACAGGGAAGCAAGAGAAATGCTGATTTCATCAAGCCCAGTTACATACTCAGAATCTGTACTACTGTGCAAATAGGCATGTCTCTTTAGGCAAAAAACTCATTTCTGACAAAGTAGCCCAAATGCATCTCAGAAGTGTGCAACTTGTTCCCTGAGTTAGAAAACGTCGAGAAACGGTCGTTTCTGCTAGCACTGTGCTTCTACACATGTATTTGCTGAACGGTGAAAGCGCACAGTAATGCACTTTTCTCCCAGCAAATACACTGTTTCTAAGGAAATGGGAACACACTGAGGAGACACTTGTGGGAGCTACTGTGACTAAAACTGAGCTTCCCTACGCACAGGGAAGCAAGAGAAATGCTGATTTCATCAAGCCCAGTTACATACTCAGAATCTGTACTACTGCGCAAATAGGCATGTCTCTGTAGGCAAAAAACTCATTTCTGACAAAGTTGCCCAAATGCATCTCAGAAGTGTGCAACTTGTTCCCTGAGTTAGAAAACTTCGAGAAACGGTCGTTTCTGCTAGCACTGTGCTTCTACACATGTATTTGCTGAATTGTGAAAGCGCACAGTAATGCACTTTTCTCCCGCAAATACACTGTTTCTAAGGAACTGGGAACACACTGAGGAGACACTTGTGGGAGCTACTGTGACTAAAACTGAGCTTCCCTATGCACAGGGAAGCAAGAGAAATGCTGATTTCATCAAGCCCAGTTACATACTCAGAATCTGTACTACTGCGCAAATAGGCATGTCTCTGTAGGCAAAAAACTCATTTCGGACAAAGTTGCCCAAATGCATCTCTGAAGTGTGCACCTTGTTCCCTGAGTTAGAAAACGTCGAGATACGGTCTTTTCTGCTAGCGCTGTGCTTCTACACATGTATTTGCTGAACAGTGAAAGCGCACAGTAATGCACATTTCTCCCAGCAAAAACACTGTTTCTAAGGAAATGGGAACACACTGAGGAGACACTTGTGGGAGCTACTGTGACTAAAACTGAGCTTCCCTACGCACAGGGAAGCAAGAGAAATGCTGATTTTATCAAGCCCAGTTACATACTCAGAATCTGTACTACTGTGCAAATAGGCATGTCTCTTTAGGCAAAAAACTCATTTCTGACAAAGTTGCCCAAATGCATCTCAGAAGTGTGCAACTTGTTCCCTGAGTTAGAAAACGTCGAGAAACGGTCGTTTCTGCTAGCACTGTGCTTCTACACATGTATTTGCTGAACGGTGAAAGCGCACAGTAATGCACTTTTCTCCCAGCAAATACACTGTTTCTAAGGAAATGGGAACACACTGAGGAGACACTTGTGGGAGCTACTATGACTAAAACTAAGCTTCCCTACGCACAGGGAAGCAAGAGAAATGCTGATTTCATCAAGCCCAGTTACATACTCAGAATCTGTACTACTGCGCAAATAGGCATGTCTCTGTAGGCAAAAAACTCATTTCTGACAAAGTTGCCCAAATGCATCTCAGAAGTGTGCAACTTGTTCCCTGAGTTAGAAAACGTCGAGAAACGTTCGTTTCTGCTAGCGCTGTGCTTCTACACATGTATTTGCTGAACGGTGAAAGCGCACAGTAATGCACTTTTCTCCCAGCAAATACACTGTTTCTAAGGAACTGGGAACACACTGAGGAGACACTTGTGGGAGCTACTGTGACTAAAACTCAGCTTCCCTACGCACAGGGAAGCAAGAGAAATGCTGATTTCATCAAGCCCAGTTACATACTCAGAATCTGTACTACTTCGCAAATAGGCATGTCTCTGTAGGCAAAAAATTAATTTCTAACAAAGTTGCCCAAATGCATCTCAGAAGTGTGCAACTTGTTCCCTGAGTTAGAAAACGTCGAAAAACGTTCGTTTCTGCTAGCGCTGCGCTTCTACACATGTATTTGCTGAACGGTGAAAGCGCACAGTAATGCACATTTCTCCCAGCAAAAACACTGTTTCTAAGGAAATGGGAACACACTGAGGAGACACTTGTGGGAGCTACTGTGACTAAAACTGAGCTTCCCTACGCACAGGGAAGCAAGAGAAATGCTGATTTCATCAAGCCCAGTTACATACTCAGAATCTGTACTACTGCGCAAATAGGCATGTCTCTGTAGGCAAAAAACTCATTTCTGACAAAGTTGCCCAAATGCATCAGAAGTGTGCAACTTGTTCCCTGAGTTAGAAAACGTCGAGAAACGGTCGTTTCTGCTAGCGTTGTGCTTCTACACATGTATTTGCTGAACGGTGAAAGCGCACAGTAATGCACTTTTCTCCCAGCAAATACACTGTTTCTAAGGAAATGGGCACACTGAGGAGACACTTGGGGGAGCTACTGTGACTAAAACTGAGCTTCCTTACGCACAGGGAAGCAAGAGAAATGCTGATTTCATCAAGCCCAATTACATACTCAGAATCTGTACTACTGCGCAAATAGGCATGTCTCTTTAGGCAAAAAACTCATTTCTGACAAAGTTGCCCAAATGCATCTCAGAAGTGTGCAAACTGTTCCCTGAGTTAGAAAACGTCGAGAAACGGTCGTTTCTGCTAGCGCTGTGCTTCTACACATGTATTTGCTGAACGGTGAAAGCGCACAGTAATGCACTTTTCTCCCAGCAAATACACTGTTTCTAAGGAAATGGGAACACACTGAGGAGACACTTGTGGGAGCTACTGTGACTAAAACTGAGCTTCCCTACGCACAGGGAAGCAAGAGAAATGCTGATTTCATCAAGCCCAGTTACATACTCAGAATCTGTACTACTGCGCAAATAGGCATGTCTCTTTAGGCAAAAAACTCATTTCTGACAAAGTTGCCCAAATTCATCTCAGAAGTGTGCAACTTGTTCCCTGAGTTAGAAAACGTCGAGAAACGGTAGTTTCTGCTAGCGCTGTGCTTCTACACATGTATTTGCTGAACGGTGAAAGCGCACAGTAATGCACTTTTCTCCCAGCAAATACACTGTTTCTAAGGAAATGGGAACACACTGAGGAGACACTTGTGGGAGCTACTGTGACTAAAACTGAGCTTCCCTACGCACAGGGAAGCAAGAGAAATGCTGATTTCATCAAGCCCAGTTACATACTCAGAATCTGTACTACTGTGCAAATAGGCATGTCTCTGTAGGCAAAAAAATCATTTCTGACAAAGTTGCCCAAATGCATCTCAGAAGTGTGCAACTTGTTCCCTGAGTTAGAAAACGTCGAGAAACGGTCGTTTCTGCTAGCGCTGTGCTTCTACACATGTATTTGCTGAACGGTGAAAGCGCACAGTAATGCACTTTTCTCACAGCAAATACACTGTTTCTAAGGAAATGGGAACACACTGAGGAGACACTTGTGGGAGCTACTGTGACTAAAACTGAGCTGCCCTACGCACAGGGAAGCAAGAGAAATGCTGATTTCATCAAGCCCAGTTACATACTCAGAATCTGTACTACTGCGCAAATAGGCATGTCTCTTTAGGCAAAAAACTCATTTCTGACAAAGTTGCCCAAATTCATCTCAGAAGTGTGCAACTTGTTCCCTGAGTTAGAAAACGTCTAGAAACGGTAGTTTCTGCTAGCGCTGTGCTTCTACACATGTATTTGCTGAACGGTGAAAGCGCACAGTAATGCACTTTTCTCCCAGCAAATACACTGTTTCTAAGGAAATGGGAACACACTGAGGAGACACTTGTGGGAGCTACTGTGACTAAAACTGAGCTTCCCTACGCACAGGGAAGCAAGAGAAATGCTGATTTCATCAAGCCCAGTTACATACTCAGAATCTGTACTACTGTGCAAATAGGCATGTCTCTGTAGGCAAAAAAATCATTTCTGACAAAGTTGCCCAAATGCATCTCAGAAGTGTGCAACTTGTTCCCTGAGTTAGAAAACGTCGAGAAACGGTCGTTTCTGCTAGCGCTGTGCTTCTACACATGTATTTGCTGAACGGTGAAAGCGCACAGTAATGCACTTTTCTCCCAGCAAATACACTGTTTCTAAGGAAATGGGAACACACTGAGGAGACACTTGTGGGAGCTACTGTGACTAAAACTGAGCTTCCCTACGCACAGGGAAGCAAGAGAAATGCTGATTTCATCAAGCCCAGTTACATACTCAGAATCTGTACTACTGCGCAATTAGGCATGTCTCTGTAGGCAAAAAACTCATTTCTGACAAAGTTGCCCAAATGCATCTCAGAAGTGTGCAACTTGTTCCCTGAGTTAGAAAACGTCGAGAAACGGTCGTTTCTGCTAGCGCTGTGCTTCTACACATGTATTTGCTGAACGGTGAAAGCGCACAGTAATGCACTTTTCTCCCAGCAAATACACTGTTTCTAAGGAAATGGGAACACACTGAGGAGACACTTGTGGGAGCTACTGTGACTAAAACTGAGCTTCCCTACGCACAGGGAAGCAAGAGAAATGCTGATTTCATCAAGCCCAGTTACATACTCAGAATCTGTACTACTGCGCAATTAGGCATGTCTCTGTAGGCAAAAAACTCATTTCTGACAAAGTTGCCCAAATGCATCTCAGAAGTGTGCAACTTGTTCCCTGAGTTAGAAAACGTCGAGAAACGTTCGTTTCTGCTAGCGCTGTGCTTCTATACATGTATTTGCTGAACGGTGAAAGCGCACAGTAATGCACTTTTCTCCCAGCAAATACACTGTTTCTAAGGAAATGGGAACACACTGAGGAGACACTTGTTGGAGCTATTGTGACTAAAACTGAGCTTGCCTACGCACAGGGAAGCAAGAGAAATGCTGATTTCATCAAGCCCAGTTACATACTCAGAATCTGTACTACTGCGCAAATAGGCATGTCTCTGTAGGCAAAAAACTCATTTCTGACAAAGTTGCCCAAATGCATCTCAGAAGTGTGCAACTTGTTCCCTGAGTTAGAAAACGTCGAGAAACGTTCGTTTCAGCTAGCGCTGTGCTTCTACACATGTATTTGCTGAACGGTGAAAGCGCACAGTAATGCACTATTCTCCCAGCAAATACACTGTTTCTAAGGAACTGGGAACACACTGAGGAGACACTTGTGGGAGCTACTGTGACTAAAACTGAGCTTCCCTACGCACAGGGAAGCAAGAGAAATGCTGATTTCATCAAGCCCAGTTACATACTCAGAATCTGTACTACTGCGCAAATAGGCATGTCTCTTTAGGCAAAAACTCATTTCTGACAAAGTTGCCCAAATGCATCTCAGAAGTGTGCAACTTCTTCCCTGAGTTAGAAAACGTCGAGAAATGGTCGTTTCTGCTAGCGCTGTGCTTCTACACATGTATTTGCTGAACGGTGAAAGCGCACAGTAATGCACTTTTCTCCCAGCAAATACACTGTTTCTAAGGAAATGGGAACACACTGAGGAGACACTTGTGGGAGCTACTGTGACTAAAACTGAGCTTCCCTACGCACAGGAAAGCAAGAGAAATGCTGATTTCAGCAAGCCCAGTTACATCTCAGAATCTGTACTACTGCGCAAATAGGCATGTCTCTTTAGGCAAAAAACTCATTTCTGACAAAGTTGCCCAAATGCATCTCAGAAGTGTGCAACTTCTTCCCTGAGTTAGAAAACGTCGAGAAACGGTCGTTTCTGCTAGCGCTGTGCTTCTACACATGTATTTGCTGAACGGTGAAAGCGCACAGTAATGCACTTTTCTCCCAACAAATACACTGTTTCTAAGGAAATGGGAACACACTGAGGAGACACTTGTGGGAGCTACTGTGACTAAAACTGAGCTTCCCTACGCACAGGGAAGCAAGAGAAATGCTGATTTCATAAAGCCCAGTTACATACTCAGAATCTGTACTACTCTGCAAATAGGCATGTCTCTGTAGGCAAAAAACTCATTTCTGTCAAAGTTGCCCAAATGCATCTCAGAAGTGTGCAACTTGTTCCCTGAGTTAGAAAACGTCGAGAAACGGTCGTTTCTGCTAGCGCTGTGCTTCTACACATGTATTTGCTGAACGGTGAAAGCGCACAGTAATGCACTTTTCTCCCAGCAAATACACTGTTTCTAAGGAAATGGGAACACACTGAGGAGACACTTGTGGGAGCTACTGTGACTAAAACTGAGCTTCCCTACGCACAGGGAAGCAAGAGAAATGCTGATTTCATCAAGCCCAGTTACATACTCAGAATCTGTACTACTGCGCAAATAGGCATGTCTCTGTAGGCAAAAAACTCATTTCTGACAAAGTTGCCCAAATGCACCTCAGAAGTGTGCAACTTGTTCCCTGAGTTAGAAAACGTCGAGAAACGTTCATTTCTGCTAGCGCTGTGCTTCTACACATGTATTTGCTGAACGGTGAAAGCCCACAGTAACGCACTTTTCTCCCAGCAAATACACTGTTTCTAAGGAAATGGGATCACACTGAGGAGACACTTGTGGGAGCTACTGTGACTAAAACTGAGCTTCCCTACGCACAGGGAAGCAAGAGAAATGCTGATTTCATCAAGCCCAGTTACATACTCAGAATCTGTACTACTGCGCAAATATACATGTCTCTGTAGGCAAAAAACTCATTTCTGACAAAGTTGCCCAAATGCATCTCAGAAGTGTGCAACCTGTTCCCTGAGTTAGAAAACGTCGAAAAACGTTCGTTTCTGCTAGCGCTGTGCTTCTACACATGTATTTGCTGAATGGTGAAAGCGCACAGTAATGCACTTTTCTTCCAGCAAATACACTGTTTCTAAGGAAATGGGAACACACTGAGGAGACACTTGTGGGAGCTACTGTGACTAAAACTGAGCTTCCCTACGCACAGGGAAGCAAGAGAAATGCTGATTTCATCAAGCCCAGTTACATACTCAGAATCTGTACTACTGCGCAAATAGGCATGTCTCTTTAGGCAAAAAACTCATTTCTGACAAAGTTGCCCAAATGCATCTCAGAAGTGTGCAACCTGTTCCCTGAGTTAGAAAACGTCGAAAAACGTTCGTTTCTGCTAGCGCTGTGCTTCTACACATGTATTTGCTGAATGGTGAAAGCGCACAGTAATGCACTTTTCTCCCAGCAAATACACTGTTTCTAAGGAAATGGGAACACACTGAGGAGACACTTATGGGAGCTACTGTGACTAAAACTGAGCTTCCCTACGCACAGGGAAGCAAGAGAAATGCTGATTTCATCAAGCCCAGTTACATACTCAGAATCTGTACTACTGCGCAAATAGGCATGTCTCTTTAGGCAAAAAACTCATTTCTGACAAAGTTGCCCAAATGCATCTCAGAAGTGTGCAACTTGTTCCCTGAGTTAGAAAACGTCGAGAAACGGTCGTTTCTGCTAGCGCTGTGCTTCTACACATGTATTTGCTGAACGGTGAAAGCGCATAGGAATGCACTTTTCTCCCAGCAAATACACTGTTTCTAAGGAAATTGGAACACACTGAGGAGACACTTGTGGGAGCTACTGTGACTAAAAGTGAGCTTCCCTACGCACAGGAAAGCAAGAGAAATGCTGATTTCATCAAGCCCAGTTACATCTCAGAATCTGTACTACTGCCCAAATAGGCATGTCTCTTTAGGCAAAAAACTCATTTCTGACAAAGTTGCCCAAATGCATCTCAGAAGTGTGCAACTTCTTCCCTGAGTTAGAAAACGTCGAGAAACGGTCGTTTCTGCTAGCGCTGTGCTTCTACACATGTATTTGCTGAACGGTGAAAGCGCACAGTAATGCACTTTTCTCCCAGCAAATACACTGTTTCTAAGGAAATGGGAACACACTGAGGAGACACTTGTGGGAGCTACTGTGACTAAAACTGAGCTTCCCTACGCACAGGGAAGCAAGAGAAATGCTGATTTCATCAAGCCCAGTTACATACTCAGAATCTGTTCTACTGCGCAAATAGGCATGTCTCTGTAGGCAAAAACTTATTTCTGACAAAGTTGCCCAAATGCATCTCAGAAGTGTGCAACTTGTTCCCTGAGTTAGAAAACGTCGAGAAACGGTCGTTTCTGCTAGCGCTGTGCTTCTACACATGTATTAGCCGAACGGTGAAAGCGCACAGTAATGCAGTTTTCTCCCAGCAAATACACTGTTTCTAAGGAAATGGGAACACACTGAGGAGACACTTGTGGGAGCTACTGTGACTAAAACTGAGCTTCCCTACGCACAGGGAAGCAAGAGAAATGCTGATTTCATCAAGCCCAGTTACATACTCAGAATCTGTACTACTGCGCAAATAGGCATGTCTCTGTAGGCAAAAAACTCATTTCTGACAAAGTTGCCCAAATGCATCTCAGAAGTGTGGAACTTGTTCTCTGAGTTAGAAAACGTCTAGAAACGGTCTTTTCTGCTAGCGCTGTGCTTCTACACATGTACTTGCTGAACGGTGAAAGCGCACAGTAATGAACTTTTCTCCCAGCAAATACACTGTTTCTAAGGATATGGGAACACACTTAGGAGACACTTGTGGGAGCTACTGTGACTAAAACTGAGCTTCCCTACGCACAGGGAAGCAAGAGAAATGCTGATTTCATCAAGCCCAGTTACATACTCAGAATCTGTACTACTGCGCAAATAGGCATGTCTCTGTAGGCAAAAAACTCATTTCTGACGAAGTTGCCCAAATGCATCTCAGAAGTGTGCAACTTGTTCTCTGAGTTAGACAACGTCGAAAAAGGGTCTTTTCTGCTAGCGCTGTGCGTCTACACATGTATTTGCTGAACGGTGAAAGCGCACAGTAATGCACTTTTCTCCCAGCAAATACACTGCTTCTAAGGAACTGGGAACACACTGAGGAGACACTTGTGGGAGCAACTGTGACTAAAACTGAGCTTCCCTAGGCACAGAGAAGCAAGAGAAATGCTGATTTCATCCAGCCCAGTTACATACTCACAATCTGTACTACTGCGCAAATAGGCATGTCTCTTTAGGCAAAAAACTCATTTCTGACAAAGTTGCCCAAATTCATCTCAGAAGTGTGCAACATGTTCCCTGAGTTAGAAAACATCGAGAAACGGTCGTTTCTGCTAGCGCTGTGCTTCTACACATGTATTTGCTGAACGGTGAAAGCACACAGTAATGCACTTTTCTCCTAGCAAATACACTGTTTCTAAGGAAATGGGAACACACTGAGGAGACACTCGTGGGAGCTACTGTGACTAAAACTGAGCTTCCCTACGCACAGGGAAGCAAGAGAAATGCTGATTTCATCAAGCCCATTTACATACTCAGAATCTGTACTACTGCGCAAATAGGCATGTCTCTGTAGGCAAAAAAATCATTTCTGACAAAGTTGCCCAAATGCATCTCAGAAGTGTGCAACTTGTTCTCTGTGTTAGAAAACGTCGAGAAACGGTCTCTTCTGCTAGCGCTGTGCTTCTACACATTTATTTGCTGAGCGGTGAAATCACACAGTAATGCACTTTTCTCCCAGCAAATACACTCTTTCTAAGGAAATGGGAACACACTGAGGAGACACTTGTGGGAGCTACTGTGACTAAAACTGAGCTTCCCTACGCACAGGGAAGCAAGAGAAATGCTGATTTCATAAAGCCCAGTTACATACTCAGAATCTGTACTACTGCGCAAATAGGCATGTCTCTGTAGGCAAAAAACTCATTTCTGACAAAGTTGCCCAAATGCATCTCAGAAGTGTGCAACTTGTTCCCTGAGTTAGAAAACGCCGAGAAACGTTCGTTTCTGCTAGCGCTGTGCTACTACACATGTATTTGCTGAACGGTGAAAGCGCACAGCAATGCACTTTTCTCCCAGCAAATACACTGTTTGTAAGGAAATGGGAACACACTGAGGAGACACTTGTGGGAGCTACTGTGACTAAATCTGAGCTTCCCTACGCACAGGGAAGCAAGAGAAATGCTGCTTTCATCAAGCCCAGTTACATACTCAGAATCTGTACTACTGCGCAAATAGGCATGTCTCTTTAGGCAAAAAACTCATTTCTGACAAAGTTGCCCAAATGCTTCTGAGAAGTGTGCAACTTGTTCCCTGAGTTAGAAAACGTCGAGAAAAGGTCGTTTCTGCTAGCGCTGTGCTTCTACACATGTATTTGCTGAACGGTGAAAGCGCACAGTAATTCACTTTTCTCCCAGCAAATACACTGTTTCTAAGGAAATGGGAACACACTGAGGAGACACTTGTGGGAGCTACTGTGACTAAAACTGAGCTTCCCTACGCACAGGGAAGCAAGAGAAATGCTGATTTCATCAAGCCCAGTTACATACTCAGAATCTGTACTACTGCGCAAATAGGCATGTCTCTTTAGGCACAAAACTCATTTCTGACAACGTTGCCCAAATGCATCTCAGAAGTGTGCAACTTGTTCCCTGAGTTAGAAAACGTCGAGACACGGTCTTTTCTGCTAGCACTGTGCTTCTACACATGTACTTGCTGAACGGTGAAAGCACACAGTAATGCACTTTTCTCCCAGCAAATACACTGTTTCTAAGGAAATGGGAACACACTGAGGAGACACTTGTGGGAGCTACTGTGACTAAAACTGAGCTTCCCTACGCACAGGGAAGCAAGAGAAATGCTGATTTCATCAAGCCCAGTTACATACTCAGAATCTGTACTACTGCGCAAATAGGCATGTCTCTGTAGGCAAAAAACTCATTTCTGACAATGTTGCCCAAATGCATCTCAGAACTGTGCACCTTGTTCCCTGAGTTAGAAAACGTCGAGAAACGGTCTTTTCTGCTAGCGCTGTGCTTCTACAGATGTATTTGCTGAACGGTCAAAGCGCACAGTAATGCACTTTTCTCCCAGCAATACACTGTTTCTAAGGAAATGGGAACACACTGAGGAGACACTTGTGGGAGCTACTGTGACTAAAACTGAGCTTCCCTACACACAGGGAAGCAAGAGAAATGCTGATTTCATCAAGCCCAGTTACATACTCAGAATCTGTACTACTGCGCATATAGGCATGTGTCTTTAGGCAAAAAACTCATTTCTGACAAAGTTGCCCAAATGCACCTCATAAGTGTGCAACTTGTTCCCTGAGTTAGAAAACGTCGAGAAACGGTCGTTTCTGCTAGCGCTGTGCTTCTACACATGTATTTGCTGAACGTTGAAAGCGCACAGTAATGCACTTTTCTCCCAGCAAATACACTGTTTCTAAGGAAATGGGAACACACTGAGGAGACACTTGTGGGAGCTACTGTGACTAAAACTGAGCTTCCCTACGCACAGGGAAGCAAGAGAAATGCTGATTTCATCAAGCCCATTTACATACTCAGAATCTGTACTACTGCACAAATAGGCATGTCTCTTTAGGCAAAAAACTCATTTCTGACAAAGTTGCCCAAATGCATCTCAGAGTGTGCAACTTGTTCCTTGAGTTAGAAAACGTCGAGAAACGGTCGTTTCTGCTAGCGCTGTGCTTCTACACATGTATTTGCTGAACGGTGAATGCGCACAGTAATGTGCACTTTTCTCCCAGCAAATACACTGTTTCTAAGGAAATGGGAACACACTGAGGAGACACTTGTGGGATCTACTGTGACTAAAACTGAGCTTACCAACGCACAGGGAAGCTAAAGAAATGCTGATTTCATCAGGCCCAGTTACATACACAGAATCTGTACTACTGCATAAATAGGCATGTTTCTTTAGGCAAAAAACACATTTCTGAAAAAGTTTCCCAAATGCATCTCAGAAGTGTGCAACTTGTTCCCTGATTTAGAAAACGTCGAGAAACGGTCGTTTCTGCTAGCGCTGTACTTCTAAACATGTATTTGCTGAACGGTGAAAGCGCACAGTAATGCACTTTTCTCCCAGCAAATACACTGTTTCTAAGGAAATGGGAACACACTGAGGAGACACTTGTGGGAGCTACTGTGACTAAAACTGAGCTTCCCTACGCACAGGGAAGCAAGAGAAATGCTGATTTCATCCAGCCCAGTTACATACTCAGAATCTGTACTACTGCGCAAATAGGCATGTCTCTTTAGGCAAAAAACTCATTTCTGACAAAGTTGCCCAAATGCATCTCAGAGTGTGCAACTTGTTCCCTGAGTTAGAAAACGTCGAGAATCGGTCGTTTCTGCTAGCGCTGTGCTTCTACACATGTATTTGCTGAACGGTGAAAGCGCACAGTAATGTGCACTTTTCTCCCAGCAAATACACTGTTTCTAAGGAAATGGGAACACACTGAGGAGACACTTGTGGGATCTACTGTGACTAAAACTGAGCTTACCAACGCACAGGGAAGCTAAAGAAATGCTGATTTCATCAGGCCCAGTTACATACGCAGAATCTGTACTACTGCGTAAATAGGCATGTTTCTTTAGGCAAAAAACACATTTCTGACAAAGTTTCCCAAATGCATCTCAGAAGTGTGCAACTTGTTCCCTGAGTTAGAAAACGTCGAGAAACGGTCGTTTCTGCTAGCGCTGTGCTTCTACACATGTATTTGCTGAACGGTGAAAGCGCACAGTAATGCACTTTTCTCCCAGCAAATACACTGTTTCTAAGGAAATGGGAACACACTGAGGAGACACTTGTGGGAGCTACTGTGACTAAAACTGAGCTTCCCTACGCACAGGGAAGCAAGAGAAATGCTGATTTCATCAAGCCCAGTTACATACTCAGAATCTGTACTACTGCACAAATAGGCATGTCTCTTTAGGCAAAAAACTCATTTCTGACAAAGTTGCCCAAATGCATCTCAGAGTGTGCAACTTGTTCCCTGAGTTAGAAAACGTCGAGAAACGGTCGTTTCTGCTAGCGCTGTGCTTCTACACATGTATTTGCTGAACGGTGAATGCGCACAGTAATGTGCACTTTTCTCCCAGCAAATACACTGTTTCTAAGGAAATGGGAACACACTGAGGAGACACTTGTGGGATCTACTGTGACTAAAACTGAGCTTACCAACGCACAGGGAAGCTAAAGAAATGCTGATTTCATCATGCCCAGTTACATACACAGAATCTGTACTACTGCGTAAATAGGCATGTTTCTTTAGGCAAAAAACACATTTCTGAAAAAGTTTCCCAAATGCATCTCAGAAGTGTGCAACTTGTTCCCTGATTTAGAAAACGTCGAGAAACGGTCGTTTCTGCTAGCGCTGTGCTTCTACACATGTATTTGCTGAACGGTGAAAGCGCACAGTAATGCACTTTTCTCCCAGCAAATACACTGTTTCTAAGGAAATGGGAACACACTGAGGAGACACTTGTGGGAGCTACAGTGACTAAAACTGATCTTCCCTACGCACAGGGAAGCAAGAGAAATGCTGATTTCATCAAGCCCAGTTACATACTCAGAATCTGTACTACTGCGAAAATAGGCATGTCTCTGTAGGCAAAAAACTCATTTCTGACAAAGTTGCCCAAATGCATCTCAGAAGTGTGCAACTTGTTCCCTGAGTTAGAAAACGTCGAGAAACGGTCGTTTCTGCTAGCGCTGTGCTTCTACACATGTATTTGCTGAACGGTGAAAGCGCACAGTAATGTGCACTTTTCTCCCAGCAAATACACTGTTTCTAAGGAAATGGGAACACAGTGAGGAGACACTTGTGGGATCTACTGTGACTAAAACTGAGCTTACCAACGCACAGGGAAGCAAAAGAAATGCTGATTTCATCAGGCCCAGTTACATACGCAGAATCTGTACTACTGCGTAAATAGGCATGTTTCTTTAGGCAAAAAACACATTTCTGACAAAGTTTCCCAAATGCATCTCAGAAGTGTGCAACTTGTTCCCTGAGTTAGAAAACGTCGAGAAACGGTCGTTTCTGCTAGCGCTGTGCTTTTACACATGTATTTGCTGAACGGTGAAAGCGCACAGTAATGCACTTTTCTCCCAGCAAATACACTGTTTCTAAGGAAATGGGAACACACTGAGGAGACACTTGTGGGAGCTACTGTGACTAAAACTGAGCTTCCCTACGCACAGGGAAGCAAGAGAAATGCTGATTTCATCAAGCCCAGTTACATATTCAGAATCTGTACTACTGCGCAAATAGGCATGTCTCTTTAGGCAAAAAACTCATTTCTGACAAAGTTGCCCAAATGCATCTCAGAAGTGTGCAACTTGTTCCCTGAGTTAGAAAACGTCGAGAAACGGTCGTTTCTGCTAGCGCTGTGCTTCTACACATGTATTTGCTGAAATGTGAAAGCGCACAGTAATACACTTTTCTCCCAGCAAATACACTGTTTCTAAGGAAATGGGAACACACTGAGGAGACACTTGTGGGAGCTACAGTGACTAAAACTGAGCTTCCCTACGCACAGGGAAGCAAGAGAAATGCTGATTTCATCAAGCCCAGTTACATACTCAGAATCTGTACTACTGCACAAATAGGCATGTCTCTTTAGGCAAAAAACTCATTTCTGACAAAGTTGCCCAAATGCATCTCAGAGTGTGCAACTTGTTCCCTGAGTTAGAAAACGTCGAGAAACGGTCGTTTCTGCTAGCGCTGTGCTTCTACACATGTATTTGCTGAACGGTGAATGCGCACAGTAATGTGCACTTTTCTCCCAGCAAATACACTGTTTCTAAGGAAATGGGAACACACTGAGGAGACACTTGTGGGATCTACTGTGACTAAAACTGAGCTTACCAACGCACAGGGAAGCTAAAGAAATGCTGATTTCATCAGGCCCAGTTACATACACAGAATCTGTACTACTGCGTAAATAGGCATGTTTCTTTAGGCAAAAAACACATTTCTGAAAAAGTTTCCCAAATGCATCTCAGAAGTGTGCAACTTGTTCCCTGATTTAGAAAACGTCGAGAAACGGTCGTTTCTGCTAGCGCTGTGCTTCTACACATGTATTTGCTGAACGGTGAAAGCGCACAGTAATGCACTTTTCTCCCAGCAAATACACTGTTTCTAAGGAAATGGGAACACACTGAGGAGACACTTGTGGGAGCTACAGTGACTAAAACTGAGCTTCCCTACGCACAGGGAAGCAAGAGAAATGCTGATTTCATCAAGCCCAGTTACATACTCAGAATCTGTACTACTGCGAAAATAGGCATGTCTCTGTAGGCAAAAAACTCATTTCTGACAAAGTTGCCCAAATGCATCTCAGAAGTGTGCAACTTGTTCCCTGAGTTAGAAAACGTCGAGAAACGGTCGTTTCTGCTAGCGCTGTGCTTCTACACATGTATTTGCTGAACGGTGAAAGCGCACAGTAATGTGCACTTTTCTCCCAGCAAATACACTGTTTCTAAGGAAATGGGAACACACTGAGGAGACACTTGTGGGATCTACTGTGACTAAAACTGAGCTTACCAACGCACAGGGAAGCAAAAGAAATGCTGATTTCATCAGGCCCAGTTACATACGCAGAATCTGTACTACTGCGTAAATAGGCATGTTTCTTTAGGCAAAAAACACATTTCTGACAAAGTTTCCCAAATGCATCTCAGAAGTGTGCAACTTGTTCCCTGAGTTAGAAAACGTCGAGAAACGGTCGTTTCTGCTAGCGCTGTGCTTTTACACATGTATTTGCTGAACGGTGAAAGCGCACAGTAATGCACTTTTCTCCCAGCAAATACACTGTTTCTAAGGAAATGGGAACACACTGAGGAGACACTTGTGGGAGCTACTGTGACTAAAACTGAGCTTCCCTACGCACAGGGAAGCAAGAGAAATGCTGATTTCATCAAGCCCAGTTACATATTCAGAATCTGTACTACTGCGCAAATAGGCATGTCTCTTTAGGCAAAAAACTCATTTCTGACAAAGTTGCCCAAATGCATCTCAGAAGTGTGCAACTTGTTCCCTGAGTTAGAAAACGTCGAGAAACGGTCGTTTCTGCTAGCGCTGTGCTTCTACACATGTATTTGCTGAAATGTGAAAGCGCACAGTAATGCACTTTTCTCCCAGCAAATACACTGTTTCTAAGGAAATGGGAACACACTGAGGAGACACTTGTGGGAGCTACAGTGACTAAAACTGAGCTTCCCTACGCACAGGGAAGCAAGAGAAATGCTGATTTCATCAAGCCCAGTTACATACCCAGAATCTGTACTACTGCGAAAATAGGCATGTCTCTGTAGGCAAAAAACTCATTTCTGACAAAGTTGCCCAAATGCATCTCAGAAGTGTGCAACTTGTTCCCTGAGTTAGAAAACGTCGAGAAACGGTCATTTCTGCTAGCGCTGTGCTTCTACACATGTATTTGCTGAACGGTGAAAGCGGACAGTAATGCACTTTTCTCCCAGCAAATACACTGTTTCTGAGGAAATGGGAACACACTGAGGAGACACTTGTGGGAGCTACTGTGACTAAAACTGAGCTTCCCTACGAACAGGGAAGCAAGAGAAATGCTGATTTCATCAAGCCCAGTTACATACTCAGAATCTGTACTACTGCGCAAAAAGGCATGTCTCTGTAGGCAAAAAACTCATTTCTGACAAAGTTGCCCAAGGCATCTCAGAAGTGTGCAATTTGTTCCCTGAGTTAGAAAACGTCGAGAAATGTTCGTTTCTGCTAGCGCTGTGCTTCTACACATGTATTTGCTGAACGGTGAAAGCGCACAGTAATGCACTTTTCTCCCAGGAAATACACTGTTTCTAAGGAAATGGGAACACACTGAGGAGACACTTGTGGGAGCTACAGTGACTAAAACTGAGCTTCCCTACGCACAGGGAAGCAAGAGAAATGCTGATTTCATCAAGCCCAGTTACATACTCAGAATCTGTACTACTGTGCAAATAGGCATGTCTCTTTAGGCAAAAAACTCATTTCTGACAAAGTTGCCCAAATGCATCTCAGAAGTGTGCAACTTGTACCCTGAGTTAGAAAACGTCGAGAAATGTTCGTTTCTGCTAGCGCTGTGCTTCTACACATGTATTTGCTGAACGGTGAAAGCGCACAGTAATGCACTTTTCTCCCAGGAAATACACTGTTTCTAAGGAAATGGGAACACACTGAGGAGACACTTGTGGGAGCTACTGTGACTAAAACTGAGCTTCCCTACGCACAGGGAAGCAAGAGAAATGCTGATTTCATCAAGCCCAGTTACATACTCAGAATCTGTACTACTGCGCAAATAGGCATGTCTCTTTAGCCAAAAAACTCATTTCTGACAAAGTTGCCCAAATGCATCTCAGAAGTGTGCAACATGTTTCCTGAGTTAGAAAACGTCGAGAAACGTTCGTTTCTGCTAGCGCTGTTCTTCTACACATGTATTTTCTGAACGGTGAAAGCACACTGTAACGCACTTTTCTCCCAGCTAATACACTGTTTCTAAGGAACTGGGAACACACTGAGGAGACACTTGTGGGAGCTACTGTGACTAAAACTGAGCTTCCCTACGCACAGGGAAGCAAGAGAAATGCTGATTTCATCAATCCCAGTTACATACTCAGAATCTGTACTACTGCGCAAATAGGCATGTCTCTTTAGGCAAAAAACTCATTTCTGACAAAGTGGCCCAAATGCATCTCAGAAGTGTGCAACTTGTTCCGTGAGTTAGAAAACGTCGAGAAACGGTCGTTTCTGCTAGCGCTGTGCTTCTACACATGTATTTGCTGAACTGTGAAAGTGCACAGTAATGCACTTTTCTCCCAGCAAATACACTGTTTCTAAGGAAATGGGAACACACTGAGGAGACACTTGTGGGAGCTACTGTGACTAAACCTGAGCTTCCCTACGCACAGGGAAGCAAGAGAAATGCTGATTTCGTCAAGCCCAGTTACATACTCAGAATCTGTACTACTGCGCAATTAGGCATGTCTCTTTAGGCAAAAAACTCATTTCTGACAAACTTGCCCAAATGCACCTCATAAGTGTGCAAATTGTTCCCTGAGTTAGAAATGGTCGAGAAACGTTAGTTTCTGCTAGCGCTGTGCTTCTACACATGTATTTGCTGAACGGTGAAAGCGCACAGTAATGCACTTTTCTCCCAGCAAATACACTGTTTCTAAGGAAATGGGAACACACTGAGGAGACACTTGTGGGAGCTACTGTGACTAAAACTGAGCTTCCCTACGCACAGGGAAGCAAGATAAATGCTGATTTCATCAAGCCCAGTTACATACTCAGAATCTGTACTACTGCGAATATAGGCATGTGTCTCTAGGCAAAAAACTCATTTCTGACAAAGTTGCCCAAATGCATCTCAGAAGTGTGCAACTTGTTCCCTGAGTTAGAAAACGTCGAGAAACGTTCGTTTCTGCTAGCCCTGTGCTTCTACACATGTTTTTGCTGAACGGTGAATGCTCACAGTAATGCACTTTTCTCCCAGCAAATACACTGTTTCTAAGGCAATGGGAACACACTGAGGAGACACTTGTGGGAGCTACTGTGACTAAAACTGAGCTTCCCTACCCACAGGGAAGCAAGAGAAATGCTGATTTCATCAAGCCCAGTTACATACTCAGAATCTGTACTACTGTGCAAAAAGGCATGTCTCTGTAGGCAAAAAACTCATTTCTGACCAAGTTGCCCAAGGCATCTCAGAAGTGTGCAACTTGTTCCCTGAGTTAGAAAACGTCGAGAAATGTTCGTTTCTGCTAGCGCTGTGCTTCTACACATGTATTTGCTGAACGGTGAAAGCGCACAGTAATGCACTTTTCTCCCAATAAATACCGTGATTCTAAGGAAATGGGAACACACTGAGGAGACACTTGTTGGAGCTACTGTGACTAAAACTGAGCTTCCCTACCCACAGGGAAGCAAGAGAAATGCTGATTTCATCAAGCCCAGTTACATACTCAGAATCTGTACTACTGCGAATATAGGCATGTGTCTGTAGGCAAAAAACTCATTTCTGACAAAGTTGCCCAAATGCATCTCAGAAGTGTGCAACTTGTTCCCTGAGTTAGAAAACGTCGAGAAACGGACATTTCTTCTAGCGCTGTGCTTCTACACATGTATTTGCTTAACGGTGAAAGCAGACAGTAATGCACTTTTCTCCCAGCAAATACACTGTTTCTAAGGAAATGGGAACACACTGAGGAGACACTTGTGGGAGCTACTGTGACTAAAACTGAGCTTCCCTACCCACAGGGAAGCAAGAGAAATGCTGATTTCATCAAGCCCAGTTACATACTCAGAATCTGTACTACTGTGCAAAAAGGCATGTCTCTGTAGGCAAAAAACTCATTTCTGACCAAGTTGCCCAAGGCATCTCAGAAGTGTGCAACTTGTTCCCTGAGTTAGAAAACGTCCAGAAATGTTCGTTTCTGCTAGCGCTGTGCTTCTACACATGTATTTGCTGAACGGTGAAAGCGCACAGTAATGCACTTTTCTCCCAGGAAATACCGTGTTTCTAAGGAAATGGGAACACACTGAGGAGACACTTGTGGGAGCTACTGTGGCTAAAACTGAGCTTCCCTACGCACAGGGAAGCAAGAGAAATGCTGATTTCATCCAGCCCAGTTACATACTCAGAATCTGTACTACTGTGCAAATAGGCATGTCTCTTTAGGCAAAAAACTCATTTCTGACAAAGTTGCCCAAATGCATCTCAGAAGTGTGCAACTTGTTCCCTGAGTTAGAAAACGTCGAGAAATGGTCGTTTCTGCTAGCGCTGTGCTTCTACACATGTATTTGCTGAACTGTGAAAGCGCACAGTAATGCACTTTTCTCCCAGCAAATACACTGTTTCTAAGGAAATGGGAACACACTGAAGAGACACTTGTGGGAGATACAGTGACTAAAACTGAGCTTCCCTACGCACAGGGAAGCAAGAGAAATGCTGATTTCATCAAGCCCAGTTACATACTCAGAATCTGTACTACTGCGAAAATAGGCATGTCTCTGTAGGCAAAAAACTCATTTCTGACAAAGTTGCCCAAATGCATCTCAGAAGTGTGCAACTTGTTCCCTGAGTTAGAAAACGTCGAGAAACGGTCATTTCTACTAGCGCTGTGCTTCTACACATGTATTTGCTGAACGGTGAAAGCGGACAGTAATGCACTTTTCTCCCAGCAAATACACTGTTTCTGAGGAAATGGGAACACACTGAGGAGACACTTGTGGGAGCTACTGTGACTAAAACTGAGCTTCCCTACGAACAGGGAAGCAAGAGAAATGCTGATTTCATCAAGCCCAGTTACATACTCAGAATCTGTACTACTGCGCAAAAAGGCATGTCTCTGTAGGCAAAAAACTCATTTCTGACAAAGTTGCCCAAGGCATCTCAGAAGTGTGCAATTTGTTCCCTGAGTTAGAAAACGTCGAGAAATGTTCGTTTCTGCTAGCGCTGTGCTTCTACACATGTATTTGCTGAACGGTGAAAGCGCACAGTAATGCACTTTTCTCCCAGGAAATACACTGTTTCTAAGGAAATGGGAACACACTGAGGAGACACTTGTGGGAGCTACAGTGACTAAAACTGAGCTTCCCTACGCACAGGGAAGCAAGAGAAATGCTGATTTCATCAAGCCCAGTTACATACTCAGAATCTGTACTACTGCGCAAATAGGCATGTCTCTTTAGGCAAAAAACTCATTTCTGACAAAGTTGCCCAAATGCATCTCAGAAGTGTGCAACTTGTACCCTGAGTTAGAAAACGTCGAGAAATGTTCGTTTCTGCTAGCGCTGTGCTTCTACACATGTATTTGCTGAACGGTGAAAGCGCACAGTAATGTTCACTTTTCTCCCAGGAAATACACTGTTTCTAAGGAAATGGGAACACACTGAGGAGACACTTGTGGGAGCTACTGTGACTAAAACTGAGCTTCCCTACGCACAGGGAAGCAAGAGAAATGCTGATTTCATCAAGCCCAGTTACATACTCAGAATCTGTACTACTGCGCAAATAGGCATGTCTCTTTAGCCAAAAAACTCATTTCTGACAAAGTTGCCCAAATGCATCTCAGAAGTGTGCAACATGTTTCCTGAGTTAGAAAACGTCGAGAAACGTTCGTTTCTGCTAGCGCTGTTCTTCTACACATGTATTTTCTGAACGGTGAAAGCACACTGTAACGCACTTTTCTCCCAGCTAATACACTGTTTCTAAGGAACTGGGAACACACTGAGGAGACACTTGTGGGAGCTACTGTGACTAAAACTGAGCTTCCCTACGCACAGGGAAGCAAGAGAAATGCTGATTTCATCAATCCCAGTTACATACTCAGAATCTGTACTACTGCGCAAATAGGCATGTCTCTTTAGGCAAAAAACTCATTTCTGACAAAGTGGCCCAAATGCATCTCAGAAGTGTGCAACTTGTTCCGTGAGTTAGAAAACGTCGAGAAACGGTCGTTTCTGCTAGCGCTGTGCTTCTACACATGTATTTGCTGAACTGTGAAAGTGCACAGTAATGCACTTTTCTCCCAGCAAATACACTGTTTCTAAGGAAATGGGAACACACTGAGGAGACACTTGTGGGAGCTACTGTGACTAAAACTGAGCTTCCCTACGCACAGGGAAGCAAGAGAAATGCTGATTTCGTCAAGCCCAGTTACATACTCAGAATCTGTACTACTGCGCAATTAGGCATGTCTCTTTAGGCAAAAAACTCATTTCTGACAAACTTGCCCAAATGCACCTCATAAGTGTGCAAATTGTTCCCTGAGTTAGAAATGGTCGAGAAACGTTAGTTTCTGCTAGCGCTGTGCTTCTACACATGTATTTGCTGAACGGTGAAAGCGCACAGTAATGCACTTTTCTCCCAGCAAATACACTGTTTCTAAGGAAATGGGAACACACTGAGGAGACACTTGTGGGAGCTACTGTGACTAAAACTGAGCTTCCCTACGCACAGGGAAGCAAGATAAATGCTGATTTCATCAAGCCCAGTTACATACTCAGAATCTGTACTACTGCGAATATAGGCATGTGTCTCTAGGCAAAAAACTCATTTCTGACAAAGTTGCCCAAATGCATCTCAGAAGTGTGCAACTTGTTCCCTGAGTTAGAAAACGTCGAGAAACGTTCGTTTCTGCTAGCCCTGTGCTTCTACACATGTTTTTGCTGAACGGTGAATGCTCACAGTAATGCACTTTTCTCCCAGCAAATACACTGTTTCTAAGGCAATGGGAACACACTGAGGAGACACTTGTGGGAGCTACTGTGACTAAAACTGAGCTTCCCTACCCACAGGGAAGCAAGAGAAATGCTGATTTCATCAAGCCCAGTTACATACTCAGAATCTGTACTACTGTGCAAAAAGGCATGTCTCTGTAGGCAAAAAACTCATTTCTGACCAAGTTGCCCAAGGCATCTCAGAAGTGTGCAACTTGTTCCCTGAGTTAGAAAACGTCGAGAAATGTTCGTTTCTGCTAGCGCTGTGCTTCTACACATGTATTTGCTGAACGGTGAAAGCGCACAGTAATGCACTTTTCTCCCAATAAATACCGTGATTCTAAGGAAATGGGAACACACTGAGGAGACACTTGTTGGAGCTACTGTGACTAAAACTGAGCTTCCCTACCCACAGGGAAGCAAGAGAAATGCTGATTTCATCAAGCCCAGTTACATACTCAGAATCTGTACTACTGCGAATATAGGCATGTGTCTGTAGGCAAAAAACTCATTTCTGACAAAGTTGCCCAAATGCATCTCAGAAGTGTGCAACTTGTTCCCTGAGTTAGAAAACGTCGAGAAACGGACATTTCTTCTAGCGCTGTGCTTCTACACATGTATTTGCTTAACGGTGAAAGCAGACAGTAATGCACTTTTCTCCCAGCAAATACACTGTTTCTAAGGAAATGGGAACACACTGAGGAGACACTTGTGGGAGCTACTGTGACTAAAACTGAGCTTCCCTACCCACAGGGAAGCAAGAGAAATGCTGATTTCATCAAGCCCAGTTACATACTCAGAATCTGTACTACTGTGCAAAAAGGCATGTCTCTGTAGGCAAAAAACTCATTTCTGACCAAGTTGCCCAAGGCATCTCAGAAGAGTGCAACTTGTTCCCTGAGTTAGAAAACGTCCAGAAATGTTCGTTTCTGCTAGCGCTGTGCTTCTACACATGTATTTGCTGAACGGTGAAAGCGCACAGTAATGCACTTTTCTCCCAGGAAATACCGTGTTTCTAAGGAAATGGGAACACACTGAGGAGACACTTGTGGGAGCTACTGTGGCTAAAACTGAGCTTCCCTACGCACAGGGAAGCAAGAGAAATGCTGATTTCATCCAGCCCAGTTACATACTCAGAATCTGTACTACTGTGCAAATAGGCATGTCTCTTTAGGCAAAAAACTCATTTCTGACAAAGTTGCCCAAATGCATCTCAGAAGTGTGCAACTTGTTCCCTGATTTAGAAAACGTCGAGAAATGGTCGTTTCTGCTAGCGCTGTGCTTCTACACATGTATTTGCTGAACTGTGAAAGCGCACAGTAATGCACTTTTCTCCCAGCAAATACACTGTTTCTAAGGAAATGGGAACACACTGAAGAGACACTTGTGGGAGATACAGTGACTAAAACTGAGCTTCCCTACGCACAGGGAAGCAAGAGAAATGCTGATTTCATCAAGCCCAGTTACATACTCAGAATCTATACTACTGCGCAAACAGGCATGTCTCTGTAGGCAAACAACTCATTTCTGACCAAGTTGCCCAAGGCATCTCAGAAGTGTGCAACTTGTTCCCTGAGTTAGAAAACGTCGAGAAATGTTCGTTTCTGCTAGCGCTGTGCTTCTACACATGTATTTGCTGAACGGTGAAAGCGCACAGTAATGCACTTTTCTCCCAGGAAATACCGTGTTTCTAAGGAAATGGGAACACACTGAGGAGACACTTGTGGGAGCTACTGTGACTAAAACTGAGCTTCCCTACCCACAGGGAAGCAAGAGAAATGCTGATTTCATCAAGCCCAGTTACATACTCAGAATCTGTACTACTGCGAATATAGGCATGTGTCTGTAGGCAAAAAACTCATTTCTGACAAAGTTGCCCAAATGCATCTCAGAAGTGTGCAACTTGTTCCCTGAGTTAGAAAACGTCGAGAAACGGACATTTCTTCTAGCGCTGTGCTTCTACACATGTATTTGCTTAACGGTGAAAGCAGACAGTAATGCACTTTTCTCCCAGCAAATACACTGTTTCTAAGGAAATGGGAACACACTGAGGAGACACTTGTGGGAGCTACTGTGACTAAAACTGAGCTTCCCTACCCACAGGGAAGCAAGAGAAATGCTGATTTCATCAAGCCCAGTTACATACTCAGAATCTGTACTACTGTGCAAAAAGGCATGTCTCTGTAGGCAAAAAACTCATTTCTGACCAAGTTGCCCAAGGCATCTCAGAAGTGTGCAACTTGTTCCCTGAGTTAGAAAACGTCGAGAAACATTCGTTTCTGCTAGCGCTGTGCTTCTACACATGTATTTGCTGAACGGTGAAAGCGCACAGTAATGTGCACTTTTCTCCCAGGAAATACACTGTTTCCAAGGAAATGGGAACACACTGAGGAGACACTTGTGGGAGCTACTGTGACTAAAACTGAGCTTCCCTACGCACAGGGAAGCAAGAGAAATGCTGATTTCATCCAGCCTAGTTACATACTCAGAATCTGTACTACTGTGCAAATAGGCATGTCTCTTTAGGCAAAAAACTCATTCCTGACAAAGTTGCCCAAATGAATCTCAGAAGTGTGCAACTTGTTCCCTGAGTTAGAAAACGTCGAGAAACGGTCATTTCTGCTAGCGCTGTGCTTCTACACATGTATTTGCTGAACGGTGAAAGCGGACAGTAATGCACTTTTCTCCCAGCAAATACACTGTTTCTGAGGAAATGGGAACACACTGAGGAGACACTTGTGGGAACTACTGTGACTAAAACTGAGCTTCCCTACGAACAGGGAAGCAAGAGAAATGCTGATTTCATCAAGCCCAGTTACATACTCAGAATCTGTACTACTGCGCAAAAAGGCATGTCTCTGTAGGCAAAAAACTCATTTCTGACAAAGTTGCCCAAGGCATCTCAGAAGTGTGCAATTTGTTCCCTGAGTTAGAAAACGTCGAGAAATGTTCGTTTCTGCTAGCGCTGTGCTTCTACACATGTATTTGCTGAACGGTGAAAGCGCACAGTAATGCACTTTTCTCCCAGGAAATACACTGTTTCTAAGGAAATGGGAACACACTGAGGAGACACTTGTGGGAGCTACAGTGACTAAAACTGAGCTTCCCTACGCACAGGGAAGCAAGAGAAATGCTGATTTCATCAAGCCCAGTTACATACTCAGAATCTGTCCTACTGCGCAATTAGGCATGTCTCTTTAGGCAAAAAACTCATTTCTGACAAAGTTGCCCAAATGCATCTCAGAAGTGTGCAACATGTTTCCTGAGTTAGAAAACGTCGAGAAACGTTCGTTTCTGCTAGCGCTGTTCTTCTACACATGTATTTTCTGAACGGTGAAAGCACACTGTAACGCACTTTTCTCCCAGCTAATACACTGTTTCTAAGGAACTGGGAACACACTGAGGAGACACTTGTGGGAGCTACTGTGACTAAAACTGAGCTTCCCTACGCACAGGGAAGCAAGAGAAATGCTGATTTCATCAATCCCAGTTACATACTCAGAATCTGTACTACTGCGCAAATAGGCATGTCTCTTTAGGCAAAAAACTCATTTCTGACAAAGTGGCCCAAATGCATCTCAGAAGTGTGCAACTTGTTCCGTGAGTTAGAAAACGTAGAGAAACGGTCGTTTCTGCTAGCGCTGTGCTTCTACACATGTATTTGCTGAACTGTGAAAGTGCACAGTAATGCACTTTTCTCCCAGCAAATACACTGTTTCTAAGGAAATGGGAACACACTGAGGAGACACTTGTGGGAGCTACTGTGACTAAAACTGAGCTTCCCTACGCACAGGGAAGCAAGAGAAATGCTGATTTCGTCAAGCCCAGTTACATACTCAGAATCTGTACTACTGCGCAATTAGGCATGTCTCTTTAGGCAAAAAACTCATTTCTGACAAACTTGCCCAAATGCACCTCATAAGTGTGCAAATTGTTCCCTGAGTTAGAAATGGTCGAGAAACGTTAGTTTCTGCTAGCGCTGTGCTTCTACACATGTATTTGCTGAACGGTGAAAGCGCACAGTAATGCACTTTTCTCCCAGCAAATACACTGTTTCTAAGGAAATGGGAACACACTGAGGAGACACTTGTGGGAGCTACTGTGACTAAAACTGAGCTTCCCTACGCACAGGGAAGCAAGATAAATGCTGATTTCATCAAGCCCAGTTACATACTCAGAATCTGTACTACTGCGAATATAGGCATGTGTCTGTAGGCAAAAAACTCATTTCTGACAAAGTTGCCCAAATGCATCTCAGAAGTGTGCAACTTGTTCCCTGAGTTAGAAAACGTCGAGAAACGTTCGTTTCTGCTAGCCCTGTGCTTCTACACATGTTTTTGCTGAACGGTGAATGCTCACAGTAATGCACTTTTCTCCCAGCAAATACACTGTTTCTAAGGCAATGGGAACACACTGAGGAGACACTTGTGGGAGCTACTGTGACTAAAACTGAGCTTCCCTACCCACAGGGAAGCAAGAGAAATGCTGATTTCATCAAGCCCAGTTACATACTCAGAATCTGTACTACTGTGCAAAAAGGCATGTCTCTGTAGGCAAAAAACTCATTTCTGACCAAGTTGCCCAAGGCATCTCAGAAGTGTGCAACTTGTTCCCTGAGTTAGAAAACGTCGAGAAATGTTCGTTTCTGCTAGCGCTGTGCTTCTACACATGTATTTGCTGAACGGTGAAAGCGCACAGTAATGCACTTTTCTCCCAATAAATACCGTGATTCTAAGGAAATGGGAACACACTGAGGAGACACTTGTTGGAGCTACTGTGACTAAAACTGAGCTTCCCTACCCACAGGGAAGCAAGAGAAATGCTGATTTCATCAAGCCCAGTTACATACTCAGAATCTGTACTACTGCGAATATAGGCATGTGTCTGTAGGCAAAAAACTCATTTCTGACAAAGTTGCCCAAATGCATCTCAGAAGTGTGCAACTTGTTCCCTGAGTTAGAAAACGTCGAGAAACGGACATTTCTTCTAGCGCTGTGCTTCTAAACATGTATTGGCTTAACGGTGAAAGCAGACAGTAATGCACTTTTCTCCCAGCAAATACACTGTTTCTAAGGAAATGGGAACACACTGAGGAGACACTTGTGGGAGCTACTGTGACTAAAACTGAGCTTCCCTACCCACAGGGAAGCAAGAGAAATGCTGATTTCATCAAGCCCAGTTACATACTCAGAATCTGTACTACTGTGCAAAAAGGCATGTCTCTGTAGGCAAAAAACTCATTTCTGACCAAGTTGCCCAAGGCATCTCAGAAGTGTGCAACTTGTTCCCTGAGTTAGAAAACGTCCAGAAATGTTCGTTTCTGCTAGCGCTGTGCTTCTACACATGTATTTGCTGAACGGTGAAAGCGCACAGTAATGCACTTTTCTCCCAGGAAATACCGTGTTTCTAAGGAAATGGGAACACACTGAGGAGACACTTGTGGGAGCTACTGTGGCTAAAACTGAGATTCCCTACGCACAGGGAAGCAAGAGAAATGCTGATTTCATCCAGCCCAGTTACATACTCAGAATCTGTACTACTGTGCAAATAGGCATGTCTCTTTAGGCAAAAAACTCATTTCTGACAAAGTTGCCCAAATGCATCTCAGAAGTGTGCAACTTGTTCCCTGAGTTAGAAAACGTCGAGAAACGGTCGTTTCTGCTAGCGCTGTGCTTCTACACATGTATTTGCTGAACTGTGAAAGCGCACAGTAATGCACTTTTCTCCCAGCAAATACACTGTTTCTAAGGAAATGGGAACACACTGAAGAGACACTTGTGGGAGATACAGTGACTAAAACTGAGCTTCCCTACGCACAGGGAAGCAAGAGAAATGCTGATTTCATCAAGCCCAGTTACATACTCAGAATCTATACTACTGCGCAAACAGGCATGTCTCTGTAGGCAAACAACTCATTTCTGACAAAGTTGCCCAAATGCATCTCAGAAGTGTGCAACTTGTTCCCTGATTTAGAAAGCTTCGAGAAACGTTCATTTCTGCTAGCGCTGTGCTTCTACACATGTCTTTGCTGAACGGGGAAAGCGGACAGTAATGCACTTCTCTCCCTGCAAATACACTGTTTCTAAGGCAATGGGAACACACTAAGGAGACACTTGTGGGAGCTACTGTGACTAAAACTGAGCTTCCCTACCCACAGGGAAGCAAGAGAAATGCTGATTTCATCAAGCCCAGTTACATACTCAGAATCTGTACTACTGTGCAAAAAGGCATGTCTCTGTAGGCAAAAAACTCATTTCTGACCAAGTTGCCCAAGGCATCTCAGAAGTGTGCAACTTGTTCCCTGAGTTAGAAAACGTCGAGAAATGTTCGTTTCTGCTAGCGCTGTGCTTCTACACATGTATTTGCTGAACGGTGAAAGCGCACAGTAATGCACTTTTCTCCCAGGAAATACCGTGTTTCTAAGGAAATGGGAACACACTGAGGAGACACTTGTGGGAGCTACTGTGACTAAAACTGAGCTTCCCTACCCACAGGGAAGCAAGAGAAATGCTGATTTCATCAAGCCCAGTTACATACTCAGAATCTGTACTACTGCGAATATAGGCATGTGTCTGTAGGCAAAAAACTCATTTCTGACAAAGTTGCCCAAATGTATCTCAGAAGTGTGCAACTTGTTCCCTGAGTTAGAAAACGTCGAGAAACGGACATTTCTTCTAGCGCTGTGCTTCTACACATGTATTTGCTTAACGGTGAAAGCAGACAGTAATGCACTTTTCTCCCAGCAAATACACTGTTTCTAAGGAAATGGGAACACACTGAGGAGACACTTGTGGGAGCTACTGTAACTAAAACTGAGCTTCCCTACCCACAGGGAAGCAAGAGAAATGCTGATTTCATCAAGCCCAGTTACATACTCAGAATCTGTACTACTGTGCAAAAAGGCATGTCTCTGTAGGCAAAAAACTCATTTCTGACCAAGTTGCCCAAGGCATCTCAGAAGTGTGCAACTTGTTCCCTGAGTTAGAAAACATCGAGAAACATTCGTTTCTGCTAGCGCTGTGCTTCTACACATGTATTTGCTGAACGGTGAAAGCGCACAGTAATGTGCACTTTTCTCCCAGGAAATACACTGTTTCCAAGGAAATGGGAACACACTGAGGAGACACTTGTGGGAGCTACTGTGACTAAAACTGAGCTTCCCTACGCACAGGGAAGCAAGAGAAATGCTGATTTCATCCAGCCTAGTTACATACTCAGAATCTGTACTACTGTGCAAATAGGCATGTCTCTTTAGGCAAAAAACTCATTCCTGACAAAGTTGCCCAAATGAATCTCAGAAGTGTGCAACTTGTTCCCTGAGTTAGAAAACGTCGAGAAACTGTCGTTTCTGCTAGCGCTGTGCTTCTACACATGTATTTGCTGAACGGTGAAAGCGCACAGTAATGCACTTTTCTCCCAGCAAATACACTGTTTCTAAGGAAATGGGAACACACTGAGGAGACACTTGTGGGAGCTACAGTGACTAAAACTGAGCTTCCCTACGCACAGGGAAGCAAGAGAAATGCTGATTTCATCAAGCCCAGTTACATACTCAGAATCTGTACTACTGTGCAAAAAGGCATGTCTCTGTAGGCAAAAAACTCATTTCTGACCAAGTTGCCCAAGGCATCTCAGAAGTGTGCAACTTGTTCCCTGAGTTAGAAAACGTCGAGAAATGTTCGTTTCTGCTAGCGCTGTGCTTCTACACATGTATTTGCTGAACGGTGAAAGCGCACAGTAATGCACTTTTCTCCCAGGAAATACCGTGTTTCTAAGGAAATGGGAACACACTGAGGAGACACTTGTGGGAGCTACTGTGGCTAAAACTGAGCTTCCCTACGCACAGGGAAGCAAGAGAAATGCTGATTTCATCCAGCCCAGTTACCTACTCAGAATCTGTACTACTGTGCAAATAGGCATGTCTCTTTAGGCAAAAAACTCATTTCTGACAAAGTTGCCCAAATGCATCTCAGAAGTGTGCAACTTGTTCCCTGAGTTAGAAAACTTCGAGAAACGGTCGTTTCTGCTAGCGCTGTGCTTCTACACATGTATTTGCTGAACGGTGAAAGCGGACAGTAATGCACTTTTCTCCCTGCAAATACACTGTTTCTAAGGAAATGGGAACACACTGAGGAGACACTTGTGGGAGCTACAGTGACTAAAACTGAGCTTCCCTACGCACAGGGAAGCAAGAGAAATGCTGATTTCATCAAGCCCAGTTACATATTCAGAATCTGTACTACTGCGCAAACAGGCATGTCCCTTTAGGCAAAAAACTCATTTCTGACAAAGTTGCCCAAATGCATCTCAGAAGTGTGCCACTTGTTCCCTGAGTTAGAAAACGTCGAGAAACATTCGTTTCTGCTAGCGCTGTGCTTCTACACATGTATTTGCTGAACGGTGAAATCGCACAGTAATGTGCACTTTTCTCCCAGGAAATACACTGTTTCTAAGGAAATGGGAACACACTGAGGAGACACTTGTGGGAGCTACTGTGACTAAAACTGAGCTTCCCTACGCACAGGGAAGCAAGAGAAATGCTGATTTCATCAAGCCCAGTTACATATTCAGAATCTGTACTACTGCGCAAACAGGCATGTCTCTTTAGGCAAAAAACTCATTTCTGACAAAGTTGCCCAAATGCATCTCAGAAGTGTGCAACTTGTTCCCTGAGTTAGAAAACGTCGAGAAACATTCGTTTCTGCTAGCACTGTGCTTCTACACATGTATTTGCTGAACGGTGAAATCGCACAGTAATGTGCACTTTTCTCCCAGGAAATACACTGTTTCTAAGGAAATGGGAACACACTGAGGAGACACTTGTGGGAGCTACTGTGACTAAAACTGAGCTTCCCTACGCACAGGGAAGCAAGAGAAATGCTGATTTCATCCAGCCCCGTTACATACTCAGAATCTGTACTACTGTGCAAATAGGCATGTCTCTTTAGGCAAAAAACTCATTCCTGACAAAGTTGCCCAAATGAATCTCAGAAGTGTGCAACTTGTTCCCTGAGTTAGAAAACGTCGAGAAACGGTCGTTTCTGCTAGCGCTGTGCTTCTACACATGTATTTGCTGAACGGTGAAAGCGCACAGTAATGCACTTTCTCCCAGCAAATACACTGTTTCTAAGGAAATGGGAACACACTGAGGAGACACTTGTGGGAGCTACAGTGACTAAAACTGAGCTTCCCTACGCACAGGGAAGCAAGAGAAATGCTGATTTCATCAAGCCCAGTTACATACTCAGAATCTGTACTACTGCGCAAACAGGCATGTCTCTGTAGGCAAACAACTCATTTCTGACAAAGTTGCCCAAATGCATCTCAGAAGTGTGCAACTTGTTCCCTGAGTTAGAAAGCGTCGAGAAACGGTCATTTCTGCTAGCGCTGTGCTTCTACAGATGTCTTTGCTGAACGGGGAAAGCGGACAGTAATGCACTTTTCTCCCTGCAAATACACTGTTTCTAAGGAAATGGGAACACACTGAGGAGACACTTGTGGGAGCTACTGTGACTAAAACTGAGCTTCCCTACGCAGAGGGAAGCAAGAGAAATGCTGATTTCATCAAGCCCAGTTAAATATTCAGCATCTGTACTACTGAGCAAACAGGCATGTCTCTTTAGGCAAAAAACACATTTCTGACAAAGTTGCCCAAGGCATCTCAGAAGTGTGCAACTTGTTCCCTGAGTTAGAAAACGTCGAGAAATGTTCGTTTCTGCTAGCGCTGTGCTTCTACACATTTATTTGCTGAACGGTGAAAGCGCACAGTAATGCACTTTTCTCCCAGGAAATACACTGTTTCTAAGGAAATGATAACACACTGAGGAGACACTTGTGGGAGCTACTGTGAATAAAACTGAGCTTCCCTACGCACAGGGAAGCAAGAGAAATGCTGATTTCATCAAGCCCAGTTACATACTCAGAATCTGTACTACTGCGCAAATAGGCATGTCTCTTTAGGCAAAAAACTCATTTCTGACAAAGTTGCCCAAATGCATCTCAGAAGTGTGCAACTTGTTCCCTGAGTTAGAAAACGTCGAGAAACGGTCGTTCTGCTAGCGCTGTGCTTCTACACATGTATTTGCTGAACGGTGAAAGCGCACAGTAATGTGCACTTTTCTCCCAGGAAATACACTGTTTCTAAGGAAATGGGAACACACTGAGGAGACACTTGTGGGAGCTACTGTGACTAAAACTGAGCTTCCCTAGGCACAGGGAAGCAAGAGAAATGCTGATTTCATCAAGCCCAGTTACATATTCAGAATCTGTACTACTGCGCAAACAGGCATGTCCCTTTAGGCAAAAAACTCATTTCTGACAAAGTTGCCCAAATGCATCTCAGAAGTGTGCAACTTGTTCTCTAAGTTAGAAAACGTCGAGAAATGGTCTTCTCTGCCAGCGCTGTACTTCTACACATGTACTTGCTGAACAGTGAAAGCGCACTGTAATGCACTTTTCTCCCAGCAAATACACTGTTTCTAAGGAAATGGGAAAAAACTGAGAAGACTCTTGTGCGAGCTACTGTGACTAAAACTGAGCTTCCCTACGCACAGGGAAGCAAGCGAAATGCTGATTTCATCAAGCCCAATTATATATTCAGAATCTGTACTACTGCGCAAATAGGCATGTCTCTGTAGGCAAAAAACTCATTTCTGACAAAGTTGCCCAAATGCATCTCAGAAGTGTGCAACTTGTTCCCTGAGTTAGAAAACGTCGAGAAGCGTTCGTTTCTGCTAGCGCTGTGCTTCTACACATGTATTTGCTGAACGGTGAAAGCGCACAGTAATGCACTTTTCTCCCAGCAAATACACTGCTTCTAAGGAAATGGGAACACACTGAGGAGACACTTGTGGGAGCTACTGTGACTAAAACTGAGCTTCCCTATGCACAGGGAAGCAAGAGAAATGCTGATTTCATCAAGCCCAGTTACATACTCAGAATCTATACTACTGCGCAAACAGGCATGTCTCTGTAGGCAAACAACTCATTTCTGACAAAGTTGCCCAAATGCATCTCAGAAGTGTGCAACTTGTTCCCTGAGTTAGAAAGCGTCGAGAAACGGTCATTTCTGCTAGCGCTGTGCTTCTACACATGTCTTTGCTGAACGGGGAAAGCGGACAGTAATGCACTTTTCTCCCTGCAAATACACTGTTTCTAAAGAAATGGGAACACACTGAGGAGACACTTGTGGGAGCTACTGTGACTAAAACTGAGCTTCCCTAGGCACAGGGAAGCAAGAGAAATGCTGATTTCATCAAGCCCAGTTACATATTCAGAATCTGTACTACTGCGCAAACAGGCATGTCCCTTTAGGCAAAAAACTCATTTCTGACAAAGTTGCCCAAATGCATCTCAGAAGTGTGCCACTTGTTCCCTGAGTTAGAAAACGTCGAGAAACATTCGTTTCTGCTAGCGCTGTGCTTCTACACATGTATTTGCTGAACGGTGAAAGCGCACAGTAATGTGCACTTTTCTCCCAGGAAATACACTGTTTCTAAGGAAATGGGAACACACTGAGGAGACACTTGTGGGAGCTACTGTGACTAAAACTGAGCTTCCCTACGCACAGGGAAGCAAGAGAAATGCTGATTTCATCAAGCCCAGTTACATATTCAGAATCTGTACTACTGCGCAAACAGGCATGTCTCTTTAGGCAAAAAACTCATTTCTGACAAAGTTGCCCAAATGCATCTCAGAAGTGTGCAACTTGTTCCCTGAGTTAGAAAACGTCGAGAAACGGTCTTTTCTGCTAGCGCTGTGCTTCTACACATGTATTTGCTGAATGGTGAAAACGCACAGTAATGCACTTTTCTCCCAGCAAAAACACCTTTTCTAAGGAAATGGGAACACACTGAGGAGACACTTGTGGGAGCTACTGTGACTAAAACTGAGCTTCCCTACGCACAGGGAAGCAAGAGAAATGCTGATATCATCAGGCCCAGTTACATACTCAGAATCTGTACTACTGCGCAAATAGGCATGTCTCTTTAGGCAAAAAACTCATTTCTGACAAAGTTGCCCAAATGCATCTCAGAAGTGTGCAACTTGTTCTCTAAGTTAGAAAACGTCGAGAAACGGTCTTCTCTGCTAGCGCTGTGCTTCTACACATGTATTTGCTGAACGGTGAAAGCGTACAGTAATGCACTTTTCTCCCAGCAAATACACTGCTTCTAAGGAAATGGGAACACACTGAGGAGACACTTGTGGGAGCTACTGTGACTAAAACTGAGCTTCCCTATGCACAGGGAAGCAAGAGAAATGCTGATATCATCAGGCCCAGTTACATACTCAGAATCTATACTACTGCGCAAACAGGCATGTCTCTGTAGGCAAACAACTCATTTCTGACAAAGTTGCCCAAATGCATCTCAGAAGTGTGCAACTTGTTCCCTGAGTTAGAAAGCGTCGAGAAACGGTCATTTCTGCTAGCGCTGTGCTCCTACACATGTCTTTGCTGAACGGGGAAAGCGGACAGTAATGCACTTTTCTCCCTGCAAATACACTGTTTCTAAGGAAATGGGAACACACTGAGGAGACACTTGTGGGAGCTACTGTGACTAAAACTGAGCTTCCCTACGCACAGGGAAGCAAGAGAAATGCTGATTTCATCAAGCCCAGTTACATACTCAGAATCTGTACTACTGCGCAAACAGGCATGTCTCTTTAGGCAAAGAACTCATTTCTGACAAAGTTGCCCAAGGCATCTCAGAAGTGTGCAACTTGTTCCCTGAGTTAGAAAACGTCGAGAAATGTTCGTTTCTGCTAGCGCTGTGCTTCTACACATGTATTTGCTGAGCGGTGAAAGCGCACAGTAATGTGCACTTTTCTCCCAGGAAATACACTGTTTCTAAGGAAATGGGAACACACTGAGGAGACACTTGTGGGAGCTACTGTGACTAAAACTGAGCTTCCCTACGCACAGGGAAGCAAGAGAAATGCTGATTTCATCAAGCCCAGTTACATATTCAGAATCTGTACTACTGCGCAAACAGGCATGTCTCTTTAGGCAAAAAACTCATTTCTGACAAAGTTGCCCAAATGCATCTCAGAAGTGTGCAACTTGTTCCCTGAGTTAGAAAACGTCGAGAAACGGTCTTTTCTGCTAGCGCTGTGCTTCTACACATGTATTTGCTGAATGGTGAAAACGCACAGTAATGCACTTTTCTCACAGCAAAAACACCTTTTCTAAGGAAATGGGAACACACTGAGGAGACACTTGTGGGAGCTACTGTGACTAAAACTGAGCTTCCCTACGCACAGGGAAGCAAGAGAAATGCTGATATCATCAGGCCCAGTTACATACTCAGAATCTGTACTACTGCGCAAATAGGCATGTCTCTTTAGGCAAAAAACTCATTTCTGACAAAGTTGCCCAAATGCATCTCAGAAGTGTGCAACTTGTTCTCTAAGTTAGAAAACGTCGAGAAACGGTCTTCTCTGCTAGCGCTGTGCTTCTACACATGTATTTGCTGAACGGTGAAAGCGTACAGTAATGCACTTTTCTCCCAGCAAATACACTGCTTCTAAGGAAATGGGAACACACTGAGGAGACACTTGTGGGAGCTACTGTGACTAAAACTGAGCTTCCCTATGCACAGGGAAGCAAGAGAAATGCTGATATCATCAGGCCCAGTTACATACTCAGAATCTATACTACTGCGCAAACAGGCATGTCTCTGTAGGCAAACAACTCATTTCTGACAAAGTTGCCCAAATGCATCTCAGAAGTGTGCAACTTGTTCCCTGAGTTAGAAAGCATCGAGAAACGGTCATTTCTGCTAGCGCTGTGCTCCTACACATGTCTTTGCTGAACGGGGAAAGCGGACAGTAATGCACTTTTCTCCCTGCAAATACACTGTTTCTAAGGAAATGGGAACACACTGAGGAGACACTTGTGGGAGCTACTGTGACTAAAACTGAGCTTCCCTACGCACAGGGAAGCAAGAGAAATGCTGATTTCATCAAGCCCAGTTACATACTCAGAATCTGTACTACTGCGCAAACAGGCATGTCTCTTTAGGCAAAGAACTCATTTCTGACAAAGTTGCCCAAGGCGTCTCAGAAGTGTGCAACTTGTTCCCTGAGTTAGAAAACGTTGAGAAATGTTCGTTTCTGCTAGCGCTGTGCTTCTACACATGTATTTGCTGAACGGTGAAAGCGCACAGTAATGTGCACTTTTCTCCCAGGAAATACACTGTTTCTAAGGAAATGGGAACACACTGAGGAGACACTTGTGGGAGCTACTATGAGTAAAACTGAGCTTCCCTACGCACAGGGAAGCAAGAGAAATGCTGATTTCATCCAGCCCAGTTACATACTCAGAATCTGTACTACTGTGCAAATAGGCATGTCTCTTTAGGCAAAAAACTCATTTCTGACCAAGTTGCCCAAGGCATCTCAGAAGTGTGCAACTTGTTCCCTGAGTTAGAAAACGTCGAGAAATGTTCGTTTCTGCTAGCGCTGTGCTTCTACACATGTATTTGCTGAACGGTGAAAGCGCACAGTAATGCACTTTTCTCCCAGCAAATACACTGTTTCTAAGGAAATGGGAACACACTGAGGAGACACTTGTGGGAGCTACTGTGACTAAAACTGAGCTTCCCTACGCACAGGGAAGCAAGAGAAATGCTGATTTCATCAAGCCCAGTTACATACTCAGAATCTGTACTACTGCGCAAACAGGCATGTCTCTGTAGGCAAACAACTCATTTCTGACAAAGTTGCCCAAATGCATCTCAGAAGTGTGCAACTTGTTCTCTTAGTTAGAAAACGTCGAGAAACGGTCTTCTCTGCTAGCGCTGTACTTCTACACATGTACTTGCTGAACAGTGAAAGCGCACAGTAATGCACTTTTCTCCCAGCAAATACACTGTTTCTAAGGAAATGGGAAAAAACTGAGGAGACTCTTGTGCGAGCTACTGTGACTAAAACTGAGCTTCCCTACGCACAGGTAAGCAAGCGAAATGCTGATTTCATCAAGCCCAATTACATATTCAGAATCTGTACTACTGCGCAAATAGGCATGTCTCTGTAGGCAAAAAACTCATTTCTGACAAAGTTGCCCAAATGCATCTCAGAAGTGTGCAACTTGTTCCCTGAGTTAGAAAACGTCGAGAAGCGTTCGTTTCTGCTAGCGCTGTGCTTCTACACATGTATTTGCTGAACGGTGAAAGCGCACAGTAATGCACTTTTCTCCCAGCAAATACACTGCTTCTAAGGAAATGGGAACACACTGAGGAGACACTTGTGGGAGCTACTGTGACTAAAACTGAGCTTCCCTATGCACAGGGAAGCAAGAGAAATGCTGATTTCATCAAGCCCAGTTACATACTCAGAATCTGTACTACTGCGCAAATAGGCATGTCTCTGTAGGCAAAAAACTCATTTCTGACAAAGTTGCCCAAATGCATCTCAGAAGTGTGCAACTTGTTCCGTGAGTTAGAAAATGTCGAGAAAGGTTCGTTTCTGCTAGCGCTGTGCTTCTACACATGTATTTGCTGAACGGTGAAAGCGCACAGTAATGTGCACTTTTCTCCCAGCAAATACACTGTTTCTAAGGAAATGGGAACACACTGAGGAGACACTTGTGGGAGCTACTGTGACTAAAACTGAGCTTCCCAACGCACAGGGAAGCAAGAGAAATGCTGATTTCATCCAGCCCAGTTACATACTCAGAATCTGTACTACTGTGCAAATAGGCATGTCTCTTTAGGCAAAACACTCATTCCTGACAAAGTTGCCCAAATGAATCTCAGAAGTGAGCAACTTGTTCCCTGAGTTAGAAAACGTCGAGAAACGGTCGTTTCTGCTAGCGCTGTGCTTCTACACATGTATTTGCTGAACGGTGAAAGCGCACAGTAATGCACTTTTCTCCCAGCAAATACACTGTTTCTAAGGAAATGGGAACACACAGAGGAGACACTTGTGGGAGCTACAGTGACTAAAACTGAGCTTCCCTATGCACAGGGAAGCAAGAGAAATGCTGATTTCATCAAGCCCAGTTACATACTCAGAATCTGTACTACTGCGCAAACAGGCATGTCTCTGTAGGCAAACAACTCATTTCTGACAAAGTTGCCCAAATGCATCTCAGAAGTGTGCAACTTGTTCCCTGAGATAGAAAGCGTCGAGAAACGGTCATTTCTGCTAGCGCTGTGCTTCTACAGATGTCTTTGCTGAACGGGGAAAGCGGACAGTAATGCACTTTTCTCCCTGCAAATACACTGTTTCTAAGGAAATGGGAACACACTGAGGAGACACTTGTGGGAGCTACTGTGACTAAAACTGAGCTTCCCTACGCAGAGGGAAGCAAGAGAAATGCTGATTTCATCAAGCCCAGTTATATATTCAGCATCTGTACTACTGCGCAAACAGGCATGTCTCTTTAGGCAAAAAACACATTTCTGACAAAGTTGCCCAAGGCATCTCAGAAGTGTGCAACTTGTTCCCTGAGTTAGAAAACGTCGAGAAATGTTCGTTTCTGCTAGCGCTGGGCTTCTACACATGTATTTGCTGAACGGTGAAAGCGCACAGTAATGTGCACTTTTCTCCCAGGAAATACACTGTTTCTAAGGAAATGGGAACACACTGAGGAGACACTTGTGGGAGCTACTGTGACTAAAACTGAGCATCCCTACGCACAGGGAAGCAAGAGAAATGCTGATTTCATCAAGCCCAGTTACATATTCAGAATCTGTACTACTGCGCAAACAGGCATGTCTCTTTAGGCAAAAAACTCATTTCTGACAAAGTTGCCCAAATGCATCTCAGAAGTGTGCAACTTGTTCCCTGAGTTAGAAAACGTCGAGAAACGGTCTTTTCTGCTAGCGCTGTGCTTCTACACATGTATTTGCTGAACGGTGAAAACGCACAGTAATGCACTTTTCTCCCAGCAAATACACTGTTTCTAAGGAAATGGGAACACACTGAGGAGACACTTGTGGGAGCTACTGTGACTATAACTGAGCTTCCCTACGCACAGGGAAGCAAGAGAAATGCTGATATCATCAGGCCCAGTTACATACTCAGAATCTGTACTACTGCGCAAATAGGCATGTCTCTTTAGGCAAAAAACTCATTTCTGACAAAGTTGCCCAAATGCATCTCAGAAGTGTGCAACTTGTTCTCTAAGTTAGAAAACGTCGAGAAACGGTCTTCTCTGCTAGCGCTGTACTTCTACACATGTACTTGCTGAACAGTGAAAGCACACAGTAATGCACTTTTCTCCCAGCAAATACACTGTTTCTAAGGAAATGGGAAAAAACTGAGGAGACTCTTGTGCGAGCTACTGTGACTAAAACTGAGCTTCCCTACGCACAGGGAAGCAAGCGAAATGCTGATTTCATCAAGCCCAATTACATATTCAGAATCTGTACTACTGCGCAAATAGGCATGTCTCTGTAGGCAAAAAACTCATTTCTGACAAAGTTGCCCAAATGCATCTCAGAAGTGTGCAACTTGTTCCCTGAGTTAGAAAACGTCGAGAAGCGTTCGTTTCTGCTAGCGCTGTGCTTCTACACATGTATTTGCTGAACGGTGAAAGCGCACAGTAATGCACTTTTCTCCCAGCAAATACACTGCTTCTAAGGAAATGGGAACACACTGAGGAGACACTTGTGGGAGCTACTGTGACTAAAACTGAGCTTCCCTATGCACAGGGAAGCAAGAGAAATGCTGATTTCATCCAGCCCAGTTACATACTCAGAATCTGTACTACTGTGCAAATAGGCATGTCTCTTTAGGCAAAAAACGCATTTCTGAATAAGTTGCCCAAATGCATCTCAAAAGTGTGCAACTTGTTCCCTGAGTTAGAAAACGTCGAGAAACGGTCGTTTCTGCTAGCGCTGTGCTTCTACACATGTACTTGCTGAACGGTGAAAGCGCACAGTAATGCACTTTTCTCCCAGCAAATACACTCTTTCTAAGGAAATGGGAACACACTGAGGAGACACTTGTGGGAGCTACTGGGACTAAAACTGAGCTTCCCTACGCACAGGGAAGCAAGAGAAATGCTGATTTCATCAAGCCCAGTTACATACTCAGAATATGTACTACTGCGCAAATAGGCATGTCTCTTTAGGCAAAAATCTCATTTCTGACAAAGTTGCCCAAATGCATCTCAGAAGTGTGACACTTGTTCTCTAAGTTAGAAAACGTCGAGAAACGGTCTTCTCTGCTAGCGCTGTGCTTCTACACATGTACTTGCTGAACGGTGAAAGCGCACAGTAATGCACTTTTCTCCCAGCAAATATACTGTTTATAAGGAAATGGGAAAAAACTGAGGAGACTCTTGTGCGAGCTACTGTGACTAAAACTGAGCTTCCCTACGCACAGGGAAGCAAGAGAAATGCTGATTTCATCAAGCCCAATTACATACTCAGAATCTGTACTACTGGGCAAATAGGCATGTCTCTGTAGGCAAAAAACTCATTTCTGACAAAGTTGCCCAAATGCATCTCAGAAGTGTGCAACCTTTTCCCTGAGTTAGAAAACGTCGAGAAACTTTCGTTTCTGCTAGCGCTGTGCTTCTAAACATGTACTTGCTGAACGGTGAAAGCGCACAGTAATGTGCACTTTTCTCCCAGCAAATACACTGTTTCTAAGGAAATGGGAACACACTGAGGAGACACTTGTGGGAGCTACTGTGACTATAACTGAGCTTCCCAACGCACAGGGAAGCAAGAGAAATGCTGATTTCATCAAGCCCAGTTACTTACTCAGAATCTGTACTACTGCGCAAAAAGGCATGTCTCTGTAGAAAAAACTCATTTCTGACAAAGTTGCCCAAATGCATCTCAGAAGTGTGCAACTTGTTCCCTGAGTTAGAAAACGTCGAGAAACGTTCGTTTCTGGTAGCGCTGTGCTTCTACACATGTACTTGCTGAACGGTGAAGCGAACAGTAATGCAGTTTTCTCCCAGCAAATACACTGTTTCTAGGGAAATGGGAACACACTGAGGAGACACTCGTGGGAGCTATTGTGACTAAAACTGAGCTTCCCTACGCAGAGGGAAGCAAGAGAAATGCTGATTTCATCAAGCCCAGTTATATATTCAGCATCTGTACTACTGCGCAAACAGGCATGTCTCTTTAGGCAAAAAACACATTTCTGACAAAGTTGCCCAAGGCATCTCAGAAGTGTGCAACTTGTTCCCTGAGTTAGAAAACGTCGAGAAACGGTCGTTTCTGCTAGCGCTGTGCTTCTACACATGTATTTGCTGAACGGTGAAAGCGCACAGTAATGTGCACTTTTCTCCCAGGAAATACACTGTTTCTAAGGAAATGGGAACACACTGAGGAGACACTTGTGGGAGCTACTGTGACTAAAACTGAGCTTCCCTACGCACAGGGAAGCAGGAGAAATGCTGATTTCATCAAGCCCAGTTACATATTCAGAATCTGTACTACTGCGCAAACAGGCATGTCTCTTTAGGCAAAAAACTCATTTCTGACAAAGTTGCCCAAATGCATCTCAGAAGTGTGCAACTTGTTCCCTGAGTTAGAAAACGTCGAGAAACGGTCTTTTCTGCTAGCGCTGTGCTTCTACACATGTATTTGCTGAACGGTGAAAACGCACAGTAATGCACTTTTCTCCCAGCAAATACACTGTTTCTAAGGAAATGGGAACACACTGAGGAGACACTTGTGGGAGCTACTGTGACTAAAACTGAGCTTCCCTACGCACAGGGAAGCAAGAGAAATGCTGATATCATCAGGCCCAGTTACATACTCAGAATCTGTACTACTGCGCAAATAGGCATGTCTCTTTAGGCAAAAAACTCATTTCTGACAAAGTTGCCCAAATGCATCTCAGAAGTGTGCAACTTGTTCTCTAAGTTAGAAAACGTCGAGAAACGGTCTTCTCTGCTAGCGCTGTACTTCTACACATGTACTTGCTGAACAGTGAAAGCGCACAGTAATGCACTTTTCTCCCAGCAAATACACTGTTTCTAAGGAAATGGGATCACACTGAGGAGACTCTTGTGCGAGCTACTGTGACTAAAACTGAGCTTCCCTACGCACAGGGAAGCAAGCGAAATGCTGATTTCATCAAGCCCAATTACATATTCAGAATCTGTACTACTGCGCAAATAGGCATGTCTCTGTAGGCAAAAAACTCATTTCTGACAAAGTTGCCCAAATGCATCTCAGAAGTGTGCAACTTGTTCCCTGAGTTAGAAAACGTCGAGAAGCGTTCGTTTCTGCTAGCGCTGTGCTTCTACACATGTATTTGCTGAACGGTGAAAGCTCACAGTAATGCACTTTTCTCCCAGCAAATACACTGCTTCTAAGGAAATGGGAACACACTGAGGAGACACTTGTGGGAGCTACTGTGACTAAAACTGAGCTTCCCTATGCACAGGGAAGCAAGAGAAATGCTGATTTCATCAAGCCCAGTTACATACTCAGAATCTGTACTACTGCGCAAATAGGCATGTCTCTTTAGGCAAAAAACTCATTTCTGACAAAGTTGCCAAAATGCATCTCAGAAGTGGGCAACCTGTTCCCTGAGTTAGAAAACGTCGAGAAACTTTCGTTTCTGCTAGCGCTGTGCTTCTACACATGTATTTGCTGAACGGTGAAAGCGCACAGTAATGCACTTTTCTCCCAGGAAATACACTGTTTCTAAAGAAATGGGAACACACTGAGGAGACACTTGTGGGAGCTACTGTGACTAAAACTGATCTTCCCTAGGCACAGGGAAGCAAGAGAAATGCTGATTTCATCAAGCCCAGTTACATACACAGAATCTGTACTACTGCGCAAATAGGCCTGTCTCTTTAGGCAAAAAACTCATTTCTGACAAAGTTGCCCAAATGCATCTCAGAAGTGTGCAACTTGTTCTCTAAGTTAGAAAACGTCGAGAAACGGTCTTCTCTGCTAGCGCTGTGCTTCTACACATGTACTTGCTGAACGGTGAAAGTGCACAGTAATGCACTTTTCTCCCAGCAAATACACTGTTTATAAGGAAATGGAAAAAACTGAGGAGACTCTTGTGCAAGCTACTGTGACTAAAACTGAGCTTCCCTACGCACAGGGAAGCAAGAGAAATGCTGATTTCATCAAGCCCAATTACATACTCAGAATCTGTACTACTCGGCAAATAGGCATGTCTCTGTAGGCAAAAAACTCATTTCTGACAAAGTGTCCAAATGCATCTCAGAAGTGTGCAACCTGTTCTCTGAGTTAGAAAACGTCGAGAAGCGTTCGTTTCTGCTAGCGCTGTGCTTCTAAACATGTACTTGCTGAACGGTGAAAGCGCACAGTAATGTGCACTTTTCTCCCAGCAAATACACTGTTTCTAAGGAAATGGGAACACACTGAGGAGACACTTGTGGGAGCTACTGTGACTAAAACTGAGCTTCCCAATGCACAGGGAAGCAAGAGAAATGCTGATTTCATCAAGCCCAGTTACTTACTCAGAATCTGTACTACTGCGCAAAAAGGCATGTCTCTGTAGAAAAAACTCATTTCTGACAAAGTTGCCCAAATGCATCTCAGAAGTGTGCAACTTGTTCCCTGAGTTAGAAAACGTCGAGAAACGTTCGTTTCTGGTAGCGCTGTGCTTCTACACATGTACTTGCTGAACGGTGAAGCGAACAGTAATGCAGTTTTCTCCCAGCAAATACACTCTTTCTAGGGAAATGGGAACACACTGAGGAGACACTCGTGGGAGCTATTGTGACTAAAACTGAGCTTCCCTACGCACAGGGAAGCAAGAGAAATGCTGATTTCATCAAGCCCAGTTACATACTCAGAATCTGTACTACTGCGCAAATAGGCATGTCTCTTTAGGCAAAAAACTCATTTCTGACAAAGTTGCCCAAATGCATCTCAGAAGTGTGCAACTTGTTCCCTGAGTTAGAAAACGTCGAGAAAGGGTCGTTTCTGCTAGCGCTGTGCTTCTACACATGTACTTGCTGAACGGTGAATGCGCACAGTAATGCACTTTTCTCCCAGCAAATTCACTGTTTCTAAGGATATGGGAACACACTGAGGAGACACTTGTGGGAGCTACTGTGACTAAAACTGAGCTTCCCTACGCACAGGGAAGCAAGAGAAATGCTGATTTCATCAAGACCAGTTACATACTCAGAATCTGTACTACTGCGCAAATAGGCATGTCTCTTTAGACAAAAAACTCATTTCTGACAAAGTTGCCGAAATGCATCTCAGAAGTGTGCAACTTGTTCCCTGAGTTAGAAAACGTCGAGAAACGGTCGTTTCTGCTAGCGCTGTGCTTCTACACATGTATTTGCTGAACGGTGAAAGCGCACAGTAATGTGCACTTTTCTCCCAGCAAATACACTGTTTCTAAGGAAATGGGAACACACTGAGGAGACACTTGTGGGAGCTACTGTGACTAAAACTGAGCTTCCCTACGCACAGGGAATCAAGAGAAATAATGATTTCATCAAGCCCAGTTACATACTCAGAATCTGTACTACTGCGCAAATAGGCATGTCTCTTTAGGCAAAAAACTCATTTCTGACAAAGTTGCCCAAATGCATCTCAGAAGTGTGCAACTTGTTCCCTGAGTTAGAAAACGTCGAGAAACGGTCGTTTCTGCTAGCGCTGTGCTTCTACACATGTACTTGCTGAACGGTGAAAGCGCACAGTAATGCACTTTTCTCCCAGCAAATACACTGTTTCTAAGGAAATGGGAACACACTGAGGAGACACTTGTGGGAGCTACTGTGACTAAAACTGAGCTTCCCTACGCACAGGGAAGCAAGAGAAATGCTGATTTCTTCAAGCCCAGTTACATATTCCGAATCTGTACTACTGCGCAAATAGGCATATCTCTTTAGGCAAAAAACTCATTTCTGATAAAGTTGCCCAAATGCATCTCAGAAGTGTGCAACTTGTTCTCTGAGTTAGAAAACGTAGAGACACGGTCTTTTCTGCTAGCGCTGTGCTTCTACACATGTACTTGCTGAACGGTGAAAGTGCACAGTAATGCACTTTTCTCCAGCAAATACACTGTTTCTAACGAAATGGGAACACACTGAGGAGACACTTGTGGGAGCTACTGTGACTAAAACTGAGCTACCCTACGCACAGGGAAGCAAGAGAAATGCTGATTTCATCAAGCCAAGTTACATACTCAGAATCTGTACTACTGCGCAAATAGGCATGTCTCTTTAGGCAAAAAACTCATTTCTGACAAAGTTGCCCAAATGCATCTCAGAAGTGTGCAACCTGTTCCCTGAGTTAGAAAACGTCGAGAACCTTTCGTTTCTGCTAGCGCTGTGCTTCTACACATGTATTTGCTGAACGGTGAAAGCGCACAGCAATGCACTTTTCTCCCAGCAAATACACTGTTTCTAAAGAAATGGGAACACACTGAGGAGACACTTGTGGGAGCTACTGTGACTAAAACTGATCTTCCCTAGGCACAGGGAAGCAAGAGAAATGCTGATTTCATCAAGCCCAGTTACATACACAGAATCTGTACTACTGCGCAAATAGGCCTGTCTCTTTAGGCAAAAAACTCATTTCTGACAAAGTTGCCCAAATGCATCTCAGAAGTGTGCATCTTGTTCCGTGAGTTAGAAAACGTCGAGAAACGGTCGTTTCAGCTAGCGCTGTGCTTCTACACATGTATTTGCTGAACGGTGAAATCGCAGAGTAATGCACTTTTCTCCCAGCAAATACACTGTTTCTAAGGAAATGGGAACACACTGAGGACACTCTAGTGGGAGCTACTGGGACTAAAACTGAGCTTCCCTACGCACAGGGAATCAAGAGAAATGCTGATTTCATCATGCCCAGTTACATAATCAGAATCTGTACTACTGCGCAAATAGGCATGTCTCTTTAGGCAAAAAACCATTTCTGACAAAGTTGCCCAAATGCATCTCAGAAGTTTGCAACTTGTTCCCTGAGTTAGAAAACGTCGAGAAACGGTCGTTTCTGCTAGCGTTGTGCTTCTACACATGTATTTGCTGAATGGTGAAAGCGCACAGTAATGCACTTTTCTCCCAGCAAATACACTGTTTCTAAGGAAATGGGAACACACTGAGGAGACACTGGTCGGAGCTACTGTGACTCAAACTGAGCATCCCTACGCACAGGGAAGCAAGAGAAATGCTGATTTCATCAAGCCCAGTTACATACTCAGAATCTGTACTACTGCGCAAATAGGCATGTCTCTTTAGGCAAAAAACTCATTTCTGACAAAGTTGCCCAAATGCATCTCAGAAGTGTGCAACCTGTTCCCTGAGTTAGAAAACGTCGAGAAACTTTCGTTTCTGCTAGCGCTGTGCTTCTACACATGTATTTGCTGAACGGTGAAAGCGCACAGTAATGCACTTTTCTCCCAGGAAATACACTGTTTCTAAAGAAATGGGAACACACTGAGGAGACACTTGTGGGAGCTACTGTGACTAAAACTGATCTTCCCTAGGCACAGGGAAGCAAGAGAAATGCTGATTTCATCAAGCCCAGTTACATACACAGAATCTGTACTACTGCGCAAATAGGCCTGTCTCTTTAGGCAAAAAACTCATTTCTGACAAAGTTGCCCAAATGCATCTCAGAAGTGTGCATCTTGTTCCGTGAGTTAGAAAACGCGAGAAACGGTCGTTTCTGCTAGCGCTGTGCTTCTACACATGTATTTGCTGAACGGTGAAAGCGCACAGCAATGCACTTTTCTCCCAGCAAATACACTGTTTCTAAAGAAATGGGAACACACTGAGGAGACACTTGTGGGAGCTACTGTGACTAAAACTGATCTTCCCTATGCACAGGGAAGCAAGAGAAATGCTGATTTCATCAAGCCCAGTTACATACACAGAATCTGTACTACTGCGCAAATAGGCCTGTCTCTTTAGGCAAAAAACTCATTTCTGACAAAGTTGCCCAAATGCATCTCAGAAGTGTGCATCTTGTTCCGTGAGTTAGAAAACGTCGAGAAACGGTCGTTTCTGCTAGCGCTGTGCTTCTACACATGTATTTGCTGAACGGTGAAATCGCACAGTAATGCACTTTTCTCCCAGCAAATACATTGTTTCTAAGGAAATGGGAACACACTGAGGAGACTCTAGTGGGAGCTACTGGGACTAAAACTGATCTTCCCTATGCACAGGGAATCAAGAGAAATGCTGATTTCATGAAGCCCAGTTACATAATCAGAATCTGTACTACTGCGCAAATAGGCATGTCTCTTTAGGCAAAAAACCATTTCTGACAAAGTTGCCCAAATGCATCTCAGAAGTGTGCAACTTGTTCCCTGAGTTAGAAAACGTCGAGAAACGGTCGTTTCTGCTAGCGTTGTGCTTCTACACATGTATTTGCTGAATGGTGAAAGCACACAGTAATGCACTTTTCTCCCAGCAAATACACTGTTTCTAAGGAAATGGGAACACACTGAGGAGACACTGGTCGGAGCTACTGTGACTCAAACTGAGCATCCCTACGCACAGGGAAGCAAGAGAAATGCTGATTTCATCAAGCCCAGTTACATACTCAGAATCTGTACTACTGCGCAAATAGGCATGTCTCTTTAGGCAAAAAACTCATTTCTGACAAAGTTGCCCAAATGCATCTCAGAAGTGTGCAACCTGTTCCCTGAGTTAGAAAACGTCGAGAAACGGTCGTTTCTGCTAGCGTTGTGCTTCTACACATGTATTTGCTGAATGGTGAAAGCACACAGTAATGCACTTTTCTCCCAGCAAATACACTGTTTCTAAGGAAATGGGAACACACTGAGGAGACACTGGTCGGAGCTACTGTGACTAAAACTGAGCATCCCTACGCACAGGGAAGCAAGAGAAATGCTGATTTCATCAAGCCCAGTTACATACTCAGAATCTGTACTACTGCGCAAATAGGCATGTCTAGGTAGGCAAAAAACTCATTTCTGACAAAGTTGCCCAAATGCATCTCAGAAGTGTGCAACTTGTTCCCTGAGTTAGAAAACGTCGAGAAACGTTCGTTTCTGCTAGCGCTGTGCTTCTACACATGTATTTGCTGAACGGTGAGAGCGCACAGTATTGCACTTTTCTCCCAGCAAATACACTGTTTCTAAGGAAATGGGAACACACTGAGGAGACACTTGTGGGAGCTACTGTGACTAAAACTGAGCTTCCCTACGCACAGGGAAGCAAGAGAAATGCTGATTTCATCAAGCCCAGTTACATACTCAGAATCTGTACTACTGCGCAAATAGGCATGTCTCTTTAGGCAAAAAACTCATTTCTGACAAAGTTGCCCAAATGCATCTCAGAAGTGTGCAACTTGTTCCCTGAGTGAGAAAACGTCGAGAAACGGTCATTTCTGCTAGCGCTGTGCTTCTACACTTGTACTTGCTGAACGGTGAAAGCGCACAGTAATGCACTTTTCTCCCAGCAAATACACTGTTTCTAAGGAAATGGGAACACACTGAGGAGACACTTGTGAGAGCTACTGTGACTAAAACTGAGCTTCCCTATGCACAGGGAAGCAAGAGAAATGCTGATTTCATCAAGCCCAGTTACATACTCAGAATCTGTACTACTGCAAAAATAGGCATGTCTCTGTAGGCAAAAAACTCATTTCTGACAAAGTTGCCCAAATGCATCTCAGAAGTGTGCAACTTGTTCCCTGAGTTAGAAAACGTCGAGAAACGGTCGTTTCTGCTAGCGCTGTGCTTCTACACTTGTACTTGCTGAACGGTGAAAGCGGACAGTAATGCACTTTTCTCTCAGAAAATACACTGTTTCTAAGGAAATGGGAACACACTGAGGAGACACTTGTGGGAGCTACTGTGACTAAAACTGAGCTTCCCTACGCACAGGGAAGCAAGAGAAATGCTGATTTCATCAAGCCCAGTTACATATTCAGAATCTGTTCTACTGCGCAAATAGGCATGTCTCTTTAGGCAAAAAAATCATTTCTTATAAAGTTGCCCAAATGCATCTCAGAAGTGTGCAACTTGTTCTCTGAGTTAGAAAACGTCAAGACACGGTCTTTTCTGCTAGCGCTGTGCTTCTACACATGTACTTGCATAACGGTGAAAGCGCACAGTAATGCACTTTTCTCCCAGCAAATACACTGTTTCTAAGGAAATGGGAACACACTGAGGAGACAATTGTGGGAGCTACTGTGACTAAAACTGAGCTTCCCTACGCAAAGGGAAGCAAGAGAAATGCTGATTTCATCAAGCCCAGTTACTTACTCAGAATCTGTACTACTGCGCAAAAAGGCATGTCTCTGTAGAAAAAACTCATTTCTGACAAAGTTGCCCAAATGCATCTCAGAAGTGTGCAACTTGTTCCCTGAGTTAGAAAACGTCGAGAAACGTTCGTTTCTGGTAGCGCTGTGCTTCTACACATGTACTTGCTAAACGGTGAAAGTGCACAGTAATGCACTTTTCTCCCAGCAAATACACTGTTTCTAGGGAAATAGGAACACACTGAGGAGACACTCGTGGGAGCTATTGTGACTAAAACTGAGCTTCCCTACGCACAGGGATGCAAGAGAAATGCTGATTTCATCAAGCCCAGTTACATACTCAGAATCTGTACTACTGCGCAAAAAGGCATGTCTCTTTAGGCAAAAAACTCATTTCTGACAAATTTGCCCTAAGGCATCTCAGAAGTGTGCAACTTGTTCCCTGAGTTAGAAAACGTCGAGAAACGGTCGTTTCTGCTAGCGCTGTGCTTCTACACATGTACTTGCTGAACGGTGAATGCACACAGTAATGCACTTTTCTCCCAGCAAATTCACTGTTTCTAAGGATATGGGAATACACTGAGGAGACACTTGTGGGAGCTACTGTGACTAAAACTGAGCTTCCCTACGCACAGGGAAGCAAGAGAAATGCTGATTTCATCAAGCCCAGTTACATACTCAGAATCTGTACTGCTGCGCAAATAGGCATGTCTCTTTAGGCAAAAAACTCATTTTTGACAAAGTTGCCGAAATGCAT